>NC_080064.1:171396149-172609746 GCF_949987535.1 Balaenoptera acutorostrata | reverse complement strand
GGGATGCAAGGATGATTCAATATCTGCAAGTCAATCAGCATGACACAGCACACACACAACAAGAAGGATACAAATTATAGGATCATCTCTGTAGGTGATATGACAAAATTCACCATCTATTTATAATAAAAGTTCTCAACAAAATGGGTATAGAGGGAACACACCTCAACATATTAAAGGCCTTTAAGAAAACCCACAGTTAACATCATACTCAACTGTGAAAAGCTGAAAGCATTTCCTCTAAGATCAGGAACAATACAAGGATGTCCACTCTCACCACTTTTATTCAACATAGTATTGGAAGTCCTAGCCACAGCAATCAGACATGAAAAAGAGATAACAGGTAACCACGTTGGAAAGAAAGAAGTGAAACTCTCAATATTTTTAGATGACATGATACCATACATTGAAAATCCTAAAGACTCTGCCAAAAATGATTAGAACTAGTATGGGAATTCAATATAATGGGGTGGCCAAAAAGTTCGTTTGGGTTTTTCTGTAACATCTTATGGATAAACCTGAATGAACTTTTTGGCCACCCCAACAGTTACAAGATACTAAATCAATATACAGAAATCAGTTGCATTTCTATACACTACAACTTTTCAAAAAGAAAAGTTAAGAAAACAATTCTATTTACAATTGCATCGAAAATAATAAAATACCTAGGAATAAATTTAACCAAGGAGATGAAAGACCTGTACTCTGAAAATTACACTACAATGATTAAAAAATATTGAAGATGACACTAATAAATGGAATGATATACTGTGCTCATAGACTGGAAGAACTAATATTGTTAAAATGTCCATATTACCCAAAGCAATCTACAGATTCAATGAAATGCCTATCAAAATACCCATGGCATTTTTCACAGAATTAGACAAATAATCCCCAAATTTGTATGGAACCATGAAAGACCTCAAATGGCCAAAGAAATCTTAAGAGAGAAAAACAAAGCTAGAGATATAATGCTCTCTGATTTCAAACTATATTACAAAGCTATAGTAATTAAAACAGTATGATACTGGCACAAAAACAGATGCATAGATCAATGGAACAACATAGAGAGTCCAGAAATAAACCCACACTATATGGTCAATTAATTTATGACAAAGGGTCAAAAATGAACAGATTTTCTCTTCAATAAATGGTGTTGGGAAAACTGGACAGCTTCTTGCACAAGAATGAAACTGGACCACTTTCTTACACCATATTAAAAAGTAAACTAAAAATGGATTAAAGACTTAAATGCAAGGCCTGAATCCATAAAACTCTTAAAAGAAAACACAGGCAGTATGTTCTTTGACATCAGTCTTAGCAGTATTTTTTGGATATGTCTACCCAGGCAAGGGAAGCAAAAGCAGAAATAAACAAATGAGACATCAAACTAAAAAGCTTTTACCCAGTGAAGGAAACCATCAACAAAACAAAAAGGCAACTCACTACATGGGAGAAGATATTTGCAAATGATATATCTGATAAGGGGTTAATATCCAAAATATATAATGAACCCACACAAATCAATATTGGAAAAACAAATAATCTGATTAAAGAATGTGCAAGGAATCTGAATAGGAATTTTCCAAAGAAGACATACAGGTGGCCAATACACATATGAAAAGATGCTCAATATCACTAACTACCAGGGAAATGCAAATCAAGTCACAAAGAGATATCACTTCACACCTGGTAGAATGGCAATTATCAAAAAGACAAGAAAAAGCATGTGTTAACAGGTGAGGATGTGGAGAAAAGGGAACTCTTGTGCACTGTTGGGAATGTAAATTGGTGCAGCCACTATGGAAAACAGTATGGAAAGACCTCCAAAAATTAAAAATAGTACTACCTCTTACAATCTAGCAATTCCACTCCTGGTTATTTTTCCAAAAGAAAGAACTAATTTGAAAAGATATACATACCCCTCTGTACGTTGCAGTATTATTTACAATAGCCAAAATCTGGAAGCAACCTTATGTTTCCATCAATAGATGAATGGATAAAGAAGATGTGGTATATATATAGACAATGGAATATTACTCAGCCATTAAAAGAATGAGATTGTTCCCTTTGCAACAACATGGATGGACCCATTAAAAATTACCTTTTTATACTCAAGAAAAAAACTCTGAAACATCAAGAGAATTAATTAATATTTTAAGCCATGTATGAAGGTAGCTATGTATTAATTTCTAAGGATATTATAGGAACAAATGAACAGGTCTTCATTTTAGAACTGTAATATAAATACTGTAAATATCTTTCCTTTATATTCATTCCATTCATTCCAAGACTGTTGTTGGTGTATTTTTCACACCAGTGTGACATTCTTAATGGACGGAAAACATGGTAACTGCCCCTGACTGTGATATTTCTATTTCCCACCACTGGGCATTAGCCCTGCCATCTCCTCCTCCCAGGTCTAACCTGTGCATGGGGCTCTACTTTGGAATATAAATTCCACAGGACTCTTTCTAATGCTACGACCCTTGATATTCACAAAATGATGCCAGTGGCCTAAGAACCTACACTATTGATCATTATCCGACAAGGATTCTCTGACTCCGCTTCTACTATCTATAATGATTCTAATCATAACAGTCATTTATCAAGAGTTGAATATATGCCAAACCAGTGAGAAGTTCTTTACATAGATTACCCTCCAATTCCCCATTTCATGAGAGTACTCTATTTCCTATTGCTTCCTGTGTCAGTTTGTTAAGCAGTTTTCAAGGTATTTGTCTATTCCATCAAAAATTTCAAATTTATTGGTACATAGATGTTCGTGACATCTTCTTACTGTTTCTTTAAAGTCTCTAATATCTACATGATAGTCTTTTTTCATTCCTGATCTCGCTAAGTTTTGTCTTCTGCCTTTCTCTCATGACCACTTTACCCAGGAGTTTATAAAATTACTAATCTTTTCAAAAATCTCCTTTTGGCTTTGTTAAATTTCTCTATGATGCATTTGGTTTTTTATTTCATTAATTTCTGCCCTCATGTTTAATATTTTGTCCTTTCTACTTTCATGGATTTAAAATTTTCTTGAGATGGAAGCTTAGGTGATTGATTTTAGCTTTTTTTCTTTTATAATATATGCATTTAAGATTATAATTTTCCTTCTAAGAGCTACTTTAGCTGAATTCCATAATTTTATTTATTATATTGTTTTTATGATAAAGTTTTCGAAGTTCTTTATCTAATTCATGATTTCATTGTTGATCCATCATTACTTAGGATAAGTAATGGAATATTTCATTTCCAATCATTTGGAGATTTTCTACTTATCCTTTTGTTACTGTTTCTAATTTAATTTTATATAGCCAGAGAGCATACTCTGAATGATTTAAATTCTCTGAAATGTGTTGAAGATTTGCTTTGGGCCCTGCATTACTCCATTCAGGCAAAATTCCATTCCAGTTGGAACAACTGTATATTCTACATTTGTTAGCTGTAGTGTTCTATATATGTTACTTAGGTCAAATTTATTAACTGCTCAGATCTCTCTATCTCTACTGATTTTCTGTATGGTTGTTCTATTAGTTATTAAAAGAACTGTGTTCAAATCTCAGTGATCATAAATTTGTCACTTTTAGTTTAGCAAGTTTTCAGCTTTTATTCTTTGGTAATGTTTTAGGTCTACATAAAAATGAACATAGTTATATCTTACTATTGTATTGACCTGTTAATCATCATGAAATGGCCATCTTAATCTGTGATAATTCTTCTTGCATCAAAGTCTACTTTATTATTATTAATATTTATTAATATTATAAAAGAATATTGATAAAGCTATACTAATAATAGTACTATACTAATAACATACTATTGCATGTAAAATATTTTTAATTTCTTTTGCTGTCAAACTTTCTGTGTCTTAATATATAAAGTGGGTCTCTTGAGAGCAGTGTATATATATATATATATTAAATCCAGCCTGTTAAGTTTGGCTTTTAGTAGGAGAATTTAGACAATTTACATTTAATTACTAATATATTTGGATTTAAAACATCATCTTGCAATTAGTTTTTAAATTATCCAACCTATTCTTTTAGTGATTATAGCAAACTGTATACCCTTGATTTACCAGAATCATCTTAAATGGGTACTTTTGCAATATCCTGGACAATGCAGAGACCCAAAATGTTTTAACTCCATTTACTCTCTTTTCATTTTTGTGCTATTTTAATTCTACTTTTATTTTAAATCCCAGAATACACTATTATTATTGTCTTTTTTAACATCTTTATTGCTGTATAATTGCTTTACAATGGTGTGTTAGTTTCTGCTTTATAACAAAGTGAATCAGCTATACATATATATATATATATATATATATATATATATATATATATATATCCCCATATCTCCTCCCTCTTGCATCTCCCTCCCACCCTCCCTATCCCACCCCTCTAGGTGGTCACAAAACACCGAGCTGATCTCCCTGTACTATATGGCTGCTTCCCACTAGCTATCTATTTTACATTTGGTAGTGTATATATGTCCATGCCACTCTCTCACTTCATCCCATTATTTTCGTTTTGTATGGTCAATATTTATTTATACTTGCCAACATATTCACCCTTTCCAGTGTTTTTCATTCTGTCCTTCCTTATGTTGTTTACATCTAGAATACTTTTCTTTCTGACTAAAAAGTTTACCTTATAATTGTTTTTTTAAATGAATCTTCTGCAAATAAATTCTATAAATTTCTGATTGTGTCAATATACTTTTACTTTGCTTTCATTTTTAAAAATTTTACTGAAGTATAGTTAATTTACAATGTGTTAATTTCTGCTGTACAGCAAAGTGATTCAGTTATATATATATACATATATTCTTTTTCATATTCTTTTCCATTATGGTTTAGCACAGGATATTGAATATGGTTCCCTATGCTATACAGTAGGACCTTGTTGTTTAGCCATTCTATATATACTAGTTTGCCTCTGCTAATCCCAAACTCCCAATCCTTCTCTCCCCCACCCCCTCCTCCTTGGCGACTGCAAGTCTATTCTCTATGTCAGTGAGTCTGTTTCTGTTTCATGGATAGGTTCATTTGTGTCATATTTTAGATTCCACATGTAAGCGATATCATATGGTATTTATCTTTCTCTTTCTGACTTACTTTGCTTTGTATGATAATCTCTAGGGTCATCCATGTTGCTGCAAATGGCATTATTTCATTCTACTTTATGGCTGAGTAATATTCCCTTGTATATACCATTGTATATACCACATCTTCTTTATCCATTCCTCTGTTGATGGACATTTAGGTTGTTTCCATGTCTTGGCTATTCTAAATAGTGCTGCTATGAACACAGTGGTGCATGTATCTTTTCGAATTATAGGTTTGTCTGAGTATATTGCCCAGGAGTGGGATTGCTGGATCATATGGTAACTCTATTTTTAATTTTTTGAGGAAATTCCACAATGTTTTCCATAGTGGCTGCACTGATTTACATAACCACAAACAGTGTAAGAGGCTTCCCTTTTCTCTGTAACTTCTCCAACATTTATTATTTGTAGACTTTTTAATGATGGCCATTTTGACCTGTGTGAGGTGGTACCTCACTGTAGTTTTATTTCTCTAATAATTAGTGATGATGAGCATCTTTTCATGTGCCTGTTGGGCAAATGGTATGTTTTCTTTGGAGAAATGTCTATTTAGGTCTTTTGCCCACTTTTCTATTGGGTTTTTTTGCTGTTGCTGTTACTGAGTTGTATAAGCTGTTTGCATATTTTGGAAATTAAGCCCTTGTCAGCTGCGTCATTTGCAAATATTTTCTTCCAGTGCATAGGCTGTCTTTTTGTTTTGCTTGTGGTTTCCTTTGTTGTGCAAAAGCTTGTAAGTTTGATTAGGTCCCATTTGTTTATTTTTGTTTTTATTGCTATTGCCTTGGGAGACTTACCTAAGAAAACATTGTTATGATTTATGTCACATAATGTTTTGCCTATGATCTCTTCTAGGAGTTTTATGGTGTCATCTTTTAAGTCTTTAAAGCCATTCGAATTTATTTTTGTGTATGGTGTGAGGGTGTGTTCTAACTACATTGATTTACATGTGGCTGTCCAACTTTTTCAACACAAATTACTGAAGAGACTGTCTTTTCCCCATCGTATATTCTGGCCTCCTTTGTCATAGATTAAATGTCCATAGGTGTGTGGGTTTATCTTTGGGCTATTATGTTCCATTGATCCATACATATGTTTTTGTGCCAATACCACACTGTTTTGATTACTGTAGCTTCATAGTATTGTCTGAAGTCTGGGAGGGTTATGCCTCCTGCTTTGTTCTTTTTCCTAAGGAATGCTTTGGCAATTCTGGGTCCTTTATGGTTCCACATAAATTTTAGAATTATTTTTTCTAGTTCTGTGAAAATGCCATGGATAATTGGATAGAGATTGCTTTAAATCTGTAGATTGCTTTGGGTAGTATGGCCATTTTAACAATATTAATCTGAGAGCAATCTGAGAGCATGGGATATCTTTCCATTTCTTTGAATCAACTTCAATTTCCATTATTAATGCTTTGTAGTTCTCAGCATATAAGTCTTTCACCTCCTTGGTAAGGTTTATTCCTAAGTATTTTATTTGTATTTTTTACTGTGATTTTAAAAGAAATTGTCTGTTTACATTCCCTTTCTGCTATTTCATTATTAGTGTAAAGAATGTAACCAATTTCTGCATGTTAAGTTTTTTTAAAATACATTTTTAAATTAATTAATTAATTATTTATTTTTGGCTGCATTGGGTCTTTTCTTTAAAAATATCTTTATTGGAGTATAATTGCTTTACAATGGTGTGTTAGTTTCTGCTTTATAACAAAGTGAATCAGCCATACATATACATATACCCCCATATCTCCTCCCTCTTGTATCTCCCTCCCACCCTCCCTATCCCACCCCTCTAGGTGGACACAAAGCACTGAGCTGATCTCCCTGTGCTGTGCAGCTGCTTCCTACTAGCTAGCTATTTCACATTTGGTAGTGTATATATGTCCATGCCACTCTCTCACTTCGTCCTAGCTTACCCTTCCCCCTCCCCATTTTCTCAAGTCCATTACTGCATACGGGCTTTCTCTAGTTGCGGCGAGCGGGAGCTACTCTTTGTTGCAGTGCACGGGCTTCTCATTGCAGTGGCTTCTCTTGTTGTGGATCATGGGCTCTAGGCGCGTGGGCTTCAGTAGTTGTGGCTCGTGAGCTCTAGAGAGCAGGTTCAGTAGTTGTGGCATACGGGCTTAGCTGCTCCGTGGTATGTGGGATCTTCCTGGACCAGGGTTCAAACCTGTGTCCCCTGAGTTGGCAGGTGGATTCTTAACCACTGTGCCACCAGGGAAGTCCCTGTATGTTAATTTTGTATCCTGATACCTTGTTGAATTCGTTTATCAGTTCTAGTATTTTTTGTGTGGAGTCTTTAGGGTTTTCTATATATAGTATCATGTTGTCTGCATATAATGACAATTTTACCTCTTCCTTACCAATTTGAATACCATTTATTTCTCTTTCTTGTCTGATTGCTGTGGCTAGGACTTCCAATACTATGTTGAGAAGTGGTGAGAGTGGGCATCCTTGTCTTCTTCCAGATTTTAGTGAGAAGGCTTTCAGCTTTTCACCAGCGTATTATATTGGCTGTGGGTTTGTCATAAATAGCTTCTATTATGTTGAGATATGTTCCCTCTATACCCACTTTGGTAAGAGTTTTTATCATGAAAGATGTTGAATTTTATCAAATGCTTTTCCTGCATCTATTGAGATGATCATGTGGTTGTTGTCTTTTCTTTTTGATGTGGTGTATCACACTGATTGATATGCATATGTTGAACCATCCTTGTGGCCCTAGGATGACTCCAACTTGGTCATGGTGCATGATCTTTTTTATGTGTTGTTGGATTTCGTTTGCTAATACTTTTTTTGGAGAAGTTTTGCATCTATAGTCATCAAAGATATTGGCCTGTAATTTTTTTGGTAGTGTCTTTGTCTGGTTTTGGTATCAAGGTAATGTTGGCTTCATAGAAAGTCTTTGGGAGTCTTCCTTCCTCTTCAGTCTTTTGGAAGAATTTGAGAAGGATAGGTATAAGTTCTTTGTATGTTTGGTAGAATTTGCCTGTGAAGCCATCTGGCCCTGGACTTTTGTTTGTAGGAAGTTTTTTTTTTTTTTTTTTTTTTTTTAGTTACGATTTCACTTCTAGTGATCAGTCTGTTCAAGTTATCTATTTCTTCTTGATTTGGTTTTGGTGGACTATATGTTTCTAGAAACTTGTCCATTTATTCTAGGTTGTTGAATAGTTCATAGTCTTTTGTTATTTATTTATTGTTTTGTATTTCTGCAGTATCAGCTGTGATTTCTCCTCTTTCATTTTTTTATTTTGTTTATTTGGGTCCTCTCTCTTTTCTTCTTGGTGAGCCTGGCCAAAGGTCTGTCAATTTTGTTTACCCTTTCAAAGAACCAGGTCTTGGTTTTATTGATTTTTCTATTATTTTTTAATCTCTATTTTATTTATTTCCTATCTGATCTTTATGATTTCCTTCCTTCTGCTGACTTTGGGTTTACTTTTTTCTTCTTTTTCTAATTCGCTTAGGTGGTGGGTTAGGTTGTTTACTTGAGATTTGTCTTGTTTTCTAAAGAAGGCCTGTTTTGCTATGAACTTCCTTCTAAGAATTGCTTTCAATGCTTCTCATAGATTTGGTATGGTTGTGTTTTCATTGTGATTTGCCTCAAGGTATTTTTTAGTTTCTTCTTTGATTTCATTGTGAACGCATTAGTTTTTTAGTAGCATGTTGTTTAGTCTCCATGTAATTGTTTTTTCCTCGTTTCTTTTTCTGTGGTTGATTTCTAGTTTCATGGCATTGTGGTCAGAAAATATGTCTGCAATAATTTCTATACTCTTAAATTTGTTGAGGCTTGTTTTGTGTCCTAGTATGTGGCCAATCCTAGAGAATTTTCCATGTATACTTGAAAATAATGTGTATTCTGCTTTTTTGGGGTGTAATGTCCTGAAAAATATCAATTAAGTCTAATTCTTCTATTGTATCATTTAGGATCTCTGTTGCCTTACTGACTTTCTGTCTTGAAGATCTGTCCATTGGTGTGAATGGGGTGTTAAACTGTCCTACTATTATTGTATTCCCATCAATTTCTCCCTTTATGTCTGTTAGTATTTGGTTTACGTATTTGGGTGCTCCTATACTGGGTGTATATATGTTGATGAAAGTAATATCCTCTCCTGTATTGATCCTTTTATCATTTACAGTTTCCTTCTTTATCTTTCTTTATAGACTTTGTTTTAAAGCCTACTTTGTCTGATACGAGTATTGTGACCTCCACTTTCTTGTCATTTCCGTTTGCATGAATTATCTTTTTCCATCCCCTTACTTTCAATCTATGTGTGTCCTTTGACCCTAAAGTTGGTCTCTTGTAGGCAGCATATTGTAAGCTCTTTTTTTTTTTTCTTATCCAATCAGCCACTCTGTTCCTTTTGATTGGAGCATTTTGTCTATTGACATTTAAGGTAATTATTGATAGATATGTATTTATTGCCATCTTAAACCTTGTTTTCCATTGATTTTATATTTCTTCTTTGTCCCTTTCTTTTTTTCCTTATGTGGTTTGATGATTTTCTTTTCTATTATGCTTATTTCTTGCTTCTTTTGTTTTTTGTGAATCTATTGTATGTTTCTGATGTGTCGATACCCTGTTTTTCAAGTATATTAACCCCTTCCTATATGTACTTGCTTTAGACTGGTAGTTATATAAGCTCAAAAACATTATAGGGAAAAAAAATCTACATTTTCTTAATTTCCTCCCCCACATTTTATGATTTTGCTGTCCTCTTTTTACATCTTCATGTTCATCCTTTTTCCCTTCATTGTGTTTATCATCACTTTCACAGAAATTTTTTTGATTTTTAAAAAATCTCTGTACTGGCTTCTTTAAGCAATTTACTGTCCAGTTATTATTTTTCTCTTTCCTATGGATTCTTACTTCTTTTCTATTTAGAGAAAACCTTTCAATGTTTCCTTTAGGATAGGTATTCTTTTACTTTTTGCTTGTCTGAGAAAAGAATTTTTTTAATCTCTCCTATTCTAAATGATGATCTTGCTGGGTAGAGTATCGTAGGTTGCAGAGTTTTCCCTTGCAGGACTTTGAATATATCTTGCCACTCCCTTCTGGCCTGTATCATTTCTGTAGAGAAATAAGCTGATAGCCTTATGGGGGCTTCCCTTGTAATGAACTCTTTGTTTTTCTCTTGCTGCCTTTAGAATCCTCTCTTTAACTTTTGCCATTTTTATTATAATATATCTTTATTATAATATGTAGGTCTGTTTGAGTTTATCTTGTTTGGGACCCTCTGTGCTTCCTGTACCTGGATATCTGTTTCCTTATTTAGGTTTGGTAACTTTTCAGCCATAATTTCTTCAAATACATTTTCAATCCCCTTTTCTATTTCTTCTATTATGCATATATTGGCATGCTTTATATTATCCCAAAGGTCTCTTATACTGTTTCTTTTTAAATTTTTTTTTCATTTGGCTTTCTGTCTGCTGCTCTGATTGGGGATTTCATCTTGCAGATCACTTATTTGTTCTTCTGCATTATCCATTCTGCTATTCATTGCCTTTAGCTCAGCTTTTGTCTTGGTGAATGAGCTCTCTAATTTTTCTTGGTTCCTCCTTATAGTTTCTAGTTCCTTTGATAGTAATCTGCATTTCTATCAACAGTCCTTCTTAATTCCTTCAGTATTTTCACTATCTCTTTTTTGAACTCTATGTCTATTATACTGAAGAGGTCTGTTTCGTTGTTCTTTCAGGGGAATTCTCTTGATCTTTTAATTGGGAGTGGTTCCTCTGCTTCTTTATTTTACTTATATTTATCTTGCTCTATGAGTTTAGGAGAAACAATTATCTACTGTGGTCTTGGAGGACTATATTTATGTGGGAGCATCCCTGTGTAGGCTGTGTGAGTTTAATATGTTTTGGTGTGTATCCTCAGTGTATCCTGATCATTATTCCCTTGATAGGCAGTGTGACTGGTGTTGTGGTGACGAGAGCCTACACTGGGTATTGAGTGGAGCCTCCTCTTTGCTCTGTGGTTGTCACTACCCTGTCAGGGGCCAGGTCTGTTCCCTAGTTGTTGGAGTAGTAGCCCCCAAAACCATTTCTGAGCTGTGTTTCTGAGCCACAGGGCGAGGTAGGCAGAATTGGAGCACTCCCACTGGGAGAGGTGCCACTGAGTATTCCTCTGCCAGAGCTGTTCACCAGTGAGCGTGCTCTGTTGTGTCACCTGTCACCCATTGTGTGGGCTCAAAAAGTACACTATTGTTGGCACTGTCCTCAGCCCCATCTCAACCAATGCCAGCAATCTCTCAGGTGCTGTTTTCACAAGGCTACCGGTGCAGACCCACTGATGTCAGGTCCCAGGACTGCAGTAGTTGTGCACCTGGATCCATTGTGGGAGCTATGGAGGCAGCTCAGACCCTGGCCCAGCCCACAAAGCCCACCACTATTAAGGGCAGACCTGTTCCACCTGCGAGAGCACCCACTGTCCCCTCAGATATCCTGCAAGTGCTGAATTTACAAAGCCAGTGGCAGAGGTGTAAATCCATGGCTCACGCAACTGTGGGGAGAGATTTCAGTCCTGCTTCCTATGTTGCACAACCCCTGGCCCTCAGCTGTGGTTTCAGCCCTGCTTCTGCATGAAGTCAACCCACTGGCATCTGTTCCTGTAGCCCACCAAGGCAGCAGCTGGGGCTTGGAAGCCTACTGAGGTAGGGGCCCCTGAGGCAGTGGCTGGGGTGGACTCTCCCAGAGCACAAGGAGGTGGGGGCTCACATGTGGAGAAAGAGGCTGTTATGGCAGCCCCTCCCTTCCCTTTGTGTTCTACTTAACAATAGCACTTTGCTTCTTTGGTGAGCCTGGGCTTCCTCCACAAACACCCCTGGTTGCAACTGTACCATACTCCAGCCCCTTCAGGCTGTCTCAGTGCAGCTGACAGCAGTCATCTTCCCGGGTCTGTCTTCTAAACCCCGAGTTTCAGCACCCAGTCCCCACCCATACCAGAGGATGCGCCTCTCAGGCTGGGGCACACAGGGTGGTGGCATGACTGCCTATGCAGGTCTCTCTCTGTTCTGTTTACCACAGACAGGTTTCTGTGCTCTCCTCCGAGCCTTTGAAGCTCCCTTTCTGCCCCAGCTGATCTCCCCACCAGTGACGGGGCTTCTCAGTGTGTGGGAACCTTTCCTCTTTTTCAGCTCCCTCCCAGGAGTACAGGTCTTGTCCTGCTTCCTCTTTTTTTTTTTTTTTTTTCCTTTCATCCTACCCAGTTACTTGGAAATCTTTCTTGTCCATTCCAGGGTTTGAGGTCTTCAGCCAGTGTTCATTAGGTGTTCTCTTAGAGTTGTTCCATTTGTAGATGTATTTTTAATATATTTATGGGTGAAGGTGAGTTTCATGTCCTTCTACTCGGCCATCTTGATTGGAGCCTCTTGCTTTCATTTTTGAAGTATAGAATTTTAGGTTAGTTATTATTTTCCTTCAGCACATTACAGATATCATTATATTGTCTTTTGGCTTCCATAAGTTCTGTTGAAAAATTAGTTATCATTTTCATTGTTCTTTGGAATAATAAGTCATTTTTTCCTGTTGGTTTAAAATGTTTTTCTCTTTCTTTTTGGTTTCTATCAGCTTTTCTATAATGTGGTTAGGTACACTTTTCTCTGTATTTATCTTTCTTGGTGTTTGTAGAATACCTTGATGTCATTTGTTAGTTTTAGAAAATTTATGAACAGTATATCTTCACTTCATCCTATTCTCAGTTTCCTAGAGTTCTTGAATACTAATGTTAGACTTCTTAACCACGTTTTATATGTCTCTTTTGCTCTTCTGTGTGTTTTCCATCTGTGATATACATCTACGGATATGTTCTACTGACTAATAATTCGTTTATCCTCTCTTCTTTTGTGTGTAATCTGCAAACGTTTCTAAGTTAATTCTAAGCTGCAGCTTTAGTATTTTTCAGTTCCAGAATTTCCATTTGATTTTTTGGGAACAGATTCTAATGCACTGGTGAAATTCTCCATCTTGTTACCTATTTCTTTAAACACACTAATTATAGTGATGTCAAAGTCCCTCTCTATTATTTGGATCTCTGTAGATTTGATATTAATGTCTTTTTCTTCTCTTGGCTCTCAGTTATTTGTCCCTGTGCCTGGACCGTCTGGTAATTTCTGATTGAACAATGGATTTTGTGTAGAAAAATTCCACTTTTGTCTCCTCAGTCCAGTGATATGCTAGCAAAGTCTAGGCCTCTGCTTTCTGTTTGACCTCTATTCCCTGAGCTGGTAATTGACAAATGCCTAAAAAAAAAAGTTAGTAGTAAATACAAGGTTCATTATGATGGAATTTTCTTCTCTCAGATCTAGGCTCCACAAGGACTGGGTGCCTTAATTGCTTTATGACACATTCAAAGAGCTTCCTTTTTTGTGATTGCTTTTTATCCAGCCCTCATGTGAAACATAATTTCCTCATTTCTGAGGCCCTTCTTCTTTTTAAGGAGTTTATATCTAAAGGCTCTAACTTTGGAGATAATTCTAGTCTCTGACCAATTATTACTATTTGTGTTGCTTTTAACTTTCATTCTTGCTAAAAAACAAATTCACTTACCTGCTGCAGAGTATTAAAAACACTCAGGTACTGGATGGCAACACTTTCTGCATCATTCTGCAGGAAGTAAAGATAGTAGACTCTTGTACATACCTTTCCACAGGGGTATGTTTTAGTGGGTGTTCACTGCTGAAGGGATATTTCTGTGGAAGGCTATGTAGTGTTTTCAAAGAAAGATATGAGGTGGCAGAGTAAAGCTGTTGGGCAAAATCAGTATTGCATTAAATGACGAGCTCTTACTGTATCTAGGACCACTTCCTGACGATGTGCAATTCTGAGCTATTTTATTTTTTAAAAATATTTTATTTATGTTATTTAAACTAAAACAAAACAAAAACAAACAAACAAAAAAACAAGCCAGATCATTCATTTCTCCCACCCCCTGCCACCCAGAAGTGAAATTGCTGGGTCATATGGTAGTTCTATTTTTAATTATTTGAAGAGCCTCTGTACTGTCTTCCATAGTGGTTGCAACAATTTACATCTCATCCATCAGTGTATGAGGGTTCCCTTTTCTCCATATCCTTGCCAATACTGTTTGTTTCTTCTCTTTTTGATAACAGCCATTCTAACAGGTATGGGGTATCTCATGGTGGTTTTGATTTGTATTCTTTTATGATTAATGATGTGGAGCATCTCCTCATGTACTTGCCGGCCATCTCTATGTCTTCTTTGGAAAATGTCTATTCAGATCTTCTGCCCATTTTTAAATCATATTAGTTATTTATTTATTTTTGCTATTAAGTCCTTCACATATTTTGGATATCAACCCCTTATCAAGATATATGATTTGCGATTATTTCCTCCAGTTCAGTAGGTTGCTGTTTCACTTTATTGATGGTTTCCTTTGCTGTGCAAAAGCTTTCAGTTTGATCTAGTTCCACTTGTCTATTTTTGCTGTTGTTGATTTTGCTTTTGGTATCAGATTTTAAAAAAGTCATCACCAAGACCTATGTGAAGAAGCTTACCACCTATGTTTTCTGCTAGGAGTGTTATGATTTCAGGTCTTATGTTCAAGGTTTTATCTTTTGCATGTGGCTGTCCGATTTTCCCAACACCATTTATTGAAGAGGCTCTCTTGCCCATTGTATATTCTTGGCTCCTTTGAAATTAACTGACCATCTATGTGTGGATTTATTTCTGAGTTCTCTACTCTGTTCCACTGACCTATGTGTTTGTTTTTATGCCAATACCCTATTGTTTCCATTACTATAGCTCTGTAATATCATTTGAAATCAGAGAGTGTAATGTCTCCAGCTTTGTTCTTCTTTCTTAGAGTCTTTGTGGCCTTTTGGAGTCTCTGTGGTTCCATACACATTTTAGAATTGTTTGGTTTATTTCTCTGAAAAATACCATTGGAATTTTGATAGGGATTGCATTGTACTTGTAGATTACTTTGGGTGGTATGGACATTTTAACAATATTAATTCTTCTAATCTATGAACATGGATTTTTTTTCCATTTATTTGTGACTTCTTCAGTTTCTTTCATTACTGACTTTCTAACTTTCAATATACAGGTCTTTTACCTCCTTGGTGAAATTTATTCCTAGGTATTTTATTCTTTTTGATGTAATTGTAAATGGGGCTGCTTAACAACTTCTCTTTCCAATAGTTCATTATTACTGTAAAGAAATGCAACAAATTTTTCATTCTGATTTTGTATCTTGCAACCTTGCTAAATTTATTAGTTCTAACAGTTTTTTTTTGATGGAGTTTTTAGGGTTTTCTATATATAATATCATGTCATCTGAAAATAATGACAGTTTTATTTCTTCCTTTTCAATTTGGATGCCTTTTATTTCTTTTTCTTGCCTAGTTACTCTGGCTAGGACGTCCAATATTATGTTGAATAAAAGTGGCTAGAGTGGACAACCTTGTCTTATTCTTTATCTTAGAGGAAAAGCTTTCAGCTTCTTACCATTAAGTATTATGTTAGCTGTGGGTTTGTCATATATGACCTTTATTATGTTGAGGTACTTTCTCTATTTACTTGCTTGTTGAGAGTTACCATAAATGGATGCTGATTTTTATTAAATGCTTTTTCTACATCTATTGACATGATTATATGTTTCTTATCATTCATTTTGTTAATGTGGTGTATCACATTGACTAATTTGTCAATGTTGAACCACCCTTGCATCCTTGTAATAAATCCCACTTGATCATGGTGCATGATCTTTTTAATATAATATTGAATTTAGTTTGCTAATATTTTGTTGAGGATTTTTGCATCTAGTGTTCATCAGGGATATTGGCCTGTAATTTTTTCTTGTGGTATCTTCATATGGTCTTGGTATCAGGGTATAATGCTGATTGGTTGAAAGAGTTCCATCTTCTATTTTTTGGAAGAGTCTGAGAAGAACTGGTATTCATTCTCCTTTGAATGTTTGGTAATATTCACCAGTGAAGCCATCTGGTTCTGGAATTTTGTTTGTTGGGAGGTTTTTGATTACTGATTTAATCTCCTTGCTAGTAATTGTTCTGTTCATATTTTCTATTTTATCATGATTCAGTTTTGGTAGGTTATACATTTCTAGGGATTTATCCATTTCTCCTAGCTTGTCCAGTTTGTTGGCATACGATTGTTCATAGTAGTCTCTTATGACCTTTTGTATTTCTGTGGTATTGGTTATAATAGCTCCTCTTTCATTTCTGATTTTATTTGAACCTTCTCTCTCTCTTTCTTTTTTTTTTTTGGTGAGTCTAGTTAAAGATTTGTCAGTTTTGCATATCTTTTTGAAGAACCAGCTCTTAGTTTCACTGATATTTTCTATTGTCTTTTCATCCTCTATTTCATTTATTTCTGCTCTAGTATTTGTTCCCTTCCTTCTACTAACTTTGGGCTTCATTTGTTCTTCTTTTTCTAGCTCCTTGAGGTGTACAGTCAAGTTGTTTGAGACTTTTCTTGTTTCTTGAGGTAGGTATTTATCACTATAAACTTCCCTCTTAGAACTGCTTTTGCTGCATTTCATAAATTTTGGTGTGTTACATTTCCATTTTTGTTTGTCTTAGGGTATTTAAATTTTTCTCTTAATTGCTCTGTGATATATTCAAATAGCTTTCTTTTGTGTGATTGCATTTTTATCCAGATTTTACAGTTCTCTGCAGGAAGATTAGTCTGAAACAAGCTAGTCTCTCAAAGTCCTTCTCAGTGATTCTAAGGCTATTAATTCTTTTGCAGTCCCATTATTGGAAGGCTGTTTTATCTCTTATACTTCCAGTACCTCAGAGCTAGAAAGTAAAGTAAGTGTGCTCCTTACTCTCTTTTGTTACTTCCAAACTATTTTTCCTTCAACTCAAAATCTCAAGCTACACTGAGATGATATAAGCTACACTATTCATGATATTTGGCTATATCCCCCATTACTAATGCTTGCTGCTATCCTTTTTCAACCTCCTTGTTCTGTCATTCATTAAAGGCTCTAGTTAATTGCTTTCTCTATTCCTCACCACCATCACTCCTGCACTATTGTCACCGATTTGAACAACCACAAAGATAACTCATGCAGTACTCTTAGCTACTTTGCCCTCATACCTCCATTGATCTTTTCCTTTTTTTCCTTTAGTAATAACCCACTCCCATAGTACCCTAGACTTTATTACCAGTAACTGTACATTTGAAATGATGATTTTAAGACTCACAGCTTCTGTCCTCTTCTTCCTCTCTTTCCAGCTTCTTCCTCTCTTCCCACCCTCCCCACTTCCTGCCACTGCTTTGCCCTCATGAAGATTTCCAAATCATTGACCTTACCACTTCTTCACTGTCCATCACACAACTCTTGTGGTTACTTCCCTCTTTATCAAGTTTATCTTTCATGGTCATCTCTCTTTCTGTAACATTTCCCTGGTAAAATCTCAAACTGAGATGAATTCAACTGTTTGCCTTCCTTATGCTTTCACCCAAGCAGCTAAAGGTGGCTGGAGAAAATTTTACAATCATGGTGAGCCATTTAAATTTTAAATTATGATTACAAACCTCTAATGGACACTGAATGCTACCAGACAATCCTTTTAGTTTCTCTGAAAAGTTTGGTTTCTATCTCCCCCTATAGCCACCTCTCCATTTCTTTGTTTCTCCTATAGCAAAATGTTTGGAATGAGTTATCAGTACTTGCTCTACTTCTTTGCCTAACCACTCATTTTTAATCCACTTCAATCTGGCTTATCTTGCCCTTGTTAAATTCACCAAAGAACTCTATGATGTCAAACCAATGGCTCCTTTTCTATTCTTAGCTAACTTTAGTTCTCAGCAAGGTTAAACAAGACCTTTCTCTCCTTCTTCTTTCTCCTACCTCACTTGTTCCTCCTACTCGTTCCTAGGCCCCATTGCATAGCTATACTTACTCTTGTGAGAATCTTATCCAGCTCTATGGCTGTAAATATTATCCTTATACTGATGATTCCTCAAATCATATCTGACCCTTCTTTGAGCTTTAGACTCATAGGAGAGGTCAGACCTAAAATAATGTCTCTACTTGCATTTTAATAAGCACAAAACAGAGTATATATGTCCCAAACAGAGCTCTTTATGTTCCCCAAATGCCACACTAATTTTTTCTATTACCTTTCTCATCTCATTAAATGGTAACACCTTCCATTCAGTTGTTCAGCCTAAAACCCTCAGGGTCATCCTTCATTTCTCTTTCCCTCAACCCCATTCCCACAGCCAGTGCCTAATCAAGGTCTTCCAGTTCTAGATCCAAAATATATTTTGAATATGTTTATTTCTTTCTACCTTCATTAGTTCAGGCCATCTTTATCTCTTGCTGCGGGTAATCCAACAGTCCCACTAACTTGTTTCCCTGCCTTAACAGCCAAAATGATATATTTAAAAATCCAAATCAGATCAAGTCATATCTATCATTGCCTCATCAATGGTACAGTGTAAGAGCACAATAAATATTTGTTAAAAGAAGGAAACAATAAATAAATGGATGATGGAGAAAGCAACTTGCTCGAGGTCTTAGAGGTAGATTAAAACTTGAGTCTGTCCTTTTTCATCATGATAAACACTTTTACCTGGGAAACAGGAATGGTACCAGGCTTCATTCTTCAGCTTGTCTTGCTAAGAACAAACAGCTATGCTTTGCCAAATTTCAAAATATTATAGATATTATAAAATAGCTACATTTTATGCATTGTAGTAAAGCAATCAGATTTCTTAGAATTTTTTTCATTTAATTTAATTTTATTTAATTTAGGAGGCATGGGAGCTAAGCAGAAGAGGATGGATGTTTTTGTAATTTTTTAAGGTCTCCGCCAAATATGTAATTTACAAAGATCCAATAATATTAACTAAAATCACATGCATGGAGCTTTCTGCCAAGAATTAGCACAATAAATATCTTTTGTCACTGACTAACCATGAGACCTTAGGCACATGATTTTACCTTTCCATGTCTCAGTTTCCTTATCTGCAAAGTGGAAATAATAATAGCATCTACGTCCTAGGGATGCCTGAGGGTTAAATGAGAATACAGTTAAATTACCTAGAACAACACCTGATTGTTAGTTGCAACTACTATTATTAACTATAATTATATTGCAAATGTACCTAAGGTTTTTTGGTTTGTTTTTTACAGTAAATGTTTTGATAAGTGAAGGGACTTTTAATAATCCTATTATTACCCTTAATTTGGAGGTTTCCTAGCATGTCAACAGTTTAATACATATCCCATCTCTTGGTGATTATAAGCAGCTTTTCATTATTGGAGAGTCTGTGCCTCATCACTTTTTCTTTAGCCCCTTAAAAGCTCATTTCCCACTCTTTCACTCATCAAGGAATCAACATAAATGTGGCAAAAATGGCTTCTCAAGCAATTTGATCGGAGTAACTAAACAGAGTCCTGAAAGAGTAAAAACAAAGAAAGGAGGCATCTGAGGCTGCCAGACAGACAGCTTGCTGGTGGATCTGCACTTGCTGAACACATATGCCAGGTGCCTGCTGGTGACTTACGAGAAGTCTGTAAAGACTGGGCTGGGGGAAGGATTGGAGGGAGTGGGGGTGGGTGGCTCAGGTGGAAAAAGGCGGGAAAGGCGGTTTAAAGTCTGTGGCCAAATCATTCAGAGAATCAGGGACCTAGAGTAGGTACAACTTTTGTCTGGAATCCAGAAATGGATGACATCTTCAGTTTCTCCTAAAGGGCAAATAAAAGGAGGTAGATTTTAACTGCAGCCATGAAGACAAAGGGTATACACTGGGATGTACAGCTTAGAGCTAAATCAGAGGACATAGAAATGCATAATTCAGGAAGAGATATTTATTATTACAGGAGCCCACTCTTAGTTTAGGAGAGCTAAAATCAAGTCTTGCCCATAAATTCAAGTCAGTAAATATTTATTGAGCACTGGCAGTTCTATACACACCAGGGAATTCAACTCAATTCACCAACCCAATGCCTTCCAGTTCAGGGCACTGTGGAAGGGATGATAGAAGAGGGGCATGGAGTTTTAGGAACTCTTCCTGGGCCGGCTTCTATCCATTCTGGATCTTCTACAGATGAAGGCCTCTCTGCCACCCACAAAATCAAAAGGCAGGTTTACATGTCAGAGCTCTTCCGTTTCTCTGCCCAAGGCAACACTTACTAAAAAAGTAATTTAGCACATCCTAAAACTCTTCTGTTAAAGATTCAATAGAATTTTTGCTTTTTAAACTGAAACACTGAAATATCATGTCTATTCACATCCTATGCACTTCCTGGATTGTAAAACTAATAAATAAGTTCCTCAAAACCATAATTTTTTTGAACATCAGCTGGTATTTCCATTTTCTGCTCTTAATATAGTTGAGGGGGCAAAGGAGCAGCTTTTCTCTTTCCTTAAAGCTCCCAAATTTTCTGGACCATTTTCCAAGTCTCACAACATATTCAGAATGAGTATGTTTTCCATTTGAGATTAAATATATGCATATTTTACCTGATATGGTGTGTCAGCCTCTGGTTGGGCACGGGATGTCTTGGGAGAGAGAAAATGCTCATTGAAGCCATTCTTCATGAGAGCATGGGAAATGAGGGATACACTCTGCACCCCTAACCTGCAGTTTAATATGATGATGTACCCGGAAGAGGAACTTCATCAGTAGGCACTTAAACTGCCCCAGAGTACTCAGAATGTGGCAGAGGTGATCCAGGAAGGTTTGGTTCCTGATCATGGAAACAGGAGACATACATGGGAACAACTAGGAGGCAGGACAACAGCATCTAATTAAGTTGTAGAATATGTGACATGGATTAAATACTGATAGAAATACAAACATAGGAAAAACTCACAGGGTACTTAAGCTAGCAAGAACAGATTCACCCTGTCAAGTGTTGGCTTTAAATAAGTGCAGATACACACAACTCTCTTATAGAATCATGGGTTTAGAAAACATTGAGGGGATAAGTATAACCAAGGTGTGATTTCCACCTGCTATTAGGGATTAAGGTAGTGGAAGGGAGTGTCACTTCCTTTTGGAAAATGGGCTACTGAAAATTCAGCATAGCTCAACATTGTTCTGAGATTTCAAGGGTCAAGACCTCAGCTTCTCTTGATGCCTCTGTAGGTGGTCAAGTACTGTCTGTTGAATGCATATTACTTCTGAGCTATGAGCAGTTCCAAACAAAGATGTCTTTTCCCAAGTGTGGTCTCAGTAACAGCCAATCAGAAAATATAGTTCTAGCTGAGTGTCCAAATCAAATAAGATGAATACCAAAACTCAGAAATTCAAATGAAACTCAGAAACTTAATTAACCCCATATTACTTTCAAAATGTTATTGAGTTATTTTATAATCTTAAACTAATCATGTAAAACTCCACTCAGTTTATCAGTAAGTTTTGTCGTTACTAGTTATGCTAGGAGCCTCAAAAATTGTTCCAAGTAAATTTCCATGCTGTTGTTTTCCCAACAGCATATAGGACACTCTCGTTTTTCAAGCTTGAACCACTATAATGTTGACTGTGTGGACAAGAAAAAGAAAAAAAGAAGTCTTTTTAGAGAAGGCTAATTTGAAAGATAAGCATAATTTGCATTCAGGGAAAAATAAAACCAGAGTAAAGGTGCTATGGAAACTTTTTCAATAATGCTGTCCCCAAACTAAGGCGTGAGCCATCTTTACTTAGGCACAGTCACAGGAAACACACTTCAAGGAACAAAGCAGTATAGGCTCTCCATTTTCATAGGCTGCTGTTTGCCTTCTCATCAGCTTTGCTTTGTGAGTAATTAGATTCATGCCTCAGCCTCTTTGTTGAACGTAGCAGACTCAAGTCAAGGGCTGCTGCTCAGTGCAGTGTGTGGGGACTCCCTGGTGTGAGCTCCTTGGGGAATGCATAGTCTGGCTTCATGAGGAAGCACAGACCCATTTTCAAGCCTGTCAGGATGAGTTAAAGTCTGTCTCTGAACACCTCCTCCTCAGAACCACAGGAGAGATTTAGCCCCTACTGGTAGTTTTAACTCATTCTCATCCAATGTTTATAAGCACTGGCATTTTCAGCTGAGAAGCCCTTTAGGGTATAAATGAGACAGTTTCCCTGGGAGACTAGGGGATGGGGAGGGGGGATTAGTTATTTAGGCCACATACCCCAAGTGGAGACCTGCTGAGCAGAGAAGTCTGCTCCGGCCCTGCTGGGGCCCAGCTCTGTGGCCCCCACCACAAGGTCCTGGTGCTGACTTGGATCTTAAGGCAGCTTTTACAGAGTGAAATAACTTCTCCCCTCCTTCCTTCCTCCCTCCCTTTTTTGACAGCCTTTCCTCCTTCATAAAATATGATATATTTTTTGGAAAAATATTTTTAAATATTTATTGTGTGCCAGGTACACAATACCTCATTAATGTTTGGAGCAATCCTATACAGTAGCTACTGTTATTGGCCCATTGTAGAAATCAGGAGACTGAGGTTTTGAGAGGTTAAATAACTCAAAGAAGTCATTCAGTGGCAAAGCCAGGGACAAATTCCAACTCTAAAATCTGAACTTTTAGTCTATACCCTATAGTTATGTAGGAAAGACACAACACACACACACACACACACACACACACACACACACACACACACACCCCAGAACTAAATCATCTATAATCTCTTCACTCAAAGGTAACCCCTATTAGAACTTGAGATCTTTTAACATACATAAAATTACATTACCGTTGAAGAAAAATGGAATAATACAGTAACTTCTGTTTTGTAGACTGCTACTTTTCACTGAGCAATATAATCTGAACATTTTTCTCATGTCAGTAGCTATTCTCCCTCAACATGATTTTTGGAGGATGACTGGCATTCTATCATGTGGATGGCCCATTGTTTACTCACCTCAATCTCTTTCTAATTTTAGGAACTGTGTTGCAGTATACATATCTGTACATAGTTTTTGTAAACCTACCTCTGAACAGCCATTAGGGCAACCTGAGGTGACAGGCCTGGAGAATAAGAAGTTGTTGGCTGCAGCAGGACCCCATCCCAAGTGGGTCCCATCTCTGCTGAGGCTGTGGTCACCCACTGGCACAAATCCCGCTGTGATGCACAGCACCTCTGGTCCTGCTGCTTTTTATCAAGTTGTTATAGCTACTGTTAAAGCTCTTAGTAAACTAAGGTACTGGGGTGGGGGAGGGCTGGTTGCAAGATACCAGAGTTTGCTCAGTTGAAGGAGACTGAGTGGTCTGGGCTGAGTGGTTAGGCTGATCTGACACTTTTCCTCAATTCGGCTGCCTTAGTAGAATTTGTCAGGATAAAAAGGAAGGTATTACATGAGAGCTTTGATCTGAATAAGAGGGACAAGACTCTTCCTGGTTGGTTACAGCTTTCTGAGGCAACTAAGAAATTTATGGGAGTGGTGGAGGCAGAGTACTAATACTGTGCAGTGCTCCCATAGGGAAACCCACTCATTAATTAAAACACTTGCTCATCCGGGGATCATGTATAAGAATTGGCCATTCAGTGATCTGAGCACCCATGGTGGTCTTAGACCAGGGGAACCAAGCTACATAAAAGGGCTGAAGTGACTCTAGGGTGATGCCTAGAGGAGTTAAGGTCACAAGCAGCACACTGGCCCATCACATAATTTCATTAGTAAATTTTATCCCTGACAAATTCAACTTTAGAATGGGAAATAGAGAAGTGAGGGACATTGGAAAGCCAGCCTCTTAACACCCCAGCCAGTTTTATGTACCTACAAAACTTATACTTGCAAGTACCTACATAATTGGGAATTAAAGGAAAAATCTGCCCTTAAAATAGCCAAAATGGGCTCTTTTATTGCATACACAGTTATTAGAGAAAGCTAGCTTGAAAAAAAAATCTTTTCAGAATTCTGAAACTGAGGGAACAAGTCCTTCTAGGAGAACTTGCTTTTCTCTCCCTGTGCCTTGAGACCAGGCCTCTCAGGAACACTTATCTTATCTAGACCATCTCTAATTCCTGAGACTGAGGGAAAAAAAAATGGAAAGAGGACTTTTAAATTTA
The DNA here is from genome assembly GCF_949987535.1 of Balaenoptera acutorostrata. NCBI lineage: Eukaryota > Metazoa > Chordata > Mammalia > Artiodactyla > Balaenopteridae > Balaenoptera > Balaenoptera acutorostrata. The sequence continues at coordinate 172,585,643 of NC_080064.1, read as the reverse complement.
ACTTATTCCAACTGTTATAAACTAGTGAGTTTTATATTATAATACCTGATTCACGACTAGGTTTAGAAAATGCAGCTATGAGATCTCTGGTTGTGTCTGTCTATACGTCTATGCATTATATATGTCTTTAACTTTGGATGGTATTATCAAATTTGTAATTTGTAAATAAGCTCTATTTAATTGGCTTAAAGGAAATCAAATGCTTATATAAATTCTCAGAAATATAAAAGGAAACTGGCCAGAATGAATTTCAGGTTCACATGAACTGGGAATTCAGTATTAAATTAATACCCTGTATTAAAGTCAAAGTTTGTTGATTTAATTAATATAGATGTGTCTTGAGAGTCAACATTAATTATAACACCTTTATTGTACCTAGGTTTAATAGAAATCAAATAATATCTTATCTTTGTTGCAAATTTGTCAGCAAGAAAAATAACTTGGTATGATGAAATTTTTTTTATAACTAAATCAAATGTAAATGAGATAAGAGCTTTTGTGCGAACTCTTTAGGAATAATTATTTTAGGAATGTCTACTTAAGAATAATCTCTGCAGATATTTGGTAACTTAAAATTTTAGAGTTGTGTGAAATTAAGTTAAATAATGGAAGTTTATTGAGTAGCTAGGTCATTCCAGAATAAAGTAAGATACTGAAACATTAATTACTGAACACTGGCGTCCTTTTACAGAAAAAAACTAAAGGTATTTAGAACTATTAATAAAATTGTTTGGTGCTGCACTGAGATATTTTCTATACAAAAGCACATGTTTTTAGAAATTATTGTTGGTGTTTATGTTTGCCAATCTACAGAATGCTAACGTAAAAGTTAATAATTGATTACTTGTTAGTTTTCACTAGAAATTAAGGTTTTTAAGTGTTGAGGATTCTAACTTAAATATGTAATTAAAGCTACTAGAAATAAGGGAAACATTTCAGTATACAGCAGGAAAGTAGGATGTGTGTTTTCAGTAAAACAAGGCATGAGGAATGGAATTGCATTTTGTTAAGGGAAAAGAAAGTAATTTTTGTCCTAGAGCTGATTGTTTCTAGGTGGAAAAATAAGGGACAAACTAACATGAATACAGAAAGTGACAGAGGATTGTGGAAAAGAAACCCTGAGAAAAGAGTTTTGTGTACAGTTGGGATTGGCTAAGTTTAGAATAAACTTAGTTGAGTAAATGAATTTTAAAAGTAAGCTGATGCAAAACTTGAATTTAGTTTTTCTGTCTGTTAAGAGGACATGATTTCTTGAAATGTTGAGCTGCCTTTGATAACAGATTTTTAGTTTCATTACCTTTTAAGTGATCAGTTCTGTATTTGCCTTTGAAATCTTTTATTGTCACCTTGGTTAAGTGAATAGGTATTGTTTCACAGTGACCTATGATCCTATTTGATCAAGTGTTTTAAAACCCTTTTGATATTTTTTGACAAACTTCCCATATTGAATTCTAATGAAGTTCCTTTGACCTCTAGCTAACTTTGGGATGCTTCAGAGGCTCCCTGACACATCCCAAAAGAGAGATATTAAATAAACTAAGTCCATTTGGTATGTGAAATTACATGGGAAGTATTGTCAAATGAGTAATATACCTTTTTTTTTTTGTAGGTTATGTGATTCTATATATGTATATATTTAACATCTTTATTGGAGTATAATTGCTTTACAATGTTGTGTTGGTTTCTGCTGTATAACAAAGTGAATCAGCTATATGTATACATATATCCTCATATCTCTTCCCTCTTGCATCTCCCTCCCTCCCACCTTCCCTATCCCACCCCTCTAGGTGGTCACAAAGCACCGAGATGATCTCCCTGTGTTATGCGGCTGCTTCCCACTAGCTATCTATTTTACATTTGGTAGTGTATATATGTCAATGCTACTCTCTCACTTTGTCCCAGCTTACCCTTCCCCCTCCCCATGTCCTCAAGTCCATTCTCTACATCTTCTTAGGTTATATTGCATGGGTATATGTTATTAATACAGATATTCTAGAAATTATATGGAATTCCTAAAAATCTATTATGTCCTGGTAAAATGTTATCAGTCATAATTCTAGTTAGTATCTTAAGCTGTTGTACATTGCAGCAGTAACCAAGTTTCTTTGTCAACTGCGTTGTAATCAGGTCTTTAACTGTGCCTTCTTAAGTTTTTTGCTATTCATAGACAGTTATGAAAAAATGAAAAAAATGTTTTCTCTTCAGGAAGATTTAAGGAAGGACTTTTTCACAAATACAGCTTTCTGATAACTTTCATATCACACTGCTGAGCTGGGTAAGAAATTAAAGAATTCTAATGGGAAACCTGATGGTTTCATAAAACTGTTAACAAAAAAACCCCAAAACTGTTAACAAAAAAGGATTAGTTATATAGGACTGAGTGAACTGGTGAAAATGGTTATAATTTTTATGGTTTCTGTCTGAAATATTACCGGCTTCTAATCTGTATTTTCCAGATATAAGGAAACTCTTCCCCTCAAGCTAATTATGACTTAAAACAATTTGGTAAATTATACATTTGTAAGCTGAATTGAAACATTTATCTTTTCCCTCTACCCAATCCCTCCAGAGATTGGAAACTTTTAGGTTCCCAGCGGTTTCCAGGTTCCTAATTTATCAGATAAATTAGGAAGGCCACCTCCTAACAGGCGCAGGAATCTCAAGGTATTTTGGGGATCTTGAAAAGGGAGGAAAGGAGTTCAGGGTGGAGATCAGGAATGAGGCACTCTGTGCTCTGGGACAAACTGGCAGAACAGGTCTTCAGATAGCTATTTTCATGAGAAGATTTTAGAAGCCCAAATTCTTGCATCTTCTCATATCTAGAAAAGCTCTAAAATCATTAACGGTGATATTTACTCCTAGTGACTAGCAGCAAGCCTCTGCCAAAATGTGTGCTTGACTGCATGTACCCCCTTCACTAAAATCATATATAATACTGACCTTACCCCAACTCTTTTGTAGCAGTTCCTCACAGCTATCTGAGATGCTGTCTCCCGGGCTATAGTTCTCATTTTGCCCCAAATAAAACTTAACTCACAACCCTCACATTGTGCATTTTTTCAGTTGACACTATAGTTACTTTGCATATACCCTTTCCTCCAGAGGAACCGTAATTTATTAGTTTCCTTAATAATTATAAAATACCTTGTATCTCTACATTCCCTGAAGCCCTTTTCCAAAAGAGAAGAAAAATAGTAAAAAACTATGAGCAGGGTAGTCAAACATTAATACTCAACTTTGTGTTGAGAAGGAAATCACTTAATGCTTCTGCCTAAATATGGGTTAATTAGCCTTATGGAACAAATGAAGAACTCAGAACACCCCAGCAAACCATACATGCTCTTCTGAGTCCCTACCCTATCTTCCAGCTGGGTAAATGACCAAATAGAAAAGAACATTCAAAATAGTGTTCCTACCTCTGATTTCCACAGGAGTTTATTAAAGGAACAGAAATGCAGATCAAAGGAGCTTGAATTATATCAATCTTTCAAATGCCATTTTCACTATTTTCTATCAGAAGAAAGGTACCATATAAATTTCTATGAAAGTTAGCATTTACATAGCATTTATATTTTCAAAATGCTTTTACCATCATTTACTAGTTAGCATAACATTTGAGAACTATCATAAGCTTTAAATACAGGGAAATTCCTTTTTTAGTATAGTTACAGGAGTACAGAGAAAGTCATCCCCTCACCACCCGGCAGGTTTTAATCATGTGATACAAAATTGTCAGCCCTTCCAAATCTTCTGATTTTAAATTTAGCAACTTGCCACATTGCCTAGCACTTTCCACAGAAAACTAGAATATGCAATGTTACAAAAATCGACTCAATCTGAAATCTGGAAAATCTTAAAGCTGTTATATGTGATGCCTCACACGCCCAAAGCATGTGTTGTTTATTCAACAAACATTTATTTATTGCCTACATGTGTCAGGCATCAAGTCTCTGTCTTTTCTTTATTGAGATTAAAGCCTAGAAGTAAAAACATGCATTACAGTGTGGTGAATGCTAGGAGAGTGGGAAGTCCTGGGGGCTAATGAAAGAGGTCATGGCTCAGGTTGAAGGGATGTGGGAGAGGCCTCCCAGAGGAACCCAGATGAGGGGCTTCTCTTCTAAGCTGCCATGTGAGTTCCAGATTGTCTTTTTTTAAAAAAAACTCAGTCTCTCACCTGTGTTATTATTTACTTAATTATATTTAAATCAAATTTTGAGTCATTATTTTTTTAACTTAGCTTTGCCTTAAGCATTAATATCCATAAAATAATGAGTCTGATGTGCTAGTTATTTTATCCTAACACACATTAAAAGGGTATATGAAAAAAAATCCAGGAAGACCTAAAATTATCTAACATAATACCATCAATGGCATATGAGCCCTATGTTGGCACACGTTACTAAAGGTGATGGCCAGCACTGACAAATGTTAAGCAATGAAGGGGCAGGGGGATTTTTAGGAGCATCATTCTGTTAAATTGATTAAACAAGGAGGCCATTTGACCAAGGTGGCTTTACTGCTGTGGTGGCTACATAAGCAAACCAAAACCCAAGACTGTAAATGCCTAATGGTTATGAAATCAAGATGGTAAGGACCACCGATCACAAACAGCCAACTAGACCTTAAGCCATAATCAACCAAATAATGTCCTTTCTTTGCTTCTGTACTTTCTCTCTTGTCTTTCCCCTGGATCCTGCTGGCAGAATGCTCCTACCATTGCCAGTTTGGTGCTGCTCATTTCCATGTGATTTTTGCTCAGTAAACTCTTAAAATGTTTAATATGCCTCAGTTTATCTTTTAATAACTTGTATGGTGAATGATATATAGTAAGAATGGGGGCAGGAAAAACTGTTAGAATGTCATTAACAACATTTTAAGAGAGAAATGATAAGTTAAAGTGGTAATTGTAGAGAGAGAAAAGGGAACAGTTTCCAGAGATGTAAGTTTGTATACCTGTGAGAATTTCACACAGATTTGATTTTCGAGGGTAGGGGAAAAAAAGAGTCAAAGATAAATCTAGGTTCCTTTTTGGGGCCAGTGGAAGGAAGGATAGTTGTGCCATTTATTGAGATACAATATAAAGGAAAAAGCACATTGAGATCAGGGCAGGGGTGTTGCATTGATTTAATTTGGCACAAGTTGACTTCGAAGTATTTCAAGAATATCCAAGCAGAAATGTTAAGTTTGTAGTTGAATATTTGAAAATGGGGCTTAGGAGAAATAACGAGTGGGCTATCAACATACAGGTGATGAATGAAGCCACAAATGTAGAAGCAATCAATACAGGAGGAAAACAGAAATTGAAGGGAAGGGAAAGAAAGGGAAGAGGATAAGAAAGAGAAGAGAAGAGGCCAAAATTTAAGGACAAGATAGAGTATTCAATGTCAGCAAGAGACTGAGAAGGAATAGCCAGAGACATAGGAGAGAAAAGTAGAGTGAATAGTGTCACAAAAACCAAGGGATTAGACAGTTCCAAGGGAAAGAAAAGAGTAGCACACAGTGTTCACAGCTGCAGATAGGTCATAGAATGTAAGGTCTAACATGGCCCCACAGAGTGTAAGAGCCTGAAGTCCCTGGTGACTGTGACAAGGTAGTTTCAGTGGAGTTGGTGCAGAAGCCAGACCGCTGTACTCTGAGGACTGCATGGGGTGGGGACGAGAAACTGGGGACAGCATGCAGATGCTTGAACATGGAGAAAAGGGAAGAAGAGAGGAGAAACAGCAGGCAGAGGGGTCTGGGGTGGATGTTACTGAGTTCTTGTTCTTTGTTTGCCCCCAGTTGACTTGAGCATGTTTATATGCCAAGGGGTAGAGAAGCACTTAAAAGGCAGAATGTAACTATAAAGGCAAGAGAGACGGAAAACTGATAGAATGAAATCCCTGAGAAAGTGGGACCAGATGCCAGTTGGTAGGGTTAATATTAGAAGACAAAGATCTCCCTCTTCAGACACTGAAGGAAAGGAGGTGAAGATGGGCATGAATACAGGTACGTTTACTGGCACAAAGTATTGTGTTGGGAGACCCCCAATTTGGCAGCCTCCAGTTTGTTTGCTTGCTGGGCTTAATAAGAAAAAGATTTGGTTAGAAGACATGAGAGGAGCTGTGAATATATGGAATAACTTGCTATGGTTGAGAGAGGAGAAAGTCAGTAGAATTACTAAGGCATGAGGAAGGGCTGGGAGAAAAGTAACTTCAAAAAAAGATAAAACATGGTAGGAAAGAAGGGGGGCACATAAATAACAGGAACTTGTTTTAGGTTCATGCTGAGCAGAATGCTGGAAACAACAGAAATGGAGCTTTGCATCTTAACTCACACTACTTTTTATAGTGTTGATTTTAAAAGCAGGACCTGGATATTATCATACTAAATTAAGCAAGTCATACAGAGAAAGACAAATATCATATGATATCGCTTATATGCAGAATCTAAAAAAATGATGCAAATGAACTTATTTACAAAACATAAACAGACTCACAGACTTTGAGAACAAACTTATGGTTACCAGGGGAGAAGGGCTGGGGGGGAGGGATAGATTGGGAGTTTGGGATTGACATTATCACACTGCTATATTTAAAATAGATAGTCAACAAGGACCTACTGTATAGCACAGGGAATGCTGCTCAATATTCTGTAATAACCTAAATGGGAAAAGAATTTGAAAAAGAACAGATACATGTATATGTATAACTGAATCGCTTTGCTGTAACCTGAAACTAACACAACATTGTTAATCACCTATGCGCCAATATAAAATAAAAAAAATTTAAAAAGCAGGTGTATTTAGGATGTCAAAATTGAAAACAGACACAAAGTCACAGAAGTAAAAGATATCATTCACTAATGCATGCAATAGCTATTCTCTATGCAGCTACTTCAAGCACAGCAGGCACTGCTCAAAGTCAGTGAGTAGCAGACCAAAGAGGAAAACCTGTGTCTCAGTTTCCTTCAGAGCACAGATACATCAATGGCTAGAAATGATGGTCATAGGGTCCCTAGGAATCATGAGGCTTTCAGGAACATTTTAACTTATTCTTTTATTTATATCTATATAAATTCCTGTACTCTTTTCACCTCTTAAAGGACCTTCTCCAAATACTAGTATCTCTTGAATAGAAATGCATAAAGTCATCACTAGATTGAATAGATAAAATCTTACTTTTGTAATATTACAAGGCTGAATAGGCATATAATTTCCGTTAAAAATGCCATGTCTGCCAAAGTTCTTATGTATTAGAGATAAAAATAAAACTTCTAGCACAAGATTTTATATTTTAGAGAAAGTATATGACTGATACAACTATATTATACGTGTCAGATGATCCCTTCTGAAAGTTTAAACACGTCAAATTGCAACCTATTTGAGTAGATTGAAAAGAGACTAAAAATACACATTGGGTGGCATTGGTGTCACCAGCTGGAAAATTCCTATTACAAACTGAAGCCAGCTAGAGTTATTGCACAGGCATAAAGGCAAATGAATCAGCCGCATTCCCATGGATGACTTGTACCATGTGATAAGAACCAGGTCTTCCTTTCATTAGAAAATCATAGGGCTGGGAGTGTACTTTAGGGGGAAAAATGAATTCTGTCTGGACTAAGAGGAGCTGACAGGTCAAACACAAAAATAACCCACCTGGGTAAGAGACAGAGGCTATAGTGGATGTCATTTATTAACTGTTTATTATGATGTTTTAATCTAATTTATTTCTCATAGCCCTCAAAGAGTTAATATTATTCCCATTCTACTGAAAGAGACATTGAGGTTCAGAATTTGCCCAACGTTACATAACACAGTAAATGACAAGTCCAGATTTCTAACACAAGTCTATATGACACCAAAGTACAAGCTCCTAAATGCTATGCTAATTACTATGCTAATTATTATTGAAGAGTAATGTGTCCAAAGAAGCCCCTGCCTTGCTGGTATTCTGTAAAGGAAGGTAGAAGACAGATTCCTTCCAATGAATTTTGACTGCTGTGAATAAAACAAAGGCATCATTCTTCAGGCACTCAAGCATAAGCCAAAGTGGCATCCACTTTGAGAAGGTGTGAAATGAAAGCAGAATCTGATGGAAAGCACACCTGGGTGACAGCATGGGCATCTTGACTTTTGTCTCAGCTATTACCAGAGCACCTTAATCTGCTCTTCTACCAAAAGAACCCCACACTCAAGGTATTCACTAGGACAGTCCTTCACCTTGACAACAAAAGACCTTATGAAATGTTCAGGTTTCTTAACAATGGCAACCTCTCAAAGGGTGGAAATGAAAGTCAGAATAATATAAAGTTTTCTATGGTGAAGTTACTAAAATACACTTGTTAATGTTACCTGAAATTAACACATATAACCATATCTACTTGTACAATTAGACTCTGGAATAATTATAAACCAGTAAAACCTAAGTAAAAAAACCTCAGCAAGCATAAAAATCTCAAATTATGCTACACTTATTTGGAGCAAGCAGTTAAAAGGGCACCTTGTAAAACTTCTAAGTTGGAAACAGGGGCAGCTTGTATTAATTTTAAAATTTACAAATGCCCCTATTCTCATATTTAGGCATATTTATTCCTTTCAGGTTTTGTTAAACCTAATCCATGAATGTAAGAATAGAAACATGGATTATCAATGATGAATGAGTATAGCTTTCTTGAATTCAAATAACCAATGGCAAGAATCACATTTAGAATGTGATAGAATGAACTTAGCATCCCCTCCTCCTTTTTTAATAATGTGGCTAAAAGAAAATCTGACCATAATAATTAAAAAATAGCCGTACTATCAAAAGAATGAAACTGGACTCCTATCTTACACCACTCACAAGAATTAACTCAAAATGTATTAAAGACTTAAATGTAAGATCTGCAACTGTCAAATTCTATGGAGAAAACACAGAGAAAAAAATCACCTTGACATCAGTCTGGGCAATGATTTTTTGGATATGACACCAAAAGCCAGGCAACAAAAACAAAAATAAAGAAGTGGGCCAGCATCAAACTAAAAAGCTTCCTTTTGCAAAGGAAACAATCAACAAAATGGAAAGGCAACCTACAGAATGGGAGAGAATATTTACGAACCATATATCCAATAAGGGGTTAATATCTAAAATACATAAATAAAAAACTCACACAACTCAGTTAAAAAAAAACAAACAATCTAATTAAAAAAATAGGCAAAAGACCTGAATAGACATTTTTCCAGTGAAGACATACAAATCGTCAACAGGTACCTGAAAAGGTGCTCAACATCACTAATCATGAGGGAAATGCAGATCAAAATGACAAAAAGATGTCACTTCACACGTTAGGATGGCTTTTATAAAAAAGCCAAGAGATAAGTGTTGGTGAGAATGTAGAGAAAAGGGAACCCTTATGTACTGTTGGTTGGAATGTAAATTGGTTCAACCACTGTGGAAAACAGTATGGAGGTTTCTAAAAATAAATTTAAAATAGAGCTACCATATGATTCAGCAGTCCCACTTCTGGATGCATATCCAAAAGAAACAAAAATCAGTATCTTGAAGAGATATCTGCACTCCCATGTTCATTGCAGCATTATTCACAATAGCAAAGATATCAGATCAAACCTAAGAGTCTGTCAATGGATGACTGGATAAAGAAGATGTGTGCATGCACACATACACACACACAAACACACAATGGAATATATTATTCAGCCATGAGAAATAAGGAAATCCTGCCATTTGTAACAACATGGATGAACCTAGAGGACATTATTCTAACTGAAATAAGTCAGAGCGAGAAAGACAAATACTATGTTGTCTCACTTAAGCCTGGAATCTAAAAAAAAATTAAAAAGTCAAATTCATAGAAACAGACAGTAGAATGATAGGTACCAGGGACTTGGCAGGTGGTTGTGTTTGGGAGAGATAGGGCAATGGTGGTCAAAGGGTACAAACCTTCAGTTATAAGATGAGTAAGTTCTAAAGCAGGTGGCATAACCCTCCCAGAATTCAGACAATGCTACAAAGCTACAGGAATCAAAATGGCAAGGTACTGGCACAAACCAGACATATGGATCAATGGAACAGAATAGAGAGCCCAGAAATAAACCCACACACCTATGGTCAATTAGTCTTCAACAAAGGAGGCAAGTATATACAATGGGAAAAAGTCTCTTCAGCAAGTGATGTTGGGAAATTTGGACAGACGCATATAAATCAATGAAGCTAGAACACACCCTCACACCATACACAAAAATAAACTCAAAAAAGCTTAAAGACTTAAACATAAGATATGACACCATAAAACTCCTAGAAGAAATCATAGGCAAAACCTTGTCTGACATAAATTGTACCAATGTTTTCTTATGGCAGTCTCCCAAGGCAATAGAAATAAAAGCAAAAATAAACAAATGGGACCTAATCAAACTTACAAGCTCTTGCACAGCAAAGGAGACCATAAACAAAATGAAAAGACAACACTCAGAATGGGAGAAAATATTTGCAAACGATGTGACTGACAAGGGCTTGATTTTCAAAATATACAAACAGCTCATAAAACTCAATAACAACAGCAACAACAAAAAACACAGCCCAACTAAAAATGGGCAGAAGACCTAAATAGACATTTCTCCAAAGAAGAAATACAGATGGCCAATGAAAAGATACTCAACATCACTAATTATAACAGAATTCAAATCAAAACTACAATGAGGTACCACCTCACACCAGTCAGAATGGCCATCATTAAAAAGTCTACAAATAACAAATTTGCTAGAGAGGGTGTGGAGCAAAGGGAACCCTCGTACACTGTTGGTGAGAATGTAAGTGGATGCAGCCACTGTGGAAAACAGTACGGAGGTTCCTCAGAAAACTAAAAATAGAATTACCATGTGATCCAGCAATCCCACTCTTGGGCACATACCCAGACAAAACTATAATTCAAAAAATACGTGCACCCCTATGTTCATAGCAGCACTATTCACAATAGCCAAGACATGAAAACAACCTAAACGTCCATCAACAGATGAATGGATAAAGAAGATGTGGTACATATATACAATGGAATACTTCTCAGCCATGAAAAAGAATGAAATAATGCCATTTGAAGCAACATGGATGCAACTAGAGATTATCATACTAAGTGAATTCAGCAAGAGAAAGACAAATACCATATGATATCACTTATATGTGGAATCTAAAATACGACACAAATGACCCTATCTACGAAACAGAAACATACTCACAGTCATAGAGAACAGACTTTTGGTTGCCAAGTTGGAGGGGGGCAGGGGAGGGATGAATTGGGAGGTTGCAGTTAGCAGATGTAAGCTATTATATATAGAATGGCTAAACAACAAGGTCCTACTGTATAGCACAGGGAGCTATATTCAATATCCTGTGATAAACCGTAATGGAAAAGAATATAAAAAAAGAATGTGTATATATATATATATATATATATATATATATATATATGTGAAAATATATATATATATATATATATATATATATGTATAACTGGATCATTTTTCTGTACAGCAGAAATTAACACCGCATTGTAAATCAACTATACTTTAATTAAAAAAAATAAGATGAGTAAGTTCTGTAGATCTAATGTACAGCACGGTGACTACAGTTAATAATACTGTATTGCACACTTAAAATTTGCTAGGAGAATAGATCTTAAGCATTCTCACAACAACAACAACAAAAAAGGTAACTCTGTAAGGTGATGGATGTTTCAACTAACCTGAATGTGGTAATCATTTCACAGCATCAATGTATATCAAATCATCACATTGTACCATTCAAATGCATACAATTTTATTTGTTGACTATATCTCAATAAAGCTGGAGGAATAAAAACAAATAGTTTTCACTGACAAATAGAAATGTTTGCATATTTTTTCTCCATAGGTCAAGCTCTGCATCGTGAAGTATTCTATGAGCACGTTGATGAATAATGAGAAATCGGTACTACTTGTACAATATTTACAATGTGCAGATTGCATTCCTATGAGATACCTTCTCAATAGCTAGAATTTGTGGCATTAGAAAAATAGTATCACCCAGATGTAGCTCTATCAACTATTAAACTATTCTGTAGTAATCTTTTTTCTAAAATTTTTAGCAGATAATTGGAAATTAAAATCAGGCATTAAGGGATAATGTTTAATTTCAAAGCTGTTTGCCCTTCTGATATGAAACAACCTCTACATTTTATATGTTTATAAACCTGAAAGCAAAGTATTTTCTCTTGGTTAAAACCATATTCTCTTTATCAAGCAATATTTTAGAGTTATATCAGAGTAGTTACTATGTAAAGCTTGCTGATCCCCAAATCTGAACAGTTTTGAAAAGTATAAATGATATATTTAATACACATAACAGTTAATTTTCACCTCTTGTTTTACAACAGGTTATTAAACAACCATGGAGAAATAAAATATAATTATTTATTTTAAAAACAGAGTTATTAAGAAAAATAAAATACAATAGTCATTTCAAATATTAAAATTCTGACTTAAACGAATAAGATTTAGGCACAAGGAAATGCCAATTAAATATTTACTGTTTGTTCAATGCTTTGTGGGGAGGAAGCCAAAATGAGCTGAAGATGCCCAAAGAGTATGCATTAGGATCCTGTTGCTATTGTTTATTCACCAACATGGGGTAAGGCTATGTCTAATTAGTTCACCTGCTTGGCATAGAGTGCTAATGAGGGAAAGTTGGGGTCAGTTTTTCTCAGAGCACAGACTGTTTGAGCCAGTTACGCAGTGAGTCTATGACTTTATTTACAAAGGTAGCAGATGAGGGAATGTGGAGGGCTGAGGGCTATCAGAGTGGCTGAGTCCTCTCAAAGGGCATACTTTGTATTCCCTTCACAAAGAATAACAGAAATTAAACAATGTGGATGAAAAGATTGAGAAATCTAGAAGTTTAATTTTTAAATCTCACACAGAGAAGATTGGAAGGTTATCTATGTATCTAGTATCTATCTATCACCTAAAGAAACCAAAGAGGAAAGAAAATTCCAAACATATTAACGTTCTGGCTAAACAAAACAAAAGCCCATAAAATAGTTATGTTACGAGCTCCTCAGAGATTTGCAAGCATCTATAGGCAGCATAGTCTAAGCTCTAGGTTTCATCACCCAAGGTTTGCACACTCAGGAAAGAAGGGAGTGGGAGGAAAAGACATGTTTGATTCTAACAAACTGAAAGCTTAAAACACTAGCTGAACCACGGCTGGGCTAAGACTCCGAAGCCTAGCGTGAGCCTGACATCAGAAAAGACAGGCATGGTAAGGGGGTCCCCCAAGCTCTAGGATGAATTTCTTTCTGTTGTTGTATAACTGGGCTGGTCATCAGCAATGAGAAAAATCAAAACAGCATTTAGTGACAATTTAACCTACGAGTTAAACTTGTTATTTATATGGGCAATTTCTTAGCAGATGTCAGTAGGGAAAAATCACCCCAGCCTTTGCAGGTCCTTTTACTTTTACCATCAAGTGTTTTCTATTCCTCTGCTTTTCAAAATCAAGCTTTCATGACTACCTCTTCACTTGTCATTTGGGCTGCAATTTCATCATGCTGTATATCTAGAACTATGATTCCTGGTATCTTCTATGTTGACCTCAGGAGACTGTCTCTTCTCCAGTGTATTTCAGGTTTCTGATTTCATTATATTGTTTTCCTATAGAACCTTCATATAAAAAACTGATTTGCATAACCTCTTTCCTATTTCAGGTAATAGAGCAGGGTTTTTCTTGTTTGTTTGTTTTGATAGGAACACTTCCTATCATTGGATGCACTAGCCATGAAGAGTTCTGTTGAAGACATCCTTGTTTCCTAACAGCCAGTACAGCTTGGAGTTTCTGAATTTCTACTTACTGAGTATGGTCACTGCACTACAAAGAGGTTTGGTTTAGATTCTACCTCCCTCAGTGTGGTATTAGGAGAGGTCGAGTTCAACTTAGTTTAACTTAATTATTAAAGGGTTTCTAAGTTGAATTTTCTAATTTATTGTTGAATTCTAAAGTAACCCTCATTACTGTCCTGTCACTGATTCTGAAACAGTTTTCTCATTTTAACATCTCTGACATTGGTATGCACCTTATGATTGTTTTAGATGGGGTGGCAGTTGTGACAGAGTTGCCACTTCATAGTCTTGGTTGTTATTCCTGGTGGCATGACAGGGGCCCCAAAGGTTTCTCAATATTCAGTCAACAAACCACTTAAGAGCCTTTTGAGGAAAGAGTATGAGGCCTGCTTACTGTCAGAATATCTTCCTTTGACATTTTTGAGTAAGCTTTGAAAACAAGCAGAATGAACATCTACTTAGAAAAAGAGACATTAGTAGAGAATCTGTTTCTTAAAGTTACAGAGTAATAAACATCAATGCTTTTTATGGTGCAGAGATGATAGCGAGTAGAAAATATGGGCATCAATGACCCAGACACAGAAAGTGATTCAGAAAAACTGGACTCTGTGTAGATGTTTTAAGAATTCCTTGATCAGTTTATTTCACTTATATCAGTCTTCTCTACCAAACTGTGAACTCTCAGAAATCAGGAGAGGGCTCATGCATTATCAATTAAAGATAGAAAATTAGTCAATTTTCTATCTTTAAAGTCCAGCTTGCTCGCATGTGGCAGATATTCAAGGAATGGTTGTTGAATAAATAATGAATGAACAATGGAAGAAAAAAAATGGTAAGAGCAACTAGGGAAAAGAGAGGAAGTCTAAAGGAAAATATTAAGGGTAAGGCTTATAAGGGACCTTGAAGGATGAAAAGGAGCTTGAGGGAGGGTATTTCAGGCACAGGGAAAAGCATGTTTTAGGAAACAGCCCTGAAAAAGTACATGTGTTTAGGAAATCACAACTAGTTTTCAGATACTTGGAAAATAAACAACAAGAATGGTAAGAATGAAACTGAAAAGGGAGATTTCAGATCCTGAACGGTTTCAAATGTTTTTTTTTTTTTTCTTTTTTAAAGAAGTGTAGACTTTATTTCTAGGTCACTGATTCTAATCTTTTATGCCTTTAATTTCACTAGTCATTTTATTAAAGAATTATGTGATAACGAACAAGTAAAAGCCTATTTTTTTCCTAAAACAAAATTATTTTCTGACTTTATTTTTAATATTTGGTAGACTACTGGCAAATATTTTAATCATATATAGAAAGTACACTGAATTGCTATGGTTTTGAAAGACAAACAGAAAATGATTCTTCCTAGTTATAAACTTCATTGCAACAAAGCTATAAAATACAAAGTAGGCAGGGGGAGATGAATGGGTGGAGCACAGATGATTTTTAAGGCAGTGAGAATACTCTGTATGATATTACAGTGGTGGATATATGTCATTATACATTTGTCCACATTCATAGAATATATAACATCAATATTGAACCCTAAGGTAAACTGGACTTGGGGTGATCATGATGTGTCAATACAGGTTCATCCTTGGTAAAAAATATACTGTTGGGAAAGTGATGTTGATAATGCAGGAGGCAATGCATGTGTACCTGTAATGCAGGCAGTACACAGGAAATCTCTGTACATTCCTCTTAATTTTGTTGTAAACCTAAAACTCCTCTAAAAACAGTCTTCAAAAATACAGTAGTATTGTTGAGCAATAATATTTTGCTTATAACTAAATGACACAGCCCAAAATAAAAATTTTACTAATAGTATAAATTTTCAATAATATTGCTGTGATGTTACAAGTATCAGGTTTGATGAAAAATGGGACATCAAAGGCATTTGCTGGGAGGCATGAGCAGGGAGAACAGGACTTAAGAGATATGTCACAGTTACTTCCTAGCAAGCTAAATGTTGGTAGCAGATGGCATACCCACTTGAAGGTGGATATGGAGAAAGAAACAGAGGATTCCAATGACAATACTACACCTTATTTAGCTTGTCTTTGAGGCCTACCAGTTAGGATTATGCATTAGTCAATGAGAAGCCACTTTATATATACTCCACTTTTGGCTATGATGAAGTAGCTTTTAGACTGACTCTCTGGCCAAGACAACTTTAAGAGCTGATGAAATACAGAATCAAAACTGAAAAGTTATATAATGGCATCACATTAACAGGCCTAAGGATTTATAAAGTAAATTTATTTCTACAAATAAAAATGTATAAAGTAATTTTCCACAAATTTCAAATGTTTGAAATCATACAGAGTATATTCTTCTGACCATAGTGAAGATAACAAAAAGAGAAATAGAACAATCTTTCAAATGTTTAGAGATCAAGGATTACAATTCTAAATAACCCATGGTTCAAAGTAGCAATTAAAGTAGAAGTTAGAAACCTTTTTGAACTGAAAAATACTTTAGTAATTTATGTCATATTAAAAAGTTGAGAGATGTAGCTAAAACAGTAGTTAGAGGCCTTGCCATGTTTATGGAGTAGAAGACTCAATACTGTCAATGTCAATTCTCCCGAAGTTTATCTAAAGAGTCAACATAATTCTAATAAAAATTTCAGCATTTTTGTGACAAACTGATTCCAAATTTTATTTTTAAATCTGAAGGGCCAAGAATAACTAACACAGTTTTAAAGATGGAAAACAAGAAAAAATTACACCACCTGATTTAACATGTATTATAAAGCCACAGTAATTAAACAACGTGGTATTTGTCCTAAGATAGATAAGTAGACCAACTGGAATGTAATACATAGGGAATACAGAAATGGACCCAAACACATAGTCACCCAATTTTCAACAAGGATGCCTCTGAAATGCAGTGAAGAAAAAAATTTGTTTCTAGTAAATGGCTTTCCATATAAATAAAAACTGATCTTCATCCCTGCTTCATCTCATAGATAAAAAGTAAGTCCAGCTCTAAATAGACTTAACTCTGAAAGGTAAAACAATACAGCTTTTAGAACACAACAAATGAGGATATCTTTATGACTTTGTGATGACAAATATTTTTTATACAGGATGCAATGAGCACCAACAATAAAGGAGTACTTAATAAACTGGATTTCATTAAAATTAAGACCTTCTATTTACCTAAAGACACCATTAGAAGAGTGAAAAAATAAGCTTCAAATGGGAGAAGATAATTGAAATACATATAGCCAAAAAAGGATTCAAATCTAGCCTATTAATCAAGAATAGGCCAATAAAAAAACAAAAATAAAATAACAACGGGCAAAATACTTGAATAGGCACTTCAACAAAGAAGATATAGAAATGGTCAATAAGTATATGAGAAGATGCTCAACGTCATTAGTCATCAGGGAAAGGAAAATTAAAGTCACGTCATGATACATATCCATTAGGATGGCTAAAATAAAAAAGACAAAGAATGCCAGATTTTGTGAGAATATGGAGCAAATGAAACTTTCATGTGTTGTCTGTGGTGGTGTAAACTGGTATAACCACTTTGGAAGCTGACTGGCAATGTCTATTGAAGTTGAATATACATAGCCTGTGATGTTGGTAATTCCACTCCTGGTAAATATCCAAAGAAATGAGTATAGGCACCAAAAAGACATACAAGAATGGTCATAGCAGCATATTATTTACAATAACAAAAAAGTGGGAAAAATCCAAACGTCCATCATCAGTAGAATACATAAATTATATTTACATGATGGAATACTATATAAAAATGTAAAAGAGCAAACTACTTTTATACACAACATATATGGATCTTAAAAAACTGAGCAAAAGAATTCAGATATGAAAGAGTATGTACTTAATAAGTCTATTTATATAAAATTCAAAAAAAGCACAAATATAATCTATAATGGCAGAAGTTGAAATAGTGGTCAGCTCTGCAGAAGACACTGACTTCAAAGGGTAACGAAAAAATTTCCTGAGACATCTGCAATGCTGTACATCATGATCTGTGAAGGGATTATACGGAAGTGTTTACTTCATAAAAATTCCTAGAGCTATACACTTAATACTGTGCTCTTTATTGCAGGTATGATATTTCTCAGTTAAAAGGTGTATGTAACACTCGGGCATACTCATACACACACCCGATTTAGGTGGGGATGTGAGTTGATAACAGTCATGATGTGGAGGATCCCTTTGGTAGCTGCATGGAGATCAGATGGTGGGAGGGTGAGAAGATCAGAAGTTGGGAAGAGAGAAAGTACCTGTGGCTAGGTCTGGGCAAGGTATTAAATACCTGCACTAGGGCAGCTGTAGCTGAGAAGGGACTGTGATATCTAGGAGGGAGACTCAGGGGCAGATCCTATAGAATTTGACCTGTTAGATATGAAGAATGAGAGTGTGGAGTGAGTGGACGGTTGGAAATTCAGGTAAAGGAAGCTGCTGTTGGTGCTACTGAGTGAGGGGAAGGAGTATGCAGGTTAACACGCTGCCTATGAGATGCTATTGGGGGACACAAGTGGAGATGGTGAGCAAGTGAAATTAGGAAAACTGATCAGTGAAACTCTGAATTTACAGGGAGACTTGTCTAGAATGAAATCCCTGCCGGGGTTTAAGGACTTCAGGGAGGTTGGGTTTCAAAAGCACCCCACCTTCCAGCCACAGGGTGAGACCTTGGAGGATTATCTTCTGACTTCTGAGTCAAGGAGTGGGGAGCAGGAGGCACAGTGAATAACCTGCAATCTCACCCCACCCACGGAGGGCTCTGTGGCCTTGGGCCACCTCACATCTCCAGCCGACTGTGCCTTCGCTGGCCAATGTCTGCACTAAATCTTTACCATTTCCTGGGGAAGCCTCACTCTTGTTCTTTTTCACAATAAATTGGATTAACTTCTAAACTCAGTAACTCCTTCACAGCTGAAGTTGCTCATGGCTAGTCTCACACTTATCTGTCTTTTGTGGACTATTTCTGGACAAACCTTCCTGGAACTTTACCAAAAGACTAGGAACTCTCCCTAAAAAAATTTAAAGATAACCCCAAAGCAAAGTATTCCAACACAGATTTAAAACGGTTTCATAAAAATATCAATATTTCTAAAATGCACTGTTATTATATACTATGTCTCTGCCACAGGGTGAGAGTAGAGAAATACAAAAACTGCATTTTAAAGATGCATATATATTACACCTATGTGCATTAATAAAAGCCAGATAGGCTCACTCTAGGTATGTAGGGAATAGCTGTGAGAACCTTAGGTCCTGTTTATTGTTCTCCCATTGTGAAGAAAAACATTTTCTTATTTTGATAAGAACTCCTATTAGATATTAACAGAGCCTAAGCTGTAGTGACATATGCATATACTTGTGAAATTCAAACACTTCTTTTGTGTGAGAAGCAATGACTATAATGAAACTTTAATTCATAGTTCACAATAGAAATGCAAGCAAGGGCTTTATCTATAAATTCATTAATTGCTATTCCCTGTCTAAAGTAGCCAAATACTCAGCAGCAACTAAAAAAGGCTGTCATACCCCCAGTACTGCCTAGTTTTAACTTTTGGTTGAGTTTATAAGATTTAGAATGGCTACGGCAAGGAACAGAATTGTGGATGTACAGTCAAGAAGCAACTGAAGTCTCAAGCTATATCCCTCTCTTCCTAACTCATCTGCTTTTTACCCTTCTGGGTTAATCAAACCCCAAGGACGTGCAAGTAGCTTCCATGAGAAAAATCATCTGCAAATACAGGCACTCAGAGTTAGCCTAAAGTAATCCACTCTTAAATATGTGTCAGATAACAAATTTTCAGATAGAAATTCAATTTACAGTGGGAACCCAATTTCATATTTTTTAAATAGTTCAAGTATTCATACATTTCTAATCCATGTCAGTTGTATGTATCAATCCACTGAACTAGGTATTTTCTAGTTTTTCAAGTATATTGTGCTGTGCTCAAGTAGCATGGTGAAGCTTTCAGACCTAGCAATAACTCATATAAGTTTTCTTTATTTTCCCATGCATAGAAAATAGAATGTGCATGGTGGTAAGCCCATATGCCTGGCCAAGCTTTTGTCTTCTCTATGTTATTTTCTTTTCATAGGCTTTATGACTTCCAATTTTTCTTCTGCAGAAGGAAAGGCCACTTGGGCTCACTTACTTGCCTCATAGTCTGTTCCATTTTTTAGAAAATATTTTATTTTCACTTACTGATGTAGGGAAGATGACAAGCAAAAATGCCCAATATGTTTAAACAGCACACATGTGAGATGTAGTATCATCAGGTGAAATACTGACACTCACTGGGGCCAACACCTTGTTCTCTCCTGGGGAAGCCCAGCATCTTGAACATTTTCACTGGCTCACACCTGCCAATTTCTTTCATAGGCTTACAGTTTGGATAGTAAATTCAGGGTAAAATTTTTTTATAAATCAGTAAAAACTCTTTGTGAGAGTTCAGTTAGTAAAGATACAGCAAAATTAAGAAATTTATTTTATAATTATCCTCAGTGTTCAGGGATTGTGAGGCAAATTGCAAAGTGACTGTACAAATGATGATCTCCTGTGGAATTGTCTTAAAAGTTGTGAATTAGGCAGTATTTCATAGACTCCTACA
Source organism: Balaenoptera acutorostrata (assembly GCF_949987535.1). NCBI lineage: Eukaryota > Metazoa > Chordata > Mammalia > Artiodactyla > Balaenopteridae > Balaenoptera > Balaenoptera acutorostrata. The sequence continues at coordinate 172,565,200 of NC_080064.1, read as the reverse complement.
TCTGACTGTATTATTTCAAATAATATATGTAGCATGAGGAGAACTTCATTTGATGGTCAAGAGAAAACCAGAAATCCAATGTTTGTTCTGATAAGAAGTGGCTCTTCTCTCTAATCACATCACTGAAGTGTTCAGAGAGGGAAAGATTCTTCTTTCCAGTTAATTATCATCTAATGGCTAGTAGATTATTTTGCATAAGCTAATATGCAACAACACTATTTTTAAAATCCCAGTAGAACTGACTAATTAGTTCTCTCATTTAAAGGCTTTAATCAAGCTGTTTTTCAAAGGAGAAATAAGAAGTGCACTAAGTCAAGTGTGTTGATTATAAAGACATCATGTACTGCTCTATGTAGAATTAAAGGTACCGGAACAGAACACCCAGAGGTAGAGTACCATGTCAACCTTGGCCTTACCCTTTGATTTCAAGGCTTCTAATACCTTTGAATCAGCTGTTACATCACTCACTAGCTTGATTTCAACATTTTGAGAAGTCAGTTGGAGCAACTTTTCGAAAAGACGTTGACCCTAGAAAAAATATTCAGAACCAAAGTCAGAAAACCTAAAAGTATGCTATTTTAAATAGGAATAAATAAACATTGAAAATTAAAACTATTCATTCAAATTTTAAAAGGCAAGGACTTCAGCCCTTGGCAGCACTTCATAAATTCAAAAGAGTTTATGGAAATAGAGTAGTAGTAGGAACACAGATTACACTGTTTTTTTGAGTATTGTGCAATTCAACAATTATTGCAATAGTCATTTCAATGCTACGATGCAAATCTACCCTTCTTTTACTTTTTCATGAACTCAAATTATCTACACATGGAGAGGCAGAGAATATTAAACAGTTGTGATTGGACCCAGAAAGACCTGGATTCCAGCTGGTTTTCCAATTTATAAACTCTGTTTCTTAATCTCATTAATTTCCAGTTTCTTCTTCAGTAAAAGATAGATAATATTAGTATTTACTTTAAAAGGTTTTTGTGAGGATTAAGAGATAGTAGTAGGTAAGTATCCTTTAAGTGTTAGCCATTATGGGGGGAATCATGACTACTTATCAGGAATTTGCCTAAATTCACCTTCTTGTTTAAAATGTATTTTATTTAATTCAACTCATGGTCTGCCTAGAAATCTATAATTATTAGCCCAGCCTAAAAATAAATGAAAAAAAAAAAGTAAAGGCTTTCCTTATAAGATTTTCACAAACATAATTTTTATAGTAAAATTTTTTTTTAATCTCAGGGAGACTCTGCATAGTGGTAGGTCCATAGCTATTATATCATCTTAGGTGAGTGGATTGCAACATTATCCTGTTTATTTTCTCTTGTGTGTTTTCATAGACTCCTCCTTATCGTAAGAGGGAACTGGTCTTCTTTTATTGGTTCTTCAGATTTTTGTTATTCAGCCACAAACTCAAATGCCTTCAGAGGCTAAACAGGCAATAAGGCTTTGGTATTAATGGCCCCCAAGTGGCAGAGTCTTATCTTACTTTGATAAGAATAGATTATTGATAATGATCATGTAGAAAGAATTTGAAGACTGAAAAGAGAAAATGGATGAAATGTAGATGTAGAGCAGTGATTCCTGCAATTCAGCCTTAGAAAAGAAAGAAGCCAAAGATCAAAACCCTAAAGCTCTGGAATATTAAGGAGGAGGGAGCTGGTATGCCAGTGCTAGGGTGACAGCTGACAGCAGGGAGGAGTGTCTGGCATAATCCAGCCATGCTCCTGCCTAGAGCTGGTGCAGTATAGCCTAAGCTCCATAATCCCTGGAAGTTAGAGAAAAGAGGAGTTGCACCCCATGTCAGGCATGGAGGCTTCCTTTTTGTCTAACTAAGTGTGCTGATAAAGGTTGCCCAAAGTAGAACTCACCAAAAGTGACCAAATTACTTTGCATGCAAAACGTGGAGGCAGCCTCCCCACAAAGCAGGTATTCCTATGAGGTATGTTGAATGAGTGCATCAGGCAGTTGTAAATTGCTTTTTTAATAAAGAGGTGAGAGGGAAGAGGGAGGGAGAGAGAAAGAGAGATATGAAGAGATAGAGGAAGAAGGATAAGGAAAAAACAGATGCTGATTTGCTGATTTCAGGGTCTATGTAAATTTCAAATTTACTATGGAGAAATGAGGGTTTGGCAGTGAGAGGCTCAGACACTGGATGTGAGGGAAGATGCACTTGGTGGGGCTTTGTGGATTTTCCTGCAGAGCTGCCACCAACACAACCTCCTCCCTGTGAGCTTTGTCACTCTGCCGAGTTGTGCACTATACTATTGTCACACACCCTTGAAGGCTTGGTGATGCCTGCATAGCCCAGATTTCTAGAGCCCAGACTCATGGTCATCTCACAGTCACATAAATTGTTTGTATTTTTTACTTTCACAAAGGGAAAGGGCATATGTACTCTGTGTGCTATGTAAGTCCCCACGGTTAGTGAGCCAGTATTTTTAAAGACTTTTTTTTTTTTTTTTTTTGATGTGGACCATTTTTAAAGTCTTTATTGAATTTGTTACAATATTGCTTCTGTTTTATGTTTTGCTTTTTTGGCCGCGAGGCATGTGGGATCTTAGCTCCCCGACCAGGGATCAAACCCGTACCCCCCTGCATTGGAAGGCAAAGTCTTAACCACTGGACCGCCAGGGAAGTCTGAGCTAGTATTTTTAAACAAATGCTTTTTTTTTGCTCTTAGTTAACAATAAATTTACCACAAATGAAACATAAGAGCTCTTCTAACCTATCTGTACTTCTGGCTCTGAGCCTTAAATTTATTCTCACTGTGTTATTTTTGTGAGATTTAAAATGAAGACCAGAACTCTCAAACGTGAATGAAAATAGAAACTCCAAAAGCTACAGATAGTAGCAGACCATCATTAAATAAAGCTTATTTTTACTTCAATATGTGCTGATTACTTACACCAAGGAGTCTTAAAATTTTTAATTATAGTGCTGACTGTAATGAACTTGTGCTGGGGTAGAATTTCTGTACTTGGGCTTGAGGCAGAACTTCTATTAAATTTCCCCTGTTTTCAGTGTCTTACCTCCCAGTCCACTCATTTTTGCTAGGACATTCAAAATGTAATTACTTCAAAGGTATGAAACACTTATTCTATGCTGAGACCTGCAGTAAGGCCCACTGCTTTCTGAGTTAAATTTACTCATCATGTTTTCATAAAGGAATAACAAAACCCCTTGGCTTTTAAACATCAGCAGTTTAAAGACTTGCTCTTTCTGGTGAGAAACATTAGCCAACATTTTAAACTTAAATAAATCATCTTGAAGTTAGCTAGTGGCTCAGGCACATTGACCTACTTTAAGCCATTTTTTTCCGATGTCTGCAAAAACCTTATGATAGACAGCACAATCCTGGACAGAGAGCTGTACCCCAAGGATAGAGATCCAGCTCAGCCCCTTTGTGACTCTGAAGAGGCTGCTTAACCCAAGAGAGTAGGGGTTATAAATACTGTCTATTTCTGTTGACCCAAAACAACTCCTAGGCAGGATGAAATGCCACAATAAAATGTGAAGGGGAAAAACAAAAATACCAAAGAGAAATCAGAAGATAGTCCTCTGATTGGACTAAAAAAAAAAAAAAGTCCTCTGGCTGGACTAAAACTCTAAGATTTTAGAGCTAAATTAGAAGAGTAATTAAAGAACACTGTTGAGGCCCAAATTAGTGGCCCAAAGACCAAATGGAAGAAATATCTCAAAGCACAAACATGCATGCACACACACATACACAAAAGCATAGGGTGATGAGGGGAGAAAAGGGTGATCGATAAATTGAAGATATATAACATGTGGCTAATAGGTGTATTAGGAGAGAAAAAGAGACAAAAAGAATACGTTTGCAAATAACAGAAGAAAAAAGTGTCCACCTTGAGGAAAGACATAGACTTACATGTTGAAAAGATAACTGAAGATGGAGGCAAATGTAATGTGGAAAGTCATGTCTAGGCACATTCTGTAGAATTAATCAACACCAAGGAGAGAGAGGAATTCTTACAAACTCCCGGCCCAAAACAGAACAAAACAAAAAGGTACCTATCAAGGAAAATGGATCAGACTGGCGTGGAGCTAACCATCGGCAACACTAAACCAGCACTTGGTGGTGACAGACCGTGGAAGAAAAAGAGTGAAGCCCAGGAGTGCTTTACCCAGTCAAGGATTTTACCTGCCAGCGGGAAAGAAAAAAATATTTGCAGATATATACAGGTTTAGAGACTGTATTACCTACATAACCCATATGAGGAACATATTCAATGAAGGGCTCTAACCAAACAGTAAATAACACTAAAAGCCATCAAGGAGGATGAAGGAAAGAAGAAATAATTGGTTAGCAATGTGATACAAATATGTGTTTGATGTACTTGCTAGGACACTTTATAGGGGAAGTCCTACTAAGAATCTATTACATGCATTCCCAGTGCTATTACCCTAAAGGGACTGAAAATTGATTCTTTCTGGTGTGAATGTAGAGATGTGTGTGTAGATGAAAGTTACTCTTTTTTATTAATAAAACATAGATATACATACAGTAAATATGCAATATATCTGTGGTATTAAAATTTCATGGTGGGGGCAGGATTAGGAAAAAATGTCTAAAAATTTCCCAAGTAAGGTGATAATGAAAAGAAGGTTGAGAAACACTGATCTACAACAAATTGGATAAAGGATCTCAGTAAAAATTAGAATAAGAGCTGAGGAGGGCTTAAAAGCACTAGATGGGAAAAAGGCCATAGTAATGGAACTGACAGTTATAAACTGGTATTTACCAAACAGCATAGTGGCTAAATACATAAAGCAAAAGGTAATAAAAAGGCAATTAAAACACTACCACTTTAAAATATGTCTTTCAAGCCTGGGTAGATCTAATAGAAAATAAATGAGGATATATGAAAATTAAATAATACAATCAATAAACTTGATTATGTGTACATTTATATATTTTTCATTTTATATATCAAGCCCCTCAAAACAATATTTGTCTGTGGAACATTTATAAAACAAACCTTCCTGTAACTGCCATTAAGAAAACGAACAATGGTTAAAATGAAATATTCTACAGGCTTCATTCTCTGCTCATAACGTAACAAAATGAGAGACACACCATAACTCATAAAACAAATCTTAACTACTTGAACATTTTAAAACTCACTCTTAGATTATCCTTACATCAAAAGAGAAAAGAAATGTGAATTTTTCTATTCTCTAGGAAACTATGAACAGTTGAGCTCTTCATAGCAAAACCATGAAATGAAGAAATATTTGGTGTCAGAGAGAAATTTTTAACTGTAAATGTCTTCAGTATTATTAAAAATGAACCATAGAGTCACAATAATCATATTAATATGGTAGTGGCGTAGGAATGGATAAACAGACAAGGGGACTTACAGAGAATCCAGAGATAGTACTACACATGATTTTTATTTAAAACATGCTATTTTAATTCAGTCTGAAAGAGGTGAAGTGGTTTAATCTGGCACAAGTGGAAGATACCCCTATATTATACTACATAGACAAATATATTCTCAGGAAGAATAAGGATACACCAACACTTTCAAGAAAATCTGGGCAACTACATCTACAGTCTTGGAGTGGTGAAAACCTTAGTCATGCTGTAGGAGGCTGAATAATGGCCTCCAAAGATGTCAGGTCCTAATCTGGAAACTGTCAATGAAATAGAATCTTTGCAGATGTGATTAAGTTAAAGATTTTGAGATGAGGAGATTATCCTGGATTATTTGAGTGAGCCCTAAAGGCAATCATAGTAGTAGAGATAGGCAGAAGGGACTCTGACACACCCAGAGGAGGAGGGAGTGTGAAGATGGAGCAGGCAGATTTGAAGATCTTGGCCTTGAGGACTGGGGTGACATAGCAGCAGGCCAAGGGATGCCAGCAGCTACCGGAAGCTGGAAGGGGTAAGGAGTGTATTCGCCCCTAGAACATGGTGGCTTCCCTCTGGAGGGAGCACCCCTCTGCTGACACCTTGGCTTTGGCCCAGTAAAACTAATTTCAGACTTCTGGTCTCCAGAACTGCAAGAGAATAAATTTCTGTTATTTTAAGCCACAGTGTGTGGTAATCTGTTGCACTGGCCACAGAAAACTAATAAACAAGCCAGATATATAGAAGTAATAAAAGATATATAGAACTATAAAAGTAAAAAATATAGAGAGAGCAAAAGATACCACAAAGTTAATGAAAAACAGTAAAAATCTGGAATAAATATTTGTTATGCAAATGAGAAACAAAGAGTTAACAGCTGTACCCTACAAAAATAAATTAAAAATTAGTAAGAAAAGGCCAATAGCCCAACCAAATGTGGGCAAAGTATGAGATTAGACAAGCCTAAGAAGAGCAAGCCTACACGGCTAGCAGACATAAAGAGATGCATCATGTTGATGAGAGAAGCATGACACAAAGCAATATAGAGATCTCTCTTTGCACTCAAAGAGACAAGGAATAATTTATGAGTGGCAGCATTTACTCTTGTCAACGATTTGGGGAAAGAGTACTCTAACATATTGCTTCCTTCCACACAGGAATCTCACATCTAGAGGCCCATCCCGAAGAAACAAAGGCACCAAAATATGCGTGTGTACTTATGATTATATATCTTAGGTATGCTATCATGATACACACACACACACACACACACACACATACAGGATAAAAAGTTTAAATCAGAGTAAAAAGGGACATAAGGACTGATTAAACATTTGATGATACAGTCATGAGAAAACAAGATTTAGCATTTATTTTAAGATACAGTGTCCTTTTAAAGCAATATACTTGCCTTGACTTTTTTTAAATTTGTGACTTAACAGACAAAACCACACATGCATCAACCCCTCTTGACTCAACTTGTTAGTTAATTTATTTAACCAGTCAGTTCTATTATCTATAAGATTGACCTCTTATTTATTTACTATATTTACTGAAATTTTTTGTTACTATACTTACTGAAAAAAGTTTTCTTCAGTTTAGAACACATACTAAAATTTTCTTATTTACTTATTATATTTACTGAAATACACAAAGTTTGCCAAGGGTATAAACATAAATATATTACTTACTTATATATTTGTCAGTGTCAACTTTTACTCTCAAATACCCCCAGGACAAGGAAAAGTGTCTTTTGAGCAAATTTATTCAACACATTTGCTGGATGCCTGCTATGTGCCAGGGACTTTAATAAGTGTTGGAGATAAATGGTAAATAAGCAAATACAGCCCAATGTGTCAGATGGTAGGTAAAGGAGGTACAGGCCTAGGGGAAATACAGCAAGGGCACTAATAACCCAGTCCAAGGCACTCAGGGAACGTTCCCCCAAAAAGGGGAGGAAAGAAAGAATATTCAGGTGGAGATCTGTGGCAGAGACATAAGTAGGAGCACATCATGAAGGGTCTTGTAAGCCTGCACAAACAGTCTACGCCTCATCTGGAAAACAGTGTGGACCTCTGAAGGATTTTACATAGGGAAGGGCATAATCAAATTTTTGTTCTGAAAGAAAACTCTTGACTACAAATTGGAGAAGGACTGGTACAGGGCAAGGCTGCAGGCTGAAAGAGAAATCAGAAGGTTGGCGTGTGGTTTGGTGAGAGATGAAGTGATCTGAGCTAGTGTCAATGGCAGTCAAAAAGAAAATTAAAAAACGGAAGGACCTCAGGTATTTATGAGACAGTATAGTGATGAACTGGATGCTTAGGCTTGGGCTGAGGAAAAGAGAAGATTTGGGGATGGTGGCCAGAGTCCCCAGCTGCTTTCAGAACATGCCGATGGAATATGGAATTCCTTATCTGAAGCCAGAAGATGTTGGCCATTACATCAGTTTACAAATGTCCTGTGGTCATGGATCAATCACAGCTTTGGAACTCAGACAGTGCCACAGACCCAGTAACTTAATTGAGGATATCCACTTTTGGGGTAGCAAGCAATAAGGATTACTCGCTTGATACCAGCAGAGAGTATCTGCTATGTAGGCGTGCAGGCTGCCAGCCCATTCATTAGTCCAGGTTCCATCCCATTAAGGGGTTTAATTATTTTGAAGAGTTAATCACCAAGACCTTGCCTAATGATGGTTATTCACAATTATGCACCCCGTGGGTATAAACAAAGCCATCCCTGTCAGGGGCAGATGAAGAGAGACGAATAAACTCACCATGCCCATAAAGGGCCAGGAAATAGCAAGGAATTAATATCAGGAGCAGCATGCTTATTACAGGGATCTGGGCAGCTAGATTCCTACAGTACTAGAAAGTAGCTTTAAGGCTGCTCCAGTGTCCAGTCTGGCTGCAAAAGGTGGGTGGACAACGTAATCTTGGCAGTGCATTCAACAATATCTGGAAGAGTATGCATGGCACTGTAGGAGATGGTGGCCTGTGATGTGACTGGGGCAAGGGAGGAATACCAGGAGGTGCCAAACACTCCAGCTCTCCCACAATCACTTATTCTGAGTGGGCAGAGAGCCCCACACAGAATGGAGGCAGAATTCCTTCACATACTCTCTCCCAGTGGTCCCAGCTTCCCCAGGAAGCAAGCATGAGGATTTACTACATTGCTCCCCCAAAACCCCATGGTCTTAAGAAACAGCTCAGACTCTTTAGCCCTCTAATCCTTCTTCTAAGAATTGATGCTGAGTGAATGAGCAAAAAGAAAACAATGGTTTGTACAGAAATATCTACTGCAGTAGAATTTATTTCTGAAAAAAAGAAATAGCTTAAATGTCCAATAATAGAGAAATATCTATATATATATATATATACATTTAATATGTACATTTTTATGTTAAATGTATATATACATTTAATCTGGTGTATACGCTACACTGTATATTATGCAGCCAATTTAAAATAATGTTTACCAGGGTTTCCAATAACATGGAAAGATGCTTATGGTGTGACATTAAGTTCAAAAGTAAGATATAAATTTCTTTATATGAGCTTATGTATATAATTATGCATAAAATATCAAACCATTAAAAAAATTTTTATTGATGATCACATGGATGATTTTGTTCTCTTTCATTTCTCTGTAGTTTCCAAATTTTCTATAGTAAGAAGCTATTAGTATTATAGTGAGAAAAAAATCCAACCTATTCTGTTTTTAAAAAGTTCCAAAAACATCAATAGACCATAGGAAATACAGAGCGAAAGTCTAGAGAGAAAACAATCAAGCATATAGGTAAACAAAACTAAGACAACTTTAAAGAAAAGTTATTATTTAATGAAAATAATTGAGAAGAATGTCTTCGGGTTCATGATTTATTCATGTCTATATGACTGGATTCTAAAAGAATCAAAGAAGTCGCAGGGCAAGATGGCGGAAGAGTAAGACGCGGAGATCACCTTCCTTCCCACAGATACATTAGAAATACATCTACACGTGGAACTGCTCCTACAGAACACCCACTGAACACTGGCAGAAGACGTCAGACCTCCCAAAAGGCAAGAAACTCCCCATGTACTGGGGTAGGGCAAAAGAAAAAAGAAATAACAGAGACAAAAGAATAGGGACGGGACCTGCACCAGTGGGAGGGAGCTGTGAAGGAGGAAAGGTTTCCACACACTAGGAAGCCCCTTCGCGGGCAGAGACTGCGGGTGGCAGAGGGGGGAAGCTTCGGAGCCACAGAGGAGAGCGCAGCCACAGGGGTGCGGAGGGCAAAGTGGAGAGATTCCCGCACAGAGGCTCGGCGCCGAGCAGCACTCACCAGCCCGGGAGGCTTGTCTGCTCACCCGCCGGGGCGGGCGGGGCTGGGAGCTTCGGTCGGATCCCAGGGAGAGGACTGGGGTTGGCGGCGTGAACACAGCCTGAAGGGGTTAGCGCACCACAGCTAGCCAGGAGGGAGTCCGGGAAAAAGTCTGCAGCTGCCGAAGAGGCAAGAGACTTTTTCTTGCCTCTTTGTTTCGCGGCGCGCAAGGAGAGGGGATTCAGAGAGCCACCTAAACAAGCTCCAGAGACGGGTGCGAGCCGCGGCTATCAGCGCGGAACCCAGAGACAGGCATGAGACGCTAAGGCTGCTGCTGTCACCACCAAGAAGCCTGTTTGCAAGCACAGGTCACTCTCCACACCACCCCTCCCGGAAGCCTGTGCAGCCCGCCACTGCCAGGCTCCCGTGATCCAGGGACAACTTCCCCGGGAGAACGCACGGCGCGCCTCAGGCTGCTGCAACGTCACGCCAGCCTCTGCCGCCGCAGGCTCGCCCCGCATCCGTACCCATCCCTCCCCCCCCACCCCCCGCCTGAGTGAGCCATAGCCCCCAAAGCAGCTGCTCCTTTAACCCCGTCCTGTCTGAGCGAAGAACAGATGCCCTCAGGCGACCTAAACGCAGAGGCGGGTCCAAATCCAAAGCTGAACTGCGGGAGCTGTACGAACAAAAAAGAGAAAAGGAAATTTCTCCCAGGAGCCTCAGAAGCAGCAGATTAAAGCTCCACAAACAACTTGATGTGCCTGCATCTGTTGAATAATTGAATAGACAACGAATCGTCCCAAATTCAGGAGGTGGACTTTGGGAGCAGGATATATTAATTTTTCCCCTTTTCCTTTTTTTGTGAGTGTATATGTGTATGCTTCTGGGTGAGATATTGTCTGTATAGCTTTGCTTTCACCATTTGTCCTAGGGTTCGGTCCGTACATTTTTTTGTTGTTGTTGTTGTTTTTTTTTTAACTTAAAAAATTTTTTTTCTTAATAAATGTTTTCTTAATAAGTTTTTCCTTATTTTCTATTTTTAAAAATTAAAAAAAAATTTTTCTTAAGTTTTATCATATTTTTTAGTTAAAAAAATTTTTTTTTCTTAATAAAATTTTCTCTTAATTTTTTTCTTATTTTTTATTGTAAAAAATAAATTTACTTTATAAATTAAAAAAATTTTTTTCTTAAAAATTTTTTCTTAATAATTTTTTTCTTATTTTTTATTATAATAGCTTTATTTTATTTTATTTTATTTTATCCTCTTTCTTTCTTTCTATTTTTTCTCCCTTTTATTCTGAGCCATGTGGATGAAAGGCTCTTGGTGCTCCAGCCAGGCTTCAGGGCTGTGCCTCTGAGGTGGGAGAGCCAACGTCAGGATACTGGTCCAAAAGAGACCTCCCAGATCCATGTAATATCAAACGGCGAAAATCTCTCAGAAATCTCCATCTCAACATCAAGACCCAGCTTCACGCAAAGACCAGCAAGCTACAGTGCTGGACACCCTATGCCAAACAACTAGCAAGACAGGAACACAGCCCCATCCATTAGCAGAGAGACTGCCTAAAATCATAATTAGGCCACAGACACCCCAAAACACACCACCAGACGTGGACATGCCCACCGGAAAGGCAAGATCCAGCCTCATCCACCAGAACACAGGCACTAGTCCCCTCAACCAGGAAGCCTACATAACCCACTGAAACAACCTTAGCCACTGGGGACAGATACCAAAAACAACGGGAACTACGAACCTGCAGCCTATGAAAAGGAGACCCCAAACACAGTAAGATAAGCAAAATAAGAAGAAAGAAAAACACACAGCAGATGAAGGAGCAAGGTAAAACACACCAGACCTAACAAATGAAGAGGAAATAGGTAGTCTACCTGAAAAAGAATTCAGAATAATGATAGTAAAGATGATCCAAAATCTTGGAAATAGAATAGACAAAATGCAAGAAACATTTAACAAGGACGTAGAAGTACTAAAGAGGAACCAAGCAATGATGAAAAACACAATAAATGAAATTAAAAATACTCTATACGGGATCAATAGCAGAATAACTGAGGCAGAAGAATGGATAAGTGACTTGGAAGATAAAATAGTGGAAATAACTACCGCAGAGCAGAATAAAGAAAAAAGAATGAAAAGAACTGAGGACAGTCTCAGAGACCTCTGGGACAACATTAAATGCACCAACATTCGAATTATAGGGGTCCCAGAAGAAGAAGAGAAAAAGAAAGGGACTGAGAAAATATTTGAAGAGATTATAGTTGAAAACTTCCCTAATATGGGAAAGGAAATAGTTAATCAAGTCCTGGAAGCACAGAGAGTAGCATACAGGATAAATACAAGAAGAAACACGCCAAGACACATGTTAATCAAACTATCAAAAATTAAATATAAAGAAAACATATGAAAAGCAGCAAGGGAAAAACAACAAATAACACACAAGGGAATCCCCATAAGCTTAACAGCTGATTTTTCAGCAGAAACTCTGCAAGCCAGAAGGGAGTGGCAGGATATACTTAAAGTGTTGAAGGAGAAAAACCTACAACCAAGATTACTCTACCCAGCAAGGATCTCATTCAGATTTGATGGAGAAATTAAAACCTTTACAGACAAGCAAAAGCTGAGAGAGTTCAGCACCACCAAACCAGCTTTACAACAAACGCTAAAGGAACTTCTCTAGGCAAGAAACACAAGAGAAGGAAAACACCTACAATACCAAACCCAAAACATTTAAGAAAATGGGAATAGGAACATACATATCGATAATTACCTTGAATGTAAATGGATTAAATGCTCCCCCCAAAAGACACAGACTGGCTGAATGGATACAAAAACAAGATCCATGTATATGCTGTCTACAAGAGACCCACTTCAGACCTAGAGACACATACAGACTGAAAGTGAGGGGATGGAAAAAGATATTCCATGCAAATGGAAATCAAAAGAAAGCTGGAGTAGCAATTCTCATATCAGACAAAATAGACTTTAAAATAAAGACTATTACAAGAGACAAAGAAGGACACTATATAACGATCAAGGGATTGATCCAAGAGGAAGGTATAACAATTGTAAATATTTATGCACCCAACATAGGAGCACCTCAACACATAAGGCAAATACTAACAGCCATAAAAGGGGAAATCGACAGCAACACAATCATAGTAGGGGACTTTAACACCCCACTTTCACCAATGGACAGATCATCCAAAATGAAAATAAAGAAGGAAACACAAGCTTTAAATGATACATTAAACAAGATGGACTTCATTGATATTTATAGGACATTCCACCCAAAAACAACAGAATACACATTTTTCTCAAGTGGTCATGCAACATTCTCCAGGGTAGATCATATCTTGGGTCACAAATCAAGTCTTGGTAAATTTAAGAAAATTGAAATCGTATCAAGTATCTTTTCCGACCACAATGCTATGAGACTAGATATCAATTACAGGGAAAGATCTGTAAAAAATACAAAAACATGGAGGCTACACAATACACTACTTAATAACGAAGTGATCACTGAAGAAATCAAAGGGGAAATCAAAAAATACCTAGAAACAAATGACAACGGAGACACAACAACCCAAAACCTATGGGATGCAGCAAAAGCAGTTCTAAAAGGGAAGTTTATAGCAATACAAACCTACATCAAGAAATAGGAAACATCTCGAATAAACAACCTAACCTTGCACCTAAAGCAATTAGAGAAAGAAGAACAAAAAAACCCCAAAGCTAGCAGAAGGAAAGAAATCATAAAGATCAGGTCAGAAATAAATGAAAAAGAAATGAAGGAGACAATAGCAAAGATCAATAAAACTAAAAGCTGGTTCTTTGAGAAGATAAACAAAATTGATAAACCATTAGCCAGACTCATCAAGAGAAAAAGGGAGAAGACTCAAATCAATAGAATTAGAAATGAAAAAGGAGAAGTAACCACTGACACTGCAGAAATACAAAGGATCATGAGAGATTACTACAAGCAACTCTATGCCAATAAAATGGACAACCTGGAAGAAATGGACAGATTCTTAGAAATGCACAACCTGCCGAGACTGAACCAGGAAGAAATAGAAAATATGAACAGACCAATCACAAGCACTGAACTTGAAACTGTGATTTAAAATCTTCCAACAAACAAAAGCCCAGGACCAGATGGCTTCACAGGCGAATTCTATCAAACATTTAGAGAAGAGCTAACACCTATCCTTCTCAAACTCTTCCAAAATATTGCAGAGGGAGGAACACTCCCAAACTCATTCTACGAGGCCACCATCACCCTGATACCAAAACCAGACAAAGATGTCACAAAGAAAGAAAACTACAGGCCAATATCACTGATGAACATAGATGCAAAAATCCTCAACAAAATACTAGCAAACAGAATCCAACAGCACATTAAAAGGATCATACACCATGATCAAGTGGGGTTTATTCCAGGAATGCAAGGAATACTCAATATATGCAAATCAATCAACGTGATACATCATATTAACAAAATGAAGCAGAAAAACCATATGATCATCTCAATAGATGCAGAGAAAGCTTTTGACAAAATTCAACACCGATTTACGATAAAAGCCCTGCAGAAAGTAGGCATAGAGGGAACTTTCCTCAACATAATAAAGGCCATATATGACAAACCCACAGCCAACATTTTCCTCAATGGTGAAAAACTGAAACCATTTCCACTAAGATCGGGAACAAGACAAGGTTGCCCACTCTCACCACTATTATTCAACATAGTTTTGGAAGTGTTAGCCACAGTAATCAGAGAAGAAAAAGAAATAAAAGGAATCCAAATCGGAAAAGAAGAAGTAAAGCTATCACTGTTTGCATATGACATGATACTATACATAGAGAATCCTAAAGATGCTACCAGAAAACTACTAGAGCTACTCAATGAATTTGGTAAAGTAGCAGGATACAAAATTACTGCACAGAAATCTCTTGCATTCCTATACAGTAATGATGAAAAATCTGAAAGTGAAATTAAGAAAACACTCCCATTTACCATTGCAACAAAAAGAATAAAATATCTAGGAATAAACCTACCTAAGGAGACAAAAGACCTGTATGCAGAAAATTATAAGACACTGATAAAAGAAATTAAAGGTGATACAAATAGATGGAGAAATATACCATGTTCTTTTTTTTTTTTTTTTAATACCATGTTCTTGGATTGGAAGAATCAACATTGTGAAAATGACTCTACTACCCAAAGCAATCTACAGATTCAATGCAATCCCTATCAAAGTACCACTGGCATTTTTCACAGAACTAGAACAAAAAATTTCACAATTTGTATGGAAACACAAAAGACCCCGAATAGCCAAAGCAATCTTGAGAACTAAAAATGGAGTTGGAGGAATCAGGCTCCCTGACTTCAGACTATATTACAAAGCTACAGTAATCAAGACAGTTTGGTACTGGCACAAAAACAGAAACATAGATCAATGGAACAGGATAGAAAGCCCAGAGATAAACCCATGCACATATGGTCACCTTATCTTTGATAAAGGAGGCAAGCATATACAGTGGAGAAAAGACAGCCTCTCAATAAGTGGTGCTGGGACAAGTGGAGAGCTACATGTAAAAGAATGAAATTACAACACTCCCTGACACCATACACAAAAATAAACTCAAAATGGATTAAAGACCTAAGTGTAAGGCCAGACACTATCAAACTCTTAGAGGAAAGCATAGGCAGAACACTCTATGACATAAATCACAGCAAGATCCTTTTTGACCCAGCTCCTAGAGAAATGGAAATAAAAACACAAATAAACAAATGGGACCTAATGAAACTTAAAAGCTTTTGCACAGCAAAGGAAACCATAAACAAGACCAAAAGACAACCCTCAGAATGGGAGAAAATATTTGCAAATGAAGCCACTGACAGAGGATTAATCTCCAAGATTTACAAGCAGCTCATGCAGCTCAATAACAAAAAAACAAACAATCCAATCCAAAAATGGGCAGAAGACCTAAATAGACATTTTTCCAAAGAAGATATACAGATTGCTCACAGACACATGAAAGAATGCTCAACATCATTAATCATTAGAGAAATGCAAATCAAAACTACAATGAGATATCATCTCACACCGGTCAGAATGGCCATCATCAAAAAATCTAGAAACAATAAATGCTGGAGAGGGTGTGGAGAAAAGGGAACCCTCTTGCACTGTTGGTGGGAATGTAAATTGATACAGCCACTATGGAGAACAGTGTGGACGTTCCTTAAGAAACTAAAAATAGAACTACCATACGACCCAGCAATTCCACTACTGGGCATATACCCTGAGAAAACCATAATTCAAAAAGAGTCATGTACCAAAATGTTCATTGCAGCTGTATTTACAATAGCCAGGACATGGAAGCAACCTAAGTGTCCATCATCGGATGAATGGATAAAGAAAATGTGGCACATATATACAATGGAATATTACTCAGCCATAAAAAGAAATGCAATGGAGGTATTTGTAGTGAGGTGGATGGAGTTAGAGTCTGTCATACAGAATGAAGTAAGTCAGAAAGAGAAAAACAAATACAGTATGCTAACACATATATATGGAATCTAAGGAAAAAAAAAAAAAAGGTCATGAAGAACCTAGTGTCAAGATTGGAATAAAGACACAGACCTACTAGAGAATGGACTTGAGGATATGGGGAGGGGGAGGGGTAAGATGTGACAGGGTGAGAGAGTGTCATGGACATATATACACTACCAAATGTAAAATAGATAGCTAGTGGGAAGCAGCTGCATAGCACAGGGAGATCAGCTCGGTGCTTTGTGACCACGTAGAGGGGTGGGATAGGGAGGGTGGGAGGGAGGGAGACGCAAGAGGGAAGAGATATGGGAACATATGTATATGTATAACTGATTCACTTTGTTATAAAGCAGAAACTAACACACCATTGTAAAGTAATTATACTCCAATAAAGATGTTTAAAAATAAATAAATAAAAAATAAAAGAATCAAAGAGGTTAAACTCTTGCTAATCATAGTGTTTATGAGTTTATATATGAATGATGATTTTCCTTAGAAATATATTGGAAAGCAAGCAAGAACATAATTAGAATTACTCAACAGATGGGGGAGCAAAAGCATACAGAAGCAGCAGGAATTCACTAAGAACTGCATTGAGGAAGGACCAGAAGCCACAAGAGCCAGGAGGGCTCTGCTGAGCAGCCAAGAGTGGAGAGAAAGCTGCACAAACCTGTTCGCTGACAGCTCCTTTCATCACTGCTCCACCACTCTGTATTCTTATCACTGGTTTTTCTGTCTCCCCCACTACTCATTGCTCATTTGATTTTGTGTCCCCAGCAAACAGCACAGTACCTTGATAAATGTTTGTTCAGTAAAGGCACATTCAAAATTATCCTATGGCCACATTTCAAACAGAAGAATGCTAATTTATAAGCATGTGTCAAGTGTTGATTTTGTGGAACAAAAAAGATACTATTTTGAAAGAAGGGGACAGTCTTTTCATAAGGTGACGCTCGTTTCAGGTTGACACTGCACCAGGAGTTATTCAGTCTGGAGATGAGAAGGCTGAAGAGAACCTACTGTTTATGTGGAACATTGAAATAGAAGTTGTCACCCTGGGCTTCCCTGGTGGCGCAGTGGTTGAGAATCTGCCTGCCGATGCAGGGGACGCGGGTTCGAGCCCTGGTCTGGGAAGATCCCACGTGCCGCGGAGCAACTAGGCCCGTGAGCCACAACTACTGAGCCTGCTCCTCTGGAGCTTGTGCTCCGCGCAACAAGAGAGGCCGCGACAGTGAGAGGCCCGCGCACCGCGATGAAGAGTGGCCCCCGCTTGCCACAACTAGAGAAAGCCCTCGCACAGAAACGAAGACCCAACACAGCCAAAAATAAATAAATTAATTTAAAAAACAAAAAGAAGTTGTCACCCTTTTATATCATCACTGAGAGAACAACTGGAATAAACAAGATTAAACCGAAACAGGTAAAATTAAGTTGACAAACTGAGCAGAAAGGGACCAACTTGGCTCTATTGTGAAATCTATAAAAATCACACACTGTTTATTAGACTGGGATGGTTTAGAGCAGTAATTCTCAATCCTGGCTGCACAATGGAATCCCCAAGTTATCTTTTAAAAGGTATCAGACCCTGAGCCCCTCTTCAAATATTCTAATTTAACTGATCTGTGGTGAGCTTGGACATAGGTATATTTCAAAAGCTCCCCAGGTGATTCTTACTGGTCGTTACGGTTGAAAGTTGCCATACTGGGAGAGAAGGGTAAGAATCTACTTGAAAATATGCACATTTTTCTTTCTCTTTTCTTCACCTAAACTTTGAAGAAACACCTGAATTAGTATTCTGGGAAGAATTATCTTAACCTCCTTTAATAGAAGTTGAGAACTTGATGGACAGCTGAGAGTTATTCCTGCTGTAAAATGATAAAGTAAATTCCTGTGTGGAATTTGAAAGTAAATGTCTTGCACTAGAAAAACAAAAATCAAATGAAAACAGCAACTATCTTTTATGAGCTCCATTATTTGCTGTTTCACAAACATTATCTAATCAAATTTACAAACCAATCAAATGAGACAGGCATTATTAAATCCATATTATAGATGAGGGAATTGACGATCAGAGGGATTATGACATTTGCCCAGTGTGACCACAACTACTAAACTGCTGGTCATGTCAAATGTGGTTGATACCAAACCTATGGTCTTTCTGCTGTAGCAAATGCCTCCTAGATAGTTTGCCTTTTCCATAAAACCAAACTTTGAGAACTGAAAATAAAAAAAAATAATGGATTCTAAACTGAGCCAAATGACAACAGAGCATTAGTATGTATCCTAATTATGTTCTAATTAATTTATACATGTTTTATTTTTCCCTATAACTCCATAAAAGCACAAAATAGACTATAGGAAGTTTGCCATAATATAGTAAAAATGTATTCAAGTCCTCAGATCTACATCAAAACAAAGGATGAAATGTGCATTTTCCATGTTGTATCATAATATCTTACCTTCTCTGGCTGTCTCACTCCAACCTACTAATTACAATACACCAACCTTTTAATTACAACAGGTTGGAAGAATTTCAATTATTTAAAGGACCCCTCTCTATCAACTATGCTCATCTCCTTTCAGGCAAAACGAAAAGCAGGAACTATTGTGATTTTATTTTCCCTATATTACAAAAAAGTTAGTAATAAAGAAAAGAAATTCTAATTAAATATTATGATGAGGCTGCAACATTATTGGATACTTTTATCAGACATTAACATGGAAACGACATTTTCAAAAATAGGATTCTCCCAGGCTCCAGAAATACCCCTGTGTTGCAGAGTAGATGCTGACTGTTTGCACAATGAATGAGTGTAAAGTCTACTTCAGTAGACTTGGAGAGGGAATGGAACAGCAGGGATGGGAAAGAAAGGAAGAGTGGGCTTAGAAGGGCATTGAAGATGGAGAATCAGTAAGATGGTGGAGACTGGGAATGAGAAGTACTGGAGTGTGTGGAGTCTCAGCTGACTCCACCAGACTGCAGGCTCCCTGAGGATGGCTAAGAGATATTACAGGTCAAAATATGAAGTGATAGTAATAGAAAATGTTAACAATATCATTTATGAACAAATCATGAAGATAGCTATGAAACAAACATGATAAGGAAAGGGTTTATAGTTGGGTGAAACAAAATCTCTCTTCTGTGGCTTAACCTACATTGATAGTCAGTTAGGAAGAATATTGCTAGGAAGGAATGAGTGGGCTACAAGACAGGGCCTGGAGACCTGAGTCACACATGGATGCAGCTGCCTAATCAAGGGATGGCAGGATGCATCCCACCAAAGTGAGATCACTGAACGCTGCCTGGCCTTAGGGGACTTCAACTAAAACAAAAACAAGGAGCAAAACACCAACCAATTGACCAACAAACAAAAATCAGAAGTGGCTGTAGGTTGGATAAGATCACATTACTTCCTGAGTATTCAAGATTCAAGATGTCAGTTGTCCAGAGGGATACATGTATATGCGTGTATATATGTATACATAGACAGATGGGTGAGAGCAAGACACTGTGTGTGTGTGTGTGTGTGTGTGTAAAAATTTGTAATAAATAAAAGTTAGAATTCCATATATAATGATAATTTTCCTAATCCTTCTTATCTACCCAGAGTCTCACATTTGTAGAAATTATATTCCTCTTTTAATTTTACATGGTAACCATCTTGGATTCTAGCATAGTGTAAAGTACCAAGTAAGAACTCATTATTTGTTACTACAATTAAACTGACTTGAACTAAAGTTGCAGTGTGTACACAAATAAGTAAATGTGAATGATAACATTCACGAATTTAACAATAAACAGTTACATAGGCACTAAATGGTCCAAGATTGTTCTATACCCTTTACATATATTAACTAATTTAATCTACACAACAACCTATGAGGTAGATTCTGTTATCACCTTGATTTTGCTGATGAGAAAACTGAGGCACAGAGAGTTTAGCATCTAGCTCAAAGTCACACAGCTAATAAGTAGATAAAAAGAAATATAAGCTATATTCCTGACTCATTTCTATAGTCTGTCTACCACTGACAGTCTGCCTACCACTTACTGTGTAGAGACAGGATCCTAGCTTATGCTTTCCAAAATAACCTCTTGGATCATTGAACTTTCAAACATGCTAGTTACTAAACTGAGCAAACACTGTTCAATTTTAAAAATCATATTTTTTCAAAATTAAACAATTGTGATGTATCATCAACTGGTAATCATGGCTCACTGTAGACAAGTAACTAATTGATTTCATATAAATACATCTCGTTAAGATTCAGTTGTTGTAGCTCATTAATTATTTTATTTGGTTTCTTCCAGTGAATTCATAGAGAATAGGACTTTTTTGCTCAATGAATTAGGTAGCTCTACTAGGAAGCCTTTGTCAAATCATATTTCCTGGCTTTTCCTAAAGAGTCTTGATTTCATAAATCTCCATCATTTTATCCCATAAATTAGCAATCAAGTTGTCCTAGAAATTCAATGTTTCAGGGTCTAAACTCATCATTCAGACAGAAAAAAACAAAACCCTTAGCCCAACCATGTCTTTTGATTAAATATGAAAATATAATTTCCATGGAACTGTAGACCTCACTAGCCCTTAACATGACTGTGATCCAGAGCAAGGTCACTGCCCAGTTTCTTTCAGCACAGAAGGAAACAACCACAAAAAGATTAACAACACCCAGGGCGAAGTAGGAAAGACAAGATGAGTTTTTCAGGGTGGGAATTAAAATAGCGACCCTTTGGCAGCACAGATTAAAAATGCATTTTTAATGAATGTGTCTGTTTCCAGGCAAATGAAAAAAAAAAGGTAGGCATTCATCATCTTGTTAATAATGACCATAGCTCACTCTTACAAAATGGCATCCAGGGAGGACAGAGACATCCAGAGAACACACAGATGTCATGTGTCATGTTTATTTGTGTCCCTTTTCTGCTGAGCTGGGGCCTGCCTGCCACTGGCTATACCATTCCCTGGTGTATTTTGCTTACAGCTGCGTTATGATAAGTAGATGGGCTGCTTTTCAGTTATAATTCCTACTTATTTATTTACTATTTATGGTTTCCGTTTAGGACTTTTCAGGCTCTGTTGGTTTAGAAGTCTGTTAGAATAGTCCTGTTTGACTATTGTGCTCCTCAAAATAAAAATATTTTCTTTTAAAAATATATTAATGGAAAATAAGCTGTGAACCTGAGCCAATTTTCATTACACTGAAACATCTTTTTAAAATTTTAATTAGCTCACTTGAGTAATTACGATGTGAATTTCTTTTTCTTAGCATTCTTTTTTCTGTGTGCAATGACTAATCAATGACTATATCCCAATATTTATGAGGGCCTGGTAAAAATAAAAACATGCTCAAAGGTCCAAAGATTAGCCATCCAAAATCTGAAAGGTTGGGTAAAGTCTTGAATTTCCTATTTCCATTTGAAAGATAAAATCAGGTAAAATTTAAATCAAATAGGCTTTCAGCCAGTACCTTCCTTTGTAGAAATGGTAAAACTTGATGGCCTGGAGAGAACAGGATATGGATCTTTAAAGTGTACCCAAAGAGAAAAAGCTGGCAGCAAGGACCTGCTTTCTTTCTTCCATTCCTGATCTCTGTACAATTACCCCTATGGTGTGGTGAGAGGGCAGGAAGGAGTGAGCCAGGCTCTTTAAAAATAATCTCTAAAAGCCTAAGACATGTGGTATTTAGACAAGTTCTTCTGGGCCTTTGAATCCTAAGTCCTTTTGCAAACACTGCTCTAGGGCTTGAGGGTCAGGTGAGGGGAGATGGGAAATGGAGCAAACCAGGCACCAAGCACTCTACTCCACACGCTTGCTCTTTCTTTAAAGACTACAGTCCATGCCTGGTATTCAACTAGTGGCAGTCACTTGGCCACCAGTGGACCAGAGGAAGAGGAGAAAGGTTACTGTCTTGTTGAAGTTGCAACCCTCCAAACACCGCTGTCAACCTCCCCCCTTCCTCCTGCTCACCACTCCTTCCAGGGTATGGTACTCAGGGCCAAGAGCAGACAGGAGTATGGAGCGCTGTTCATGAGATGGGTCTCACATTCTGCTTGAATCCGTTTAATTTCCTAAGCAGGTAAAGCCCCTCTATCCTTCATGTCTGCAAATGCAGCTCTCTCCTTGTAAAGAGGCAAAGTGAAATTAGCTCAAAACTCTGAAGAAAACCAACTGGTGTTGAACTGTAAAGGAGCCTGGTGCTGTTAGGGGAATGAGAGGCAGCAAAAAGCCATCGCTGGTGGGAGTAGAATGACTCTACCAGAAGATATCGGTTCACACTAGGGTCTCCTCCTAAAGGACTGCTGGGTGAGTTCAGTAATAGCCAGGTTACTGACAGCAGATTGAAAAATTCCATTTGTTGGCAGTAGGCCAGCTGTTAGAGAGTGACTTGAATTAAGCTAAGTGTTACCTTCATTGGGCATCAGTAACATCCAACTTAATTCACTCTAAAGCCATGCAATTGACAAATACTTTTTCCCTGACCAAACTCTAGCCAGGCTCCTCTGAGTCTACTTCTTGTCTACCAGCCCTCAACCTTGGCCTATAAAAACTGTAGACTCTCAACACAAATGATTTCATCCACCCTGCTCTGCCCCGCCTCCGTCTCTCCTCCCCCATTAAAAGGCTTCAACAAACACTAACATGGTTTCTAACAGCTCAAGGCCACATCTCTAGGATGACCTTAGCCCCCATTAAAGTGCCTGCCTAAAAAAGCTCAAGACTGCCAAAGAACAGGCTGTTCAGCCAACACCTGAAGATAGGCCCCTGTCTCCCAGCCTATGTGGGAGGGTAGGAGCCTAACTTGGAAAAGCACCAGCTAGCAATCCCAGATGGGTTTCACATGGACCAACCCTCTTTCCATTTCTTATAAATTTCTACTTCCCTGACCCTGTTCAGGCCCCTGCCACGCCCTTCCATCTCCCTCATTCTTCCTATAAAGTGCCCGGGCATCTCTGCACAAATCGAAGTTGAGTTCCCTTCACCTGGACCTCTTCCCTAGTGCAACAGTATTACTGATTCAAATCTGTCCTGACCACTTTAACTAGCATCCAGCTTTGTTTCTCTTTCCATTCAACAAATAACACTTACTGAACACCTAGTATGCATCAAGCACCATGCCAGGCACTGTTAGGTAAAACAGACCTAGAGCCTCGCGCATCCATTTCATCAC
Source organism: Balaenoptera acutorostrata (assembly GCF_949987535.1). Lineage (NCBI taxonomy): Eukaryota > Metazoa > Chordata > Mammalia > Artiodactyla > Balaenopteridae > Balaenoptera > Balaenoptera acutorostrata. The sequence continues at coordinate 172,541,774 of NC_080064.1, read as the reverse complement.
TGCCCTGTGAGCAGCACTGAATACTGACCGTGATGTGCCTTCCGGAACCGGGACCCAGAAAGGCTGTACCGCTCCCTGATGACCCATCTTCTCCCAGAGCCTGAACACCAGGAGGGTTTCGCTGGGCTCACAGAGCAAGAGGTCACAATGGTTTGGTTCAGCTCTTTCCAAAGGTTTGTGAGTATACAAACCGCCTGGGAATTTGGCTGCCAAGAATTCCTCCCATTCCTGTACATGTATGTTCGTCCTGGAGTCTCTTGTTCCCTCCAGTGATTGTGGCCTGGCCATGTGACTTTTTTCAGACTAACAGAATGTAGCAAAGTAAAGTTCTGGGAGCCCAGGAATTAAGAGGTCTTGTAGTTTTCATTTTCACTCTCCTGGGATCCAGCTGCCTTATAAAAAGCTTGGGTTAGATTACTGAATGATGAGTGTCCACATGCAGAGAACGAGACGTGTCCAGCCCTCAGGCAGTCCAGCTTCAGCTACCCTCCCACCTAAACACAACTGCATAAGTAATCCCAGCCAGCACTACTGAAGCAAAAGAACTGTCAACCAAGTCACAGAATCATAGGAAATAATAATGAATACGTTTTGGAGTTGTTTGTTATACCACAATAAAAAATGAAATAGAAACTACTGTTGCGAAAACTTAAAGCATGTGGCATTGTCTCTGGGAGACTGGGTGGTGGTAGGGGCTGGAATCTCATTCTGTTATTCAAGGCTGGAAGAACAGCGAAGAAATTGCTTTTGAGGCCTTGAGAAAGTAATGGTAGAAAGTTTGGCAATGCTACTGCCTGCTGTAAAGTAGGAGATAGAAAATATGACTAGTGGATTTGGAGATCTGGCTAAGGAGATTGTTCAGGCAGATTATCAATCAAAGTTTTGGTGGTATATGATAAGAAGAAACTATTTCATTTTCATGCAGAATTTTGAGAGAAATGCAGAAAATCTAGGACAGTCTCTCAGTTGAGCAAAACATTCTCAAAATGAGAAATGGCCTCAGGGTAAAGATCAAATCAAAGCTGTGGCTGTAGGATTCCATGTTGAGACCTCTGAAGGATTAAAAGCAGGGTGGGGGGGGGGTGCCTCTCAAAAGGGCTCCTGGAAAATTCAAGGGTGAGGTTCCGAAGCATCTTGAGTCACAGTCCAAAGTAGAAAAAGACCCACCTGTGAGTTATTTGTGGTGTGGCCTTTTGCTAATAGAGTGGATTATAACTGGATACATAGAAAGTCTACAGAAGTTTTTAAGGGGTTGTTCCATTTTGGACTAAAAAAGGACAGAGATGGTTTAAAATGAAAAGAGGTCTCTGGGGCCTCAGATTTCTACTGGTAGAAAGCCAACCAAGAAAATCAGTCTGAAGCAAACACAGGCTATTTCTTATGAAAAAGAAAAACACAGAGGGTGGAGCAACGAGTTTCTGAGAACAGCAGATTAGGAAAGCACCCCCAGGAAGCAGAACTAGATCCCAGTCTAGAGACATTCCCTGTTCTCCAAGTTCAGAAAACTGGTGATGTGTGCCAGGCTGGCTTTCAAAACTGCTGTGGGATCAATGACTAATTTGTGCTCTCTACTTCCCCCTTTTGAACAGAAGTATCTATCGTAGTTATCTCATCTCTATTTTGCCATTGTATGTTGGGAGTGTGCACTGGGGGGCATGTATCTTGTCTTTTTAGTTCACAGGTTTCCAAATCAAGAGAAGCCCTCATGAGGAGTCCTAACCAGATCCTGACCTGATGCAGATGAAGAGATCCTAGACTTTGAGCCTTTGCCATAATGGGATACAAGTTTTGGGGGATGAGGAGTGCATTTTGTACGTGGGAGAGAGAGATGGATTGCTGTGGCCAGAGTGCACTGTGGTATATAATTTCCAAAGATGCCTGCCAATAATTCTCCGTATGGATGCTACCCCTCTCATCTTGGATTTGTGACTTGCTTTGACCAATAGAATAGGGTGGAAGCAATTGGGATTCTAGAGCTCAGGTCTTAAGAGGTCTCACAGTTTCTGCTTTTGCCCTTTTAGGATATAACCACAGGTAAAGAATTCAAGCTGCTTTACTGAATGATGATAGATACATACAGAGAGAGAGAAGTCCAGCCAGCCACTAGACATTCCAGCCATCTGAGGTAAGATGCTCATATGTGAGGCGTCATCTTGCACCCTCCAGCCCCAGGTAAGTCACCCGAGCCAACACTATTTAGATCAGAGACAAGTTCTCTGACAAACGCTGCCCAGAATCATGAATAAATAAATAATTGTTATTTTTAAAAACCACTAAGTTTTGGGATGATAAATGCTGCAATAAGTACCTGAAGCACCTGCTTCAGCAGAGGTAGAACAGTGCAGAACATAATTAGTAAAATTATCCAATTCTTCTTTAGTATAGCCTTTATGGGTTTTTTGTTTATTTGTACCTATTTTCTAATATCTTTTGACTTTAAAATAGTATAATTGAAGCAAATCAAAGCACCAATGAGGTAATGATTATAGGCTTAATGCCAACACATTTTGTATACAAACAGACAAAATTAATTTTATCCTTGACCCCCCCATAGGACATTTAAGTATAGGCCAAAGGTCATATACTTGATAGCTCAGTGCTATCATGGTTGTACCAACATAAAGAAAAACATGCTAAAGATTACCAGGATCGGGGTGGTGGTGGTGGTGGTGGTGTGATGAATTGGGCGATTGGGATTGACTTGTATACACTGATGTGTATAAAATTGATGACAAATAAGAACCTGCTGTATAAAAAAATAAATAAAATAAAATTCAAAAATTAAAAAAAAGATTACCAGGATCATTTTCTTATCTCCAGGACATTTCATTCAGAAATCATTTAGATCATTTAGTCAGTTTTCTAAAGGCTGTTCTTATAACTAGTAAATTTCTTTTTCCTCTTCACTCAAACATGACAGAGTCAAGAATATACGGCTATACTGGGAAGTGTGACTCCACTATGAAAAAAGTTGGCTCTGAGCCACAAAGACAAATTAGGACAACAATGAACCAATTAAATGTCTCAGCAAGCAGTTACGGAATTAGAACTGTAAACATGCAGGTTGTGCAAAGCAGAATTCTGGGGTGTACCATCAGTGGACACCACAAGACACCTCTGAAGTTGTCCGATACAGCAGTGCTGCATAGAGAGACTCTTGTTTGCACAGATGAGATGTGATTTTGCCCTTGAAAGCACGGCATTCTAGTAGAAGCTGAGCAACCTATGATTAACAATGACACATACATATAAATGTAATAATGGACATGAACTGTGGGTATAGATAGACTGAAAAAATGAGCTTGAACTTGAGGAGTGGAAGCAAGAATACCGAGTATAAAATGCACATAAGTTAAATCATCACACGCATTAGAGGATGCAGCTTACCTGACATGCTGATGGATGACTGTGGTTGAGATCCCAATGGGAAGATACTATGTCAACAGACTTTTTGGCCATGCTGAGTAAATTCATCCAGCCTTGGAAAAGTGATAAGTGAAATGGTGCATTTTCTGAATAGGTAAGGCCGTCAGGAATATTTTCCACCAGGGCAATTCTTAGAAAAGATTTTGAAAAACAAACAAACAAAATCTAGTCAAATTTGAAGCCATAGATCTTTACACATGCATACAGAGACATCTGAAAAATACTCTTTACTCTTTCTGAATGTATATGTTCCTCATAATTTACATTTTTCAACAAAGGCCTTTAACATTTCCCCTACGCTAATCTACTGTGTTCTGAGAGTTTATGTTCAATTTCTCCTCAGTTAGCACTCATATTTCAGAAAATCATGGTATACGTCCCTAATGTCCAGTGTCAAACTAGCCTTGAGAAAAAGTCCAGAGCTTCCTACACAAGCATCTTCCTCTAGTAATAGCTCCAGTTTCTAGTACAATGTTGGACATATATTAGAACTAGTTTAGAAACTAAAATATTATTAGTTTTATTAGAAAATAAAAATAGTAAATGCTATTACTATTGCTTAAAACCTCTGTTAGTGGGGGCTTCCCTGGTGGCGCAGTGGTTGAGAATCTGCCTGCCAATGCAGGGGACATGGGTTCGAGCCCTGGTCTGGGAAGATCCCACATGCCGTGGAGCAGCTGGGCCCGTGAGCCACAACTACTGAGTCTGCGCGTCTGGAGCCTGTGCTCCACAACAAGAGAGGCCGCGACAGTGAGAGGCCCGCGCACCGCGATGAAGAGTGGCCCCCACTCGCCGCAACTAGAGAAAGCCCTCGCACAGAAACGAAGACCCAACACAGCCAAAAATAAATAAATAAATAAAATTTATTTAAAAAAAACAAAAAAAACAAAACCTCTGTTAGTGCTTCCCAGCCTAAGGCATAAAATGATACTAAGAAGGAAATTTAAAAACTGGCCTGTTGCAGGGTTTTATTAAAGTTGGAGATAGGGAATATATAAAATCATAGTAATAACCAAGCCCTGAATAAACTACAATCAGCCATATCCTAATAAATGTGTCTTCTCTTTTTATACTTCCTTATTTATTGACAACATATACACTGTGGCTTGTGTTGGTGCTGCAGCTGAGGCTGTGTGGTTTTCACTTCTGAGTTAGCCAGGTGACACATAACATTTTAGTTTTTTAAATTTATTTTTATTTTTTTAATTTTATTTATTTATTTATTTTTATTTTATTTTATTATTATTTTTAAAGTTCAATATCTTAGTTCCCTGATGAGGGAACAAACCTGGGCCCTCAGCAGTGAAAGCTCAGAGTCCTAACCACTAGACTACCAGGGAATTCCCTGACTTCTTTTTATAAATTTATTTATTTATTTTTGGATGCATTGGGTCTTTGTTGCTGCGTGTGGGCTTTCTCTAGTTGCGACGAGAGGGGGCTACTCTTCATTGTGGTGTGCAGGCTTCTCATTGTGGTGGCTTCTCTTGTTGCAGAGCACGGACTCTAGGCACGCGGACTTCAGTAGTTGTGGCACGTGGGCTCAGTAATTGTGGCTCACGGGATCCAGAGCACAGGTTCAGTAGTTGTGGCGCATGGGCTTAGTTGCTCCGCGGCATGTGGGATCTTCCTGGACCAGGGCTCGAACCCATGTCCCCTGCATTGGCAGGTGGATTTTTAACCACTGTGCCACCAGGGAAGTCCTGATAACATTTCAATAAAGGAATAAATAGGTTTTTTTCCAGTTTAAGAAATGTAAATTCTCCTGTAACTCTTGACAGGAAACTCCAAACTCTTATGAAGATAGGGTTAGGGTTAGGGTGTAAGCCCTTCTAGAACAGAGATCTTCTTATTCAAAGCTATGCATCCCTAGTGCTGGATGCATAATTAGGGCTCAAGAAATACTTATAGAATGAATTTCAGCTTCTAATACAGAATCCAGAACTTCTCACTAAAACTGTTAACTGTTTATTTTAATGAGACTTGTTCCATTTAGCCAATTTTAGAAACAAAAACAATACTCTTAGTAATATGTTTGTGTATTTGATGAATATCATAGCCAAAATGGGGTTGAGTATATGTCTTAGAGACATGCACAATTTTAGGGTCCAATCATCCAACTACTACCCACAACTGAATTAAATCTTGTTGAGACCTTATGAGCACAGGACAAGCAAGTCATTTACTGTACACAATACAGAAATGACTACGACAAAACTCCCTAGTCCTCTGGAATTTTAATCTAGTGAAAGAGCCAGTCTCATACGTAATGATTTAAATAGGAGGTAGGCTCTAAGAAATGGCAAAACAAGAGTAAGAATTAATTAGATGGATAATGCATCATCTAAAGTACCACTGGAGCATGAGCAGCGAGGAAAAAATAATTAGGTTGGGAGCATCTGGAACTGGAGAAAGTGGGACTTGAAATGAATCTTCAAAGATATAATTTTTATGGGTCAGCTGGAAGAGAAAGATATTCTAGGTGTATTTGGATACTTGAGAGTTGGTAGGCCAAGGGAAGTGTGAGGTAAGAGAGTTATGGCAGGAACTTGCCATGGTGGAGAAGACTGGCAGTGTCTGTAGGGACCACACTGTAGAGGCTGTGAACCAGGAAGAGAAGTTTGGACTTAAGTTTGATGCTTTTGAGAGCAACCAAGTACATTTTAGGGGTCTAACTCTGACAGAACACATGTATACTACTGGAAGGGAGATGACAATCAGTAGAGGGTAGAGGGTCCATTAAAACTGACGAGGAACACGGGAAAGGAGTGAGCATTGAGAGAGATATCAAGGGGAAGAAAAAGAAGAGAAAATGAGCCCAAAGCCTAATATGGTGGGAATGCCTACATTTTTCTGGTTGGTAGAGTGTGAAACAGATGAGAAGATTCAGAAGGGACCAAAAGAGAAGCAGGAAGACAAGAGAGGTCCAGGAGAATGCAGTGTTTGGGAAACCAAGGAGAGAGAGGGTCAAAAAGGTGGAGAGAGGGGATTTTTTTAATCTACTGCAAAACCTTTGAAGGCAACAGACAGAGGTTGAAGTTGGATATTTTAATTCTATCCACATTTAAAGTCCAATTATCTATGTAAATAGAAGGTAGACATAGCATGAAGAAATGATCCCAAATAATCAGCAGTTTTAGCCTCTCCTACAACTAAGGAATACGTTTAAAAATCAAACAAAAAAAGAATCCAAACAAACAAAACAAAAATAGAACTAGTTTCAATTTTACACCTCTAGGGTCAGCTAGGGTCTGCGGCCCCTGTCCAGCAGGAAGAAGTTTCAGAAGAAAATACTTCTGGCCTTTGACCCCTTAAGAATAAGGGTGCAGAGTCTCTTAGCGGGGAATGAGACAGGCTGGGACTTGGGACCATTTGCTGCAGTGCTGCAATGCTTGTATCTGGACACACCTTTCCTTGAGCAACAAAATACAAATAAACTATATGGGACTAAAAATAACTGTGTTCATGTGCAGTTGGGGCAAATTCTGGACAAAAGATACAAAGAGACCAAAAAACCCAACTGCCACTTCTGAAGAGCCTGGAGCAGAGCAAAAACAGGGTGTTGGGAGCAAAAGCAGGGTACTGAGCATGCCCCCTGCACTCAACACCACCAGAGGGGTGGGCAAAACACCTAAGCCACCCCTCTGGCCCAATGCCTGGACACACCCCTACCCTCACCCCATATAAGCAACAAGCTCGCCCCCCCCCCCCCAGCGAGCAAGTGAGTGAGCAAGGGAACCTGTTGCCTGTTCTTGCTCCCTGCTGCTGCAGCAGGGGCCCAATAAAGCCTTGCCTGAAAAAAAAAAAAAAAGCATACCATGGTACGATAACTATTGCTGATATCTCCAAATATTTATCACTACTTTGAAATTATGGTAGTCATCAGATCTTGTTATTTCATGAATAAGTAGAGCAGAATATACATTACTATATCACAAATTTGTTTTTTTATATTTTTGATAACTTTATTTCAACATTACTGGTTTTCTTTGCAATCCTATGTATTTCAATTTATGCATTTAAAACATTATTCAAGGAAGGAGTCCATTGGCTTCATCAGATTGCCAATAGGGTCTGTGGCACAAAGAAGTTAAGAAGTACTCATCAGATGGATAATATATCTATTCCTTTTTTTTCTACTTCACACGCATTCTTATAAGATTTTTTTCCATTATTGACACCTTAGAAGTAGGTAAGATTATCAAGAGAGATTTTCAAGAGAAGAGAACTGGGTTGAAGCCTAATATGGAAAATATCTAATCACTTCTGGTTGGTAGAGAAAGTGGGGCAGGTGAAGAAGACAGAAGAAAGTACTGGAAAGATTGGAAGAGAAGAAGAAGAGTGAAATTCCCTGGAAGCCAAAGAAGACCAAATTTATCATTACTTGGATTTTTACTAAACAGAAAAGTAAATTAGGAATTTATACTAAAAATAGAGACACCACCAAAGGTCTGGAGACCACACCTATGTTTGGTAATGAATTCTGGGGAAACCCTGCTCACCTCCTCACTTTCCTCCTTTCTCATTTTACCTGGAGATCTTGATTGCTCCTTTTGTAACACAACACTTGTTTCCTATGCCCTGCTAAAAAAGGCCTTTAGAAATCAGTCTTGAAATGACTTGACTTATTTCTGTGACCTATCATTTTATTTCCTTTAACAAGCAACAGCTAGCTACACTGCAGGGGCCTGATTTAATTAGTATACATGCAGAGCTCATTTCCATGGATAGCAGCCCTTGTTATACTCTTCTTACTCAAGCAAGGAAAAAAGTAGGCAGAATTCATTAAAATTAACCTTTGGGCAAATTTCTGGAATGCTTGCATGCCTTTTTTCAGTTTTGTTTTTTCTTTTGGATCCAAGATCCAATCAATGTTTACTTGTTGCACTTAGTTGTCATATCTAGGAGAGTTCCCTAGCCTATTCCTGTTTTATTTGTTTACCAAGATGTCAACATTCAGAAGAGCCCAGGTCAGTTGCTTTGCTAAATACTCCTGGATTTGATTTGCTTGGTTGTTGCCTCATAATTAGATTTAGGATAAGTATTTTTGGTAGGAACAGTACATAGGTAATGTGTCCTTCAAAGTGCATCATATGAGGTGTCACATGATAGTGGGTTGTCCCACTACTGGTGATGTTAAGTTTGGTCACTTGGTTAAGGGGGTATGTCAGATTTTTCAATTGAGCAGTACCTTCCTTCCCTCTATAATTAACAAATGATTTGTGCAGACGTATTTTCAGATGGCATGAATATTCCCTAACATTTCACTCACTGATTTGGCTTCTATCCATTTATGATTCTTAACTGAATCTATTTTTATTATACTTATAATTTTCTATCATTTCTTTTATATGTGTTCATTGGTAATATTTTGTAAGGAAAATCTTTTTCTTCTCCCATTATAACTTTTTACATTTTTTAAGATATTATTTTATCAGTATGGATTCTTTTTTTTTATTTCAAAATGTTATCATCTACTTTGTGATGCCCAAATTGTTGCATATATTGCCAGTGGAGGCCCCTGAAAGTTGTCTCCTGTGTCCTTTTGATATGTTTCTTTCAGTTTTTGAATACTTTCTTATTTTTTGTCACCAGATGTTTCAATTACATTAACTTCTAAACCAACTTTCAAAGACAACTGCAGAGAACATGATGGCAAGTTTGAGTTGACAACAGCAGATCCCTGTTTGTATAAATCCAGAAAGTTCAGACTAAAGCCTCGTTAATTCCTGGTCTATAATTATATTAAGTGAAGAACAACTATGCTTTTCTTTATGGAGAGAGGCAGTATAGCAGTAGAAATATTATTATTGTAGCTAGGATCCTTTCTTTGTATATTAAAGTTTAAAAGTACTTTCACAGGTAATACACACATCATCATCAACAAGAAACACAGTGAAATAGGCATGATCTCAATTTTGGAGGCAAAGAGAGCAAGGCTCCCAGTGGCCAGGTGTCACCCAGATGGATAGAGTGCTACAGAGCAGGGATTTAAATTCAGGTTTGTCTGAGCTCATGTGCATTTCACAACACTAGGTTAGGTCCTGGTCTTATCTGAGAAGGTTCTCCATATACTTTGGGTCTATGGAGGGAACAGGTAGATAGATGCTGAAGAGCAGAAGCTGCTGCACTAGAGGGAAGGTCAGCTTGGATTGAGCTCTGAACTTTGGAGAAGAGGGGAAGGTGCTCCTCACTCTACTCTCCACTCCGTCCATGTCAGCAAGGACATCTACAGTGACAGCAAGACACACTTGTCCTTGCCTCAGTGCTTCCTGATACTGGCCTAGAAAGGAAGAAACCATCAGAGGAGAAAGGAGCCCAGAGAGGATGAAGACAAAAGAAGTAAGAAAAAGGTACAACTCGATGCATCTACCTTTTGATATTTTACCAATATAACACATGAACAAAGAAGTAGGAGTTCATGGATGAAAAGACCATGACACTGTCCTCAAAGAGCTAAAACACACAGTAGGAAGCCAGATGATTGAAAACAAATGGCTAAAATGTAAAAGGCCTAATGGAAAAACATTTGCATTCAAGGTGGTTATTATCCTCTGACATCTGGCAAAATAGTAATTACACTACTACCATTAATACTTTAACTGAACAATATTTACTGAGTGCTTATTTTGTGTCAGGCACTATGTTAAGAAGATTCACTGACTATGTTAATTAACGTTTACAAGAATTCACAGAAGCAGGTCCTATAACTATTCCCATTTTAGGGATGAGGAAACTGAGACATAAAAGAGTTTAAGTAATGTGTCCAAGTGCTAGTGAGTGATGGAGTCCAGATTGAAGCCTGGGTAGTATGATTGTTGACTATATCCTCTTAACCACTATGCTCCACTGTCACTTCCAATTTTTAAAGCAAAGAACGCAGGCAGAGGTACAAAATGCAATTTTCTTCCCATATTCTTAATGTATCTTTGATAAATCAGGTGCATAAATACCCTGGGGGATAGACAGAGTCCCTTTCTGTTAGGATTTATTCTCTCACCATCAGTTTTTCATTTGTGGGTTTTTGTTTTTTTCCATTTGCTTGTTTGGTATTTTACAAAAGAAAATCTTCTTCAACCATAATTTTAAAAAATTTTTATTTTATATGGGAGTATAGTTGATTTACAATATTATGTTAATTTCAGGTGTACAGCAAAATGATTCACTTACACACATATATATATATATATATCTATTCTTTTTCAAATTCTTTTCCATTTACGATATTATAGAATATTGAGCAGAGTTCCCTGTGCTATACAGTAGGCCCTTGTTGGCTACCTACTTTAAATACAGTAGTGTAAATATGTTAATCCTAACCTCCTAATGTATCCCTCCCCACCCCAACTTTTCCCTTTGGTAACCATAAGTTTGTTTTCTAAGGCTGTGAGTCTGTTTCTGTTCTGTAAATAGGTTCATTTATATCATTTTTTTAGATTCCACATATAAACAAAATATGATATTTATCTTTCTCTGTCTGACTTACTTCACTTGGTATGATAATCTCTAGGTCCATCCATGCTGCTACAAATGGCATTGTTTCATTCTTTCTTATGTCTGAGTAATATTCCATTGTATATATGTACCACATCTTCTTTATCCATTCCTCTGTTGATGGACATTTAGGTTGCTTCCATGTCCTGGCCACTGTAAGTAGTGATGCAATGAACACTGGGGTGAATGCATCTTTTTGAATTATGATGTTCTGTGGATATATGCCCAGGAGTGGGAATGCTAGATCATATGGTACCTCTATTTTTAGTTTTTTAAGGAACTTCTATACTGTTCTCCATAGTGGCTGTACCAATTTACATTCCCACAAACAGTGTAGGAGGGTTCCATTTTCTCTACACCCTCTCCAGCATTTATTGTTTGTAGATTTTTTGATGATGGCCATTCTGACCAGTGTGAGGTGATACCTCATTGTAGATTTGATATGAATTTCTCTAGTAATTAGTGATGTTGAGCATCTCTTCATGTGCTTTTCGGCCAGCTGTATGTCTTCTTTGGAGAAATGTCTATTTAGATCTTCTGCACATTTTTTGATTGAGTTGTTTAGGTTTTGTTTGTTATTGAGCTGCATGAGCTCTTTGTATGTTTTGGAGGTTAATCGATTGTTGGTTGCTTTGTTTGCAAATATTTCCTCCTATTCTGAGGGTTGTCTTTTAATTTTTTTAATGGTTTCCTTTGCTATCCAAAAGATTTTAAGCTTAATTAGGTCCCATTTGTTTATTTTTGCTTTTATTTTCATTACTATAGGTGGTGGGTTAAAAAAGATCTTGCTTTGATTTATGTCAAAGAGTGTTCTGCTGATGTTTTTCTCTAAGAGTTTTATAGTATATGGCCTTATATTTAGATCTTTAATCCATTTTGAGTTTATTTTTGTGTATGGTGCTAGAAAATATCCTAATTTCATTCTTTTACATGTAGCTGTCCAGTTTTCCCAGCACCACTTATTGAAGAGACTGTCTTTTCTCCATTGTATATATTTGCCTCCTTCATCATAGATTAGTTGACCATAGGTGCGTGGGTTTATCTCTGGGCTTTCTATCTTGTTCCATTGATCTATGTTTCTGTTTTTCTGCCAGTACCATATTGTCTTGATTACTGTAGCTCTGTAGTATAGTCTGAAGTCAGGGAGTCTGATTCCTCCAGCTCCGTTTTTTTCCCTCAAGACTGCTTTGGCTATTCGTGGTCTTTTGTGTCTCCATACAAATTTTAAGATGATTTGTTCTAGTTCCGTAAAAAATGCCATTGGTAATTTGATAGGGATTGCATTGAATCTGTGCATTGCTTTGGGTAGTATAGTCATTCTCACAATGTTGATTCTTCCAATCCAAGAACATGGTATATCTCTCCATCTGCTGGTATCATCTTTAATTTCTTTCATCACTGTCTTATAGTTTTCTGCATACAGGTCTTTTGTCTCCCTAGGTAGGTTTTTTTTTTTTTTTAATAGAGAGAAGTCTTTTATTTATTTATTTATTTATTTATTTATTTTTGGCTGTGTTGGGTCTTTGTTTCTGTGTGAGGGCTTCCTCTCGTTGTGGCAAGCAGGGGCCACTCTTCATTGCGGTGCGCGGGCCTCTCACTGTCGCGGCCTCTCTTGTTGCGGAGCACAGGCTCCAGACGCGCAGGTTCAGTAATTGTGGCTCATGGGCCTAGTTGCTCCGCAGCATGTAGGATCTTCCCAGACCAGGGCTCGAACCCGTGTCCCATGCATTGGCAGGCAGACTCTCAACCAGTGCGCCACCAGGGAAGCCCCCCTAGGTACGTTTACTCCTACGTATTTTATTCTTTTTCTTGCAATGGTAAATGGGAGTGTTTACTTAACTTCTCTTTCAGATATTTCATCATTAGTGTATAGGAATGCAAGAGATTTCTGTGCATTAATTTTGTATTCTGCAACTTTACCAAATTCATTGATTAGCTCTAGTAGCTTTCTGGTGGCATTTTTAGGATTCTCTATGTATAGTATCACATCATCTGCGAACAGTGACAGTTTTACTTCTTCTTTTCCATTTGTATTCCTTTTATTTCTTTTTCTTCTCTGATTGCCATTGCTAGGACTTCCAAAACTATGTTGAATAATAGTGGTGAGAGTGGACATCCTTGTCTCATTCCTGATCTTAGAGGAAATGCTTTCAATTTTTCACCATTGAGAATGATGGTTGCTGTGGGTTTGTCATATATGGCCTTTATTATGTTGAGGTAGGTTCCCTCTATGCCCACTTTCTGGAAAGTTTTTATCAGAAATGGGTGTTGAATTTTGTCAAAAGCTTTTTCTGCATCTATTGAGATAATCATATGGTTTTTATTCTTCAATTTGTTAGTATGGTGTATCACATTGATTGATTTGTGTATATTGAAGAATCCTTGCATCCCTGGGATAAATCTCACTTGATTGTGGTGTATGATCCTTTTAATGTGTTGTTGGATTCTGTTTGCTAGTATTTTCTTGAGGATTTTTGCATCTATATTCATCAGTGATATTGGTCTGTAATTTTCTTTTTTTGTAGTATCTTTGTCTGGTTTTGGTATCAGGGTGATGGTGGCCCCATAGAATGAGTTTGGGAGTGTTCCTTCTTCTGCAATTTTTTGGAAGAGTTTGAGAAGGATGGGCGTTAGTTCTTCTCTAAATGTTTGATAGAATTCACCTGTGAAGCCATCTGGTCCTGGACTTCTGTTTGTTGGAAGATTTTGAATCACAGTTTCAATTTCATTCCTTGTGATTGGTCTGTTCATATTTTCTGTTTCTTTCTGGTTCAGTCTTGGAAGGTTATACCTTTCTAAGAATTAGTCCATTTCTTCCAGGTTGTCCATTTTATTGGCATAGAGTTGCTTGCAGTAGTCTCTTAGGATGCTTCGTATTTCTGCGATGTCTGTTGTAACTTCTCCTTTTTCATTTCTAATTTTATTGATTTGAGTCCTCTCCCTCTTTTTCTTGATGAGTCTGGCTAATGGTTTATCAATTTTGTTTATCTTCTCAAAGAACTATCTTTTAGTTTTATTGATCTTTGCTATCATTTCCTTCATTTCTTTTTCATTTATTTCTGATCTGATCTTTATGACTTCTTTCCTTCTGCTAACTTTGCGGTTTTTTTGTTCTTCCTATAATTGCTTTAGGTGTAAGGTTAGGTTGTTTATTTGAGATGTTTCTTGTTTCTTAAGGTAGGATTGTATTGCTATAAACTTCCCTCTTAGAACTGCTTTTGCTGCATCCCATAGGTTTTCGATCATCGTGTTTTCATTGTCATTTGTCTCTAGGTATTTTTTGATTTCCTCTTTGATTTCTTCAGTGATCCCTTGGTTATTTAGTAATGTATTTCTTTGTCTCCATGTGTTTGTGTTTTTTACATTTTTTCCCTGTAATTCATTTCTAATCTCATAGAGTTGTGGCCAGAAAAGATGCTTGATATGATTTCAATTTTCTTAAATTTACTGAGGCTTGATTTGTGACTCAAGATGTGATCTATCCTGGAGAATGTTCTGCACGCACTTGAAAAGAGAGTGTAATCTGCTGTTTTTGGATGGAATGTCCTTTAAATATCAATTAACTCTATCTGGTCTATTGTGTCATTTAAGATTCTGTTTCCTTATTTATTTTCATTTTGGATGATCTGTCCATTGGTGTAAGTGAGGTGTTAAAGTCCCCTACTATAATTGTGTTATTGTTGATTTCCTCTTTTATAGCTGTTAGCAGTTGCCTTATGTATTGAGGTGCTCCTATGTTGGGTGCATATATATTTATAATTGTTTTATCTTCTTCTTGGATTGATCCCTTGATCATTATGTAGTGTCCTTCCTTGTCTCTTATAATATTCTTTATTTTAAAGTCTATATTATCTGATATGAGTATTGCTACTCCAGCTTTCTTCTGATTTCCATTTGCATGGAATATTTTTTCCATCCCCCCACTTTCAGTCTGTAGGTGTCCCTAGGTCTGAAGTAGGTCTCTTGTAGAGAGCATATATATGGGTCTTGTTTTTGTATCCATTCAGCAAGCCTGTGTCTTTTGGTTGGAGCATTTAATCCATTCACGTTTAAGGTAATAATCAATATGTATGTTCCTATGACCATTTTCTTAATTGTTTGGGTTTGTTTTTGTAGGTCCTTTTCTTCTCTTGTGTCTCCCACTTAGAGAATTTCCTTTAGCATTTGTTGTAAAGCTGGTTTGGTGATGCTGAATTCTCTTAGCTTTTGATTGTCTGTAAAGCTTTTGATTTCTCTGTCGAATCTGAATGAGATCCTTGCCAGGCAGAGTAATCCTGGTTGTAGGTTCTTCCCTTTCATCACTTTAAGTATATCATGCCACTTCCTTCTGGCTTGTAGAGTTTCTGCTGAGAAATCAGCTGTTAACCTTATGGGAGTTCCCTTGTATGTTATTTGTCGTTTTTCCCTTGCTGCTTTCAATAATTCTTCTTTGTCTTTAATTTTTGCCAATTTGATTACTATGTGTCTCAGCATGTTCCTCCTCGGGTTTATCCTGTGTGGGACTTGCTGTGCTTACTGGACTTGGGTGGCTACTTCCTTTCCCATGTTAGGGAAATTTTTGCCTATAACCTCTTCAAATATTTTCTCTGGTCCTTTCTCTCTCTCTTCTCCTTCTGGGACACCTATAATGTGAATGTTGTTGCATTTAATGTTGTCCCAGGGGTCTCTTAAGCTGTCTTCATTTCTTTTCATTCTTTTTTCTTTATTCTGTTCCACAGCAGTGAATTCCACCATTCTGTCTTCCAGGTCACTTATCCATTCTTCTGCCTCTGTTATTCTGCTATTGATTCCTTCTAGTATATTTTTCATTTCACTTATTGTATTGTTCATCTCTGTTTGTTTGTTCTTTAATTCTTCTAGGTCTTTGTTAAACATTTCTTGCATGTTCTCGATCTTTGCCTCCATTCTTTTTCTGAGGTCCTGGATCCTCTTCACTATCATTATTCTGAATTCTTTTTCTGGAAGGTTGCCTATCTCAACTTTATTGAGTTGTTTTTCTGGGGTTTTATCTTGTTCTTTCATCTGGTACATAGCCTTCTGCCTTTTCATCTTGTCTATCTTTCTGTGAATGTGGCTTTTGTTCCACAGCCTGCAGGATTGTAGTTCTTCTTGCTTCTGCCGTCTGCCCTCTGGTGGATGAGGCTATTTAAGAGGCTTGTGCAAGTTTCCTGATGGGAGGGACTGGTGGTGGGTAGCGCCCTTAGGTAGATTTATTCCTAGGTTATTGTTTTTGATGTGAGGTTAAATGGGATTGTTTCCTTAATTTCTCTTTCTAATCTTTTGTTTTTAGTGTACAGAAATGCTACAGATTTCTGTGTATTGATTTTGTATCCTGCAACTTTACCAAATTCATTGATGAGCTCTAATAGTTTCTGGTAGCATTTTTTGGAGTTTCTATGTCTAGTATCATGTCATCTGCAAACAGTGACAGTTTTACTTCTTTTCAATTTTGGAATTCCTTTTATTTCTTTTCTTCTCTGATTGCTGTGGCTAGGACTTCTAAAACTATGTTGAATAAAAGTGGTGAGAGTGGATATCATTGTCTTGCTCCTGATCTTAGAGAAAATGCTTTGAGCTTTCCACAGTTGAGTATGATGTTAGCTGTTGGTTTGTCATATATGGCCTTTATTATGTTGATGTATGTATGTTCCCTCTATGCCCGCTTTCTGAAGAGTGTTTATCATAAATGGGTTTTGAATTTTGTTGAAAACTTTTTTTCTGCATCTATTGAGATGATCATATGGTTTTTATTATTCATTTTGTTAATGTGATGTATCTGATTTGCAGAAATTGAACACTCCTTGCATCCCTGACATATAATCCCACTTGATCATGGTGTATGATCCTTTTGATGTATTGTTGGACTTGGTTTGCTTGTATTTTGTTGAGGATTTTTGCTTATCAGTGATATTGGCCTGTAATTTTCTTTTTTTGTGGTATCTTTGACAGGTTTTGGTATCAGGGTGATGGTGGCCTCATAGAATTAGTTTGAGAGTGTTCCTTCCTCTGCAATTTTTTAGAATAGGTTCAGAAGGATAGGTGTTAACTCTTCTCTAAGTGTTTGATAGAATTCCCCTGTGAAGCCATCTGGTCCTGGACTTTTGTTTGTTGGGAGTATTTTAATCACAGATTCAATTTTATTTCTTGTGAGTGGTTTGTTCATATTTTCTATTTCTTCCTGGTTCAGTCTTGGGAGATTGTATCCTTCTAAGAATTTGTCCATTTCTTCTAGGTTGTCCATTTTATTGGCGTTGCTTACAGTAGTCCCTTGTGATCCTTTGTATTTCTGTGGTGTCCACTGTAACTTCTTCTTTTACATTTCTAATTTTATTGATATGAGTCCTCTCCCTTTTTCTTCTTGATGAGTCTGGCTAAAGATTTAGCAATTTTGTTAACTTTTCAAAGAACCAGCTTTCAGTTTCATTGATCTTTTCTATTTTTTTCTTCATCTCTATTTCATTTATTTCTGCTCTGATCTTTATGATTTCTTTCCTTCTACTAACTTTGGGTTTTGTTTGTTCTTCCTCTAGTTGCCTTAGGTGTAAGTTTAGATTGTTTATTTGAGATCTTTCTTGTTTCCTGAGGTAAGACTGTAGTGCTATCAACTTCCCTTTCGTAACTGCTTTTGCTGTGTCCCATAGGTTTTGGATCATTGTGCTTTCATTTTCATTTGTCTCTAGGTATGTTTTTATTTCCTCTTTGATTTCTTTAGTGATCCATAGGTTGGTTACTAGCATATTGTTTAGCCTCCATGTGTTTGTGGTTTTTTACAGTTTTTTTTTTTCCTTGTAGTTGATTCTAATCTCATAGCATTGTTGTTGGAAAACATGCTTAATATGATTTCAATTTCTTTAAACTTACCTGGAGAATGTTCAATGTGCACTTGAAAAGAATGTGTATTCTGTTGGTTTTGGATGGAATGCTCTACAAATATCAATTAAATCCACCTGTTCTAATGTATGATTTAAGGCCTGTGTTTCCTTATTGATTTTCTGTCTGGAAGTTCTGTCCATTGATGAAAGTGGGGTGTTAAAGTCCCCTACTATTATTGTCAACTGTTGATTTTTCTTTTTGTGGCTGTTAGTATTTGTTTTATATATTGAGCTGCTCCTACGTTGGGTGCATATATATTTATAATTGTTAAATCTTATTCTTGGATTGATCCCTTGATCATTAAGTAGTGTCCTTCCTTGTCTCCTGTAAAAGTCTTTATTTTAAAGTCTATTTTGTAAGATATGAGTATTGCTACTCCAGCTTTCTTTTGATTTCCATTTGCATAGAATACCTTTTTCCATCTCCTCACTTTCACTCTATATATATCCCTAGATGTGAAGTAGGTCTCTTTTAGGCAGCATGTATATGGGTATTGTTTTTGTATCCATTCAGCAAGTCTATGTCTTTTGGTTGGAGCATTTAATCCATTTTTGTTTAAGGTAACTATCAATATGTATGTTTTTACTGCCATTCTGTTAATTGTTTTGGATTTGTTTTTGTAGGTCTTTTTTCTTCCCTTCCTCTTTTGATCTCTTCCCTTGTGATTTGATGACTAACTTCAGGTTGTATTTGCATTCCTTTTTCTTTTTTTGTGTTTGTATCCATTGCAGATTTTTGGTGTGCAGTTATCCTGAGGTTTTTATATAGCAGTCTATATATAATCAAGATTTTTTTAAGTTGCTGGTCTTTGAATTTCAGATGCATTTCCAGTATCCTATATTTGTACTCTCCTCTTCTCAAGATTGCTGGTTTTGAGATCATATTTGTATGTGGATGATTTCCTACCTTTACTGTATGTTTGCCTTTACTGGAGGTTGCCCATTTGTAGTTTTCTTGTTTCTAGTTGTGGCTTTTTCTTTTCCACCTAGAGAAGTTCCCTTAGCATTTGTTGTAAAGCTGGTTTGGTGGTGCTGAATTCTCTTAGCTTTTGCTTGTCTGTAAAGCTTTTGATTTCTCCATCGAAGCTGAACAAGAGCCTTGCTGGGTAGAGTATACTTTGTTGTAGGTTTTTCCTTTTCATCATTTTAAATACCTTGTGCTACTCCCTTCTGGGCTGTAGAGTTTCTGCTGAAAAACCTGCTGATAACCTTTTGGGAATTCCCTTGTCTGTTATTTGTTGCTTTTCCCTTGTTGCTTTTAATATTTTCTCTTTGTCTTTAATTTTTGTCCATTTGATTACTATATGTCTCAGCATGTTCCTCCTTGGGTTTATCCTGCCTGGGCCTCTCTGTGCTTCCTGGACTTCGGTGACTGTTTCCTTTCTCGTGTTAGGGAAGTCTTTGGCTATAATTCTTCAAATATTTTCTCAGGCCCCTTCTCTCTCTCTTCTCCTTCTAAGACCCCTATAATGTGAAAGTTGGTGTGTTTAATGTTGTACCAAAGGTCTCTCAAACTGTACTCATTTCTTTTCATTCATTTTTAGTTATTCTGTTCTGCAGCAGTGATTTCCACCATTCTGTCTTTCACCTCACTTATCTATTCTTCTGCTTCATTTATTCTGCTATTGATTCCTTATAATGTAGTTTTCATTTCAGTTACTGTATTGTTCATATGTGTTTGTTTGTTCTTTATATTTCCTATCTCTTTGCTAAAATATTCTTGTAACTTCTCGCTCTGTGCATCCATTCTTTTCCTGAGTCCTTGGATCATCTTTACAATCATTACTCAGAACTCTGTCTCAGGCAGATTGACTATCTCCACTTCACCTAGTTGTTTTTCTGTTGTTTTATCTTATTCCTTCGTCTGGGACATATTCCTCCGCCATCTCATTTTGTCTAACTCTCTGTGATTGTGGTTTCCTTTTCACAGGCTGCAGGGTTGTAGTTCCTCTTGCTTCTGCTGTCTGCCCCCTGGTGGATGAGGCTGGTCTAAGAGGCTTGTGCAGGCTCTCTTTTTGGAGGGACTGGTGCCTGCCCACTGGTGGGTGGAGCTGGGACTTGTCTCTCTGGTGGGCAGGGCCATGCCAAATGGTGTGTTTAGTGGACTGCTGTGGACTCAAGAAGATTTAGGCTGCCTGATGGGTGGGGCTGTGTTCCCATCTGGTTGGTTGTTTGGCCTGAGGCATCCCAGCACTGCAGTCAACAGGCTGTTGGGTGGGGCCAGGTCTTACTGAGAAAATGGCAGCTTCCAGGGGGCTCACACCAATAAGCACTCCCCAGAACCACAACCACCAGTGCCTCTGTCCCCATAGTGAGCCACAGCGACCCCCACTCCGTCTCTCCAGGAGACCCTCAAAGACTAGCAGGTAGGTCTGGCCCAGGCTCTTATTAAGTCACTGCTTATTTCCTGGGTCCTGGTGCACACAAGACCTTGTGTGCACCCTTCAAGAGTGGAGTTTCTTTCTCCCCCAGTCCTGTGGAGTTGCTGCAATCAAACTCTGCTGGCTTTCAAAGCCAAATGCTCTGGAGGGCTCCTCCTCCTGATGCCAGACCCCCAGGCTGGGGAGCCTAACATGGAGCTCGGAATTCTCACTCCTGTGGGAGAACTTCTGTGATACAATTATTTTCCAGTTTGTGGCTCATCCACCCGGCAGGTATGGGGTTTGATTTTATTGTGACTGTGCCCCTCTTACCTTCTCATCTCTTCTTTGTCTTTGGATGTAGAATATCTTTTTTGGTAGGTTGCAGTGTTTTTGTTGATGGTTGTTCAGCAGTTAGTTGTGATTTTGTTGTTTTCATGAGAGGGGTGAGCTCACATCCTTCTACTCTGCCATCTTGTTCCTCTCCCTCAGGGGTAACACTATTTTTTAAAAAGGGCAAATTCTGAAGGCCAAAAGTTAAGGTGAAGGTGCCAGCAGAGTTGATTATGGTGAGAGCTCTCTTCTCGGTTTGCAAATGGTGGCCTTCTCACTGTGTCTTCACGTGGCCTTTTCTCTTGTAGCATTCCCTGGAACACTCATATCATTCCTACTTAGGGTGGTCAAAGGCTCCTGTCCCAAATTTCTGGGGAATCATATTTGGGATCTGATTGGCCTTGAAGAGATTTTATGCTCTTTTCCCTTTAGGTTTCTTGTCCTAAGTCTTCTATATATAAGGTGTAACCTGTGCTAGGAGCACCCCAAGCCACACAGCTGGGCCGGCACTGAAGGTTTGCCTCCCAGGAAGCGTAGAGTGCCGGAGGTGGGGAGCCACCTGTGTGTCAGGCAGTGGAAGGCAGCTCACTCCCATCGGGGCTGAACCTCCCAGGCCCAGTGAGGGTGGGGTGGGAACGGGCTGCAGTAGGTCCTAAGTCATGTCGCACTGAAGCCTGCCCAGCCAGCCAGTGCCCTGTGTGAACTCAGAAACTCAACCCTCTACCAGCAAATCAGAAAGCCCTTCTTTCCTGTCCACCTATTGGGCTACCCAGCAATGACAAGTCTTAATATCTCGGCCAGGCAAGCAGAAGCCAGAGGGCTGTGGTACTCACCTGGGCACAGGGGGGCTCACAACCATATTTTCTGAATCAAGTTTCAGGACATAGTCTGTTCAATGATACAGATTCATTTATTCATGCCCTACTCAACTGATATTTATGGAGGAAATATTTGCAAATGATGTGACCAACAAGGGATTAATTTCCAAAATACAAACAGGTCATACAGCTCAATATCAAAGAAACAATCAACCCAATGAAAAAATGAGCAGAAGACCTGAACAGACATTTCTCCAAGAAGACATACAGATGGCCAATAGGCATGTGAGAAGATGCTCAGCAACGCTAATTGTTAGAGAAATGCAAATCAACACTGCGAGGTATCACCTCACACTGGTCAGAATGGCCACCATCAAAAAGTCTACAAATAATAAATGCTGGAGAGGGGGTAGAGAAAAGGGAACCCTCTTACACGGTTTGTGGGAATGTAAATTTGTAGACAGTATGGAGAACGGTACGGAGGTTCCTTAAAAAACTAAAAATAGAGCTACCATATGATCCAGCAATCCCACTCCTGGGAATCTATCTGGGAAAAATAAAAACTCTAATTCAAAAAGATACATGCACCCCAGTCTTCATAGCAGCTTTATTTACAATAGCCAAGATATAGAAGCAACCTTATCAACAGATGAATGGATAAAGAAGATGTGGTATATATCTACAATGGAATACTACTCAGCCATGAAAAAGAATGAAATATACTACTTGCAGCAACATGGATGAACCTAGAGATTATCATACTAAGTAAGTTAAGTAAGTCAGACAAAGACAAATATCATATGATATCATTTACATGTGGAATCTAAAAAAATAATACAAATGAACTTATTTACAAAACAGAAACAGACTCACAGACTTAGAAAACAAACTTATGGTTACCAAAGGGGAAAGGGGTGGGGAGGGGTCAATTAGGAGTATAGGATTAACAGATACACACTACTATATATATAAAGTTGATAACCAACAAGGACTACTGTATAGCACAGGGAACTATATTCAATATCTTGTAATAACCTATAATGGACAATAATCTGAAAAAGAATATATATGTGCATATAACTAAATCACTTTCTGTACACCTGAAACTAACACATCATTGTAAATCTACTATATTTCAATAAAAAAAGGCACTACTTCAATCATACTCTTTGAATCAAATTTCAGGACATAGTCTGTCCAATGACACTGGTTCATTTATTCATGCCCCACTCTGATATTTATGGAGGGTCAAATTTCTGATCAGCTCCATTCCAAGTGCTGAAAAGCACACCAGTCATGTACCTGCTCTACTGAAATCTCTCAAGTTAGTACTCTATAGACAGCTACTAACAACTGGTATTGAAGACTGTATGAAACTGAAGTTACAATTTTGAAGCAAACTAGGAAATGAAGCTCATTACATTTTCTGATTACCCCAAACTTAACCAGAAAATCATTGTTATTTCAAACTTTGTTAAAAATATTTCTAAAACAGATAAAAACTATTTTCTAAAACTGGAATACACTGAATGGAAATTTTTAATGATTTTAAATTTTGCCTTAGGACTACCAAACACTACTTGGTAAAAGATATAGGACATTGATCCAACTCTGTAGAATTCAGGATTTATCTCTGGTTTTATTTTAAAATAAGTTCTTGACTCAAACACTTTTTAGATTCAAGTTGTCTCTTTAATTTAAAGCATAGTGAAGACTTACCATCAGTGATTTCTAGTTCTAGTTTTCAAAGTCAGGGCCAAGGAAAAGAGGAAAATCACTCAAGTCCTTAATCCTAGATCTTATCTGGTAACCACAAAGCAGCTAAACTTTGCTCTATCATTGTTCAGGTCAGTGGTGTTTATACAATTTTTTCCCCCTTTCCTTCCTCCTCTAACTTGAATTTCAGAATTTTTCAGAATTTGAGGGCACATTAATAAACCCCATTATTTGGCAAATTCTTCTTTGCCCACCATGGGCTATGGCAGGTTGACGTGTACCCCACTGACACCAACTACATGAAAAGCTGCCTGGTGGCCACTAAAGAGCCCAACCCCGTGTTTGGGGTGAATCTCTTATGCCTAAATGAGACTCCTTAAATCCTTGCAAGAAAGCAGACCTAGGAAGGACTTCTCAGAGGGACACAGCAGCTTCTTGTTTAGGAAAGTTGTATATAGCTGATACTTCTTCTAGAACCAAAAAATGTTTTGGGAAAGTGTCAACTAAGTGGCCCTTTTGGAGCACAGCACTCATAAGTCACAATCTTAAATCATCATTTCTCTGCAGGGGACCCTGCTAGCTGCAGAGTGTAACCACCCAGCACAGAAGACAAGTTTGGCTGCTGTATTTCAGGTCTGCCAAGGGCAGTCAGCATCATCTGGCAGAACACATGCCATTTCCAGAGGTTTAAAATAGGTTTTCTAAATGTGTCTTTTCACAGTCCAAATATGGCTTAAGTTTCTTCTGTTGAGATACTAAAGGATATGAGACAATTCTGTAATGACTTTTGCGGGGAAAAGGCTGCTGGGGGATAAGAGTCACCGTAGGAGACCGATTAGAAGACCACTGCAATAGTCTAGGGCCTTGGTGAAAGATGACAGTGACTTTATTAACCTTTTTTTTTAAGATTTAAGGAAACTTCTAGATATTTCAAAAAGGCATTACATGCATAGGTTAAAAATTCAAACAGTATAGATGATCCCTAGTGTAAGTAAGACTTGCTTCCACTCGTGGTCATTCTGTCTTCCAGCTTCCCGCCCCAGGATCAACTACTGTCACCAGTTGCTACTGATATAACAGCTTCACTTTGCTGTACACCTGAAACTAACAAAACATCGTAAATCAACTATACCCCAATAAAAATTTTTAAAAAATAAGAAAAAAAAAACCAAAAAAAAAACCCTCTAAGTACCAAAATAAAATTTCCTTAATAACTTGTGGTGGCAAAATCTTACCTAAATTAGCAATTGGCTACTAAAGGTCTTTATCCTGCTTAGAGTGAATATTTATATTTTCACTGTAAAGATATGAATGTATTTAATTACAGGGGTTGCCTCCAACTCAGCTGAGGTTACTTTGTTTATAGTAAATACACTGTAGACAAACATGGACCTAGGAATTTAAAATAAAGATTATGGGTCAGTTTGGTGAATAAAGAGCACTGAGCAGCAGTTCTGGAAGCCTGAATTCAAACCAGCCCCAGGTTTGCCACTGGCTGGCCCTGCTACCTTGAAAAGCAATGAGATCTCTCTCTACCTCGGTTTCTTTCCTATTAAACTAGGGATTGAAGTAGTAAATCTCACAATCTCTTCCATCACTAGCTATCAGTGGGGGCTGTATCCTGAGCACGGATTCGTAGTATTTTCTTGATCCTTATATTTCAATTGCAGATTACTCTTTATTTGACATGAAAAGGCTATCCACCTGCCCCTTCTTATCTTGGTTTATAGAAGCTAAGTGTTCTGACCACATTTATTCATATAAATTGAAAAAAGGAAACTTTTTGCTTCCCTAGAGAAACAGTCATTATTGTTCATGTTATAGGGCTAAGAAACAGGCGTGACACATTTTTTTAAAGGTACTGTTACAACCCATTAAATTCAGGAGGATTTGGTTCCATTAAGTATGCTAGAAGAGAAGAGAAAGAATCTCATTGGTCTCTCTGGAAAGATATCAAGAGACAGGCATCACATATGCCTGTGCACCACTTGCAGAAGAAAGACAGCGAGACAGGTATCAAAATTATGGACTATATGCTCACAGCATGTGTGTTTGGGGAATCTGAAACTAGGCTGAAAATCTTGCTGCAACAGAGTCTCTAATACTTGACAAATCCTGCTGCAATTACTGCTGCTGCCTTATGCCCCAGCCACACAAGAATACTTCCGGTTTAGAGACCCTGCTGAGGGTGACTTTCTGCAGAAAAAAAATCAATCCTATAACCAAGTAAGCTTTGATATTTAAGCGTGGACACTAAAAGAACCACTGAGTGTTGTCATCCTGATTCAAATTTTGCATGGTACATTTTGCCTTTTATTATGGCAAGATGTTCTCTTTGATCTTTTCCAGGTAAAACATTTTTCCACACTATAAGAATTTTTTTTAAAATACCATATTAAGTAATAATAAAAGCCTTGGAAATTTCCATTTTCATCCTTAAACTTGACCAGTGTCAGTGAGGAAGAAATTCATCCTCTACCCTTTTAGGTTCTTCTGACTGGTCTAAGAATTAAATTGACAGATTAACAGGAGAAAATCCAACAAAAGTTTAATAACATGTATACATGGGAGAGAGCCAGAAAAACTGAGTAACTCATCAAAAATGGCTGATATCCTCCCCTTAAATACCATCTTCAGTTAAGGACAAAAGAGGATGCTGGGGTTTGGAACTTCAAAGAGGAGGAAGGCATTTCACGTGGAGATGGAAAAGCAAATGTTTGGTGAATACCGTTTGCTGTGCCATGCGGAGACAATGGGATACAGAGTGGACTCTGATCTCTGGGTCCTGCCAAGTTTTCCCAACCACACCTACCCCATATTCTTTGCAGGTATCTCTAGTGATAGCTCTATTTTGGTAACAGGCCCTCTAAAATTTTTTAGGTAGTTACAGGGAAAGTCAAAGTTTCTTTTATTTTTCTGAACTTGAGTGATTAGGCTATTATTATTTTCCTATTGGATAAAGATTAGGGAGTATGTCAAAAGGTTTTAAATACTTAAAAATGACTAATTGCATAAGTGATTCTTAGTAGTCATAGTTTGAAAACATTAAGATGTTTAGCATTTCATGTTTTTTTCCCCTCATTGGACATACTTTAAACTGGAAGTATATTGCTCACATTTAACTGTGATTTCATTATATCAGCAAATTATTTCTGATATTACATATAATACAACTTGTAATAAGATTAATGAGTTTAAACAGTTTTCTGAGTTTTAAAATGTATAATTTAGAATTTTAATTCTGGAAGGGACCTTACATTGTATCTCTGGGCCCCTCATCATTTTATAGGTGAGTGAAGTTGTTTTCAAAGAAACAATTTGAGTAGAAGACAGACTCTTGCCTAGAACCAAGTTCTTGTAACCCCTAGTTCAGCATTCTTTTTCTTAAACACTGATGTCTCCTATGCAGATTCTAGTTATACCTTATGAATTAAACTTCCAAGATTAGGGAGTTTCAATATTGAAGTTTTTCATAGACTAGTTGTAATGAGAGCAAATATAAATTAGAAGGTGATTGGAGCCCAAATTTATAGCTTCTAGGATGCTACTTTTTAAATTAAAAAGTTAATTATAATGTGAATATTAGTGAAAGGTTTATTGCTCATTATTTAAAATATTTACATATTTATAAGAAACTTAATAGAAAGCACTTTGATGTTCATTTTTCTTGTGTCTATAATACCTAATGACTCTATCATAATTTATAATAGAGCTCATAAGTTTTAATATATATCTAAACTCATCAAGAGTTCAAGTAGAGAAATTATACCCCTTGGAGCATTGAACACTCTTTTAAAGGATTGATAACAGCTGCTGGAGAAAACTGAAGCTAGATTTGGCTAATTAATGTGATTCTTTCAGGATTAAAAATCCATCAGTGTATTAATGGATTAAAGACAATTATTAGTAGAGGTAATAAATATGTATTTATTTATTAAAGGAGGATGGGGGAGAAGCCCAGCTCGCCAATGTTTACTAGTGATAGTACTTCACTCCTGTCCTTACACAGTCAGCACCAGGGCTGGGTTTGCACTGTTGTCTTTGCACAGTCATATGCACACACAAGAGAGAGGCTTCCAAGGGGCACATGTTGAGTGGGGCAGATTTTGGTGCCAGAGGAAACAAGATTTGAAAACTGATTCTGCTACTAATGTGTGACTTTGGGCCTCTTACACTATTTCCCCAAGCCTCACTGTCTGCATATTAAAGAACAGGAGTAGTAATACCTGTGTCACAAGGTAGTATGATCATGTCTGCAAAGTGCTTAGCACATGGACATAATCAATGGCAGCATTTACTATCATCATCATCATCATCATTTTTTGCCATTTTTCAATGTAGGGATGTATTAGGAAAGAAAACAGTCCCTCCCGTGTGTCTCCTTTACTACTCATACAGAACACTTCACTTTTGGTCATCAAATGTATGGGGGTTTTCCCACATGCAGCAATTCTGTGTGACACCAGCTGGGTGTCCTATAATTTAACTCAACTCTGACACTATCTACCTGGATATGTCATCAGATCCCACAGGTTAAGGGCTCAGTCCCACAAGACTGTTCCTCATTTCAATAACAATAACAAGTAGTAGGTCCCCAGGTTACCCACAACTTTTGTCCAACTTGGCTACAAATCAGAGGTTCCCATCACCTCTTCCCCCTTGGATTGTATTATTTGCTAAAGCAGCCCACAGAACTCAGGGAAACACTTACTTATGGTCACCAGTTTATTAAAGGATGTGATAAAGGATGCAGATGAACAGCCAGATAAAAAGATACAAAGAGTGAGTTCTGAGAGAGTCCCAAGCACAGGAGCTTCTGTCCATGCAGGGTTGGGTTGGGCCACTCTCCCTGTACATGGATGTGTTTACCCACCTGGTGAACGTACCATACCATTGGGATTTTTACTGGAGGCTTCATCACACAGACATGATCAATCATTAACTCTATTTTCAGCCCTTATTCCTTCTCAAGAGAATGGAGGGCAGGGGTGAAAATTCCAAGCTTCTACTCATGGCTTGGTCTTTCTAGGGACCAGCCCTCCTCCAGACACCCACGAAGAGTCACCTAATTAGAACAAAAAACACTACTGTCACCTGTCCTATCACCCTACAAGGGTTTCAGGAGTCCTGTGTCAAAAACGGAGGGCAGAGGCCAATATATATCTTTTTCTATTATTTCACAACAGATATATGGATATCCATGTACATATTGGAATAGTTTCAAATGTTTATGATTTTGCCCATTTCCTAATTTTCACCTTTTTCTAAGTTGAGCACTAACATCTTTTTGGAAGATAGAGATCAGCTACACAAACTAGAAGTTCATTCAGCTACACAGGGTGCTGCATGTTGCTAAAATAGTTGAAACATAGGAAGATTTGGCTTAATCTTTCATGGCCAGACCACATGCACCATTAGCACCTGGCGTTTCCTTTTAGTGACATTTTAATCTCTCACCAGGAATGAATCAGCCATGCAACTTAACTTTGTGCTATGAACTGATAATGGTTAAACAGCAAATGGTAGCTTAGCCAAGAGCCCACATCTCATAACTCCTTGATTCCTCCTCTGGAAAGCTTAATGTGATTTCTCTATCAAAAATTAATGGAAAATGCCATTTCCTGACCAGGGAGTGGGTGTGTAGATGTCATATAGAGGGTTTCATGGGATAAGTTAAGCTTTACACGGACTTAATGTTTTCAGTCTGTACCTTTTAGGTATCTATGTTTGTGTCTATATATACATATATATATATATATATATATTATATATATATACACACACATATATTTTAACAAACTTATATTTCCCTTGGTATGAGTGGGGTTTTCTGTTTGTTACACAGTGGGTGAGTTTGTTTTTGGGAACATATTTGAATATTAATTTTGTATGTTCTTCTCTTTGACTGAGGAGCAAATGCTTATTTGTGCAGGCAGAGAGGCATGGGTTACATTCAAAATAACACTGGATAGAGGCCACCACTTCTTGCTTCCAGA
This sequence comes from Balaenoptera acutorostrata, assembly GCF_949987535.1. Taxonomy (NCBI): domain Eukaryota; kingdom Metazoa; phylum Chordata; class Mammalia; order Artiodactyla; family Balaenopteridae; genus Balaenoptera; species Balaenoptera acutorostrata. The sequence continues at coordinate 172,512,762 of NC_080064.1, read as the reverse complement.
GCAGTTTCACAACTTGGCCTCTGATCCCTGCCAAAATGAGCCAGTTGCAGCTAAAGGATGTTCCATGTGAACCACAGGGAATTCTTTGAATGTAAGCTTTGTGGGCTGGACGTAGTTCAGGATCGCAGTATCTGTCTGGCCCATTGTAAGATCAAATGCCACATTTGTGTAGGGGTACAAGTCTCAGCCCCAAAACTCAGATTTAAAAGAAATTCTATTTATGTCATTAAATCAGACCCCAAATCCTCACTGACGTGCCAGGCTGAGGGCTGGCAGGAATTAGCCTCAGCACTGACTGCCCAAGGCTATACAAATCTTGGATGATCTGGAGGACCCTCTGATAATGCGTTTGTCTGTGCTGGTTACCACTGGAATCCATTGGCACAGCCTCATGTCCCTTCTATTCCTGGAACTCGTACAGATGGAGCCCCAGGGCCTAGGGTCAAGTCTCCCTGGGTGCAGAATGCCACCTTTGACCCCTGGGAGTTTGCTGTCTTCCCAGGCAGGTCTGGGACCAGGTGGTGGGTCTTCTGCTCTTTGAAAGCCTCTTGGGCTTCTCCACCCTCTGCAGGCATGGGGACTTTCTCTTCTCTACCTCAGTGCTGCTCAGAGTTACTCCTCTGTCCCGTCCCCTACCCTCTCAGGGACACACGGTGTCATCTCTTCAACAGCTCAAGATTTTGGATAACAAAATATAAATACATATACATATATCCACTCTTTTTTAGATTCTTTTCCCATATAGGCCATTACAGAGTATTGAGTAGAATTCCCTGTGCTATACAGTAGGTCCTTATTAGTTATCTATTTTATATATAGTAGTGTGTATGTGTCAATCCCAATCTTCCAATTTACTCCTCCCTCCTCCCTTTACCCCACAGTAACTATACGTTTATTTTCTACATCTTTAACTCTATTTCTGTTTTGTAGATAAGTTCATGTGTAGTCTTTTTTTAGTTTTCAGAATTGCAGATAATGTATTGTGGTCCTATACAACTATGCTTCCATTATAAAAAGGGGAGGGAAAAAAACCCTTCAAACATTTAAAAGCAGTACATCCATTATAATACAATGGTTAAGAGCAGTACAAATATCTAGAGACCTAATTAAAAGATAGATTGCTGCATCCTATTCCCACAGTTTCTGATTTAGGAAGTCTGCGTTGAGGCAGAGAATTTTCATTTCTAACCAGTTTATGAAGATTTGTTTTCTTCCTCACAACTTTTCTGAGTGATGCTGATACTTCTGGCCCAAGACCACACTTTGAGAACCACTGGTTAAGAGAACAAGCCTTATCATCAGAAAATCTACAAACAACAAATGCTGGAGAGGGTGTGGAGAAAAGGGAACCCTCTTGCACTGTTAGTGGGAATGTAAATTGATACAGCCACTATGGAGAACAATATGGAGGTTCCTTAAAAAACTAAAAATAGAATTACCATATGACCCAGCAATCCCACTACTGGGCATATACCCAGAGAAAACTGTAATTCAAAAAGACACATGCACCCGAATGTTCATTGCAGCACTATTTACAATAGCCAGGTCATGGAAGCAACCTAAATGCCCATCAACAGACGAATGGATAAAGAAGATGTGGTACATATATACAATGGAATATTACTCAGCCATAAAAAGGAACGAAATTGAGTCATTTGTTGAGACGTGGATGGATCTAGAGACTGTCATACAGAGTGAAGTAAGTCAGAAAGAGAAAAACAAATATCGTATATTAATGCATGTATGTGGAACCTAGAAAAATGGTACAGATGAGCCGGTTTGCAGGGCAAAAGTTGAGACACAGATGTAGAGAATGGACATATGGACACCAAGGGGGGAAAACTGCGGTGGGGTGGGGATGGTGGTGTGCTGAATTGGGCGATTGGGATTGACATGTATACACTGATGTGTATAAAACTGATGCCTGATAAGGGCCTGCAGTATAAAAAAACAAACAAAACAACTAATACTGAACTTTCATTGGGTTATTTGTATGGAAATATGTTAATATAAATGTTTCAGACATTACATGAAATTTCTAAAAATCTTATATGTTCTGGTATAATGTTATAAGTAATAATCCTAGTTATTACTTTAAAATGTATATCTCAGAAATAACTAATTTTCTTGTCAACTGCATTATTATGAACTTTCATCAAATCTTTAACCATGGTCATTTTTAAGTCTTTTGTCATTTACAGACAGTTCTGGGTGTACTCTGATGATTTTGCAAATATGTTCCTATAAAAGGGTTTCATCTTCAAGAAATTCATGGAAAAGACTCTGCCAAGTACAGGTTTCTGGTAACTGACTGTACTGCTGAACTGAATGAATAAGCATTTTCAGAAATCTAATGAAAAACTGATGAACTCATAAAAGTGCTAACAAAAGATCAAGATGAAAAAAAAATAATTACATGGGACTGAGTGAACTGATGAGAATGAGTATAATTTTTGTGACTTTCTGTCTGAATTAAAAAAAAAATCCCACAAGCACTCAGAGGCAAAGAATATACAAATCAATTTTCACTGCAAAGTAAAGGAGCTGTTGCAGTGGAGGATTACTGGACTGAATGTCAATATTATGACATAGTATGAGTGTGTTTCATGTTTGGTAATTGCAATCATTGTTGCTTTTGTTGTGGTCATCCATGTACAATGCTTGGTGCCAGTCTATTTATCTCTTGTAAAAATAAAATACAGGGGCTTCCCTGGTGGCGCAGTGGTTGAGAATCTGCCTGCCAATGCAGGGGACACGGGTCCGAGCCCTGGTCTGGGAAGATCCCACATGCCACGGAGCAACTGGGCCCGTGAGCCAGAATTACTGAGCCTGTGCGTCTGGAGCCTGTGCTCCGCAACAAGAGAGGCCGCGATGGTGAGAGGCCTGCGCACCGTGATGAAGAGTGGCCCCCACTTGCCGCAACTAGAGAAAGCCCTCGCACAGAAACGAAGACTCAACACAGTCATAAATAAATAAATAAAAGAACGTGAATTTCAAAAAAATAAAATAAAATAAAATAAAATACAGTGTGTGTGTGTGAAAAAAAAAAAAGAGAACAAGCCTTATACTGATGGACCTGTGTTCAAGTCTATCATCTGTTAGCCATTTATTTTCAGACAAATTACATAATGCCTGCTGAGAAATCCACTGATACTTTTCTCTTGTTACTTTCAAGATTATATGTCTTCGGCTTTCAGCTGTTTGAGTATAATGTGTTTTGGTTTGAGTCTATGAGTTTATCTTACTTGGAGTTCATTGAGCATCTTGTATTTGTATATCCACATCTTTCCTCAAATTCAGGACATTTTCAGTCATTATTTCTTCAAATGATCTCTCTGTCCCTGTCTTTCTTTCTTCTACTTCTGAGACACCCATAATGCACATATTGGTTCACTTGATGGTTTCCCACAAGTCTCTCAGGTTCTGTTCACTTTTCTTCATTCTTTTAACTTTTTGCTCCTCAGACTTAATAATTTCAAATGACCTGTCTTTAAGTTCACTGATTCTTTTTTCTGTCTGATGAAGCCTGCTGTTGAACCCCTCTAGTAAATTTTTCAACTCAGTTATTGTATTTTTCAGCTCCAGAATTTGTTTGATTCTATTTTATAATTTTCTCTCTTTGGTGATATTCTCAATTTGTTCATATATCATTTTTCTGATTTCCATTAGTTCTTTGAGCCTATTTAATAGAGTTCTATTAATGTCTTTGTCTAATGACTGTTTTTCTTCAGGGATGGTTTCATCTGATCGTCTAAATGAATAATGTTGTCCTGTTTCTTTGTATGCTTTGGGATATTTTGTTGAAAACTGGACATTCGAAAAATCAGTCACCTCTCCCAGTCTTTGCAGACTGGCTCCACGCAGGGCAAGAAATTCACAGATCAGTCCAGTATGAAGATTCAACATTTTCTCAGGCCTTCTCTGGACCGCATCATCCCTGGGTCTGTGTGTATGATTTTTTTGTTTTGTTTTTTGGGTTTTGTTTTCTGATTCCCCTATATAAATGGCTGGTTTTAAATGTCTCAATTTCCCTAAGGGTCTCATCCCTGCTTCTTCTTCGGGCCTTAGCTGTTCTATTGTATTATCTCTTGCCCAGGTGCCTGTGGGTCTGTAGTCCCCTTGTGGTTCTCATGAGCCATGCATGCTGTTTCCTGTGGCTTCCTTTAGCCTGAGAACTGAGTGGTACTGCTTTTAGCTTGCTGAGCTTCTAGTTAGGCAAAACAGAGACCAATCCCTCAGGCAGCCCTCTGATAGTTTAGAACATTGCAAATTCAGTCCACTGTGCTATCTCTAGTTTGTGAAAGGGAACTGGAAACTGGGCTACCACTTCCCCCAAACTACACCATGCCATACAGGGGACAGGGTGGGGCAAGGGTAACTTAAAAATACCACAAAACACCCTACTGTTTTGAATGTGGATTTTTTTTTTTTTATAAATGTATAGGAAGTTGCAAACACTCCTCTTTTTATTTTATTTTATTTATTTATGTATTTATGGCTGTGTTGGGTCTTCGTTTCTTTGCGAGGGCTTTCTCTCTAGTTGTGGCAAGTGGGGGCCACTCTTCATCACAGTGCACGGGCCTCTCATTATCACGGCCTCTTACTATTGCGGCCTCTCTTGTTGCAGAGCACAGGCTCTAGACACGCAGGCTCAGTAATTGTGGCTCACGGGCCCAGTTGCTCCGCGGCATGTGGGATCTCCCCAGACCAGGGATCGAACCCGTGTCCCCTGCATTGGCAGGCAGATTCTCAACCATGCGCCACCAGGGAAGCCCTGAATGTGAATAATTCTTGATTGGGCATTCACTTTGTTGCTGTAAATACTTGATTTAGAGAGCTCCTATAAAATTATTTTAGCCAGTCTCTAGTTATTTATTTGATGTTTCCATGGGAGCTTCCTATGGAAACTGGAGGGCCTGGAGTTCCCTAGTCTGCCACTTTGCTGGTGTCCTTATTACATAATTCCTTAAACCCCAGTTCCTTATAGAAACTACTCCACAGGGTTGTTAAGATGATTAAAAGAGATGATGCACTAAAATATTTAGCACAAAACTCTACATATAGTAAAAGCTCAATAAATTTTGGCCCACTATCATTGTCATAAAAAAAAAAATAGTATAACCACAGACTACATTCCTTATCTTCCTTATCTCCATTGCTGGGAGACTTCAAGGTGAGTAGCAGAGTGTTGCTCTTTACACGACCCCCACCTCCCCAATATTCCTACAAATATTAGTTGCCTAATCTATGCCTATCTTCTACAATGCTATTTTGTATCCATTATCCATTAAAGGTAGATGTTACTAAATACCTGAAGCAGATTTTTTATTCTCGTGTTTTAGGTTTTCTAAGTCATGCTTATCCACAACTTTTAAGAGAAGTTTTCATTCCCATCACCTATCTAAAGGTGTAGAGAAGTGGCGTGATTTGGTCAAGCATTTAGTTACCTACTTGAGGATTTTCATGACTGAAAATTCCAGGGATGGTGCTTTTCCCCTGCTCACAGTCAGCAGCTGTAGTCTGGACTCTATGTTGCCATGGTTTTCTTACAGAAGAAAACAAAAATCTGTAAGGCAGGCCCCCAAATTTAACTAATTAGTTGAAACCAGATGACTCAAATAAAAATTGTACTGGAAAGGATGGCACCTTAAATTCCTTTTGGAAATAGATGGAACTTAACAAATAATACTGGAAAAAAATAGTTACGTAATAAATTGTAAATTTCTTGGTAGATGTATTTGTTGAGTCAACAGACATTTAGTGAGTACCTACAGTAGGTCAAGAACTATACTAGATTGGGAAAATGCAGATGAAAATGCAGTTCTGCTCTTCAGGCTGACTCACTTACCTAGTATATGGAGAGTCTTCAACACTCCTTGTATCTCTAGGAGTCATGCTTCTAATTTGAAATAATGCAGTTCTAATGGGCACTGAGGCGCTCAGGTACTCAACTCCAGGTGCACTGACAATTTTTTGCATGTATTATTTAATTTTCATTCTCTTTGATGATTTCATGTTGAATTACTCTGGCATAAAGTGTAGGCTTTAGAATCTGAGGGACCTGCTTTAAAATTCCACTTACCCTGGGAAAATTACTTAGACAAGGGAGCCTCAGTTCTTCTTTGCAAATTGGAATTCAACACTTGCCTAATAGGTTTGAGGTGAGAAGTACCACCAATGGCTAAGTCACAGTCGCTTTCTACCAGGGTTATCTTGGTACCTTACTTACCTCCTCTATGTCTATGCCTATTTCCTTATGTGTGAAAAGGGGAAAGAATCATCTTCCCTAGGACTGATGTAAGGAGTAAATAACATAAGATATAAAGTGTTTAACACAGTGTCTAGCATATAGTGATCATGTAATAAATACCAGTTACTATTTGATCATTAAATAACTTATTGTATTTTAAGCACTTAGCACACTTAAAATCAGTGCCTTATTTTTGGGCAGCAAATTCCAAAGATACCATTTTGTTTTCAATATAGTTTATAACAGAGGCATCCAACAGTGGAGATGCCTGCCTCAGGAAACAGTGTGCTCTATCACTCTAGACAGCCAAAAAGACATTCATGGTTTTCAGTTAAGGTTGGGAAGAAGGGTCTCCTGTACTGGGAAGACCTTGGATGAGATGACTTCTAAGCTTCTTCTCAACTTTAGTTTTCCTCATTTTATGACTTATATTTATCTCTGGTTAGAAATGCTACTATTATTAACATTGAGGTAACATTACAAACTTTAAACTATTTTTATAAAGAACTAATAATTGGGAAATATTCAACAATTTGTCCAAGACTTTTTCCTCCAGAAAAAGGTAAGTCCATCCTCCTTCCTGCTTCTCTTATTCTTAACAGTTATAAAAAAAGCTCAAAGTGAAGTCAGCTATGTCATCTCAGAATATACTGTGATTTTCTGTAAAAATCTTCATGTCTTGTTCATTTTTCAATCTTATGAAGCAAGAACCATGCTCTTGGTTAGCTCTGATTCTGGTGATAATATTATGAACTAGGTCAGAAGTTAGTTAAAAAAATACGTCCACAGCTAAGAATCTCATATCAAAAAAAAAAAAAAAAAAAAAACTTGGCCATGTTTCGTGTTCAAAATAAACTCTTTCCTCTATTCTGGGGCAATCATGAGATGTTTCTGAGAAAAATGCCATCATAATACTAGCCAAGGAAATGTACCATGGAAAGAATAAGAGTCAAGGGCCTGACCACCTGACTACTATGCCATCCCCTTTGATAGAGGACCAATGACAAATCACTTTCCACTTGTTTCTCAATGCTTCTGAATAAATTGTTAATGGGAAAGGGGTCCTGGGTACCTGGGTCAAGGAAATATTTAAAAGCTTGCTTTTCGGGACTTCCCTGGTGGTCCAGTGGGTAAGACTCCGAGCTCACAATGCAGGGAGCCCAGGTTCGTTCCCTGGTTGGGGAACTAGATCCCACATGCATGCCGCAACCAGAAGATCCTGCATGCCGCAGCGAAGATTCCCATGTGCTGCAACTAAGACCCGGCACAGCCAAAATGAATAATAAATAAATAATTTTAAAAAAAGAAAAGAAAAAGCATCATCTAAAAAAAAAAAAAAAAGCTTGCCTTTCCTGGTGCTTTTATCTGTAGCTTGAGAAAGCGGGCTTTGGGATGTGGGTATTGGAATATCCTTGAAAAGTGGCTTACCTAAGAAGAAGAAAAACTTAAAAAGGAATACTATTGGCACTATCTGGGATGTGTCCTGGGGATGTAAAGAAAAGTGTGAGCAAAGAAAGGCTGGGTCCAAACCCACCCTTCGCCAGATAAAGAAGAGGTCAGGGGAGGTGACTCACAAGGAGCGTATTCTGTACAATGCTGGGGCCTTGAGTGTTACTTTGGGGGTAGAAGAGGTTTGCAAGGTATTTTTCAGATTCCTCTGCTGTCCTGCCAAATGCTGCCAGTGAGCACTGCCAAGACCTGGACACTCTTGGGCCAGTTCCCAAATAAGTGTGCTGAGGGGCAGAAAGAAAGACAGCTCCATGACCAAATGGCCCTTATGCTTTGCTATGGAAGCTGTTTATTTTTGCATTCGCTTTATATGGAACTACTTCCGTACATTGCAAATCTCTAAGTAGGATTGTGGGGTACCTGCCATACAGAAGTGTTAAATGTACTGGTAAAGAAAAAGAAATTTATCCTTTTTTTTGATAACAGTGGGAATGTTGGTTTTAGTTAGAAAATGGGGAAAACAGGCATTAAGAAGAGAAAAGGGAAGGGAAGGATAGAGAAAAGTAATGTTTTTCAGCACAGAACTAGGAGAGATTAAAAAGTAAAATCATACCTAGTCTTGGGACATCCTTGAGGGTGGGAGTGGAAGCAAATGAGTCTATTCTGCTGAGCTGAATCCCCTGGGTGGCCCTGAAGGGCTCAGACTCTGAACCAAGAAGTCCCCAGAGGGGCTCCAGAGAAACCCTCCTGGAATACAGAAGTATTCAGCCCTAAATTGGAGTTACTAGGTTTTAATATCATACACAGTAAAATTAAAGAAAAATAACCTTGGGATAATACTGAATTGCCCACTTTTTATTTTGTCAAGGAAAATAATCCTACAAGTTCAATATAACATCATTTTAACATCCCTCCTCCCCAATAAAAAGAACACAATCCCAGGATAAAAACAGTCTTTCTCCAGAAAGGTCAGCTGACCTTCAGACTAATTTATATTTGTGGTGATTATAGATGATTTCTATAAATATACACTAACACAAACACATACATATACCTAGGTCTGTATATATGTATATACCTGCCATAATATATATGTGTGTGTATATATATTTTATAAATATATACAATATACAAAGATGTATATGCACACATACTGATATGTATGAATATGTTTGAGATGTAAGTACCAAAAATTTAATATACCCTTTATTTATGGTATTATGCTGTAGGTGATAATTTTTTATTTTAAGTGGGTCAATTGGGGGTTCATGTTGAACAGTGTCACTTGAAATAAAGCTCCAATATGTTAACTCGCAGACAATTTTTAAAGCACATTCTAAATCTATACTTATACATAGAGCTGCTGATGAAAATGGAAGCATTATGATTAACTGACGTGAAGGAAGTGCTGGAGGCAGTGAGGCAGAGCTGGCCAAGACTTCGGGGATGCGTGTGCTGACCACTCCTCGCTCAGCAGCCCCTCATACGGATATCTCAATAGTTATCTCCCAACCTGAGCATCTGAGAAAGATGCCACAGACAGACGAAAGCTTGGTCATGAACCAGCTCTGCCTCTGAACCAGAAGTTTGCAACCCAGTCATAAATTAAGCTGGGATGAGAAGACTGAGAAGAGTCGTGGGTAGAAAGTTTTCAAGGTCTTCTGACCTTGGGAGGCAGGATAATACAAAGAGGCAAAAGCCAAAGCATAAGACAAAGATAAATATACTTGGCGCCAACCTATAGGTCCCTTGAACGGGAGTTCCTGTCCCTACTGGCCCATCAGAATCACCTGGGGAGCTTAAAATAAAATATCTGGGATTTAATTGGCTTGGGGTGGGGCCTGGGTAGCAGTTATTTATTTATTTAAGTTCTCCAGATATTTCTTGTGTGCCGCTAAGTTGAGAACCACTGCTTCAAAGGCTGACACAAGGCAGCAGGAAAAATTCTCTCCCATCAGAGATTCTCAAACTGATTCATCTGCACTACTTGGAGTAGGATAAAATATTCTATAATCAGACATTTAGGGGCTCTCTTTTGTCACTATAAAACCTCGCTGTGGTTAACAGGCAGAAAGACACTCTTCTCATCAAAATATGGATGAGATCGCCTGTGCAATGTAAAGTGACAGAACACAGGCACTGTCATGACAAATGCCAATGTCCCAAAGAGCCCGGGAAACCACCTAGAAAATCAACAGAGGACCTGTATTATCTTAGAAAGTATCTATACTTATGCTGAGTGGGAGCAGGGTAAGAGCTGGCTGATGGCAGAGTGGAGTTTTCACAGCTCTGGAGCCTTGATTATGTGCCAGGGACACACTACACATCTAGAATAAATGATCTCATTTAATGGACGTGTTAGTTCACCCAGCTCTGGCCACACAATCTTGCTAGTATTCCTCAAACATGGCAGGTGTGCTTCCACCCTCTCCTTCCACCTGGAACCGTCTTCCTTTAGGTGTCTATCTCCTTCAGGTCTTTGTCCAGCATTCACCAACTCCATGAGGGCTGCTTGAGGAAAGCTGTCACCAGCACCTCCCTCTCCCTGTTCCCTACTGCTCTCATCCTGCTGTGTTCTCTTCTTGCCACAGCATTCATCAGTTTCTAAAAATTATCTATCTATCTATCTGTCTGTTTGTCTATCTGTCTTGTTGTCTTCCCTCTAGAATCTAAGCTCCACTAGGGCAAGCCTCTCCCTCTTTCCCTCTCTCTCTCTCTCTCTGTCCCACTGAACAATGCCTAACCATCCCTGACAGTTAATAAGTACTCAATAAATAGTTGTTGAATAAGTAAAAGATTTGATACTATAGTAAATTACTGTTATTAGTATTTTGATGAACAGAAATCTTTTTTTGTGTGCTAAAAATAATTGCTTTATTCTTCATTTAATGAAGAGAAAACTGTTGATAAAGGAGGAAAATGAAAAAAGGGAGAAGGAAAAAAACTTAGTTGGCTGTTGATGACACTGGTACCTTCACAAAATGAAGGGCTTTTCACTTCCTTGAAATATAAAATATTAAATATATACAGCTTGCAAAGGTGAAGCTGGTTGATTCATATCTTCAGTTATCTTCATTGCTCTCCCTTTAACTTAGTGTTCTTTTGTAGTTTCCAAAGGTGGCACCTGATAGTCACCTCCCTCAATTTATCCATGGGTTCTGACATCCCAAGGCTAATGGCATGTCTTTTCAAACAGAAACCCTTTCCTAGGGTTGCCAAACACACACCAGCAGGGCACTCTGCTCCCTGGGAGAATAAACATGCCTTCCTGACCTCCAGCAGGGTTGCTGGATGATGAAGGGAACACACAGATTGTTTCCTCCCGTCCCTTTTGCTGACAATGCCTGCAAGCCTTCCTGGAATTCCTCTAGGTGTGTTGGTGCTGCTGTCCCCATTCAGAATTCTATATGCAAAGCCTGTTAACTCTAAAATCCTAACGCAGCAGGAAAGCACATTAAAACGTTTATTTTTCCTCCCAGTGTAATAGTACAAAAAATTTACATTTTACAAGTTTTCCACTCTTCTAGCACTAAAATATTTAAATGGACTCTGCACATAGGATCAGAGGCTTCCCAGATGGTCAGAAGATAATGACGCAGGTAAGGAGAAGGCACAAAAGCCAGAGGACTTGATGAAAAAAGAAGTTAAGTTGACAAATGCAGTGCTCAAGGCAGGATACTGTGAAATCATTATGTTTCAACAAAGAGAGTAAGTACACCCCTGCAGAGTCAGATCTTTGCACTCAAGCATTAAAATCTTTATCTTCACCACATGCATAAAATGAAAAGTAAAGTCTGAAAGAGAGAGAAGCAACCATGACCAATTTCAATTTCACTCTCTCCTTCTCAACAAAGCAATTCCTTGTAGATGCATTTGAAGCAGCAGCCCTCACCATTACCATTAGGCAAATGACAACCAGTTAAAATATAAAAAGAGCTCTCAGTCCAAATCCAAGATGTGGGAATAAACCTAGATAATGTCAGATCAGGTGAGTAAAAAGCAAGATGGTTTCATTACAATGATCAAATCCAGTACTACATTTCCATTAAAAAGCTAACCTGCATGCTAAGCAAAAAGGATTCAATGGCTCTTTGCTTAAAACAAATACAGTCATTCCAGGACCTGCCTGGTACCAAAACCTGTGGATGCTCAAGTCTCATATATAAAATGGTGTAGTACTTGCATATAACCTACAAATGTCTGCCCATATATTTCAAATAAACACTTAATACACTATAAATGTTATGTAAATAGCTGTAAATACAATGTAAATGCTATGTAAATAGTTGCCATTGTGGGGACTTCCCTGGTGGTACCGTGGTTAAGAATCAGCCTGCCAATGCAGGGGATATGGGTTCGATTCCTGGTCCAGGAAGATCCCACATGCCACGGAGCAACTAAACCCATGTGCCACGACTACTGAGCCTGCGCTCTAGAGCCTGTGAGCCACAACTACTGAGCCCACATGCTGCAACTACTGAAGCCTGTGCACCTAGAGCCCGTGCTCTACAACAAGAGAAGCCACCGCAGTGAGAAGCCCATGCATCACAACAAAGAGTAGTCCCCGCTCACTGTAACCAGATAAAGCCCACACACAGCCACGAAGACCCAACGCAGCCAAAAATTAATTAATTAATTATGAAAAATAGTTGCCATTGTGCTGCAAAGTCAAGTTTCAATTTTTGGAACTTTCTGGATTTTTTTTCCTTTCTGAATATTTCAATCCTTGGTTGGTTAAATCTGCAGATGCAGAACCTTTGGATATGGAGGGCTGACTGTAAGTGAATTTGTGGAGTACATCCTTAGTGCTAATAAAACACTTACTGAGCATAAAGCTGGAAAACATCTTATACGTCTAAAATGTCCTCCTAAATCCTTCATAAAACAAGCACAAACTCTAGTTTATTATCTGCCAACCCTCTCTAAATTCTGAATTAACTTCCTTTACATACCAACTTGCTCTAACCGGGAAGCATGAAGCCAAGTAATGGTCTATGGGTCTGACTCCATACAGGAGGACTGAATGGTGTTTTTAAAAAAATAACACATTTGAATCCTTTCATGCCAGCAAGCATGGGCTCTGGTTCTTCACAAACCCCACCACTTGCTATCATGTACACATTTCCTCAGGCCAGGACTCAAGGCTCCTGTGCCCTGGAATTGTTAGTGGAACCACTGAATGAAACCACCTGCCCTGGCCAGGCACAACAGTAACCACTTGCATGAGTTATCTTACAATAGGAGGTCCTGGTAAGGAACACGGAACTAACAAGCTACCACCAACCGGAATAATTCAGGAAAGGTCGAAAGGAGAGAGGAGTGTCCAGTCCATATGTCCTACCAACCTCCCAGAATCCTTCTCTCTGGAATCCATCTTGGCTGAGCAATGCGTGCATCACCAGGAAAGACCCAGAGTAAGAATGATTGGCCAGAGACAAGCTGGAAACTAACCCTGTCACCATAAAACCTGAGATTGCAAGCCACGTGGCAGAGCAGTTCTCCTGGGTTCCCTCACCTTGCTGCTCTCTGCCCAGGCACCCCTTCCCAATAAACTCTCCTGCTTTGTCTGCACACATGTCTCCTTGGACAATTCATTTCTGTGTCATACAAAAGCCCACTCTCAGGCCCTGGAAGGGGTCCCCCTTCCTGCAACAGAATAACCAGAGTGATATAGAGACCAACAGGCAGAATACATGCACACACCTACACTTTGGGGAGCTGCACCGCAAACCTGCCCATTCTGCAACTCTCAGAACTTTCTGGGAACTCTTTTGATATCTCAAGAGCCAAATGTAAGCCAGAAAATTCATTATAGTCATAAAGCATTTTTGATCAGAAATCAAATTACTCATACTGTTCATGCCCTGCTTTTTCAAAAGTGTTTGCTGGAAAGGATTTTTACTGGTTTCTGAAAGACAAAACCATCTGCTAAGTATTTGCAAACTAGGGATAAGACTGTGGTAGCTCAAAACCGGTCTTCCCTGGGCTAGAATCATGGGGTGGTTCTGGAGTCCTGAGGGTCAGGGACTGGATTCCTGCCGGGTAGTCATCCCCTGTTTGTGTGTGGATAAGTTCCTTGACTTCTCTCAGCCTAATCCCATTGGGAAATATACTGTTTATTTATACTCCCTGACATACACCGATGTTAGGTTAATGTTAGATCCTTCCCCATCCCTTATTCTAGCTTGGGGAAAAAAATAACAAAACTGGACTTCCCTGGTGGCGCAGTGGTTGAGAATCTGCCTGCCAATGCAGGGGACACGGGTTCGAGCTCTGGTCTGGGAAGATCCCACATGCCGTGGAGCGACTAGGCCCGTGAGCCACAATTGCTGAGCCTACACGTCTGGAACCTGTGCTCTGCAACAAGAGAGGCCGCGATAGTGAGAGGCCCGCGCACCGCAATGAAGAGTGGCCCCCACTTGCCACAACTAGAGAAAGCCCTCGCACAGAAACGAAGACCCAACACAGCCATAAATAAATAAATAAATAAATAAATAAATAAATAAATAAAATTAAAAAAAAATAACAAAACTAAAAAGTACAGTTCATCCTCTGCTTAAAATTTTGTACAATTAAAAATAGTGACATTTGCTTATATTCTCTTTTCGTTATTAGGTATCTCTTTCCATCTTTTATACAACTTTTTTTTAATTAAAAAAGGTTTTCAACGTTTTTCTTTATTATTGAAATACAGTTGACTTACAATATCATGTTAGTTTCAGGTGCATAGCACAGTGATTCAGTTATATATATATATATATATATATATATTCCTTTTCAGACTCTTTTCCCATATAGGTTATTACAAAATATTGAGTATAGTTCCCTGTGCTATACAGTAGGTTCCTGTTGGTTATCTATTTCATATATAGTAGTATATATATGTTAATTCCAACCTCCTAAATTTATCCTTCCCCCCCACCCCCTTCAGTAACCATAAGTTTGTTTTCTATGTCTGTGAGTCTCTTTCTGTCTTGTAAATAAGTTCATTTGTATCATTTTTTTTAGATTCCACATATAAGCAATACCATATGATATTTGTCTTTCTCTGTCTGACTTACTTCACTTAGTATGATAATCTCTAGGTGTACACATGTTGCTGCAAATGGCATTGTTTCATTCTTTTTTATGTCTGAGTACTATTCCATTGTATATATGTACCACATCTTTACCCATTTCTCTGTCATGGACATTTAGGTTGCTTCTATGTCTTGGCTATTGTAAATATTGCTCCAATGAATTGGGTGCATATATCTTTACGAAGTATGGTTTTCTCTGGGTACATGCTCAGGAGTGGGATTGCTGGATTATATGGTAGCTCTATTTTTAGTCTTTTAAGAAATCTCCATATTGTTCTCCACAGTGGCTGTACCAATTTACATTCCCACCAACAGTGTAGGAGGGTTCCCTTTTCTCCATACCCTCTCCAGCATATATTGTTTGTGGACTTTTTGATGATGGCCATTCTGACCAGTGTGAGGTGATACCTCATTGTAGTTTTCATTTGCATTTCTCTAATAATTAGTGATGTTGAGCATCTTTCCATGTGCCTTTTGGCTATCTGTATGTCTTCCTTGGAGAAGTGTCCCTTTAGGTCTTCTGCCCATTTTTTTATTTGGGTTGTTTGTTTTTTTGGATATTGAGCTATATGAGCTGTTTGTATATCTTGGAGACAAGTTTTTTTAAAAATATGACTGCACATAGCTCATTTACTTTATAAGTAGTTCTTGAGTAAATAAGTGAGTGAATCAAATAATCTCCTGACAACATAAATTAGACTTCTTTAGTATCTACTATTTCAAACTTGAAATATAGTGAGTTGTAATTCTTTGTATTAGCACTTGAACAGCACGATGTCTAACAATCTCTCAGTATTTGTTAACAGTTTTAAATGAATTAACTCAGAATAATAAAACTCAAGATAGGGAATTTCAAATATGCTGACTCATTGAAAATGCTCGTTAAAGCTACATATTTCAAATGTAATAGGAGGCAAAAGAACATCATCCTTAGAATTGCAAAGTGATGAGTTTTAACATGCACTACAATTGTTATAAACCACTATATGGAGTTCAAATACTCAGAATTTTAACTTTCCTAATGTAAATTCCTTTATCCCCAAATGTTCTTACTCCATAGAAGGATGACTTCCCTCAGTAAAAATTTATCAAGGAATAAAGATGTAAGTGACTACTCTATCGTTAATAACTAACTAAAGAGGAAATCATTAGGAGTGGGTCTTGTTTTTGTACTAAAAACAATCATTTTGATTCTCCAGAGGACACAGACTTCTTTAGATTACCAATATCAACTCTTTGTATAAAATAGTTCTCAAGAACAAGAGATGCTTGGATGTATTCTTCCCACTCAAGGAGCAGTGTTTCTGCCTCTGAAGCTTCATGGGGTATTTCTGCCTCTGAAGCTTCATGCCTCTGAAGCTTCATGGGGTATTTCTGCCTCTGAAGCTGCCTCTGAAGCTTCATGGGGTATTTCAGGTACAAGTATAAACCCAAAGACACCAATGTTTCTATTGAATCAATGCACCAGGTGACCAACTACCATGACTTGAGCACCCAGCTTTGGTAAGACAAGTTTCCTGCTTTAAAGAAACTTTCAGTTTTACTTGATTTCACGGTGGGGCAGTCTCTCTTTTGTTTGTTTCTAAAATGAAACCCTCTCCTGTTTCTCTTCCTACTCTCATTTCTTTTCAATTTCGTTAACTTGATATTTTTCTGAAAACTTCAGTGTTGACATGGAGGTGAGCCATGAGGCCCTTCTTTATCCTCCATCCCATCCCTGGGGGATCATGCCACCACTGATAGCCTGCTCTTTATCACCTCCACAGGCTTTTTCCTGAGGCCTTTGTCCACTAGTGAGCACCAGTTTCTAAACATCTCCACTTAGATGACCCATAGACACCACCATGTTCAAAACAGAACTGCATTCTCCAGCTATGTTTGGGCACCACCAGCCATGCAAACTAAAAACTTAAGAATCACTTAGACAATTCCTCTGAATCCTGGATATTGTCTCTTCTAAAAATCTCTTAAATTTTCCCATTTTTATACCTTCACTGTCACCACCTCAGGGAAAGGAGAGCTAATATATTCTGTATGATTCCTATTGGTTACTAACCAAAATCATCTGGGGAGTTTCTTGAATCCTTTATAATCCATGCCAGAATCTTAGGGAGTACAGAGTTTGAATAACTTCTCCAGGTGATTCCAATATGCCTCCAAACACGTTAGTGTTTGACATATGTTATCTCAGCTATTCTTGACTGAAACCCTATGAGGTAGGTACTTTTAAACCCATTTATAGAAGGAAAAACCTCAGCCTCAGAGATGCTAAGTAACTTGGCTGCGATAAGACAACTACTAAGTGACAGAGCTGAGATTCAAGGTTTATCTGACTCCAAAATCTGTGTTCTTCTGAGTTCCCTGCCATTTACTCTTGATTTACTTGGCCAGTGGTTCCTACATTTTAAGCTGCATACGTTGTAAGAGGGTTTTTTCTTTAAATGTCGGTTTCCAAGTCAAACCCACAGAAATTGATTCTATAGGATTAGATTCCAACCTAGGAATATGCATTTTAACAAGCACCCAGGGGGATTCTAAAACAGGCATCTAGGATCATGCTTTGAGTAAAAACTGATTACTCATTGGACATATTAACATTTCCCCCCCAGAATGCAAATGTAGTCATATCTATTTTCTTGTTAACATTAAACAGATCCCAATTAGTTTCATAATAAAGTCCAAATTCCTAGTCATGGTGCATATGACCTCCACATGGTGGTCACAGTCTTATTTGTCTCATCCCCTCCTCTCCCTCACTTTCACTCTGCACTCCAGTCATACAGAACCAAATGCTTGTTCTTCAGTGACAAAGTCATGTATTTTTTTAAAAAAATTTTTACTTTATATTGGAGCACCGTTGATTAACAATGTTGTGTTAGTTTCAGGTGTACAGCAAAGTGATTCAGTTATACATATACATGTATCTATTCTTTTTCAAATTCTTTTCCCATTTAGGTTATTACAGAATATTGAGCAGCGTTCCCTGTGCTATACAGTAGTCCTTGTCAGTTATCTATTTTAACTACAGCAGTGTGTACATGTCAATCCCAAACTCCCAATATATCCCTCCCCACCACCCTTCCCCCTTAGTAACCATAAATCCATTCTCTAAGTCTGTGAGTCTGTTTTTGTTTTGTAAATAAGTTCATTTGTATCATTTTTTGATTCTGCATATAAGCGATATCATGTGATACTTGTCTGACGTACTTTGCTTAGTATGATAACCTATAGGTCCATCTATGTTGCTGCAAATGGCATTATTTCATTCTTTTTAATGACTGAGTAATATTCCACTATATACATGTATCACACCTTCTTTATCCATTCATCTGTCAATGGACATTTAGGTTTTATCTTCAAATCTCTGCACATGCTGTGGCCCTTATTTGGAAAGCCTGGAATTGTTTAAACTCAGTTACTTGCTCTGTCATTCCTCCAGAGTTAGTTGCTCCTTTCTGTGACTTCTTAACAGGAAGGGCATCGCTCATGTTAGCATTTTTATGCCCCAGTGCACTTATTTCTTAACTTGTCCACCTCTCACCACACTGTTGGTGGTAAAAACAGATAATTCCTCTTTGTATCTTCAGTGTTAGCACAGTCCTTACACAAAGTAGGCCGTTAAATATTTGGCCAATTGAAAAAAATAATAATCAATTGAACTTTGGCAGATAGTCCTAAAAGTTTAAAAATTCTGTGGATATGTTGGGTTGGCCAAAAAGTTCGTTTGGATTTTTCCATAACATATTTTGGAAAAACCTGAGTGAACTTTTTGGTCAACCCAATATTTGGACATTTTTCATACATGTTAATGAAATATATGATCAACTATATCAGTCTTTGCCAAAAGATTTCATAGACTCATATAATTGCTAGAGGAAGAGAAGATTTTGGAAGTCATGTTAGATGATATCCCCATTTTACAGATGGAAAAATAGAAACCTGAAAGAATTAAGTGACTTTCTCAAGTTTATTCAGCAAGTTCAGTGGAGACCGAAAGTTCTTCTTTCTCTGGTCTAGTTCTCCTTTCGCTCTCCCATATTGCTTGTTTTTTTTTCTTTTTCTTCCATTTATCTACTTTACCAGGAATTAACACTTATGTGAGCACCAACTGTGTTTAAGGCACTGGGCCAAATATGTTATCTCAGCATTGCATTTCTTCTCTCCTTCCATCCTCAGAACTTGGACATTTGATATGTACCAGCACTGTGCCAGTTGCCAGAAATGTAAATATTCAGAAGACAGAGTTCAC
This sequence comes from Balaenoptera acutorostrata, assembly GCF_949987535.1. NCBI lineage: Eukaryota > Metazoa > Chordata > Mammalia > Artiodactyla > Balaenopteridae > Balaenoptera > Balaenoptera acutorostrata. The sequence continues at coordinate 172,493,735 of NC_080064.1, read as the reverse complement.
ATTCCAACAAGCTTAGAGTCTAGAAGAAAAGACAGATAAATGTGCAGTGATTTAAGACTTGGTATCTCAAGTGGGCACTCCATGACATCCTTGGGATTAAACACGGAATGACAATTTGGTGGCTATGTATTCAAAGGACAAATGTCACTGCTCCTTTCTTTAACAGATTTGTAGTAAGGACCAAAAACACCAATCAGAAAAAAATAAGAAAGCACACACTTGAGAAGTCTCATCCTAACTAACCTGTCATAGAACTGCCAAAAAAGAGAGTGTTCTCTGAAGGGGACCTTTTAATATCCCCTGACTCCCAAGAGAGAATAAAAATGGAGACCTCTGAGACTATAATTATTAATGCCTGAATCTGAAAAGAGACACAATAGACATGAAGCAATGTAGTCATCCTTTAATATCATACTTTCAGGCTAGATTGACTTACACATAAATTGGGAGTGTCTTACATTTTTAAATACACCCCTTGACTCAACTTTCATTAATTTTCTATCATGAACAAAAGCCCAAAGTCAATATTCACTCATCTAAGAATATTTAGAGAGATACATGATACTTGGTGTTAATACTTTTGGAACTCTAGAATGCACTGTGTCCTATATTCCCAATATGTTAAAACTAGGTGGGGCTGGGTATAGGGGGAGTTGGGGGAAGAGTCCCTCTCTTAGCTATGGCTCCTAATCCTTTTCTAAAATATAACAATACAAAAGAAAAGACAATCAAACTCACAAAAGCTTTTATATAAAAGAGCTCAGCACAACACTACAGACTAAGTTAAACTGATGTTTATAGTTCACTTGGCTAATAGGGATTTTCAATGACTTCGAGATGCTAAGTTTGTAAAATAAGCCTCCTGTGGAGACTGGATAAATTAATATTTGGTATTCATCAGTAGATAATGAGGATTACATAGGAGCAGTCAGCTCTGGGCATTGTAGGTCCACTCAGGATGTAACCTAGCAGACCCAGGCGGCCAGGGCAAACTTCCTGCAGGAGGGGTGGCCTTAGGTGAAACCCAAGAAATGGAGACAAGAAGGAAGGCTGTGCCCAGGAAAGGAAGCGAAAGGTAGGAAGACCCTGAGGCCCAGGAAAGTGTGCTGCTTTTAGGTCCCAGGAAGACATTTAGACTGACATCACAGCATGGAAACTGGTAAAGGAGGGATGTCAAGAGATGGCAGGCAGTGGACTTGAATCTCATGCATATCAGAAGTTTATGCAGAAATCCCTCAGGTCCTCAAGAAAGTTAGTCTCTATATTGTGTAGAAAAATAATTCCTGACCCAAGCCTGAATTTTGTTAAAAACATGCAGTACAAGGATTTATACCTTAAATCCTTGCAAAATTCAGAAGCAGATTTTTTTTCTGGAGTAAAATTAATGGAGAGGTTTCAGAAATCAGCAATATGTTCCCTGAAAGTGCCCCTCCTCTATACGAAGCCTACTATGGGTCCTGGAGGAGGCACACTGAGACCTCAGGACCAGGGTCTGCTGGGAGGAAGGGGGCAGGAGAAGACCAGAGCCTGATTAGGGGATAGTTCTGGGGTAGGGAAATCCAGAGAGGGAAGCCCAGAGCTATGGGCTTTGTGAGAGACTGTAGTGATTCAGAATTTACATGCCATCCTGGGGCTTATTGCTAGGGCACAAGATACTCAGTCTGTTGTCATAACTCTTAATCTAAACATTGCCACCCCATTCCAGTCTGTGCAGAAAATAAAGGTGGGTCTGCATCAACAGCTGAAGTCTAGTGATGGAAGATACTCATGTTATTGGATAAAACAAGGGCAAAGTACGGAGGCAGAGGCTGACAGCAAGCAGGGCACTGGAGGAAACAGCTACACAAGCTCACCCATACTGTGGAGGGGTTGGACAAGGTATGCGAACGTCATGGCACTGCTCCCCACTTAGGTGGGCAGCCCTTACTATAGCAGCCCTAACCTGGCCCTTGGAGCTAAGAATAAGAAAAGAGTAAGCAAGGCCTGGATTTGAACCCAGCTTGACCTCTTACTAGATGGGTTGATTATTTAATGATTTTGAACCTACCATTTCACCTGTAAAATAAGGATAATAACATCTGCTTTAGTGTAAGAGTCAGTGAGATAACATTAAATACCTTACATAGCAGCTGGCATATATTGCTATACAAGAAGTGATACCTGCAATAACAAAACCAGATAATATCTAAAACCGGTCATTTGTGGAGGGTCACAAATAGTGACAGTGGTCACAGTCCACTATGAGCTGGAAATGTAGTTCTAAGTCCTTTCTGTGACAAGAACTGACTACCAGGATAATGAGACAATCAAATGAAAATAGAATAGCTGACTCTACCCTCAGTTACTAGTAAATACCATCACTGAGAACTGCATGCTACAAACAAGAAAGCTTCTGCATAATAGCTAGATAACCTAATATCCCAGACTGCAATATTTCTAAAAGAGTGCTCAGAATAAAGTACTTCACTTATAATGAGGGACAAGCCTGGTTCATCTCATGTAGTAAATGTCATGGTTATTGAAGCAAAGAGATCACAGTGAAAGTTCATCTTATAGATAAACACATGATCAATTTTCAACATTCTATAAAAGTAAAACACAATAATTATTTGTGAATATGTCCTACAACTTGTTATTTCTAATCTGATGGGAAAGAAAGGATCAAAAATCTCATTACAACTCTCTGATAAAATATATTTGCTCTGTATGTGATGTCACTTATTTTGTTACTATTACTATTATTATGATGATTACTGCATTGGTCTCAGATATTTTGCTGTGTTTTACTGGGTCCTCTATCAAGCCACACTTTTCCTAACTATGTTATACAAAAAACATGAACAGTCAAATCACGGATAAGAAACAGACATGGGGGGCAGCGTTTCCCGAGCACCAGGGGGCGCGGCCTGGCTGCTGGGGTTGGACTCCCGGGCAGCGCCTGCAGCGGTGCGGGTGGTCACGGGCACGCAGGGGCTCAGTCGCGGGCTGCCGGGCCATGCAGCGCGGAGTTTGTGGCCGGCTCACCTCAGCGCTGCGGGGGACACGTGCACAGCCGCCCGCGGTCGCCCAGAGGTGTGTGCACGCGTCGGTGTCGCGGCCATCCCCAGACCAGAGTGAGCGGACGTGGGAACCACCCCGCGCCTTCGACCCAGCACTGCTGGAGTTCCTGGTGTGCCCGCTCTCCAAGAAGCCGCTCCGATATGAAGCATCGACAAATGAATTGATTAACGAAGGGTTAGGAATAGCCTATCCAATTATTGATGGGATTCCTAATATGATACCACAGGCAGCTAGGATGACACATCAAAATAAGAAGCAAGAAGAAATGGAGCAGCATTAGATCATATGTAAAAACGACCACACACACAACTAAATTTTCTAAATACCATCCACCTTTTAAAAAGTCAGAGTGGCGGGTAATAAGTGGAGGGGAAGAATGTTTCTGTCTCTTCCTATGTTGACTGTCCTTATTCTGTTGGTCTCGTTAGCAGGGCTGTTATACTCGGCCTCCATGGAAGAAAACTTCCCACAGGGCTGCACTAGCACAAGCAGCCTGTGCTTTTACCGTCTGCTCTTGCCGATCACCATACCCGTTTATGTGTTCTTCCACTTTTGGACTTGGATGGGTATTAAACTCTTCAGGCATAATTAATACAACCAGAGCCAAGATGGTATATCCTAATGATAGGCTTGAGTGTCTGCCTCTGAAAGCTCAACTACATGGAAATACTGGACACCCACTTAATGTGCAAGAAAGATGCTTTGCCTAGCTTCTGTCAGAGGTTTAGGATTAGGGGAGGCTTAAGCTGCAGAGGCTTCTTTATTGTACTTTGGTTCTGCCCTTGTTTTTTGAAGGTTCTTATTTATACCTGGGGTATCAGGAGAAACATTTCAACAGAGTGTCTTGTTGGAAATTAATAGCCCCAGCCATCATCTGATGACTTTATGTCTTATCCCATTCATAATTAAAAGTTACTAATTTGAAATCTTAAAAAACAAACAAACAAAAAAAACAGACATGGTTCATAAACATGGGTAAAGATTTTCAACCTAACTCATAATTTAAAAAAAGATAATAAATACCACTTTTTTTACTTGATCAGATTGGCAAAGATAAAGAATTTGGTAATACACAAAGTTGGCAAGAATGGATAAACCAGGGCTTCGCTGGTGGCGCAGTGGTTAAGAATCCGCCTGCCAATGCAGGAGACACAGGTTCTGTCCTGGTCTGGGAAGATCCCACATGCCGCGGAGCAACTAAGCCCATGTGCCACAACTACTGAGCCTGCACTTTAGAGCCCGTGAGCCACAACTACTGAGCCCACATGCCACAACTACTGAAGCCTGCATGCCTAGAGCCTAGGCTCCTCAACAAGAGAAGCCACCACAATGAGAAGCCTGTGCACCACAACAAAGAGTAGCCCCTGCTCGCCACAACTAGAGAAAGCCTGTGTGCAGCAACGAAGACTGAATGCAGCCAAAAATAAATAAATTTATTAAAAAAAAAAAAAGAATGAATAAACCATAATTTAAAAAGACATATGTGGAGACTGGTTCAAGATGGCGGAGTAGAAGGACGTGCGCTCACTCCCTCCTGCGAGAGCACCAGAATCACAACTAACTGCTGAACAATCATCGACAGGAAGACACTGGAATTCACCAAAAAAGACACCCCACATCCAAAGACAAAGGAGAAGTCATAATGAGATGCTAGGAGGGGCGCAATCACAATAAAATCAAATGCCACAACTGCTGGGTGGGTTACTCACAAACTGGAGAACACTTATACCACAGAAGTCCACCCACTGGAGTGAAGGTTCTGAGCCCCACGTCAGGCTTCCCAAACTGGGGGTCTGGCAATGGGAGGAGGAATTCCTAGAGAATCAGACTTTGAAGCCTAGCAGGTTTGACTGCAGGACTTTGACAGGACTGCGGGAAATGGGGACTCCACTCTTGGAGGGCACACACAAAGTACTGTGTACATCGGGACCCAGAGGACGGAGCAGTTATGCCATAGGAAACTGAACCAGACCTACCTGCTTGTGTTGGAGGGTCTTCTGTGGAGGTGGGGGGTGGCTGTGGCTCACCGTGGGGACGGGGACACTGGCAGTGGAAGTTTCTGGGGGTACTCCTTGGTGTGGGCCTACCCAGAGTCTGCCATTGGACCCACCAAAGAGCCAGGTGGGCTCTGATGTTGGGTCATGTCAGGCCGGACAGACAACAGGGAGGGAGCCCAGTCCCACCCATAAGCAAACAAGCACATTAAAGTTTTACTGAGCTCTTCCCACCAGAGCAACACCCAGCTCTACCCACCACCAGTCCCTCCCATCAGGAAACTTGCACAAGCCTCTTAGATAGCCTCATCCACCAGAGGGCAGACAGCAGAAGCAAGAACTACAATCCTGCAGCCTGTGGAACAAAAAACACATTCACAGAAAGATAGACAAGATGAAAAGGCAGAGGGCTATGTACCAGATGAAGGAACAAGATAAAACCCCAGAAAAACAACTGAATGAAGTGGAGATAGGCAACCTTCCAGAAAAAGAATTCAGAATAATGATAGTGAAGATGATCCAGGACCTCAGAAAAAGAACAGAGGCAAAGATCGAGCAGATGCAAAAAATGGTTAACAAAGACCTAGAAGAATTAAAGAACAAACACCTAGAAGAATTAAAGAACAAACAAAAAGAGATGAACAATACAATAACTGAAATGAAAAATAAGCTAAAAGGAATCAGTAGCAGAATAACTGAAGCAGAAGAACAGATAAGTGACCTGGAAGACAGAATGGTGGAATTCACTGCTGTGGAACAGAATAAAGAAAAAAGAATGAAAAGAAATGAAGACAGCCTAAGAGACCTCTGGGAAAACATTAAACGTAACAACATTCGCATTATAGGGGTCCTGGGAGGAGAAGAGAGAGAGAAAACATTTGAAGAGGGAGAAAATATTTGAAGAGATTATAATCAAAAACTTCCCTAACATGGGAAAGGAAATAGCCACCCAAGTCCAGGAAGCACAGAGAGTCCCACACAGGATAAACCAAAGGAGAAACACGCCAAGACTCATAGTAATCAAATTGGCAAAAATTAAAGACAAAGAAAAATTACTGAAAACAGCAAGGGAAAAATGACAAATAATATACAAGGGAACTCTCATAAGGTTAACAGCTGATTTCTCAGCAGAAACTCTACAAGCCAGAAGGGAGTGGCATGATATATTTAAAGTGATGAAAGGGAAGAACCTACAACCAAGATTACTCTATCCGACAAGGATCTCATTCACATTCGATGGAGAAATCAAAAGCTTTACAGACAAGCAAAACCTAACAGAATTCAGCACCACCAAACCAGCTCTACAACAAATGCTAAAGCAACTTCTCTAAGTGGGAGACACAAGAGAAAAAAAGGACCTACAAAAACAAACCCAAAACAATTAAGAAAATGGTCATAGGAACATACATATTGATAATTACCTTAAATGTGATTGTATTAAATGCTCCAACCCAAAGACACAGGCTCACTGAATGGATACAAAAACAAAACCTATATATATGCTGTCTATAAAAGACCCACTTCAGACCTAGGGACACATACAGACTGAAAGTGAGGGGATGGAAAAAGATATTCCATGCAAATGGAAATCAAAAGAACGCTGGAGTAGCAATACTCATATCAGATAAAATAGACTTTAAAATAAAGAATGTTACAAGAGACAAGGAAGACACTACATAATGATCAAGGGATCAATCCAAGAAGAAGATATAACAATTATAAATATATATGCACCCAACATAGGAGCACCTCAATACATCAGACAAATGTTAACAGCTATAAAATAGGAAATCAACAGTAACACAATAATAGTGGGGGACTTTAACACCTCACTTACACCAATGGACAGATCATCCAAAATGAAAATTAATAAGGAAACACAAGCTTTAAATTACACAACATACCAGATAGATTTAATTCATATTTATAGGACATTCCATTCAAAAACAGCAGATAACACTTTCTTCTCAAGTGCGCGCAGAACATTCTCCAGGATAGATCACACCTTGGGTCACAAATCAAGCCTCAGAAAATTTAATAAAATTGAAATCATATCAAGCATCTTTTCTGACCACAATGCTATGAGATTAGAAATCAATTACAGGGAAAAAAACGTAAAAAACACAAACACATGGAGGCTAAACAATACATTACAAAATAACCAAGTGATCACTGAAGAAATCAAAGAGGAAATCAAAAAATACCTAGAGACAAATTACAATGAAAACACAACAATCCAAAACCTATGGGATGCAGCAAAAGCAGTTCTAAGAGGGAAGTTTATAGCTATACAAGCCTACCTCAAGAAACAAGAAAAATCTCAAATAAACAATCTAACGTTACACGTAAAGGAACTAGAGAAAGAAGAACAAAAAAACCCCGAAAGTTAGCAGAAGGAAAGAAATCATAAAGATCAGAGCAGAAATAAATAAAATAGAAACAAAGAAAACAATAGCAAAGATCAATAAAACGAAAAGATAGTTTTTTGAGAAGATAAAAAAATTGATAGACTCATCAAGAAAAAGAGGGGGAGGACTCAAATCAATAAAATTAGAAATGAAAAAGGAGAAGTTACAACAGACACCACAGAAATACAAAGCATCCTAAGAGACTACTACATGCAACTCTATGCCAATAAAATGGACAACCTGGAAGAAATGGACAAATTCTTAGAAATGTATAACCTTCCAAGACTCAACCAGAAAGAAACAGAAAATATGAACAGACAAATCACAAGGAATGAAATTGAAACTGTGATTAAAAATCTTCCAACAAACAAAAGTCCAGGACCACATGGCTTCACAGGTGAATTCTATCAAACATGTAGAGAAGAGCTAACACCCATCTTTCTAAAACTCTTCCAAAAAATTGCAGAGGAAGGAACACTCCCAAACTCATTCTATGAGACCACCATCACCCTGATACCAAAAGCAGACAAAGATACTACAAAAAAAGAAAATTACAGGCCGATATCACTGATGAATATAGATGCAAAAATCCTCAACAAAATACTAGCAAACATATTCCAACAACACTTTAAAAGGATCATACACCATGATGAAGTGGGATTTATCCCGGGGATTCAAGGATTCTTCAATATATGCAAATCAGTCAATGTGATACACGATATTAACAAATTGAAGAAGAACCACCATATGATCATCTCAATAGATGCAGAAAAATCTTTCGAGAAAATTCAACACCCATTTATGATAAAAACTCTCCAGAAAGTGGGCATATAGAGGGAACCTACCTCAACATAATAAAGGCTATATATGACAAACACACAGCAAACATCATTCTCAATGGTGAAAAACTGAAAGCATTTCCTCTAAGATCAGGAATAAGACAAGGATGTCCACTCTCGCCACTATTATTCAACATAATTTTGGAAGTCCTGGCCATGGCAATCAGAGAAGAAAAAGAAATAAAAAGAATACAAATTGGAAAAGAAGAAGTACTACTGTCACTGTTTGCAGATGACATGATACTATACATAGAGAATCCTAAAGATGCCACCAGAAAATTACTAGAGCTAATCAATGAATTTGGTAAAGTTACAGGATACAAAATTAATGCACAGAAATCTCTTGCATTCCTATATGCTAATGATGAAAAATCTGAAAGATAATTTAAGGAAATGCTCCCATTTACCACTGCAACAAAAAAATAAAATACCTAGGAATAAATCTACCTAGGGAGACAGGAGACCTGTATGCAGAAAACTATAAGACACTGTTGAAAGAAATTAAAGATGATACAAACAGATGGAGAGATATACCATGTTCTTGGATTGGAAGAATCAACATTATGAAAATGACTCTACTACCCAAAGCAACCTACAGATTCAATGCCATCCCTATCAAATTACCAATGGCATTTTTTACAGAACTAGAACAAAAAATCTTAAAACTTGTATGGAGACACAAAAGACCCCAAATAGCCAAAGCAGTCTTGAGGGAAAAAAACGGAGCTGGAGGAAATCAGACTCCCTGACTTCGGACTATACTACAAAGCTACAGTAATCAAGACAGTATGGTACTGGCATAAAAACAGAAATATAGATCAATGGAACAGGATAGAAAGCCCAGAGATAAACCCACGCACATATGGTCAACTAATCTATGACAAAGGAGGCAGGGATATACAATGGAGAAAAGACAGTCTCTTCAATAAGTGGTGCTGGGAAAACTGGACAGCTACATGTAAAAGAATGAAATTAGAACACTCCCTAACACCATACATAAAATAAACTCAAAATGGATTAGAGACCTAAATGTAAGACTGGACACTATAAAAGTCTTAGAGGAAAACATAGGAAGAACACTCGTTGACATACATCACAGCAAGATCTTTTATGATCCACCTCCTAGAGTAATGGAAATAAAAACAAAAACAAATGGGACCTAATGAAACTTAAAAGCTTTTGCAAAACAAAGAAAACTACAAACAAGACGAAAAGACAACCCTCAGAATGGGAGAAAATACTTGTAAACGAATCAACGGACAAAGAATTAATCTCCAAAATATATAAACAGCTCATGAAGCTCAATATTAAAAAAACAAACAACCCAATCCAAAAATGGGCAGAAGACCTAAATAGACATTTCTCCAAAGAAGACATACAGATGGCCAAGAAGCACACGAAAATCTGCTCAACATCACTAATTATTAGAGAAATGCAAATCAAAACTACAATGAGGTATCACCTCACACCAGTTAGAATGGGCATCATCAGAAAATCTACAAACAACAAATGCTGGAGAGGGTATGGAGAAAAGGGAACCCTCTTGCACTGCTGGTGGGAATGTAAATTGATACAGCCACTATGGAGGTTCCTTAAAAACTAAAAATAGAATTACCATATGACCCAGCAATCCCACTTCTGGACATACATCCAGAGAAAACCATAATTCAAAAAACATATGCACCCCAATGTTCATTGCAGCACTATTTACAATAGCCAGGTTATGGAAGTAACCTAAATGCCCATCGACAGATGAATAGATAAAGCAGATGTGGTACATATATACAATAGAATATTACTCAGCCATAAAAAGGAACGAAACTGGGTCATTTGTATAGACGTGGTTGGATCTAGAGACTGTCATACAGAGTGAAGTAAGTCAGAAAGAGAAAAACAAATATTGTATATTGACACATATATGTGGAACCTAGAAAAATAGTACAGATGAACCAGTTTGCAGGGCAGAAATAGAGACAAAGATGTAAAGAACAAACGTATGGACACCAAGCGGGGGAAAGTGGCAGTGGGGGGTGGTGGTGTGATGAATTGGGAGATTGGGATTAACATATATACACTAATATGTATAAAATGGATAACTAATAAGAACCTGCTGTATAAAAAATTAAAATAAAATTTAGAAATTCAGAAAAATAATAAAGACATATACCCCAATGTTCATTGCAGCGCCATTTACAATAGCCAGGACATGGAAGCTACGTAAATGTCCACTGACAGATGAACGGATAAAGATGTGGTACATATATATAATGGAATATTACTCAGTCAGAAAAAGAAATGAAATTGGGTCATTTGTAGAGATGTAGATGGACCTAGAATCTGTCATACAGAGTGAAGTAAGTCAGAAAAAATAAACAAATGTCGTATATTGATGCATATATGTGGAATGTAGAAAAATGGTACAGATGAACCTATTTGCAGGGTAGGAATAGAAATGAAGACATAGAGAACCGATGTGTGGACACAGGCTGGGCAGGGCAGGGTGGGATGAATTGGGAGATTAGGTTTGACATAAATACACTACCATGGCTAAAATAGATAGCTAGTGGGAACCTGCTGTATAACAAAGGGAGCTCAGCCCGGTGCTCTGTGATGGCCTAGTTGGGTGGGATGGGAGGGGGAGGTCCAAGAGGGAGGGGATGTGTGTATGCATACGGCTGATTCACTTTGCTGTGCAGCAGAAATTAACACACAATATTGTAAAGCAATTATGCTCCAATAAAAAAAAAAAGAAAAGAAATACATATAATCATTTGATAACAAAAAAAGAGTGGATAAAACAAGTAATCTTACATCTTAATGATACAGACCCTTTGTAATACAATTTGTACTACCTATCCAAATTTAGAATGCATATACCCTGCGACCTAACAATTCCATTTCTAGGAATTTAAAGATATCCTCCTACATATGCTTAAATATATATATATATATATATATATATATATATATATATACACACACACACACATACATATATATATATATATACACATGTATGTATATATATATACATATCCATTGTGGCACTGCTTATTAAAATAACAAAACCCCCAAAGATCATAAATGTCCATTAAATCAATAAAGAACTGATTAACTATATACCCATGTAATGAATGCTATGCAGCCATGGATCTATACATCTTAATATGTAAAGAGGTCCAGAAAAAAATTGTTTAAAGCACAAAAACAAGATGCAAAACTATCTCTATATGCTCCCATTTGTGAGAAAAAGGGAGAGTTATACAGATATATACAATACTCATAAATATATGTATATATATGAATATATACATATACACACATAGGCATATATAAAATCATAATTCTGGAAAGATATACAAAAACATGGCAGCAGTGTTTGCCCCTGAGCAAGGAGATCCAGGGTCTGCAATAAGAGGGAGATTAGGTTTCATTGTAAGACTCTGCATTTGTATATTTTTGTCATCTGTATATATTAGTTTTTCAATTGCATAAACAGTTGCTTAAAAGGCAAGAATCTAATGGAATAACTTGGAGATATGGGAGCAATAAAACAAGCAAAGTTGACTGAGGTAAATCTAAGATGATGAGTTTTGTAGATTAATCTTGAGGGAAGAGATCTCCAACCTACTGTAGAGGTCTCTCCCTGTTAGTCAACCAAGTCGCACATTTTAAGTCACTTACTTTATATAAAACTCTATAGCATATGTACTATTATCATCACTATCACTTTATAGATGACACAGGCAGGTTAAGTGACCAAGATGGCATAGTGGGTGGCCAAATGGAGATGCATACTCAGGTTTCTTGGATGCTAAGCCCACACACACTCTTGGGCATCACACACACTGCACCTGACCTCTGCTAACAGGGCTCTGAAACCTCTTAATGGCTTGTATGGCTTTGGCAAACTACAGTTTCTATTCTATTTTATTTTTTAAAAAGTCAAAGCCTCACCAGATGTGGTTTATACCAAAAAAAAGATATTTCTGGCACTGGGTAGTATCTGTCTTTGTGAATGTGACTCAAAAAATAAGTGAACGATATAATGCTTCACTTGGTAAAGCGGCTTGCCATTTTCTACATATATATTAACTGACTTTCATGTCACAACAGCCTGGAAGAAGAGTCGTCATCAATTTATAAATGAGAATACTAAGGCTTCATTTAGGGATCTGCTCTCCTTGAAGGGGCAGAAACGGGACTGACCCCGGGTCTTTTGAACCTAATTTTAGTGGTCCAAACACACTGCTACATTGAGTGTGAATAACATCTGAAAACTAGCTTAGAGCATGCAGGTGAGGTTTAATTGCAGACTCTTTGATTGCTTGCAGCAGCCTTTTCTTTTAGATTCACAGTTCAAAGTTCCTACTCTGTAATAATACCCCATTCTTCAGTGATGCTTTCTAAATCTTCAAGCTGTTCTGAATTTCAAAAGTTTTGCAACTTTGTAAGCTGAGTTCCAGTGAATTCTTCAGCAGGTTTTTCTTTTAAAACTGTTTTTCTCCGTATACTCTTTGTAATCATGGCAATTACTTTAATTGAAAGTTCCAATTACAAAGTTTTTCTTATTACAGGTCTATAAACAAAATATAAAAATATCCATTAGGCACAGTCAGCTAGGTTTTCTTTTTATTTATCTCCCCTCTCCCTTTGTCAGTGTTCCCCTTGCCTCAGGTTAAGGGCTGGGCTCTCCACTATTACTGTGAGATGTCCTTCCTGCAAAGGCAGCTGAAACAGGCTATCTGTGGAAAAGAAAAAGAGAGCTGTGCTTTCTGTGCCCAACGCCATTCATGATGATCAGATATGGCCGTGCCTGGAAGGGTTCAATGAACTTTTTAAAAAATATATAACACATTCAAATAATGTTTTTGCAAAAAACACCTGGCAACAGGAAATGTCAACATCGTTAATCATATATTAAGTTTCATTAAAATTAAAACTCCGAAATAATTAGCTTCTGCTGCTTCCCAAGTGGTAATTATAGACCATCAGGAAGTATCGCACTCTCTTGAATTTCCTCCTTTAAACATTAAATGCTAAAGATAAAACATTATTTTAAAAATAATCTTTTAGATTTTAACTATGGGAATATAAACAATACTTCCTGGGTACTGGGCTAATCAAACCTCTCATAATTCAGGAAATTTGAATTTTACTTCACTCAGTGGTGAAATTAAGATGTTAATAAGTGACATTTCAAATGAAAGAGTTCAGAAGCATAAAAATATCTATATTTAAATTTTTGAAGATTTTTCTTTCATTTAAAATTCAGCATTTATCTTCCATTCCCAATTATTATTAAACATTATTTATTCAATGCTAGTTAGAAAAAATATGTGTTAGATTACTCTATTATATTTTAGCAATCCTTCAGCGGGTTTCTTTTTCTACCCCACTTCCATATCTTTAAGTATATAATCTATAACCTTCAGTTTCTTCTCTCATGATCCCCAGTTATTCTCGCAAAATGAATTCCACCATGGGGGGATAATAAATTTATCTAGATAGTACATATTATCTCAATGAACAGTGTATTGTTAAATAATACTAAGCAGTATTATAACAGTATTAAAAACAACATTGTTTTTACATGGAAATTATTGCCCATTAAAAAAGAGTAGCTGCTCAGTCCTGATGTGTGAGACACTATAAGACACAAAGAGAGAAAAACAGATGGTGACCCTTGTTCTCAGGGAGTTTTTTATCTTTGATGGGACAACATAAAAATAGAAATGCTGACAGCACCAGCTAGAGGCCAAATCTGCCATTAAAGAGATGAAATGGCCTTGAATTTGTGGAAAGGGGGCAAAGGAGTGAGATGCAGGTGGGGTACCTCAGCCCAGGTCCCTGGGAAAATGCAAATACCCTTACAATGAGTTAAGGCTCAAAACAGAAAGAAAACAGCATGTAGTGAGTACCTAACTGATATCAAGCAAGGTTCTAAGTGCTCTACATTAACACTGTGTAGGTAGAAAGAGCTAGACTAGTTGGTGCACAAGGAGAGAAGATGACAAGAGAGGAATCACGGCCTGAGCTAGGGATTTTGGAATCACTTGACGAGAGGTAGAGGTGAAATCATAGGAATGACTCTCTGCCAAAGCTGAGAGTAGGAAATGAGAAAGAACAAGATTTGAATATTGCCTGTCTCTGTAAGTGGGCAATGAAAAGGGTATGAGAAATTGAATATATGAATGGACAAAAGCCAGATCATATATAAAAACAGAATTCAGACCCACAAAGTGCAGCAACCTGACCAAGAAACCAAACTCTTATCTATGATAACTAGCCCAGGAATCCAGCCTGTATAGGTCAGACATATAGAAAGTCAGACTACTATCTCTAGTGACAATCCACAAAGCCAAACAATAACTTTTGCAACCAAAATGACCAGGACTTGATTAATAACTGATAGCTTCCCTAATTTTTGTCCATGCTTCCAACTTAGAATCAACCTGAGAGAGATAAATATGCTCCCTTAGTCCATCACATAGGATGCTTCACTTCTAACAAAGTTAGCTCACCTCCAGCATCCCCAGGCCAACAGCTTCCAATAAGGGCACACCTGAAGCCTTCCTTTTTCCACTGTAAAGCTTTCCCCCTCCTCTGCTTGACTTCGAGCCTCTACCAAATGAAACTGATGGTGACTGACTTCCTTACTATAGTAAGCTCTGAATTTGGTTGGTCTTAATTTATTTCCACAAGATTATTGGCATAGACAGAGATGGTTAGCTTTGGAAAAGGCAAGAGAAATCTCTTCCTCTGAATAAAAATGGGAGGAGGGAAGGACGAGTGAAGACACTTGGGGATTCTGAGTTGGCAAGAAAGATGAAGGAGTTTTACCAGGTGGATGCCATTTCTCAATTAAAGTAATCTCTAAGCAGAGATTCAGGAAAAGTAAGGTTAGGGCTGTAAGTAAGTGAAAGGAGTTTAGAACTGGGGAAAGACAAGGGGGAGCGAATAAGAAATGGGTAAAATGCCCAGAGCAATCTACAGACTTAATGCAATCCCTATCAAAATTACCATGGCATTTTTCACAGAACTAGAACAAATAACCCTCAAATTTATATGGAATCAAAAAATTCCCTGAGAACTTTCCTCAACATAATAAAGGCCATATATGACAAACCCACAGCCAACTTCATCCTCAATGGTGAAAAACTGAAACATTTCCACTAAGATCAGGAACAAGACAAGGTTGCCCACTCTCACCACTATTATTCAACATAGTTTTGGAAGTGTTAGCCACAGCAATCAGAGAAGAAAAAGAAATAAAAGGAATCCAAATCGGAAAAGAAGAAGTAAAGCTGTCACTATTTGCAGATGACATGATACTATACATAGAGAATCCTAAAGATGCTACCAGAAAACTCCTAGAGCTAATCAATGAATTTGGTAAAGTAGCAGGATACAAAATTAATGCACAGAAATCTCTTGCATTCCTATACACTAATGATGAAAAATCTGAAAGTGAAATAAAGAAAACACTCCCATTTACCATTGCAACAAAAAGAATAAAATATCTAGGAATAAACCTACCTAAGGAGACAAAAGACCTGTATGCAGAAAAGTATAAGACACTGATGAAAGAAATTAAAGATGATACAAATAGATGGAGAGATATACCATGTTCCTGGATTGGAAGAATCAACATTGTGAAAATGACTCTACTACCCAAAGCAATCTACAGATTCAGTGCAATCCCTATCAAACTACCACTGGCATTTTTCACAGAACTAGAACAAAAAATTTCACAATTTGTATGGAAACACAAAAGACCCCGAATAGCCAAAGCAATCTTGAGAACGAAAAATGGAGCTGGGGGAATCAGGCTCCCTGACTTCAGACTATATTACAAAGCTTCAGTAATCAAGACAGTTTGGTACTGGCACAAAAAGAGAAATATAGATCAATGGAACAGGATAGAAAGCCCAGAGATAAACCCACACGCATATGGTCATCTTATCTTTGATAAAGGAGGCAAGCATATACAGTGGAGAAAAGACAGCCTCTTCAATAAGTGGTGCTGGGAAAATTGGACAGGAACATGTAAAAGTATGAAATTAGAACACTCCCTGACACCATGCACAAAAATAAACTCAAAATGGATTAAAGACCTAAGTGTAAGGCCAGACACTATCAAACTCTTAGAGGAAAACATAGGCAGAACACTCTATGACATACATCACAGCAAGATTCTTTTTGACCCAGCTCCCAGAGAAATGGAAATAAGAACACAAATAAACAAATGGGACCTAATGAAACTTAAAAGCTTTTGCACAGCAAAGGAAACCATAAACAAGACCAAAAGACAACCCTCAGAATGGGAGAAAATATTTGCAAATGAAGCAACTGACAAAGGATTAATCTCCAAGATTTACAAGCAGCTCATGCAGCTCAATAACAAAAAAACGAACAACCCAATCCAAAAATGGGCAGAAGATCTAAATAGACATTTCTCCAAAGAAGATATACAGATGGCCTACAGACACATGAAAGAATGCTCAACATCATTAATCATTAGAGAAATGCAAATCAAAACTACAATGAGATATCATCTCACACCGGTCAGAATGGCCATCATCAAAAAATCTAGAAACAATAAATGCTGGAGAGGGTGTGGAGGAAAGGGAACACTCTTGCACTGTTGGTGGGAATGTAAATTGATACAGCCACTATGGAGAACAGTATGGAGGTTCCTTAAAAAACTACAAATAGAACTACCATACGACCCAGCAATCCCACTACTGGGCATATACCCTGAGAAAACCATAGGTCAAAAAGAGTCATGGCACCGTGATGAAGAGTGGCCCCAGCTTGCCGCAAGTAGAGAAAGCCCTAGCACAGAAACGAAGACCCAACATAGCAACCAATCAATCAATAAAAAAATAAATAAAAATCTTAAAAAAAAAAAAAAAAAAAAGTCATGTACCAAAATGTTCATTGCAGCTCTATTTACAATAGCCAGGACATGGAAGCAACCTAAATGTCCATTGACAGATGAATGGATACAGAAGATGTGGCACATATATACAATGGAATATTACTCAGCCATAAAAAGAAATGAAATGGAGGTATTTGTAATGAGGTGGATGGAGTTAGAGTCTGTCATACAGAGTGAAGTAAGTCAGAAAGAGAAAAACAAATACAGTATGCTAACACATATATACGGAATCTAAGGGAAAAAAAAAAAAAAAAGGCCATGAAGAACCTAGTGGCAAGACGGGAATAAAGACACAGACCTACTAGAGAATGGACTTGAGGATATGGGGAGGGGGTGGGGTGAGATGTGACAGGGTAAGAGAGTGTCATGGACATATATACACTACCAAATGTAAAATAGGTAACCAGTGGGAAGCAGCCGCATAGCACAGGGAGATCAGCTCGGTGCTTTGTGACCACCTAGAGGGGTGGGATGGGGAGGGTGGGAGGGAGGGAGATGCAAGAGGGAAGAGAAATGGGAACATATTGTATATGTATAACTGATTCACTTTGTTATAAAGCAGAAGCCAACACACCATTGTAAGGTAATTATACTTCAATAAAGATGTTTAAAAAAAAAATTCACTGAATAGCCAAAGTAATTTTGAGAAAAAAGAACAAAACTGGAGGTATAATGCCCCCAGAGTTCAGACTATACTACAAAGCTACAGTAATCAGAACAGTATGGCACTGGCACAAAAACAGGCACATAGATCAATGGAACAGAATAGAGAGCCCAGAAATAAACCCACACATTTGTGGTCAATTAATCTATGACAAAGGAGGCAAGAATAAACAATGAGGAAAAGACATTCTCTTCAGTGGGTGGTGCTGGGAAAACTGGACAGCTACATGTAAAAGAATGAAATGAGAACATTTTCTTATACAATATACAAAAATAAACTCAAAATAGATTGGAGACTTAAATGTAAGACCAGATACCATAAAGCTCCTAGAAGAAACCATAAAGCTCCTAGAAGAAAGCATAAAGTAGAACGCACTTTGACATAAATAGATGCAATATTTTTTTGGATCTGTCTCCTAAAGCAAAGGAAACAAAAGCAAAAATAAACAAATGAGACCTTATTACACTTTAAAGCTTTTGCACAGCAAAGGAAACCACTGACAAAACAAAAAGATTACCTACTGAATGGAAGAAAATATTTGAATGTGATATGAACAATAAGGGGTTAATATCTGAAATATATAAACAGCTCATACAACTCAACATCAAAAAAAATAACCCAATTAAAAAATGGGCAGAAGTCCTGAACAGATATTTTTCCAAAAGGACATGCAGATGGCCAACAGGCACATGAAAAGATTCTCAACATCACTAGTCACTAGAGAAATGCAAATCAAAACCACGAGACACCTCACACCTGTCAGAACAGTTATCATCAAAAAGAACACAAATAACAAACATTGGCGGGCTTCCCTGGTGGCGCAGTGGTTAAGAATCCACCTGCCAATGCAGGGGACACGGGTTTGAGCCCTGGTCCGGGAAGATCCCACATGTCACAGAGCAACTAAGCCCGTGCGCCACAACTACTGAGCCTGTGCTCTAGAGCCTGCAAGCCACAACTACTGAGCCTGCGAGCCACAACTACTGAAGCCCGTGTGCCTAGAGCCTGTGCTCTGCAACAAGAGGAGCCCCCACAATGAGAAGCCTGCACACCTCAACGAAGAGTAGCCCCTGCTCACCACAACTAGAAAAGCCCGCACGCAGCAACGAAGACCCAATGTGCCAAAAAAAAAAAAAAAACATTGGCGAGGATGTGAAGTAAAGGGAACCCTTGTACACTGTTGGTGGGAATGTAAATTGATGCAGCCACTATGGAAAACAGTATGGAGGTTTCTCTAAAATAGAACTACCATGTAACCCAGCAATTCCACTCCTGTGTATATATCCAAAGAAAACAAAAACACTAATTCAAAAACATACATGTACCCCAATGTTCACAGCAGTGTTATTCAAAATAGCCAAGATACAGAAGCAACCTAAGTAACCATCAACAGATGAATGGATAAAGAAGATGTGAGATATATATATATATATATATATATATACATCCCATTATATATATAACTCACATCCCATTATATATATAACTCAGTCATAAAAAAGAATGGGGTTTTGCCATTTGCAACAACGTGGACAGACCTGGATGGTATTATACTTAGTGAAATAAGTCAGATGAAGATAGACAAATACTGTATGTTATCACGTGGATGTGGCATCTAAAAATTAAAATTAATGAATATAACAAAACAGAAACAGACTCACAGATATAGAGAACTAGTGGTTACCAGTGGGGAAAGGGAAGTGGGGAGGGGCCAGATAGGGTTAAGACATTAAGAGGTACAAACTAATATGTATAAAGTAAATAAACTACAAGGATATATTGTACAACACAGGGAATATAGCCAATATTTTATAATAACCTTAAATGGAGTATAATCTATAAAAATATTTAATCATTATGTTGTATACTCAAAATGAATATAATATTGTAAATCAATTATACTTCAATTAAAAAAATAAATGGGTAAATTGGCTCTTTTTTGTTTAATATAGTGGATTAAACGTAAGTGCTATCTCCTCTCTTTCTAGAGATTCTAGAATATTCTGTAATAAATGGATATTGGCATTAAAAAAAGGAAAAAAACACATCAAGAAAGTTATAAAGGAAATAGGTTCATTGTGAGCTAAAACAGAGAAACTAGGAGAGAATGTAAAATAAAAGTTCTAGAGCCAGTTTTTGCTTTTACTCCACCTTTTATCATTACTGTTTGTTTAGTACATTAGGAATCTATTTGTAGTACCAGGTGCTCTAGGCTTTTAAATTCTTTCATGTTTCCTTGGGGGTGGGGGTGTAGACAAATGTTTCTCTCTCTCTTTAGACAGTCAGAAAAGTGCTCAGATGTCAAATATGAAGCCAAAAACCAATTCTCCTAAATTTGGGAGCAACACTAATTTAAAAACACAGTTGGGCTTGTCAATATAAACCATGGTAGATCAAAGTGAATATAAATAAAGGAAAAAACTTGTAGTTTAAGGAGAGGATAAAAAATGGATGAAAAACTTCCTTATTTTGGAGCAAAGTTAAATGGAACTTAAAAGGGGACTGCAAACACCTGCAATGAACTTATGTCCCTTAATAAAAAGAACAGTCAAAAAAAAATACTGTTATGGCCTATATGGGAAAAGAATCTAAAAAAGAGTGGATATATGTATATGTATAACAGATTCACTTTGCTGTACACCTGAAACTAACACAACGTTGTAAATCAACTATACTTCAAAAAAAACTAAAATTTAAAAAAGAACAGTCAACATTTATTGTGCATTTATTATATGACAGATATGAAAGGTACTTGTATTAACATATTTAGTCCTTACAGAAACCTTTCAAGTAGGACATAATAACTGTCTTCATTATATAGCTGAAGAAAATGTGGTATAGTAAAACTGAGAAACTTGCCCAAAATTGCAATTCTCCTAAGTGATACAGCCAAATTCAAACCCAGGAAATTTGGCTCCTACAGTCCATTTTCTTATTCCTATAATATGAAAGGAAGGAAAGGAAAGAGGATGAAGGAATATTGCTCAGTCACAAAAGCAATTTAAAAAGCTTTTCCTCTGGTGTCATTGTTATCTATCACCAATACCCTTGGGGGACAATCTAATGAAACCCTTAAGCTTGGGTTTTGATATTTAATAGAATCCTCCATGAAAGGAACCAGGGCTCATTAGAGAGTAGACAGTACCATGTCTCAGAGCCAGACAATTCAAAATGGGACTAGAACAGCTTCTTCCTGCCAGAAAGCAAGGCTGCTCTCAGAGATATCTGGAATCATGTCCAAAAGACATTGCACATGTACAAAAGACAGCTCCTACTAGCCAAGAATAAAAATTGGGGCATTAAAAGGGAAAACAATGACTAAAGTCTATTGGAGCAAGTTGTGTCTGTTAAGATAGCTCTAAGGTCATGATACTAAATGAGAAAGTACAAAATACTAGGAGGTGATTGTCAGTGCATAAAGAGGTCTCTCAATACTATCTTCTGGAAATGTTACATATTGATGATACAAATGATGTTATGTCCTATACTGGAGCTGCAACTGAGTTATTAATAGAAATACAGATATAGCTATGGATATAGTGTATTATTTTAAGTAAGTAAATAATGGATCAGAGGAAGAAATTCAGAAGACAAAGATGTGAAAAACATAAAATAGAGAAGCCAGCTTTGTAATAGAGAAATTATAAAATTTAGAAAATATACATAAAGTGTGTGTGTGAAGGGATGCCCTATTACGGCCCTTACTATTCTTTCTGTAGCCAAACCTTGGTGGTCTAGGCCACCCCTTATTAGAGAACCACTATGGCAACTTATACATTAATTACCCAGCCTAAAATATTACACATGTCACATTTTAAACAGACCCAAGTCCATTCACATTAGGGTGAAAGGAAATTACTGGGTTCAGGAATAGTGGGGATTATATACGTAGACCGAGTTGGTCCCTCCCCTTCATGCTTCAGACCAAATGGGCACAGGCTAAAATGGATAGGCAGATTTGTGGGCAAGAGTGAGCCCAACCAGGGCCGTAGTCACCCAGACACAGAACTGATTTAGAAGGATGACAGGCAAGTGGGAGGAAGTACAGGAGCAAGGGCTGCTGTAATTATCTGGATAGAATAGGTGGCAAGCGTCCATCAATATGTTTAGAAGTCAATGACAGCCCACCCAAAATTCTGTTTACTCAGCTTGTTTAATGAGGGTTTACAGAAGTTAGTTACCATGTTATGGGAATCGGGCCTGAGATGGAGGAGGAGCAGGGTGCAAACTCGTTCTGTGTGAATTTATCCAGGAGGTGTGGTAGAGAAAAGTCCCTCTTCTAGTAAGTGTCTAATGATCTCTCTAATAAATGGGGCAGTAACAATACAAAACAACTGAGGTAGGATTTCTCCAGGAGAGGAGAGATAGATGTAGCTGTAAAATGAAAAATGGAGGCCTGTCATCTGAATGGGTGAGAGTTCCAAGGTGAGCAGGTGTTCTGCGTGTGAGCAGAACTGGGAGGTAAGTTCCAGCATCTCCACTGGTCCCTGAGGAAGTGACACGTGGGAGACTTCACAGTGCATGGTTACCTCTTGCAGGAATGGTGCAAAATAATAAGTAGGCACACTCGTGAATCATAAAATAGCAAAAACACAGGATGTATACAATCTAAACTGGCAGTTGAAGCCATTCTTGACTCTCTGGTGTTGCCCCAGAGGCCACTGAAATATAATTTCTTAGTGAAAACTAGAAATTTTGCCTTTCACCCCCTCAGGTAATCAAGTGATGTGGAGGTTTATATTTATAGAGACTGAATCAGCAATTAAAAACACACTGGGAAATGAGGGAAAGTACACATAAATTCAGTACAAAGAGACAGAGAAATAGGTCAAAGTCACTTACTGAGGTCAAAAGATCTTGCTTCTGGGCATAACAACTGAGGTTGGTTGAAAGGCACTTTGGAAGATAAGTTTAGAGCAGTTATTTTATTGATTTGTATGGAAAACTATAATCAAGGGTATCATTATTCTACTATTAGTACAGTATTATAGAAGCTAAGGAATAAAAAGAGGAAGAGAAATAAAATAAGAAGTCAGGAAAAAATAAATCACAAATAGGACATTATTTATAAGGAGATACATTTTTTTTAGAAAGACATATAAAAGTTGGGAAAACACTGAGGGGGCAGTATGATTTGGAGTGGGAAACTTTCAGAGGACAGAAAGGTATCTAGGCTAGTTAGTAGAGATAAAATGAATTCAAGTAATATATTTAGAAAAGAGTGCACTGGATGAGGAGACCTTGGAAAGAGGCTGTCAAAACAGTGTGAAGCCGCTGACAGACTGCAGAATGTCTTGTATTCTTTCAACTTTCAGGAATGAGGAGAGCTACAAACACAGAAGGAGCTTAATTACAAGGTAGTTAGATCTCAGCAAAGGTTGCACTGAGCAAGCAGCGCTCTTTATGATAATGACACCGTAAGGAGAAGAACATAAAGAGAAAACTATGTGAGTGAAGTAAATGGTAATTGGAAGCTGAGCATCATGTGACCTCCTCAGTGCCACCTTGAGGGTAGACAGAGTCTAGAAAGGTTATGATGGGAAAAGGTCATGAGAGGAGGACTGGAACTTTGTACAAAAGGACTAAGTTGAGACTGGCATGCTAGAGCTCCTGCAGATTGGCAGTTTTGCCTTCTGGTCTGTATCAGCTCCAGCATACTCAGTGGGTGCATCTCCAGATGATGTCACTTATTTTACTGGGGGCATTCCTGCCTGGAGGAACCTAGGACTGAAGGACACGGAACTCACTCTCTGCAGGCTGCTGGGGGGTTGGAGCAATGGTTAAGTCTGCCCTGAGGACAAGGATGGGTGGAACTAGGAGTCAACCAGTTTAAGAACTGGCAGCATGGTTAAGACACAAGATCGAAGGAGGCAAGTAAGACTACATCATGCTACAGGAAGTATCGCAGACACACTGGTCATGGCCTAGCAAATGGATAAAAAGAAAATTAAAACAGAAGGGGCTGATAGTATAGGAGGAGGTTTAGGGAACTGGGAGACTGAATATGCAAATCAGTAATGGCCAGTCCATATATATATATATATATACATATATATATATATATATATATATATGTGTATATATATATATATATGTGTATATATATATATATATATATACACATATATATATATATATATATATATATATATATAAAGTAGAACTCTGAGTCACAGCCTGCAGCAACCTGCCCAGGAAACCAACTTCTTATCTACAATAACCAGCCCAGCCTGCTGTAAGTCAGAATTATAGGAAGTAGGATTGCTATCTCTAGCAATAATCCAGGATGCTAAACAATAACTTCTGAAACCAAAATGGCCATAACTTAATAACTGCCAGCTCCCCTAATTTTTGTCCCTACTTCCAATTTAGGACCAACCAGAGAAAGCCAAATATGCACCCCTAACCCATCACGTAGGATGCCTGCTTCTAGTTAGCCCACCTCCAGCTCCCCCAGGCCAACGGCCTCCAGTCAGGCCACACCACTATGAAGCTTGCCCCCTCCTCTGCCTGCCTCTGAGTCTCTGCTAAAACACAAATGACTGAGGCGAACTGACTCGCCATAGCAAGCTCTGAATAAATAGCATCTGTCTTCATGTTTACTTCGCTCATTCTCATATGTTTGTTCTCTTTGTTTACCTCCACAGAACCAAAGACTAACTAAAATCAAGATAAAGAGTAGATTCAGGATGAGTGCCAAAATGGGGGGAATAGGAAGCTAGCTGTGAATAGAGAAGGGGGATTCTGCACTCTTAGGAAGGGACAGGGAGAGGACTGACATTTATATATTGCTTGTTATGAGTTTCCTGCAGCTTGGTTATGGGTTTATATGACTTACTGAAGCCTCATAAAACCCTGTGAGAGAGATTTTTTTTTAATACACCATTTTTAAGGGAAATAAAACTAAAATAGTTTTCATAACTTATCAGGAGTGGAGTGGCGTCCAAGGCCAGGTTTCCTCTTTCCACTCTGTCAGGCCACTCCCCCAAACCTCCTCTGACTTTCCCACTGCACTTTCGACCACAGAGAATCACCATGTTTGTCTCATGAACTACGGTGTAACTCCTTGTTCAGTCCTTTGTTGTTCTGCAAAAAGGTGATGAATGACATAATTATGTTAATATCTTGCCCAAGTTTACAGAGTCAGTAAGTGGTAGAATATAGATTTGAATCCAGATCTTTCAAATTTCAAAGTCCATGGTCTTTCACTACATTAGGCTACCTGGGAGGTGGAGTAGTTTGCTAGCAGGTGCAAAGGCAAAGTGGACATTAAATTTATTGAACTGAGGTGGTTAAAAACAGTAAGGCTAGGGTACTGGAAGTAAATTTTACAGTTACTAAGGACAGTGGCAAGGGATGGGACTGGTGGCTGGAAGATCTATTAGCCAGGCACAAAAGAAGGAGAGAGAGAGTCCTGGTAGAAGGTAACGTTGCCTATAGTGATAAGGAGACAGTGGCTGATGTAAGAAAAGTTCATCAAATTAAAATGAGAATGACTGAGGGAAGATGGTGGGGCAATGGACTGTCCCACTGGATACTGGGACTGGATTGGGGTGTAAGGAATTGCAGTTGCCCTGCCTCCACCCTGTGCTTTGGAGAGAGGAGAAAAAGCAGAAGCTTCTCAGGATGTTAGGAGAAAGCCAGATGCCACCCAGGCAGATATACAAAAGTGCCTATTTCAAGGCTGAGAATGTAGGAGAACAGAAATGCAAGACATAGAGGGGCTTCCCTGGTGGCACAGTGGTTGAGAATCTGCCTGCTAATGCAGGGGACACGGGTTCGAGCCCTGATCTGGGAGGATCCCACATGCCGCGGAGCAACTGGGCCCGTGAGCCACAACTACTGAGCCTGCGCATCTGGAGCCTGTGCTCCGCAACAAGAGAGGCTGCGACAGTGAGAGGCCCGCACACCGCAATGAAGAGTGGCCCCCACTCACCGCAACTAGAGAAAGCCCTCGCACAGAAACGAAGACCCAGCACAGCCAAATAAATAAATAAATAAATAAAATTTAT
Organism: Balaenoptera acutorostrata; assembly: GCF_949987535.1. Lineage (NCBI taxonomy): Eukaryota > Metazoa > Chordata > Mammalia > Artiodactyla > Balaenopteridae > Balaenoptera > Balaenoptera acutorostrata. The sequence goes on along the minus strand of NC_080064.1, from coordinate 172,467,814 downwards.
AAAAAAAAAAAAGAAATGCAAGACATAGGGGAAGAGACTGTAGAAGAGAGGAAGATCTGGAGGGGCTGCAAGTTCTGGAAAAGACAGTTGCATGTAGGGGTGCAACAAAGTAATCAGGGTAGTGATTCCAACTACTCAGGGGAAAGGAAGCAGGAGCATAGTTGGTAATTGGGAGAATATGATCTAGATGGAGGGAGAAGCAATGTTGGGTCATCAGGATTTAGTTATTGACTGAGACAGAAGAAATAACCAGACCGAAATTCCAGTTGTATGAGTTAAAAAATCAAAATTAGATTAAATTATAGCTTCCCCCAAATGAAAAGAGGCATAATTCGAAGGCTCCCAACTTTTTTGTTGAAAACTACCAATGTCTGGCAATGTTTGTTGAAAGGCCCTGGGTATTTTGTCTTAAGGAAGTCATCATAGTTTGACCTTTACAAAGTTACTTTCTAGGTTCTGGGGTTTGCCATTTAAAGTACTCAGCAGTCTTCATTACAGGTGCGGTGAGAGACAGGGACAGAGGCACTCCACTGAGGAAGTATGAGTCACTGGCCCCTTGCCCACAGAATGTTTACGTTTGTCAGGTAACAGGATTAGCACAAGGTATTGATGCAGATGGAGTGATCAGGAGGAAGACGATGACGACCTGCTGTTTTTCTACTGCTTTCCTTATAATCCCAATATAATTTTTCTCCCAAATTCAGTCTGGGAAACAAACATATTTAGGAACACCTATCTAACATGAAGGAATAAATCTAAGATGTATACTGATTTCTCTCTTGTATCCTTTGTTCTGTATAATACTGTTGCCTGGTAATTAAACTATAATGTATCATGGGTTAAAAAAACCAAAATTTCAATTGTCTTTTCCAGATTTTTTTTTTTCTGTCAGACATTCAACCCTCAAGGCAAAATATCCAGGATAAAAACTCAGGTATACATTACGAGGCTGTGGTTGATCTTTTAAGCTAGAAAAGAGGGGCACTTTGACTAATGCTTTCCAAAGGGAAAAATAACATTTAAAATTCATTATAAGCTCTAATTTATAATAACCATTGTAATTTTATGGCCTCACTTCGGCTTTGCAGCAACATGTACATAAAAATAAGCCTCTTACTTCTCTGCCCCCTCTTGGTACTTTTCTACATTCTCCTACCAACCTCAAAAAATAAAGTAGGGTTCAGGGAAGAGCTGGATGAAGAGATTTATGTGGATAAAACCACGTTGTGACTGCTCTGCAGTCAGAAGTGACCCTAGGGAAATGTTATTTAATGTGCTTGAAGAGAAAAAAATACAGAAATATAATGGTAAAGTTGTTGTAATTTCTGGATTAAAAATAAACTTTGTGCTAAATTGGGACAGACTGAGGAGACCTGTGTCTTCTCATAGACATGCTTATTTATTTAATCCCTAATTTTAAGTGGGAATTTTTCCTGAGATGTGCGTTTAACTTCTAATTGAAACAACAACTAGCACGGTGTCCTTTGTCCATTGGGGCCTTCATTTGTGCCAAGCTCATTATGGAACAAATCAAAACCTCATACACAGACGTGTCCAGGATGCAGATTGTTACAAAATTTCATTTTGTCAACCACTCCTTTGTACAGAATATGCCCAAACTGTAAAGTGAATTAAACCATTACTCATTTTTATTCCCTGGGTCTAAATAAAAGTAAGAGCATCAGTGGACAGTGAGTCATGTCTCGGTTTAACCCAGTGGGCAGTTGGGTGACCATGTGTCTTTATGATATTTTTCTCTCCACTCTCCAGGACCCTCTTTGACTTTCTCACCCACTCCCTAAAAGAGAATTTTTAAATTTTTGTTTGTTACCTCTTACCGACATTTATTTTGACAATTTTTTTCTGAGAGCCCATCCTCATCCTCTCCCATGATGTCCACGGCTGAAAATATCAATGCAACGAGAATGGCAAAGCAGCACACCAGTGCAAAGATCACGATGCACTTCTGCTGGGACTGCAAGAGAGAAAGAAGAAAAAGAAGAGTAAGTAAAGCAGCTTTTGCTTAGGAAACTCAAGATGCGGCAGCTTTTCAAAGTTCCAGGCAAAACCCTTTGGGGAATAATTAGTTTTGTTACTGCCAGAGAAGGGCTGCTCTCTGGGTGAAATGCCTAAGACCTTTATGCTTATTCCTCAACATAGCTTTCAAATCCCTGCCAAATATGTTAGAATCTATTAAATAATTTAGGTGCTGCATCAAGATTTCCAAATGAATTTGCTCTTCTTCTTTCTAATCAAAAGTAGTCCAGAAAAGATCACTACAAGACCCATTATTGCAAATTAAAAATGAAACACAGGGTGGTTCAATAATTATTCTCTGTCCCCTGTTATTACCACCATTTTCCAAACTCTATGCAAACTTCATTCAAACTGTGTATCTTCTTGCTTTTCCCATCTCATCTTGCTCTAAGATATTTATGGCGTGATGACTTCAGGAAAGATGCCCTTGTGGTCAGTATGAATTCTGCACTTTGATCAGAAAATTAAATCTATCAGATCCCAGCATCATGGGTCATTAGGCAACATCATTCATTTCAAAACACTGAATAAAATCTTAACCAACATTCACACTCTTGATATGGTTTTCACTTAGAAACACGAGCTCAAGTTCCAGGTGGTCAAAGAAAATCACGTCCTTATCTTTAGGCCCAAGTGTTGGAATTCAAGACATCCCTATCTCCAGGGGTTCACGGTCAAAGGTGGCATAAGATAAGGTCACGTTAACTAGGCAAAGCCATGACCACTGGGACAAACAATTTTGCCTGCTTTCAATTTATTAGGTAAATCTGGATGGGGAGGAGAGAAGAAAGAAGAATTTTTAAGTCTTTGTGCAGCTTCTAGGAACTATTTTCAGAAGGGGTAAGGGTGACCTTTGACCAGGCAGCCAGAAGCACTTTCTTAGTGATGGGATACATACATACACAGACATGCGTGCACATGTGTATGCACACACACACACACACACACACACACACAAATTTCAGAGCTTTGTTAAAACCAGCTGGCTTTGTCTCCTCTTACCACCCTCCTGCCCTTCATCCCTGTAGCCACATAGTCTCCAAAGACTCAAGGAACCTCCTAAAGTCCAGTTTGTCCAGGGGCAGCCTCAGGTTACAGATTACAGAGAAAGACGTAGTCGGGAAATAATGCTGTCTCTGTGACCAGGCACTACAGATCAAATGGTTGTTCCCTTTTAGTGTTTTCTCATCCTCCCTCAGGTCTTCTCTCATAGTAGAACCTATTCCAAGTCCATTCTTGCCTGTCATTATGCTCTTCTCCGACTGGCACACTCAGAGAGGAAGTGGGGGAAAGCCCAAGGAAGATACACCATTGTTCTTTAACCCTAGGCTCTGGGTTTCTCTAAGGCATGGATTGTTTTATTGTTTCCATCCACAAGCAATGAGCAAAGAGCCTAACAAACAGAAGGTGCTCAAGAGATAGTTATTGTATAAACAAATACAGAGTGAATGAATGAAATGAAAATCACAATGAATACTTCTCAGGATGGAGAGCAACTAGAGGTATTTCTCTCAGTGACCTTCCTGAAAACGGGTTTATTTCCACACTTTGGTGATTGTAAATCTTATAGCTCATTCTTTTTCACTCTTTGTGGGAGCTAGAGGCAATTCATGGGCCATGCTTACCAACTCTGTAAAACTCTGCAGAATAGGTTATGCAATCTTGCTCCTTTACTTGGCATTCATCCCCAATTCTTCACTAATTTTATCTTTAAGAAGCAGCACAGTAAACCAGTTGAAGGCTCAGACTTTGGAACAAGATTGCCTAGACTCTGCCACTTACTGGTTGTATGCACTTGGGCAAGTTATTTAGTCTTTATGCTTTAGATTCCTTGTCTGTAAAATGGGCATCATAATAATAATAACAACAACTGCCTTTATGGGGCTGTTATTAAAAATTAACTTAAATGAGATACTTTATGTAAATTACTTAGAACAGTACCTGAAAAATAAATAGCACTAAATGAGTGTTTGCTGTTGTTAGTATATCGTAGTATATGCATCTCTGTAAGCTGTCTCAAATATTTCGGGGAAACAAGGTAAAGATATGAATAAACAAAAAACATACAACAAAAAATGCAATTATGTGTAAGAGAGAGGCTGAGAGACAGAGACAGAGAAGGAGAGGAAGAAATAAGACAAAAAGGGAGAAAAGAAATGTGAGATGGAAGTTTTCTAGGATAAAATTCAGAAATGGTTCTATATCAGTCTCAGAATCCCAAACTCTAAAGCAGCATTTCTCAAACTTAAGCATGCATCTAAATCCCCTGGTCTGGGGTGGGGCCCAAAAGTGTGCATTTATAACAAGTTCCCAGGATATGCTGATGCTCCTGGTCCAGGTGCCACACTTTGACGTATCAAAGTGTCATCTCTACTAAATGCTGCTTAATACATGTTCATCCTTCAAATTCACCTGCCTGTAGTAGTTTATTTTCAAACATTAAAGGGATCATGATAAATACACCCTATTAATCTAAATGTAAATCTTGTGATTTATTTTCTTTGTAGGGGTTTAAACAATTATTTAAACAAAATTTTTTTTTAATTTTGGAATAAACTGTCTTCTGCCCTTTACTTTTTATTTATTTAATGATACTCATTACTTGTATAATCAGAAAATGCCTGCTATTAACTATTTTGAGAAAATATATAGTATGAAAAAGAAAATAAATCACCCAGATTCCCACTCAGACATAACTGCCATTAACATTTTCTTCTGGTTCTTTCCTATACTACATCTACCTATATAACAATCTGATAATATTTATAGCATGCTATATATAGTTTTACATTCTACTTTTTGCACGTAATCATGTTTTAATATATTAAATATTCTTTTAAAGCATAGTTTTAAGTTGTTGTATAGTATTTCATTGCATGAAAAATCATTGTCTCCTTTACTCACAAAACTTTCCTTCAAAGCCACTCATTTTACAACAGAAAAAAAAGATTAAACATTTTCCCCATTTTATCCATTTCTCTATAAATTATAAATAGAAACAACAAAAAGCTTTTAGAGAGATTTGATATAATGTAATGATATTCACATTAATCCAGTCCAGAAGAGCCTCTAACCTAGGACAATATAATTAAATATTTTCTCAGAAAGAATCCTAGAGAGAGCAGCATGAATACACCATGTCAGATACATAGTGGGTACTCAATGAATGAATCCTACTGAAGTTAATACTAAATGCTTCCTCTATAACAACATTGATTCCTTTCCCTCTATTCTGATTTTTATGATAAAACAGTAAATAAGAATTCTAGTTAATATGTGTGCTATTGAAGTACTTTGATGTAATAACCCTCACAAATTTCTATTCGCTCTATTGATTTAATTCTATATTATCAACTTCTATTAAAATGAACAATTGAACTATTTTCATTTATTATTTTCATTTTAGTTTGTCAAGTAAGAGAAATTCAGACTCTGATATTCATTTTCAAACATCTCCTTGAAACAATGTACTATAACAATAAGAGATCATACCACTAATTTCTTTAGTCTCATTTATTTTCCAAATCATCAAAAGTGAAAGATTCTGTTCAAATGACAGCATAAGAGTCTCGTAAATGAGAACAAACTCCAGGTTACTAAGAGATTTATTCATTTTCAAATCCTTAACAGATCATTTCAGATCATTCAGGAATTGATTTGAAACACACTTTTCTGTTTGTATTGAATTGAATCAAGGGAAGCAAAGTTTTAAAGAGAACCCATAAACATGATTACAACCTAAACTTCACTGATGATTCAACCTATTAAAAGAAAAAAAAAATTGAAATGCTATTATTAGTGTCAGTCAGTTCTTTTCACTGTACTTTACACTGAAACTATTTTGAAAAGAATTATTTTCTTGGTCAAGAAATAAATCTAATTATGCTAACTTTGAAAATATTTAAATACCATATCCTTATCAAATACATTTTATCTCAATACAGAAAAGAGGTGTATAACCTCTAAATGAGGAAAGAATAGTAAATTTTAAAATTAGAAGTATTATGTTTCCAACTTGGGGCTTATATACCATTTGACAAGCTCTTAAAAGGAATTTTTACCTAGAGGCAAAAGGTAAATATGTAAAATTAACCATAAATTAAAATTATTCATATTATTTTTCATTTATTTACCATGACTAGTTTTTTTTTTTAACAAGATCATGGCAAAGTCTTAAAAATAAACACTTTTATGTATGTAGATTTTAATGCCCACAAAGCTGGAAGTTCCGGTACAATTATTCTCCATGTGAAAGATGTGCAAACTAAGTCAAAGACGTTTAGTTACTGAGCTGTCCAAGGTGACCCAACCAGTTGGTTGGAGACAGTCCAGGGATTTAATTTAGGTCTCAAAATCTCAAGCCTCTAGATCTGTTTTCTAGATCCAAATTTTTCCTTTTTTTTCTTTTCTTGACTTCATTTTCTACTTAGCTATGGTTATTTTATTATTATTATTCGTTTTTGGTTCACAAATTCTCATGGTGGTCCATTAGTGTAGAAATGAAGATTGGACATTTGACTCTAAGCTGTGGACACAAGGCATTCCTGAGTCTGTAGGACTTTCCTATGATTCTAGATGTGTTCCTATCCTGAGTGCCTAGATATGTGCCCAGAAAACAGGATACTCAGAAGATCCAAAGTAATCTTAGCTAATGACTTATCAACTCTTAAATAATGGCCATACTGTGGAACAGTATTAGAAACTCTAAACTCTAAGTACTTAAGGGCTTTGCTTTGAAAATCACTTTAGAAGAATTATCTCTTAACTCTCCACATATATTTTGTTGCTCCTTAGGGTTCTAGCTTAGGATTTTTCTCTTTTCCCTCTGTAACCCCTTCCTGAAGTATTTTACTTCCAGGTCTTCACTGGCTATGTATACCAATAACTCTCAAATGTGTATCACCAGCTCAGAGTGCCCAACTGAGTATCAGAACATACTGAATGAGCTTCCACACCATGGCACAAAAAGGGGAACACTGGAAACACTCAATCTCTCTAAGTTCAGGAGACAAAGTTGGGATTTTAGAAAGGCCAAGTCAGCTAGAGTCCACAGGACAGAGTACTAACGAGAGGAGATCTTCACATAGAAGGAGTTGTGGAAAACTTCAGAGGGTCTCCTTGTGTATAAGGAAACTACCTGAGGACTAGAAAAGAATCACTTGAAAGGAGCAGGTGGAACAATCCCTAACCCAACACGGGTCCAGGAAGACTTGGTGTTCCCAATAACCAGAGTGGAAAAATCTCAAGTGCACATGAAATATTCTCTAGGATAGATCATATGTTACACCACAAAACAAGTCCTAATAAATTAAAGAAGATGGAAATCATATCACACATCTTTTCTGAGCATGATGGTATGAAATTAAAAACCAATAACAAGAAAAATGGAAAATTCAAAAATATTTGGAGATTAAAAAACACACTAGTGAATGGAAAAACCAATGGGTCAATGGAGAAATCAAAAGAGAAATTAAAAAATACCTTGAGATAAATGAAAATGGAAATACAACATACCAAAGATTATGGAATGCAGGAAAAGCACTTGTAAGAGGGAAGTTCATGGCAATAAATACTTAACTCAAGAAACAAAAATACACAACCTAATTTTACACCTCGAGAAACCAGAAAAAGAATGAACTCAAAGTTAGTAGAAGGAAGGAAATAACAAAGGTCAAAGCAGAAATATTGATAAATGAAATAGAGATTTAAAAGATAATAGAAAAGATCAATGAAAATAAGAGTTGGTTCTTTGAAAAGATAAACAAAATTGACAAACCTTTAGCTATACTCACTGAGAAAAAAAAGAAAGTTCAAATAAATAAAATCAGAAACGAAAGAGGAGACAATACAACTAACACCACAGAAATACAAAGGATCGTAAGTCTAACATGAACAATTATACACCAACAAATTGGACAAACTAGAAGCAATGGAAACTTGTAACACTGAATCATGAAAAATAGAAAATCTGAATAGACTAATTACTAGTAAGACGATTGGTTACTAATCAAAAACCTCCCAACAAACAAAAGTCCAGGACCAGATAGCTTCACTGGTAAATTATGCCAAATATTCAAAGAAGAATATGAATCCTTCTCAAACCAAAAAACAGAAGAGGAAGGAACACTTCCAAACTCATTTTACAAGGCCAGCATTACTTTAATACAAGAACCAGACAAGGATACCACAAGAAAAGAAAATTATAGGCCAATATCCCTGATGAATGTAGATTCAAAAATCCTCAACAAAACATCAGCAAACAAAATTCAACAATACATTAATGTACACACTGGTATATTTAAAATGGATAACCAACAAGGACCTACTGTAGAGCACAATGTTATATTTAAAATGGATAACCAACAAGGACCTACTGTATAGCACTCTGCTCAATGTTATGTGCAGCCTGGATGGGAGGGGAGTTTGGGGAAAATGGATACATGTATATGTATGGCTGAGTTGCTTTGCTGTGCACCTGAAACTATCACAACATTGTTAATCAACTATACTCCAATATAAAATTAAAAGTTTAAAAACAAAACAATACATGAAAAGATCATACACCATAATTAAATGGAACTCATTCTAGGGATGCAAGGATGGTTCAACATCTGCAAGTCAATGTGATATGCCACATTAACAAAATGAAGAAAAAATCATATGATCATCTCAATAGATGCAAAAACATCATTTGACAAAATTCAACATCAATTTATAATAAAAACTCTCAACAAAGTGGATACAGAAGGAACATACCTCAACATAATAAAGGCCATATATGACAAGCCCACAGCTAACATACTCAATGGTGAAAAGCTGAAAGCTTTTTCTCTAAGATCAGGAACAAAATAATGATGCCAATTCTCACCAATTTTATTCAACATAGTATTGAAAGTCCTAGTCAGGGCACTTAGGTGAGAAAAAAAATAGAGGCATACAAATTAGAAAGGAAAAATTGAAACTCTCACTATTTGCAGATGGCAAGATATTAGATATAGAAACTCTGAAGATTCCACCAAAAAAACCTGTTAGACTTAATAAGCAAATTCAGTAAAGTTGCAGGATACAAAACCAATATACAAAAACCTATTGTTTTTCTATACACTAATAACAAACTATTAAATAGAGAAATTAAGAAAACAATCACATTTACTATTGCATCAAAAAGAATAAAATACCTAGGAATAATATTAATCAAGGAGATGATAAATCTGTAAACTGAAAACCACAGGCATACCTCAGAGATATTGTGGGTTCAGTTCCAGACTGCTGCAATAAAGTGAATATCACAATAAGCAAATCACACAACTTTTTTGGTTTTCCAGTGCATATTAAAGTTATGCTTACAGATAATTGTAGCCTATTAAGTGTACAATAGCATAATATCTAAAAAATGTACATACCTTAACTAAAATGCTTTATTGCTAAAAATTCTAATCATCATCTGAGCCCTCCAGTAAGGTGATTGATTAGTGAGTCATAATCTTTTTGCAATAGTAACATCAAAGATCACAGATCACCATAACAAATATAATAGCAATATAAAGTTTGAAATGTTGCAAGAATTACCAAAATGTGACAAAAGGCAAGAAGTGAGTATATGCTGTTGGAAAAACAGCACTGACCAACTTGCCACAAATCTTTAATATGTAAAAAACACAATATCTGCAAAGCACAACAAAGTAAAGCACAATAAAACGAGGTATACTGTATAAGACATTAATGAAAGGAATTGAGGAAGACACAAAGAAATGGAAAGATATTCACTGCTCATGGAATGGAAGAGTGAATATTGTTTAAAATGTCCATACCACCAAAAGCAATCTACAGACTGAATGCAATCTCTATCAAAATTGCAATGGCATTTTTCACAGAAGCAGAACAAACAATCCTAAATATGTAAGGAAACACAAAAGAATAGTCAAAATCACCTTGAGAAAGAAGAACAAAGATGGAAGCATCACTCTCCCTGATTTCAAACTATATTACAAAGCTGTATTAATCAAAACAGTATCTACTGACATAAAAACAGACACATAGCTCAATGGACCAGTACACAGAGTCCAGAAATAAATCCAAATGTATATGGTCAATTAATATACAACAAAGGAGCCAAGAATACACAAGGGGGATAGGACGGTCTCTTCAATAATTAGTTTGGGAAAATTGGGCAGCCATATGTAAAAGAATGAAACTGGACTACTATCTTACATCATACACAAATATTAACTCAAAATGGATTAAAGACTTGAACATAAGACCTGAAACCATGAAATCCTTAGAAGGAAACATAGGTGGTAAGCTCCTTGACATCACTCTTGGTAATGATTTTTGGGTCTGACACCAAAAAAAAAGACAACAAAAGCAAAAATAAATAAGTGGGACTGTATCAAACTAAGCTCCTGAACAGGAAAGAAAACCATCAACAAAATAAAAAGGCAATCTACTGAATAGGAGAAAATACTTGCAAATCATATATCTGATTAGGGGTTAATCTCCAAAATATATGTAAGAACTTATACAACACAAAAGAAAAAGCAATTTGATTTAAAAAAATGAGCATAAGATCTGAAAAGACATGTTTTTAAAGAAAACATACAGATGGCCAATAGATACATGAAAAGATGCTCAGCATCACTAATCATCAGGTAAATGCAAGTCAAAACCATAATGAGATATCACTTCACACCTGTTAAAATGGCAATTATCAGAAAGACAGGAAATAGCAAGTGTTGCTAAGGATGTGGAGAAAAGGGAACCCTTGGGCACTGTTGATGGGAATGTAAATTGGTGCAGCCACTATGAAAACAGTATGGAGATTTCTCAAAAAATTAAGGAAAAAAACTGCCATATGATCCAGCAGTTCCACTTCTGGGTATTTATCTGAAGAAAATGAAAACACTAACTCAAAAAGATATATGCAACCCCCATATTCATTGCAGCATTTTTTACAACCTAAGGGTCCATCAAAAGATGAAGGGATAAAGAAAATATACGTATATTTCAGCCATAAAAAAGAATGAAATTTTGCCATTTCTGACAACATGAATGGACCTGGAGCACATTATGTTAAGTGAAATAAGTCAAACAGAGAAAGACAAGTACTATATAATTGTACTTATATGTGGAATCTGAAACAAAACAAAACCAAGCTCATAGATACACAGAAAAGACTGGTGGTTTTCAGAGGTGGGGAGCAGAGCATGGGCAAAATGGGTGACAGAGGTCAAAAGGTACAAATATCCAGTTACAAAATAAGTAAGCTATGGGGATGTAATGTACAGCATGGTGACTACAGTTAATAATACTGTACTGCATATTTTAAAATTGCTAAGAGAGTAGATCTTAAAAGTCCTCATCACAAGAAAGAAAAATTTGTAGCTATGTATGGTGTCAGGTACTAAGCAGATTTACCTTGGTGATCATTTTGTAATATATACAAATACTGAATCATTATGTTGTATACTTGAAAATAATATAATGTTATATGTCAATTAAAAATATAAAAATATTTTAAAGATAATATTTCATGATAAGATGAAGATGCACATTTCATCCACTAGTAATAAACTCAAAGTTTATAATCTATATTTTATAATGTATGCTTGGAAATATGACAAAACTCAGGCACAGCAAGTCATATCCAAATACCAATTAATTTTCTAAATCAGTTTTTGCTCACTGAATTATGTTAAAGTATATGAGAAAAAATTCCAGTCATTTTTTAAAAATTTACTATGTATGAGGAACTAACTGAACAGCTAAACATATTATCTCATTTAATGTTCACAATTCAATGATAAAAAATTAAAGTACTGAGGTTACTTGGAGAGCCAGAATTCAGATCTAGTTATTTTAATTCCAGCCCATGCTTTTTAACTACTATGATATACAGCTTACTACCATATAGTTTTTCAAAAGCGAAAACTGGGTTAGCACAAATATATTGCCCATGCAAAACCATATTACATTGGATAACTTTCATAATCTGCCTAACTAGCCACTGGGAAAAATGTGTTTACTACTTTAAAACTTGTATTTGAGTGGATTACCCATGCATCTATAGACTTTTTTAGCCAGGGTGAAAATGTGACCATATTAGCCACTGTTACACTCTGAAAAAAGAAACTAAAATAAAACAAAACAAAATTCTAGAATTGAGAAATACATTGGATGGGATTAATAGCAGATTAGACACAACATAAGAAAAGTTTAGTAAATTCTATGAAAACACTGTGAAAAAATAGTAGAAGAAAAATGAACAGAATACCAGTGATCTATAAAACAACTCATGCAGCCTAATATATTTGTCCTTGGAGTATCTAAAAGAGAGGAAGGGACAGAAAAATATTTGAAAAATATAATAGCAAAAAATTATCCAGATTTGTTGAAGATGCAATAATCAGAGTCATTTTATGGTGGTAAAGGGGTAAATTTATCAAGAAGACTACAATGCTAAAGTTTTATGCATCTAATAAGAGATCTTCAAAGGCATAAAATAAAAGCTACTAGAGAAATAAACAAATCTTCAACTCCTTAGTGATGTCAAAACCCTTCTCTCAATAATGGATACAAGTAGACAGGAAATCAATATGTACATATAAGATCTGAACAATAGTACCAACAAACTTGATGTAATTGACATTTATAGAACAATGCACAAAAACATAGCAGACTATATATTTTATTTGAGAGCAGGTTGAACACTTACCAAAATAGATCATATCCTGGGCTATAAAACAAGTCTCAAAAAAGTTAGAAAAATTTTAACCATTCAAAGCATGTTCTCTGTCCAAATTTAATTAAATTAGAAATCAATAACTGAAAAATATCTGTGTAAAACCTCAAATATTTGGAAACAAACAAAAAAACTTTACGTAGTCTATGTGTCAAATAAGAAACCAAGGTAGAGGACCGTCAAGATGGCAGAGGAGTAAGACATGGAGATCACCTTCCTCCCCACAAATACATCAAAAATACATCTACACGTGGAACAACTCCTATAGAACACCTACTGAACGCTGGCAGAAGACCTGACTTCCCAAAAGGCAAGGAACTCACCACATACCTTGGTAGGGCAAAAGAAAAAACAGAGACAAAAGAAGAAGGATGGGACCTGCACTCTGGGAGGGAGCTGTGAAGGAGGAAAAGTTTCCACACACTAGGAAGCCTCTTCACTGGTGGAGACAGGGGGTGGGTGGTGGGGGAAGCTTTGGAGCCATGGAGGAGAGTGCAGCAACAGGGGTGCAGAGGGCAAAGTGGAGAGATTCCACCACAGAGGTTCGGTGCCAACCAGCACTCACCAGCCTGAGAGGCTTGTCTGCTCACCCGCTGGGGCGGGTGGGGGCTGGGAGTTGAGGCTAGGGCTTTGGAGGTCAGACCACAGGGAGAGGACTGGGGTTGGCTGCGTGAACACAGCCTGACGGGGGCTAGTGTGCCACAGCTAGCCAGGAGGGACTCTGGGATTAAGGCTGGACATGCCTAAAAGGCAAGAGACCATTGTTTTGGGGTGTGCGAGGACAGGAGATTCAGAACAGTGCCTAAATGAGCTCAAGAGACAGATGCATGCTGCGGCTATCAGTGCTGACACTAGAGACCAGCATGAAACGCTAAGGCTGCTGCTGCAGCCACCAAGAATCTTGTGTGCAAGCACAGGTCACTATCCACACCTTCCCTCCTGGGAGCCTGTGCAGCCTGCCACTTCCAGGGTCCCGTAATCCAGGGACAACTTCCCTGGGAGAACACACGGCACACCTCAGGCTGTTGCAACATCATGCCAGCCTCTGACACCACAGGCTTGCACTGCTTTCCATACCCCTCCCTCTCCCTGGCCTGAGTGAGCCAGAGCCCCCTAATCAGCCACTCCTTAAACCCCATCCTATCTGGGTGAAGAACAGACGCCAGAGGGTGACCTACATGCAGAGGTGGGGCCAAATCCAAGGCTGAACCCCAGGAGCTGTGCGAACAAAGAAGAGAAAGGGAAATTTCTCCATGCAGCCTCAGAAGCAGTGGATTAAATCTCCACAATAAACTTGATGTACCCTGCATCTGTGGAACATCTGAACAGACAACATCCCAAAATTGAGGTGGTGGACTTTGGAAGCAACTGTAGACTTGGGATTTGCTGTATGCGACTGACTAGTTTCTGATTTATATGTTTATCTTAGTTTAGTTTTTCTGCTTGTTATCATTGGTGGATTTGCTTATTGGTTTGGTGGCTCACTTCTTTTTTTTATTACTTTTTTATATTTTATTTTAATAATATATTTTTAAATTTTTTTATTTTAATAACTTTATTCTATTTTCTTTTCTTTCTTTATTTTTTTCTCCCTGTTCTTCTGAGCAGTGTGGCTGACAGGGTCTTGGTGCTCTGGCTGGGTGAAAGGCCTGAGCCTCTGAGGTGGGAGAGCCGAATTTAGGACACTGTTCCACCAGAGACCTCCTGGCCCCACGTAATATCAATCACTGAGAGTTCTACCAGAGATCTCTGTCTCAATGCTAAGACCCAGCTCCACTCAACGACCAGCAAGCTCCAGTGATGGGACACCCCAGGCCAAACAACTAGCAAGGACAAAACCCCACCCATTAGCAGAGAGGCTGCCTAAAATCATACTAAGTTCACAGACACCCCAAAACACACCACCATATGCGATCCTGCCAACCAGAAAGAAAAGATCCAGCCTCATCCACCAGAACAGAGGCACAAGTCCCCTCCACCAGGAAGCCTACACAACCCACTGAACCAACCATACCCACTGGGGGCAGACACCAAAAACAATGGGAACTACAAACTGCAGCCTGTGAAAAGGAGACCCCAAACACAGTAAGTTAAGCAAAATGAAAAGACAGAGAAATACGCAGCAGAGGGAGGAGGAAGGTAAAAACCCACCAGACCAAACAAATAAACAAGAAATAGGCAGTCTAACTGAAAAAGAATTCAGAGTAATGATAGTAAAGATGACCCAAAATCATGGAAAAAGAATGGAGAAAATACAAGAAATGTTGAACAAGGGCCTAGAAGAAATAAAGAGCAAACAAACAATGATGAACAACACAATAAATGAAATTTAAAATTCTCAAGAAGGGATCAATAGCAGAATAACTGAGGCAGAAGAACAGATAAGTGACCTGGAAGATAAAATAGTGGAAATAACTACTGCAGAGCAGAATAAAGAAAAAAGAATGAAAAGAATTTAGGACAGTCTCAGAGACCTCTGGGACAACATTAAACACACAAACATTCAAATTACAGGGGTCCCAGAAGAAGAAGAGAAAAAGAAAGGGACTGAGAAAATATTTGAAGACATTATAGTTGAAAACTTCCTAATATGCGAAGGAAAAAGTCATTCAAGTACAGGAAGTGCAGAGAGTCCCATACAGGATAAATCCAAGGAGAAATATGCCAAGACATATATCAATAAAACTATCAAACATTAAACACAAAGAAAAAATATTGAAAGCAGCAAGGGAAAAGCAACAAATAACATACAAGGGAATCTCCATAAGGTTAACAGCTGATCTTTCAGCAGAAACACTGCAAGCCAGGAGGGAGTGGCAGGACATACTTAAAGTGATGAAAGGGAAAAACCTACAACCAAGATTACCCAGCAAGGATCTCATTCACATTTGATGGAGAAATTAAAACCTTTGCAGACAATAAAGCTAAGAGAATTCAGCACCACGAAACCAGCTTTACAACAAATGCTAAAGGAACTTCTCTAGGTAGGAAACACAAAAGAAGAAAAACACCTAAAATAACAAAACCAAAACAATTAAGAAAATGGTAATAGGAACACACATATCGATAACTACCTTAAATGTAAATGGATTAAATGCTCCAACTGAAAGACATAGACTGGCTGAATGGGTACAAAAACAAGACCCATATATGTGCTGCCTACAAGAGACTCACTTCAGACATAGAGACACATACTGACCGAAAGTGAGGGGATGGAAAATGAAATTCCATGCAAATGGAAATCAAAAGAAAAATGGAGTAGCAATTCTCATATCAGACAAAATAGACTTTAAAATAAAGACTTTTACAAGAGACAAAGAAGGCCACTACATAATGATCAAGGGATAAATCCAAGAAGAAGATATAAGAATTGTAAATATTATGCACCCAAAATAGGAGCACCTCAATACATAAGGCAAATGCTAACAGCCATAAAAGGGGAAACTGACAATAACACAAAAATAGTAGGGGACTTTAACACCCCACTTTCACCAATGGACAGGTCTTCCAAAATGAAAATAAAGAAGGGAACACAAGCTTTAAATGATACATTAAACAAATGGACTTAATTGATATTTACAGGACATTCCATTCAAAACAACAGAATACACTTTCTTCTCAAGTGCACATGGAACATTCCCCAGAATAGATCATATCTTGGATCACAAAACAAGCCTTGGTAAATTTAAGAAAATTGAAATCGTATCAAGTATCTTTTCAGACCACAATGCTATGAGACTAGATATCAATTACAGGAAAAAATCTGTAAAAAATACAAACACATGGAGGCTAAACAATATGCTACTAAATCCCCAAGAGATCACTAAAGAAATCAAAGAAGAAATCAAAAAATATCTAGAAACAACAATGAAAACACGACGGCCCAAACCTATGGGATGCAGGAAAAGCAGTTCTAGAGGGAAGTTTATAGCAATACAATCCTATCTGAAAAAACAAGAAACATCTCAAATAAACAACCTAACCTTACAGCTAAAGCAATCAAGGAAAGAAGAACCAAAAGACCCCTTAAGTTAGCAGAAGGAAAGAAATCATAAAGATCAGATCAGAAATAAATGAAAAAGAAATTAAGGAAATGATAGCAAAGATCAATAAAACTAAAAGCTGGTTCTTTGAGAAGGTAAACAAAATTGATAAAACTTTAGCTAGATTCATCAAGAAAAAAAGGGAGAAGACTCAAATTGATAGAATTAGAAATCAAAAAGAAGAAGTAACAAGTGACACTGCAGAAATACAAACGATCATGAGAGATTACTACAAGCTACTATATGACAATAAAATGAACAACCTGGAAGCAATGGGCACATTCTTAGAAAAGTAAAACCTTCCGAGACTGAACCAGGAAGAAACAGAAAATATAAACAGACCAATCACAAGAACTGAAATTGGAACTGTGATTAAAAATCTTCCAACAAACAAAAGCCCAGGACCAGAAGGCTTCACAGGCGAATTCTGTCAAACATTTAGAGAAGAGCTAACACCTATCCTTCTCAAATTCTTCCAAAATTTAGCAGAGGGAGGAACACCCCCAAACTCATTCAATGAGGCCACCATCACCCTGATACCAAAACCAGACAAAGATTTCACAAAGAAAGAAAACTACAGGCAAATATCACTGGTGAACATAGATGCAAAAATCCTCAACAAAATACTAGCAAACACAATCCAGCAGCACATTAAAAGGATCATACACCATGATCAACTGGGTTCTATCCCAGGAATGCAAGGATTCTTCAAGGTATGCAAATCAATCAATGTGATACACCATATTAACAAACTGAAGGATAAAAACCATATAATCATCTCAATAGATGCAGAATAAGCTTTTGACAAAATTCACCACTCATTTATGATAAAAATTCTCCAGAAAGTGGGCATAGAGGGAACTTACCTCAACATAATAGAGGCCATATATGACAAACCCACAGCCAACATTGTCCTCAATGGTGAAAAACTGAAACCATTTCCACTGAGATCAGGAACAAGACAAGGTTGCCTACTCTTACCACTATTATTCAACATAGTTTTGGAAGTTTTAGCCACAGCAATCAGAGATGAAATAGAAATAAAAGGAATCCAAATCAGAAAAGAAGAAGGAAAACTGTCACTGTTTGCAAATGACATGATACTATACACAGAGAATCCTAAAGATGCTATCAGAAAACTACTAGAGCTAATCAATGAATTTGGTAAAGTAGCAGGATACAAAATTAATGCACAGAAATCTCTTCCATTCCTATACACTAATGATGAAAAATCTGAAAGTGAAATTAAGGAAACATTCCCATTTACCATTGCAACAAAAAGAATAAAATATCTAGGAATAAACCAACCTAAGGAGACAAAAGACCTGTATGCAGAAAATTATAAGACACTGATGAAAGAAATTAAAGATGATACAAACAAATGGAGAGATATACCATGTTCTTGGATTGGAAGAATCAACATTGTGAAAATGACTATACTACCCAAAGCAATCTACAGATTCAACACAATCCCTATCAAACTACCAACAGGATTTTTCACAGAACTAGAACAAAAAATTTTACAATTTGTATGGAAACACAACAGACCCCAAATAGCCAAAGCAATCTTGAGAAAGAAAAACAGAGCTGGAGGAATCAGGCTCCCTGACTTCAGACTATAATACAAAGCTACAGTAATCAAGACAGTATGGTACTGGCACAAAAACAGAAATACAGATCAATGGAACAGGATAGAAAGCCCAGAGATAACCCATGCACATATGGTCACCTTATCTTTGATAAAGGAGGCAAGAATATACAAGGGAGAAAAGACAGCCTCTTTAATAAGTGGTGTTGGGACAACTGGACAGCTACATGTAAAAGAATGAAATTAGAACACTCTTTAACACTATACACAAAAATAAACTCAAAATGGATTAAAAACCTAAATGTAAGGCCAGACACCATAAAACTGTTAGAGGAAAACATAGGCAGAACACTCTATGACATAAATCACAGCAAGATCCTTTTTGACCCTCCTCCTAGAGAAAGGGAAATAAAAACAAAAGTAAACAAATGGGACCTAACGCAACTTAAAAGCTTTTGCACAGCAAAGGAAACCATAAACAAGACCAAAAGACAACCCTCAGAATGGGAGAACATATTTGCAAATGAAGCAACTGACAGGGATTAATCTCCAAAATATACAAGCAGCTCATGCAGTTCAATACCAAAAAAACAACCCAATCCAAAAATGGGCAGAGACCTAAATAGACATTTCTCCAAAGAAGATATACAGATTGCCAACAAACATATGAAAGGATGCTCAACATCACTAATCACTACAGAAATGCAAATCAAAACTACAATGAGGTATCATCTCACACTGGTCAGAATGGCCATCATCAAAAAATCTACAAACAACAAATGCTGGAGAGGGTGTGGAGAAAAGGGAACCCTCTTGTACTGTTGGTGGGAATGTAAATTGATACAGCCACTACGGAGAACAGTATGGAGGTTCCTTAAAAAACTAAAAATAGAACTACTATATGACCCAGCAATCCCACTACTGGGCATATACTCTGAAAAAACCATAATTCAAAAAGAGTCATGTACCACAATACTCACTGCAGCACTATTTATAATAGCCAGGACACGGAAGCAACATAAATGTCCATCGACAGATGAATGGATAAAGAAGATGTGGCACATATATACAATGGAATATTACTGAGCCATAAAAAGAAACGAAATTGAGTTATTTGTAGTGAGGTGGATGGATGTAGAGTCTGTCGTACAGAGTGAAGTAAGTCAGAAAGAGAAAACAAATACCGTATGCTAATGCATATATATGGAATCTAAAAAAAGAAGAAAATGTTTCTGAAGAAACTAGGGGCAGGACAGGAATAAAGACACAGATGTAGAGAATGGATTTGAGGCCACAGTGAGGGGGAATGTTAAGCTGGGACGATGTGAGAGGGTGGCATTGACATATATACACTACCAAATATAAAATAGAAAGCTAGTGGGAAGCAGCCGTATAGCACAGGGAGATCAGCTCAGTGCTTTGTGACCACCTAGAGGGGTGGGATAGGGAGGGTGGGAGGGAGACAGAAGAGGGAGGGGATATGGGGATATATGTATACGTATAGCTTATTCACTTTGTTATACAGTAGAAACTAACACAACAAAGTAAAACAATTATACTCCAATAATGATGTTAAATAAATAAACACTGCTGTGTCTGCTCCACCCCCCCAAAACAAAGAAAGCAAAAAGAGAATTAGAAAAAAATTTAAACTGAATGAAAATAAAAATACAATACATCAAAATGTGTGAGATGCAGCCAAAGGAAATGCAGCAGGGAAATATATAACACTAAATACATATTTTGGAAAGTAAGTAAGGTGTTAAATAATCTAAGTTTCTACCTTAAGAATGTAGAAAGAATAAAGAGCAGGTTAAACTCAAAATAGAGAAATGGAAATAATAAAGAGCCAAATTCAATTAAAAAGAAAATAGAAAAACACCAAAAAAAAAAAATTGGTGAAATCAAAGTCTGTTTTTTTTTGGAAGATCAATAAAATTGAAAAACTTTTAGCTATACATATATGTAAAAAGAATGAAGACACAAATTAAAGATACCTCTATAAAGTCACAGAAAATAAAACCATATTAAGGGAATATTATGAACAAATTGAAATTAACCAGTGTAGATAAAATGAACTACTTTTGCAAAATAAAATTACTAAACCTCACTGAAGAAGAAACAGGTAAACTGAATATACCCGTATATCAATTAAAGAAAATGAGTCTTTAGTTTAAAACCTTCCCACAGGGGAAACTCCAGGTTTAGGTGGCATCATTTGAAAAATAAATACTATCAATTCTATTAGAAATCTTCCAGAAAATGGAAGAGAGGGAGAATCTTCCCAACACATACTATGAGGTCAGTGTTACCCTGATACAAACACCAAACACTTAAGAAAAAACTATTTTTTTTGTCCTATTGTTTAATGATGCACTACCTAGCAAACCAAGGTACTGCAGTCATTTTGCAGATATTTAATGTCTACTCGTGCAAAAGGAGTGCAGGGATCTGCAATGTCCTTAACCTCAACAGGGAACAGAATTTCTCAATTTTCTTCTTCAAAATCCTTACAACTACTGCAAAAGTCCTCTATGCACCTCAGCATGCCTTGAATTGAAAGATGAATCTTCAGCTACACAGTCTGCTTTTTTTTATACCTACTAGAGTTCTCCCAGTGGTATTTAAGGGTGTCCCTCTTTTAGGAAATTTCACTATTTAACCAGACCAGTAATAAAAATTATTTCGACAGCAACCTAAAGGCTTCTTTCCCTTTCAAGGACATGTAAATTCATTATCTGATCATGCATTCGTTTTCTACCTTTTGGTCTCTTTCACTAAATTGAGCTCCTTGAGTTCTAGAATCTTGCCTAGATCCATAGTGCCTGGCAGACATGGTCAATAAATATTTGCTGAATGAGTGATGAATAAATAATAAAGGGAAAAAAATGGTAAGGGCTAAAAAATCAAAATGGTGATTTTTTTTTTATAACACTGTATATTTATTTATTATTTATACACTTTCCCATGGATTCCCATCACAGAAACACATTTATTTGTAAAATCGAACACGCAAAAAATTAAATACTATGAGATCAAAATTAGCTATCAAAGAGGATAACAATGTAGTAGAGAGGACATCTTTTCTAAAATATCAGGACAGAGAACAAAAATTCAAGTTTGAATCAACATTTTAACGGAGCACAAGAACCTACTCCCAATATTATACAAAATTCTTAGAAATGAAGAACAGAAATCTTATAATAATGATAATGATAATTCTATAATAGTGTTTGACAACTAAAAGGTACCATCTATGGGCAAAAAAATTTGAAGATTTACTGTAAATTAGATTCATCAAGGAAATCAAAACCCAAGACACACAAAGGAAAACACAAACTGCTATAAAGGAGAGCTCTAAGTATAGAGGTAATAGAAGAAACAGGCAGGAACTTTGGAATGACAGACACTATACAGGCATACCTCAGAGATATTGCAGGTTTGGTTCCAGACCACTGCAATAAAGCAAATATCACAATAAAGTGAGCCACAAATTTTTTGGTTTCCCAGTACTTATAAAAGTTATGTTTACACTATAGTGAAGTCTATTAAGTGTACAACAGCATTATGTCTAAAAAAAACAATGTACACATCTTAATTAAAAATATTTCATTGCTAAAAATGCTAACCATCATCTGAGCCTTCAGTGAGTCAATATTTTTGCTGGTGGAGGGTGTTGCCTTGATGTTGACGGCTGTTGGCTGATCAGGGTGCTGGCTGCTGAAGGATGGGGTAGCTGCAGCAATTTCTTAAAATAAGACAACAGTGAAGTTTGTCATATTAATTGATTCTTCCTTTCATGAAAGACTTCTCTGTAGTATGCAATGGCAATGCTGTTTGATAGCCTTTTACCTACAGTACAACTTCTTTCAAAATTGGAGTCAATCCTCTCAAACCCTGCTGTGGCTTAATCAACTAAGTTTATGTAATATTCTCAATCTTCTGTTGTCATTTCTACAGTCTTCACAGCCTCTTCACCAGGAGTAGATTCCACCTCAAGAAACCACTTTCTTTGCTCATTTATATAAAGCAACTCCTCATCTGTTCAAGTTTGATCACTGCAGTAATTTAGTCATATCCTCAGGCTCTACTTCCAATTCTAGTTTTCTTGTTATTTCCACCACACCTGCAGTTACTTCCTCCACTGAAGTCTTGAACCCCTCAAAGTAGGCTAAGAATATTCAGTAAACCATGTTGTAAACAGGTGTGCTGTCATCCAGACCCTGTTGTTCCATTTACAGAGCACAGGCAGAGTAAATTTAATGTAATTCTTAAGGGCCCTAGGATTTTTGAAACGATAAATAAGCATTGGCTTCAACTTAGTCACTGGCTGCCCCTAACAAGAGAGTCAGCCTACCTTTTGAACCTTTGAAGTCAGGCATTGACTTCTCTTTCTAGCTGTGAAAGTCCTAGTTGGCATCTTCTTCCAATAGAAGGCTGTTTTGTCTACACTGAAAATCTGTTGTTTCATGTAGCCACCTTCATTAATTATCTTGGCTAGATCTACTGGTAACTTCTTGGAGCTTCTACATCAGCACCTGCTGCTTCACTTTGCACTTCTGTGTTATGGAGACATCTTTCCTTAAAGTTCATGAACTAACCCTCTGCTAACTTCAAACTTTTCTTCTGCAATTCTTCACCTCTCTCAGCCTTCATAGAATTGAAGAGAGTGTCAACTCAAGAGAAATAGGCAACGTAAAAGTTGCATCTTCCCATACATAGAAAAGTGCTAAATTAACTCTGTCCTTAAGGCCCTCATACTTGCAGTCCGTGGGTCTGGATTGTGGAGGATGGACAATGAAGTATAATCCAATGTGATACCTGCCATTCCGATGGTCTATACCATTGGTCTATATCACAACAGGGCTGGGGGGAGGGGTGTAACTGCGACCCATTTCATGGAAGAGTTCCATCTGAGCAGTCCAATTCTGCTGCCACCCACCCTTCCTTCTATGCACATCTAATTTTTGGAATACAGAATTAGGGATTTCCTCTCTACTCACCACAAAGAGAAATGAGTTACTGTGACTATTAGTGAATGAACAAGAATGCTCTGTCAAAGTCGACTGGAAGCAGCCAATGTTTAATGGCTGAAATGTTATACTTTCATGTCCTCTGTGCCCCCACTTCCATTATAGATAAAGTTAAACAAAAAGTGACAACAAATTGACAACTGCTCTTTGAAAAGCGGAGGTCTTATTCCTCCGAAGCCCTGTATTCTACACTCTGCTTTTAACAAGCTGAGAAAAAACTCTGAATCTTTCAATATATCAAAGTAAGTCCAAGTCCTTTCAACTTACTGTGATTGGAGATTTTTTTCTGAAGTCAGTTGGTTAAGATTGTTTTATGTTTCTTATATAAATTATTTGTTTCTTGATCACCATAAAGGTTGATATTTCATCCAACTGGGGGCAAAAAAAAAAAAAAATTGCTGACAAAACTCAACAATCTTTATTTTAAACTAATTAAAAAGCAAAGAAAAGCCAGGATTGATTTTGGGTATAACAGTGAAGTGAGCAAAAAAGCAAACTTTATCTTTTATCCCCAGTGTTCAGTTTCCTCTCGTTTGAAAAAGGAACACACACACACTCACACACACACATACAGACACATCACAGTTATAAAAGGCTGCATTCAGGAAGCTTGGAGCTGGAGTGGGACGGAACTTAAAGCCTTCTAATCCAACTTGCCGGTGCAGGGATCTCACTGGCCAGCAACACCATCCTTCTCTGCTTGGACACTACTAGCTACCAAAGTCTCCCTACTTAATGAGTCAGTACTAGTTTTTGAAAGTTCTTATTGACATGGGAAGACATCCAGTAAACAGAAGCATATCTTGAATCGCCACGACTAATGTCTACCCAGATGGCCCTTTTCTCTCTTACTTCTTCCTAACCCCCTTTGCCTCCTTTCCTGCCCCTCCCCTCCCAATCCCTTAGTCTCCCTCCTTAGTCTCTCTTTTTCGGACTTCCTCCTCTCCCTTATCCCTTCACTGCTTTCCACCTCTGCCACTGTTCCTGCTCTCTTTCAAAACTCCCAATGCACATCCCAGTCTCCTCTTGGTCCTCTGCTCCCATCTCCCAATCCACTCCTGAGCTTGTGCGGGGTTTTCCCACAGACATCACTCTCTTTCCTCCCTGATTACAAGGAGTCTAGAAAAAAATACAAATAATAATATCCTGAGGCAATGGATAAAGAAATGCAATTTTATAGTACAGAGAGAGAAGGGCAGAGGTAAATATTTTAGTACATATTTTAACAGATATTTAACAGAATTCAAATCTTGTCTAATTAACAGCACTGTAGGAAAAATGTTGTCTATTGGTTTTACATATGCCAACATGTCCTTTTCTCTGTACCATTAATCAACCTTCTTTTTCAAAGACTGAGGAAAAAGCCCATCACAAGCCATGCACGTGGCACAGCTACTTCCATACACCTAGCAGGATAATCCGTAAGAACACTGTTTTGTGAAGCCAGGTAGAATGTAACAATATCTGAACAAAGCACCACATTCAGCCATGGAACAATCACTTTCTTCAAGGACAGTGTCATGGACTATGGTCTCAGGCTGAAAGGAAGCTGAGCTGAGTTGTTGTCAGGGTATACATAAATCTTCCTTTGGCTTAGCCATTAATAGCAATTGCTCTTCAATCCTTCATGCCTTCCTACCACAACATATTTATCACTCCCTCAAAAGCAAAACAAACCACCTTACAAACTCCTAAGCCACAAAATAAATTATTAGAAGATCATATGAGAACATACTGTATAGCACAGGGAACTCTACTCAGTGCTCTGTGGTGACCTAAATGGGAAGGAAATCCAAAAAAGAGGGGGTATATGTGTACGTATAGCTGACTCACTTTGCTGTACAGTAGAAACTAACACAACATTGTAAAGCAACTATACTCCAATAAAAATTAATTAAAGAAAGAAGATCATGGAACTGGGAAGAGAAAAAGAGTAAGCATGGTTTTCATGTTCTTTTTTTCTTCCTTGGAGCAATGCTCCATCAATCTCTCCATTTATCAGAGAGGCTGTTGTGGGTTCTACTTTTTCACCAAGGTTCCATATACACGGACAGCAATAACTAGCACCTATCTACATATGGCTTTACAGTTTACAAAGCTATTTTGCACACAAGTCTGTCATTCCCTGCTCTCTCCGTTCCTGATCTTCTCTCTCTGGGTCAAGGTCCCTGAGCTGCCTGACTCTACCAAGTGCATCCTGGCTTTTCCCTCAGAGTCTGCAGGCAGTGGAATCAGGCTAGAGGTTTGTTTAGGGCTGTTTCTGGGCAGAGAATGGTCAGGGGTGATGGATCCAAGCCCTAGGAGCTGTGCTGTCCAGTTTTCTAAAACGTCTAAGTAGTGTTCCTTGCACTGCAAGGACATCAACAAGTCAGCTGCTTGCCTCACAGAGGAGAGTTTATTTACAGTAAACACAGCTTCTCCCCACAAAAGCATCTGAGAATGGCTGCCCTGCTATTCATTCTAAGCAATGGAATCTCATATTCTACATTAGGGACTTGACCCCAGGACAAGACTGTCCCAGGACAACCTCACAGAGGAGGCTTGATATCCTGGAGAAAAGAGGTAAATAAATAAATAGATAAATAACTGAACAACAACAAAAAATACACAACTCAAAAAGTGGGCAAAGGGCTTGAATAGGCATTTCTCTAAAGAAGATATACAAATGGTACTCAACATCGCTATAGGGAAACGCACATCAAAATCACAATGAGATACCACTTCATACACATTAGGATGGCTAGTATCCAAAACAAACAAAGAAAAACAAAAAACAAAAACCAGTGTTTGTGAGGATGTGGAGTAATTGGAACCCTTGAGAATTGCTGGTGAGAATGTAAAATGGTTACAGGTCCTGTGGAAAATGGCATAGCAGTTCCCCAAAAAATTAATAATAGAAATACCATATGATCCAGCCATTCCATTTCTAAATGGAAAAGAATGGAAAGCAGGGACTCCAACAGATATTTATATACCCATGTTCTTAGCAGCATTATTCATAATAGCCAAAAGGTGAAAACAATTCAAATCAACGGATGAATGGATAAACAAAATGTTTCTTCAGATACATCTGTTCATTTGGATATATACATACAATGAAATATTACTCAGTCTTAAAAAGGAAAGAAATTCTGATACATGTCACAACAATGGATGAACCTTGAAAGCATTACGCTAAGTGAAATAAGCCCAATACAAAAGAATAAATACTGTATGATTCCACTTATACCTAGAGTAATCAAATTCTTACAGAAAGTAGAAAGTAGAACAGTGGTCGCCAGGGGCTAGAGGGAGAGAGGAATGGAGAACTATTGTTTAATGGGTACAGAGTTTTAGTTTTGCAAGATTAAAACTGTTGTTTAATGGGTACAGAGTTTTAGATTTACAAGATTAAAAGGGTTCTATAGATGGAGGGTGGTGATGGTTGCATGACAATGTGAATATACTTAATACCACTGAATCATACACTTAACCTGGTTAAAATAGTAAACTTTATGTTATGTATATTTTACCATGATAAAAAATATTAAAAAAAAGAAAAACCCAACGACCAACACCTGCTGAGTTTGGACTTTATCAGCTTTTCCTCTCTACCTAGGACTCTCTCTAAATAGTTCAAAGCCTTCATCTTGGCCCCTGACTCACTCTCATTTCACTCTTGGGTCTCCCACACTTCAGAACCTTTCTTCCACATTCCAGGAAGTCAATACTTGCCAATTTTAGATGGCACTCCTTGTTTCTCCTGCCTAGGAGATAACTAGCTAAATCCATTAGTCCAGCAGTGGGAGATATGTGATAAAAAGGCTTCTGTTCCTGGCAAGAATACCAGGCACTTTTTATTTGTGGGGGGGCGGGGGGCACTTTGTATATAGTGTTCATGAGGTCACTTATGTGCACAAGGTGGAGTTCCCAGGTGAAACCTGTGTTCTTGCAGCCACCCTTCAGATGGTCCCCATGCCAGAATACACTGGAACCCACCAGGGCACTTGATTGCCCACCCTTTACCCCCTCAGCCTATTCCTGTCTGAATGTACCTGGTTTCAGCTCCCGCTCAAATAAATATCAGCTTGTTCCCTACTGTCCAAGAATTGTACAAATAAAACCATGTGTGTTTGCCAGGGCGGGGGGAGCACAATCATCCATTGCTAAAATATCACAGTTGAGTTACAGTTAAGCTATCTTCCTTTCTTTGTTTTTGTTTTCTACTTTTATAAAATTTTTTGTGTGTATTTTACAATGTCTTAAATTAAACAGGAGCACGTCTTATGTTTCATACTTTTTGTAGCTCCTATTTCTTTTTCTGACAGGTCTACTTTTCAACAGTTATATTATTTCTCCCTATAGTAAGTTCAGGGAGGTATATGTCCCCACCCACTTTCCACTGTCCTACCCACCCCGTATATTTAGGCAAAAGGTCATGCTTAAAGGTGAGACCCTTTACTTCTGTCCTGTTTACAGTTTCCAACATCTGCTTTTATTCTGTCACCAAATTTACCTTTTGGCAGATCCATCTTTTCATCAATTCCCAACAAACACACAAATAAAACCACACTAATATATTAATGGATGTTAATAAATCTACACAACACACTTCATTTGTCACCTGTGGTTTTCATGAGGACCCTTAAGAACACTAGGGCTTTTGGGGTACTGTAGCAAACTGATGGGATGACATTTCTAGACAAAAGATGAAAGAGAGCTAACATTTATTCAAGGTCTTCACTGTTTCAAATATGATGCACAATGAGACTACTAAGAAACTTCTCACTTATAGTGGGTACACCCTCAAGCTCTGAGAGAAATATGTGCTCTTTTCTGCCTTTGGAATATTTCAGTGGAAAGGCTTAATCCTTTCAACAATATTGCTTAGCCGTTGTCATTCTT
Organism: Balaenoptera acutorostrata; assembly: GCF_949987535.1. NCBI lineage: Eukaryota > Metazoa > Chordata > Mammalia > Artiodactyla > Balaenopteridae > Balaenoptera > Balaenoptera acutorostrata. The sequence goes on along the minus strand of NC_080064.1, from coordinate 172,439,491 downwards.
ACAAAGTAGGAAACAAGAGATGAGTAATTTGCCCAGGGACCAGCATCTGTTAAGTGGCAGAAGTTGAATGCAAAGCCAACATAGAGCTCACCAAACCACAACCAAGCAGCAATATCCTCAGATAAAATTTCAAGGGCTCCAAAAAATCTCCTTCATCCCAAATACGCTTCCTGAAAATTTCTCTTTGCTTTGTCCTACCACCCCAGAGCCCCACACCAGCCTATGCATTTCTTCATCCAAGTTCTAAACTGCTTATTAAAGCTCAGCTAACTGTTGAACAATTTTAATTTTTAGCTCCCATGACTGAAGCAAGTTAGTTCTTTTTCAAACTTTATCACTACCTTATTCAAAATACCTTGAGGACCATGCCCTGGGAAATCTTTTAGATCAACTCGTTTCTCCCCTTCTGCTATCTGCTATTCCATAACATTTTCCATTCAAAACCTTTGTGATAATCCACTTTCTATCATCATATTCATCCCAGGGCCTATGTTCCTGCTGTTTTGGGGAAGGAGGTGTATTCTGTACATCCATGGCTTTGCTTTATTTCCAACACAAATTACATGCTATGACCTTGAGATACAAGTCAAATGCTGGCTTGTGTGCAACGCCTGCCTTCTCTGTTGAACTCCAGGTGTATGTGAACTGAAGAATATGCATTCCTCTAGAGGGTACAATACAACCAAATCCTACTTCCATCCAAAGTTCACTGCTACACACAAATTTGCACAAAAAGAGAGAAAAAAGAACTAAAAAGAATCAGAGAGAAAGCTTTTGCTTGCTGCCAAAGGTGTCAAAAAATAAGACCAGATGATGTCCTTGGCGATTCTAAAGATGGGATGAAAAGTACATTTTCTTCTGTGCTGTACAATTGCTTTAGAATATACCTGGGATTCATTTTACTCAGGAATAGTAAGATGACAGACAAGGAGACAACTGCTTTCTTAAGAGTTGATCACTTACAATTCCCAAGGGGAGAGGTGATGTGCTACACCATACAGGGCCACATGGGGACGCACCAGCACTAGGGTCAGTCAGGAGGCAGCAGGAGTGAGAGGAAAGCTTTCGCCAGAGCCTTTGTTGTGGTTTCCAGGGAAAGGTATGGGTGATGCCAGGTAAGTAAATTTGAGCAAGGATTGGATAATTAGGATTGGATAGTTTGAATAATTTTGGTGGGCTCTGGGATATACATGGTCGTCTCTAGTTGTCTGGTGCCTGGCCCTGGGTGATTTAGGACAAGACAAATGTTGGCTTGGTGTGTGAAAGTTAGATAAAATAGGTGGTTGGGGATTTGAGCTTTGGATTGGTTGGTTTATATATGGAAGGTGTGCCCACAGGCAAGCTGCTTGCTCTCTCTAGAAATTAGCTAGCCCTGGGAAGAGCAGTCTCTCCAGGATGAGCAGGGCTCTGAGATGTCAAAGCATCATAAAATACAGGAAAAAAAAAGAAAAAGAAACCATGATTAAAACTATAATGCAATAGACTTTCAATTTCAACTCAGAAATAGTTTAAACCAAAAGAAGAGCTGGAAACTAATCAATCCCAGTGAGCCCATAGTCCCATTGTTGGTGGCCTAAAAATTCACAGCACCCACTCTCACTAAAGGATACTGCATCTTAATGAAGCCCAAAACTCTCTCTTATCAACATGAAAAACCATATTGGAGTTGGTCTCCAATTGGCATAGAATGATGTCATATTTCTGATGAAATCAGCAAGGCCAGAGTTGTGAATTAGGTATCATCTTGTTTAACAGAATATTCTATATTATCTTATATGCTATTCTTAGCATTAATAAAAGAAAAGGTTTTCTGTAATGATACTAAATTGAAAAATAATTATTTAAATGAAAGGCTCTTCTTACTATTGATAATAAAACTCTTAGTCTACTTTCAGAGTGGAGGTTAGGGTTGCATAAGAGACAGAAAGGGTCACTAGTAGTAAGGTGCCTCTCCTTTGAAGGTCCAGTGAAGGGTCCCCACAGTGAAACCAAGACCTTTAATGGCATTACCTATCATTTCATAATAAGCACTGAGGTCCTCAGATAAGAACTTGTCTTAGCAGAGAGGAGCAATAAAATAATGAATGAAATATGTTTGGGTATACTGTAGTTCCCCCAAACTAATTAAGTCACACATAATGGGATATTTGATATAGAAATATTTTGGCATGAATTTTGCACTAGTCTGACTCTCTAATGATTAAAATTCAGGGTTGAACAAAATTCATTCATGGAACAAATACTTATTCAGAGCCTATCAGTCTTAACAATATCCTAGGCCCTGGAGATTTAGCAGCAAACGAGACAGATATGGTCTCTCCTCTTGGAGCTTCCATTCTAATAGGAAAGGTAAACAATAAACAGCTAACCAAATAAAAAGCAAATTGATTTCCAATGTTGAAAAATGCTATGTAGCAAATGAACAGGCTGACATGATGATGACTGAGGGTGAGCACTTTTGGTGGAGTGGTTAAAGAAGTACTCCTTGAAGAAATGACATTTTATCTGAGAACTGGAGGAGCGAACCAAGTGAAGTCGAAGGAGAGTGGGAGTGGGAGTGGGAACAGCACACGCAAAGGACTTTGGATGCAAATGCTTTAGGTTGGTATCCAGGAGATAAGACCAGAGAGGAAGTTGGGAAGATCATAAGGATCATGGCTAATGATATGCATTTTATTAGTAAAACAGAAAAACACTGAAGGATTTAAGGCAGGAAACTGGCATGCTATAACTGAACTTGTTTTTACTCTGAAACATTTGATAATAGGTTGCAGACATGATGTCCCATTGCCCTTGAAATATTTCCACAATACAAGAACACTCTCCTACATAACCACAGTTCATAACCAAAGCACAACCATGTAAATCAAGACATTAACATTGATACAATATTACAATCCACAGACCCTTTTCAAATTTTGCCAATCTATAACAAACGGATTCAATCCAGGACCATGTACTGGCCCTAGCTGTCATGTCTCCCCAGTCTCCTTCAATCTACAACAGTTCCTCAGACCTTTCTGGACCTTCATAACATCGTTATTTTTAAAGATTACATGCCAGCTATTCAACAGAATGTCGCTCAACATGGGTTTGTCTAATATTTCCTCAGGATTAGGTCCAGGTTATGTACTTTTGGCAAGAATATCATAGAACTGATGCTAAGTTCTTCTTACTGCATCCTATCAGGAGGTACCCAATTTTGATTTGCCCCATTACTAAAGATGTTGGCTTTAGTCATTTGATCAAGGTGGTGTCCATCTATAAAGTCACAACTTTCATGTTGTAACTAAGTATTTTATAGGGATATACTTTGAGAATATGCAAATATCCTGCTCTTCAGCAAATTTGCACTTGCTAGTTTTAGCATCCATTGTTAACTCTTACTTGAATCAACTATTACTATGATGGTTGCTAAATGGTAGTTTTCCAATTCCATCATTGCTTCTACATGTATTAGTTGGCATTGTATTGTAAGGAAAAGCTTTTTCTTCTCCTTCCTTCCTTCATTTATTTATTTACCTATATTAGTATAGACTCATAGATTCTTATTCTTTCAACGTATTATAATATTACTTTCACTACTTATTTTGATGCTAAAATTTCACCAGCTATGGCCACTGGGAGCACCTCCAAGCTGGCTTCTTTGTCCTCTTGCAAGTCCCCATTTATATTTGAGAGCTTCCCTATTTAATGGCACAATGAAATGTTCCAGGCATATCTTGTATTATCTCTGCCCCAACGCTAGAAATCAGGGTTCCTGATTTCTTTTAGTAGAATCCTCTAAGGATTCCTGTTTTCTTTTAGTAGAGAATAATATTTAGAAACCAAGAACTAAATATAAGCATGCTCATTGTTAATGGGGTGTTGTTTCTCCTAGAACTTCCCAGTGCCTAAAGTTAGGAAATAAACACATACATACGTTCTTCTCTCTCTCTCTTCTCCCTCTCTTCTTTCCCTGTCTCTCCTTCCCTCCCTCCCTCCTCTCCTCTATTTATTTGGACATCTATCTTTATATATTAAAAGCCATGAGTTCACTCCAACATCTCAAATTCCAATTCACACCCAGTTCATTATCACTTTTCCCTTTTATATTTGTAACTCCCTTTGCTGACAGTGAGAAACCTGGCTCCCATTATCTCCAATATACATATTTGTTCAATTCTCCTTTGTGTAACTAATCTCCCAACCCTGCTGGACCACCACCTCCCTCAGACAATTTCTTTACTTAGCTCCAAATGTTGTCTCCAAGAAATATTAGGGAAGAGAAAAATGGTCGGTGCTTTGTCACTTCAAAAATATTTCTCTGGCTGCTGTTGGAGAATACATTTTAACAGGGCAAGAGTGGAATTAGGGAGAAGAGTTAGGAGGTCATCTATTCACCAATTTAGTTAAGAGAGAAATGATTTAAGAATATAAAAATAAGTGGAAGAATCCAAAACATGTTTTGGAGTTAGAGCTGGAGAAGTGTGGGTTTTGGGCTGGTTATCGTGAGTGGGTTGAGGGGCAAAAAGGACTGATGGATGATGCCCAGGGCTGGACTTGAGCAACTAATGGTGGGGACTTTCACAGAGATAAGAAAACACACAGACAGAAGTTTGCAGTGAGGTGGAAGTTATCAAGAGTCATATTTTGGAATTTTAATTGAAGATTCTTGTTAATATCCAAGGGGCAATGCCAAGTAAGCAGTTGAATATATGAGTCTGGAGATCAGAGGAGGGGTTGGGACTAAAGATATACAGACTGACATCAGCAGCAGCATTGAAAGTGGCATTTAATATCGTGGGGCTAAAAGAGATGGCCAAGGAAAAGAATAAAGATAAAAATGAAAAGAGAGCCTGAGGCCAAGCCCTACAGCTCTGTGCTCTGTAACACTGAGAATATGTCAGAGGAGAATGAGTCAGCGAGAAAAAGATAGAAGGGGGAGCTGTGAGACAGGAATGTACTCAGGAGATGACAGTGTCCTGGAAACCAAGAAAAGAAAGTGTTTCAAGTAGGAGGAAACATCTGACTATGTCAAAAGTTGCTGACGTGTCCAGTAAGTCAAGAGAAGTGCCTAAAGGACTTGGTTCCATGGAAACTGGGGGACTTGGATAAAAGCACTTTACTATTGTAGTAAGGATAGTTAGAGGGGGTTGAAAAGTGAATGAACACTGTCTTTCCGGCCATAAGGACAACTAGTTATCAGGAGAAACTTTCCTGATGGAAAACATATAAAATGGTTCATAAAATATTTATTTATTACATAGTAGTGTCTTTATATTAAAAATAGACATAATTCATCCACAGGAAAAATAGTATCCTTAATCATATGTGTTCCATTAAAAGAAATATTGACATTTATTAATTACATTCAAGTAGATTTTATATCTCTTCAATTAAATTTCTTCAAGCACTGATGTCTCTATCAAAATATTCACAGGTGTAAAATTTCTCATAGGTCTTAAGTGATAGCTTTCAGGGCAGAATTAGCTTCTTCAGAGGAGTTCTGATTTTCAGTGGAAACGAATGTCAGCTGTCTACCAGATTTGGGTCTAGCACATTGTTCTCTGCACTTTTCTTTCTCTCACATAAAGCAGCTGCTGAAACGGAATCAGCAATTCTCTCTCAGTCTCGAGAGTCCCACAACTTTTACCTTGAATTTTCTTTTGCCACTTCTTAGCAAGCTCTTCTCAATTTTTTTCCTTCACTAATTCTATGTCTCTTTTAAACTTTCAAGTCTTTTGTATCTTTAAGAAGTTGAGCTATGTCCTGATAGTTGATGTCAAAACCCCTTTTCCTTGTTTTTCACTTACTTTTTCCCATCTTTTCCTGTTTCGAAGATTCTGCTTTGCCCAAGTTTTATTTTTATAAATTTTTTCTACTTTCCTTTTTTATATATTTTCTTCTCTATACTACTCCAAAAGTTTCTGCCCCTGCTTTTGTCCAGTTTTATCTTTAAATGGAAGCTGTATCATTTTCATAAACATAAAACCTTCAGACAACTTTCCTCTTAGTTCTAGCATTTTGGGCAACCTTAGGAAGCAAAAACCTTGTCAAGCCCAGAAAATTTAAGATTCTTTAACTTGAAGAAGAGGTTGCATTCATGCTTTGCATAGTCTTAAACATATGATACAAAAAGCTTTCATTCCTCTTTGAAACAGAGCTCTGTATTCTAGGGTCATGGACTGGCAGGGCTATAGAACAGATCCACTGTGTTTTTCTGAGGTTTCTTTCATGTAATTTTTTTGTTTGCTTGTTTGTTAAAATACAAGGAACCTGATGTATGACTCTTCCTGGAAAGTAAAAATCCCAATGTTTGGCCTCCTCTGTCATATTGGGCTATCCAGCCACAGGGGTGTATCACAAAAGCATTTGCACTGCTAGTGGAATCCACTGAAAAACCAGTTTACCTCAGGAATGGCTATTTCCTGAGCCACCACATCAGTGAACTTTAAAATTCCACTTTGCAATTTCTAGAATGTGTGCTTGTATTATATATTACCTTTACAACCTTTCCAGGTACTCCAGGGTCTTTCCACAATATTCCAACCAGCTGCAAGTATTAAACTATAACAAAATGGTTTTCCTGGTTCTGATTTTGAAGAAAATGCACCATTAAATTATCTTCTCTTCTCCCACACGTACCAGATAGTAAGGGAGAAACTGTACGTGGGTGGGGGTCTCCAATGCTGTCGGCTGCAGCCCCCTTCACAGAGGTCCAAAGTAGATCCCAGATTCTCCATTCCTGGGTCCTGAGTGGCTGGGAAAGATCTGTTCCCTTTGCTTTGGCAAAATCTCTAAAATGGTATTTATATCCACTTCAAATTGCATGTCCAAAAGTCTTTCTGCTTCATCAAACACCAGAATATCAAAGGATTTCATCCACTGGCTAAATCCAATCGCTCAGTCTTTTAGAACATGCCCTCCAAGTGGCTTGAAATTGCTACTTTGAAGTTTTTAACCCTCCAGTGTCCTCTCTGAGATTCCTGTCTCCAGTAAAAATAATCTAAGCAAACAATGGCAACTGCCTTGTCTGTTTGAATAGCCAGTTCTGTTGCTACAACCTGTTTTTGTTTAACACCCTTTTTTCTTAAAAAGAATTTAAAGGATAGAAAGAAAAATGTTAGTTACCTTTTGACCCAGAAATATTCCCTCTAGGAATCTACCTTGAAAATATGCCTTCACACACACACACACAAAAACAATAATAACACACAAGGATTGTTCTCACATTCCTTTTCAGTAATAAAATATCAAAGGGAAATAAACCTAGTAGTAGCAGACTGATGAAATAAATAATGATATATTCACACTAATACTATGCAGCTTTAAAAAGAAAAAGATTTCTCTGTACTGATTTGGAGAGATCTCCAAGACATATCATACCATGGAAAAAAGCAATGAGCTATACATTTCATATGATGTGCTAACTTTTTTTTGTATGAGAAGAAGGTGAATAATGGATAGAGGCATAATATTGTAATTCTGAAACTATCTCACATATATTGTAAGAATAAGTAAATAAGAAAGTATGTTAATTTTAGTAAGAACCAAGATTTTTGTTATACGAGAAAAGAGAAGTACAATATAAAATAAGCGAAGAAAAATTTTTGTAACGTTAAATTTGATATGGAAATATTAAAATGAACTTATAAGTTTTGAAAATAACACACTTCCGGGTTTATCCAATGAAAGGGCATAAAACAAATACATCCCATAGTATCTTGGACAAATGGCTGATTTACAGGTATGAGACAGACAAAGAACATGGTGAGCCTGGGATGTACTGCTGTGCCAAAGCAAGGAAGCCTTCGATGACCAATGGGGGCATGGCTAAAGAACCCAAGAACTGGAGTGATGTCACTAAGATGGTTACATAGGTCATTCCTGACTTTGCTCCCCCTCACAAGAACAACTAACAACTATTCAAGAACAAGACACTCCTGAGAGAATCCTAGGACATGAAGGTGAGGCTGAAGCACACCCTGCATCGCAGAGACCAAGAGACACTGCAACAGAAGGTAAGAGAAGAGGTTACATGTTGACTGCACTGTTCCTCCCCCAGGGCAGTACAGCACAATGCATAGAGGTCTCCTCTGAGTTTCTTGTTCCTCCTGTGGGAAATGTGAACCCAGGGGGGACAACTGATATCCCCCCAGTATTGTGGGTTGCTTTGTGGGAGCACCCACTCTGATCATGCACCATAGGGAAATCTGCAGGGCTCAACCACTGGAAATATGACTGTGACAGAGAAGTGGGGAGAGGCTTGTAACAACCAGCACACAGATCTTAGCAGACTGAGTTCATACCTGCAGTGCCCCAGTAGTAATCCCAACCAGCAGATTTGCTCATCCACAGAACCAAGTTGGGGCACACTCTGACCAGGGAACTAGGTGGGGTGCAGATACACCTGATTCAGATCCTCAAACAAGGAGTCTTGCCAGTCCTAGAGCCCAGTTTGACCACGCCTAGACAATGTGCTGAATCACAGGCCGAACTGCTATACAGAGAGAGTTGTACAGTCCCATCTGACCAGAAGGGCTGGTGACAACTCCTGGAAGCTGTGGGGCCCAGTGGTGCTTGAGCTGACAGGTGAGCAGACAGAGTTGACTGCTCCCAGAGCAAAGCCAGTACCCAGCATGGAGGCTTCCTCTGCTATATACAGGCAGAGAGATTAATTCATAACCAAGGCTGAGGGTAGCTCCTGGCCACTCCCAGCTGGACAGCTATTTTGGAAAAATGAGGGAAGCCTGGAGCTGTCCCTCCCCTTCTCATCCAGGCAAGGGAGCTGAGACATAGCCCCACCCACTGTGGAGAGTGTCTTCCGGTCCCACCTGACCAGAAGGGCTGGCGACAACTCCTGAAAGCTGTATGGCCCAGTGGCTCTAGAGCCGAGAGAAGGGCAGACAGAACCAGTGGTTTGCAGAGCAAAGCCAGTGGTCTTGTTTGGCCAGGGAACTTTGGGTGTGGGTCAGCTTGAGTTAAGACAAGAAAGAGCTCTGACTGGTTTTAGAGCTGCTTCTCCCACTGTGCCCAGACAGAGAATCTAATTCATAGCCCCCTTCATTGCTGGATACAGCCTTCAGCCAGTCCAAACAGGAGACCTAATGAGAGCACACAGGAAGATGCATAGCCCATCCAACAGCCCTATATACAGTGATACTTGAACAGAAAGCAGAGCCCACGGCTTCCCCCAACTGCAGAGCAAAACCAATGGCCTCACCTGGCCAGAGAATTTAGTACACACTCAAGCCTGATTTGGGCTCCCAAACAATGAGCTGTACAGACTCTGGGACACAACCTGCTGCCCTGCCAGGGAAGGGAAGCTAATTCACAACTCCATCTTCTACTGAATACAGTACCTAGTACACAGTCCCAACCATCGAGTAAGCCTGAAGTACACAGTCCCAACCATCTAGTAAGCCTGACCGAAGAATTCAGGCAATCATGGAGCCTGTCCAGCAGCCTCACTTGGGTAGGAAACCAAGCTAGCAACCCTGCCCATCTGTTCTCAGCCAGTAGCACACCCCTGCCCTCATCTTTGCCCTCAGACCTTACACAGTTGTCCTTGCCCCAATATACAGCAGGCCCCTAATACCCAGAGACATTACCAGCAGACACACCCAGAAACCCAAACTGAACTTACTGGTGAAGAACTGTCTCTGCCAAAGTAAACCTGTAGTCTGGAAAAGGAGCCAAATTACTCAAATGTGTAGATACAAACATAAGGAATCACAAAAAATCACGTAAATATGATACCACCATAGGAAACTAATAAAGCTCCAATAACTGACATTTAAGAAATGGAGATCTGTGAATTGTCAGACAAAGAATTCAGAATAATCCTCTTAAGTAAGTTTAGTGAACTATAAGAATTCACAGACAGACAACTAACCAAAATTAGGAAAACAGTGAATGAACTAGATGAGAAATTTGACAGGGAAATAGCAATCGTAAATAAAACCCAAAAATCCTATAGTTGAAAAATACAATCACTGAACTCAAGAATATAAAAGAGTCTCAAGAGTCTCAAATGTGAATTCAAATGCATAAGAAAGAATCAGTGACCTGGAGTCTAGGACATTGAAAATTACCCAGTAAGAGGAACAAGCAAATGGTAACCAAAAAAAAAAAGTAAGAATAGCTATATTTACATCAAACAAAATAGACTTTAAACTAAAAATGGTAAAAAGAGACAAAGAAGGTCATTATAATAATAAAGCGGTCAATACATCAAGAAGATATAACAATTGTAAATGTTTATGTGTCCAACATCAGAGCACCTAAATATATGAAGCAAAAATGACTAAAAGGAGAAATAAACAGTAATACAATAATAGGTGGGTAATAGTTGGGGACTTTACCCCACTCTCAACAATAAATAGATCATCTAGACAGAGAATCAATAACGAAACTGCTGATTTGAACACCACAGACCAAATGGACCTAACAGACTTATAAGGAACATTCTATACAACAACAGCAGAGTACACATTCTTCTCAAGTGCACATGGACCATTTTCTAGAATAGACCATTAGGCCTCAAAACAAGTCTTAGTAAATTAAAGAAAACTGAAATCATACTAAGTATTTTCTCTGACCACAAAGGCATAAAACTAGAAATCAATAATAAGATGAAAACTGGAAAATTCACAAACACATGAAAATTAAACAACACTCTCCTGAAAAATCAACGGATCAATGGATCAAAAATTTAAAAGGAAATTTTCTTAAGACAAGCAGAATTGGAAACACCACATATCAGAACTTATGGAATGCAGCAAAAGTTCATAGCAATAAATGCCTGCATTAAGAAGAAAGAATGATATCAAATAAGTAACCTAACTTTATGACTTAAGGAATTAGAAAAAGAAAACACTGAGTTCAAAGTTAGCAGAAGAAAGGAAATAATAAAGATTAGAGTAGAAATAAATGAAATAGAGAACAGAAAACCAACAGAAAAGATTAACCAAACTAAGCATTGGTTGTTTGAAAGATGAACAAAATTGGCAAATCCTTATATAAGGGTTGGTGTATATGGACTAAACAGGAAAAAAAAAAAAAAAGGACATAAATCAGCAAAATTATAAATAAAAAAGGAGACATTACAACTGATACCACAAAAAATTCAACTATACCACAAAAAACTGAACAACCTTGAAGAAATGGAAAAATTCTTAGAAACAAAACTTACAAAAACTGAATCAGGAAGAAACAGAAAAATTAAAAATCTGAATAGACAAATTACTGGTAAGGAGGTAGAATCAAAATCTCCCAGCAAAGAAAAGCCCAGGTCCAGATGGCTTCACTGGTGAATTTCACCAACATTTAAAGAATAATTAACACCAGTCCTTCTCAAACTCTTCCAGAAAATCAAAGAGGTGGGAACACTCCCAAACTCATTTTATGAGGTCAGCATTATCCTGATACCAACACAAGAAAAGGACACTCCCAGAAACAAAAACTAAAGCCCATATCCCTAATGAAACAGATGCAAAATTTCTCAATAAAATACTAGCAAACGAAATTCAGCAGCACATTAAAAGAGTCATTCACTATGATCAAGTAGGATTTTTTTCGCTGGGATGCAAGGATGGTACAACACATGCAAATCAATCATCACATTATTAGGATGAAAGAAAAGAATCACATGATCATCTCAGTGGATGCAGAAAAAGCATTTGATAAAATTCAACATCCATTCATGAAATTAAAAAAAAAAAAACTCTTAACAAAGTAGGCATAGAAGTAACATACCTCAACATAATAAAGGCCATATGTGACAAGCCCACAGCTAATATCAATGGTGAAAGGCTGAAAGCTTTTTCTCTAAGATCAGGAACAAGATAGGATGTCCACTCCTACCACTCCTATTCAACATAGTACTAGAAGTCCTAGCTATAGCAATCAGGCAAGGAAAAGAGATAAAAGGTATCAGACCTGGAAAGGAAGAAGTAAAATTGTCTCTATTTGTAGACAACATGATTTTATATATAGAAAATACTAAAGACTCAACCAAAAAAAAAAAAAAAAAAAGCTAGATCTAATCAATGAATTCAGTAACATTGCAGGGTACAAAATTAACTTACAAAAGTCAGTAGTATTTCTATACTCTAAGAATGAAATTTTTGAAAAAAATAAATGCATTTCATTCACAATAACATCAAGAACAATGAAATACTTAGGAATAAATTTATCTAAGGAATGAAAGCTCTCTATGCTGAAAACTAAAAGACATTGATGAAAGAAATCAAGGAAGACACAAATGGAAAGGTATTTTGTGTTCATGGATTGGAAGAATATTGTTAAAATGTTAATACTACCAAAAGTCATCTATAGATTCAATGCAATCCCTATCAAGATTCCAATGGCATTTTTTTTTACAAAAGTAGAAAAAAGTCTTAAAATTTATATAGAATCACAAAAGACCCTGAATAGCCAAAGAAATCCTGAGAAAAAAGAAGAAAGAAGAAGGTATTACACTTCCTTATTTCAAGCTATACTATACAGCTATAGTCATCAAAACAGAATGGTACTGGCATGAAAACAGACAAAAGGACAAATGGAATAGAATCAAGAGCCCAGAAATAAACCCAAGCATATACATTCAACTAATATTTGACAAGGAAGCCAAGAATACTCAATGAAGAAACCAGTCTCCTCAATAAATGGTGCTAGAAAAATTGGATATTCACATGTAAAAGAATGAAATTGGACCCATATCTTATACCACTCACAAAAAATAACTTGAAATGGATTAAAGACTTAAAGGTAAGACCCAAAACCATGAATCTCTTTAAAAACATAGGAACAAAGATCCTTGATGTGAGTCATAATAATTTTTTTGGATATGATATGTAATGCACAAATCAAAAATAAATAAGTGGGACTACATCAAACTAAAAAGCTCTGCACAGCAAAAGAAACCATCAACAAAGTGAAAAGACAATCTCTGGAATGGGAAAAAACATTTGCAAACCATATATCTGATAAGGGGTTAATATCCAAAACACATTAAATACAACTCATAAACCTCAATAGCAAAAATACCAAACAACACAATTAAAAAATGGGCAAAGGACCTGAATAGACATTTCTCCAAAGAAGATATATGAAAGGCCAACAGGTACATGAAAAGATGCTCAACATCATTAGTCATTAGGGAAATGCTAACTAAAATGAGATATCACCTCTGGCCTATAAGAATGGCTATCATCAAAGAGACAGATAACAAATGGTGGCATAGATGTGGTGAAAAGGAAACCCTTGTGTACTCTTGGTGGGACTGTAAATTGGTACAGCCACTATGGAAAACAGTATGGAGTATCCTCAAAAAATTAAAAATAGAACTACCATATCCACCAATTTCACTTCAAAGAATATATTCAAAGGTAGCAAAAACACTAACCTGAAAAGATATCTACACCCTCATGTTCATAGCAGCATTATCTACAATAGCCAAGACATGGAAACAACCTAAGTGTGCAAGATAGATGAAGAAAGAAGTTGTGGTATACATATATAATGTAATATTCACTGTATGTGAATATTCAGCCATAAAAAATGAGGAAATCTTACCATATGCAACAACATAAATGGACCCTGAAGGCATTATGCTAAGTGAAATAAGTCAGAGAAATGTAAATACTGTATCATCTCATTTCATATGTGGAATCTTTAAAAAACAAACTCATAGAAAAAGAGGTCAGATTTGTGATTACCAGATGCAGGGAGTGGGAGAAGGGGGAATTGGAGGAAGATGGTGAAAAGCTGCAAACTTCTAGTTATAAGATAAATAAGTACTAGGGATGTAATGTACAACATTGTTAGTTAACACTGATGTACAATATACAGGAAAGTTGTTAGAGTAAATCCTAAGAGTTCTCATCACAAGGAGAAAATTCTTTTTTCCTTTACTCTTATTTTCTTTTTCTTTTTTATTGTATGTATATGAGAATATGGCTGGATGTTAGCTGAACCTAATTGCTAATTATTTCACTACATATGTAAATCAAACCATCATGCTGTATGCCTTAAACATATAGAGTGATGTATGTCAATTATTTCTGAAAAAAAACTGGAAAAAAAAAGAACCCAAGAATCATCTTAAGAGGTTCTCACTGACCAAATCAATTCCTTACTCCAAAAATTAATAAAGAGAAAAAACAAGCATTTACCCTAACTTTTTTTCTTAATTAATTAATTTATTTATTATTTATTTTTGGCTGTGTTGGGTCCTCGCCTCTGTGCGAGGGCTCTCTCCAGCTGCGGCAAGCGGGGCCACTCTTCATCGCGGTGCGCGGGCCTCCCACCATCGCGGCCTCTCTTGTTGTGGAGCACAGGCTCCAGACACGCAGGCTCAGTAGTTGTGGCTCACGGGCCCAGTTGCTCCGCGGCATGTGGGATCTTCCCAGACCAGGGCTCGATCCCGTGTCCCCTGCATTGGCAGGCAGATTCTCAACCACTGCGCCACCAGGGAAGCCCTACCCTAACTTTTTAGGAGGAATAGTAGTTTATGTCCAGATGATGAGGGAAAACTTTTAACAGGAGACTATCAAAATAATAAATGTAGAAGAAATGCTAGAATGAGAAAATGATGGTCAGTGAGAGATTTTCATGGTACCAAATATCATTGCATTTGTTTTCTAGAGCTGAGGTAGCAAAGCACCACAAGCTGGGGTGGCTTAAACAACAGAAATTTATTGTCTCACAGTTCTGGAGGTTAGAAATCTGAATTCAAGGTGTAGGCAGCACCATGCCCACTCTGAGGGAAGGGTTTATTCCAGGTCTCTCTCCTTGGCTCATAGATGGCCATCTCTACGTGTGTGTCTTCACATAATCTTCCCTCTATGTGTGACTGTCTCTGTGTCCAAATTTCCTCTTTGTATAAGGACACCAGTCATGCTGGATTAGGGCCTACCCTAAAGACTTCATTTTAACTTGATTACCTCTGTAAAGACTCTGTTTTCAAATAAGGTCACATTCTGAAGTACTGGGATTTAGTACTCCCAAATCTACAACAAATCTTATTTTTGAGGGGAAACACCTTAGGGGTTAAGGCGATTGCTCACATTAAGGGGAAAGGCGTACTCTTACCATAGAAAAATTTGGTGATCACTTAACCAACTGACCCATGTTAACATACTAACAGTGGGACAACTTTGCTGCAGGCACCACCTGATGTAATGCACTGGAAAGAGCACACAGTGCCACCTATGATGTCTGCTGACCAAAGGTACCTAATCAGAGTCATGTCAGCCAGTGGACTTCAATTTACAGGGGGAGAAACAAGGCAGAGGGCATTCACAGGATCACAAGATCATATTCAGACAAATTCATGACACAAAACATTCTGCAACACATCTGACCTGGAGAAGTCAATGCCTTGAAAATAAATGTGTCATAACTTCTCTAGAATATAATAGGTTAAAAAGACATACTAATAAGAAATGATACATGGTCCTTGGCTGGATATTTGTTAGGAAAGAAAAGCTCTAAAATACAATTTGGAGACAACTGAGGAGTTTGAATATAGACACTGAATACTGGATAATATTAGAGTAGCAGTGGGATATGTGCTTCCTGATGATATAGAACAGATATGGTATTATGTTCTATAGAGAATTCCTTATTTTTAAGGGAAGTGGTTAGAGGTGAAATCCACATATTGTCTGCAATGTATTTTCAAATGGGTTCAGTTAAACTAATTTGTCATTGCTGGAAGAGATTGTTACACTAATTCCTTACTCTGAAAACTGATAACCAATGGGAAAAAATTAAGCATTTACCCCAATTTTTCAGGAAGGACAGTTATATTCATAACAGATGTAGCAAATGTTAATTATTGAATCTGGGTGGTGAGTATATGAGTATTTACTACTTTTGAATAATTTCACAATAAACATTTGAAAGATAAAAAACCTAACTGAATAGAGATGCACATGTTCATAAATAGGAGGGCCTATATATTTGATACAATGTCAATCAAAATCCCAGCAGAGTTGAGTATGTGTGCAACTTTATAAATTAATTCTCAATTTGAATGTAAAATTTTAAAGGATTAGAAATAACTAAGACTCTCCTGATGAAGGAAATTAACAATGTGAGATGTGCCCTACTGGATATTAAGATTTCTAATAGGGCTTCCCTGGTGGCGCAGTGGTTGAGAATCTGCCTGCCAATGCAGGGGACACGGGTTCGAGCCCTGGTCTGGGAAGATCCCACATGCCGCGGAGCAACTGGGCCCGTGAGCCACAGCTACTGAGCCTGCGCGTCTGGAGCCTGTGCTCCGCAACAAGAGAGGCCGCGATAGTGAGAGGCCCACGCACCGCGATGAAGAGTGGCCCCCACTTGCCGCAACTAGAGAAAGCCCTCACACGAACCGAAGACCCAACACAGCCAAAAATAAATAAATAAATAAATAAATAAAGTAGCTATAAAATTTAAAAAAAAAAAAAAAAAAGATTTCTAATAAGGGTAAAGTGATTAAGACAGTGTGGTATTGGTGCAGGAAACTGAGAGTCTAGAAGAACAGAATTCAGGATGGTGGTTGGGAGGTGGAAGGAGGTAGGGTGAGAAGGGATACGATTGGAGAGACACCTATACTGGAACGTTCCATTTTTTAAGCTGGGTGTTGTGTATATGAGTGTTCAAGTTATTCTTTAAACAGAACATATATATTATATATTGTGTTTAATATATATCACAATAAACAAAAGAAAACATGGTATAAAGTGTCAAAAAAACTGCCAATGGGAGTTAGGTGGCAATAAAAAAAAGAAAAAAAGAAAACTCATTTACAAATTTTTGTTGTAAAAAAAAAAGAGTATAAGGACAGTATTTGATGGGGTGAGAGTAGAGATTGGTTTGTTTGCTTGTTTGCTAGCATGTTTATTTACTGCACAAAAGATCCTGCAGAAGGGGAAATATTGATAATGCAGGAGGAAAAGGCAATGACTGCAAGAGTGAACACGAACCAAAGCACAAATGTAGGGGTTGCCCTGGGTCAGATCAGGAACATTTCAGGAGGGGCAACAGAATATATTGTCACAGAGGTAGACAGTGTTTTAGATTGGATGGTGGAAGTACAGCTCTGATCTGATGGCTTCTCCCTCAGTGAAGTAGCAGACAAAGCCAGGAGCTGAGGAGGTAGAGTGACTGCAGAAGGGGAGAGAGGTTTAAGAGAGGAAGGAAAGCAAAGGCCTTTCCAGTGAGTAGGCAAGTCAATGCTGTAGGAAAGTGCAGTAGGATTGCTGTACTGTAATGAGCACCTTTTAATCCTGTGTGATCATGAACTTAAAATAAAATAGATCAGCAGGGCTGTGACATTTTCTCCAGCTACTTCCACCTTAGAAGATGCTGAGGGGGCTTCTGCCAGGTTTAGGACTCAGTCAAGGATACAAATATAAGGATGCACCATGAATCAAGGTTGGGCAAGGTAGGAAGAGAAGACTGAAGTGGGTAATGGATAATTTAAAAAAGCAGTGGATGGAGGTCATCATGGGATCTAAGAATTATTGAGGTGCTATAAATAAGGTGAAAAGCTAGCAAGCAGAATATACAGAATGCGGGGTATCACAGGTAATGTTGTTCCCACTAATAATAAAACCTAAAGTGTAATCATGGGAATGGGTGACCCAGATGGAATGGAAGAAATTATTATTAAAAGTCATTAAGAAGTTGGGGTGTTAGATAGGGCCTCCAAATGAGGCTGAGGTCACAAGGGATAATGACATGAGTCTGGGAAATAAAGAAATTCTGAGAAACTGAATTTTCAATTCAGTTTCAACAGTTTTGAATTTTTAGTAGTCACTAACGTCCTAACCTTGTAAGTAAATGAATATTTTTTAAAGGGTGAAAATATACTTATTCACAAACTTTAAATTCTCAACCCCTGGCATACATGCTATACTGTGGTTAATTTTCTACTTAATAAAAAAGAGCATTTGCAATTTCATGCACATTTTATAATGGCTTACTCTCTCCATAGGTTTTAATTATCTACACCAACAGTTTCATAAGTTGGGTCATCAATATAGTAAGTCTGTATATCTCTTCCAAAGGACCCTGTTTAGATATTATTTATGATACTACCATGGTAACACATGGCATCTCTCAAGGCCTAATTTTCCCAGACTAAAGAGTTGTACTACATAATCCACAAGGTTCCCCACAAATATAACAAAATTGAGAATGCAATTGCATTCCTGAAATAAAACCTTTCTGCTGACTCATTTGCTCCCATTTTACGTAATTTCTCCCCCCCACCACCAAATCACTATAAGTAGCCATGTTTTAAAACAAGATTTTTCTACGAAGTCTGAGTCAATATCTGAATCTAAATAAGTGTTATCAATAAACTAAGGCTCACTTTCTGTGGAACTTACTGTGCTTCTGGTTGAATACTGTCTTGCTACATAATTCTGGTATTGATAATTTTCTTCTAAACCTCATGACTTGTTTATATAATTATCATAATTCTTGGTTCTAGATTTTAAACACAATAGAAAGGTATGGGACAATTAAAAGACAAAGCAGTAAGCATAAACATCATCTAACCTTTGCCCATAAAAAAAAAAAAAAATCATCTTTGCCCATGATCAAGAAATACCTGTAGTGTGACTGTGGCCATTCCATTCATGTGTCCCTAATGCCAGTTCTAAACTGGCCAATGACAAAAGTGGCTAATGTCAACTGAGTCAAATCATTTTGTCTACTTCATTGTTCAGTGCCTCTTCTTTGGTGGATACTTTCTGTTAGGCATTAATATATGATTCAAAAATTATACTCAGTGCCAACTCCCACATATCCATCCACAGCTATCCCAGACCTTCTCATCTCTGATCTTCCAATCTTTTCCTTCCATGCTCCTGACCAGTCTACTAGGCCATTAGCAAATGTCCAGAAATGTACATATGTTCTCCCCTTAGGTCACTTCTCCTTCCACAAAAAAAAAAATAAAAAAATAAAACAATGTCTAATAAAATCCCAAAAGAGTGAGCAATACCTCACTGTGCTATAATTTAAAAATCCCTCAAATACTCTTTGAGGAAAAAAATAATCTGTTCAAGATTTTCTGAGCCGTATCTGAACAGAAGACTGAGAAATAAATATGCCACTTAGACTTTTAATGTCCTTCCTTGGATAATATAAAATGATGTAAGACTCAGGCCAAACTGGCTTGAATAATAGACATCCATTCCCAAGGCCCCTCTGCAGTGTGTTTCATGGAAGGTTAAGATAAACAGTGGTCCCTAATATACATAAGCATCCCCTTAATAGTTCCATGAATTTATGTGGAACTCAATAACCCTGAATGTAGGTTACCATTCTATTTTATGAGCTACAGAAGCCGTATAATCTCATCTCTGGTACAAGTTTGGTGTTCTGCAGGATGCTCTTAGCATCTGCTGTATACTATTGCTGGAGTGTATAAAAGGTTTGATGTACTCTACTAGGAATGATGATACAAATTATTGAAGTTCCTGCTTAGAGTAACCTGCTCAAATAAGGATAGACCGACCTTGGCCAACTGAAAAACCTTAGCATGGTACCACTTAAGCTGGAGTTAGGCAGAGAGAAACAAGGATAAATATACTAAAAACCTATTTCTTTCCTTGTTCTCTACTTGAACTTGTTCTTTCAACACTCACTCAATTCTTAGATTCAACCTTTACTCTGTTGGCAAATGAAAGAATATATTTTTAAACAATTCCCTGAGCAAAACCCTGCAGAGCATTAGTTATTTGATGCTAAGGTCAAAATGACCCTGATGTAATTGTTTATTCCAATTACTGAAAGGTTGAAAATGATAGAGATGATGTGTTCACAGCTGAGGAATGAAGTAACAGAATAAAAATATCTGATACCATGTTGGTGCTGTCACAGTGAAAGTATAAAGTTTCTGCATTTCAAGATACAGTCTGTCACAAAATCAGTCCTCAGTCAGACGAACCAGAGTATACCCGATGAGCCTGCAGGAAGATTAGGTTCTTCCTAACAACAAAGATGATATCCTTGCCTCCTATAAAAGACACTGAGAGATGACAAGGAAATATGGCAGTACCTAGAATGACAAGCAAGGAATGAGGTCGAAGTTTCCATGGTGGACAAAGGTCATGGCTCTGGCTATAGTATTTATGCCTGGTTACAGTCATATCACCTTATAGAAGAAGAAGGGTCTTGGCAGTAGATTTTTTTACAGTTTAGTATAGGGGTTTATTGTAATAGGGTGATCATTATTTCAGTTATTACTATAATGTAGCAAAGTAATACAGATTTTTAAAAATGGACAAATGGGGAATTTTTAAAATTGATTTTGAAACATTAGGTATGGGAGATAACTAAAGTTAGGGGAACAATAAAAGGAAAGTATTGCTCAGAGAGGAAGTTTGGATTATAGGAGGAGGGTAGACGTCAAAAAGTTAATTGTAGAAAGGTTTGCATTCTTTTAACCGCACATGTGAAGGTAACCAATAACCAAGAAGCAATCTAACCAAAGATTTCCACAGGGCTTCCCAGAACCTACTCACATTTGGTTGTCCTAGAAATAGGGCATCCACCTTATGAAAAGGGAAGTTTAATACAAATGAAGCAAATAGTAATCAGAGGCTCTGCCTTGGGTAATGTTTGGGGAGAAGTTAGGGAGAAATCTCTCTTGCTGTCAGAAAGCATGCTACACAGGGAAATACAATACTAAAACATATCATTTAAAAATGAACATAAGCCTGCAAAGCTCCCTGATTGCGCTGACCACGGCTTCTGCTGCTCAGCACTGAGCAAAGAGCTCCATCTGCAGTGAGGACCTCAGTGTCTCACCTGGTTGATGGCAGCATTGTCATTCAGTGGGAGACCAGACTTGGGGTCTGACTGGGACCAGCAGATGGCCTCTCTCAGTGCCTCATGGGTTCAGAACAGTCTAGGTGACCTGCTATTTAAAGGGCTCTCCCTGACCTGACCTTCTCCTTGTAGGGCTGGAGGCCATGGTAGGTGGAAGGGAGGGAAGTGAGGCAGGGAGAGAAACAGGAAGTCACTTAGGGAGTTTTGGTAATTAAGAGTTCTGTCAGAGAAGTCTGAAAACATAAATTTGGGGGACATTTTGCTTATATTTTCTCTACTTAATTAGAGGTTTACAATGAAGAAATTAAACACATGTACAAAGTTAGCAATAAAAATGTATTTTTTATAAAAGTATTTTCAAAACAAAAATATCTGAGAAATGGGTTTTCATTTATATAACTCAAAATTAATTTTAAAAGTTTCACTTCATAGGCAACAATTAGCTTTCATTATGTTCAACTTGGCATTTAGATACTATATCTTATTTCCCTTCTCCTATAGGACATTTGTTTGCTTTCTGTTTAATAAATGAATTCCACTTCTTCTTAACTGAGTACATGCTAAATACAACCTGACATTAGCCAGAACTGTAGACAAGATGGAGATTCATATTGAACTTTGTCATAATAAATAGTTACTTGCTATTTTTTCTGAGGAATCATTAGAGAATTAAGTAACAAGATGAAGGAGATAAGCCCAAGGGTCAACAGAGATATGGCCGAATGGGAAGTTGACTATTAGTAAATAATCTGTACTGTTGAAGATATGTTAGGGTTTAGAGGGCTAGAAAAGAAAGGAAGAAGTAGTATCAAAACTTTAGGGTGATAAAACAATAAGGATGACTATAGTTAACAGGACCACAGAACGTAAAGAGATGTAACCTGGGAACCCAGAAAATGGAGATTAAGTATGGTTTGCACAGCAAGCAGGATGGAGTGGTTGGGTAAGAGGAAAAGTTATTAAAATAAGTATAACACACACATTTGTAATGGATTGGGGGGAAGTAGTTGGGTGCTGCACAGTTAATAACAGAAATGTCTATACAGGGCAAATGTTTATAAAAGAAACACCCTCCTGACTCCACTTTCTCTTTTAGCTGCCATCTCATTACTCTTTCTCCGTTCACAGACAATACTTCAAAATCTTTGTATTCATTATCTCCAATTCCTACCACTCCAAAGAAAATTCCCTTGTCAAGGTTATCAACAACTTCCATGTTGATAAACCAGCAATCAGTCCTTTATTTAGGCTGACCTGCCAACAGCATCACTTTCCCTCCTTGAAAATTTTGTCTTTAGCTTTGAAGACAGAAATCTCTTGATTTCCTTCCTGTCTGACCCCTGCTTCTTAGTCTCTTTTATTAGTTCTTACTCATCATTCACATTTCTAAATGTTTGAGTACACCCAAGCATCAACCTTTGGACTTCTTTTCTTGGCTCCACTAATGGTCTCATCATTTAAATACCACTGAACCATGATAATTTTGACATTTGTATCTCTTTCTGAACACAGCTGGACCTTTGCCCACAAACTCTAGACCCAAATAGTCAAATGGATATCTTATAGATACCTCAAACATAACATACAGTAGTCATACAAGTTGAAGGCAACTCCATCCTTCCATTGCTTGAACCACCCTTGACTTCTCTTCTTTTTTCCCTTGCATCCCAATTGGTCAAGTCCTGTTTGTTCTAACTTCAAACCACATCTATAATCTAATCACTTTTTATTATCCCCAGTGGTATTACCAATCACCATTATTATAGAAGAAACATGAAACAGAAAGCTGTAGAACATGCCTGATAGATTAAGAAACTATGAACATCAAGGCCAATAAGTACTAAGACTAGCAATTCCTCCATGATATGTGCTCTGTTTCAGTAGGGATAAGAGAGTAGTGATTTTACTAATAGGTAGGGTTAAGGCTTAGGAGATAGGAAGTCTTTCCACGACAATATGTTCCCTAGGTAAAGGATCTAAACCTAGATCCTTTAAGGCCATTCTAACATCACCTTTTCTATAAATATTTCCCTGACCTTCTTGACATGTCTTTTTTTTTTTTTGCATCCTCAACATCTTGCAGAGTTCTTAGACTAGAGCAGGAATGTACACAAATATTTACTAAAAGTTAGAATAAACACATTAAGAATTGTGTCAGCCAATGCTTCAGATGTTCACCTCAAGTCATGGCTTGAAAGAAAAAAGTCCCAATTCTAGATAAATTTAAACTTAAGCACCTTTCCTGAGAAAACATTTGGAAATGTATTTTCCAAAATTAGGACCTCCCTACTTACTGCAGAAAGCAAAATTACATGGATTTACCCCTGTTTCTGGGGGCAAATCAAGGCCATATGAAGAAAGTTCAAATAAGATGTAGAGAGAAAAGAGCTGCTGAAAACTTCTTATGTATTTATAGAGGTGCAGAGAGGACCCAGCAATATAGCATTTGCATGTTCAACCCTGCAATACAGATTATTATATGTGGGCCAAGGGAAAAATTAACATTCCATTTCCATAGACTTACTAATACAGCTCATATATACTAAACTCTTAAGGGCTGTGTTTCTCCAGGTAAGCTTCTCATTGCTCAATCAAAAACCAGGAAGTGTTTCACAATACAAACAAGCTGTTTCAGCTGAAGATACTAACCTCTTGTTAAAAACACCTCCAGTGTGATCACTCAGCTGGTGGCAAGAAAGAATGCGCTATCTTCTTCCACAAAACCTCACCCACCTCTAGCATATACTGATGTCTTGCTCCATATTCTCTTTACACAATTTGTTTAGCTATCAATCACTAAATGCTTTCTGGAATTTCTTGTGTTGCAACCATAGATGCCATTGTTTGGTAGAAAGAACATATATTTTTGGAGTTTCAACTTCGTTTTAAACTTTTGTTATACAAGCTGTGTGATCTTGAGCTTAGTTACTTAACTTTGCAAACTTCCAACACTGCACAAATGCAAGTTATTAAAACACAAGGCCATGTAGAGATCTTCAAATTTTTGTAGGCATGGCATATGACAGAAAGATCAGATGGAAGCCACAGAGAAGATCTCTATACAATTTCAGGACATAATTCAAAATTGTCCAAAATTCCAACAGCAAACTGAGGGAGGTGGTGAGCCCTCTCACTAACAGGGCTCAACCAAGGGAGATGACACTATTTGCAGGAGCTATAGAAGGGGCATGTGCATTGAACAGGATTTGGAGTGACAGCATCCTAAGGTTCCTTGAAGTTTCTGAGAGAATTTTCCTTTCTCACATAGCTAAACCTTCTCTCAATAATTAATTCACAAGCTGGAGAACAACACTGTGCATGATTCTTATTTACATTCCTCACATGCTTAGCACTGTGTTCTACACATAGTAGGGGTTCAATAAATATTTTATAATTGATTGAGAAAAGCTATAATAAATGTCACTGTTCTGGAGGTTTTCTCAGCATGAGTAGAGAGAATTTATGTGAAAAGAAATAACTAAATTGCATGCATCCAAAATAAACATTATCAAATCCAATTTGTGTTTGAAAAAGATGTTGACACTCACTTGTACATGTCTTGGGAATGTTTCCAAATTAAATGCATCATGGACAAAAACATGAGACACAATTAAGAAAATGAAGGGTATAAAAAATTAGCCAAGCCTATTCATTCTTTCCTAGAAGTAGAAACCATACTACTAGGGAATGAAGCTATATTTTGTCTCAAAAACATTTTTTTTAATTTTTTTTTAAATTTATTTATTTATGGCTGTGTTGGGTCTTCATTTCCGTGCGAGGGCTTTCTCTAGTTGTGGCAAGTGGGGGCCACTCTTCATTGCGGTGCGCAGGCCTTTCACTGTCGTGGCCTCTCTTATTGCGGAGCACAGGCTCCAGATGCGCAGGCTCAGTAGTTGTGGCTCACGGGCCTAGTTGCTCCGTGGCATGTGGGATCTTCCCAGACCAGGGCTCAAACCCATGTCCCCTGCATTAGCAGGCAGATTCTCAACCACTGCGCCACCAGGGAAGCCCAACATTTTTTTAATAATCATGAAACAGAAAGAATTTTTCTTGATTAGTTAGTTTTAACTCTTGCCTTGGTGGGCTAGGTAATGGTGGTTAAAATATTTTTTAAAAAATCCACATTGATTATCATGGTTTGTCCAATAAATACTAAATGCCCAAATATTGAGGCTCAATGTAGGACAAAATGAAGAAACTCATGGTACCTGCCTCTAGTGAAAAACAAGCTTGTCAACAGGTCTCAATTGTGGAGTTAAATGCATAATCTCTACACTCTGGATAAGGAGGTTAAAATTCAGTTTTAACTACATTTATAAAGCACCTACTATATACTGAGTGTATTTATATCCATGTCATTATACACAAAAAGTCTCAAGTCATCGGATGAGTTGAATTACCCTATTTTTCAGATAAGGAACTTGAAGCTTGAGGCAAGAGTGGCTCATCATGAACCTGAAGCCAGCGTTCTCTGATTCCAAGTCCCAGGATCTTTCCTTAGCACCAGGATGCTCTTCCAGCCCCCTGAGAGCTTCCTGTCAAATACATTTCCTGTGCATAAGCCTTTTCTGTATGTAGTACAGGGAAGAAAGACCCAGCCAAAGCATGAGCTAGTCGGAACCCACATTCAGGGAGCAGAAGGAAATTCTGGAGTTAGCAGAAGCTACTAAGTAAGAGTAGAGTGAAGAGAACCAATCCTGTACGTTTAACTATCATCTGTATGTTTATGATGCCTAACTTTTTATTTCTGGCCCTGCCTCCTCCTCTGAATCCCAAACTGTTATCTTTGCCCACCCAACATCGCCACTCCCATGTCTAATAACCATCTCAAATACACGAGCAAAGCATGATTCTCAATACCCCCACCCTAAAGCCCCTGCTCCTCTCCTCACTGTCCCCATCTAAGGTAATGGCATCAGCATTCATCCTTCTGGAGCTCCAAACCTGAGGTTCATCCTTGATTCCTCTCTGTCTCTTCCACCCACACTGATTACATCATTGAATCCCATCAGCAATATCTCCAAAATGTATTCCAAATTTGGTCTGTGTTTCTGCCCCCCACCACTGGCAGCCTCATCCAAACCGCCCTCACCTCTTGCTCAGACAGCTACAACAACCCTCTGCATCTACTCTTGCCCCCTTCAATCTACTGTCCATCCACAGCAGCCAGAGTGGTCTTCTGCAACCAGAAATAGAATCATGTTGACCACTCCCTCCCTCCACAGACGTCTCATTACACTTAGGATAAAACCCAGACTCTTTTATTTTGGCCTGTGAGAGGCAGCATGATCCAGCCTCTGCAGGATCTTCAGCCCCACATCCTGTCAAGTTTCCCCACCTAAGGATTCTCTGGCTTCCTGGGTCTTGACATTATGTTACCTCCTCCAGCCATTAACACCTCCTATCATCTCAGTCTGAAATGCTGTCCTTTTCGACCCTGGCATGTCATCCTTATTGCTTCTGCAATGTCACCACCTCAGAGAAGTCACCCTTAACAGTCCTTTCCAAAAAGGAGAAGCCATGCGATCTGTATCGCTGACCTGATTTACTCCCTCCAGGGCTGTTATTGACTTGAAAGCTCATTACTGTCTAGCCCATTCCAACCTCCTGCTCATTTGGTCCCATTAGGACCTATGAGACCCTGCCTCTTCTGTTCACCACTTTATCTCCCATGGCTAGAGCAGTTCCTAGGGGTGTTTAATAAACATTTGTTGGCTGAATGAATGAATGAATGAGAGTCATGTTCCAAGGTCAAGGGAAAAGAACGTATTTGTTTTCTACTTAGAATATTCTCAACATAGGCTTTAGCCTATGTTGTACTTCTGTTCTTTTCCAATGTTTTAGTGATTTCTCTGCT
This sequence comes from Balaenoptera acutorostrata, assembly GCF_949987535.1. Taxonomy (NCBI): domain Eukaryota; kingdom Metazoa; phylum Chordata; class Mammalia; order Artiodactyla; family Balaenopteridae; genus Balaenoptera; species Balaenoptera acutorostrata. The sequence continues at coordinate 172,412,814 of NC_080064.1, read as the reverse complement.
GTTACTGTTGCTGAGAAAATGACTAGGAGACTTCAAGTTCACGCATGCTGAGAGAATGGTATAGAATGCATTTCAGGAGCAAGGTTAGTCAATTATGTTTGTGACAGGATAACTATAGGATATGATTTATATAAACTTGAGATTAAATGGAACAAATAGGATTAGTCATAATTTTATAACTCTTATAATAAAAACAGAACAATACGGATATATTTTTTGCACAAATCTTCACCACACTGACCTTCACTGAATAAACCAAAAGTTATCCAAAGAGCTGGTTTTTAAATGTGTGCTGTCTTGTGCATTGTAAAAGATGTCTTGTGCATTGCTAAAAGATGAAAAAATAAAGTGTTATAAGGAAAATGATTATAGGTTTCAAGGTACCTCTACCTATATGACACAAAGAAAATAATTTTAAATGTGAATAATTAGACAAATTACACAATGGCCTATTTTATCTAACACTGATTTATTGAAACTTTATGGCATGAATTTATTATATAGCTGGCTATAGAGAAAAATATATATTTTTTGGTGGTACTATTCTATAAAATATGGATTGAATGTGTCTATTAAAGATATATTTTTATTTACTATGCCCATACATGAAATAATCTTTCCCCATAAACCAGCACATTTTGTTCTTTAATGTCCAAGTTTATTTTTTCCTTCTAATATGAACATTTACAAGAGGAAGTTTCCCTTAAAAGTGAAAAATAGCATTGCATATAGGAATCAATGAATATGGGGAAGACTTGAAATTGTGGGGATGACTATAACCCCTGTTGCGTGAAGTAGTAAAGCTACACTATGATTAGCAAATGGAGGTAGAGTCCTTTAAGATCCATAAATTATGCCAGAAGCTACAAGTACTTTCCAATAGTAATAAATTACACTGTGATGAATACAAACTCAGGAGAGAAAATTGAAGGCTCCTTTTCCCTACAATTTCTACACAGTGTCTTTTGGAAACCTCCCCTCATCTTACCAACCCAACCCTCTAGCACCAGACTGAGGAACAGAAGACACGTAGAGGTAGGCTTCTCTTTCTGAAAGATGTTCAATCTCTCCTTTAGGGCAAGTGAGACAATACCTTTGGCTTGGTGCTGTACCTGACAGTTCTGGGGTCAGACGGCCATTTGCCAGGGTGGGTTGAAGATGATTCCCTGCACTCTTCCAGAGCCCTGGCCCACCTGCTGTCAGTGCCTGACTGGCAGTGGCTGTTGAGGCCAGGTCTCTGTGCTTTTTGACCCCCTTTGACTCCCTTCCCACTGACAGCATCTCCCCTCAAGCACACCAGGTATCTTCTGCTTTCTGCCCTGAGAGTCCACCCTGTAGCACAAAGGCACAAGCCAGAAGCAAGGGGGAGTGATGCTCCAAGGTCAGCTCTGCACCCAGGGAGACAAGAGGCAGTGGGTCCATGCTTCCCCCCATTATCCTTGAGTGGGCCAGTGTGAGAGGCATCCTACACGTCCAGAAGCCCATGGGTGGGCATAAGACCCAGATGTTCCTCCTTTCTCCTTCTCCTCAGTGGGAGTTTGAATTAGATGAACGTGAGGTTCCTTCCAATTCTGCTTGTTTAAAAAAAAAAAATATATATATATATGAAAGTCACATTCCAGATGTGGAATCTAGTGTCTCCAACCTCACGTGGCTTCTGAAAAATACCAGAATTGGGGGAGGTGGTCAAATCTCTTTCTTGAATGCCTATAAATGGCAGGCACTATGCTAAGTGTTGGAGATAGAGTAGGGGCAAGATAAATAGGCTCCTACCTTTAGGGAGCATAGAGTCTAGAGGGGAGAGACAGTAAACAAATGATTATAAAGAGGTAAATAAATGTTTAACACTGCAAAATACTGCAAGAAGTACCAGACGCTATGAAAGAATACACAGGGAGACGTAATCTAGTCCTGGGGTGTGCGGAGAGGTCCTGGGGTTTTTTTCTGATGAAATTATTTTTAAGACTTTAAGAAAAAGGGTAGATAAAGAGAGGTGGGAAGAGCTTACCACCTGGAAGGATTAGTCCAGGAGATGGCCTTTGATGGGAAAGAGCATGGCATGTGCAAGGTACTAGGAAAACTAATCTTTTCCAATTCCAATCAAATATGCAGAGTCTAATCATGTCAAAAATTACCTATGAACATATGGAGTTGGTTTCTACATGGTGACAGTTAACACTCCACCAGATATGGGTAGGGAGTGGGTAGCAGCACTGAAGCTGGCATTCCTGATCTTCCTCATGAACACTGTCATCCGTTACCTCTCCAACCTCACATACAATTTCCTTAGACGATCAGGTCACTGATTATGCCACTTTTGTCCTCCTAATTACTGCCAGCCATTACTCTTTTTACCCTCTCACCCTCTCACTTTCTGTTGTGGCATCATGATAAAATCCTTCTTTTTACTCACCTCCCCAGACTCCACACATTCACAGGCACACATTCACATAACTGTTTCCAAACCTGTGAGATCTCCATCCTTCTTGATACCTCTGCATCTCTCCCCTTTTCCCATCACACCTTTGTCTGTTTATTGCAATAGCTCCAGAAGGATTCATGTCTCCTCTCTGTTCCCTGCTTTCTGTCAGAGTAAATCTGATATTCTCAATGAACAGTGTCAATGGTTTCCCATGGTTTTCAAGGTTATGTTCAAAATCCCTATCTCAGTGTTTCCCAGCTGGGGCAGTTTTATCCCCAGGGGACATTTGATAATGTCTGAGGCAATTTTGGTTGTACAACCGGGGGTGGAGGCTACTGGCATCTGGTGGGGAGTAGGTGCCAGGGATGCTGCTAAACATCTTACAATGCACAGAACAATCTCCCCCCCAAAAAGACTTATCTGGAACAAAATGTCACTAGTGCTGAGGTTGAGAAACCGTGCCTTCGCTAGTCACAGAAAGCTCTTCCTCATCTGGTCCTGCCCATCACTCCCAACTCACCTCCTGCTATCTCATCCCAAACCCCTTTGCTCTAGTCACAAAGAACTGTTAGGTTGCACCAATGAAATTGCCAGTATTTGACAATTTTGACCTAAAAAACCTCAGCAATTTTACAATTTCATGATTCAACCCAATGTTTGTCGTTTCTTGGGTGCAACTGTGTTTCTTATGTCTAAAATGCAATCCTCGCACTGCTTTTTCCTACTGATCTTCCAAAACCCAGATCAAGTTCCACATTCCTAACAGCCCTACCTTGAGTTTCAAGCATGATGTACACATCTGTCTGCTGTGCTTGTAGGTATCCTCTCTGTACCATCACACTCTCCTGGAGGTGTTTGATGCCTGGTCAGAACAGTAAGTGACTTGTGGCCAGGTGCCACATCTCGTATACCCTGGACACCTAGGACCCAGCACAGGTGCTGGTATGTAGGCGCTGCTCCATAATTACAGTATAAAGGATAACTAAATGAAGAAACTCGCCTATACCAAACTTTCAATTGCATCCATGTCTCCACTGGAAGAGGTGACAGCAGTACTGCCCTGCTAAGAAACGTCTCCCACTGTAATTCCAGTTATGTAAAATAACCAGTATTTCCCAAAGGCTAAAGGAAAATTTCCTTCACATGCACAACCAGCAATTCTGTGGTCCCTAGGTGCTGATTTGGCACAAGGTGGGTGTTAAGTATAACAAACTAACCATCTGTGGTCCAGGTTTCTTCCTGACTGCCAAGGAAGATTTTGAGAAAAAAAACTTAGAAAAAGCTGGGAAAGGTTCCGAGAAACCAGCTGTGATGTGAGTTTTGAGAGAGACGCTCAGTTACATCAAGATCTTGGACAAAGACTTAACTTCCTCCCAGAAATGTGTTCAACACTATTTCCAAATTGAGGACTTAACACAACCTAAAAATAAAACTTCGTTTACAAAATTTAACCAAAGTTATTGAACTGGGATTAGAAAAAGAAAAGACTGAGAAACTCTTCTGGTTGGCTAACAAATCAAAGACCCTTCGATTAACCATTAGTGGATTATAAGAGAACTTCTAAATTGGAACAGGCATTTAACAGAAGGTATGTGTACTTGCTGGGCTTCTGCTGTTAGTGGGTTTAGAGATTTTTACCTACTTTCTGGTTCTACAATGATAGTTTTTAATTTCTCAAGTAGTATATCATACATTTCTATTTTTAAATACACTTCTCAAATATAGACTAACATATAATCTATACCAAAATTCCTCCTACCCCATCACTACTCCTCTCTCCAGAGGTAATCACAGCTAACAGTTTGCTATATTTCTATAGAGATTTCCATGTATGTTTCTACACCTATGCACCCATGTAAATACATAGTTTTGGTTGGGTTTGGTTTTTTTAAAAAACAAAATGGAATTAAACCTTACATATTTTTTGCTTTTTTTATTTAATAATTCTTTGAGATTCTTCTACATCAGTACATATAGCTATTCTTTATTCCTTTAAGAGCTGAAGAGTATTTCAGAGTATAATGGATCTTCACAGTTTCTTTTAAAGATCAAAACATTTAAAAATAAACATTCTCCAATGACTAATCTTGTAAATTTATTTAAAGACATAAGTTGTGTGGAAGTTAAAAACTCTGCTGTTTTTACTAGAAGAGGATTAATGTGTCTTGGTGGAGGATGTGGAATTGTCCTCAACCAGGTTTCAGAGAAGGTGGAGTAAAGGATGAATTAAGTCCTAAAGTTGAGAGGATTTTCCTCTCAAATTATTTGAGAAAGAAATATTAATTATTATGGAGACTAGTCAGGAAAACAATGGTGTTTCCATACTTTGAAAATTTTAGGAAAAGTACGTTTCAGCAAGGCTTACATGTAGGGAAGTTCTAGCCAGGGGTTCCAGACCCAGCTTTGTTACTACTAGCTATTGGCTTTGGTAAAACAACCTTCTCGCGCCTGTTTTTTCATCTCTTACTTATCTCAGCAGTTTTCTACACATCAAGTACAATAAATACTTGGAAAAAATATGAGTCCTCATACAAGTTTAAATTGGGGGCAGGGCAGGAAATTGAACTAGATGATTCTTGGGGTCCATTTCATTTCAGATGATGGCAAATCCCAGCAGTAACTGGAGAGGAAGAAGTTTCACATTCTTGTTTATCATATTAGGAAAAAATTGTTTGTATCACTTATTGGTGCAAGCAGAAGCTGAAAGCATCTGGTAGAGAGGCAAAGCTGAAACAGCACTTTCAGGATGCACAGTTAAGTGCCTAACTGAGGTACATAATGGAGAAACAGGCAGCTGAGGGTTATCCATGGTCCTGTAAGAATCATCCCAAACTTAGCACCCAAAGGGATCTGCAACTATATAAATAGGTCTGCTTGGACAGACCCCAGAAAAAAACCCACTCACTTTCTGAAATATATTATTTGTAATATTATGTCATCATTTCCAAATTCCTAGAGATATTGCTTTATGCCTCATACCATATCTCAAAGGAAAGAAAGATACAACTAATTGACATGATGGAAGAAAAGAAATTTGGAAAACTGTTTAAAGATTTTTAAATTGTTATTTTAAAACAATTTATTTCACTCAGAAAATAAGGAGACTCAAATTAATCCTACTAAATAGTCATCAGTAAATTATAAACACCTGACTCAGATGCCTAGCCTGCTGCAGGTATTTGGTAAGGGCCTGTACCAAGGACTCTTAATGTCCTCTTCAGTGCTGAGTCTATGATTCCGTGCTGTATGTCTCAGGTGGTCAAACACCACTGACTAGCAGGGAATGAAAATCTACGGATCAGAGTTGGAGTATTCACAGAGTTTTGTTCTGTGCCCAATGCTATTTTTATCAATAACCTAAAAACCAAATTTTTTAAAAGGCCATTGAAGGATGCAAATTACCCCAAGACGGAAATGGGGCAGACTGGCATTTTGGCAGACAAAATAAAGATTAAGGTAACTTTGACAAGTAAGAGAAATAGATTACAATTAACGTAAAGAATCATAAAATAATAGGTTCTTCAAATGGAAGGACAAGCGAGGGTCACACACTCAACTCTAATCTATCCATGAGCTCTCCCCAAAGAATCCCTGAGAAGGGACTGCCCAGTTGCGGTTTTCTTCTCCTTTCAGCATTGTGATTTAATGAGAGGCTGAATTTCAGCTCTTAATGTGGAGCATCAATTCAGAATAATACAATTATGAATTATTTTAGGGTTTTTACTGGAAAATTTAGACTATCTGTAATGTTTTAATTGAAATTTTTATTGAAATAATTGTAGATTTGCATGCAGATGTCAGAAATAATACAGAGACATTTCTTGTATACTGCCCAGTTTCCCCCACTGGTATCATCTTATAAAATTATAGTATAATATCACAACCAAGATACTAACACTAACATTAAAACAATCCACCAATCAGGTTCAGATTTCCCCAGTTTTACTTGTACTCGTGTGTGTGTGTGTGTTACAATTTCATCACTTTTGTAGATTCATGTATCTATCATCACAGTCAAGATATGTAACACTTCCTAATTTTGTCATTTGAAAAATATTACATAAATGGGATCATTCAGTATGTAACCTTTTGGGATTGGCTTTTTTTCTCTCAGAATAATTACCTCAAGATTTTTCCAGGTTGCTGTCTATATCAAATGCATTTCTTTTTATTGTTGAATAGTATTCCATGGTCTGATGGTTATGTATCAACTGAACTGGGCTGTGGGGTGCCAAGACATTTGGTCAAATGTTATTCTAGGTGTGTCTGTGAGGGTACTTCTGGATGAAAACATTTGAATCCATAGACTGAGTAAAGCAGATTGTCATCCCCATGTGGGTGGGCCTTACCCAATCATTTGAAGACTTAAATAGAACAAAAAGGTCAAGTAAGAAGGAGCTTCTCTTGTCTGACTGCTTGAGCTGGGACAATGGTCTTTTCCTGCCTCTGGACTTGAAATGAACAACTAAATCATCTGCTCTTCTTGGGTCTCAAGCCTGCAGTTTTCAGAATGGAACTATACTTTCAGCTCTCCTGGGTCTCCAGTTTGCCAATTTAAGATCTTGAAACTTCTTGAAAATCACATAAGCAAATTTTTATAATAAATCTCTTGTATTGGTTCTGTTTGTCTAGAGAACCCTGAGTAATATAAATGGTATAAATACCATAATTTATTTAACCATTCATCTCTTTTGGGCTGATTGAAGTTCTTTGCTATTACATATAAAGCTGTTATAAACCTCAGTGTATAGGTTTTTATGGGAATATTAGTCTTCCTTTTTCTACGATAAAGACCCAAGTGTGCAATTGCTGGTCATATGGTAACTGCATGTTTAGTTCATAAGAAACTATCAAACTGTTTTCTAGAAAGACTGAAGCATTTTACATTCCCACTGGCAATGTAGAGTGATCCAGTTTCTCTGCATCCTCACATGGATTTTTTGTTGTCACTATTTTTTATTTTAGCCATTCTAATGGGTGCGTAGTGATTTCTCATTGGGATTTTTGCCCAGCCTTTTCTGAAACGCCTAACAATATGAGCCCCATGAGTCCCCAAAAGAGCTCTTACTCTATATGAAGCTGGGATCTACCCTTCTGTCACTTCCCTACACTGTTCCACTCTCTGGAACCCAATGCCTGCTGTCTGTGACCACCCCTTTTAACCCCATCTTGGAAATGCTCTTTTTTTCTGTTGGCATTCTCAGTTATTTCAATTATTTCTCCTAAATTGTGTTCTACAAGGCTATTGTCATCATGATCTCTATTTTTCTTTAACTCAACAACTCTCACTTCTTGAGGTCCTATTCCATGTAACAGATTCTGTCTAGGTTTAGGGGTACATAGACAAGTGAGATAAGGTTCCGTCTTTCAAGATGTTCATAATCTAGTGGTGGAACAGACATATAAACCACTATCTACACTATACAATACAGTATGTTATTGTACAATAAATATTAATGTTAATAATAATATAATTTAATAAAATAATAAAAATTAGTATTATCACTATTGCTCATTGAAGACCAATATTCATGAAGATTAATTCCCACTCACAAGACTTAGAGTAAAATGAAGGATAACTTCATCAACATAATTTTAAAACAATGTGAGACTGTGGGGGCAGGGCTGGAGCGGGGGAAGGTTGTCAGGGAAGGGAAAGCCATGTGGAAGAAGTGATGCCTTAGGCTGCAGATATAGGAAGAGGCAGGCATTCCAGGCAAAGAGACTAGCCTGAGCAAAGGAGGGAGGTTTGAAGTAATCTGAAGCAATTTGGAGTACCTGATAGCCTACAAGTGGTATGAGACTGCTGAAGCCTAACTCATGAGGGACAAACGGCAGAGAATGAGGTAGGAGAGTGAACAGGCAGGTCTTGTAAGACTTGTTAAGGAAACAGGATTTTGTCCTACAGATTATAGGGTATTAACTTGAGGGAGGGTGAGTCAGGTTGCTATTTGAAACAGATCTCTTTGGTAGCTGTGAAGAAGGAGAATCTGAGGGGAACAGGATTGCAAGTAGGAGTAAAGCTATTAAAATTGTCCAAATGAGACACACTTAGGGTAGCAAGTACGGCACTGAAAGTAAGAAAGGAAAGGGTGGGAAGGTTTTGAGAAATAATTAGGAGGCAAAAATGTACAACTGTATGCTGTTTAAATGTGAGAAATGAGGAAAAGGGAGTTAGGATTAACAAGAAAATATGATTTGGGAAATGTAAAAGGGTTAAATTTACAATTGTTTAAAGGTTGCAGGGAGAGAAGAAATTTTAGAACGTAAGGTTAAAATTTGAGATTATTAAATCTAAAGGGCAATTGGATTCTGACCTTCATTCCTATGGAAAAATTCCAGATTGAGAATTGTAGCCACATCTTCCTCCACTTTTCCCAGAGAAATGGCTCATATGGAAGCAAAAATAATATAGGTCAAGTATGTGAATAATTTTCAGTTAATAAGCATTGGAAAGGACTACTAAATTACAAATGCAAATTTAGGGTACAATAAAGGCTGCATCTCAGACCAGTTTGGGGAAAGGAAAAGACTTTATAATAAGTTTTATTAGAATAACAAGAAAGTTATATAGAAAAATGTTTAAATTGGTTCTTTTCCTTACTGGATACACTAGTATAAATTCCAAATATACCAAAAAATTTTTTGTAAATAAACCATGTAAGAACTGGATGAAAATATGTGTGAATCCCTTATAACCTGGGAGTAGGAACAACTTTTATAATAGTAACTAAAAATCCAGAGGAATAGGAAAATGATAGATGAATTTTAACTACATAAAATAATAATAATACACTATTGTTGGTAAAAGGTATCATAAGCCAAGTAAACAGACAAATGACAAATAGGGAAAATATTTGCTACTTGTATCACAGTCGAAAGGTTAATAAAATACAAATGGAAAAAGTCCAATCACCCTATAGAAAAACAGGCTAGTGAAAACATAGTTCATGAGCAAAGAAATGCAAGTGTCTCTTCACCACGTAGAAAAAAACATTCAGTTGCACTCAACATAAGAGAAATTGAAATTAGAACTACCCTGAGGTATACAGTTTTTTCACCTATTGGACTGGTAAAAATCCCAACATTCAGTGACATACTCTGTTGGTGAGGCTGAGAGAGCAGTCATTCCTATTGCTGCTGGTGGGAATGAAAAATGGTACAATTCCTATGGAGGAGAATTTGGCAGCATCCAACAAAATTTACATATGCATTTAGCCTTTCACCTCTTTAGTAGGGATTTAGTGATCCCTCTTCTAGGAACATGCCAAAGATTCACTGGTAAGAAAATACAAAAATATGAATGTAGTATATAGGACTCAGCAAAAGACTGGGAAGTCCATCAGCAGAGGACTAGTCCATTCAATTTTGGAACATTCACCCAATGGATATACCCTCTCTTTAATCAAAATTATTGACCACAGCTATTTCATCAAACATAATGCAGCTATAAAAAAAGAATTTTAAAAATGTAAGAATAAACCATAAACTTTAAAGTTACCTATGGGAGAGGAAAGTTCCAGGATAGAGCGGTCAAGATTAGAAGTTAGACTTCTTTGAAAGTACCTTGTTTAGTGAATTTGACTTTGGATCCATGTAAATATTTACATAATTGTAAAGCAAAATTAAAATTTAAAAACTAATGCCTAAACAATTAAAATAAACCAAAAGAAATTAACCTACATGTGTATACACTTGTATGACTACACTAAGAATGACTGTTACAAACCACTGTTACTCTGCTTTTGTCTGTGCACCTCTAGAAGGATGTGTCCTAAGGATAAGTAGAACTGCAGCTCTTAAACTTCAGGAACTGTATTGTTGTTTCCTGAGACTGTTTAGGATATATTTGTTAGACAGAACAAACAAGTAATTATGTAATATTCTAATTATATCATTCATAGTATTATGGAGAACTGAGATTCTCAGTGTAAGATAAAGATAGATCATATTTACCTATATGAGGGTTTCATTATACTCTTTCATTATACTTTTCTATCTATCATATACTTTGGTATATGTTTGAAATTTTCTATATAAAATGTTAAAAAAAGAAAAGAAAAGAAAGGAAATGAGACTACAACACATGGAGGAAGTATAATTTCCTATAGGTGTCTTAAGAAAAGGATTCAGGTAACGTTACTTGACACAGATTATGTAAATAGATCTTCCCATAATAAAGCTGAAGGAATGCTAGGATCTCTTAGTTTCATGAGTCTAAGATCAGTACAGTTGAAACTGCAAGAAGTCAAAAAATTCAAGTAATAACATGAACCATAAAGGATGGAAAAATAAATATAATTACCCTATCAGAAATAATTACTCTACCTTCTGCTGAAAAGAGCAACTTCTTGGTTCTTGGTCATTGACTGGTTGAAAACTGCTATTTTACTTTTTCTGATGGCCTAATAAGATTGATATCATGAAATGATTTTTGAGCTAGAGACAATACTGCATGTATTTAGACAAGGTAATTTACACCTTTAACAAGTTGAAACAAGTCAATAATGTATCCCTGTTCCTTTCTAGGGAATAGCTTCCTAAAAGGACTCCTAATAAGCTACAGCTTTGCCAACCCTGAAACTAAACACCCTCTGCTGAATTAAGTGAACCAATTTATTTTAAAAGAACCACCACTGTTTTACTGTACTAACACAAAAATTCCATTTGTGAACAAAGGCACTGATTCAATACATTCTCCTGATAACTTCTCTGGTGAACAGTTTGCTTTTGAAGCCAAAATGTCAGCCCCATTAGTACACATCAACTTCACATCGAGGTAGCACTCATGTATATTTGACCCTTGAAGAACATGGGTTTGAACTGCATGGGTCCACTTATAAGTGGATTTTTTTTTCAGTAGTAAATATTACAGTACTACACAATCGACAGTTGGTTGAATCCATGAACACATAACCATGGATACAGAGAAATTGCAGATAATGGAGGGCCAACTTTAATTTATATGCAGATTCTTGACTGCATGGGGGGGGGGGTGGTCAGTGCCCCTAACTCCCACATCGTTCAAGGGTCAACTGTATATTCATTCATTCAATAAACACTTATTGAAGCCCCTGTTATATGTCAGACAGTGGATATATATATAGCAGCAAACAAAACAAGCAACACAATAAATAAAATTAAAAATTCTCTAGAAGGGATCAATAGCAGAATAACTGAGGTAGAAAAACGGGTAGGAGACCTGGAAGATAAAATAGTAGAAATAACTACTGCAGAGCAGAATAAGGAAAAAAGAAAGAAAAGAATTGAGGAAAGTCTCAGAGACCTCTGGGACAACTTTAACACACCAACACTCGAATTATAGGGGTCCCAGAAGAAGAAGAGAAAAAGAAAGGGACTGAGAAAATATTTGAAGAGATTATAGTTGAAAACTTCCCTAATATGGGAAAGGAAATAGTTAATCAAGTCCTGGAAGCACAGAGAGTCCCATACAGGATAAATCCAAGGAGAAACATGCCAAGACACATATTAATCAAACTATCAAAAATTAAATACAAAGAAAAATTATTCAAAGCAGCAAGGGAAAAACAACAAATAACACACAAGGGAATCTCCATAAGGTTAACAGCTCATCTTTCAGCAGAAACTCTGCAAGCCAGAAGGCAGTGGCAGGACATATTTAAAGTGATGAAGGAGAAAAACCTACAACCAAGATTACTCTACCCAGCAAGGATCTCATTCAGATTCGATGGAGAAATAAAAACCTTTACAGAAAAGCAAAAGCTAAGAGAATTGAGCACCACCAAACCAGCTTTACAACAAATGCTAAAGGAATTTCTCTAGGCAGGAAACACAAGAGAAGGAAAAGACCTACAATAACAAACCCAAAACAATTAAGAAAATGGTAATAGGAAAATATATATCGATAATTACCTTCAGTGTAAATGGATTAAATGATCCAACCAAAAGACACAGACTGGCTGAATGGATACAAAAACAAAACCCATATATATGCTGTCTACAAGACACCCACTTCAGACCTAGGGACACATACAGACTGAAAGTGAGGGTATGGAAAAAGATATTCCATGCAAATGGAAATCAAAAGAAAGCTGGAGTACCAATTCTCATATCAGACAAAATAGACTTTAAAACAAAGACTATTACAAGAGACAAAGAAGGACACTACATAATGATCAAGGGGTTGATCCAAGAAGAAGATATAACAATTGTAAATATTTAGGCACTCAACATAGGAGTACCTCAGTACATAAGGCAAATACTAACAGCCATAAAGGGGAAATTGACAGTAACACAATAATAGTAGGGGACTTTAACACCACACTTTCAACAATAGACAGATCATCCAAAATGAAAATAAAGAAGGAAACACAAGCTTTAAATGATACATTAAACAAGATGGACTTAATTGATATTTATAGGACATTCCACCCAAAAACAACAGAATACACATTCTTCTCAACTGCTCATGGAAACTCTCCAGGATAGGTCATCTCTTGGGTCACAAATCAAGCCTTGGTAAATTTCAGAAAATTGAAACTGTATCAAGTATCTTTTCTGACCACAACGCTATGAGACTAGATATCAATTACAGGAAAAAATCTGTAAAAACTACAAACACATGGAGGCTAAGCAATACACTACTTAATAACCAAGAGATCACTGAAGAAATCAAAGAGGAAATCGAAAAATACCTAGAAACAAATGACAATGAAAACACGATGACCCAAAACCTATGGAATGCAGCAAAAGCAGTTCTAAGAGGGAAGTTTATAGCAATACAATCCTACCTTAAGAAACAAGAAACATCTCAAATAAACATCCTAACCTTACACCTAAAGCAATTACAGAAAGAAGAACAAAAAACCCCAAAGTTAGCAGAAGGAAAGAAATCATAAAGATCAGATCAGAAATAAATGAAAAAGAAATGAAGGAAACAATAGCAAACATCAATAAAACTAAAAGCTGGTTCTTTGACAAGATAAACAAAATTGATAAACCATTAGCCAGACTCATCAAGAAAAAAAGGGAAAAGACTCAAATCAATAGAATTAGATATCAAAAAGGAGAAGTAACAACTGACACTGCAGAAATACAAACGATCATGAGAGATTACTACAAGCAACTCTATGCCAATAAAATGGACAACCTGGAAGAAATGGATAAATTCTTAGAAATGCACAACCTTCCGAGACTGAACCAGGAAGAAATAGAAAATATGAACAGACCAATCACAAGCACTGAAATTGAAAGTGTGATTAAAAATCTTCCAACAAACAAAAGCCCAGGACCAGATGGCTTCACAGGCGAATTCTATCAAACATTTAGAGAAGAGATAACACCTATCCTTCTCAAACTCTTCCAAAATATAGCAGAGGGAGGAACACTCCCAAACTCATTCTACGAGGCCACCATCACCCTGACACCAAAACCAGATAAACATGTCACAAAGAAAGAAAACTACAGGCCAATATCACTGATGAACATAGATGCAAAAATCCTCAACAAAATACTAGCAAACAGAATGCAACAGCACATTAAAAGGACCATACAGCATGATTAAGTGGGGTTTATCCCAGGAATGCAAGGATTCTTCAATATACGCAAATCAATCAATGTGATACACCATATTAAGAAACTGAAGGAGAAAAACCATACAATCATCTCAATACATGCAGAGAAATCTTTTGACAAAATTCAACACCCATTTATGATAAAAACCGTCCAGAAAGCAGGCATAGAGGGAACTTACCTCAACATAATAAAGGCCATATATGACAAACCCACAGGCAACATTGTCCTCAATGGTGAAAAACTGAAACCATTTCCACTAAGATCAGGAACAAGACAAGGTTGCACACTCTCACCACTATTATTCAACATAGTTTTGGAAGTTTTAGCCACAGCAATCAGAGAAGACAAAGAAATAAAAGGAATCCAAATTGGAAAAGAAGTAAAGCTGTCACTGTTTGCAGATGACATGATACTATACATAGAGAAGCCTAAAGATGCCACCAGAAAACTACTAGAGCTAATCAATGAATTTGGTAAAGTAGCAGGATGCAAAATTAATGCACAGAAATCTCTTGCATTCCTACACGCTAATGATGAAAAATCTGAAACTGAAATTAAGAAAACACTCCTATTTTCCATTGCAACAAAAGAATAAAACATCTAGGAATAAACCTACCTGTGGAGACAAAAGACCTGCATGCAGAAAATTATAAGACACTAATGAAAGAAATTAAAGGTGTTACAAATAGATGGACAGATATACCATGTTCTCAGATTGGAAGAATCAACATTGTGAAAATGACTCTACTACCCAAAGCAATCTACAGATTCAATGCAATCCCTATCAAACTACCACTGGCATTTTTCACAGAACTAGAACAAAAAATTTCACAATTTGTATGGAAATGCAAAAGACCCTGAACAGCCAAAGCAATCTTGAGAAAGAAAAACGGAGTGGGAGGAATCAGGATCCCTGACTTCAGAGTATACTACAAAGCTACACTAATCAAGACAGTTTGGTACTGGCACAAAAACAGAAATATAGATCAATGGAACAAGATAGAAAGCCCAGAGATAAACCCACGCACATATGGTCACCTTATCTTTGATAAAGGAGGCAAGAATATACAGTGGAGAAAAGACAGCCTCTTCAATAAGTGGTGCTGGGAAAACTGGACAGCTACATGTAAAAGAATGAAATTAGAGCACTCCCTAACACCATACACAAAAATAAATTCAAAATGGATTAAAGACCTAAATGTAAGGCCAGACACTATCAAACTCTCAGAGGAAAACATAGGCAGAACACTCTGTGACATAAATCACAGCAAGATCCTTTTTGGCCCACCTCCTAGAGAAATGGAAATAAAAACAAAAATGAACAAATGGGACCTAATGAAACTTCAAAGCTTTTACACAGCAAAGGAAACCATAAAGAAGACCGAAAGACAACCCTCAGAATGGAAGAAAATATTTGCAAATGAAGCCACTCACAAAGGATTAATCTCCAAAATTTACAAGCAGCTCATGCAGCTCAATAACAAAAAAACAAACAATCCAATCCAAAAATGGGCAGAAGACCTAAATAGACATTTCTCCAAAGAAGATATACAGATTGCCAACAAATACATGAAAGAATGCTCAACATCACTAATCATTAGAGAAATGCAAATCAAAACTACAATGAGATATCATCTCACACCAGTCAGAATGGCCATCATCAAAAAATCTACAAACAATAAATGCTGGAGAGGGTATGGAGAAAAGGGAACCCCCTTGCACTGTTGGTGGGAATGTAAATTGATACAGCCACTATGGAGAAGAGTATGGAGGTTCCTTAAAAAACTAAAAATAGAACTACCATACAACCAGCCATCCCACTACTGGGCATATACCCTGAGAAAACCATAATTCAAAAAGAGACATGTACCACAATGTTCATTGCAGCTCTATTTACAATAGCCAGGACATGGAAGCAACCTAAGTGTCCATCACCAGATGAATGGATAAAGAAGATGTGGCACATATATATAATGGAATATTACTCAACCATAAAAAGAAACGAAATTGAGTTATTTGTAGTGAGGTGGATGGACCTAGAGTCTGTCATACAGAGTGAAGTAAGTCAGAAAGAGAAAAACAAATACCGTATGCTAACACATATATATGGAATCCAAAAAAAATGGCCATGAAGAACCTAGGGGCAAGATGGGAATAAAGACACAGATCTACTAGAGAATGGACTTGAGGATATGGGGAGAGGGAAGGGTAAGCTGGGACGAAGTGAGAGAGTGGCATGGACATATATACACTTCCAAATGTAAAATAGATAGCTAGTGGGAAGCAGCCGCATAGCACAGGGAGATCAGCTCAGTGCTTTGTGACCACCTAGAGAGGTGGGATAGAGAGGGTGGGAGGGAGACGCAAGAGGGAAGAGATATGGAGATATATGTACATATATAACTGATTCACTTTGTTGTAAAGCAGAAACTAACACACCACTGTAAAGGAATTATACTCCAATAAAGATGTTAAAAAAAAAAAAAGATGGCCTTGCAAATCTCACTAAGACGTAACACAGGTGTAAAGACCTCAAGCAGGTGAGGAAGTTAGCCATGGTGTTAATCTAGAGGAATAATATTCCAGGCAGAGGGAAGGCATAAATTATAGGTTGTGGGAATATTTCTGGCATTTTTGTGGAAGAAGGAGGCCAGTTGGGGTGAGGGGGCGGGGAATAAGAGATGGAACAAGAGAAGGAGCAGCAGGAAAAAGATCAGCAAGGTAATGAGAGGCCACATCCTGGAGGCCATTATTAAGAACTTCAGCTTTACTCTGAGGGAAATGAGAAACCAACCACTGAAGGACTGTTGGCAGAAGAATGACGTGGTCTAAACTAGTCACCACTCAAAAGGACATTTGGTGAGAACAGCCTTGGGGGACAAGGGCAGACACAAAGAGCTTTTGCCACAGTACAGAGAAGAAACGGGATGCAGCTTATTCATGTTGAGATGCAGCACTGGAAGTGGTGAAAATGGTCAGATTCTGAATATATTGATATTTTGAAAGTAGATTCTATAGTATTTGTTTACAGACTTAAATCTATAATTTGAGAGAAACTAACACAATCAAGAATAACTCTAAATTTTTGGCCCGAGAAACTGGAAGGATGGAAATGCCATTAAAGAGATGGGAATTACTACAGGAAAACCTAATTTGGGGAAGAAGATTAGGAGTTTTGTCCTGGATGTGTTAGGGCTGAGACACCCATTAGACATACAAATCAAGCATCAAATAGGCAGTTGGATGTGAATCTGAAGTTCAGGACAAGGTCTAGGCTAAAGATATAAATGTCAGAGTCATCAGTGTGTGAACAGCATTTACAGAGAAGATTTTGGACGGGATCACGGAGGCAATGAGCATTGAGAGAAAAAGAATGTACTCTAGGGCACTTCAGTATTTTGCTGTCAGCAATATGAGATGAGTCAGCAAAGGAGACCACAGAAAAGCCAGGAGAGTGAGGTATCTTGAAAACTCAGGAAAGACAGTGCCTTTGCGGAGGAGGGGGTGATTTACCATTTCAAATTCAAATGCTGCTGATATATTAAGTAAAGTGTTAACTGAGAACTGTGAGGTCTTTCTTGGTCATTGACAACTGAACGTGATGCTCTTTAAACATTTACCCCCACATCACACCCTGTAGTCCCCTCCATCCAGCAAAACCCGTGTTGTATCTGAGGCTATGGCCACATGCTCTTGACTGAGGATCCATGGGGGTGTTCTTAATCCCAGAGTCATGTGGCAATACCAGTACCAAGCTGGAATTGTCTCCAAATAAAAAGATTCACTGTGATCTGTATATTATCTTAAGAACCAGTATTTTAGTTCCCTAGCTGGAACTTGATGCAGGTCCTCCTTCCTTTCAATGCGTGAGACAAAGATGTGGGTAACACAGCAGAGGTAACACTCAAGCAAGCTTTAATGCCACCACCTATGGTCCTGAGACACAGGGGGAAGAAAGGCACGCTCTATAACCAAAGAGATTAATTAGAACCTCACCCCTCCAGGCAGGGTTTGGCTCATGTGCACTGTGAAGATGGGTGGCTGGGGTATTCTCAAAGCCTGTGGGACTTTCCTCATGCCCTGGAGAAGGACATAGAGGACACAAAAGTCATGGAAAGGATAAGGTACATGACTCGTGGTCTCAAGCTATCTTAGGAACAAGCCATTTCACAGTGCAAGCTGAGTGGGGTCCTGAATTTTATTATAAGCAGCCAGAAATACAGAGCTCAGGCTGCCCAAGTACAAAATATTTCATCATCCCTTTAAAAATATAAAGTGAAAAGCTAACCACACTCCTACGTTTCAAACACAGCACTGGTGCCTCAGTTCACACCACTGTATCAGAACAGAATTACATCAGCCAGATTTTTACCCAAGGCTTACAGGTTTCAACTACTTTAAGGGTTCTCACAACAAAATAAAGTCCCATTAAAAGGTGTCATTTGCTCAGGGAGCCCCAACCCAGAAAGAAGACTGTTTCAGGGACTCTTATAAAACTCTTCACTAAACTTTATTAAATCTAGGACTCCTACTGCAGAAAGATCTTCTAGCACTTCTACAATAGTTGCAAATATTATATTGATCACTTGCAATGAGCCAGGCACCATTTCAAACGGCTTATGTGCATTATCGCATTAATGTCCTTGCAATGAGCCAGGCACCATTTCAAATGGCTTATGTGCATTATCGCATTAATGTCCTTGCAATGAGCCAGGCACCATTTCAAACGGCTTATGTGCATTATCGCATTAATGTCCACAAAGCCTTTATGAGTGGACACATCATACGGATGAGAAAACTGAGATCGAATAAGATTAAGTTACTTGACCAACCTCTTATAATTACTAAGCACTAGAGTCAGGATCCATATCCATGCACTGAGACTTCAGTCAACATGTTACATACAGTCATCTCCTGGGATGATTTCTCGTAGTCAAAGTCTCTTGCAGCCCCAAACTCCACAACCAGGTTATAGAATTCTGATGTTATGCAACTTTCTACTACTATGTCATTACTAAACTTTCTTTAGATACTAAAAATAATATCTTTAAGCATACATATCCTAATTATACTCCCCTAAAGTTTACTTCTGCACCTACTTCTTATGATGCAACTGGATGGAAACTTTAACTCCTTTTATAATTTCTTCTCCTATGTGAGTATAACTATTTCAGCATTGGAAGGAGTGACATATACATTTGAATTCTCCAATTTCCCTATCTTTCTACTTCTGCTTTCCTGGGCCTCATCTCATACTTACATCTTCCAGTCAGTGTTTCCGTGCCAAAATGATCATAATGGTATATATCTCAGTGGTTTATTATGATGTGGACCATCAGAACTGTGAAAGTTCTTAGCATTCTAATACTTGATCTTTAAAAAATGCATGTCAATTTTGATTCTATAATTTATTCATAGTTACTTTAGTATTAAAGAAGAGATTTTAAATTACTTAATTTTAACCTGAATGAGAATAATGACCATGCATTTTTGCTATTTACTGTAACACCAGTGCCTAGGCATGTCCTAAAAATTTATTGAAAAAAAAAAAAACAAGTAAATAACTGGTATCTCAGGCTGCAGGCTGGGTTTGGGTCTATTACAAGCATCTTCTGATTCTGGGATCAAGGTTGAAAGAACATATGCTGTCCAGATAAGGCTTCTTATGGCAAAAAGCACAGGGGCACTGGAGGCTGATCTAAACTTGGTAATCACAATGAATGCTTCTATGACACACACTACTGAAGTTCCATTGGCTGAAGCAAATCATATGGCCAGGCCTGACCACAGGATGTAAGAGATCACAGGGCAAGGAGTGAGGAAATATAAACAATCACGCGGTCCCTGCATACTATGTAAGTGTAAGCTGGGAGGACTTCTGCAAACTCTGGGGGAAGCTTCTCGAAGGCAATGATCTGGAGGATTTAGTGTCACTCAATTGCAAGTTTCCTCAAAGGTCATTTGTACATAATTTTGTTGATGTTGCTTTCAGTAAATTTAAATATATTCAGAATGTATTAAAGGATTTCAGCTTTAAGGCAAAGAAGACACATCTTCTGAGAAAATGAAGCATCCTAATGAAATGGAAATATTTTCTTCAGTGAGTGCTTTAACAGTTTGGATTTGGGTGATACCACATTTTCCTAAAGCATACCCTATCCTGTCTTTAAAAGAGCAATAAAATTCAACTGAAGAGAGGGGAAGCAAAGTGACTGATTCAAAAGATTCACCATCAACAGATTCTCACATCCTATTCTAATTCAGGCTGGCTCTAGAAGGTCCTCATTTTTCCGTCAGCTTCCTAAGTATTCTTAGGGGAAAGTCTGTCCCTTTTTGCTAGAGACACTTAGTTTTCATGCAAGGCACAAGTCTTGTCCCAGATAAATGGAAAGCACTAAATATACATGTTCTGCTCCCAACATATTTTCCATGGAGAAGGAAGGTAGGAGAGAAAGAGCATGCATAGAAAGAACATCTGCTACAAAGAAAACTGCCAAATTCATGGCAAGAAATGCTTGGCTGGTGCACTCCATGTGTCAGGTTCATCTTCCTGTGACAGGGAAGGGAAAATGCAGCCCACGACTAGACAAAATTAAAAAATATATTTTTATAAATGTGGATAAGCATTGCAAATTATTATAAGGTAAATTTCCTAGTAATGGCAGGATTTTCACAGGGTACTCCAAATAGAAAAATATAAATTTATATAATACATATATATAATATATATAATTTATAGTACAAATAAATAATATATAATTGTCTTTAAATAGTAACCTCGGTATTTCACCAGGCAATAGTGTAATTTATTTAGGAAAACTGGAATTGAGTTTTTCTGAAAATTACCTTATGTTCTTGGAAATGTTTTTGCAATGACAGATAACAGTTGGACACCTGGCATCCAAAGAAGAGGACTGAGAATACAGTTTTCGGGGTATAATGTTGGCTATAGACAATCTAAGCATAAAAAATTACTCCAGTTTCTGCCTTTCTGTACTAAGCACTTTGGGCAAAGAGAAGTAAAAGCTGAAGTTTGTGTCCACAATAAGGTAACAATCTAGAAAGGCAGATAAAGCATTATTTCAGAACAATTAGTAACCAAGAGTATCCGTGAAAGGCTAAAATATGCGTCAACAACAAATCAAAACTAAGAAAATAGAAAAACAAGGAGTGGCTGTACATGGCAGACAATAAATTCAAATGCATCAAAAAAACCAGAGATGAAAAATGTGTTCTAGAGAAGAGCCATGAAGGTGATATGGAGTACAGAGATAAAAGTGTGGGACTGAAGGGCAGGAAGGGAGGACATATCTGCCCTCCTCATACCTGGGAGGATGGGATAGCATGGCAAAATGTCTGAGTGACCAGATGTACCCTACAGCACTTTACACTCAGACACTCAACACTAACTGGTGACCTTGGACAAGTCATTTAGACTATTTGGTCCTCAGTTTCCTCATCTATAAAGTGGGAATAAACCCATTAGCCATCTCACCAGGTGATTATATCAACAACACACTGTATGTAAATGCCTTATCAGAAATCCAGCCCTCACACAGTGACATTCCCACTATTTCTTAGAATGCTAGGTTCCATGAGGAGGACACTGTCATGTTTGTGGCTCCACCCCCACTGCCTAGCAGAGTGCCCAGTACATAACAAGAGTTCAACAAATACCGATTAAATGGAGCCAGAAAAGGTACTCTGTCACACAAGTGAAACTGTTTCTTCTTCCACATCCATCATTGACAGCACAGTCCTCTTCTCACTATTTCCTGGGTGAACTGAGCTTATCCCGTGACTTCAAAGACCTGGTATACAGATGACCCAAGCCCCTTCTCTACCATGAATTACAGATTTAATTTCCAAATGTTTCCAGAACATTTCCTCCAGTGACCTCAAATTTCATATGTGTAAACCTGAGGTCATTATTCCACCTTCTCTTTTTCCAAAACTTATTCCAAATGTCTTTGCTCATTCATGGGAAAAATTCAGAATGACCCTGGACTCTTCTTGTTCCCTGACACTTCAAATCCACTGGGACATGAAGTCCTGAATTTTCACCAGAGAAGTTTCTCTCAAATTGGGCACCCTCTCTTAGACCCACTGCGTTGCCTTAGTTTAGAGACTAGAATTGCTAATAACTTTTCAAAAGTTATAGAATAAGCTTGCTGCTTCAGGATATTTGTATAGCAGTTCACAGACATCTCTTTTTTTTGATCTCTATAGGAATAAAAACTTCACATAGCAAAATGTTTCTTAATATTTTAAAATAACTACATGTAGGCAAATCTATTCCATTTAAAACTAAGGAAATGCAATAAAAACAACAACAACAAAACACATACATTTTTGTAGCCTACACAGATCTATTCTTGGATTATGAGGGCAGAGACTAATTGTTAACCAAACCTATTTCCTCTTCTGCTTGGGAACACCATTTGGATACATTTCCCAAGCAGAAGAGGTAGTTAGGTGTGCCCACGTGCCTGAGTTCTAGCCAATGGGATGTGAAGAGAAGTGACGGGGATGCACCACTTTCCCTGCATGACCAGCCTTGCTTTTTACCCTTCCAGGGCTTGATGCAGTTTAAGTACCTTGGAAACCACATGTTAGGGGAGACAGACCAACAAGATGGAAAGAGCCGGGGTCCTTGAATCACTGCTCAGAGGGAAGCTACTTGCCAATCAGGAGACTCACTTTGAACTTCAGTTAAGCAAGAAATAATCTTCTTTCCTGTGAATCTGTAATTGGTTCAATATAATAATTTTTTTTTTAATTTACATCATATTTCAGCATGATAATAAATTAACTTCCGGAGGAAAAAAAAGAAATAAACTTCTACTCTTTAAATCACTGAGATTTTGACTTTTATCTGTTACAAAAGCTAGAATTCCTTTAGTTAACACATAATTACAGGGGGGAGCTTCAAGATGGCAGAAGAGTAAGACGTGGAGATCACCTTCCTCCCCACAAATACATCAGAAATACATCTACATGTGGAACAGCTCCTACAGAACACCTACTGAAAGCTGGCAGAAGACCTCAGACCTCCCAAAAGGCAAGAAACTCCCCACGTACCTGAGTAGGGCAAAAGAAAAAAGAAAAAACAGAGACAAAAGAATAGGGATGGGACCTGCACCAGTGGGAGGGAGCTGTGAAGGAGGAAAGGTTTCCACACACTAGGAAGCCCCTTCGCGGGCGGAGACTGCGGGGGGTGGAGGGAGGAGCTTCGGGGCCATGGAGGAGAGCGCAGCAACATGGGTGCAGAGGGCAAAGCGGAGAGATTCCCACACAGAGGATTGGTGCCGACCAGTACACAACAGCCCGAGATGCCTGTCTGCTCACCCGCCGGAGCGGGCAGGGGCTGGGAGCTGAGGCTCAGGCTTAGGAGGTTGGATCCCAGGGAGAGGACTGCGGTTGGCTGTGTCAACACAGCCTGAAGGGGGCTAGTGCACCACGGCTAGCTGGGAGGGAGTCTGGGAAAAGGTCTGGAGCTGCCAAAGAGGCAAGAGACTTTTTCTTGCCTCTTTGTTTCCTGGTGCGTGTGGAGAGGGGATTCAGAGTGCCGCTTAAAGGAGTTCCAGAGATAGGCACGAGCTGCGGCTATCAGCATGGACCCCAGAGACGAGCATAGGACACTAAGGCTGCTGCTGCCGCCACCAAGAAGCTTGTGAGCAAGCACAGGTCACTATCCACACCTCCCTTCCCGGGAGCCTGTGCAGCCCACCACTGCCAGGGTCCCATGATCCAGGGACAGCTTCCCAGGGAGAACGCACGGCGCGCCTCAGGCCGGTGCAACGTCACGGGGGCCTCTGCCACCACAGGCTCGCCCCGCATCCGTACCCCTCCCTCCCCCTGGCCTGAGTGAGCCAGAGCTGCCGAATCAGTTGCTCCTTTAACCCCGTCCTGTCTGAGTGAAGAACAGATGCCCTCAGGTGACCTACACGCAGAGGCGGGTCCAAATCCAAAGCTGAACCCCGGGAGCTGTGCGAACAAAGAAGAGAAAGGGACATTTCCCCAGCAGCCTCAGGAGCAGAGGATTAAATCTCCACAATCAACTTGATATACCCTGCATCTGTGGAATACCTGAAGAGACAATGAATCATCCCAAATTGAGGAGATGGACTATAGGAGCAAAGATAAATATATTTTTTTTTCCCTTTTTAAATTTTTGTGAGTGTGTATGTGTATGCTTTTGTGTATGATTTTGTCTGTATAGCTTTGCTTTTACCATTTGTCCTAGGGTTCTGTCTGCCCATTTTTTTTCTTGGTTTTTTTTGTTTGTTAGTTTCTTTGTTTTTTTACTTCTAAAAATTTTTTTCTTAATAATTATTTTTTATTTTAATAACTATTTTATTTTATTTTACTTTATTTTATTTTAATTTATCTTCTTTCTTTCTTTCTTTCTATTTTTTCTCCCTTTTATTCTGAGCCATGTGGATGAAAGGATCTTGGTGCTCCAGCCAGGCATCAGGGCTGTGCCTCTGAGGTGGGAGAGCCAACTTCAGGACACTGGTCCACAAGAGACCTCCCAGCTCCACGTAATATCAAACAGCGAAAATCTCCCAGAGATCTCCATCTCAATGCCAAGACTCAGCTTCACTCAACAACCAGCAAGCTACAGTGCTGGACACCCTATGCCAAACAACTAGCAAGACAGGAACACAACACCATCCATTAGCAGAGAGGCTTCCTAAAATCATAAAAAGGCCACAGACACCCCAAAACACACCACCAAACATGGACCTGCCCACCAAAAAGACAAGATGCAGCCTCATTCTCCAGAACACAGGCACTAGTCCCCTCCACCAGGAAGCCTCCACAACTCACTGAACCAACCTTAGCCAATGGGACAGACACAAAAAACAACAGGAACTACGAACCTGTAGCCTGCGAAAAGGAGACCCCAAACACAGTAGTTAAACAAAATGAGAAGACAGAAAAACACAAAGCAGATGAAGCAGCAAGGCAAAAACCCACCAGACCTAATAAATGAAGAGGAAATAAGTAGTCTACCTGAAAAAGAATTCAGAATAATGATAGTAAAGATGACCCCAAATCTAGGAAATAGAATAGAGAAAATACAAGAAACGTTCAACAAGGACCTAAAAGAACTAAAGAGCAGACAAACAGTGATGAAGAACACAATAAATGAAATTTAAAATTCTCTAGAAGGGATCAATAGCAGAATAACTGAGGCAGAAAAACGGATAAGTGACCTGGAAGATAAAATAGTGGAAATAACTACTGCAGAGCAGAATAAAGAAAAAAGAATGAAAAGAAATGAGGGCAGTCTCAGAGACCTCTGGGACAACATTAAACACACCAACATTCGAATTATAGGGGTCCGAGAAGAAGAAGAGAAAAATAAAGGGACTGAGAAAATATTTGAAGAGATTATTGTTGAAAACTTCTCTAATATGGGAAAGGAAATAGTCAATCAAGTCCGGGAAGCACAGAGAGTCCCATACAGGGTAAATCCAAGGAGAAACATGCCAAGACACATATTAATCAAACTATCAAAAATTAAATACAAAGAAAAAATATTAAAAGCAGCAAGGGAAAAACAACAAATAACACACAAGGGAATCCCCATAAGGTTAACCACTGATCTTTCAGCAGAAACTCTGCAAGCCAAAACGCAGTGGCAGGACATATTTGAAGTGATGAAGGAGAAAAACCTACAACCAAGATTACTCTAACCAGCAAGCTTCTCATTCAGATTTGATGGAGAAATTAAAACCTTTACAGACAAGCAAAAGCTAAGGGAATTCAGCACCACCAAACCAGCTTTACAACAAATGCTAAAGAAACTTCTCTAGGCAGGAAACACAAGAGAAGGAAAAGACCTAAAATAACAAACCCAAAACAATTAAGAAAATGGTAATAGGAACATACATACTGATAATTATCTTAAATGTAAATGGACTAAATGCTCCAACCAAAAGACACAGACTGGCTGAATGGATACAAAAACAAGACCAGTATATATGCTGTCTACAAGAGACCCACTTCAGACCTAGGGACACATACAGACTGAAAGTGAAGGGATGGAAAAAGATATTCCATGCAAATGAAAATCAAAAGAAAGCTGGACTAGCAATACTCATATCAGATAAAATAGAGTTTAAAATACAGAATGCTACAAGAGACAAGGAAGGATACTACATAATGATCAAGGGATCAATCCAAGAAGAAGATATAACAATTATAAATATATATATACCCAACATAGGAGCACTTCAATACATAAGGCAAATACTAACAGCCATAAAGGGGAAATCGACAGTAACGGAATCATAGTAGGGGAGTTTAATACCCCATTTTCACCAACGGACAGATCATCCAAAATGAAAATAAATAAGGAAACACAAGCTTTAAATGATACATTAAACAAGATGGACTTAATTGATATTTATAGGACATTCCATCCAAAAACAACAGAATACACATTCTTCTCAAGTGCTCATGAAATACTCTCCAGGATAGATCATATCTTGGGTCACAAATCAAGCCTTGGTAAATTTAAGAAAATTGAAATCGTATCAAGTATCTTTTCCGACCACAACGCTATGAGACTAGATATCAATTACAGGAATAAATATGTAAAAAATACAAACACATGGAGGCTAAACAATACGCTACTAAATCCCCAAGAGATCACTGAAGAAATCAAAGAGGAAATCAAAACATACCTAGAAACAAATGACAATGAAAACATGATGACCCAAAACCTATAGGATGCAGCAAAAGCAGTTCTAAGAGGGAAGTTTATAGCAATACAATCCTACCTTAAGAAACAAGAAACATCTCAAATAAACAACCTATCCTTACACCTAAAGCAATTACAGAAAGAAGAACAAAAAAACCCCAAAGCCAGCAGAAGGAAAGAAATCATAAAGAACAGATCAGAAATGAAGGAAACGATAGCAAAGATCAATAAAACTAAAAGCTGGTTCTTTAAGAAGATAAACAAAATTGATAAACCATTAGCCAGACTCATCACGAAAAAAAGGGAGAAGACTCAAATCAATAGAATTAGAAATGAAAAAGGAGAAGTAACAACTGACACTGCAGAAATATAAAGGATCATGAGAGACTACTACAAGCTACTATATGACAGTAAAATGAACAACCTGGAAGAAACGGACAAATTCTTAGAAAATTACAACCTTCCAAGACTGAACCAGGAGGAAATAGAAAATATGAACAGACCAATTGCAAGCACTGAACTTGAAACTGTGATTAAAAATCTTCCAACAAACAAAAGCCCTTGATGAGATGGCTTCACAGCTAAATTCTACAAAACACTTAGAGAAGAGATAACACCTATCCTTCTCAAACTCTTGCAAAATATAGCAGAGGGAGGAACATTCCTAAAACTCATTCTACGAGGCCACCATCACCCTGATACCAAAACCAGACAAAGATGTCACAAAGAAAGAAAACTACAGGCCAATATCACTGATGAACATAGATGCAAAAATCCTCAACAAAATACTAGCAAAGAGAATCCAACAGCATAAAAGGATCATACACCATGATCAAGTGGGGTTTATCCCAGGAATGCAAGGATTCTTCAATATACACAAATCAATCAAAGTGATACACCATATTAACAAATTGAAGGAGAAAAAACACATGATCATCTCAATAGATGCAGAGAAAGCTCTTGACAAAATTCAACACCTATTTATGATAAAAACCCTCCAGAAAGTAGGCACAGAGGGAACTTTCCTCAACATAATAAAGGCCATATATGACAGACCCACAGCCAACATCTTCCTCAATGGTGAAAAATTTAAACCATTTCCACTAAGATCAGGAACAAGACAAGGTTGCTCACTCTCACCACTATTATTCAACATAGTTTTGGAAGTTTTAGCCACAGCAAACAGAGAAGAAAAAGAAATAAAAGGAATTCAAATTGGAAAAGAAGAAGTAAAGCTGTCACTGTTTGCCCATGGCATGATATTATACATAGAGAATCCTAAAGATGCTACCAGAAAACTACTAGAGCTAATCAATGAATTTGGTAAAGTAGCAGGATACAAAATTAATGCACAGAAATCTCTAGCATTCCTATACACTAATGATGAAAAATCTGAAAGTGAAATTAAGAAAAACTCCCATTTACCATTACAACAAAAAGAATAAAATACCTAGGAATAAACCTACCTAAGGAGACAAAAGACCTGTATGCAGAAAATTATAAGACACTGATGAAAGAAATTAAAGATGATACAAATAGATGGAGAGATATACCATGTTCTTGGTTGGAAGAATCAACATTGTGAAAATTACTCTACTATCCAAAGCAATCTACAGATTCAATGCAGTCCCTATCAAACTACCACTAGCATTTTTCACAGATCTAGAACAAAAAATTTCACAATTTGTATGGAAACACAAAAGACCCCGAATAGCCAAAGCAATCTTGAGAAAGAAAAATGGAGCAGCAGGAATCAGGCTCTCTGACTTCAGACTATACTACAAAGCTACAGTAATCAAGACAGTATGGTACTGGCATAAAAACAGAAATATAGATCAATGGAACAGGATAGAAAGCTGAGAGATAAACCCACGTACATATGATCACCTTATCTTTGATAAAGGAGGCAAGAATATACAGTGGAGAAGACAGCCTCTTCAATAAATGGTGCTGGGAAAACTGGACAGGTACATGTAAAAGTATGAAATTAGTACACTCCCTTACAACATATACAAAAATAAACTCAAAATGGATTAAAGACCTAAATGTAAGGCCAGACACTATCAAACTCTTAGAGGAAAACATAGGCAGAACACTCCATGACATAAATCACAGCAAGATCCTTTTTGACCCACCTCCTAGAAAAATGGAAATAAAAATAAAAATAAACAAACGGGACGTAATGAAACTTAAAAGCTTTTGCACAGCAAAGGAAACCATAAACAAGATGAAAAGAGAACCCTCAGAATGGGAGAAAATATTTGCAAATGAAGCAACTGACAAAGGATTAATGTGCAAAATTTACAAGCAGCTCCTGCAGCTCAATAACAAAAAAACAAACAACCCAATCCAAAAAGGGGTGGAAGACCTAAATAAACAGTTCTCCAAAGAAGATATACAGATTGCCAATGAACACATGAAAGAATGCTCAACATCATTAATCATTAAAGCAATGCAAATCAAAACTACAATGAGGGCTTCCCTGGTGGCGCAGTGGTTGAGAATCTGCCTGCTAATGCAGGAGACACGGGTTCGAGCCCTGGTCTGGGAAGATCCCACATGCCACGGAGCAGCTGGGCCCGTGAGCCACAGCTGCTGAGCCTGCGCGTCTGGAGCCTGTGCCCCGCAACGGGAGGGGCCGCGATAGTGAAAGGCCCGCGCACCGCGATGAAGAGCGGTCCCCGCACCGCGATGAAGAGTGGCCCCCACTTGCCGCAACTAGAGAAAGCCCTCGCACGAACCGAAGACCCAGCACAGCCAAAAATAAATAAATAAATAAATAAATAAAATTAAAAAAAAAAAAAAAAAAAACTACAATGAGATATCATCTCACTCCGGTCAGAATGGCCATCATCAAAAAATCTACAAACAATAAATGCTGGAGAGGGTGTGGAGAAAAGGGAACCCTCTTGCACTGTTGGTGGGAATGTAAATTGATACAGCCACTATGGAGAACAGTATGGAGGTTCCTTTAAAAACTAAAAATAGAACTACCATACGACCCAGCAATCCCACTACTGGGCATATACCCTGAGAAAACCATAATTCAAAAAGAGTCATGTACCAAATTGCTCATTGCAGCTCTATTTGCAATAGCCAGGAAATGGAAGCAACCTAAGTGTTCATCAACAGATGAATGGATAAAGAAGATGTGGCACATATACACAATGGAATATTACTCAGCCATAAAAGGAAACGAAATGGAGTTATTTGTAGTGAGGTGGATGGACCTAGAGTCTGTCATACAGAGTGAAGTAAGTCAGAAAGAGAAAAACGAATACCGTATGCTAACACATATATATGGAATCTAAGAAAAAAAAAAAAAAAGGTCATGAAGAACGTAGCGGCAAGACGGGAATAAAGACACAGACCTACAAGAGAATGGACTTAAGGATATGGGGAGGGGGAAGGGTAGGCTGTGATAAAGTGAGAGCGTGGCGTGGACATATATACACTTCCAAACATAAAATAGCTAGCTAGTGGGAAGCAGCCACGTAGCATGGGAGGATCAGCTCAGTGCTTTGTGACCACGTAGAGGGGTGGGATAGGGAGGGTGGGAGGGAGGGAGATGCAAGAGGGAAGAGATATGGGAACATAGGTATATGTATAACTGATTCACTTTGTTATAAATGAGAAACTAACACACCATTGTAAAGCAATTATACTCCAATAAAGATGTTAAAAAAAAACACATAATTACAAATTAGAATTAATATCCAGTATATTAAGTCATCTATCTGGGGTATCAAAAGTCTCAAGGATACTACAGAAAATTTCTAGAGTTTAATTCCAGAGGATATTGTCAACATTAATATTTTTACTATGAACAAGATTATTAACATTACCAAGTAATACTGTCACCTTGGTGCATTTCTTCATACTTTCACAGGTGGAAATCATCATGTCTTCTAAGCTATCCCAACTATCATGCATCATATCTATCAACAGGCATAGAAATCTTGAAAAGGTTCATTCCACAGTGATTAAATAACTACTTTCATACCATGGTAACTATACGAGAAGTGAAAATCACAATGATGGCAGATGGGAACATGAAAGGTTTTCTACTTCATCTTAATACTTTTGAATCCAGCAGATCTTGCCCTCCTGGAAATTTTACGAAGCTGAAAGTCCATCGCCCCATATGGAAAACTAATTGGTTTCTTTTTTAACATATTTATTCCTAGACCAGTCTGTGCATCATTCCGAGCAGACTGATGATTAGTTGACAAAACTGTTTCATGCTGCCTACTAGAATCAACAGACAGCAGAGACTTTGCCTCTCCAAACCAGAAATGGACAGTGGTCTTTTTCCCATTCTTTTCCCCATTTTAATGAGCAGATCTGGTTAACAGACATTCTTCAATGTTCTTGATAAATAGTTTTCCTCCAGTCTAAATAACAGAAGTATGAGTTTAAAGATGAGAGGACGAGGGAAGAAAATAATTGCAATCAGACTAAAAACAGAGCTAAATCCATATAAACTTCTCTAGAGCTAAAATGGTAGAAGTTTTATCCTAAAAAAAATTCAGAGACTTCCAAATACCTTTCTGTGATATCTTTTTTTATCAGCTTATTGTCTCCATTTTAAGCAGATATACTGAATTCCAGCAGACTGTTAGAGAAAAGTAGGGTGCCACAGAAACCTCCTCCAAGAAACAACTATTTTAGACTGTTTGACACAGTAAGCATTTAAAAAAAAATGAAAATGCACTTCACTGAAATCTGGTAGATGACAGAAATGAAAGCCAAAACCACTTCCTATTTTGGCTTGGCTTATAAACCAATTGCAGAGTATCACAGTTTTGTTCTATATGAGGACATGTTTACTCTCTGGATAGAAAAGTAGCTCAACTACTCTTCCAATATTTATTCTAAAACAAAAATTATTTTACTAGGTACAGAGTTACCAGTGAACAGTCGTTAGAAAAAGGGATGGGCACGTCTGCCTTAGTTTAGAAACTCCTTAAAATGGTTAATCAGGCAAATCTACCTGTGCAAAATGTCAGATTATCTTTAATATTCAGAAGCATAAAACATGGCCTCAATCAGTTCAGCTCTCAGCTGCAAGGTTGTCTGTAAATTAAAAGTCATATTTAACCTAAGCAACTGCTCCCATAACCTAAAGTTTCCTGTCCCTTATTTTCCCAGTACTTTATAATCTCATACTGTAGTTCTACACCGGGAAAAAACTTGTGGAATAAACCTTTAATTGCACTAATTTTAATTGTGCTAGTTTTAGAGGTGGCAGGGAGGAAAAGGAGCAGAGAAGAGGAAGCTACAATGATAAAAATATGCTGGTACAACCGGTGCGGAATGTTTCAGTATGACAAAAATGACAGAACTGCCAGTTTAGTCAGGGTGGCAGTCATACTCTTCAGTGATGAATATCGAGGCTTCCAGGCAAAGGTACTCACTGTCTCAGGCACAGGCAGCCACCCTCCTCTGAAGATGGATATGGTCCTGCCAGGCTGGATGACATTTCACAGTCCCTGCAAGCCTTATGATGCCATGGCTCTGTGAACAGCAAGCTACAGTTCAAAGGTGAGTGACCTCATTGATGAAAAAGTCATCCAGTGAGAAATAAGATATCACAGTAATATTAAAATGAAAAGGAAAACTTGATCTTGAAAAAGTTCGAGTAACTCTCAAAGCCAAATGGAATTTCCTTTGGTGCTGATCCAACATTTAAGTCTGCCAAAAGCAGTTTAATTTCAGTTTGGCAGAAAATGTTGCATATAACTCAGGAGTGAGACCACAAGCTTTCCTGAAATCATTTAACCCACAGAAAAGCAAACCAGCAGCCTAAGTTTAACTGCAGGGACTGTAAACAAGGAGGGAAATATTCTTCATCCATTTATCAACATGTCTCCAGATACCAGCAACAATCCCAGGAAATTGTAAGAAATATTTTCATTGGTTTTCGTACTGATTACCATTTCTGATTATCATGAGGACATTCCCAATAGCATCTAAATCATTGTTTCCTTTCTATATTCAAGATCAACCACTACTTCTGCATGTTTAAATCACCATGGGGATTCGGTCATAAAGTAAAAGCAGAAATCTGAACTTATGGATTAAAATGTTCATTGGCCACACTCTTCCTCTGACCAAATAAATTTATAGATGCAATAATGAGTGAAAATATTTACGATATGAATACAATTTTCTTTCTAAGGAAAATTCAGAATTCCTTACAATTTTTAAGTAGTTTTTACTTAAATGTAAAATTTTTACATTTTTAAGTAGTTTTTTCTTTAAACCAATTTATTATCCTCCTACCCCCTACTTCCCCACCACCCTTAACACACAAAGACACACAGACTTCCTGTTCTCCACTCCCCAGCTTGACCATGTAAAGCATCAGCTATGGCTCAGGCCCAGCTGCCTAGACATTATTTTAGTGCTCTCTTTACCACTTTAGGCTTCATGAGTCTCTTAAGGACTGGAAATCCAGGAACTCCAGTCTCCTGAATGGACATCGGGCCCAGTACATGGCATCCCCATATTTTAGTCGGCTCAGGCTGTAATAACAAAACACCACAGAGTGGTTTAAACAATTTAACAATAGAAATTTATTTTCTCATAGTTCTGGAGGCTGGGAAGTCCCAGATCAAGGTACTGGCTGATCTGATTCCTGGTTAGGGCTCTCCTGACTGAAGACAGCCCCTTCTCACTGTGTCCTCCCAAGACAGAGGCATGGTGGAGCAGGGAGCACAAGCTCTGGTCTCGTCTTCTTCTTATAAGCCCCATCATCATTAGGGCTTCAATATATGAATTTGGGGGGGATAAAAACATTCAGTCCATAACACCTAGAAATGAACACAAATCATCCACGTGCTCGCCACACACACCCCACTTACTTCCCACTCCTGGTGCTGGCTGGTTTCTCCGTATAGACTCTCTGTCCCTTGCTACAACAGGGTCCCTGTCCTAAACTGCCCAGGAGCCAAAGCCTGGTGGTGCTAGTCACTCACAGGCACATGTCTAACCTTCTTGTCCTGAGTTTGCTGCTGGGTTCCCCATCATTGCGCTCTAATCAATAGTTGGATCTAGATGAACTCTGAAACGGCTGGACCCATAAGCACTGTGCTCCCCTGTCTGTCCCACAGCAGCTCCAGAGTGTGACTCTGAAGTTGGGTCTCCGTGCTCATTCCTCATCACCTGTTCTGCCTCATGAGGCAGATCTTGTACTTGGATCCTGCACTTTCTCTGGCTCTTTCTTCCTTGTTGTGCCCTTAAACTGACCACAAGCCTCATGTCGAAGCCCTAAGTATTTCTACGTGACTCCAAGAAATGCAGTTTTGATTGAAAAGTTGCTACATAAAACAAGTCTAAATCATCCCATAGACTGTGAAGAGCACAGACATTTGTTAAAGGTTTGTGTAGCCATGATCACTTTTAAAGGAGAAGAGAGGTTCCCTTCAATGATCTTTTCTAGGGAATTATGATAAGCGGTAAGTCAATTCCACATGGTAATTAAATCTTTCCTCCACGTCACCCACCCCCGAAAGCTCTTCATACTTCACTCTCACTTGGATCTCAAACGGTGAACTGTGTGGTGTGTGTGGCCTCTGCTCACAGTGTGCCGTGATCCTGCTCTATTTCTCATTCATGGTTTATTTCTTTTGTTTTAGTTACTTTAAGAGAAAACAAAACACCAGAAGAAGAACAACACTGATCAACGCTGGCTGTCACCAGTCTAACAGATGGATTTAACTTGTCAAGGGTCATAGAAATGCAAGTCACACATATCTGAAGAGTCAAGCATCTGTTTATTTTGGAGATAACCTTTATTCTTTCAGCTGTGTTAATTTTGGTTCCAATAGTACTAGGAAGCCAGGTATCTTAGGTATCCCTTTTTCACTCTGTACCGGTGAAGATCAGACCACGACATCATAACCGTGTTAGAAGATCATAAAGTCAGAGGAGTTTCAAGTCAGAAGGCACAGAGAAGCTCTCTGTACCAGCAGCTGCTTAGGCTCATGTAAGTACCCTCATCCCCTCCTCAGAGGGAAGTCACAGGAATGTGACTTTCCTGTGATGGTCATAGGAATCCTACAAGCAAATCTGAGAAACCACCTGCTATGCTTGCCATGAGCTAAAATGAAATGATCCCATGTCACCAGCAACATGAAGGAAGAATATAGAAGTGGAAAGCGGGGATTCATGGAACAGTAAAAGTGATAAAACGAACATGCTATAATTATACTGCCTCACAACCGATAAACATTTATTGGGCACCACTTACTGTGGGGTAAGGAACTATGGGGAACTATGGTGGTAACCTTATATCATAATATTTTTGTGTGTGTCACATTTTCTCAATTCATTCACCCTATATACAATTCCAAAGACGTCAGTGACTTTTGGGCAAGACAGAAGGAAGGAAAGGGAATAACATTAGTGGCAAATACTGACACTACCAAGAATAAATATCAGAAGTAAGCTATTGATTCCTACTGGAAATCAAACCAGAAAATTAGCTCATTAGAAGACAGGGGCCAATGGAAGCTGCAAATTGAGAGGATTCCTCGTGAAGTCTAAGGAATCACTTAATAATAAAGGAGGAGCCTTCCCCCACGTCTTTGTGTGGCCTGTGCCCCAGCTCAGTGCTCATAAGTGGAGGTGTATCTTTAGAAATCTGTTGTCCAAAGCCAAAGCTTAAGACCACTGATAGACCTCTGAGACCTTCATCCAACAAGACATGCAGGTTTCAGTACAGCCACACAGGAGCAAATGAAATTCTCCTCTTTTTCCAAGATGAGCCTAGGAAAACTCACCCTGGCATAAAGCCTAGCGGGTATGGAGTGTTTCAGGTGGGGTCCCATGAGTAGGCACCACGGATAGCCACAGCAAAGGACAGGGCTGATGAAGGCCACCTTCCTGGGCATTTCTGTCCATTTTTCCCAATTAGATTTGTGGTGCAGGAAATCCAAATGGAAAACCATAGGGGAACAGCCACAGGGGGTAAAAGCCAAAGAGACAAAAGGCAGACTTTTCAACAGGAAAACGTGGCCTCTTAAAATAAGATAGATACAGCCTTGGAATTTTTCAGATTAAAAAATCACACTCTAAATGTTGCCAGTTTGACACTGTGCCTATCTCATCCCCATGTCAAAGTTTCTGTGGCAGATGGCAAGGAGCAAAATGACTCAAAAATGTCAGTCCTTTTTTCTTCTAATAAAGAGAAGCTATCAAAAATACACAAAACAGCAGAGAGAAAAAAGCAAAAAGGAACTATGTGAGTACCCTTGTTCTGCAGGAATGGAGCAACACATACTAGTTCCCTGAAATTCAGATTCCTCTCCAAAATAAGGCTTAGGCTTAATAGTGGGTTTTTAAGTAAAATTGTCTAACTTTTTTAGTTGGTTTGCTTTGGGGGAAGATATTGCATGCATACTGTATAAAACATACAATATATAGTGAAAAGTACATGTCTCCTCCTCTCACCCCTGATGGAGTTCTCATTCTCTGAAGCAACCATTTTTACCAGACTTTTGTGTGCCCTCGGAAATTCATCTCTAATCCTAGGATAGAGGTATGTACGTGTTTGTGTTGCCCCCTCTTTTTACACAAATAGAGCAATCTAAACATATTGTCAGCATCTTGCATTTTCCAGTTAATATATTGAGGATATTATTCTATATTTATTCTTTCACTTGTTTATTCCACAAATATCTATTGGATACCCACTATTTGCAAGGCACTGATCCAGGCAGTTGGACCAGCAGTGAATAAACTAATGTCCTTGCTCTGAGGAAGCTTATGTTTAGCAGAAGGAATCATGTCAAAAAAATCAATGTCTAATAAATATATATTATGTCAGATGTATTATTTTTTAAAAATAAAGCAGGGTAAGGGGACAGAGTAACAATGTTGTGATGGGGAAGAGAAA
Organism: Balaenoptera acutorostrata; assembly: GCF_949987535.1. NCBI lineage: Eukaryota > Metazoa > Chordata > Mammalia > Artiodactyla > Balaenopteridae > Balaenoptera > Balaenoptera acutorostrata. The sequence goes on along the minus strand of NC_080064.1, from coordinate 172,376,220 downwards.
GGCTTGCTTTGAGTGATGACATTTTGGTAGTGACCTCAAGAGAAGATCATGTGGCTATCAGAGGAATAACTGTTCAGACAGCAGGAAGAGTACATGCAAAGGTCCTGAGACAGGTGTGTGATGATCACAACTGAGGAGCAGCAAAGAGGTCACCATGGTTGTCGCACAGTAAGCAAGGGAGAGAGTGATAGGAAATGAGGTCACAGAATGAGGAAGAGAGCCAGATTATGCAGACTGTTGTAGCCCTTGGTCAAATACTGGGCTTTTACTCTGAGTGAGATGGAAAGTCACCAGCGAGTCTGGAGTGACATGCTAGACATACATTTCAGAATGATTATTCTGACTGCTATGCTGAGAAGTTTCAGGCAGCAAGGCTGGAAACAAGACCGGTTAGGAGACTATAGCAATAGTCCAGGTGAAAGGTGATGCTGGCAGGGACCAGGGTGGAGCAGTGGAAAGAGTGGATAGTGGTCAGGTTCTGGATGCCTTGTGAATATTGAGCTGTCAGAAGCTGCTGATGAACCAGATGTGGAGAGTGGGAAAAAAGAGAAGTGCCAAGGATGACACTGAGAGTCCTAGCCTGAGTCCTGAGAGTTACTGAAAAGATAAAGTTTCTGTTTATTGAAATGAGAAGGCTATGGGAAGAGCAACGCTGGGGAGGGAGAAGCAATCAAAACACTGATTTTAGACATGGCAGGTTTGATATGCCTGTGAGACCTCCAAGTGGAAATGTCAAGGAGGCCACAGGATATACGAGTCTGGACGTAATGGAGAGGCTGGAGATAGGGAGAGAGATGTGGGAGTTGTCAGCATGTGGATGGTGTTCTAAAACATGTATTTATTAAAATATTTATGTTACATATATTCTACTCAGACTTTGCCTGAACATGTTAAACAGCTGCATAATAGGGAACTTTTTATATTAAATTTAAATGAAGATCAATGCTTTGTGAAAAAGTCAGAATACACAGTTGGTCCTCGTTATTCACAGATTCCATATTTGCAAACTTGCCTACTTGCTAAAATGTATTTGTAACACTAAAATCAATTCTTGCCTTCGTGGTAAACCGCAGAGTGGTGAAAACCTTAACTCAGTTAACACATGTTTTCCCAGACGAGCTGTCTTCATGTTTCTGCTTTCATACTATAAAGTGTCCACTTGGTGGTCTATTCAGTGTCACGTGTTTTTTGTTTTGTGCTTTTGGTTGGTGATTTCTCTTTAAAATGCCCCCCAAGAAGCTGCTGCATAGCACAGGGAGATCAGCTTGATGCTTTGTGACGACCTAGAGGGGTGGGATAGGGAGGGTGGAAGGGAGGCTCAAGAGGGAAGGGATATGGGGATATATGTATATGTATAGCTGATTCACTTTGTTATACAGCAGCAACTAATGCAACATTGTAAAGCAATTATACTCCAATAAAGATATTTTTAAAAATTAAATGAATTAAAAATAAAATGCTCAAAAGAAATAAAATTAAAAAAATAAAATGCCTCCTAAGCATAGCACTGAAGTGCTCTCTGGTGTTCCTAAGTGTAAGAAGGTTGTGATGTGACTTACAGAGAAAATACGTGTGTTAGATAAGCTTGGTTCAGGCATGAGTTATAGTGTCTTGGCTGGGCGTTCAAAGTTAAAGAGTCAACAATATACATTAAATAAAGTGTCTTTAAATAGAAACACACATAGGCCAAGGTTATGTATTGACTGACTGAAGAAAATGTTGTGACCAGAGGTTTGTAGGAATCTAATGCTGCGCTTCCTCTAGAAGTAACAGGTTAGTATTCACTAATTCAGTGTTTATGGTGACTTTTTAGGCCATAACTGTCACAAGTAATGAAAACTGACTGATTTGTTTTTAGACCTTTTCTACCCTTGACATGGGAAGCAAAAGATTGAAGTTACTTAGAGAAATCATCTACCACTACTCCACACCTTAAGGTAAAACCTCACAGAAGCCAACCCAGAAAGGTGGGGTTATGACCTATTTTTAAGAAGTAGTAGAGAAGAAAAACCAAAAACCAAAAACAACAACAAAAAACTTTCCATTAATAAGTGCAATGATCTACGCACAGTGAACCTTAATAAATGTCATGACTGACAACTTTCAAAACCTATTTGAGTATCTAATGGCTTTCCTTGTCAGAAAAGTATCTTTGTATCTTACCCAAATCCCAATGCAGTTTAAAACCCCATCTACTCTTTGTGTTCACAGTAGAAATGAAAACTTGTTAATCACCAGCTTCTGCTATAAGTCCTTCATACACTCAAACACATTAAATTGCCCCATGATCTTCCATTCTTTAAGTAAAATAATTCCATTTACTTTAAAATTTTTTTCTTAGGGATTATTCTCCATCCTCTAATCAGCTGAATAGCACTCTTTCTGCTTTGAAACACTTACAATCAATCCTTTTGCCCTGTTAAATGATGAATTACAATTTCCATATTGTTGCCTCCTGAGCCCACACTGTCCGTCATAAATGTTTAACTGGTAAGGTCATTTCCTATCAAGATCTCCATGAGCAACTGTTTTAATATGTAATTGTTCTTCTGATCTTTCTACTTAAGGACTCCCCTTCTTTTCTTACAAAAATATTTTTACAATGAAACCATGTTAATTATTAAAGACAACAGGTCAAATGCAAAGACAGAAAAAGATTTTTATTCAAAAGAAAACAAAGAGAATAAAGTAACACTGAAGACAATCAGCCTATAAATGTGAGCTAATTATAAAGAGGTTTAATGTTTATTGACCCAAGATTTTAGAACATGTCCACCTTGGGGGTTTGGGGATTTGGGTACAGGCTCAGGTACCATTCCTCTTCAATCCCCATTGGCAACATATCTTGTCACTGCCCTACTTCTGAAAAAAGTATTTCTTATAGTTTGGATCATCAGCAGTTTGCACCACATGATTTCTATTACATTTAATATTGATTTTAAGAAATTTTCTAAAAATTTGTCCAGGAATTAAAAGAACAAAACTCACTGAGTTACAAAGCTAAACCACTAGAAAACATATGACTGGACAAAGCAAGAGAATGAGGTATCAGGAGACTAAACTAGGAGTCCTGAAAATTGAACCCCATGGCTAGAAGGCTCTATGTGACCTTAGACTAGTCATTTGACCTGCTGGGATTTAAGGATCCTCATGAAGTGCAGGTACTAGGCTATCTCTAAGATCTCTACTATTTCAAAATTCTGTGTTTACAGTGAGCACAATTAGTTGGGGCTAGAGGAAGATCAGTGACAGCACAGATTACACACATGGTTAAATCTAATTAATTAGGGTGGATATAGTATTATATTTGCATGTCGCACACATGCCACTCCTATCAAGTGACCAGTAGGACATAAGACACACACTTTAAGTCTGGAGATCAATTCTAGGCTTGCCTCAAACAAGATGCTAGGTCATTTTCCAACAATTCAAATATGTTATTCCAACACCACTTGGGTATCCTATAATTCAGTTCAATTCTGACACTAACTACCTGGAGTTAGTACAAACCCCACAGGTTAAGGGCTCAGTCCCAGAGGACTGCCCCCACTTCAGATGCCAATCAAACGGGGTCCCTAGGCCACCTGCACTTCTGCTTGGTCTACTACCAATAGGAGATGCCCACAAACCCCTTTCTCCCACCTCCATTCAATAATTCTCTAGAACAACTCACAAAACTCAAGAAAGCACTATACTTATAATGACAGTTTTATTATAAAGGATATAGCTCAGCACCAGCCAAATGGAAAAGATGCTTAGGGCAAGGTATTGCAGGGGGAGGTGCAGAGTTTTCATGCTTTCCCTCCCAGCACATAGATGTGTTTACCAACCCAGAAGATCCCTTAGCCTGCCTTAGCCTCATTGTTTCAGAGTTTTTAATCAAAGCTTCATAACATAGGTACGATTGATTAAAGCATTTGTCATTGGTGACTGAACTCAGTCATTAGTCTGAAAGTTCTAACCCTCTAATCTAATGATTGGTCTTTCTGGTAATCAGGCCCTATCCTGAAGCTATCTCAAGGACTTGCCTTGAGTCTTCTTATTAGCATAACCTCAGGTACGGTGGAAAGGCGCTCCTTATAAATAACAAGACACTTTTATCACTCAGGAAATCCCAAGGGTTTTAGGAGCTCTGTGCCAGGAACCAGGGACAAAAACCATTTTTTAAAATTATACACATGGGGTTATTATTATACACAAGGTTCACAAGGTTATTATTCACAAGGGTTGTTTTTATTATTCACAAGGTTATTATACCCAAAGATTCAGAGTCCTAGCTTCATAAGCAGTTCTCAGGCCTAAGAATAAATATGACTTAGGGCACAACCATGCATGGGGAAATCTCCCCCAGTGCCCCTCTCAGAGATGGCAAAGAAGAACACTGGAGAAAAACCTCTTAACATAATCTTCCCAGTGGACAGAAACTGAAGTGCTTAAGATTTTCTAACCACCCACCCCTGACCCCCTGCCAAGGAACTGGCTCAAAGAACCCATGCTCTTATGATTTACTCATCCTCATCACTTATCCTCCTCTCCATTCTGTAAGAATTTAGTTTACAAACATCTATATAAGTACTTACTCCTTTCTGAGGTAGTTATGATTATGAAGAAACTGAGGCACTGAGAAGTTAAGCAACTTACTCAAGGTCACACATGTGATTGGCAGAGCTGGTATTCAAATCCAGAGTCCGTGCCCTAACCACTGTGCTGCTGTATAAACTCTGGACTCATTAACTGATAAATGGTGCTATCACGAAGGAACGTTATCTCTCTCTTCATTTTGAAAAGGAAAGATTTTTTGATTCGATGGTAAATGGGATTGTTTCCATAATTTCTTTCTGATAGTTCATTGTTAGGGTATAGAAATACAACAGATTTCTGTATATTAATTTTGTATCCTGCAACTTTACCAAAGTCATTGATGAGTTCTAGTAGGTTTCTGGTGGTGTCTTTAGAATTTTCTATGTGTAGCATCATGTCATCTGCAAAAAGTGACAGTTTTACTTCCTTTCCTATTTGGATTCCTTTTATTTTATTTTTTCTTCTCTGCTGGCTGTGGCTTGGACTTCCAAAACTATGTTGAATAAAAGTGGCAAGAGTGGGCATCCTTGTCTTTTTCCTGATCTTAGAGGAAATGCTTTCAGCTTTTCACCTTTGACTATGATGTTAGCTGCAGGTTTGTCATATATGGCCTTTGTTATGTTGAGGTATGTTCCCTCTATGTTGAATCTAAAAAATATAACAAACTAGTGAATACAACAAGAAAGAAGCAGACTCACAGATATAGAGAACAAACTAGCAGTTACCAATGGGGAGAAGGAAAGGGGAGGAGCAATATAAGGGTAGAGGATTAAGAGGTACAAATTATTAGGTATAAAATAAGCTACAAGGATATACTTTGCAATGTGGGGAATATAGCCAATATTTTATAATAACTATAAATGGAGTATAACCTTTAAAAACTGTGACTCATAACACTGTAAACCTGTAACTTCTATAATGTTGTCCATCAACTATACTTCAATAAAAGAAAAAAGAAAAAGAAAAAATTTATAAATTGCACTTGTTTCTCCCCTTCCCTTTTCTTTTGTTTGTTTGTTTTACATTTTTTTTACATTTTAGGGGAGTTTAAGTTATCATTTAGTCCATTGATTACAGAATAGCGAGGAGGATTACAAGAGTTTTGGAGCACTCTTAGATACCCTTGATTATAGAGTCCACGAAACTTTTCAAAAAAGCCCCCAGATTCCTTCCCCGTGTGCCACAGAAGGTACAGCACCACCTAAGCAAGCTCGAGAGTTGGGCACAAGCTCATCTATCAGCTCGGACCCCAAAGATGGGCATGAAATGATAACGCTGCTGCCACTGCCACCAAGAATCCTGTGTGCAAGCACAGGTCACTAACCACAACCCAACCCCCTCGGGGGCCTGTGCAGCATGCCACTGCCAGGGTCCCAAGATCCAGGGACAACTTCCAAGGGAGAACACACAGCGTGCCTCAGGCTGTTGCAATGTTATGCCAGCCTCTGACGCCGCAGGCTCACCCCACATTCTAATTATGACTACCATACCCCTCCCTCTCCCTGGCCTGAGTAAGCAAGAGAGCCCTAATCAGCTGCTGCTTTAACCCTCTCCTGTCTGGGCAGGGAGCAGACACCTGAGGGCGACCTACCCACAGAGGCAAGGCCAAAACCAAAGCTGAACTCCAGGAGCTGTGTGAACAAAGAAGAGAAAGGGAAATTTCTCCATGCAGACTCAGAAGCAGCGGATTAAATCTCCACAATCAACTTGATGAACCCTGCATCTGTGGAATACCTGAATAGACAACGAATGTTCCCAAAATTGAGGCGGGAGCAATTGTAGACTTGGGGTTTGCTTTCTGCAACTGATCTGTTTCTGATTTTTATGTTTATTTTAGCTTAGTTTTCAGTGCTTGTTATCATTGGTGGATTTGTTTATTGGTTTGGTGGCTCTCTCTTTTTTTTTACTTTATTGTTTTTTGTTTTATCCTTTTTTTTTTCCTTTTCTTCTGAGCTGTGTGGCTGACAGGGTCTTGGCGCTCCGGCCACATGTCAGGCCTAAGCCTCCGACATGAGAGAGCCAAGTCCAGGATATTGGACCACCAGGGACCTCCCAGCCCCACGTAATATCAATTGGTGAGCGCTCTCCCAAGAGATCTCCACCTCAAGACAAAGACCCAACTCCACCCAATGGCCAACAAGCTCCAGTGCTGGATGCCCTAGGCCAAACAACTAACAAGACAGGAATCCAACCCCATTCATTAGCACAGAGGCTGTGTAAAGTCATACTAAGTTCACAGACGCCCCAAAACACACAACCAGATACGGATCAGCCCACCAGAAGGACAAGATCCAGCCCCACCCAACAGAACACAGGCACCAGTCCCCTCCACCAGGAATCCTACACAAGCCACTGAACGAACCTCACCCACTGGGGGCAGACACCAAAAACAGTGGGAACTATGAACCTGAAGCCTGCAAAAAGAAAACCCCAAACACAGTAAGTTAAACAAAATGAAAAGACAGAGAAATATGCAGCAGATGAAGGAGCAAGGTAAAAACCCACCAGACCAAACAAATGAAGAGGAAATAGGCAGTCTACCTGAAAAAGAATTCACAGTAATGATAATAAAGATATACAAAATCTTGGTGATAGAATGTTGAAAATACAAGAAACATTTAACAAGGACTCAGAAGAACAAAAGAGCAAACAAACAATGATGAACACAACAATAAATGAAATTAAAAATTCTCTATATGGAATCAATAGCAGAATAACTAAGGCAGAAGAACAGATAAGTAACCTGGAAGATAAAATAGTGGAAATAAATGCTGCAGAGTAGAATAAAGAAAAAAGAATGAAAAGAATTGAGGACAGTCTCAGAGACCTCTGGGACAACATTAAACAAACCAACATTCGAATTATAGGGGTCCCAGAAGAAGAAGAGAAAAAGAAAGGGTCTGAGAAAATATTTGAAGAGATTATAGTTGAAAACTTCCCTAACATGAGAAAGGAAATAGTGAATCAAGTTCAGGAAGCACAGAGAGTGCCATACAGGATAAATCCAAGGAGAAACATGCCAAAATACATATTAATCAAACTATCAAAAAAATTAAATACAAAGAAAAAATATTAAAAGCAGCAAGGGAAAAGCGACAAATACCATACAAGGGAATCCCCATAAGGTTAACAGCTGATCTTTCAGCAGAAACTCTGCAAGCCAGAAAGGAGTGGCAGTACATATTTAAAGTGATGAAAGGGAAAAACCTACAACCAAGATTACTCAACCCACAAGGATCTCATTTAGATTCGACAGAGAAATTAAAACCTTTACAGACAAGCAAAAGTTAAGAGAATTCAGCACCACCAAACCAGCTCTACAGCAAATGTTAAAGGAACTTTTCTAGGCAGGAAACACAAGAGAAGAAAAAGACCTATAAAAACAACCCAAAACAATAAGGAAAATGGTAATAGGAACATACATATCGATAATTACCCTAAATGTAAATGGATTAAATGTTCCAACTAAAAGACACAGACTGGCTGAATGGATACAAAAACAAGACCCATATATATGCTGTGTACAAGAGACCCACTTCAGACCCAGGGACACATACAGACTGAAAGTGAGGGGATGGAAAAAGAAATTCCATGCAAATGGAAATCAAAAGAAAGCTGGAGTAGCAATTCTCATATAAGACAAAATAGACTTTAAAATAAAGACTATTACAAGAGACAAAGAAGGACACTACATAATGATCAAGGGAGCAATCCAAGAAGAAGATATAACAATTGTAAATATTTAGGCACCCAACATAGGAGCACCGCAATACATAAGGTATTGAGGCGCTCAATACAAATACTAACAGCCATAAAAGGGGAAATCGACAGTAACACAATCATAGTAAGGGACTTTAACACCCCACTATCACTAAAGGACAGATCATCCAAACTGAAAATAAATAAGGAAACACAAGCTTTAAATGACACATTAGACCAGACGGACTTAATTGATATTTATAGGACATTCCACCCCAAAACAACAGAGTACACTTTCTTCTCCAGTGTTCATGGAACATTCTCCAAGATAGAACATATCCTGGGTCACAAATCAAGCCTCAGTGAATTTAAGAAAACTGAAATCGTATCAAGTATATTTTCCATCCACAACGCTACGAGACTAGATATCAATCACAGGAAAAAATGTAAAAAATACAAACACATGGAGGCTAAACAATATGCTACTAAATAACCAGGAGATCACTGAAGAAATCAAAGAGGAAATCGAAAAATACCTAGAAACAAATGACAATGAAAAAATGACCACCCAAAACCTATGGGATGCAGCAAAAGCAGTTCTAAGAAGGAAGTTTATAGCAATACAATCTTACCTCAAGAAACAAGAAAAATCTCAAATAAACAACCTAACCTTACACCTAAAGCAATTACAGAAAGAAGAACCAAAAAAACCCCAAAGTTAGCAGAAGGAAAGAAATCATAACGATCAGGTCAGAAATAAATCAAAAAGAAATGAAGGAAACAATAGCAAAGATCAATAAAACGAAAAGGTGGTTCTTTGAGAAGATAAACAAAATTGATGAACCATTAGCCAGACTCATCAAGAAAAAAAAGGAGAAGACTCAAATCAACAGAATTAGAAATGAAAAGAAGTAACAACTGACACTGCAGAAATACAAAGGATCATGAGAGATTACTACAAGAAATGATATGCCAATAAAATGGACAACCTGGAAGAAATGGACAAATTCTTAGAAAAGCACAACCTTCCCAGACTGAACCAGGAAGAAACAGAAAATTTGAACAGACCAATCACAAGCACTGAAATTGAAACTGTGATTAAAAATTTTCCAACAAACAAAAGCTCAGGACCAGATGGCTTCACAGGCGAATTCTATCAAACATTTGAGAAGAGCTAACACCTATACTGCTCAAACTCCTGCAAAATATAGCAGAGGGAGGAACACTCCCAAACTCATTCTACGAGGCCCCCATCACCCTGATACCAAAACCAAAGGGGTCACAAAATAAGAAAACTACAGGCCAATATCACTGATGAACACAGAGGCAAACATCCTCAACAAAATACTAGCAAACAGAATCCAACAGCACATTAAAAGGATCATACACCATGATCAAGTCGGGTTTAATCCCAGGAATGCAAGGATTCTTCAATGTACGCAAACCAATGCGATACACCATATTAACATATTGAAGGATAAAAAACATATGATAGTCTCAATAGATGCAGAAAAAGCTTTCGACAAAATACAACACCAATTTATGATAAAAACTCTCCATAAAATGGGCATAGAGGGAACCTACCTCAACATAATACAGGCCATATATGACAAACCCACAGCCAACATCGTACTCAGTGGTGAAAAACTGAAACCATATCCTCTAAGATCAGGAACAAGACAAGGGTGCCCACTCTCAGCACTATTATTCCACATAGTTTTGGCCACGGCCATCAGAGAAGAAAAAGAAATAAAAGGAATCCAAATCAGAAAAGAAGAAGTAAAACTGTCATTGTTTGCGGATGACATGATACTTTACATAGAGAATCCTAAAGATGTTAACCAGAAAACTACTAGAACTAATCAATGAATTTGATAAAGTAGCAGGATACAAAATTAATGCACAGAAATATCTTGCATTCCTATACACTAATGAAGAAAAATCTGGAAGAGAAACTAAGGAAACCCTCCCATTTACTATTGTAACAAAAAGAATAAAATACCTAGGAATAAACCTACCTAAGGAGACAAAAGACCTGTATGCAGAAAATTATAAGACACTAATGAAAGAAATCAAAGATGATTCAAACAGATGGAGAGATATACCATGTTCTTGGATTGGAAGAATCAACATTGTGAAAATGACTCTACTACCCAAAGCAATCTACAGATTCAATGCAATCCCTGTCAAACTACCACTGGCATTTTTCACAGAACTAGAACAAAACATTTCCCAATTTGTAAGGAAACACAACAGACCCCGAATAGCCAAAGCAATCTTGAGAAAGAAAAACGAAGCTGGAGGAATCAGGCTCCTGGACTTAAGACTGTACTACAAAGCTACAGTAATCAAGACAGTATGGTACTGGCACAAAAACAGAAATATAGATCAATGGAACAGGATAGAAAGCCCAGAGGTAAACCCACACACATATGGTCACTTTATCTTTGATAAAGGACGCGAGAATATAAAATGGAGAAAAGACAGCCTCTCCAATAAGTGGTGCTGGGAAAACTGGACAGCTACATGTCAAAGAATGAAAATAGAACACTTCCTAATACCATACACAAAAATAAACTCAACATGGATTAAAGACCTAAATGTAAGGCCAGACACTATCAAACTCTTAGAGGAAAACATAGGTAGAACACTCTATGACATAAATCCCAGCAAGATCCTTTTTGACCCACCTCCTAAAAAAATGGAAAGAAAAACACAAATAAACAAATGGGCCCTAATGAAACTTAAAAGCTTTTGCACAGCAAAGGAAACCATAAACCAGATGAAAAGACAGCCCTCAGAATGGGAGAAAATATTTGCAAATGAAGCAACTGACAAAGGATTAATCTTCAAAATTTACAAGCAGCTCATGCAGCTCAATATCAAAAAAACAAACAACCCAATCCAAAAATGGGTGGAAGACCTAAATAGACATTTCTCCAAAGAAGATATACAGATTGCCAACAAACGCATGAAAGCATGCTCAAAATCACTAATCATTAGAGAAATGGAAATCAAAACCACAATGAGGCACCACCTCACACCAATCAGAATGGCCATCAACAAAAAATCTAGAAACAATAAATGCTGGAGAGGGTGTGGAGAAAATGGAACCCTCCTGCACTGTTGGTGGGAATGTAAATTGATACAGCCACTGTGGAGAACAGCATAGAGGTTCCTTAAAAAACTAAAAACAGAACTACCATATGACCCAGCAATCCCACTACTGGCTATATACCCTGAGAAAACCATAATTCAAAAAGAGTCATGTACCATTATGTTCATTGCAGCACTATTTACAATAGCCAGGACATGGAAGCAACCTAAGTGTCCATCGACAGAGGAGTGGATAAAGAAGATGTAGCACATATATACAATGGAATATTACTCAGCCATACAAAGAAATGAAATTGAGTTATTTGTAATGAGGTGGATGGACCTAGAGAATGTTATACAGAGTGAAATAAGTCAGAAAGAGAAAAACAAATACCGTATGCTAACTCATATATATGGAAACTAAAAAAAAAAAAAAAAAAAAAAAAAAAAAAAGGTTCTGAAGAACCTAGGGGCAGGACAGGAATAAAGATGCAGACATAGAGAATGGACTTGAGGACACAGGGAGGGGGAAAGGTAAGCTGGGATGAAGTGAAAGAGTAGTACTGACATATATACACTACCGAATAAAATAGATAGCTAGTGTGAAGCAGCTGCATAGCACAGGGAGATCAGCTCAGTGCTTTGTGGCCATCTAGAGGGGTCAGATAGGGAGGGTGGGAGGGAAGCACAAGAGGGAGGGAATAAGGGGATATATGTATACATATAGCTGATTCATTTCACCTTGTTATACAGCAAAAACTAACGCAACATTGTAAAGCAATTATACTCCAATAAAGATGTTAAAAAAAAAAAGCTCCCAAACTCTCCTCTGGATGCACTAGGTATGTGTGGTCCACTGGCATCATCTCTAGTCAGAGAGGGTGTGGCAATATTTATGGTTGTTTGGGCATTAGTAGGAATGGAAATTATCTTTAGAATAGAGTATACAGGAAGAATGGTGTGTGCAAATGCTAGTCTCAGCATGGAAGTTGGCTGGCATATTATTCTTATTTGTACTGATGCTGTCCCCCTTCTCTGACACTCTTCACATGGCCTACGTCAAGTGCAACTTGGGCCATACAACCTGCCCTCTGGACGTGGCTGCTTGAATCAGGGTCCACAACTGAAGGCTTGGGGGTGTGCCTTTTGATGCTTACCACTGGAAGTTTGGGATTGGGGTACAGACACCTCAGTCACTGAGCTGAGGCTGCCATTTGGAAAAGTATGCAGTGAAGGGGCAGTCTTATATATTGATATATTAATGAATGAGCTCATAAACGAGACTTCAGAGATAAACGGGAGAATGGAGTAGACATTCTGAAGCAGAGATGTGGCCAGAGAGTGAAAGGGAAGAAGCCACCTGATTTCTCTCTACAATCAGGTCCAGCATCACAGGAAGCATGGCTGTACTTCCTGCTGGGGTTTTAGGGTCCCTTGGTTGCTCGTAACAAACTTTTCTTTAAGTCAGCTTGAGTATGTTTCTGTGTCTTGGATACAAAAAAGAAAACAATCCATGATTAAGGCTCTAACCTATAACACCGATAAGCTTATAATTTCAACAAAATGCCAAAGTGCTGGTGTTACCATGTTGTGAGGGATATTGAGACGAGGAAAAAGAACCGCCTTTCTCCACTCCAACTTCTGGCATCACAAGGGCTAATTTAAACTGAAAAATAATATCAATAATATTGAAGTCCCTCGGATAAGTCAATGATATTTTTCTTTTGATCCTTAGAAGCATCAAAAGGCACAAAATCAATGTGAAGTCATCTGGGGCCACTAAGTACAAACCTTCTTCTCTGCTTCTGAGAGCTTTAAGAAAACTTAAGGACCCATCCTGCCTAATGCTTTGATAGTCTTCAACTAATCAGAGCAGTATGGTCTTCAGAATTTTTTTGGAATTCTTTAGGGAATTCCTTACCACTCATGGAAGCAGTGGGAATAGGTTTAGAAGGGAAGTCTGTGGTGCTGTCATGGTTTCTATGATTTTCCTATACCCTCCTTTGATTGATAGTCATTTTCCCACTTTCAGAAATTAAACATCAATCCCAATTTAGAGCTAAGAGCTAAACATTCATTCAAAGCCCAGTTTATAGTCAGTAGTCCCCTCCCCAGTGTGATATTCTTATCACCCTGCTGATTTCCTTCATAGCTCGTATTTCCATATGTAAAGTTCTGGTTTCTTTGTTTACATGTTTACTGTTTATCTCCCTCATCAGAAACTAAGCAGGGGGGTAGGGATCTTATCTGCCTTGGTCACCACTGTATCCCCACTACCTGGTATATAGGGCCTAAAACCTAGTAGAAACTTGATTAAATTAGGCTAGCTCACTGCTAACTGTTCTAAAAACTAGACCAAAATGTAGAATGGCTCAAATACAAGCAAAGTGTATTTCTTACTCACGTAGAGTCCAAGTCAGTGTATGTGGGGAAGGGAAAGGGGCCTTTGCTCAACAGGGTCATTCGGAGACCCAGGTTGACAGCATCTTTGCCATTTTCAACATGTGGCTTTCTAGTAACCCTAGACATTAATGTTCAGCCAGCAGAATGGGAAAAATCATGGAGGCACATACATGGGAAGTTTTTATGGGCAGGTTTGGAAGTAGCCCGCATCGTTTCTGCTCACATGCAATTGGGCGGATCTCACTCACATGTCCACACCTAATAGCAGGGAAAGCAGGGAAATGTAGATGAGTTGTGCTCCCGGGAAAAAGGAAAGCACAGAGTCGGGTGAGCAGCAGCTGGCAGTCCATAAATAACTGTTGAAGAGCAGATGAAAGTGAGGGAAGCAACGAGGGAACAAAGGCAGGCTTTTCCTACCACAACAGAGAAAGACTCTTCTAAATGCTGACTGCTCCATCTGACCATCCAATTGACTGTGAAGCATGCGCATGGGTTGTAGGTTTTAATGTATACATTTGCCTTGTCTTCCCGTAGATTACAAACTCCATGAAATTAGGAGCTTTTTCTCAGACTCGTTTCCTGGAATAAGGTCATGCCTGCAATAAATGCTGAATAAATGTTTGAAAACAAAACAAAATCCTCCTGCTCCACAAGTATTTTTTAATTTTTATTGGAGTACAGTTGCTTTACAACGTTGTGCTCATTTCTTGCTGTACAGCAAAGTGAATCAGTCATACATACACATATATCCACTCTTTTTTAGATTTCCTTCCCATTTAGGTCACCACAGAGCACTGAATATAAAGTTCCCTGTGCTATACAGTAGGGTCTCATTAGTTATCTATTTTGTACATAGTAGCGTATATATGTCAGTCCCAATCTCCCAATTCATTCCACCCCCCTTCCCTGCTTGCTAACCATAAGTTTGCTCTCTATGTCTATGACTCTATTTCTGCTTTGCAAATAAGTTCATCTCTACCATTTTTCTAGATTCCACATATAAGTGATATTATACGGTATTTGTTTTTCTCTTTCTGACTTAATTCACTCTGTATGACAGTCTCTAGGTCCATCCACGTCTCTGCAAATGGCACAGTTTCATTCCTTTTTATGGCTGAGTAATATTCCATGTATTGAAAGAAAAGCAGGGATAGTGTAAGCCACAGTAGCTAAAAGTGCTCCACTGACCAAGGTTCAGTTCAGGTGATTCCAATTCACAATTAGATCCTGAATACCTACTGGGTGCTGGGCCCAGTATTGGGTATGTTTGTATACATTTCAATCTTTTAAATACCAATGTGAGTAGTGATTTTACACACCAAACACTTAGAAACAGGAGCTAAATGGAGCCTGTTTCCAGATACTGGCTAGCAAAAGCAGTTCAGAATACAGTCCAATTTGAGAATAACTAGTCAATCCCCAATTACTTGAAAGGAGCTTTTAAAAAGGGATTTTTATCTTTTAAAAGTAATATTTTTATTCATCCATCTTTAGGCAATAGTGTGATTTTGAGTCACCCTAGAGGAAGGAAATGAAGCTTGGTTGTACCAAGCATCTAGAAGCTTGAAAGCAGTTCACTGGTCCCAAGAATTGAGCCCAGCCAATTCTGTTGTCCTGAATGGGTGGGTAGAAATGACACCTTAGTGTCCCAGGTGGGGCACGCACTGGCCACCCAAGTGCTGCTCCTAAATCATTAGTGCTTGAGGTAGAATGATTAAAGAGTGAGGATTATTTACCTGAGGCTGATTGTATAATAAATCTGATCAAGCACAGACTATAAGCCATTTTTCAAAGTCTATATATTTGACCAATTATAAGGGGACCATATGAAGTGCAAAAGTGAACTGGAGGCCTCTGCCTAGCTCTCTATACTTCAGAGTCACAGAGATTTTAGCTCAAGCGAGCTGAGATATTGCCTTGCTGGACTCATTCACATGCTTCTCTTCCTTTACTTCCAGCTCTCTTCTCAACCCACAGACTAACCAAAGAACACTACATTCTTTCTGAAAACACTCTCCCACCTCTCCCTCTCTGCTTCCTCCCACCGCTCTGTCCATTACTTTACTTAACACTTCTAAAATTAGATCATTTACCCCCTTGATGCTGTATGAGTGAAAGAGCAAAAGAAACGGACTGGCAATTGCTTCAACTTGAGTGTACAAAAATGCTCACTCAGCATCATTATAAACAATAAATTTTGCAGGAAAATTGGAAATAACATCCATGTCCATTGAAAAGATGACACAGAGTTAAATGTATTGGCATGGAATGATGGCCACAATAAATTTAGCAAAAAATACAAGACCAAACAGCACGTTTATGAATAATACTCATAAGTGAACATTTACTTATACATATAAATAAAATAATATTCATTTTTTGTTATTTCAACAAATATTTAATGTGCCATGCACTCTCCTAACGATCAAGATTATGATAGGAGACACAGTTCCTATTCATGGGTGTTCACAGTCTGTTGGGGAGGTAAACATTAACCAAATAGTAGTAGAAATAAATAAATACATAAATTAAAATAGTGGTAAGCACTATGAAGCAAAATGCAGGATACTGTGACTAAATAATTGAAAGAAGACTTAACCTACTGTCTTTAGTAAAAATTGTATGTGTGTGGTGTATATATGCATACAAGTGAGTGTGATATTTATACAAGAACAAAGGCTACAATCATATATATAAAACCAATAGGCATTATCCTTGAATGATCTTTTCTTCCTTTATTTTCAGCATGTTATACATCTTCTACAATTGCTATCCGGTTCTTTTGTAATCAGAATAAAACAAACAAACAAAAAACTTAGTTGGATTTACTCAGTTTGTCTTAGTTTCCTCAGGTCTATGTCAGGCTACCTTTAGATTTAGAGTCATCAGCTCTCTTCTGTCTTCCCTTAAGATAAAAAAAAAGAATGTATATTTCCTGACTTTCGAAGGCATAAGAGTATACTGCTTTGACACATGTGAAAGTAATAGTAATATGAAGTCATTGAGAAACAATGAGTCAGGCAGACATCATTTTCCCAGAAGACATGGTTGGCCATCCAAGGCAGGGGAGCCATCAGACCCATCTTCTACTAGGGGCCCAAGGGAGCTTACACTTACTTGTACTTGGCAACGCTTTATAAGTGATCCTCTGCTAAAGTTGAAGCATCAATTATATCTTAATATGAAAGTCCTAGAAAGACTATTATTTCCAATTAGACTTTTTTCTTACAAAGATCTACAGATAAATAACTTGTAACATATTTTACTCTTTGCTGTTTATAATTTATGTCTGCTTTATACAACTGTTTCTAGTACTTTTAGTAGCTCAGCCTTAAACTTCAGTATGAAGTAAGAGTGAAGGATCTTGTCTGCCATGTCTTTTGACATTCAGAGAACCTCTGATGGGACCACAGAACTCTTCCCCACTAAAGGCTCAAAGCATCACAGGGACTTGGCCTCCAGGCGATTTGGAAAATGACGTGGCCAATGTCCATCATAAAAGATTCCAAAGACTTGCTGTGAAGCATCATAGTTCCTTTAAAAAGTTGCTGACATATTTTTTTGTAAATGGCACACACTCATGTTTATAAAGAACACTGTTCAAATGAGGAACAGAATAAAGAAGAAAGTTTGAAAATATACCCCGAATTCCACAACTGTTAATGTGGTGAGCATAGTCGTCCATATCTCTATCCATGCACAGAGATCTATTGATATATTATATAAATAGGATTATTTGCTTTTTTAAAAAACAAAAATGAAGGAGGGTACATAAAAGCTTAAAAATAAGTACAACTGAATTTGGGGGGTTATAAGTCAAGATCATGAGATGCCTCATGAAGGGGGCTTCGGGTGCCAGTGATGTTCCACTCTTTGAACTAGGTGCTGATTATAAGACTGTGTTCATTTTGCAAAAATGTGAGCTGCACATTTGTGACTTACATACTTTTTTCAGTTTGCATCTTATACTTGAGTAAAAATTTTTACTTAAGAGTCCTTGATTAAGTAAATCAGTACTCCAAGCAAATGAAAGAGAAGGTCAAGGAGAGGAAACATATATAATCCTAGAACCAATTAAGTCCATTTTCATGCAGTCTTTAATTTTCAGTACCTTAAAAAATTCATCTGTTATTTGTTAATGCTCTTTCACACAAACTTAATAAGAAATTGTAAGTCCTAGAATGGGTAAATGGTCTTCATTTTCTTCAATGTTATTAAACATAAGTTACAAACATAGTTTTGCAAAGAATCTTCATGGTAAGTGAACACAAATTGAAGAAATCTTAGGTGTAGCAACATATTACAATATAGCCTGCCCTTGCTATGATAGAACCCCTCAGCCAATGAGCCATACTTTCTATGAACTGATTAATCAACCACAGTCAGTCAGAAACATTAAAGTCATATAGATGCAGCATAACTGTTAGTTATAAAGTAAGATTTATTAAGTATATACAGGTATAATTTCCCCCTTTCCCTTTATTTTATCCATTTCTTAAAACATTTCTATACATGTTTTACTATATTTTGATGTCACTTTTGAAACCAAAGTAAACACAGCAATTAAATAAATGAGGAAATTAATCCAAGCACTTTTGTAACACAAGCTATAAATCCAAACACAGTAAATTTCAGAATGCAAACACCAAATTTCTCCAAACAGATATGCCTGCCCTGCAAGGGTGGGGCCACAACAAGGGGGGCTGACTCAGGGTGGTGGGTTTTGGGGAGTCTGGGCCCTTCACAGACCCAATAAGCAGATGTTTATAGCCGAGTCCTTAGGGGTCCAGGATGTCTGGGAAGATTATCCACACATGGCACTGCTAAATCCAAACAGTAAAATGGGAAGTAAAAGATGAGTGACAAAGACAAACACTAATGGGTACCCAGGAATGTTCATGGATGAGGAGTATTGGAGCAAGAAAATGAAAGGGAGGAGAGAGTGAACTTGGACTATCAAGCTCCCCTGGAAGCTGAGAAGGAGTTTGATGTTACTCCTGTGTCCACATTTACAGGAGGTCACTTAAAGTTGCAGTTAAGGCTAAAAACCTAAACTATACCACTTTTCCTGAAAGCCTCTGAGCATCTATCTCCCCAGAGACTTCGTCCATCTTGAACCTATTTAATTTATAGGTTATCCAGCTAATTAGCTTTCTTATTCTAGGTCTTCCATCTATCACATTGATTTTACAATTAACATTAGCCTTAATCAGCAACAACTTCAATGGTATTTAACCCATCATCCCATAGAAACTTGCTCTTCGTCTTCTCACCAAATGGAACCTGTCCAGCATCCATCATGAATCATCTGTACCCCTGAGGCTGATCAACAGGATGAAAATTTGAACTGAGTTCATATTTGCTTATTTTCAGCTTTGCAATTCCTTTAGCTATCAAGTGTAGCTCACAGAAGACCACAGACAAATGGATGAGAGAGACCATTTACCTTCATTATACTGTTGATATGTGCAATTTATAATTTCTAATGCTCTTGACACCATCCTGAAGGAGAAACTCAAAGCTAACCAACACATTCAATTCCCCAAAACTAGTCAGCACAATATCCCTTTCAATCAGTATCTTACCCATTCTAATTAATAAAATAGTTAGACCTTTATTATATGTGTTTCATTTTTTTGAGAAGCGGTTTTATATCCACTCATCCTCCACATCTTCCTTCCCATTTACCTTATCAATGTGACGACCGGTTATCAATTATCAAGAAAATAGCACTGTAGCCATTAGTAATTTCGAGTTATATCCAATCTGTCATTTTCATGTCACCTTCAAACTTCTAGAATCTGTGAACAGACAGCTGTAGATGCAGATAACCTCCTCTAAGCCTCTGAAGCCACCTTCTTCTCCTGAGGAACATAATCAAAATACCGCTTTGTATCTTCAGCCTCGATGTTCTTCCCAGAACACAATGCCTTGTCACTCACTTCTGAATACCTTATTGGACTTTGGGTAATAGGCTATAGCAGTCAACTGTTATATATTTGACTCTCAGACATTTTCTTCCTTGATATATGCCTTTATTCATTCAACAACACACAGAACCTACTATGTACAAGGTACGATGCCAGGTAACGTAGGAATTGCAGCCAGTGTAGTTTATTCACCTTTCTTGAGCTACTTGCTTCAAGTGTGAGGGTCTTTGCTTTTCTTTTGCATATTTCACATCTAATCAGTGGCCAGTGCATGTGAAGTTTTCTTTCACATTATCTCCTCCTTTTTTTTTTTTTTACTTTCTCCCCACCATCTTATTTTAAATCCTTATCACCCTGTACCTAGATAATTTCAAAAGCTTCCTTCTAATCTGTCTCTCTGCATGGTCTCCAGACTAATCAAACATCTTACTTTATAGAAACAAATTAATGTAATTATCACAACGACACAATGGAGGTAAGAATCATTCGCACTTTATAGATAAAAACATTAATTGTTAAAGAGTTTGTTTAAAAAGTCCAAAATCACACAAGTAATGTGTGGCTAACAGAAATTTAATTCTAGGTCTGAATACCTTTTAACCCTCTTTCCATAACACTAGACTATCTCCCAGTTTAAGGGAATTGTTCAAGGCAAATCAGCCAGAGTGGGAAGAAAAGATATGAATTATGTTGGCATGAAAAGAACAGAAAACCAAACAAGTGACATGGAGTGGGAAGAACAGACCTATCATGGGAGCAGATTGGCTGTGAGGAGGAAAGAGAAACGTCCAAGATTTTTTGTAGTTTTACAGAGTGGGTCATTGAAGGTTTGGTCTGGTTCCCCTTCCTCTCTATCTTGGAAGGCTGTATGATGAGGTGGTTTAAGAAATAAGGGCCCTGAATTTGTTCCCACCCTGGCACTACCCCTTACTAGCTGTATGTCCTTAGGAATGTACTTAACTTCTCTGTGCCCTACGTCAGTACAATGGGGATAATGATAACACTTGCTTAAAAGGAAGGTTGAGGGTTATTAAAGTGCTTAAAATACTTGGAACACAGCACATATGCCCTCAATATTTATAAAATATTGTTTGCATCCATATATTTCTTTTGCTTTCAAATAACTTACAACTTATGTAAAATGGATTTAATTATTTGCATTTCCTTTAAATTTGTAAATAAAACAAAAAAAAAAGCAATAAGAGGCCAGGGCCCAAGCCAGGCTGACTTATTTGGTACAACACCCAGCAAGCCCTGACATGTTCCAGATTCTAACGAGGTCAAGGAGAGGGTTTTTCACACAGTGAGTGTCTTTTCTCTTGGATAAGTAAGAGAAATGATCACATTTGCATGATGAGAAACAAGATTGGTTTCCTTTCATCATGGAAGGGACTTAATGAAAATCTAATCTATAGATTCACTATCCTTACAATCAAAGACTGGTTTTTCAATCCACTGTTCTCTGCACAGAGCTCTCACTAAAAGGAAAGGTGAAATACTGTTCCCTTTGTAAAAGCTGGCCAGTTAGGATGCCTTCCTTACAAAAATGTTACCATGTTAGTGTTTGCAGTTGAGAAGAGTTCAGTTAGACCAAAGCATTTATTTTAATGTACAATTGGGTAATTCTTCCAACTCTCTAAATAATGATTAATCAAAATAACCAGAGGATGGCCTGGATGCAAACATGCCAACAGTCTGCAGTCACTCTCTTTGTTCCCACCGTCCCTTCCTCCTACTCCAAAGGAAAGTTCGCTCCTTCAGAGGTCTGTATGCTTTCATCAGGTTGTGCTATTATATTTAAGTGATCTCAGCCCCTGGCTGAATACTGTACACAGTTTTCTCCCTGAATACCGTACACAGTCATCACTATGCTTATGTTTAAAGCTTGTTGGCAAGGGACTCTATCTGCATTGTAGCCCCTTCCTTTTTAATCCTTAAAGGAATGTTCTCAGGCTAATTAAAGAGAAGAACAGAATTATTATGCCCCAAGAATTCAGGCAAAACATTCCCGAGCACTAAGGAGCCCTATTTAATCCTCCTGCTGGACACGTTGATTTTTAGCCATCCTGCTGGTCTAGGAGAAATAGGTAAGTCTCTGATGTGAAGTTTTCTTCACGGGATAGGAAAGCTTCTAAAATGGATGAGATGATAAATGGTACCAGATTTTAATTAAGGAAGGGAAAATCTGACCCTCATCTTTGCAGCTTTATTTCTGGGGTGGGTTTGTTTATGAGTAAGTGATCTAGGATGGATGATGAGAGCAGAAAGAGAAATGAAATATTCTTATAAATCCAGCTTCCAGTTTCCCCTTTTCTGAATTGTAAGAAAGGCAGACTTACTTCTAAAACTTCCCACATTCCTTTCATCAGCACTTTCTTCTTTCATCTGGATTATAAACGGAATAATCATTTCCCACACATCAGCTGTGCCGTCAAATAAGTGTATTTCAGGCATTCTCTCTATATAGTAATAGGTTTTATTTTCTCCCAAATGTTATATAATCATATTATTACCAATGTCCTTCATCCCTGAATTCCTGAAAGAAAAGTTTAGTGGCTTCCTTGTTACACCGGCTCTTCCCCCTTGTATCGTGTGTGATGGAGAAGCAGCTGTTGGAGAAGGCACACAGAGAGCAGAGACCTGCACTAAGCACACAGTCATTTCCACGGCAACTTCTAATGCTGAGGCCTCATTTCCATTAAGGTGTCCCTAACCCTGGCAACACTGGCTTTGCTAGAGTGAATCAAACAAACTTCTTCCAAACAAAGTCACAGAACACTTTCTTTTAAACGTGGGCTCCTGCTGTCACTGCCTGCATATGATAACTTTAAAACGAAAAAAAATCTCTTAGAAGTTTGCTCTACTAATGTTTAATGTGCAAATGCCTCCAATCAACAGTAAAGCTCACAGAACTGTGACAATTCACTAGTCAGAAAAGAAAGCTGCTTCAGTATGAATGGGTTTGTACTCTCACATGAAAATATCAAGAAAACAGGCAATTATTTCTTCGAAGCAGTCTCCTGGAAATTACAATTACATTCAGAGGAAAGAGTACAGTTCAGAGACTGCATTGATCAGGGCTGCATCTGAGGTCACCGTGGGGACTGTCCTTCCCTGGCAGAGCAGTCCCTATTAATTACAAGGCAGCATTACTCCTGACACAAAAGAAATTATTCTTCAAAAATCAGTGTGCTGGTAGCAAGGGTGTTCCTGTCCTTCTACTGAAAATCCGACAGTGCCCCAGAGCTCAAGAGACTGTTCAGTCAGTCTCATGCTACCAACAGCCATTTTCAACAGCACATGCTAAATATTCTTTCCCAGGTAGCAAACTAGATCTGCCGAAAACTCTAGAGTTTCTTACCATTGTGATCCAATCTTCCCTCCCTTCGGACTCCGGAAGCCAGGAGCTGTTGCTGGTGTGCTGCTCCCCCAGCCACTGGATCCTCTGGAGGCTGAGAATGTCTCATGTGGTGCGAATGTATCGCCACCGATTATATTTCAGTCCCTCAATTGCTAGCCTTGATGCTTTGGAAATCAGCCAAACCAAGCGCACAGAGAAAGGGCTGCAGCTTGCAATTTCAGAACTTCCCCTAGAATATGCTCTTAAAAACATGGGCCCCTCATTTAGCATTTTAGCAAATACCAAGGGCTGCTACATTCAATCACATTTCTCTCTTTTTCCTTTTAAACTGGGTTGGGTTTTGTTGCTAGTGGAATGAAATTATAGCGAGAGCTCAAGCTGACCCAGGGGATGCAGGCACCGTGCAGGCTTCCACACACCTCAAACCTGACTAGAAACGGCTGCTATTCCAATCAGAGAGGAGAAGCCTGCCTAGATGAGGAGGAAGGTGGAGGGACAGTGCTGGCGAGCTGTCCAGTATTGCAGCGTTCTGATAACTGGTGGGAGTGTGCAAAGTGCTCTGCGGAACAACCACAGGTCCCAAGTCTGCTCTAAACCATTTGGTATAGCACGGTCAAATCCAAAGAGGCAGAAAGAGAAGTTCTATCAAAGGAATCTATGGAGCGTAGCCTTATCTTGAAGAATAAACTAGAAGTTCTTCAAGGGCAGGGACCCTATCTGCTAAGACACTTCAAAACTAGCTGGCTTGCTCAGTCATACTAAACTATTAGGCTCTTGCTTTTCCTACATTTTGACAACATTCTACTTCTTAAAAATTTTATCTCAGAAGAATTTACTCACACAAGTATCACATAGCAGAGGCAAGACCTCAACTGAAGCTCAGGCCAGGACTCTTTAAAATAGCAGTGCCCATGAGCCAAAACATCTGTTAATCGCCAAATTGTTTAACTGCCTTTCCTTCCCTCACTTACTGTAGACTCCAGTAGGCAGTTTCCATGTGAGTTTTGTTCACTTCTTTATCCCTAGTATGGCATCCACTCCACTGTAGGATATTTATTGGCTGAATTAATAACTTTCCATAATCGTTGGAAGTGTTGGCAGAACCCCACAGATTGTTAAAGTTCCTTTTGCTTAGAGCCTGATGTGTTGTAGGCTTGGGCTGGGTTCCTTTCATGGCTGCTTTTCCTCTCACCAGAAAGGTTCATGCCCCCTAACATGACCAACTTCCAGCAAAGTTAAATACTTGTTCTAGAGAAAATTCAACCCAAGGAATAAAATTCATGCTGATAGCTTAGGGTTCTGATTTGTTATAAGAGTCCATGGCCTTTATTAGGCCTGACAACATCAAGAAGTAGCTGTGAATCAACAGAGTCCAAGAAAGCTATTCACAATTCCCTTCCCTGTAGGCAATAGTCATTTAGAACAGAAAAGCAGATATGGCAGGCAAGTCAGGCACCCAAGTGAGACAACAGAGCCCACTTCAGTGGCCAAGATGTAGCTCAATCTTTGCACACAGTAGTTCTAGATACCTACTGAATTCATATAAACCCTGCAAGTACAGTCTGCTTTAGTCACAGAGAACTCTTTTCAATTCCCTCAAATCGCTGTGCTCACTCATGCTTCCAGGCCTTTGCACACTCCAGGTCTGCAAAGGAGCTCATTGCTCCCCCTGGGTCTTCACTGTTTTTGCCATCTCCTCTGGTTCTCCTGAAAGAACTGAAGAGTAAGCTGAAGTCTGGAGGCCATTAAATGTCGGTGTGGACCATCCTTATGTTTGTGTCAGAGCCCTGCACAAACCTAACTAGATTCAGAATCAGTGATTCTCCTGCAGTGAGTGTATTGGCATTATTTTTCGCTAAGAAAAATGGACTTTTTCTCAAATAAATTAACATTTGGCAGAAACCACAAGAGAATATGATGAAGGATTTATGAATAATTGTCTGCCTGTTGACTAAATCAGGTTTCTACTGACATTAAGAATTGTTTGGACACTTGTGCTAACCAAAATTGTTAGACTTAGCTTGACTTTTGTCAGAACAAACTGAATCAGTGAACCACAGCTACCTCATTGATACACAGCCCCAGACACCATCAGCAAAAATGTCAGAAACGTCTGGAGAGTGAGAGGCAGAAAAGAATTGACATCTTTCTAAAAAACTGTCATTTGTATATTTTTATTTAAAAGTGTAAACATCCAAAAAGCCAGTCCTTTCCTCTTGAACCACCCCATCCTCCCACAAACCCCCCCTAACAGCTAGAGTATTCAGGTACAGCAATAAAGAGTCTCAGACCCAGGGGCAAAAAGGCCCAGTGGAGAGCTGCCCGCACCCCTTTGAACCTGAAAGAGTGTAAGCAAAGAGAAATTCTTTTCCAAATATGTACAAATAAGTCATATTTTGTGTTTTCTTACAGAGCAAATCCATTTTATCCTTCTAGTGAGACATTTATTGCACCTTGAAAAGATATTTAAAATGTATTTGAGAAGCCCAGCGAGACATTATCTCCTTCCAAAGAATGCTCATTTACTCATCTACTCAGTATTTTTACACGTTGGCCCTGCATTAATAAAAAGTTTATTTGGCATCCAAAACAGTAGCCAGTAGAGACTGGAAGCTTCCTACAGCTACTGTGACACCCATTCCCTGCTACCACAATCCAGGGCTCCCCTGTGGGTGAGAATCCAGAGGAAAGAAACAGCAGACTCCTAATTATTCCATAACAGCAGAATTACACCCGCCAACCCTCTCAAAAGAACAGAGAGAAATGTTTGGTACCTCTTTCGGTATTTTTGTTGTAAGCATCTTTGTCGCAAGCATTTTTCTGCATAGCTTAAGACAATTTTGCTGTGAAAGGTTTACAATCTGGTTTCAACTGGTTGAAATGTTAACATTTCTTCCAGTTATTGATGGCTTTAATGAGCTGATGGATGATGATGATTTGCCCTGGGAGTTGGTTTCTTATTTTGAAACACAATACACTAGAGAAAGAAGCTGAGAGCCTCAAAGGCACAGAGTTGAACCTACATTTCCCATAGAACTTTGGGATATCTACCAAAGCACATGTGACAATATGCCAAGAACAAACAACAGTGTAGAGGCGTTCACAAAACAATACAAAATTCAGTTAAAAATATGCATCCTGGTGTTTGGAAGCTGATACTTCTCTTAATGAAGGAAGAAATTTTAGCAAAATAGAAAAAGCGTGATACTGAATGAGGAGACAAATCAACAGGAAAAAAATATGTATAAAATCCTATGAACAAAAGACTCCTGAGAAAAGTGCTTAGGTACAACCCACAAATTAAAATCAATTATTTGCGAAGTATTGCCATGAATCTTCACACTTTTTTTTTTTTTTTTTTTTTTTTTGTCTGTGTTGGGCCTTCGTTTCTGTGCGAGGGCTTTCTCTAGTTGCAGCAAGCGGGGGTCACTCTTCATCGCGGTGTGCGGGCCTCTCACTATTGCGGCCTCTCTTGTTGCAGAGCACAGGCTCCAGACGCACAGGCTCAGTAGTTCTGGCGCACGGGCCTAGTTGCTCCGCGGCATGTGGTATCTTCCCAGACCAGGGCTCAAACCCGTGTCCCCTGCATTGGCAGGCAGATTCTCAACCACTGCGCCACCACGGAAGCCCCTTCACACATTTAAAATGTATTCAAATATTTTGTATTTCAGAATAAAGTCTTTTTAATTTTATTATTTATTTCTCATGTTTCCTTAGGTCCTTTTTAATGTCCTTCTTTTGTTTTTCATTATTTTATTTTTTACTGAAAAATTGCCTTACTGCCAATTAGTTATGCAGTGAAAATGTCTGCGGCAAAGATGCCTATGGTGAAAGTACCTAGAACTGTTGGGAACCACTTATCTTTCCCTGTTTCTCCCATCTCCAGGTTTAACCCAAAGCCCCATCTTCCTGTATTGCCTCGATGTTTTGCTCTGTTATTGAATGAGTTTAACCTCACCTACCCACCCTTGCCCAGCCCCAAAGCTGCAGCCCATTCAGGCGGCAGAGCTAAAGGAAAGTTCAGCGTGGACCAGTGATTACGGAATCCCTTAGAAATAATAGCATGGGCAAGATGGTGATTTCAAATTTAATCTCAAGCAAACCCACTCAGTCGAAGAATCATAGAGCGTTTAGGGATGCCTTTCAGTTTCTAATAATGTTTCAGAGGTCTCTGTTTCAATAGACTGAAATTGATGTTGGCAGAGGAAAATTAGGTCAAGGCCCTGAGAAAAAGAAACCATCACTTCTTAAAACCACCCAAAGCTTGCCAAGTATTTATATTATGAAAACAGTTACGTAGGGAAAAACACATTTCGGCAGTAACATATTTACATTAATTTCAATTATGGTATTATTTATGAGATATGAAATCATACAAGATAGCTTCTAACCATGAAAAGTGGATACAGTAAGGAGAAAATTAAGGTGACAGCAATAAAATGTGAGTGCCCTCGGGGAGGGTAGCAGCAATCATATATCAGAATCCTTTGCAGGGTGTAAGCTATCTAGTAAAAGACATGGAGGCTGTTTCCTAGACAATCCTGAATTACAGAGACAACTGGCTGGAGGCCATCTCAGTTTACCCTTTACAGTTCTATTTCTTTTCTTCAACTGTCACAGGTTATGGTCCTGTTCTCCCTTTTCACCACAGGAGGGAGCTGCAGCATAATAAGGGCAGAGTTCTCCAGTCTTCTCTGAGTGGTAACAAAATAACTTTCATTACCACATGCCAGCTACAACACTGCATAAATGCCTCCAACTAGAAAAGAATGTGATCTTAACCTTTCCAAAGCTGTCCTCCAACTGAACCTGCTCAAGTTTTTCACACACACACACACACACACACACACACACAAACATGCATACAGTACAACTCTTTTTTATTACCCTAATACCAGAATTTATAAATCATTTGTAAGATGTTATTTAGATGAGGATAATCCATATACACATCCTAAGCATTAAGATACCTGATTTTTTAACTGACTTTAATCACACAGAACTCATTAGATTGATTTATACATGGATTAAAAGCAATCTGTAATGTATCTTCCACTCCCCGATTCTTTTGGCATAAATGACTGCCCCAAGAAAAGTCTTCTGAGGCATAGTGCTGAAGATGACTTAGTGATGCAATAGGCAGTTTAATGAAGATGGTAAATAGGTAGCTTAATGAGGTGAACTCTCCTTATTAACCTTCGGCCAAAGTCACATCTGTACCCATTCCTTGTTTCAGCTCTTCAATACTCTTTAAAAGCAGCAGCCAAGTTCAGTTATATTTTACCTCTAAAGAATTCAGGACAAACCCATTTAGAAAAGTGATTATCCCTCAATTTGTAGGTGATGGGGTAGGAGCTTACAAGGGGTTCCAAAAGGGATCAATCAGATCATAGTGCTTGTCTCAGAGGGAAGGTCTATGCCCAAATCAACACAGGATTTCATTTTATATTGCAATTCCACAAAGCTGTGTACAATGTATTAAAGTCAAATGCAGCTATAGCCAAAAGGGAGGAAAGGTGGAACATGCCATAGGAATAGCAGAAGTGTTCCAAATATAGTCTTTGATCACTGGTTATGTAAAGTTCCACTCTATCCAGGCTTGCTGGTCAGGCCACTTGTGATGTAGGGTGGACTGGGGCTGGGGACAGAAGGGCTAGCTTTCCTCATACCATTATGCTCCAGGGCAGAAGCCCTAGGAGTCCAAGCATTCTGTGAAGCTGGTCTTCTAGGCCCTCACAAAGGAATACATGTTGAGGTGAGAGGAATACATTTTACTTAGCTTGGTTTATGTTTCACACATTTAGGTGTATGAAATTTTGCCCTGGCGCCGCCACTGTTGGGGTGGGTTTGCTCCCTTCTCTCCTTACTACACTTTGTGAGTCAAAGGTCTATCTGGATTTGGGTCAATCAATTCAGTAACTCTTAGTTGGGTTTCTGTGAGGATGAGAGTTGTGCAGAGACCAGGAGGTATGGCTTGGTAGCCACTGGCCACATATGGCTATTTAAGTTTAAGTTTAAATTAATTAAAATAAAATAAAATTTTAAATTCAGTTTCTTATTCACACTAGCCTCATTCCCAGTGCTCAACAGTCCCATGTGGCTAGTGGCTCCTGTATCAGACAGCACACATACTGAACGTTTCTATCATTGCAGAACGTTCTATTGGACAGTGCTGCCCTAGAGGGCCCTAAACAGAGCAAATATAAAATGGGGAAGACTGGAACATCGGCACAATGAGGGTACAAATCCACAAGTAAGTCTGCATCTTTGGAACTACAGTCTGAAGTGGCCATGGCAGTCACAAAACATTATAAATGGTATCACTGGTTTGGTGATGGTCTGTATCAGAGATCTCAAACTGCCTACCTGTAGAATGAATATTTTCCTTGGCTTCACTGTAAACATGATAGAATCAGTTTCCAACATTTAAAAAAATGGGAACGCATTAAAAATCTAGTTTTCTGATTTCATTTGAAAAATGAGAAGATCTGGCCCCTCTGGGCCTGCATTCCCACCCTATATAACATAGACCTGGAGTCAAAGAACTGCAGTCCCCTCAGAGGAGCCTGTGCCCTTCACTTTACCAAATCCCTACTAGCCACTGCATCCGAGGTATTTCCTCTCTAATTTCTGCTGCATGTGCATTCAAATGGGAAAAAAATAATGTCTCTAGCAATGCAAAAAAAAGACATATCTATAATGAAACACCATAAAAGATACCTAGAAAACTCTTGCTTATTCTTTCTGTATCTTTAAATAAATGTATTCCATTCACTTATCCAAATGGTATTCTTTCATCTATAGAAAAAGGATTAGTAAATTACAGAAGAAGGTTAAGGTAAACTTAAAATTTTCAATCATTCTGTACTCAACACTCTAGGCTTTCAAATTTGATGGAGGGAAGGAGGGCAAGAAGAGGGGAGAGATGATAGATATGTGATTCTTTTCTCCTTTGTGTACACACACACACACACACACACACACACACACACACACAAAACCTGTGTCCCTTAGTTGTGGTGGGGCTGCTGAAAGGTCTCATTATGTGTAAATAAAAATGAGCCCACTTCTGAATAAAATTTTAAATAATCTTTGGGCACCTAATGGAAAAACATCTCAATCATGCACAAGTCTCGTCATCCAAAAATCTAGTTTTATGCTCATGAGTTGTACCCATTTAAATTTAAGCTCTGTTAAAGATGGGACCTTATCTGTCCTGTTCAATACCAGGATGCAGCAGATACTCACTTCTCAATAAATATTTGTTAAATGGAGTAACATAATCCTCCGAGGGAACAGAACATTCCTTTAGAAATTTTAAGCCTCTGCCATATTCCTTTTGATCTCAAACTGACATGATGATATTTATATTCATTTATTCAACAAAGCCTTTTATGTGCTGGCTTTCTGTTGGAGATTATTTTAGTATGCAGCTGTTGACTCTCTAAGTCATAGGTCATATGTGTAGGAAGAGAACTACAGGGAGAGAGTGACCAAGAGAGTGGAGTAGAAAGACCCTGAGCTCACCTCCTCTCACAAGCACATCAAAATCACAACTGTCTGCAGAATAACCATCAATGAAAAAGACTGGAACACACCAGAAAAGATCTTCTACAGCCAAAGATATAAAGAGGAACCACAACAAAATGAGTAGGAAGGATGGACTCAAGATATAATCAAATCCCATACCCTGTGGGTGAGCAACCCACAAACAGGAGAATGATTATATTGCAGAGATTTTCCCACAGGAGTGAGAGTTCTGAGCCCCATGTCAGGCGCCCCAGCACTGGAGCCCAGCACAGGAAAGATGAGTCTCCACAGTGTCCAGCTTTGAAAGCCAGCAGGGCTTAATTGCAGGAGCCCCAGAGGACTGGGGGAAATAGAAACTTCACACTCTTAAAGGGTGCAAACAAAATCTCAATGCACCAGGACGCAGGGCAAAAGCAGTAATTTGATAGGAGCCTGGGACAGACCTACCTGCTGGTCTTGGAGGGTCTCCTGGGGAAGTAGGGGGCAGCTGTGGCTCACCCTGGGGACACAGACACTGGTGGCAGATATATTGGGGACCATTCACCTGCATGAGCTCTCCTGGAGGCTGACATCTTGGCACCAAGACTTGGCCCACCCAACAGCCTGTAGGTGCCAAAGCTGAGATGTCTCTGACCAAACAACAAACTGGGTGGAAACATACATACTAATGTAATGAAAATGACAGTAATTAAAGATAAAGAGAGAATCTCAAAAGCAGGAGGGAAAAAGCAACAAATATTGTACAAGGGAACTCCCATAGGCTATCAAGCTGATTTTTCAGCAGAAACTCAGCAGACCAGAAGGGAGTAGCACAATATATTTAAAGTGATGAAAGGGGAAAACCTACAACCAAGAATATTCTACCCAGCAAGGCTCTCACTAAGATCTGATAGAGAAATCAAAAGCTTTACAGACAAGCCAAAGCTAAAAGAATTTAGCACCACCAAACCAGCTTTACAACAAATGCTAAAGGAACTTCTCTAGGTGAAAAAGAAAAGGCCACAACTAGAAACAAGAAAATTATGAAATGAAAAAGACCACTGGTTAAGGCAAACACATAGTAAAGGTAGGAAATCATCCACACACAAAGCTAGTGGAGAGGTTAAAAGACAAAAGTACTAAAATAATCTGCATCCACAATAAGCAGTTAAGAAATATACAAAACAATTAGATGTAAAATATGATATCAAAAGCAGTAGTTGTGAGGGAAGGAGAGTACAAATACAGGCTTTCTAAAAATGCATTTGAAATTAAGAGATCAGCAACATGAAAGAATATATATATATATGTATGTGTGTGTGTGTATATATATACACACTGCTATATAAAAACCTCATGGTAACTGCAAACTAAAAATCTATTATAGTTTTACACACAAAAAAGAAAAAGAAATCAAAACATAGCCTAAAGACAGTCATCAAATCACAAGAGAACAAAAGGAGGGGACAAAAAGATGTAAAAAACAAATCTAAAACAATTAACAAAATGGCAATAAGAACATACATATCAAGAGTTACCTTAAATATAAATGGACTAAATGTTCCAACCAAAAGACACAGACTGGCTGAATGGATACCAAAACAAGACCCAAATATATATTGCCTACAAGAAACTCACTTCAGATCTAGAAACACATACAGACTGAAAGTAAGGGGACAGAAAAAGGTAGTCCATGCAAATGGAAATCAAATGAAAACCAGAGTAACAATACTTACTTATATAAGACAAAATAGACTCAAGAGACAAAGAAGGACACTACAATAATGATCAAGAGGTTAATCCAAGAAGAAGATATACTAATATCTTGCACCCAACATAGGAGCACTTCAATGTATTGATATAAGACAAATATTAACAGACAGAAAAGGAGAAATCAACAGTAACACAATAATAGTAGGGTATTTTAACACCCCACTAACGTCAATGGACAGACCATCCAAACAGAAAATCAATAAGGAAACACAGACCTTAAATAACACATTAGACTGAATGTACTTATTTGATATATAGAGAGAGCATTTCATCTAAAAGCAGCAGAATATTCTCCAAGATATTGGAACATTCTCCAAGTGCACATGGAACATTCTCCAAGATAGATGACATGCTAGCCACAAAACAAGCCTCAGTAAATTTAAGAAAACTGAAATCATATCAAGCATCTTTTCCAACCACAACGCTAGGAGATCAGAAAACAACTACAAGAAAATAAAAACTGCAAAAAACACAAACACGTGGAGGCTAAACAATATGTTACTAAACAACAAATGCATCACTGAAGAAATCAAAGAGGAAATCAAAAACTACCTAGAGACAAATGAAAATGAAAAACGATGATCCAAAGCCTATGGAATGCAGCAAAAGCAGTTCTAAGAGTAAAGTTTATAGTGATACAAACTTACCTCAGGAAACAAGAAAAATCTCGAATAAACAACATAAACTTACACCTAAGCAACTAGAGGAAGAAGAACAAACAAAACCCAAAGTTAGTAGAAGTAAAGAAAACATAAAGATCAGAACAGAAATAAATGAAATAGAGACCAAAAAACAGTAGAAAATATCAATGAAACTAAAAGCTAGATCTTTGAAAAGATAAAATTGATAAACTTTTAGCCTGACTCATCAAGAAAAAAAGGGAGAGGGCCCAAATCAATAAAACCAGAAATGAAAAAGAAGACATTACAACCGACACCACAGAAATACCAAGGATCATAAGGAAGGGAACTGTGATCATGTAAGAAAAATTTGATTTTGAATACTAACTTGCCTTTTTAAAAAGCTGTATATACACAAAACAACACATAGTTTATGCATTATATTGCTTACTATAATATCCATATTATCTACTATACAATATTTCCTGTATTATATTATCATATTATCTATTCCTCAACCTCTTCCTCACCTCCTTGCCTCAACAGAAACTTGGCTTTCCCTGGGACCACTGCTTTCCCTCCAGTCCTTTCAATGGGAAGTTGTATTTCTCCCTTTGTCCTCGTACCACTGGATAAGGAGATGGAAGTAGATATCCTCCCTGCTCCTCACTGCCACTTTGAGACCATTTATTCTCTCTCTCTTCTTCCCCCAAAACACCTCAGCTTTGAATCTCATGTCATCAGACTAGATCACTCAATACCAAGTGTCACCATTATCTATGGACCCCCAGGTCAGTTCTCTTCTACTTCTTTCTCACTGTGATGGAACATCTCCATCACTACTTGTGTCTTAATCTTGAAAAAGTAAACATATATGTGAATGATCTTTCCAGTACTCTGGTGTCTCATTTCCCTGAACCACCCCTTTCAATAATCTTCTGCCTCAGCCATTCACTCCCATGTCATTACCACTAGCTGCAAACACTTCATAATCTCAACTTAATGCATCCCACTCTCTGCCCACAAGCCTCTATCTTTTCCTCTCACTCTCGACTTTAATGATTTTTTACCCCTCCTAGGATCAGCAATCCATTGATCATAGTACTGTGTCACTATACCTAAGCCCTCGATGTCTTCTCTTTCATGCATATCCAGCTTAAAATCAAAACCAATCAGTAAAATCACTCTCTATTCCCTTGCCCTTCTCCTGCTTTGTTATGCTCGCTGGTCCTCCAGCTCTCATTCACTCTCCACTCCTGCACCTGTGTAGCCA
This sequence comes from Balaenoptera acutorostrata, assembly GCF_949987535.1. Classification (NCBI taxonomy): domain Eukaryota; kingdom Metazoa; phylum Chordata; class Mammalia; order Artiodactyla; family Balaenopteridae; genus Balaenoptera; species Balaenoptera acutorostrata. Next base: position 172,341,975 of record NC_080064.1, on the reverse strand, counting down.
GCATGGCCAGAGAAAAACTAATTTCAAATTCATGCCTGCATCACGAGTGGATCCCAAACATTCACAAGAAATCATTCTCATCTCTAGTCCATTTATTCATCCACCATCCCAATAGGCTATTTAACATTTTCTTATCTCTCTCCAAATCACCAACATCTTTTTCCTTATTCCCACTCTCAGCTTATTACCTTTGTTCTCACTTCACTTCCACAGATCCCACTGCCTTATTTTCCCACCTTCCTTTATCTGAATACATGGAACCTGCCTTCCCACCTATTACCAAGGATAAACTAGCCATGCTGTTATCTAAACTCCCTCTGTTTGTACACTATATCCCAGCCCCTCAGGTCAATGGACATCTCTTAAGTAATTACTGCTTCTTCTTTAAAAAATCAATTTTTTGCTCTATACTGACTCACTTCCATCAGCATACAAAATCCTATTATCTCTCCTACCTTAAAAAGAAAGAAAAAAGACCTTCCCTTCTCCCCATTTTTCCCACCAGCCATTGTGTCATTTTTTACTTCCTACAACAAAACTTGAGAAGCATTATCTATATTGACTGTCTCCATTCCCCACCACTCTACTGACACTGCTGTCATTCAAGTTGCCAATGACTCCACATTGTCAAATCTAATACCCAAGTCTCAGTTCTAAGAATACTTGAGCTTTGAAACCTTTCACACAGTTAATCATCCTCATCCTTTAAGAACTTTTCTCACCTGGCCTTTAGTACATCTAACTCTCTTGATTTTCTGCCTACCTCACTGATTGTTCCTTCTTTGCCTACTTTTATGCTCCTCCTCTTCTACCCAACTTCTTAATTCTGGATTGTCTTTGGGCTCAATCCTTGGTTTTCTTCTCTGTCTATATTCTACTCCCATAGCTTTAAGTAGCAATTAAATGCCAATGACTCCCAAATTATATCTCCAGCCCAAACCTCATTTTCTAACTCCAGACTTATCTATCCAATGTCTACTCAACAATGCCACTTGGATGTCTAAGAGACATCTCAAATTCAACCTGTCCAAACTGAACAATCATCATTCCATCCTAACCTGTTTAACCCACAGCCTTTCTCATGTCTCTCACAGCAACTCTATTCTTGTAGGCCAAAAACTGTGGAAGCACACTCAGGGGAATAGCTGTAATTTAAAAAAAAAAGTTTTTAAATAATAGAAAAAAACAAATGTGGCAAGAATATAGAGAAACTGAAACCCTCATATATTGCTCATGGGAATGTAAAATGGTGCAGCCACTTTGGAAAAAGAGTTTGACAGTTCCTCAAAAAGTTAAACATAGAACTATCATATAACAAAGCAGTTCCACTCATAGGAATATACTCAAAAGAAGTGAAAATGGATATTCAAACAAATACCTGTAAGTTAATATTCATTGCAATACTATCACAATAGCCAAAAGGCAGAAACAACCCAAATGTTTGTCAATGGATGAATGGAAAAACAAAATGTGGCCTATGCATTCAAGGAAATATTATTCAATCATAAACAGGAATGAAGGATTATTTTAATTTTTTATTTTATATTGGAGTATAGCTGATTTACAATGTTGTATTAGTTTCAGGTGTACAGTAATTTGGTTATACAAATACATATATCCATTCTTTCTTAGATTCTTTCCCATATAGGTTATTACAGAATATTGACTAGAGTTCCCTGTGCTATACAGTAGGTCCTTGTTGATTATCTGTTTTATATATAGTAGGCTGTATATGTAAATCCCAATCTCCTAATTTACCTCTCCCACCTTTCCCCTTTGGTAACCATAAGTTTGTCTTCTATGTCTGTGAGTCTCTTTCTGTTTTGTAAATAAGTTCATTTATATCATTTTTTTAGATTCCACATATAAGTGACATCATATAATATTTGTCTTTCTCTGACTTACTTCACTTAGTATGATAATCTCTAGGTCCATCCATGTTGCTGCAAATGGCATTATTTCATTTTTTTCTATGGCTGAGTATATTCCATTTATAAATGTACCACATTTTCTTTATCCATTCTTCTGTCAATGGACATGTAGGTTGTTTCCATATATTGGCCATTGTAAATAGTGCTGCAATGAACATTGCGGTGCATGTATCTTTTCAAATTATGGTTTGCTCCAGATATATGCCCAGGAGTGGGATTGCTGGATCATATGGTAGTTCTATTTTTACTTTTTTAAGGAACCTCCACACTGTTCTCCACAGTGGTTGTACCAATGTTCCATGTGCACTTGAATGTTCCATGTGCACTTGAAAAGAATGTGTATTCTGCTGCTTTTGGAAGGAATGCTCTATAAATATCAATTAAGTCCCTCTGGTCTAATACATCATTTAATGCCTGTGTTTCCTTATTGATTTTCTGTCTGGATGATCTGTCCATTGATGTAAGTGGGGTGTTAAAGTCCCCCACCATTATTGTGTTACTGGCAATTTCTCCTTTTATGGCTGTTAGTATTTGCCTTATATATTGAGGTGTTCCTATGTTGAGTGCATATATATTTACAATTGGCATATCTTCTTCTTGGATTGATCCCTTGATCATTATGTAGTGTCCTTCTTTCTCTCTTGTAACAGTTTTATTTTAAAGTCTATTTTGTCTGATATGAGAATTGCTACTTCAGCTTTCTTTTGATTTCCATTTGCATGGAGTACCTTTTTGCATCCCCTCACTTTTAGTCTGTATGTGTCCCTAGATCTGAATTGGGTCTCTTGTAGATAGTATACAGGTCCTTTTTTGGTATCCATTCAGCCAGTCTATGTCTTTCAGTTGGAGCATTTACTCCATTTACATTTAAGGTAATTATAGGTATGTATGTTCTTATTGCCATTTTGCTAATTGGTTTGGATTTGTTTTTGTAGGTCTTTTTTCTTCTTCCCTTCCTCTTATGTTCTCTTCTCTTGTGATTTTAACAATTATATCTAGTGTTTTATTTGTACTTGTATTTTTCTTTTTTGTGTGTGTATCTATTGCAGATTTTTGGTTATCAGTTACCATGATGTTTTGATATAGAAGTCTATATTTATACAAAAGTGTTTCAAGTTGCTGGTCTCTTAATTTCAAATGCATTTCCAGTATCATGCATTTGTACTCTCCTCTTCTCATGAATGTTGGTTTTGTATCAAATTTGTGTGTAGGTGATTTCCTGCCTTACCTGTATATTTGTCTTTACTGGTGAGCTTTCGCATTCATAATTTTCTTGTTTCTAGTTGTGGCTTTTTCTTTTCTGCCTAGAGAATTTCCTTTAGCATTTGTTGTAAAGCTGATTTGGTTGTGCTGAATTCTCTTAGCTTTTGCTTGTCTTTAAAGCTTTTGATTTCTCCATCGAATCTGAACAAGAGCCTTGCTGGGTAGAGTGTTCTTCGTTGTAGGTTTTCCCCTTTCTACACTTTAAGAACATCATGCCACTCCCGTATGGCCTGCAGAGTTTCTGCTGAGAAATCAGCTGAAAACCTTATGGGGATTCCCTTGTATGTTATTTGTTGCTTTTCCCTTATTGCTTTTAATAATTTCTCCATCTTTAATTTTTGTCAATTTGATTAATATGTGCCTTGGCATGTTCCTCCTTGGGTTTATCCTGTATGGGACTCTGAGCTTCCTGGACTTGAGTGAGTATTTCCTTTTCAGTGTTAGGTAAGTTTTCAGCTATTACCTCTTCATATATTTTCTCAGGTGTTTTTTCTCTCTCTTCTCCTTCTGGGACCCCTATAATGTGAATGTTGGTGCATTTAATGTGGTCACAGAGATCTCTTAGACTATCCTCATTTCTTTTCATTCCTTTTTCTTTATTCTGTTCAGCAGCAGTGATTTCCACCAGTCTGTCTTCCATCTCACTTATTCCTCTTCTGCCTCATTTATTCCATTATTGATTCCTTCTAGTGTATTTTTCATTTCAGTTATTGTATTGTTCATCTGTTTGTTCTTTAAATCTTCTATCTTTTTATTAAATATTTCTGTATCTTCTTGGTCTGTTCCTCAATTCTTTTATTATTTCTTATTCATAGACTTTTTTGATGATGGCTGTTCTGACTGATGTGAGGTGATACTTCATTGTAGTTTTGATTTACATTTCTCTAATAATTAGTGATGTTGAGCATCTTTTCATGTGCCTGTTGGCCATCTGTATGTCTTCTTTGGAGAAATATCTATTTAGATCTTCTGTCCATTTTTTGATTGGGTTATTTTTTTGATATTGAGCTGTATGAGCTGTTTGTATATTTTGGAAATTAAGCTTTTGTCTGTCACATCATTAGCAGATGTTTTCTCCCAGTCTGTACGTTCTTTTTTTTTTGTTTATGGTTTCCTTTGCTGTGCAAAAGCTTGTAAGTTTAATTAGGTCCCATTTGTTTATTTTTCCTTTTATTTCTTTTGCCTTCAGACACTGAGCTAAGAAAATATTGCTACGATTTATTTTAGAGAATGTTTTGCCTATGTTCTGTTCTGTGGGTTTTATAGTGTCATGTCTGATATTTAGGCCTTTGAACCATTCTGAGTTTATTTTTGTATACGGTATGAGGGAGTGTTCTAACATCATTGATTTACATGAGACTATGCAGTTTTCTCAACACCACTTGCTGATGAAACTGCTTCTTCTCCATTGTATATTCTTGCCTCCTTTGTTGAAGATTAATTCTGGACCCTCAATTCTGTTCCATTGATCTACATATCTGTCTTTGTGCCAATACCACACACGGAATGTTTTCTTTCTTTTAGTTAAAAATAATGACTGTGTTCAGTATTACAAAATGTTAACACTTCTCAATTCTGGATATTCTGTGGGTATGGTTATAGGATTCCGTGCACCTTTTTCTGTACTGCTTAAATTTCTCAAAATTTTAAAGGCAAGTAAGAGGAAAACACTTTATGGTTTTTATAGCAAAGAATTCCTTTGCTCTTTCTAAAAGAATAAAAGTAGTCATATTAGAATGTCTGTAACAACGTCTTTTCTTAACTAAATACAGTCATCTGGCAACTGCCCCATTCATCTCTTATCACTGGAGAAAGGAACCAGCAGAATTTTGAATACAGAAATATGATCTTCATTAACTTGACCTCCTCCACACTGTGTGATGACAGGGGACAATCCAAGTTGGAACAGAACTGTGTCCTATGGCCACTCACTGAAGTTACCTCCAGGGCCCACCAGGTGGTATGCGTCTGTGCACATCACAAGTACCGACCGAGCCAGGCTCCAAAGCATCCCCAAAGAAAGACCTTCCCAAAATATCCTCTTTCAGAGAATTTTAAAGCTGTTGCCTCAGCATGTCTGTGACTTAGGCACCCATGCTTAAGTCTAGAGATCTCAAGCAAGCCCCTCTCCCACACTCCCTTACCATCTCCCTTCCAGGTGATATCCTGATGTTGCAGCATACTAGAATCTCTAGGCAACATTTAAATGCATTTATTTTAGAAAATAAAACTTGGTGTGTACACTCATTTCCTTTTCAAATGTTTCACAGCAAAACAAAGATTGTATTGCCAAGGGTTATAAAATTAGAGAAGAAATGAAAATCTGTTATTTTCATAATAAGGTCTTTTCACTTAGCCAAAGTATTCTGAGTTCCAGAACAACTCACATACCCAAATGGTTGAGCTTTCATAGAGATTGACTGATTTTAGGCATTTTTAGTAGTCTCTAACTTAACTAAATTTTAAACACAGCAATTTTTAAGCTATGCCTGGAACTACTAGATAACCTTTACAGTATTATAATTAGCTCAATATCTAATAAACATGCAAGCTCTACACAATATGCTCATAATATGCTGACCAGATATGTATGATATCCTTACTTTTTCATCACAAAATTAATACAAGTTTACAGTAAATAAAATTCAAGTACTTTAGAGGCATATAAAATAAACCATTTCTATAATGCTTACTATGTGTCAGACTTTAAGTGCTGTAGCTGTCTGAATGCAATCACTAATGGTACCCCATTAGTACCATAAATAGGTACTATTTATTATCCCCTTTACAGATGAGAAAACTGAGACATAGACATGATAAATAAGTTGCTCAAGGTCATAGGGCCAGTTAAGAGATGGCACTAGGATTCAAACTCAGGCAATCTAGTTCCAAAGCCCATGGCCTTCACCATCAGACTAGACTGATTAGGCTACAAATTGATTAACAATCTCTCTGGAAATTGATATTTAGATTGTTTGTGTATTTGCTATTTTAAACAATGCCACAATAAATATCCTTAAAATGTATATCAGTATTTCCTAAAGATTTACTTCTATAAGTGGGATTGCTTATACAGGCATTTAAAATTTGGTAGGTAATGCCTAGCTGACTTCTAAAGAAGCTAAGTCTACCTATATTCTCCCAAACAGTGCTGTTTTCTTGATCCTTACTGACCCTAGATGGTATCTGTCATTTTTTACTATTGATAAGCTGATAAACACAAAACAAATCATGATGTTGCTTTAATTTGCATGGTCCTGAACACTTTTTTGAGTCTGAACAACGTTTTAAGTATTTATTTGTATTTGTGGGTCTCTGAATTTTGTCTTCTCACATTTTGGCCCATTATTCTATTGAGTTGCCTTTTCTTATGGGTTTGTAGAAGCTCTCTACCCCCACACACCTTGCCCCAGTGAACAGGCACTGATCCTGCTGGAATCCCCAGCCAGCACTTAGAGCAGCTGCTGCACAATCACAACAAGCTCCTGTCCAGAGGCAAAGGGGTGAGAACAGACACATGAAATTTCAGTTTCCTTCCCAAAGCAAAACTGCCAGCATAGTAAAGAGATGGCAAAGTTTATTTGAGGCTATAGCTCAAAATCTGCCCATGAAGATCATTTTCGTCTGTAGTAAATATTGTATTGATCCAACATGATGCGTTAGAAAAAGCAAGTAAGATGGCTGCCAGAAAAATCCAGGAAATGCTATAGAATTGGACTGGCCTGGGTTTGAATTGTGGAGCATTCATTTATTTAGTTGGGTGGCTTTGGTTAATTTCTCCCAGCATCCAAGCCTCCGAAGAACAAGAATCATGATATCTACCATGCAGAGTTATAAGAATTGAGGAAAGCATCTGTAAGCATCTATAATAGAGTCTGGCCACATAATAGGTATAGAATTATTAATACTAAAAATAATATTTATCATTACTACTATTAATAACACTGATATTATTGGTAGTGATTAAGCAGAGGCAAATGTTCTGATTTGCCACATGTAACTGACATGATTGGCTTTGCTAACTTAGCTATGGATAAAATCAGGTGATATTCTTTTACTTTCCAAATTAAAACTCACCTCTACCTCCATTTACCCACTGAGTAGGAAATCTGTCTTCTCTTTCTGTCCTTCTCTTCTCTTTCCATGTCCAGGTTGCTCAGGAGACCAACCCTACTTTCTCCTATGTTGGAGTGCTAGTGCCAGACTCAAGCACTTCCTTTGAGGTTAGCAGGCTCCTTTACCACCAGTCTTTGTCTAAGCCACTGTGGCCAAGCCCCTGGCACTGACAGCAGTGCAGGTCTCCTTCCAAGCCACAGTGATTCTTAGGGCAGTGTGGGAGTCTGGGCACCATCCCTAATAGGCCTCAACTGATTCAAGGGCTCCTTGGTAGAGCTGGCCTGGGCTCTCAACTTTTCACCTCCTTGGGCTCACCCGGATGCCCGTTTTCCAGACTGCTGGCTTCCCCCAGGGGTCCATCTGCCACCTCACCTACCCAGGAGCATTTACTCTTTACACCTCTCTTTGTTCCTGTCCTCAATATGAAAGTCCCTCCAAGTCTGCCCCAGCCCATTTCCTTTTTCTGTTGCAGAATGCAAGCAATTATTTCAGTGAAAAAGATGCTGGTCACTCTAGGATATCTTTTACTCTTCTCACTTTACAGGGGAGCTTCCTCAGATCCAGGCAGTTGCAGATGAGTCAATCAAGCCTCTAGTCACTTATAGGCAACAGGAAGTGAAGGAGGTGAAGGCCCATAACTGTAATTAAACTTGGAGCCAAGGAAGTTCATTCCTAAACAAGGTAGATATAAAATATATCCCCTACTCTACAGGAACTTCCAGGTTCAGTCATTCTTCTGTATCTAGCACCATAAATGCTACCCAGACACAATAAAAAATGACACTCATTGGATGTCTGAAACAGAGTTTTATATAAACTATGACTGTTTTGGTGGCAACATTCATTAGGGGAAAAAAATGTGTTCTGACTTTGAAACCAATCAATTTTGTTTCATAATGGGCTGGAGAAAAACTAAAATTATGATTTTTCTTCATGTTCCTACCCTGAGCCATCCCAGTTAGTGGAAGATTTTAAAACAATTTGCTTTAATTCAACTAGTAAAGTGATGGAAACTTGTTGAAATCAGTCACATAACTGCTTCCACAGATCATCTTTTTTTTGAAATTAAAGGACTCAGACAGACCAGCTTCATGGAAATCAACAGCCCACAAGATTGTGTATTCTCCCTGGTGTTGCAAAAATATCTAAGCACATTGAACTTAAAATCATAGAAAAAGAAATGAGAGCACTGCCTACTTGTTCATGGAAGAACAGGTGTTCATACTTAAATGAGATGTGTTCATAGAGCAGAAAATGGAATATGGAGTCTGCACTCATTTCCCACTGCTGAACTGCTTGGCACTGAGTGCATAATGGATTTTGATAAACTGAAGATGTATGGGCTCAATAACCTCACAGTTTCCAAAGATATTCCCAGATATTCACAGGAGCTCACTTTGTTTGCTTAGATGTCTTTGGATGTATCTGAATGACCAAACATCTGGTTCAATGTCAAGGGGGGCTGACAGAGCAGAAGGTGAACCCTGCTTTTCATCCCTGTGAGGTTGGAGATGAATCTTAGAACTATCCTGCAATGCCCAGCTCAGTGGCCAAACTACACACGGTGATCTGGGTACGTCTCACTGTGCAAAAGTTCACTGTTATTCACAGGCTGTTGGAATTAGAATGGAGTACTGTTTTCAGCTGTGTAAACCTACAGCCAAAATATGAAGCTCTCTGTGGATATTCTCAATTAGAGACTAGTATAGTTTGTTAAATTCAGCAGTCCCTTTGGCTTGAATAGAATCTATCAGTGATTTTTATTTGATCAAATGACTAAACCTATACTTTTTTTATAAAAATAAAATTAAATAAATTATACATATTTTTATGCTTAAACATCTTATTTTTTCTCATTAAAATCTCCACTTTACGAAATTCATATGTTCCAAGCATGTATGGATTTCAGATTACGGAGCCCATCAAACAAACAACTTAGATGTACCCAAGATAAAAGTTCAGGTCTGACTAATTTTTAAACAAAACAGTAGAATCATTTGAGTTTTTAAAAATATTTTAAAAGAAATTCAAAGAGAAGAGAGAGAGTTTTATTTTATTTTATTTTATTTTATTTTATTAATCTCCAAATTCTTTGAGATCTTATGTGAAAAGAGAAGGGAGTATTTTAAAAAATTAGTAAGAATGTTCAAGTATAAGCTAACATATAAGTCTAAAATTGGATATTAGCATTCAGGAGTACCATGATGTTTAATAAGAGCCCCCAAATGATATTTCACTTAGCAGTACATCTCCATGCTGTCAGAATTCCCAGGTCTAGATTTAAAGAGTAAGATATCATTCTTTTGGGTTAAAAATAAGCAAAAATGATAGAGGAGTTTAAAACAAGTAGATAAAAACAGAATTGGGAAGACAAAGAAACTGTAGTCTGGACTTTGTTTCAACATAAACTTGCACTATGTCCTTGAGTAAAACTCAACCATTTTACTTTGGTTCAATTTCCAAATGGGAATGGTACTGATTCCCTTACACAAGGCCAGTGTGAAGATAAGACAGGGCACAGCACATACAAATAGTGTAAAAGACTGATGCTACACATCTACCTGTAATACTAATGTTACTAGAAAAAAATAATTTGCTTTGTTATTCCAGTATTATCAAATAAGAGTACAGGTATGTTCTATAATATAGCATGGGACCTATTGAAAAAGATAAAAATCACGTAAAAGTTTTTCTCCCCAGAGGTAAAATAATCTTGTAAAGTGTATACATAAAGGACTGTTACTAAAATCCATAGGTTAGCTCTAGTAATTAGGATACCAGCAAGAATGTCTATAATCTTCCTGGAAACATCAAGGGAAGAATATAGAAGTTTGCTTGTGTGCATTAAAAGGATGTACAGGGATAACTTGAGCTAGTATTTCATCAAAGTGCTGAGAAACGCATCCACAAAACAGTAAGAACTTGAAAGAGGCAACTATAGAAACTAATGAGTACTGTTTGTTTTTTTAAAATAAGTTTTAACTACTGGGGAACATGCCATTTCCCAAGACAATAATTTTATGGAGTATAACTACCTGTAAGTATATCGAGTTACAAATACAAATAAACTCAGCACCAAATAAACTGTTAAACTATGTGAAAATAGCTTTATAATTTAGGCATTACAGAATTAATTTCAGGAAGACACTTTCCTAGAATTAGCACCTTCAGGAAAGTAAGTCAGAGCTGAGAAATCAAAGAGACGCACAGCCTTACTCTCTCATTCCACTGCCACTGGCCATCTCCACTGGATTCCTGCAGAGACCTACAGTCCACATGTGTAAGAAAGAATTCATCATCGTCCCTAAAGATGCTCCTCCTCTATCTCCCAGGCTCATTCATGGTACCACCCCACTCCTAGGACTCAAGTCATGAACCCAAATTGCTCCTCATCACTGCCCCATATTAAGTCCCTCCAAAATTACTTCTTAAAGAGTCTTCAAGTACGTCCCTCTCTCTCAAGTCCCACTGTCATGGTTTTCATTTATCTTCTCATTATCCTTTATCTAAAATACTGCAATGGAGAGGCAGAGATGAAGATGGTGGAACAGAAGGATGTGGAGGTCACCTCCTCCCACAAATACATAAGAAATACATCTACATGTGGAACAATTTTCACAGAATACCAATGGAATGATGGTAGAAGATCTCATACAACCAAAGCTGCAAGAAAGATTAACACATAACTGGTAGGACGAAAGGGAAAAAAAAAAAAGAATCTGGACAAATCCTGCAACCCTGGGAGGGAGTTGTGGAAGAAAGCTTTCCTCACCTGGATGGAAACACCTTTCACCAGCTGGGAGATCAGCCAGGACAGACAGAGAGCTTCAGAGGCTCAGAGGAGAGTGCAGCAGCCAACTTGCAGCAAGCAGAATAGAGAGAGACCAGCACAAATAGTCCTGGCCACCTCGGTGCACTTCCCAGCCTGAGATGAGCACCTGCTGCTGTGGGCAGGACTGGGAGCTGAAACTTAGGCTTCAGCTGAGAGACCCCAGAATAGGACTTGGCTTGGCTTCTTGGAGACAGTCTGAAGGGCCTGGAGTGTAGAGCCATACCTAGGGGTGTGCAGAGGATGGAGCCCAGGTCCTCAATAGAAGCCCAACTGTCAACAAGGGCAAAGGGAGGGAAGTGCCTTGCCATATAGGCCTCATTCTCAGGGTGCTCACAGTGGGTGCAGCTCCACCACTACAATCTTTAACAGTTGCCCACACACAGAGGCAGGGCAGAAATCTGAGCCAACTCCGAGCAGGTGTGTGACTTCAGCAGATCTACACCAGCGGCTTTGTAAGCACAGTGCCTGGGGGGCATCCAAGTTGATTACTCGCACTCCCACAGCTGAGGTGGGTTCAGTGCCAGCAGCAGCAGGCTTTATAGATGCACACATGTGGAAGCAGGGCTGAATTGGCTGAGCCAATTACCAGTGCCCACAGCAGAAGAACAGCCGAGTGTAATACCAACAACAGTATATTTCCTGAGTGCATGAAATGGGTGACAGATGATGTCACATGGCACACATCCCAGTGGACAGATCCTGGGGAGTAATATACTGTGGCTCTTTCCCAGCAGCAGTGCTCCAGTCCCACCCATCTCACACTGCAGCTCAGAAACAGATCAGGGGGCTTCTATATCAACAACTGGGGAGTAGACCCTGCCCCCAACAGGGCTGTGACAACCACAGAGCAAAGAGAAGGCCCTGCCCAACATCCAGTGGAGGCTCTGGTCACCACAACACCAATCTCACCCCCTATCAAGGGGATAATGACTAACACACCCTGAGGAAAGACATGGAAGACATCCATACCAAAAAGAGCCCTCAAACCAAAAATACTGGACTCAAAGAAGGCTACACAGGAATGCCCCCAGATAAATACAGCCCTTTAAGACCATAGTAGATAACTGTTTCCCCTAAATTCATAAAATCAGAGAAACATAAGTAAAATGAAAAAAGAGAGGAACTACTTCCAACTAAAAGAACAAGAGAAATCCCCTGAAAGAACAACCAATGAAACAGACCTCTCCAGTCTTCCAGACCCCAAGTTCAAAAAGGAGGTAATAAAAATGCTGAAGGAATTAAGAAAGGCTATCAATAGAAATGCAGATCACTGTAATAAAGAACTAGAAACTATAAAGAGGAGCCAATCAAAATTAGACAATTCAACTGCCAAGATGAAAACCGAGCTAAAGGCATTAAATAGCAAAGTAAATAATACAGAAGAACGAATAAGTTATTTGGAAGATAGAATAATAGAAATCACCCAATCAGAATAGCAGAAAGAAAGACAAATGAAAAAAAATGAAAGCAATAGATGAGACCTGTGGGATAATATAAAGTGTACCAATCTAAGCATAATAGGGATCCTGGAAGAAGAAAGAGAATAGTGGACTGAAAATGTATTTGAAGAAATTATGGCTGAAAACTTCCCAAACCTAAGAAAGGAAACAGATATCCAGGTACAGGAAGTACAGAGGGTACCAAACAAGATGAACACAAACAGACCTAAACAAAAACATATTATAATAAAAAATGGCAAAAGTTAAATATAAAGAGAGGATTCTAATGGCAGCAAGAGAAAAACAAAGAGTAAAATACAAGGGAACTCCCATAAAGCTATCTGCTGATTTATCTACAGAAACTTTGCAGGACAGAAGGGAGTGGCAAGATATATTCAAAGTCCTGAAAGGGAAAAACCTGCAACCTAGGATACTACACCAAGCAAGACTATTATTTAGAATAGAAGGAGAGATAAAGAATTTCTCAGACAAGCAAAAACTAAAAGAACACAGGAATACTAAACCTATCCTAAAAGAAATATTGAAAGGTCTTCTCTAAATAGAAAAAAAACAAAAACAAAAAAAAACAAGAATCTATAAGAAAGGGAAAATCACAATAGGAAAAGCAAATACATAAAAGTACTTTAGATCTCTTAATTACAGCATACAGACTTAAATAATAATTAAATACTATATATAGAAAACCCTAAAGCACACAAAAACTACTAGAACTGATAAACTCAGCAAGGTAACAGAATATAACATTAACATACAGAGGTCAGCTGTATTTCTTTATGCTAAAAATGAAATACCAGAATGGGAATGTAAAAAAACAATCCCTTATTAAATCACATCCAAAAAAATAAAATACTTAGGAATAAACATCACCAAGGAGGTGAAAGACTTATATGCAGAGAACTATAAACCATTAACAAAGGAAACTGAAGATGATTCCAAAAAATGAAAACATATCCCATGGTGTTGGATTGGAAAAATTAATATTGTTAAAATTGCCACACTACCCAAAGCAATCTACAGATTTAATGTGATCCCTATCAAATTACCCATGACCTTTTCCACAAAACTAGAACAAATAATCCTAAAATTTATATGGACCCATAAAAGACCCAGAATTGCCAAAGCATTCCTGAGGAAAAAGAACAAAGCAGGAGGCAGGCATAACCCTCCCAAACTTCAAACAATACTACAAACCTACAGTTATCAAAACAGCATGGTATTGGCACAAAAACAGACATATGGATCAATGGAACAGAACTGAGAGCCCAGAAATAAACCCACACACCAATGGTCAATTAATCTTCGACAAAGGAGGTAAGAATATACAATGGAAAAAAGACAGTCTCTTCAGCAAGTGGTGTTGGGAAAGTTGGACAGCAGCTTGTAAATCAATGAAGTTAGAACAGGCTCTCACACCAGACACAAAAATAAACTCAAAATGGTTTAACAACTTAAATATGACATGGCACCATAAAAATCCTGGAAGAAAACATAGGCAAACATTCTCTGACATAAATCCTACCAATGATTTCTTAAGTCAGTTTCCCAAGGCAATAGAAATAAAAGCACAATGGGACCTATTCCAACTTACAAACTTCTGTACGGCATAGGAAACCATAAACAAAATGAAAAGACAACCTACAGACTGAGAGAAAATAATTATAAATGACACAACTGACAAGGGCTTAATTTCCAAAATATACAAACAGCTCATACAACTCAACAACAACAACAACAACAACAACAACAACAACAACAACAAAACAGCCCAATCGAAAAATAGACAGAATAGCTAAAAAGACATTTCTCCAAAGAAAACATACAGATGGCCAATAGGCACATGAAAAGATCCTCAATATTCATAATTATTAGAGAAATGCAAATAAAAACTACAATGAGGTACCACATCACACCAGTCAGAATGGCCATCATTTAAAAGTCTACAAATAATAAATGCTGGAAGGGTATGGAGAAAAGGGGAACCCTCTTACACTGTTTATGGGTATGTAAGTTGGTGCAGCCACTGTGGAAAACTGTATTGAGGTCCCTCAGAAAACTAAAATTAGAGCTGCCATATGATCCAGCAATACAACTCCTGGACATATACCCAGACAAAATTAATTCAAAGAGATACATGCATTCCTATGTTCATAGCAGCACTATTCATAATAGCCAAGACATGGAAACAACCTAAATGTCCCTCGACAGATGAATGGATTAAAAAAATGTGGTATGTATATACAGTGGACTATTACTCAGCCAAAAAATGAATGAAATAGGGCTTCCCTGGTGGTGCAGTGGTTGAGAATCCGCCTGCCAATGCAGGGGACACGGGTTCGGGCCCTGGTCTGGGAAGATCCCACATGCCGTGGAGCAACTGGGCCCGTGAGCCACAACTACTGAGCCTGAGCGTCTGGAGCCTCTGCTCCACAACAAGAGAGGCCGCGATAGTGAGAGGCCCGCGCACCGTGATGAAGAGTGGCCCCCACTTGCCGCAACTGGAGAAAGCCCTCGCACAGAAACGAAGACCCAACACAGCCAAAAAAAAATAAAAATAATAAATAAATAATAAATAAATAAATAAATTTTTTTTAAAAATGAATGAAATAAATGCCACTTACAGCAACATGGATGGAATTAGAGTTTATCATACTAAGTGAAGAAAGTCAGAAAGAGAAAGAAAATACAATATGGTATCACCTATATGTGGAATCTAAAATATGACACAAATGAACCTATCTAGAAAAAAAAAAAAGAAACAGACTCACAGACATAGAGAACAGACTTGTGGTTGCCAAGTGCATGGTGGACAGATGGATTGGGAGTTTGGGGTTAGCAGATGCAAACTATTATATACAGAATAGATAAACAATAAGGTCCTACTGTATAGCACAGGGAACTATATTCAATATCCTGTGACAAACCATTAGGGAACAGAATGTAAAAAAAGAATGTATACATATGTATAACTGAATCACCCTGGTATACAGCAGAAACTAACACAACATTGTAAATCAACATTCAACAATTTAAAAAACCAAAAAATTTGTGAAAGCTATTATAACCGTAATGAACAGCAAAAGGATAAACATGAAGATTTAAAATAGCACATCAAAATCGTAAAATATGGGGGAGGAGAGTAAGAAAATGTAGATTTTTTAGAATGTGTTTGAGCTTATATGACTACCAGTCTAAAGCAAGTAGATAGAGTAATGAGTTAACATACTTGAAAACCAGGGTAACCACAAATCAAAAACATACAATAGATTCACAAAAAACAAAAGAAGAAAACTCAAGCATAATACAAAAGAAAACCATCAAACTAGAAAATGAAAAACAAAAATAGAAATAAAGGAACAAAGAAAAAATACAAAATCAACTGGAAAACAAGGTTTAAAATGGCAGTAAATACATACCTATCATAATTACCTTAAATGTCAATGGACTAAATGCTCCAATCAAAAGATACAGAGTGACAGATTAAATAATAAAACAAGAACCTGCGATACGCTGCCTACAAGACACCCACTTTAGGGCAAAGAACACACATAGATTGAACGTGAGGAGATGTTAGAAGCTATTTCATGCTAATGAAAATGACAAGAAAGCTGGGGTAGCAATACTCATATCAGACAAAATAGACTTTAAAACAAGGCCATAAAGAAAGATAAAGGACACTATATAATGATAAAAAGATCAACAAAAGAAGATATTATACTCGTTAACATATATGCACCCAATATAGGAACACCTAAATACACAAAACAAATACTAACAGACATAAAGGAAGAAACTGATGGAAATATAATAATAGTAGGAAAATTTAATACCCCACTGACATCAATGGACAGATCTTCCAGAAAAACAATCAATAAGGCAACAGAGATCCTAAATGATACAATAGAATCGTGAGATTTAATTTATATTTTCAGGACACTACACCCAAAAAACCCAGAGTACACATTCTTTACAGGGGCACATGGAACATTCTCTAGGATAGATGACATACTAGGACACAAAACAAGTCTCACTAGATTTAAGAGGATAGAAATTATTTCAAGCATCTTTTCTGACCACAACTGCATGAAACTAGAAATCAACCACAGAAAAAGCAATGAGAAAAAAAAAATGACTACATGGAGACTAAACAACATGCTACTACAAAACCAATGGGTCAATGATGAAATCAAAGAGGAAATTTAAAAATACCTTGAGACAAATAACAATGAAAACACAACCGTACAAAAATCTATGGGAAGCAGCAAAAGCTGTCCTAAGAGGGAAGTTCATAGTGATACAGGCCTTCTTTAAGAAACAAGAAAAATCTAAAATAAACAATCTAACCCACCACCTGAAAGAATTAGAAAAGAAGAACAAATAAACCTAAAGTCAGCAGAGGAAGGAGATAATAAATATTAGAGGGGAAATAAATAAAATAGAGATTTTAAAAATACAAAAAAAATAAAAAAGACACAAAGGCTGGTTTTTTTGAAAGGATAAGCAAAATTGACAATCCTCTGTCCAGGCTCACCAAAAGAAAAAGAGAGAGGACCCAAATAAACAAAATGAGAAATGAAAGAGGAGAAATAACAACTGATACTGGACAAATTCAAAACACCGTACAAGAATACTATGAACAATTATATGCCGACAAATTGGACAACCTAGAAGAAATGGACAACTTTCTAGAAATATACAGACCACCAAAACTGAATCAAAAAGAAATAGATAATTTGAACACACCAATCACTAGAAGTGAAATAGAATATGTAGAAAAAACAAACAAACAAACAAACAAAAACTCCCTGCAAACAAAAGTCCAGGACTAGATGGCTTCACTGGGGAATTCTACCAAAACACAAAACAAAACAAAACTTATAACAATTCTCAGTCCTTCTCAAACTTTTCCAAAAGACTAAAGACTAAAGAGGAGAAAACACTCCCAAAGTCATTCTGTGAAGCCACTATCACCCTGATACGAAAACCAGGCAAAGACACTACCAAAAAAAATTACAGGCCAAGATTTTTGATGAATATGGATGCAAAACTCCTCAACAAAAATTAGCAAACCAAATAAAAAAAAAACATTAAAAAGATCATACACCACAATCAAGTTGAATTCATCCCAGATTCACAAAGATGGTTCAACATTCGCAAATCAGTCAATGTGATACAACACATCAACAAAAGAAAAGCCAATAACCACACGATCATTTCAATAGATGCCTAAAAAGCATTTGATAAAATTCAACATCCATTCACAATAAAAACTCTTGCCAAAGTGAGTACAGAGTGAACGTATCTTAGCATGATAAAACCTTTCTATGACAAACTCACAGCCAACATAACACTCAGTGAGAGCTGAAAGACTTCCCATTAAATTGTGGAACAAGATAAAGATGCCCACTCTCACCACCTCTATGCAACATAGTGTTGAAAGTCCTAGCCATAGTAATCAGATGAGAAAAAGAAATAAAATATCAAAATTGGAAGGAAAGAGGTAAAACTGTCATTACATGAAGATGACATGATATTGTATATAGAAAATCCCAAAGACTCCATAAAAAAACTATTGGAACTGATAAATAAATTCAGCAAGGTATCAGAAAACAAGACTAGGGCTTCCCTGGTGGCGCAGTGGTTGAGAATCTGCCTGCCAATGCAGGGAACACGAGTTCGAGCCCTGGTCTGGGAAGATCCCACATGCCATGGAGCAACTGGGCCCGTGAGCCACAATTACTGAGACTGCGCATCTGGAGCCTGTGCTCCGCAACAAGAGAAGCCGCGATGGTGAGAGGCCCGCGCACCGCGATGAAGAGTGGTCCCCACTTGCCGCAACTAGAGAAAGCCCTCGCACAGAAACGAAGACTCAACACAGTCATAAATAAATAAATACATAAATAAAAGAACGTGAATTTCTAAAAAAAAAAAAAAAACAAGACTAACATACAGAAATCTGTTGCATTTCTTTACACTAACAATGAAATATCAGAAAGAGAAAGTAAAAAAAAAAAAAATCCCTTTTAAAATCACATCCAAAAAAATAAAATACTTAGGAACAAACATCACCAAGGAGGTGAAAGACTTATATGCTGAGAATTACAAAGCATTAATAAAGGAAACTGAAGATGATTCAAAGAAATGGAAAGATAGCCCATGCTCTTGAATTGGAAGAATCAATATTGTTAAAATGGCCATATTACCCAAAGCAATCCACAGATTTAATGCGATCCCTATCAAATTACCCAGGACCTTTTCCACAGAACTTGAACAAATAATCCTAAACTTTATATGGAACCAAAAAAGACCCAGAATTGCCAAAGCAATCGTGAAGAGAAAGAACAAAGCTGGAAGCATAACCCCCTCAGACTTCAGACAATGTTACAAAGCTACAGTAAGCAAAACAGTGTGATATTGGCACAAAAACAGGCATATGGATAAATGGAACAGAATAGAGAGTCCAGAAATAAACCACCACACCTATGTTCAATTAATCTTCAACAAAGGAGGCACAAATATACAATGGAGAAAAGACAGTCTCTTCAGCAAGTGGTGTTGGGAAAGTTGGACAGCCTCATGTAAATCAGTGACATTAGAACACACACTCATACCATATACAAAAATAAATTCAAAATGGTTTAAAGACCTAAATATCAGACATGATACCATAAAACTAGAAGAGAACATAGGCAAGGCATTCTCTGACATAAATCAGAGCAATGTTTTCTTAGGTCATTCTCCCAATGCAAAAGATACAAAAACAAAAATAAACAAATGCAACCTAATTAAACTTATAAGCTTTTGCACAGCAAAGAAAACCATAAACAAAAAGAAAAGAGAACCAACAGACTGGGAGAAAACATCTGCTAATGATGTGACCAACAAGAGCTTGCTTTCCAAAATATACAAACAGCTCATACAACACAATATCAAAAAAATAACCCAATCAAAAAATGGGCAGGAGATCTAAATAGACATTTCTCCAAAGAAGACATACAGGTGGCCCACAGGCACACAAAAAGATGTTCAACATTACTAATTATTAGAGAAATATAAATCAAAACTACAATGAGGTATCATCTCACATCAGTCAGAATGGCCATCATCAAAATGTCTACAAATAATAAATGCTGGAGAAGTTGTGGAGAAAATGGAACCCTCCTACACTGTTGGTGGGAATGCTAACTGATGCGAACACTATGGAAAACAATATGGAGGTTCCTTAAAAAACTAAAAATAGAGTAACCATATGATCCAGCAATTCCACTCCAGGACATATATCTGGAAAAGACAGAAACTCTAATCTAAAAAGGTACATGCATCCCAATGTTCATAGCAGCACTGTTTACAACAGCCAAGACATGGAAGCAAACTAAGTGTCCATCAACGGATAAAGAAGTTGTAGTATGTATATACACAATGGAACATTACTCAGCCATAAGAAAGACTGAAATATTGTCATTTGCAGCAACATGGATGAACCTAGAGAACATCGTACTAAGTGAAGCAAGTCAGACAAAGACAGATAAACATTACCATATATAAAATAGACAGAAACAAAGCACCTCCTGTATAGCATAGGGAACTATATTCAATATCTTGTAATAACCTATAACGGAAAAGAATCTGAAAAAGAATATATACATACACACACACACACACTTTGCTGTACACCTGAAACTAACACAATATTGTAAATTAACTATACTTCAATAAAAACATAAAAATTAAAAATAATAAAAGAAGTCTAAACAATTAAAAAATAAAACACTGCAATGGAGTCTCAACTGGTCTCCCTTTTTCCTCTACACCCAAGTCTGCCTCATCACAAGAGCTATCTTGCAAATACAGAACATGGTTAGGTTATTCCTCTGCTTAAAATCCTTCAGTGAAAGCATGGCATAAGCCTGATCTGGCTTCTTCCTTTCTCTGAAATATCATCACTTCTGCTACTCCTCATCTTTGATTTATATCTATATATACTGCTGTTCTTGAAATACATCATATAGTTCCCACTGCATCCATCTGACCAATTCCAAATCATCTTTCAAAACCCAAACCCAAAATCACCTTCTTTGTATAGTCTTCTCTGCCTGCCCAGATTCACTGCTACCTTCTCTGTTCTACCTCTGTAATTTTCTCAGACTTTTATTACTGCACTTAACACATTGCATTATAAACATTTATATGTGCATTGTCCCATAATTTATGAGCTCTCAGGGCAGAGCTGTTGCTTAGTCATTCCTATGTCCCTCATGCCTAACACAGTGAGTAGAAAAAATAATGCTCACGAAATAGAGGTTGAATTGAAAAGCTAGAGCCTCCAAGTGATCTCCACTGGGTATCAAATAAAAGAGACCCACCATCAAGCCCAAGTGACAGTTAGGGAAGCACACACACACAAGAAAAACAAAGAAAGGAGAGAGAGAAAGAGAAGGAAAAGGAAGATCAAGAAAGGATGAAAAGAAACGCTCACATTGAGAGCAAATGTAAATAGCTACCAACAATTTTTCAAATAAACCTATAACCAAGATTACCTATCCTTGTTCACCAAGGTATCCTGCCCAAGAAACTTCACTGGAGCATCCTCAGAGAGTAAACAAAAAAACAGCAAGGAGACTATAACCATACTATTATGGGTTTAATTGGGCTCTCAAAATTCATATGTTGGAATCCTAACCCTAGTATCTCAGGATGTAACCCCATCTGAAGATAAGGTCTTTAAAGAAGTGATTAAGTTAAAACAGCACCATTAGGGTGGGACCCTAATGAATAGGACTGGAGTCCTTAAAAGAAGAGGAAGAGACACCAGGGGTCAAGGGCATGCATGCACAGAGGGACCATCATGTGAAGAGGCCGTAAGAGGGGGCCTGTCTGCAAGCCAAGGACAGAGGCCTGCAACAGGTCTTTCCCTTGTGGCCTTCAGAGAAAACCAACCCTGCCAGCACCTTGATCTTGAACTTCCAGGCTTCTGAACTGTCAGAAAATAAATTTCTGTTGTTTAAGTGACTCAGCCTGTGGCAATTTGTTATGGCAGTACTAGGAAACTAATAATCATACCCTATATGGTGCTGTTGGTAAGGAAAAGAGAAAACCTGAGGGGCCTGAGGACTATCTACAAGTATTTGAAAAGCTGGCAGGTAGAAAAGAAATCATAGTCATCTTTCCCAGGATTACTGCATTCCAGCTCAGAATAAGGAAGGACTAATACCAGGATTCGTTAACTTTAAAGATACCTTCCAGGACTGATATCCTATGATCATTAAAAAAAGACTTTCCTCTTAAAAGGACATTTAATCAGTCAGGACTAAGATCTGCCTTTTAAGAGCTCAGAACACTTCCATAAATGGCTAATAATTTATGTGATACTTCATCTAAAATATCATAGTATGGCAGACATCAAGGTCAGACTAAAACTGGAATTAAGATACTTCTTTTATATCTCTGGGTCTCTCCTCATGCAAATTTCTTTTCCTCTGCTGAATGGCATGCAGGTTGAAGGACTTCCTGGGAAGAGAATTCAAACACATCTATTAAGAAGGTTCACACAAATATAGGCATGTATGAAAACTTGGTGTGCTATATGTGGGAGGAGCAAGAAAAGAAATACTCTGAGGAAAGAATGAGGAATCCCTGAGAAAGACATTCTAATCAGGGCCATAGAGAGAAGGGCAGTGCTGCAGTGCTGGTCCGGGTACTACATGGTAGTTGTTGGCTGAACCATATGAACACGGTGCTTCTTACCAATCATGTGTATGTCATGGAGAGAGCAGGGGAAGTTGCAGATCAGTAAACCTGCCCTCCTATATTCTGCACAATGTTTCAGCCTAACAACGTGGTACAGGACCATTCTAAAACAAG
The DNA here is from genome assembly GCF_949987535.1 of Balaenoptera acutorostrata. NCBI lineage: Eukaryota > Metazoa > Chordata > Mammalia > Artiodactyla > Balaenopteridae > Balaenoptera > Balaenoptera acutorostrata. Next base: position 172,319,515 of record NC_080064.1, on the reverse strand, counting down.
AAGAAGGAGCAGAGCAGAGGAAAAATATCCCAATAACTTTGGGTAAGTATATATTATGCACCAATATCTCCCTGGAGTGCTGAGCTCTACCCACAGTTGAGCAGAAAAGTAAAATGGCATCCTGGAGGGGAATAATAGCTCAGCAGTGAGGGGCTTGGCAGTAGGGGCAGAGTTCAAGCAGCAGAGCTTTATGGACAGTCCAGGCTGGGCAACAGTGCAGGTACGGCATTAACTGGTGGTCAAGAGAATGGCAAGTGGCAGAGTTAGCCAATGCTCAAGGTTATCAGGTTTAGGACAAGCAAAGAATGGTGTGGGTACAAATAGTAGCCCAGGTGGAACATTAAGAATAGCCTGGAGTTAGGGGACAGCAAACTTGGAAGGATCTGAAAAAGCATATGAGCTGCACCCCAAGTTCATAGTTCTACCAAAAGATATGGGGAATGTTAAAACGTGGTCTGAGTTCCTTCTGTCATATAAGTGGAGAGTATAAAGCTCTGAATATTGAGTTTTAAATGCAAAGGTGTCCTTACTGTTATCCACAGCTGGTGAGGTCTGGGAACATTTACTATGCAAAAGCTCTATATTAAGAATATGTTCTTTAAAGCATATTTCACAGCATATATTTATAAAGCAACCCTGTAGAATGCCATTATATCTAGGCACATTGCCAAATGGAACATGACAGAGAATAGTGGGTCTGGAGATATTCAAGGGCAGCCAGAGCATTTCCACTAATCACATTGATGGGTTCTCAAGAAGGCTCTGACCCCTAAACCCAGTTCCCAGAGAAAAGCTTTGTCTTAAGAAGGCTTTCAGAGCTCATTCTGCCACAAGGACACTGGTGCTGGAAAGTATCACTTTGGAGTCCTCCCTCTAGCCCTCCCTCTAGCCTATTAGTGCTAGGGACTTACACACCCACCAGGCAATCAGCACCAGCCATCGTAGACCCCCCCAGCCAGCTGCCCAGGGACCTGACTCGATGGGCGGGCAGCCTCTGCGTGAGTGAAGCAGAGTCTGGAAGCCAATAGGGCTGGGGGCCAGCCCCACCTGCCAGCACTCCCACAGTAGTCAGCCCCACAACAAAAGAAGGGCCCATGCAGCCCACATAGGGTACACCCCTAGAGTACATACCTCTGATGAGTGTGGGAATGTTCTGAGTGAGAGTGTCAGAAAACAGAGGGTAACGGGCTGCTATGCCCCAAAGTACACCTCCCACACAATGCCACTACTCCAAGATGAGGAAATATAACCTAACTACCTAATACATAGAAATAAAAACAGAGAATTAGACAAAATGAGGTGACAAAGGAATATGTACCAAAGGAAGGACCAAGATAAAACCACAGAAGAAGAACTACGTGAAGCTGAGATGAACAATGAACAATCTATCCAATAACAGGATCAAGGTAATGAACACAGAGGTACTTAATGTACTCAGGAGAAGAACAGATGAACACACTGAGAAGTTTAATGAAGAGAAAGTATAAAGAACAACAAAACAGAGCTGAAGAATAAAATAACTGGAAAAAATACACTAGAAGGAATCAAGAGTAGTTTAGATAACACAGAGGAACAAATCTGTGAACATGAAGACAAAGTAGTAGAAATCAGTGAAGCAGAACAGAAAAAAGAAATAATTTAAAAGTAAGGATCGTTAAAAGACCTCTCAAACAACAAGCATACTAACATTCACATTATAGGGGTCTGAGAAGGAGAAAAGAGAGAAAAGGGGGCAGAGAACATATTTGAAGACATAATAGCTGAAAACTTCCCTAACATGAGTAGAGAAACAGACATCTAGGTCCAGGAGGCAATGAGAGTCCCAAACAAGATGAACTCAAAGAGATCCACACCAAGAAACATCACCATTAAAATGGCAAAAATTAAAGATAGAGAATCTTAAAAGCAGCGAGAGAAAAGCAATCAGTTACATGCAAGGGAATTCCCATAACATTATCAGTTTACTTTTTAGCAGAAACTTTGCAGGCCAGAAGGGAGTTGCATGGTATATTTGAAGTGATTAAAGGAAAAGAAAACTACAAGGCTATCATTCAGATTGGAAGAAGAAATAAAGAACTTTACTGATAAACAAAAGCTAAAAGAGTTCAGCAACACTAAACTGGCTTTACAAGAAATGTTAAAAGGACTTTTCTAAGGGGAAAAGTCCACAACTACAAATATGAAAATTGTGAAAGAAAAACTCTCATTAGTAAAGGCAAATACACTGCCTTTATAGAAGTAGATCAACCACTTATAAAACTAGTAAGAAGGTTAAAAGACAAAAGTAGTAAAATCATCTGTTTCCACAATAAATAGTTAAGGGATACACAAAACAACGTGATGCAAAATATGATGTCAAAAACATTAAATGGTGGAGAGGGAGAAAAATGCAGGATTGTCAGAAGGCATTCAAACTTAAGAGTTCAGCAACTTAAAAATTTATATACATATGAATATAGATATATATCTGTTACATTCATATATACATATATATATATATATATATATATATATATATATATATATTTGTTGTCATATATGAACCTCTGGTAACCACAAACCAAGAACTTATAACAGATACACACACATTAAAAAAAAAAAAGGAATCTAAATATAACACTAAAGATAGTCATTAAATCACAAGAAAAGAGAGCAAAGGAAGAAAGGGAAAAAAGAACACAAAAGCAATTAACAAAATGGCAGTAAGTACATACCTATAAATAAATACTTAAATGTAAAGTCATTTAGTAAAGAATAAATGTTACAATCAAAAGACATAGAGTGGATAAATGAATAGAAAAACAAGATCCAAATATATGCTGCCTACAAGAGACTTACGTCAGACATAGAGACACACACAAATAGAAAATGAGGGGATGGAAAAACTTATTCCTTACAAATGAAAACAAAAAGAAAGTTGGGGTAGCAATATTTACATCATACAAAATAAACTTTAAAACAAAGACTGCAACAAGAGACAAAGGACACAACATAATGATAAAGGATTAATCCAACAAGCAGTTATAACAATTAAAATATGTACACACCTAACATAGAACCTAAAAACATACAGCAAATATTAACAAACATAAAGGGAGAAACTGACAGAAACACAAAACTAGTAGGATAATTAAACATCCCATTTACATCAAAGAACAGAAAATCGTAAAGAAATACTGGCTTTAAATGACACACTAGATCAGATGGATTTAATAGATATATATAAAGTATTCCATCCAAAAGCAGCAGAACATACATTCTTTTCATGTGTACATTGAATATTCTCCAGCATAGATCACATGCTAGGCCACAAAACAAGTCTTAGTAAATTTAAGAAGATTAAAAGCATATCAAGCAACTTTTCTGACATTTCTGACAATACTATGACTAGAAATCAACTACCAGATAAAACCTGCAAAAAAGAAAAACATGTGGAGGCTAAACAATATGCTACTGGACAGCCAAAGGGGGACTGCAGAAATCAAAGAGGAAATCAAAAAGAAAACAGAACAAAATAAAAACACAATGATCCACAATCTGTGGGAAACAACAAAAACAGTTCTAAGAGAGAAGTTTATACTGTTACAAGTCTACTTCAGTAAACAAACAGACAAAAAAATCAAATAACCTAACTTTACACCTACAACTAGAAAAAGAAGAACAAACCAAACCCAAAGTCAGTAGAAGATAAGAAATCATAAATATCAGAACAGAAATAAATGAAATAGAGACTAAAAAACAATAGACAAGAGCAATGAAACTAAAAGCTGTTTCTCTGAAAAGATAAATGAAATGGATACACCTTTAGTGAGACTCACCAGGAAAAATAAGTGAGGGCCCAAATAAATAAAATCAAAAATGAAAGAGAATTTACAACCAATACCACAGAAATACAAAGGATCAGAAGAGATTACTACAAGTAATTATACGCCAATAAAATGGGCAAGCTAGAAGAAGTGAATATATTCCTAGATATGCACAATCACTCAAGACTGAATCAGGGAGAAACAGAAAATGTGAACACACCAATTACCAGTAATTAAATTGAATCAGTAATTTTAAAATCCCGATAAACAAAAGTTCAGGATCACATGGCTTCACAAGTGAATTCTACCAAGCATTTAGAGAAAAGTTAACACCTATTCTTTTGAAACTATTCCAAAAAACTGAAGAAAAAGAGGGGCTTCCGAACTCATATTATGAAGCCAAAAACACCGTGATACTGAAATCAGACAGACACCACAAAACAAGAAAATAACAGGCCAATATATCACTGACAAACACAGATGCAAAATTCTAAACAAAATATTAGCAAACAAATTCAACAATACTTTAAAAGGATCATACTCCATGATCAAGTGGAATTTATCCCAGGGATGCAAGGATGGTTCAATATCCACAAATCAATCAATGTGATACACCACATTAACACATTGAAGATTGAAAAGCATATGATTATCTCAATAGATGTGGAAAAAGCTTTTGACAAAATTCAACATTCATTTATGATAAAAACTCTCAACAAACTGGGTATACAGGGAACATAACTCAACATCATAAAAGCCATATATGACAAGCCCACAGCTAACATAATAGTAAACAGTGAAAACCTAAAATCATTTCCTCCACAATTAGAACAAGACGAGAATGACCACTCTCACCACTTCTATTCAACACAGTATTGGAAACTGTAGCCACAGCAATCAGACAAGGAAAAAATACAAAAGAAATTCACATTTGGAAAGGAAGAAGTAGAACCATCACTGTTTGCAGATACCATGATACTATACATAGAAAACCCTAAAGATGCCATCAAAAATCTGTTAGAAATCATCCATGAATCAGTAAAGTTGCAGAATACAATATTAATATACAGAAATCTGTTGCATTCCTATACACTAACAATGAACTATCAGAGAAATTAAGAAAACAATCCTATTTACAATTGCATCAAAAAATACCTAGGAACAAATGTAAACAAGGAGGTAAATGACCTATACTTGGAAAACTATAAGACACTGAAGAAAGAAATTGAAGATGACACAAACAAATGGAAAACTATACCATGCTCATGGATTGGAAAAATTAATACTATTAAAATGACCATACACTTTACAGATTCAAGGCAATCCCTCTCAAAATATCAATGGCACTTTTCACTGAACTAGAACAAATAATTCTAAAATTTGTATGGAAGCACAAAAGACCCTGAACAGCCAAAACAATCTTGAGAAAGAAGAATAAAGCTGGAGGTATTATGAGCCCTTATTTCAAACTATACCACAAAGCTACAGGAATCAAAACAGTATGGCACTGACACACACACAAAAAAATACATAGATCAATGGAACAGAAAACAGAACCCAGAAATAAACCCATGTGTTCAATTAATCTATGAAAAAAAGAGGCACAATATACAATGGGGAAAAGAAAGCCTCTTCAATAAGTGGTGCTGGGGAAACTGAACAGCTACATGCAAAAGAATCAAACTGGACTATTTTCTCACACCATATACAAAAATTAACACAAAATAGATTACAGACTTAAATTTAAGACATGAAACCATAAAACTCCTGGAAGAAAACATAGGCATTATGTTCTTTGACATTGGTCATAGAAATTTTTTTTGGACCTGGCTCCTCAGGCATGGGAAACAAAAGCAAAACTAAACAAAGGGGACTACATCAAAGTCAAAAACTTTGCATAGCAAAGGAAACTATTAACAAAACAAAAATGCAGTCTATTGAATGGGAGAAGACATTTGCAAAATACGTATATGATAACGAATTAATATCCAAAATATACAAAGATCTCGTAAGACTAAACATCAAGAAAACAAACAACCCAATTCAAAAATGGGCAAAATACCTGAATAGACATTTTTCCAAAGAAGACATACAGATGGCCAACAGACACATAAAAAGATGCTCAACCTCACTAATGATCAGGGAAATGCAAATCAAAACCACCATGATAGCACGTCAAACCTGTTAGGATGGCTATTATCAAAAAGACAGAAGATAACAGGTATTGGCTAAGATGTGGAGAAAAGGGAACCCTTGTGCACTGTTGGTAGGATTGTAAGTTGGTACAGTCACTATGGAAAACGGTATGGAAGCTCCTCAAAAATTAAAAATAGAACTACCATACTACCCAGCAATTCCACTTCTGGGTATTTTTCCAAAGAAAACAAAAAACACTAATTCCAAAAGATATATGCACACCTATGTTCACTGCAGCATTATTTACAATAGCCAAGATATGGAAGCAAACTATGTGTCCAGCAACAGATGAATAAAGAAGTTATTTTATGTGATATATATATATATATATATATATATATATATATAGCCATAAAAAAGAATGAAATCATGAAATCTTGCCATTTGCAGCAACTTGGATGGACCTAGATGGTATTATGCAAAGTGAAATAAGTCAGACAGAAAAAGACAATTACCATATGATTTCACTTATACATGGAATCTGAAAAACAAAACAAATGAACAAACACAACAAAACATAAACAGACTCATAGACACAGAAAACAAACAGGTAGTTGCCAGAGGGTAGGGCAGTGGGGGCATGAGTGAAATAGGTGAGGGAGATTAAGAGGTACAAACTTTCAGTTACAAAATAAATGAGTCACTGGCATGAAATGTACAGCACAAGGAATATAGTCAATAATACTGTAATAACTTTGTATGGTGACAGATAGTAACTAGACTTTTTGTGGTAATGATTTTGTAATAGATAGAAATATCCAATCACTGTGTTGTGCGCCTGGAACTAACATGGTACTGTAGTTCAATTATACTTTGATTTTTTTTTTAAATGAGAAAAAGATCTGAACAGACCCCTCACCCACCTCACCAAAGATCTACAGATGGCAAATAAGCATATAAAAAGATGCTCAATATCATATGTCATCAGGGAAGTGCACATTAAAACAATAAAATACCAATGCACATCCCTTAGAATGGCTAAAATCGAAAAGAATGAAAATACCAATACCAGATACCAATGAAGATTTAATGCAGCAAGAACTTTAATTCAGTGCTGGTGGGAATGCAAAATGGCACAGCCACTTTGGAAGACAGTTTGACAGTTACTTACAAAACTAAACATTCTCTCACCATACAATCCATCAATTACACCACATGTAATTTACCCAGATGAGTCAAAAACTTATGTCCACACAAAAACCTGTACAAAGATGTTCATAGCAGCTTTATTTATAATTGCCCAAACTCAAAAGCAACCAAGATGTCCTTCAATAGATGAATGGATAAACAAGCTGGTACATCCATACAATGGAATATTATTCAGCACTAGAAAGAAATGAGCTATCATGCTGCAAAACGACATGGAGGCACCTTAAACACATATTGCTAAGTGAAAGAAGGCAGACTGAAAAGGCTGCATACCGTATGATTCCAACTACTGTATAAGACATCTGGTAAAGGCAAAACTATCTATCTAGACAGTAAAAAGATCAGTGGTTGCCAGGGGCTCAGTGGGAGGGCAGGGGAGTAGGAATGAATAGATGGAGCATAGCAAATGTTTAGTGAAACTACTGTATGCAATTTTGTAATGGTGGATACATGTCATTATATGTTTGCCAAAACCCATGGAATGTTCAATACAATGAGAGAATCCTAATGTAAACTATGAACTTTAGTAAATAATACTGTGTCAATATTGACTCATCACTTATTATAAATGTACCACCCTAACAGATGTTAATAATCAAGAAAACTGTGTTGGGGAGGGTAAGGGACTACAGTTGACCCTTGGATGACGCAGGTTTGAACTGTGCAGGTCCACTTATATGCAGATTTTTTTTCACTAAATGTACTACTGTACTACATGATCCACTGCTGGTTGAATCCACAGATGTGGAACCGGAATACAGAGGGCCAACTGTAAAATTAAAGGCAGATTTTCTACTGCTCAGGGGTCAGCACCCCTAATGCCCGCATAGTTCAAGAGTCAAAGCTACATGGGAATGTTCTGTACTTTCATCTTGATTCTTCTGTAAACCTAAAACTGACCTAAAAAGTAAAGTTTATTGATAAAAAAAATTTAATAGTATTAATGATAAAAATTCAAAAATGAATTCCAATAACAATAGCAATAAGAATGTGAAAGCAGTAAAATATTTGTGAAGTAAACATCTTTGAAAAACAAAAGTAATAAACTACTGATGTCTGTGTCAATATAGATCTATTTCAAAAATATCATGCTGAGTGAAAGAAACCAGGCACAAAAGAATACATGCTGCATGATTCCATTTATTCAAACCCCTAAAACAGGCAAAACTAATCTTAAGTGGAAGAAACTTGATCGTTGGTTATCTGTGGCAGGGAGCTGAGAGGGGGTATATTTCAGAGGAGCATGAATGAGTCCATCACTCATCACTTCTTGGGGTAATGAAGATATTATATATCTTGATTGAGGCGTTAGTTATAACAGTATATACACCTGTCAAAACACACCTAGCTGTGCAATGGGTGCATTTTGTTGAATATAAATCATATCTGAATATATTTGATTTTTTAAAAACTAGAGAGAAAAAAAGATGTTTCAATTAGAGAAAAGGAAGGAGAGAAGGAGGAAAGGAATAAGGAGAGAGAGGCAAGGAAGGAGGGGGAGAAAGACAGAGACAGAGAAGATTAGACATAAGTTGCAATGAAATATTAGTAATGATTGCTTTAGAAAATGAGATTGTAGGTACTTTTTATTTCCTTCTTAATATGTTTCTGTATTTCCATTCTTTAATATTGAGTATTATTCCTTTTATAATAAAAATGTTATATTAAAAACAATACCCACAACACTGTAAGAAGAAAGAAAGGAAGGGAAGGAAGGAGGGAGAGGAAGGCTAGTTAGCTGTGGGAGTTTGGAGTGAAGAGGAGTCAAGGAACTACTTACAGAGGAGGTGATATTCATATTGAATCTTAAAAGAATCAGCAGAATTTCATAGGATTTCACCAAGCATAGAAGAGAGGGGAGATGAAGAAACAATTTCTGCAGAAGTGCGTGTAAAGAATGCACTGGTAATATGCATAAATAAGCTTTCTCAAGACAGAATATTTAAGTTGCAATGTAGAGGATGAAGTTTCTGTCACCAGATTTTTGACTAAAACAGAGAAAGTTTCCACCTAAATCTGGTATTTCGGTAATTGAGACCTCTGATTCAGAATGTTTTAAGGGACTCACTATAATGACTGAGCTCACCTCTGCAAGGAGAAGCATCTGCACCTTCCTCTGCACGAGGGAAGTGTGACATCACTGAATTCTGACACCCACCACTGACAAATGAGAAGCATGGCCCCAGAAACAGTCTCTGGTTAGGCCTGGGTCTTATCGGTGATCCTGTACCATCTGTTCCCAGAATTTCACTTCTTACCTCAAGGCTTTTATGTATCCATTTGTAGTAAACCCAGAAATGCAAAATCAGCAAGCTGTTTCATGGCTCTTTAGAGACCATTGCTTTGCTAACATAAACCAAGTACATTTTTTCTTGTATTGCAATTATGTGTGTACATATAAATTTTCTTTCAATCTTTCTTTTAAATGTAAAATTTCAAAACTATAACCTGAATATAAAATTACAATCTATAACCTTCAATTTTGTACAGTTATACTTTCTCTTAATAATACATGTTTTTCTTCTCTTTAATAGCCTAAGTTCCTCACTGGCTGGATCAAACAGCTCATTTATTGCTTTAACTTTATTTCTAAAACATCCAATATTGGGACTACATGGCAATGCCTCAAATGCAGTAACTCTTTGCCTAGAACGCACATCTGCTTTATAGCATCTCTCCACTGCTCATCTCCTCATTAATCTTGAGGATCTCAATATCCTCCAAAAGCTGTCCACCAAACCTATTGCTATTTAATGCCCTTAGGAACAGTGCTTCTCAAACTCAATGTGTTCTCAAATCACCCTGCGATCCTGGTGACTGCAGACCCTTATTCAGTAAACTGGAGGGAGGCGCCTGAGGTCCAGGCGTCCAGGGGATGCTTGTGCTATGATGCTGTGGACCAAACTTTGAGTAACGAGGCTTAACGAGAGCTTCCTGTACACCAGGCTTTGGACCTTCCCCGTGTAAATACTTTTGGGTCATGGCAATCTCTTACTTTCAGAAACATTTTATTTCCTTGACTTTGGCTAAGAGAGTCTTCAGGCTAAATGGATCTAAATTATATTCCTAATTCTCACTGGTAATCGTGCATGCTTAAAATTTCCTAGTATCTTCCTTATCATTCATATTCTTTCATTTTCATATTTTAGTTCAGTATGCTTGCATATAGCACCTTCTTTTTCTGTATTAGACCTTCTAAATGCACACTCATTAATCTTTTCATGTCTCCTAAAAATTTAAAATTTTCCTCTCTTAGTTGTTAATCATGATTCTAAATGAGAAAATTCAAAATACCCTCCCTCCTCTTTTCCATATTTTTTATAGACAGAGAGATAGATAGACAGACAGACAGATATAGGTATAGATATATAGAGATATATGTGCACACACTGACCTGCTTAATAAAACAAATAAAACTCCCAAGATTGTCAAACCTTGAGAAGACAAACATTGGATATGGTCTAGCTCCACTGGGCTCATAAAATAGTAGAAAATTTTAAAAAGTAGTAATCCTGTATTATATCTAAACACTTCAGCTATTTAAATCATTTCATGAATTGGGCTCTATTCCACAAAAAAAATCTCCAGATAGCCCATTGTTTTATTTTGCTCTCAATCTCCTCTGATCTCATTTGCTAGTTTTATGTAGCCTCATTATTTCTCCTGAAACTCTGCCTTCAAGGTTTTATAAGACCTCATTCTAATGGTTTCCACACTGAAAATTTACTTCAGAACATCCTTTGGTGACCCAAGGCTTCCCTTGCTGTTAACCAGACTTTGTCTCCATGAAACGGTTGGAGTAAACTTCCATGCACATTCTTAATATCTGGCTTATTTATACCTTCCCTTTCCACTTCATTCGTACTGATTTGCGGTTACCAAAATTTTACAGACTTTGGAGCACAAGAACTCTAAACAGTTATCATAGGCTTGAAATTCACAATCCATCTCTTTGCTAGTCACTATCATTTTTATCTGTGTAAGCAACATATCAAGCTCAGCAAGTCTATTTCTTATTATCTCACAGTCTACTGATTTTCAATATACTGTATAGTATCTTATGAGGGTATCTACCGTCAAGGCATATAGCTGAGAATTCTATGAATACCCCCACTCTCCTCTGTTACTTGGTCTCTCCTACTCAGCCACCAACATGAACACACAGTATAGTGACAGTATACATACTACAGTAATCCAATCTATCTGATGAATTTGCAAGACAATCTACATGTTTACCATGTGCCTTAGTCAGTTTGGGCTGCTTTAACAGAATACCATAGGTTGGGTCATCTCTCTCATGTTTAGAGAGAGAGTAATGCCATTCATGCAGGCTCCACCCTCACGACCTAATCACCTCCAAAGGCTCCACCTCCTAATACCGTTACATTTGGGGTTAGGATTTCAAAATATGAATTTTGGAAGGGAAACAAAGATCCAGTCCATAACACTATATATATGACAAAAGAAAAAAACAAGAAACAAACCTGATCTATATAGATTTCTAGCTCAAGCTCACTAGAAAAACAAGTTAGAAATACTTCTTCAATCCTTACTATCTTAGAATACCTCACTTTTATTTTTAGGATTCAAAAATGTTAGCAATTTTCCTAAATTTTTTTCACAACATCTTACTTGGTCAGTTTACCATTACTGTCATACATGTCTTGACCCTGGTCTCTTCCTGAAATGAGAGAGAAGAGCAATGTATGAACTTGACTAGGGAAAAGTTGGGGAACTCCACAGGGATAAAGGGGTTGGGCCCTTTTCCTGAAGTTCAAAACCAAAGTCAAAAGTGCAGAGGACATATAGCAAACCCTACTTTGGTTCAAGCATCAACTTGCAAAGGTTGGAACAGAAGGAGAGAGGTGAGCATAGGGTCACATTTCTGGGCAGTGTCAGTTCTAAGGGTCAGAGGGAAATATTCAGATAGTGGGATGGGCAGGTCCAGAACAAAGGAGAAACCTTAGGCAGAAAGGACTGACAGAAGCCAGGTAAGAGAAGTCAGACTCCCTTCCCCACCTCTATAGCCTGAGGCTCCCAAATGGCCACCAGAGGTAGACAGAGAGAGTATGGGCCTGTCTGAGAAAGCTGGCCTAGGGAGCTGCCAGGATGGGCCACAGGGGAGCCCAGAACTTGCTGCTCTCACCCCCCGATACACTCCCTCTGGGGCCTCCAGCACAGGACAGTTACAGACTGTTCATTCTCATCCTCCCCTCATGGCACGGAGGAGCTCCTACCTACAGTGCAAAGCAGGGCATCACCTCCTTGGAACCAGCCCTTGGAGCAGCACTCAGTGCTAAGTCTTTTAAATAATATCCTCCATGGCTTCCTTCTTAGCATTCTCGACTGCACAAGTCTCTTCTCATAGTTAAGCTCTGCCAAAAGGGACTCAAGCAATGAGTTATTCTAACTTAAGATGTGGTCCTTAAAAGTGAGCTCAAGTATCTCAGAAAAAACTCTCTTATCTCTCATCATAGCTAATAATTAAATTTGCCCTTGCATCGGTACCCGCCCCTGCTTCTCTCTCTGGATTCTAAAGTCCTTCCCGACTTCTCTTCCTTCCCAGTTTTTACTCTGGCCAAATGGCACTCCCATACTCTTTCTACAGGTTATGCAGGATGCTATTTCTGCCCTGTGCCCTGTAGAGCCCTTGTTCTGTACATGAGGCACACTTAGGCGTGTGACAGCCCTATTTAAATGCTCCACAGATATGCCTTAGTTACCTGCCACATGCAGATCTGCAGCAGCTTCCTTCTGCTTGCAGGTCACAAGCTTTAAGGAGATGGTTCACCCCCATCTCCCTGGACATGGTTTCCCCACCGCTTTTGCCATCCCCTCTCCATGCCTCGAGTCTGTCCCAATCACCAGAATTACCTAATCACTGAGTGAACGCTGGACCACACACCCCCACATCTCTAGCCAGCATATCATCTCTGAACCAGGCTTTACATAACAGAAATGGCTGTGATTTGGAGCTGTTGGGTGCATGCTACCTTACCCTTCAGCCAAGGTTTATTTTATGTTCCAAAATGACTATAAACCGTCCCAAACTCATTTCTGGCTCTCTCATCCATGGAATCTCAATAGCCGAAAAAAACATCACCCCGTCATCACCAATTGTATCTTAACGGGGGTTCTTATGTAATAATCTCACTATGTCTCGAAGTCTTCTTTTTTCCTTTCTGCAAACATTCCTTTCATTGGACTATTTGACAATCAGCTAACACAAACATAAATTTACTTAAAAATTTTTTGCCTTTATGGGTAAATAAATACAAGTTGCCCTTCCTTGCCTTCCTTATCTTTAGTCCTCTGATCTTTTATCTTTGCTCCATTAACTCCTCCTGAGCTGTGTTTTACTTCACAACTCAGCAAAGCTGGAAGTGTGAAGAAAGGCCCAGGATGATGTGCTCCCTTGTCAGCCCTTTTTTGTCAGTCCCTTGCCACACTCCTGCTTTCCTGGGTTGTCCATGAACACTCCTGTTTTGTCCTATGTAGTTTTCTTTCCCTTAATCACGTCCCAGTGCCCCCTCGAAAGTGGGAGCCTCTACTGTCGTCTAAGTGACCACATTCTTAAAAGGCAGCAGGAAATAGTGCTATTATTCCCTCTTACTTACGAAATGCTAACACTCACAAACCAAGTCATTCACCAAGTCAAGCAGACACTTCTGCCTCAACTAAAACCCAGACATAGCAGGAAATTATACAAACTGGATTTTGTCTCCTACTCTGAAGCAGGCACCATTATCTTTATTATCTAATATGCAAACCCTGCTCCAGTCTCTGACTGTGATCTCAGCAGGTGCTCAGTAAATGCTTGTTCACCAGCATCCAGCACTCACAGGCCCAGTGAGGAAACGTCTTAGCCACTAACACCACTTCCTCCAGCAGGGGGCGTCCATTGATTTTTTTTTTTTTTTTTTTTTTTCCAAGCACAGAAAAAGAAAAATTTTAGAACTGGATTTCAAACAAGTTCATGAATGAAAACAGCAGTGAAGATATAAGCTATAAGCAATATCCTAGGGAGAAACACATACAGATACAGCAATCCTTCTAAAATTAGAAAGGAAATAATATTTTCAATGTTACTGAGATGTTATTTTTACTTTAGCATATCTTAACATAATTTGTTACAGACATATTAGTGTTCAAGGGAAATTGCTGAATGAATAAATGAGTGAGGGAAAAAAATGAGATGTTAACCAGAAGAGAAGAGGCCTAGAGGATAGAATGTGACTAGCATGATTCCCAATCTCTAACAATCATTGGTTTAAAATCAAATACATCTGGGGCTTTAACCTCATCTAGGGTTAAGGCTTGTGACGTAAAGAACACTTATTCACATCAACATTATTTTGATTATTTATTCAATTAGAAACTACAAAAGTACCACATACATTATTTTTAATCAGGCCCCTATGGTTACTTAATGTATTATTATAAACTATAGATGAAACATTAGCAGGAGGTCCTAAGCTTCCACATTTTGTCATGTTTTATGTTTAATTATATAATCTTAATACCTCCATTAATTTTTGACATCATATTGGTATAATGTAAACTAAAGAAATTATTTTCAGAATTTACATTTGAATATTACATTTTGTTTTTGCAATTATCATTGAAGGGAAAGCAGTTCTTTCTTTAATATCTCTGTTGTATAGCCAAGGTATACTTTGCAAACTACAATAATAACTCAAAACACTGGATTACATTCCAACTAAAAAATTTTTGCAATGGGCAAAAAAAGTCAGAGTACTAAAATAAGCTTAATTCTCCTTTAAATTGCAAAAGGGAGATAAAGCCAGGAAAAAAAAAAAAAAAACCTGTCTTGCTTGAATTTTTCCTCTCCTAGGATGGTAGGCAGCTTTGAAGAAAATAATACTCCCTGCAATTAGTCTTGAAAAAGGCAGTTCAACTTCAGTAGGCATAGATTGACACCCTTTTCAATAATTTTTTTAAATGGAGTTTTTTGCTATTTAATGTCATACAAGGTAAGGATTTAATAGCTTCTACTGCAGCCTTACCAAACATCACTCAATTATGTTCCTATTGGCAGTTTTTAAGAAGCATTTCTGGATATCACTTTCTTTCATTTCATCAGACTTTGAGAGATTGTTTCTATAACAGGACTAAGTGAAATGACAGTTTAAAAATTACCAATATCGTCATTTACAATTCTTTTTCATTTTTTCCCCATATATACAACACACACATCAAAATAATTTATAAAAGTGGTGTTTTTAGGGATACGTAAAGAATCACAGAATGCTAGAACAGCCATTAAAAGACTGTGGCATAGATGTCTAAGTATCCTCCAATATCTATTGTCTCAGAGAACCCCTAAATGTTAGCTGGTCAAATGGCTACCCAGAATAAGGGTTACCTGTGTCAGCTTCCCTTGCAGCTACGAATGACATGTGGAAATGTGCAGCATATGGAAATGCGATGGTGCAACTTCTATGTTATGTCCTTAAAGGGGAGGGGAAGATGCCCCTTCTCCCCACTCCTCCATCCCAAGACTGGGAAAGTGGGTGGGAAGGTAGGTGCTCCCCCTCAGACTCTGAGAAGGAGGGGAATCAGGGCAGAAAACTGGGAGGGGACTGGGTCCCAGGGGCTGTAGAGCCTTCACACAAGCCGAAGAGCTGCCTACGACTGGACTTTCAAGTAAGAGGAAAATGAAGTTCTATGTATTTAACAACAGTTTTGGGAACTCTGTTTCATGCAGCCGAAACTATATCTAATGCATAACGGTATCACAGATGGGGAAACTGAGCTGGAACTAAAACCCAGACCTACCAATTCCACAAAATCCAGGGTTCTTTCATTTCTGCCAGACAGTCTTACCTAATGTTGTCCCCATATTTTTAAAAACTATTAATAATATCTTAATATTTTATTAAAGTCCAGTTGGACCTCATTCTTTCTTGCTTATACTCTTGCTAATAAAGGAGAAAATGACCTTTCAGACACAAAGCACCTACCTAAAAAGACCTTTCTCTTCCTCTAAATTGTCTTTATTTATGGGCCACATCCTCTGTGTGGGGAGATGGGGGGCAAGGGGATGGAAAATGAGAGGCAATAAAATGGAGACTCGTCTGGGTTTGAATACCAGTTCTCCACAGTCTAGCTGTTTACCTTCTCTAAGCCTCTGCTTCTAGTCATGAAAACCAGCTCCATTGTTCCCTCACACCATTGCTATAGAAATTAATTAAAATAACATATTAGAGAATGGACTTGAGGACACGGGCAGGGGGAAGGGGAAGCTGGGACGAAGTGAGAGAGTGGCATGGACATATATACACTACCAAATGTAAATAGATAGCTAGTGGGAAGCAGCCGCATAGCACAGGGAGATCAGCTTGGTGCTTTGTGACCACCTAGAGGGGTGGGATAGGGAGGGTGGGAGGGAGACGCAAGAGGGAGGGCATATGGGGATATATGTATATATATAGATGATTCACTGTTATACAGCAGAAACTAACACACCATTGTAAAGCAATTATACTCCAATAAAGATGTTAAAAAAATAAAAATTAAAAATAATATATTTAAGGCACCTAGCATTATACCTGGCACATAAGAGGTGCTCAACAAATGTAATTCTCTGCTTTCTTTCATGTCTTTATGTACTTATTTATTCATTCAATAATTATTTATAAAGTACCCATATACAATGTGCCAGACACTATGCCAGGTACTGGGACAGGAAGAGGATTCCTGCCCTCATGGTAGATAGCAAAGGAATATAACAGGGGCGGAGGGAAAGCAGTTTGAAAATAGGTTTTTAAATTTTTCTTAATTCCTTTTTATGAGGCAATGCATGTTGACTATAGAGCTTTTAGGAAAAACAGAAAAACAAAAGTAAGAATGAAAATTATTCATAATCCTACTACTCAGAAATAATCACTGTTAATATTTCGTACTATATCATCCCTATCTTTCATTCTATCTAAGTGGTATATAGTCCTCTTTTAGGATGGATAACCTGTATAACACACAGGTTATACAACATGTATTGCAAATAGTTTTAACTTCTTTTCTCACTTGAAATTCATGAAAAAATTTGAATGTCATTACCATTTCAATTGTTGTATGGAATTCCCTCATCTGGATGTATCAAAATTCATTCAACAGTCTCTATTTCGGGATAGTTAAGGGTTTTGTGGTTTTTTTTAAACAGCTTTCTTGAGGTATTATTGATATACAAAGAACTGCACGTATTACAAACACCTGTGATGCCATCACCACAATCAAGGTAACAGACACATCCAACACCTCCCTCAAAGTTTCCTTGGGCCCTTTTGTTATTGTTTTTCTATTAAAATTAACACTGCTAAAATGACACCTTAGAGAGGCTTTCCCTGATGCCCCTAACTAAAACAGCTCTCTCACTCTCCACAACTGTTCCCTGTTTACTTTTATTACACTTATAATTTTTAAAGTATTATATATGTGGACGGATTTATCCCCTACTCCAACACCAGAAGTGAAGCCCAATACAACCACAATGAAGAGTGTCCTCTTCATTGGAGGACTTTCAAGGCCAAGAACTCAGTCTGGCATAAGGTAGATGGCTGTGATATTGTGCCTTATAATAAGAAATAGAGTCATCCCTCGGTATCCAAGGGGGATTGGTTCCAGGACCAACACCACCACCAACACACCCCTCTAGCCCCAAAGATACCAGAATCCATAGATGCTCAAGTCTCTTAAATAAAATGACTTAGTATTTGCATATAACCTATGCACATCTTCCCATATACTTTAAATCATCTCTAGATTATTTATAAAATCTAATACAACATAAATTCTGTGTAAATAGTTGCCAGGACGTGGCAACTATTCAAGCTTTGCTTTTTGGAACTTTTTGGAATTTTTCAAAAAATATTTTCCGTCTGAGGTTGGTTGACTGCAGACTTGGAACCGGTGGATACAGAGGGCTGAGTGTATGTATTTGGTCTCATCCCCAGTCCTGGAACAGAGCTCCTAAAACCTTTGGAATTTCCTGCGATGAAAGTAGTAAAGGTGTCTTTTGTTATGTTAATGAGGTCACTTTTGGAAATCAACTAAGGGTGGTGGCTGGTTGCCAGAGGAGTCAACCTTGCGATTAGAGGGCTGGAACTTTCAGTCTTACCGCCACCCCCCACCTCTGGGGAGGGGAGGGGTTGAAGGCTGAATCAATCACCAATGGCTAATGATTTAATCAATCAAGCCTATGTAATGAAGCCTCCGTATAAACCCCAAAAGACAGGGTCTGGAGAGCTTCCAGGTTGGTGGTGATTTGGGGAGAGTGGCGTGCCCAGTGAGCATGGAAACTCCGAGTCCTTTCCCCATACCTTGCCCTATGTGTCTCCTCCATCTGGCTGTTCCTGACTTGTATCCTTTTATAATAAACCAGTGATCTAGTAAGTAAAAAGTTTCCTTGAGTTGTGAGAGGCTCAAGTAAATTAATCAAACCCCAAGGAGGGTGAGAACCTCTTTATAGCAGCCAGTCGGTCAGAAGCAGACTTTTGGCATCTGAAATGAGAGGGACAGTCTTGTGCAACTGAGCCCTTAACCTGTAGGATCTGACATTATCTCTAGGTAGATGGTGTTATGATTGAGTTGAATTGTAGGAGACCCAGCCAGTGTATGTCGGAGATTGCTTAGCGAGGAAAGAACCAACACATCAAATTGGTGTCAGAACCATAATGTCAATAAGTATCTGTTGACTAAATGAATGAAAGAATGAATGTTGTGATAAACATCCTAAAAGAAAATTTTCATGCATATATAAGTTTCCTTAAAATAAATTTATTAAAGAAAAAATTCTGGGTGAAAGCATATTAACAGTGTTAATTCTTTTGATGTATGTTGCCAAATTATTAGACAAAAAGTTTTTACAATTTACTGTCCCCCAAAAGTTAAAAGTTTTACTATTCTTTTGACTTGTATCTATTTGATTGTTAGTGAAATGAGCCATTTTCATGTGTTTACTGCACAGTAATATCTGAGAGAAGACAATTAAGGGAAACGTTTGGACATACTTGCTTCTTTTCTCAGGCTCTAATATACAGCAAGTAGGTTCCATGGAGAAACAAAAATTAGCAAGAAGAATAATAATTGCAGCAAAGGGCTTAACTATGTAGATTTGATGTTATAAAGAATTTGGAAAGAAAATCTACTAATACAGAGTTATGCTAATAATGTACCTGAGGCTCTGTCTATCTATACCTACATCTTTATAGTTATCTATATTTATCTATGCTTCTATATCTACCTCTATATCTATATAATTGTATCTTTGGCCTTTTCTTTCTGCCCCTTTTCTCTTTTTTTCAAGATTTTCTCCTTTTCTTTATATTTTGGTCTGTTTGCTTTTCGGGGGGTGCTTTATTTGTTTTAGTGTAATGTAAGTGGCAGTAAGATGGGCTACACAGGGGATGAACTATGAAGATTTATGACCTCTTTTTAAGTAAATGTTCCAGTTATCTACAGCTATGCAATAAACCACCCTAAACTCAGAGGCATAAAGTAACAACCATTTTATTATGATCATGGATTCTGTGGGTCAGGAATTTGGGCAGGGCACAGCAGGAATCTCTCCTTAAGTATATTTATCGCCTCAACTTGGGAAGACTTGAATGGCTGGGGGTGACTTGAATGGCTAAACAGGAGAATCATCTAGAGGTCTTTTCACTCACACGTCCGGAACCTTGGCTGGAATGACCAAAGCCTGGGCTCACCTGGGACAGGCAACTGGAGCTCTTACATGTGTCTGGGCTTCTTTACAGCATGCCAAGGCAATCATACTTCTTAGACTGTAGCTCTGAGCTTCAGGAATGATGTTCCAGAAGCTGTATGGCCTTTGACAATCAAGCCTTAGAAGTCACACAGTGTAGCTTTTGCCATAATATATTGGCCAAAGCAGTCACAAGGCTACCCAGGTTTAAGGGATGGGGACAAAAATTTGTAGCCATGTATAAAAACCACTGTATTAAAAAACAAAACTTATCCTTTGGGGCACTTCTATGTGCAAGACCAGTTTTTAGAAAATGCAGAGTTTATTTGGTCAACCAGTTAAACATGCATTTCTCATAACCTAGTCTAGCATTGTGCTAATAAGCACAGTATCCATAGGCAAGTATAAAATATTATCTCTGTCATCAAGAAACTTATGCTATAACTTGGTGGTTACAGAAAAATACCTGAAACAATGGGAGCGAAAGTGATCAAAGATGCAATAGAAATTTCATAAAAGCAAAAAAGTTCTGAGGGTTGGTGCAGGCAGAGACTAAGGCACTATAGTAGGGCTTAGTCATGTGTGTGGGATTTGGAATTTACCTCCTGCAGTGAGCAGGTCAGGAGAAGGAGGTAGAAAAGAATGAGCAAAGGTTGACAGCCCAGGAGTCTTGGACATCGAAAGCTGAGGTAGTAGACTAGGATGTCATCGGTAATAAGGTAGGTCAGGTGGAGGATAAACTATGAAGAGTCCATGAGCTGGACTCCATTCAAGAGATGGTTACTGTAGAATCTTTATCTGGCAAGCCATCTGGAAGATTAGGGACAGTTACTTGGGGCCACATTCACATACCACTTATAGTGTTGTCATTTTATATTTTTCTTTAAGTCAACTCGCGTTTTTAACTGAAATATATTTATGTAAAGAGGAAAAGAAATTTTGTATCAGTACCGTAAATGGAAGATGAATATGGCTATGGGTGTGTGTGTGTGTGTGTGTGTGTCCGCCTGCCTCTCTTTCTCTGTCTTACTATAAAATAGCTTTAGTAGTAGACAGTTGTTTAAGATTCATTAGCACTGAACTGAGATTTTTCTTCACTAAATCAGCCAAATTACAAGAGGATTTAAGAAAGAATCACTTACTTACCAAGGGATTCAAAATTATACCATACCATGTCTGAACCTCCTAAATTCCCTCACTCACCACCAGCTTGCTCAGAAATCTCAAACCAGAGGGCAAAGCAGTTGGACTGGATTATCTCTGAGTATACTGCACACTTCTCCTCTGTACCATATTAGACATAATAATAACTAATATTATTTTAATGTGTTATTATTATTATTACTATTATTATAAACCCCACAGGTTTTCATAAGACCTTCATCCTCCTCCCTCCTTAGTTTGCCATATTTATAGTTCTGTCTACTTTAGGACAGACATCTATCTCTGTTTCATTGACACAAACACTGTAAATTCTTCTTTACCAATGTTAATAAAGAAAAAGAATTAAAACCAAACCCATTTGCATATGCCATGGGGCCAAGTACTTCTTGATGGAATTCAAAGATATGAAAGGCTGCAGAATAAAGCAAGGAAAAATCCAAATAGAACTTCTTTTGAGCTTTGGAATGTATAATATGGCGAGGGGAAAAGAAGTAAAACAGATTTACTTCCCTAATTCTTATTTGTTCAATTTAAAATTAAGATATATTAACTTTGAAAATATCAAATAAAAGAGGGGCAGGATAGAAACCTGGAAGTAGTCTAAGATACTAAGGCACAGGTTACTTGCCAATCTCATCTACTCTCATGATTTTAGCTACCACCGATTACTAATGACTCCTAAGTCTGTCTCTGCTACCCAGACGTCTCCCCGAATTTCAGACATACATCTAAGTCTCCACTAGATAACTCCAGCTTCACAAGACCCTCAAATTTAACATATTCAAAACATAACATTATCTTTCCCCTCAAACTCTGTATTTGTCCCTGGGCTTACAAAGTTGGTGGCCACCATCTAGGAAGTTACCTAACAGAGGAAACTGAGCAGTCCAGGACTAGCTCTCTTGAGTACTCCCCAAATCTAATCAATAACCAAGCACACATATTGCCCCTTTCAAGGATTTCATGTAAAACGTTTTAAATAGAGTCTGTTTATGCAGAACAGTAACAGAATAGAATTCTATAACCAAATATCTATTCTGATTACTGTTAACAAGACTGTTAATTTTCAAATAATTAGAGGATAACAAAACAACACTGCTAAATATAAGTCAGTCCTTCTTGGACTTCTTAATTATTTCAGTCAAGTCTCAAGAAAATTAAAAATGACTCGTTAAATCATATATATAACTGTATGTTTGTGGGTACGTGCATGTGTGTGTGCATGTGTATCTCCCGACTTATGCAAATTTAAAATGGAGATGTAGGATAAAGGGCTGTGTGACAGGTCTAACTGCCCACCCAATAACCACTCCCCTCTCTTCCTCCATCTTATTGAGAAAGAGGCCCCCAGTTTTGATCAGTTGTAGAGCAGGCAAGTGCTTCAGGGAAACCCAGATCACCCAGCCTTAGGATGGGAAGCTTTCCATTTCCCCTGCCAGTGACTGGTTTAGGAGAAGCCCCAGGCCAACAACACATGATGGTAAGCCCAATGGGGAAAGAACTTTTGAGAAATATTTCACTGCTCTTAAAAAGGGACATACAGACATTGCTCTCTTCTGGCCTTTGAATATTTTTTATGAGGATATGATTCCTGAAACTGTTGATGGCATTTTATAACCTGAGACAGAAGTCAGACATTGGGGATTCAGAGCATAAAGGGTGAAAAGAGCCCAGCAACCTTGACCATATTGTTGGGCTTCTGAATTATTCAGCCCTTCAAATTGTTTATGTGAGATAATAAACTTCCTTACTATTTAAGACATTCTGACTTATGTATTCTCTTACTTAAGGTTGACTCATCATAAGTGATACAAACTAAATAAGCATGTGTTTTCTAGTTTTGCGTTTGGTTTCCCTTTTTTTAAATATTACATGCTTGCCATTTCTTTTCTCACAAAAGAAAACTACATCAAGTAATTTTATGTAGGCCTTTCTGATGTAGGGTAAACAGACGTTAAACAAATCAATGTGGGAAGAGGAGGAAGGTCTAATTGACTTAAAGAAGAAGTTCAAACCAACTGTAGTCTAGGGTGCCTCTCAAAATGTATTGTTATAATTACTCCAGTCTTTAAAAAAGTTCTGTCAAAAGCAGCCAGTTGATTTGTCTTCAACATATCAATTTTGAACCAGCAATTCCACTACTGGGCATCTACCCAGAGAAAACCATAATTCAAAAAGACACATGCACCCCAATGTTCATTGCAGCACTATTTACAATAGCCAGGTCATGGAAACAAATTGAATGTCCATCAACAGAGGAATGGATAAAGAAGATGTGGCACACATATACAATGGAATATTACTCAGCCATAAAAAGGAACGAAATTGTGTCATTTGTAGAGATGCAGATGGACCTAGAGACTGTCATACAGAGTGAAGTAAGTCAGAAAGAGAAAAACAAATATCGTATATTAACGCATATATATGGAATCTGAAGAAATTGGTATAGATGATCTTATTTACAAAGCAGAAATAGAGACACAGACGTAAATAAAAAACATGAATACCAAGGGGGATGGGGGCGGGTGAATCAGGAGAATGGGATTGACATATATACACTACTATGTATAAAATAGATAACTAATGAGAACAGGTTACTCTACTCAATGCTCTGTGGTGACCTAAATGGGAAGGAAATCCAAAGAAGAGGGGATATATGTATACGTATAGCTGATTCACTTTGCTGTACAGTAGAAACTAACATAACACAATAAAGCAACTATACTCCAATAAAAATTTTTTAAAAATTGTTTTTTAAGTGGGCAAATATGGGGGTCAACTAGTATCATTCAAGAGCCTGTTAAACGCCAACAAGCATGAGAAACCAACCTCTAGTTTTCTGCAATCCATAGGGGCCACTTCGGATTCATCATTCTAGAGTAGAGCAAGAAAGTTCTTCAATTCATTTTCAAACTAGACAAACTGAATCTGTAACTGCAGGGCAATTATCAGCATGGTGTTCTTTTGCAATTACTGTCTCCATCCATAAAACTACTTCTTATACTGTAACATCTAAAAATAAATTCTAAACTCTCACCCAAAACAAGGTTATAGCTTAAGTTTACTTTTTAGCATATGTTTATTGACCTCAACTTTAGAAATTTATGTCTCTAAAAAAGCCATTTGAATACTTGGGGAAAACATCTTTTTCCCTAGGTGAAACATGATTTTCCTTATGTTTCAATTTTTCATATAGACATTTTTAAAACTCATTTTTCTAATTATTATGAATTTTTAAAATTTTCTTACAAATCATAATTCTGCTGAAATGCAGAGTGATGTATATGACTTAAAATTTGGAGAATTAACATTTAATATGAAATTAAACTGATATTTTGATGCTTTTCCCCATTAAGAAAAATTACTGAGTTAGTCAGTACTTTTCATTCTGTTCTGAGGAGGACAGAACAATGGGGAAATGGGTTTATTTGTAACAAGAAGATTTAGTCATCAGAGGAGCTTTCTGAATTAAGATGCATTTCTATGGGAAGCTGTGAAGGGCACATTTTCTTCATGCACTTATGATTGTATTGTATTCCGCAGACATCATGGAAAGGTTCTGGGGCATTATCTCTTTGGATCCTATGGTTCCATGTAATGGACAAGAGAAAGAGTGACCTACCAATTGAGCTGTGAATTTAAAATGGCATCATCTGACCTCAAGACGAAAGATAAGGTGATGCGTGAGGGTATTTTCTTATGGTTATACAGCCCAATCACTTCCACACCCACACACCAACCAGTCTGCTGAGAAATCATTACCTTTCTCAGCCTTCTGCTACCAGTACACTAAAAAGAATGATGGCATAATAAAAGCAGTACAAACAGAAGTGTAAGAGTTAAAAATGAAAAGTAGTAAAGAGACTTCAAAAAAAAAATGGAAAACAAACATATAGCACTTGCTTGAGACAGTATAAAAGTTCCCATTTTTTCTCAAGAACTCATGAGAGATGCTGTTACCATTCATACAAAAATAATAAAGTTCTGGAGCACTAGAATCAACTGGTAGACAGCAAATATGGTGCAAGCATTTACATATAGAATTTTAATGCTGGGAACAACCTCTGAGGGTTTGAAGCTTTTCTTTGGTAAGTTAATAATCCTCTAACTTCTCACTGTATACAGATATTAAATCTAAATTCAATGCTATCTGTTCTCTCTTTGGAGAACCCTGGGTATAATAACAATTTGACTGGGAAATCTCACTTTACTGAGCCATTCACGTTTGTTGCCCAATGAAGATTTAACTTTAAGGAAGAAAATAAAATTCTCAGACAGTGGCCTGAGGGAGCTTTAGGATTGAGCTCAGGCAGACTGTAGAATTTGTACATACTAGAGAAGGGCCAAGGGCTGGAGCAGGAGGACCAATGAGCTTCCCAGGAAGGAATTCATCCTAAAATGAAGAATAAGAAATCAGGATATAACCTGGGCACTGGAGAAGAGGGGCAACTGTGAGAAAGACACACTTTCTGTCCCTCAGTTCTACTTTAAGCCTTCGTCTCCATGAAGTAATAGGGTCCTAGGGAGAGAAGGGGGCAGTAAGAGTAAAGTTGATGTTTCCACAGAACATCTCTAAGGCACTGGAAGCATAAAGCAGCACTACTTTGAAACAAGGGCTCAGTGTGGAGCACAATACTGGGATGAAGAGAGTCTTCGCCACTTACCAGAGTAGCTTTAGTGCAATGACATAAGTCAGCTTCCAGGAAGTTGGTATATTAAGTCAGGCAACGCCAGCCTCAATGCAGCACCAGCTTCAGTAACTGGAAGTGTCTTTGAGAACAGCAGAGCAGCATCACAGTACAAAGATCACCTCAATGGGGGCTGCACCAGGGGTGAGCGGTGGACCCAGTGGCTCTGCGGGCAGCAGAAAATAGTAATACCCTTGGCAAGGGCACCATTTCCCAGATAGAAAAGTATGCCTCTGGAATTCATTATCTCTCCTCAGACAGTCAAGCTACTTAGAAGAGTAAGCTTTTAGCAAAGCTAATGTCTAAAATTCTTTTTATCCCTGATTACCACATTCTTAAAACTCAAAATTTCGCTTCTGATTAAGAAAAGCTGTAAGAACAGCAAGACGTTGGCATTTAGGGATTTAATATATTTGGTCTAAATTTTTCACAAGCAACCCTGAAATTCAATTTTTTGTGGTAATTTATAAACTTTTGAGACACAACTCTTAACAGTGGGTGTTTTGTAGAAGGTCAGTTAGCCATCCAGCCTCTACATTTCAACACAACTTTGCTGTAACCCCCAGCTCTTTTTAGGGAGATGCTGTACTAGAAAGACCCTTCCTTGTTAGAATGATAGTCCTTTCACTATAGAGATGGTGACAGTGAATAAAATGTTAAATTATCCATGTGATTGTCCCTACCTTGTTGATACCTACCCCAAGTTATAGAAATAAATGTTAATGCAACAATAAATCCATTCACCTAATAACTTCCTCAGATTGGACAACCACTTGGAATTGTATCTGGCAAAGATCATATTAAGTCTCTTTCTCTTTCAAACAAGTCCACTGGCTAAAACAAGAGAGTTCTAAATGTAACTAGAAACCTACTCTGCTCATACCAAAAAGGAAATGTCTTTCGGGATTAATAAAACAACCAACCACCCAACAGTGTTATTCTAAAGCCCATTTATCTTCTTGCATGTTAATGTAGAAACATGGAAGCAAGAGATCCAGAATAGGTGCTAGATTAGGTACTGGTCTACTTTTTGTAGTGGGAATTAAATTTAATGAATGAATATAAGGAGTCATTATTCTCTCCCCATAAAAGTCACTTAACTTTCCTTTTTAGTAATCTTATCAATGAAGAATTTTTTAATCCATTTCCTTTTACTGTTGACCAGCAATTCTATTCAAATATTTTGTCACCAATAGTAGGTTTCTAAGCAAAGGAAATATAGGTTCTTTCTCACAAACCTTTTATTATGTGAACAAATGAAAATAACCAAATGTATCATTTGAAGCTCCCAATCAGAAGCACAGAGACCCTTTAAAAATTGCCACTTTGGCAAGATCTTCACATGCTCTGTGCCTTCAAGAAGCATCTGCCATTTTTTTAAAAAAAGAAAGAGATAAGAGACTAAACTAAGGTGAATACGTTTTCCAGCCCCAGTAGTTTATCTCAATCTGCAAACTTTTTGCCTTACTAACCCCTTATCATGTGATATTCTACCCAGACCTACCAACTTTCTTTCCTTGAACTGAATGCCAATTCTGTGACAGTTTTTCTAAACCCAATATAAAATTAGGTAAAGTGAAGTATCTAAATAGAAAAAGTTATCCTAATATAATAAGACAACTATATAAAAGTCATAGGGAGCAAGGGCTTGCCTCTTTTGAATGCCTGCCTGAACACTTCTCATTGTTGATGCTCCATCAGTATTAATGCCAATTCATTTGCATCTGCTCCACACGGCCCCTGAGCAACTACTTTTCTTTCTTCCTCCCTTACACTCAGAAGATATACGGTCTCCCTACTCATCTTTGTTTTTGTTAAAGAAAATGGGCAAAGTGATGGTAAAGCACTTCTTTCACAAGCCATTTTCAGCAAAGCCCTAGGAATTGTTACCTTGCATTACTCCATTTTTTCGTAATGTTTTCTAGAGTGAAAAAGCTATAACCATAATGATAATTTCATTTGGGGGTTTCAGGGATACCCTTATGAATAAGCAACAAGTATGCCTACATTTGTGGTGTAAATAGGAACTTAGAAGGATGAGAAAGCAGAATGACTTGGTGGCTTGTCAGGAGCAGCATGGGTATGCAGGCTGACTAGAGTGAGCAAGACTCACCTTGAAATGAGAGATGGGAGGCTCCAAAGACAAATGTACATGCTTCACACTTTCACACTCCTGAGATACCACACCAACAGTGTGTCTGCCTTGGAGTGCTACACTTACCAAGCATTTCAATGCCTATCTCACCATATTTCCTTTTCTTTTTGCCCATTCTTTTCTTGGTTCTGCTTGGAGATGTTTTCTTAGTGTGAGTGGGCTGATGTTGAAAAGATTCCAAGTAAATTTTCAAAGGGGATTTAAAATCTCAGAAGATTGTATCTTGGCTCAGAAAATAGGGAGCCACGACGGTTGACAATGGAAGACCCCATTTCTACACACAGGTCAAGTATCTAAGCATGAAAAAACAAGTTGGAAAAATAATGCCAAATTGGAAACCAGAGAAAGGAGTTACTGATGCCCAAGTACAGGACTTGATTCTCCAACAACAGACCACTGACCTTGGAAAAAAGAAAGAATGAGAATATCTGTACACACAAAGAGGTGTGTGTGTGTGCACATGCATACACACATACACATGACACACAATATTAGGATATGACATAAAGTCACTGTACCACTCAGCATGCCTTATCACTTGCTTAGTATAAGATTTTTTTCCATCATCTGAATGAGAATTTATGGGTGGGGTTATAAAGATATTTCAGGACTTTGATGAAAATTTCAAATGAAGATATTCATCTTTATCAAAATATGTGTCTTGAACTTTCACTTATATATAAAACTACTAAGTATTTCTCTTATTACAGCCTTTTAAGAGTGGACTTAGTTGGAACTAAAAATGAAACATCTCCTTTTTAAACATATATATGAAAAAATATCTTTAAGAATATATTAGGAAGAGACAGGAAAAATACAAGATAAGCTTGTAGCATTTTGTAGTACCAGAAGGGAAGTACTCAAAAAATATAAAGATAGGGACATTTCCAAGGGACACAGGAGACAAACTTAAAGAGCTCCCAAGAGCCAAAGCAGGAACAATTATGGAATAAAATAAAGAACATAGAATTGGATTCTACCCACAGTATAAAAATATCCAACAGATCTACTGATAAAATAAGTGACTGAACAATAAATATTGGGGGAGAAGAGATACATCTTCCTTACAGAAGAATTCCAAATAATAAATGCAGCTACTCTCTAGTCTGGGAGTTGCTGAGTATGGGGATCTGGCACTTAATGCCTCACTTACAAATATTAGTGCGTGGAAAGGGGAAAACAATAACTTTACAGTGGAGATGCCAGGAAAGCACTACCTTAACCAAGTGATCAAGATTAACATTATCGGTAATGTCATGTGGATAATATATATCCCTTGATATGATGAGAAAGGCATTTCACCTCTGAAGTACTCTTTCTAAAAACCCATAATCAGTCTGTTCAAGAAAAAAAAAATCAAACAAACCCAAAGTGAAAGACATTCTACAAAAGAACTGAGCAGTGCTCCTTAAATCTGTCAAGGTCATGGGTTTCAGTCCTAGATGGCAACATATGAGGCTCCTGAACTCACCTCTTCCAATTGTCACACCAAATCTGTAGCTACACATGGAACAATTGCCTTTGAAAGAATGCAGAAACAGCTGAGCAACTCCTTCACACTGGGCAAATGAGATAAAAACCACTATGAAATGGTAAGAAAGGCTGAGACACACTGATCAATCAGGAGGAAACTCACAACTCCTAGCTTCAATTGAGGAGTGAAGGGTTTGGACCCAGCATCTACCACCCCAACTTCTAAAACTTACACCAGAGGGACAAGCTCCCAAAACACCTAGCTCTGAAAGCCAACAGGGCTTGCATCCATGAGACTCACAAGGCTATAGCAAACACAAAAACAGTTTTTAACAGGCTCACGAGAACTCACTATGGCTATCCCCCTAGGGTTCAGAGCAGAGGCAGCAGAGAGAAATACCTATCTTCAAGTCTTTCCCTGAAAGAGACCAATTTTTTTTTTTTTTTATAGCTACTTTATTTATTTATTTATTTATTTTTGGCAGTGTTGGGTCTTCGGTTCGTGCGAGGGCTTTCTCTGGTTACGGCAAGCGGGGGCCACTCTTCATCGCGGTGCGGGGACCGCTCTTCATCGCGGTGCGCGGGCCTTTCACTATCGCGGCCCCTCCCGTTGCGGGGCACAGGCTCCAGACGCGCAGGCTCAGTAATTGTGGCTCACGGGCCCAGCCGCTCCGCGGCATGTGGGATCTTCCCAGACCAGGGCTTGAACCCGTGTCCCCTGCACTAGCAGGCAGATTCTCAACCACTGCGCCACCAGGGAAGCCCGAGACCAATTTTTATATCTTAAAAGCTGCAGTCTGAGAGTCAGGTTCTAGTTTAACACACATCTAGGGGCCTACTGCAATCCTCTCTGGAGATCTGGGAGGCTGGTGGCACCATTTTCACATTCTTCTTCTACCCCACTCCAGGTCGCTGATGTCTCCCTGAAAGGAGCTTGTGCACACATCTGGCACACTGGCTTTTGTGGCTGTTGCCCAGGGAATGTACCCCTTGAACATCTGGCTCAGGTGGCCAGCATGGCTTGCATTTGAAGGTTCAACAGAACTATAGCAAACAAAGATATCATCCTTAACCAGCTATTTTCCCACGGCTCAACACAGAGGCAGCAGAGATAAATGTCCATCTCCAAGTCTTTCCCAGAAAGAAGTCTATTTTCATATTTAAAAGCTTCTGACTGAAGGTCTGGCCTCCAATCAACTTGCAGCTAAGTGTTCACAGAGATCCTCCCCTTTGGGACACTGACAAATCTTAGCATGCCCTTAACTACTAGGGATCTACTAAGAACAAAGAAGGCAGTTTGGAAAATCTCAAAGGTTAGAGAGACCACCAAGAGTTAGGGCTGAATGACAAGGTTCATCTCCTACATGAGACCACTCTTTCAAGACTGGGAGAGGTGGCTGTTTTACCTAAAGCACAGAAACCAACAGAGAGTCAAGGAAAATGAAGAAACAGAAAAACAGATTCCAAACAAAAGGGCAAAGTAAAATGCCAGAAACAGACCATAATAAAAAGGAGATAAGTGATTTATATGACAGAGTTCAAAATATTGCTCATAAAGCTGCTCACTGAGGTCAGGAGAACAAAACATAAACAAAATGAGAATTTCAACAAAGAAATAGAAAATATAAGAACCAAACAGAAATCCCAGAGCTGAAAAATAAGTTAACTGTACCAAAAAGCTCAATAGAGTGGTTCAACAACAGACTAGAGAAGCAGCAGAAAAATTTAGCGAATTTGAAGATAGGATAGTAGAATTCACCCAATCAGAGGAGCAAACAGAAAAAAAATGAAGTTAGTTTAAGGTACTTATAGAACATCATCAAGCAGAGCAATACTAACATTCTAGGGTCTCAAAAGGAAAAGAAAGAGAAGAAGGGGCAGAAAACGTATTCAAATAAATAATGGCAAAACTCCCCTAACCTGGGGGAAAAAACAGACATCCAGATCCAGGAAACCCAGATAGTTCCAAATAAAATGGATCCAAGGAGATACACACCAGTACACACTATAAATAAGTTGTCAAAAGTAAAAGACAAGGAAAGAACTTTAAAAGCAACAAGAGAAAAGCAACTTGTTACATACAATGGAACCACCAAAACACTATAAGCAGATTTTTCAGCAGAAACTTTGCAGGCCAGAAGTGAGTGCCATGATATATTCAAAGTGCTCAAGTTCTAAAAAACTGCCAACTAAGCAATATGCTGCCAGACAAAGCTGCCCTTCAGAACTGAAGGAGAGATAAAGATTTTTCCAGGCAAGCAAAAGTTAAGAAGTTTATCACCACTAGATCAAATATACAAGAAATGTTCAATGAACCTTCATTACAAGCTGAAACAAAAATACACTAGTTAGTAATAGGAAGATATATGAAAGTATAAAACTCAATGGTAAAAGTAAATATAGTTAAACTCAGAATACTCTTTATTGTAATGGTGGAGGATAAATCATTTCTTAATCTAATATGAAAGTTAAAGAACAAAAGTAGTAAAAATCACTATAATTACAAAAATTTATTAATGGATACATAAGATAAAAAAAGTAAATAGTGGCATCAAAAACATAAAACTTGCAGAGGAAGTAAAAGCACAGAGCTTTAGTATGAGTTCAAACTTAAGCTGAAATCAGTTTAAAATAGACTATTATAAATATAAGACATTTCATATATGCCTTATGGTAATCACAAAGCAGAAACATATAATAGATACACAAAGATCACAAGAAAGAAATCTAAGCATTACCATTACTGAAAACGAATAAATCACAAGTGAAGAAGCAAAAGAAGGAAAGAAATTTAAAACAAGCAGAAAACAATTAACAAAATTGCACCAGTAAATCCATATCTATCAATAATACTTTAAATGTAAATGGAATAAATTATCCAATCAAAAGACATGGAGTGACTAAATGGATACAAAAAGCAAGAGATATACTGCCTAGAGACTCACTTCAGATGCAAGACAAACACAGGGTGAAGGTAAAGGTATGGAAAAACATATTCCATGCAAATAGAAACTGAAAGAAAGCAGGGGTGGCTATATTTATATCAAAATAAATTTTCAGCCAAAGATTATAATAAGAAGAAAAGCAAGTCATTATATAATGATAAAGGGGTTAATCCAATAAGAGAGTGTAACATTTGTAAATATTTCTAAACCCAGCATAGGAGCACCTAAATATATAAAGCAAATACTTACAGACCTGAGGGGGGAGCAAAACAATAATATTAAGGGACGTCAATCTCTCACTTTCAAAAATGGACAGATCACCCAGACAGAAAGTTATTAAGGAAATATTTAACTTAAACTATGCACCAGAGCAGATGGACTTAACAGACATTTACAGAACATTCCATCAAACATCAGTAGATATACATTCTTCTCAAGAGCACACGTACATTCTCCAGGATAAATAATACATTGGACCAAAAAACTAGTCTTAATAAACTTAAGATTGAAATCATATCAAGCATCTTTTCCAACCACAATGTTATGAAACTAGAAGTCAATTACAGGGAAAAAATTGGAAAATTCACAGATATGTGAAGATTTTTAAAAGGCACTGAATAACCAATGGGTCAAAGAAGAAATCAAAAAGGAAATAAGAGAACATGGTGGGTCCAGCAACTTGCAGGCATAACAGGTGGCATTCCCCATGGCCAGGTGCCTCAGCCACTGCCCACAGGAGCCTAATGTTCCTGGAGGCTCTAGGTGGAGTCCTGGTAGCTGAGGGGGAATGGCAGCTGCTGCTGAAGCATGAAGAACAGATAAGGCAAGAGCCCCTCAAGGTTTCTCACTTTTCTGTTTAAGATTGTTGCCATAACTCTCTCAGTAAAATGGAAATGCACACAGGCATTGCAGAGGCAGTTGTTTTAAGTAGATCCCTGAGAGGCTGGCAAGATGGCAGAGTAGAAGGAGGTAAGCTCACTCTTTTTTATAAAAACACCAAATTAACAACTAACTGCTGAACAACCATAGACAAAAAAATTAACGCTGGAACCTACCAAAAAAAGATAACCTACACCCAAAGACAAAGAAGAAGCCATAACAACACAGTAGGAGGGTTGCAATCAAGATAAAATCAAATCCCATACCCACTGGATGGGTGACCACAAACTGGAAAATAATTATACCACAGAAGTTCTCCCACAGGAGTGAAAGTCCTGAGCCCCACATCAGGCTTCTTAGTCTGGGGGTCTGGAAACAGGAGGAGGAGCCCCCAGAGAATCTGGCTTTGAAGGCCAGTGGGGTTTGATGGCAGGAATTTCACAGGACTGGGGGAAACAGAAACTCCACTACTGGAGGGTGTACACAAGGTCTAGTGCACAGCAGGACCCAGGGAGAAAACCAGTGACCTCATAAGAGACTGGGCCAGACATATATACTAGTATTGGCGGGTCTCTGGCAGAGACGGGGGTTGCTGCTACGGCTCACTATGGGGAAAAAGACAATGGCAGCTGTAGCTCTGATGAGTACTCATTAACATGAGCCCTCCTGGAAGCCGCCATTTCCCCCCCAAGACGTAGCCCCACCCAACAGCCCCAACAGTAGGCTCCAGTGTTGGGATGCTGCAGGCCAAACAACCAAAAGGGAGGGAACATACCCCCACCCACCAGCAGAAAGGCTGCTTAAAGTCTTCCTGAGCACAGCTCTGCCCACCAGAGGGACAACACGGAGCTCTACCGAGCAATGGGCAGCTACCAGTCCCTCCCACGAGGAAGCCTGAAAAAGCCTCTTAGAAAGCCTCATCCACCAGAGCACACACAGCAGAAGCAAGAAGAACAACAAGGCTGTAGCTTGCAGAACGGAAACCACAATCACAGAAATTTAGACAAGATGAGACAGCAGAGGAATATGTCCCAGGTGAAGGAACAAGATAAAACCCCAGAAAAATAACTAAGTGAAGTGGAGATAGGCAAACTACAAGAAAAAGAATTCACAGTAATGATAGTGAAGATCATCCAAGATCTCAGAAAAAGAATGGAGGCACAGACTGAGAACATACAAGAAATGTTTAAGAAAGACCTGGAAGAAATAAAGAACAAACAAACAGAGAGGAACAATAAACTACCTGAAATGAAAAATACAGTCTTTTTCTTCTACAGCTAGAAGAAATCAATAGTAGAGTAACTGAGGCAGAAGAACAGATAATTGAGCTGGAAGACAGAATGATGGAAATCACTGCCACAGAACAGAATAAAGAAAAAAGAACGTAAAGAAATGAGGACAGTCTAAGAGACCTCTAGGACAACATTAAATGCACCAACATTCGCATTATAGGGGTCCAAGAAGGAGAAGAGAGAGATAAAGGACCTGAGAAAATATTTGAGGAAATAAAAGCTGAAAACTTCCCTAACACGGGAAAGGAACCAGTCACCCAAGTCAAGGAAGCACAGAGAGTCCCAGGTAGGACAGACGCAAGGAGGAACATGTCGAGACACATAGTAATCAAACTGACAAAAATTAAAGGCACAGAAAGATTATTAAAAGCAACAAGGGAAAAGCAACAAATAACATAGAAGGGAACTCCCATAAGGTTATCAGCGATTTCTCAGCAGAAACTCTCCAGGCCATAAGGGAGCTACAACCAAGAATACTCTACACAACAAGGGCTTCATTCATATTCAACAGAGAAATCAAAAGCTTTATGGACAAACAAAAGCTAAGAAGATTCGCACCACCAGGCCAGCTTTGCAACAAATACTAAAGGAACTTCTCTAATGGAAAAGAAAAGGCAACTAGAAACAAGAAAATTAAAAGTGGGAAAGCTCACCAGTTAAGACAAACATAAAGTAAATGTAGGAAATTGCCTGAACAAAAATATGATATCAAAACAAGCAATTCTGAGAAGAAAACAGCACAAATGCAGGATATTGGAAATGCATTTGAAATTAAAAGAACAGCAACTTAAAACAATCTTTGATAGACTGCTATATCAAAACCTCTCGGTAACCGCAAATCAAAAATCTAAAATAGATACACACATAAAAAAGGAAAAGAAATTCACAAACAATACTAAAGTTAGACATCAAATCACAAGAGAAGAAAACAGAAGAGGAAGGGAAGATAAATGACCTACAAAAAAAATCCAAAACAATTAAGAAACTGGCAATAGGAAAATACATATCAATAATTACCTTAAATGTAAATGGATGAAATGCTCCAACCAAAAGACACAGGCTGGTGGAATGGACACAAAAACAAGACCCATATATATTCTATCTGCAAGAGATCCACTTCAGATCTAGGGACACACACAGACTGAAAGTGAGGGGATGGAAAAAGGTATTCCATGCAAATGGAAATCAAAAGAAAGCTGGAATAGCAATACTCATATCATATAAAATAGACTTCAAAATAAAGACTGTTATAAGAAACAAAGAAGGCCACTATATAATGATCAAGAGATCAATCCAAGTAGAAGATATAGCAATTGTAAATATGTATTCATGCAACAGAGGAGCACCACAATATATAAGGCAAATACTAACGGCCATAAAAGGAGAAATAAACAGTAACACAATAATAGTGGGGGATTTTTAAAGCTCTACTTTCATCAATGGACAGATTATCCAGATAGAAGATCAATAAGGAAACACAAGCTTTAAATGACACATTAGACTAGACAATGGATATTTATAGAGCATTCCATCCAAAAGCAGCAGTATACACATTCCTCTCAAGGGCACTTGGAACATTCGCCAGGACTGACAATATGCTGGGCCACAAAGCAAGCCTCGGTAAATTTAAGAAAATTAAAATCATATCATGCATCCTTTCCAACCACAAAACTATGAGATTAGAAATAAATTACAGGGGAAAAAACGTAAAAAACACAAACACGTGGAAGCTAAACAATACATAATTAAATAACCAAGAGATCACTGAAGAAATCAAAGAGGAAATCAAAAAATAACTAGAGACAAATTACAATGAAAATATGATGATCCAAAATGTATGGGATGCAGCAAAAGGAGTTCTAAGAGGGAAGTTTATAGCAATATAATCCTACATAGAGAAACAAGAAAACTCTCAAATAAACAATCTAACCTTACAACTAAAGGAGCTAGAGAAAGAAGAACAAACAAAACCCAAAGTTAGTAGAAGGAAAGAAATCATAAAGATCAGAGCAGAAGTAAATTAGATAGAAACAAAAAACAATAGCAAAGATCGATAAAATTAAAAGGTGCTTCTTTGAGAAGATAACTAAAATTGATAAACCTTTAGCCAGACTCATCAAGATAAAGAGGGAAAGGACTCAAATCACTAAAATTAGAAATGAAAAAGGAGAAGTCACAACAGACACCACAGAAACACAAAGGATCATAAGAAACTACTACATGCAAATATATGTTGATAAAATGGACAAGCTGGAAGAAATGTACAAATTCTTAGAAAGATAAAACCTTCCAAGACTGAACCAGGAAGAAATAGAAAATATGAACAGACCAATCACAATTAATGAAACTGTGATTAAAAATCTTCCAACAAACAAAAGTCCAGGACCAGATGGCTACACAGGTGAATTCTTTTTTTTTTTTTTCCAGGAATATAGTATTTTACGAACACTATGAAGAAGTATTTTCCAAGACAAATATAAAAGACATAGTTCCTCTTTAGTGACTATAAAAGAAAGCCATCATCTTAACTTCTGTATTCACAGTAAAAAAAAAATTTTTTAACTAAGTTTAAGAAATTTTTACTAAGAATCAAATATCTGTCCAACATCACAGTAACCACAGGTGAATTCTATAAAACATTTAGAGAAGGGCTAACACCAATACTTCTCAAACTCTTCCAAAAAACTGCAGAGGAAGGGACACTCCCAAACTCATTCTAAGAGGCCACCTTCACCCTGATACCCAAACCAAGCGAAGATACTACAGAAAAAGAAAATTACAGGCCAGTATCACTAATGAATACAGTTGCAAAACTCCTCAACAAATACTAGCAAACAGAATCCAACAACACATTAAAAAGATCACACACCATGAACATGTGGGATTTATCCCAGAGATGCAAGGATTCTTCAATATATGCAAATCAATCAATCTGATACACCATGTTAACAAATTGAAGAAGAAAAACCATATGATCATCTCAGTAGATGCAGAAAAAACTTTTGACAAAATTCAATACCCATTTATGATAAAAACTCTCCAGAAAGTGGGCAGAGGGAACCTACCTCAACATAATAAAGGCCATATTCGACAAACCCACAGCAAACATCATTCTCAATGGTGAAAAACTGAAAGCATTTCCTCTAAGATCAGCAACAAGACAAGGATGTCCATTCTCACCACTATTATTCAACATAGTTTTGGAAGTCCTAGCCATGGCAATCAGTGAAGAAAAAGAAATAAAAAGAATACAAATTGGAAAAGAAGAAGTAAAACTGTCACTGTTTGCAGATGACATGATAATATACATAGATAATCTTAAAGATGCCACCAGAAAACTACCAGAGCTAATCAATGAATTTGGTAAAGTTGCAGGATACAAAATTAATGTACCGAAATCTCTTGCATTCCTATACACTAATGATGAAAAATCTGAAAGAGAAATCAAGAAAACACTCCCATTTACCACTGCAACAAAAAGAATAAAATACCTAGGAATAAATCTACCTAGGGAGACAAGAGACCAGTATGCAGAAAACTATAAGACACTGCTGAAAGAAATTAAAGATGAGACAAACAGATGGAGAGATATACCATGTTCTTGGATTGGAAGAATCAATATTGTGAAAATGACTACACTGCCCAAGGCAATGTACAGATTCAGTGCAATCCCTATCAAATTACCAATGGCATTTTTTACGGAACTAGAACAAAAAATCTTAAAATTTGTATGGAAACACAAAAAACCCTGAATAGCCAAAGCAATCTTGAGCAAAAAAAACAGAGCTGGAGGAATCAGACTCCCTGATTTCAGACTATACTACAAAGGTACAGTAATCAAGACAATATGCTACTGACACAAAAACAGAAATACAGATCAATGGAACAGGATAGAAAGCCCAGAGATAAACCCACACACCTATGGTCAACTAATCTATGACAAAGGAGGCAAGGATATACCATGGAGAAAAGACAGTCTCTTCAATAAGTGGTGCTGGGAAAACTGGACAGTTACATGTAAAAGTATGAAAATAGAACACTCCCTAACACCATACACCAAAATAAACTCAAAATGGATTAGAGATCTAAATGTAAGACCGGACACTTTAACACTCTTTGACATAACACAGCAAGATCTTTTTTGATCCACTTCCTAGAGTAATGGAAATAAAACACAAAAATAAACAAATGGAACCTAATGAAACTTAAAAGCTTTGCACAGCAAAGGAAGCTATAAACAAGACAAAAAGACAACCCTCAAAATGGCAGAAAATATTTGCAAACGAATCAACGGACAATGGATTAATCTCCAAAATATATAAACAGCTCATGCAGCTCAATATCAAAATAACAAACAATCCAATCCAAAAATGGGTGGAAGACCTAATTAAACATTTCTCCAAAGCAGACATACAGATGGCCAAAAGGCACATGAAAAGATGCTCAACATCACTAATTAATAGAGAAATGCAAGTCAAAACTACATTGAGGTATCAGCTCACATCAGTTAGAATGTGCATCATCAGAAAATCTACAAACAACAAATGCTGGAGAGGTTATGTAGAAAAGGGAACCCTCTTGCACTGTTGGTGGAATGTAAGTTGATACAGCCACTATGGAGAACAGTATGGAGGTTCCTTAAAAAACTAAAAATAGAATTACCATATGACCCAGCAATCTCACTACTAGGCATATACTCAGAGAAAACCATAATTCAAAAAGACAGATGCACCCCAATGTTCACTGAAGCACTATTTACAATATCCAGGTCATGGAAGCAACCTAAATGCCCGTCGACAGACAAATGGATAAAGAAGATGTGGTACATATATACAATGGAATATTACTCAGCCATAAAAAGGAATGAAATTGGGTCATTTGTAGAGACATGGATGGACCTAGAGACTGTCTTAAAGAGTGAAGTAAGTCAGAAAGGGAAATACAAATATTGTATATTAACGCATATATGTGGAATCTTGAAAAATGGTAGAGATGAACTGCTTTGCAAGGCAGAAATAGAGACACAGATGTAGAGGAAAAACATATGGACTCAAGGGGGGAAAGCGGGGTGGTGGAGGGGTGGTCGTGGGATGAATTGGGAGATTGGGATTGACATATATACACTAATTTGTATAAAATAGATAGCTAATAAGAACCTTCCATATAAAAATAAAATAAAATAAAAAGAAATAAAAGAAACCCAAATTGGAAAAGAAAAAGTAACACTGTCACTGTTTGCAGATGACATGATACTATACATAGAAAATCCTAATGATGCCACCAGAAAACTATTAGAGCTCATCAATGTATTTGGTAAAGTTGCTGGATATCTGTAGCATGTCTATACACCAACAATGAAAGATTAGAAAGAGAAATTAAGGATACAATCCCATTTACCATCACATCAAAAAGAATAAAATACCTAGGAATAAACTTACCTAAGGAGACAAACGACCCGTACTCCGAAAACTGTAAGACACTGATGAAAAAAGTGGAAGATGACACAAACAAATGGAGAGATATACCATGTTCTTGGATTGGAAGAATCAATATTGTCAAAATGACTATACTACCCAAGGCAATCTACAGATGCAATGCAATCCCTATCAAATTACCAATGGCATTTTTCACAGAACTAAAACATAAAATCTTAAATTTGTATGGAGACACAAAAGACCATGAATAACCAAAGCAATCTTGGGAAAGAAAAATGGAGCTGGAGGAATCAGGCTCCCTGACTTCAGACTATACTACAAAGCTATAGTCATCAAAGTAGTATTATATTGGCATAAGAACAGAAATATAGATCAATGTAACAGGATAGAAAGCCCAAAACTAAACTCAGGCACCTCTGGCCAATTAATCTACAATAAAGGAGGCAAGAGTATATAATGGAGGAAAGACAGTCTCTTCAATAAATGATGCTGTGAAAACTGGACAGCCACATGTGAAAAAATGAAATTAGAACATTCTTTAACACCATACACAAAATAAACTCCAAATGGATTACAGACCTAAAAGTAACACCAGATACTATAAAACTCTTAGAGAAAAACATAGAACACTCTTTGACATAAATTGCAGCAATATCTTCTTCAATCCACTTCCTAGAGTAATGGAAATAAAAATAAAAATAAACAAATGGAACCTAATTAAATGCAAAAGCTTTTGCAAAGCAAAGGACACCACAGACAAAATGAAAGACAACCCACAGAATGGGAGAAAATATCTTGCAAAAGATGCAGCTGATAGTGGATTAGTCTCCAGAATTTACAAACAGCTCATGTGGCTCAAAAAAAAATAAAAATAAAAAAATAAAAAAAATGGGCAGAAGATCTAAATAGGTATTTCTCCAAAGAAGACATACAGATGGCCAAGAGGCACATGAAACGATGCTCAACATCA
The DNA here is from genome assembly GCF_949987535.1 of Balaenoptera acutorostrata. Taxonomy (NCBI): domain Eukaryota; kingdom Metazoa; phylum Chordata; class Mammalia; order Artiodactyla; family Balaenopteridae; genus Balaenoptera; species Balaenoptera acutorostrata. The sequence continues at coordinate 172,278,639 of NC_080064.1, read as the reverse complement.
CTAATTACTGGAGAAATGCAAATCAAAACTACAATGAGATATCACCTCACGCCAGTTAGAATGGCCATCATCCAAAAGTCTACAAACAATAAATGTTGAAGAGGTGTGAACAAAAAGGAACCCTCCTACACTGTTGGTGGCAATGTAAATTGGTACAGCCACTATGGAGAACAGTATGGAGGTTCCTTAAAAAACTAAAAATAGAGCTACCGTATGATCCAGCAATCTCACTCCTGGGCATATATCTGGAGAAAAACATGGTTTAGAAGGATACATGCACCACAATGTTCATTGCAGTGCTGTTTACAATAGCCATCGAAAGATGAATGGATGAAGAAGATGTGGTACATATGCACAATGGACTATTACTCAGCCTTTAAAAAGAATGAAATAATGCCATTTGCAGCAACACGGACGGACCTGGAGATTATCATACTAAGTGAAGTAAGTCAGACAGAGAAAGACAAATATCATATGACATTGCTTATACGCAGGATCTAAAAAAAAATGAGACAAATGAACTTATTTACAAAACAGAAATAGACTCACAGACTTAGAGAAGGAAGTTATGGTTACCAGGGAGGAAGGTTGGTGGGGGGGAAGGATAGATTGGGAGTTTGGGATTGACATGTACTCACTACTCTATTTAAAGTAGATAACCAACAAGGATCTACTGTATAGCACAGGGAACACTGCTCCGTATTCTGCAATAACCTAAATGGGAAAAGAATTTGAAAAAGAATAGATACATGTATAACTGAATCCCTTTGCTGTACACTTGAAACTAACACAACATTGTTAATCAACTATGCTCCAATATAAAATAAAATTTTTTGAAAAAAGGAAATCAAACTATACTGAGACACATGAAAAGGAAATACAACATATCAAAGCTTATGTGATACAGCAAAAGCAGTTTTAGAAAGAAGTTCTTAACAATAAATGCCTACATTAAGAAAGAAGAAAGATCTCAAATAAACAACCTAACTACTCCTCAAGGAACTAGAAAAGGAACTGAATCCAAAATTAATAGAAGGAAGGAGATAACAAATAACAGATTGGAAATAAATGAAATAGACACTAAAAAGACAATAGAAAAGATCAAAGAAACTAAGAGCTGGTTTTTTTGAAAAGATAAACAAAATAGACAAACCTTTAGGCAGACTTACCAAGAAAAAAGGTAGAGAACTAAAATAAATAAAATTAGAATTGCTCTTTCCTCTAAGAGCGGGAACAGGAACAAAAACAAGGATGGCCGTTCTCAGCACTTTTATTCAAAACAGTATTGGAAGTCCTAGTCACAGCAATTAGGCAGGAAAAAGAAATAAAAGCCATCTAAATTGGAAAGGAAGAAGTAAAATTGTCTCTCTCTGCAGATGACATGATATTATATATAGAAAACTACAAGGACTCCACCAAAAAACTGTTAGAAATAAACAAATACAGTTAAGTTGCAGGGTACAAAACCAACAAACAAAAATCTGTTGTGTTTATATACAGTAACAATGAGCTAACAGAAAGAGAAATTAAGAAAACAATCTCATTTATAATCACAACCAAAAGAATAAAATACCTAGGAATAAATTTAACCAAGGAGGTGAAACACCTATACACTGAAAACTGTAAGACACTGTTGAAAGAAACTGAAGAACACACAAGTAAATGGAAAGTTATTCCATGCTCATAGATTGGAAGAACTAACATTGTTAAAATGCCCACTCAGCCCAAAGAAATCTACAGATTCAAAGCAATCCCTATCAAAATTCCAATAGCATTTTTCAAAGAGAAGAATCCTAAAATGCATAAGGAACCACAGAAGACCCCAATTAGCCAAAACAATTTGAAGAAAGAGCACACTCCCTGATTTCAAACTATTTTACAAAGCTATACTAACCAAAACAGTATGGTGTTGGCATTAAAACGGACACATAGATCAACAGAACAGAATACAGAGCCCAGAAATAAACCCATGCATATGTGGTCAATTAATTTAAGACAAAGAAGCCAAGACTGTACACTGGGGAAAGTACGGTCTCTTCAATAAATGGTGTTAGGGAAACTGGCCAGCCACATGCAAAAGAATGAAACTGGACCACTATACACAAAAATAATTGAAAATGGATTAAAGATTTGAATGTAAGACCTGAAATCATAAAACTTCTAGAAGAAAACATAGGCTGTAAGCTCCACGACATCTGTCTTGGTGATAATGTTTTGGATTTGACATCAAAGGCAAAGGCATCAAAAGCAGAAATAAACAAGTGGGACTACATCAAACTAAAAAGCTTCTGCACAGCAAGGAAACCATCAACAAAACGAAAAAGCAACCTACCAAATGGGAGAAGATATTTGCAAATCATATATCTGATAAAGAGTTAATAACCAAAGAATTCATACAACTCAACAGCAAAGAACAAACAACTCTTTAAAAAATGGGCAGAGTATCTGAATAGACATTTTTCCTAAGAAGACATACAGATGGCCAACAGGTAAATGAAAATATGCTCAACATCACTAATCATCAGGGAAATGCAGATTAAAACCAGAATGGGATATCACCTAACACCTGTTAGAATGACTATAATAAAAAAGACAACAAATAACAAGTGCTAGTAAACATATGGAGAAAAGGAAACACTACAGCACTATTGGTGGGAATATAAATTGGTACAGCCTCTATGGGAAACAGTATGCAAACGCCTCAAAAAATTAAAAATGCAACTACCGTATGATCTAGCAATCCCACTTCTGAGTATTTACCCAAAGGAAATGAAAACAGGATATTGAAGAGATATCTGCACTTCCATGATCACTGCAGCATTCATTCCAATAGCCATGATGTGAAAACAACCTAAGCGTCCATAAGCAGATGAATGAATAAATAAGATGTGATATACAAATATATAGAATATTATTCAGCCATGAGTAAAAAGGAAATCCTTTCATTTGCAACAATATGGAGGAACCTGAGGGAATTATGCTAAGTAAGGTAAGCCAGAGAAAGACAAATACTGCATGATGTCACTTATATGTAAAATCTAAAAACAAAAAACACTCAAACTCATATACTCAGAGAGTAGAAAAGTGGTTGCCAGGGCCTGCGGAATGGGGAAAATATGGAAAGGTTGGTAAAAGTGTAAACTTTCAGTTATAAGATGAATAAGGTCTGAAGATCAATATAAACATAGTGATTACCAATGATAACACTGTGATATAATTGAATTTTGCTTACAGAATAGAATTTAAATGTTCTCACACACACAAGAAAAATAATAAATATATGATGTGATAGACGTTTTCATTAACTCAATGGCGGGAAACCTTTAAATATCTTACAATTTTATTAGTCAATTATACCTCAATTAGGCTGAAAACAAAAACCGTCAAGGCCATAAAAAAATGAGGAAAGCCTGAGAAACTATCACAGACCAGAGGCTGACTAAGGACACAGGACAACTAAATGCAATGTGTTATCTTGGATTGGATCTTAGAACAGAAAAAGGACATTAAAAACTGGTGAAATTCTAACGAAGTCTGGAGTTTGGAATTTAACACTAAGGGAAACTTAAACTGGGGTGAGGTATGTATAGGAAATGCCTTTATTATCTCTACAACTTTTCCATAAATCTAAAGTTATTCCAAAATAAAAGTTTATTTTTCAAAAAAAGATGTATTAGGAATCTTACAGGACAGGTTTTAAGCAATGTGTGCACAAGTCATGGATTGCAGCAAGAAGAACTTAGGGAATGAAAAAAGTTTGGAAACAGACAAGTCAGGAAGTCATAGTAGGAGATTCTTAATGATCAAGAGTGGCAGGTCTTTAAGGGGATTTTGGCAGTTTTGACACATTCCCTGCTGTAGAGTATCCCACAGTCTCTGATCAAGTGCACTCAGCCAGAACAGGGCAGAGGCTAAATAATGAACCAGCAGATTTAGACATGGCAAAAAGTTAGACCAAAGTACTTGTGAAAAATTTAAAAATTAATATTCTTCTTGACTAATAAAAACAAAGACATATAGAAATAAAAACTAAAAAGAGAATTCATGTAAACAATAGCATTAGATATTGGAATAGGTCACTAAAGTGGCCCTAAAACTCTCACTTCCCAGGTCTTAAGAAAACTGGACAGAATCTCAAACAAACTACAGATGGTTTAGATGCAGCCTTGTCTGTTATCTTCTCCAGCTGACATTTAATCATAACCCTTTTCAGGAGTTTCTCATGGAGCTTCTGGTGTTTCTTTCCACTGAACTCTTGTTGCATTTAACATCTTAGCATTTGTCTGTCAAGTAGCATAAGTAGTGTATGCCACCTCATTCTTTCACTTGTGTATAAGTCCTGCCTCCCTAGCACATATTCATTTATTCACTGTTTCAACAGTCAAGTCAGTCAACATTGGATGTCTACCAGGCACTGTGCTGGGCATTAGGGTACATTGTTATAAATAAGAAACCACTGTTGTCCTCAAGCTTTCCAATGAGGTCAAAAGATAGACAATTAATCAGGCAATTTTAAAAAAAACAGTGTATTAAGTGCTATAACAGATGATTGCCCATGATGTTATGGGACCACATAAAAGGGGTATTTAACCAGACTTTAGGTTTAGAAGTGAAAACATTTAAGCTGAGTTCTGGAGAACTAGACCATATGCAACCTGATGTCAAAGGCCCAATCACCGACATTTGAATTTTCTCAAGCCTTAAGCTCAGCTCCTTGCAGAGAGCAGAAATTGGACTGTTTGTTAATTATGATCATAATAATATTGATAATATGGATCAAGACAATAACAGTGGCTTGTGTCCAAGATACAAAGATGAGTAAGGCAGAATTCCAACTCTCAAGGCATTTCTGGAATTTTCCCTGTTCATCCTTGTACCCATCACGCCAATCACAATTCCTGGGACATGCTGGCACTCAATAAATATTTGTTGAATGGATGAGCTTTCGCAGACTCCCCACATCCAGTCAAGCACCAAGTCCCATGAACTCTTTTTCTTTTTTTAATAAGGCTGTTTCATTCGTGTGTTTACTGGAGTAGCAGGGTTTTTTTGGGGGGGGGGGGGCACATGGCACAGCTTGTGGGATCTCAGTTCCCCAACTAGGATTGAACCCGGGCCACAGTAGTGAAAGTACCAAATCCTAACCACTAGACCACCAAGGAACTCCCCCGATGAACTCTCATTTCACAATACTTCTTACATCTGTTCCTCGATTTTTCTACTTTTCACCACACTCTTTTGTTACTTCCTATCTCTACCACTAAAAGAGACTTTACACTGGTCCCCCCCCCCCACAAGCCAGGCTCTTCTTCCTCAACACTGCAAGCCACCAGCAGGTTTTCTGAAACCCAGACTTGCTAACTGAAGTGCCTACTGAAATACCTCCTGTTGGCTTACAGAATAAAGCTGAACATCATCAGCTTACAATTCAAATCCTCAAGTCCTCCGTGATCTTGTCCTAATCTACCACTGTGGGTGTTTTCACACGCAACACTCACTTAAACAAACCCTATCCTCTAGTCATACTTGTTCACCCACCGGTCTTCCAAACAGGCTTTTTGTTGACCAGATTCCACTCAAAAGCCTTGGTTCAGGCCAGTCCTATATCCAGCAGCTCTTCTTCCCAGGTTCCTAAGACCCAGTACAAAACTTCGCCAAGGGTGAAGCTTTCTTTGACCACCTTTGTGTATAGTGTGAAAGAGAAACCACATTTTTTTAATACAGATATACAACTGACTCAACACCATTTTTTTAAAAGACCATCTTTTTCCCAGTGCACTTCTGTGCCTGTCACTTTTGTCATAAATCAAGAATCTGTCAATAATAACATATACACAGGTCTGTTTCTGCACTTTCTGTCGGTTGATCTATTCAATTATCCTTACACCAATACCACATTGCTTTAATTAATCTAGATTTGCTATCTGGAAACAGTCAACTAAGTTGTTCTTCATCAAGATTGTCTTCTCTATTCTTGGCCTTTTGCATTTTCATACAAATTTTAGAATCACTTTTCAACATATACAAACTTGTTGGGATTTTAATTGGAATTGTATCTACTCTACAGATCAATCTGGGAGAAAATTAAAAAGAAGTCTTATCAATCTCCTTAAGTATTTGATATTTTTATGTTAATATAGATGGTAACAGTTTTTAGTTTTATTTTGGAATTGTTTTTTCATAATTTAATTTTGTATAGTAACTTTGTATCCAGTGGCTATGATAAATCCAGTGACATTATTAATTCATTAAGTGTTATCTGTAGTTTATTTTGTTCAGATGTACAAAATAATGTCATCTGCTAATGACAATTTTACTACTTCCTTTGAATTCTTACTCTTGCCTTACTGCATTGGTTAGGACCTCCTGTACAATGGTGAACAGAAGTGATGATGATGGACATCTATGCCTCACTATCCAGGTAGATATTTTAAAATATTTCACCATTAACTATGATTCTTTTTAAAGAAACTCTTTATCAGAATAATGAAGTTTACTTTTATTTCCAGTTTGTTGAGAATTTTATCATACCTAAGTATAGAATTTCATCAAACACTTTTACTTCATTTATTGAGATATGGGTTTACTTTCATGCTGTTAATATGATAAATTAGACTGACTTTTGAATTTTATATCTACTTTGTATTACTGGAATAAATTTAACTTTGTTACAATATGTAATCAATATACAACAGGATTCATTACCTATTTTATCCTTGTCTAAACAAGTCCTTTGAAGACAGGGTTTTATGCTACTTTGCATTTTTCTGTATTATTCATAACACTGTAATCATATTATAACTATATTTATAAAATTGTAAGCATCTTGAGAGAGGGCAAAGACTTGCTTCGGTCTTTGAATACTCTCTACTGTTTGGAACACAGTATACATCACATAAATGTTTGTTGAATGAAAGTCCTCATAATCTCCTAACAAAGTGTCTTTCACATAAAAGTCACTCTCAATAAATATCTGTTGATGACGAGTGTGTCAGTTAGTGCTTTCTTTACTTCAATGAGTCCCATCTTCTCAACTTAACTCCTCACGTTATACCTGTAATAGCCCTAACAACTTATTGGCAGGAGCACAATTATAGCTCAATTCAGAAAAGGAATATGTTCACAAGGTTCACCATCTACTCTAGAGGATAAAAAACCATATTTATCACCCAATTGCCATGACACCCAGTCCCATGATACCCAGTCAGGTAGTCCAGCTTGGGCCCACTTCATATGTTAGGTATCAGCGAGATTTTCCCATGTACATAAGTCTACCTGGGAAAGTTTGCCATGTTCTTCATTCTTCTTCATACGCCCTGCTTAACAGCTTGATTTGTGATTTTAGAAACTGGGCTCTTTTGTCTCTGTTTCTGAGAAAAATTTAAACATACGTTTTTGGTGAAAAGGTCTGTCTCTTCACAACCACTGTGTGGCATTTCAGCTGTAACTCAACATTTATGTTGTACTCTCACAGCACAATTTATGGAGGTGTGAATTTGAGACAATCAATAACTTTAAATGTCCCCAACACATACACTTGAAGCAACATCTCTGGGTTGCTACATTACCACAAATTCTATCTCTGCCTAACTATGCCATCTATCAGTCAATTCAGTACAAGAACATAACATATTATAGTTACTGCCTTGTTCCAGAAATTCAAAAGATTCATCAGATTTCTTGACCTTTAGAGCCAGAACAGAAGAACTGGAAACTGTTACATAGGTTTAAACCTGAGAGAGATACAGAAATCTGTGAGGAGAAGTGAAAACTTTCAGAGAAACTAGCCAGAGGAAATACGTAGTGGCTATTACATGGAAGAAGGGAAGAAAAAGGAATCTTAGGTTCAGTAGTCTTGAGCTTCTCAAGTTAAATATATTTAATATATCACTGACAGTGATTATGTTAAAATAACTCAATAAGCCATACCCAACAGAGTTCAAAGAAGTCAAAGTTTCTTCAAAACAAACTGAAATGTCAACCCACAGTCCATTAGTAGAATAAATATATGCCACCTAAAGTAATGACAAATACAATAATGGACACAACACTGAGATGCATTAGAACACACTTAAGAGACATCTAGACTTTCATTTCTTGACGTGTGGGTTAGAGAGGCAGAGAATTCTGCCTCAGCCTATTCTGTTTATCTAAAGTCACAGTAAATAATCCTGGTAAATGTGAATGTTCTTAAATGTTTGCCAGACTAAATTTATCCAGTCTGGCCAAAAATACATAAACATAAAAAAGGATATTTTCTCCTTGTTCATTTGTTTGTTTCGTTGGTTAGTTGGTTGATTTTTAATGGTACATTTTAAAGATGCGTTCCCTTAGGTTGAACTTTGTCTTTTGGTGCTTTCCTGATCTGCTCTGTGGAGTATATTACTTTCACGAATCTGCTCTGTGGGACATAAATAACATTACATAATATGAGCCTAGACGACAGTGACCGAGTTTGCTCCAATCCATTTATTCTTCTTTGCTCATCATGTGAATAATTTATTCTAGGAGGCAAGTGTGCACTTGGCATTTATCTACTATTCACTGGTAACATAAAGTCTATTTAAGTGTGAAAATTCACACTTAGAGAAGACAATTTTTTTTTTTTAGTGAGGCACTTACTAAACCAATCAAGACACTAGGGCTCACTACAAGTGCGAACATTAATGATTCTGTCTTCTACTCTTTACAGTTTCTCTCTTCTGCTTTCTCTTTCCATTTTAAATAGGCTTTCTGAGCCACCATGCAGATAAATATCACCACCAGCCCAAAGCTGGGAAGGAAAGCAGAAGTTGGGGACAGGGCAAGGAGTTGGTTTCCACTAGCAGGGCCCACAGAGAGAGTGAGAACAAGAGTCAGCCTCAGAATGGCCAGGCAGGGCACAAACAGGGGCCCACTGGCCCAGGAAAGAAGCCCCCAGAAAATGGACCGGAAGCCAGGCAAAGAGGCAACTTAACAGGCCAGGAATGGTGAGCTGGCCTTGCCGACAAAAGGACCCATACACTTCTGGGTCCAGAACTATAATTCAGGCAGGCTGATCTCAAATAGGAAATCGGGAAGCTCTTTGGGTGGAGAGTGCAGGCTCACCCAGGCAACACCTGAGCGGCAATGATACCTACAGGTACTGTGTGTTGAGCATTGAGCATGGGCCATACGCTGTGCTAAGAGCTTTATGTCTCATGGTCATCCTTATGAGCTAGTCATGGATGTTCTCTTTCTCCTTCTTTTGGGTCTTGGTTGAATGCCCCCTTCCTCACCCCCTTTCAAGAAAGCCTTGGCCAGGAAACTTTCTTTGGCCAATTATCATGAGTCAAATAGATGCACCACTTCTGGATAGAAGTACTGAAAGGCATTAGATGATTCACCAGCTTCCCTTCAGCTGACTTGACAATCATGAAAACAAGTATCAGGATGGAGCTCCCAGCAGGCCAGGCAACTAAGATGTGGAAAATACCCTGCTGCTATGGATTGGATGTCTGGATGCTTATGCCCCCCTCCACCCCAGCCGAATTCACGTGTTGAAACCCAATCCTCAATATGCTGGCATTTGGAGGTGGGGCCTTTGGGAGGTGATCAGGTAATAAGGCTGGAGTCCACATGAACAAGATAGTCTTCAGAGAGCTCCCCCATCACCACCACCACCACCACCACCACCACGTGAGGACTCAGCAAAAAGACGGCTATCTATGAACCAGGAAGCAGGCCCTACCAGACACCAAATCTCCCTGTGCCTTGATCTTGGACTTCCCAGCTGCCAGAACTGTGAGAAATAAATGTTTAAAAGCCACCCAGTCTGTCATAGCAGATCGAACTAAGACACCTGCCAACCTGCACGGGTGAGAAGAGTGAAGAAAAATTTCTTTTCTAGTACTTACTGAGCCCCTGCCATAAGGGGACTGTGCATCACTGGAGTATAGGCATGGACTGTCTCCTTGAATCACCCAGTAAACCTGCAACTCCTTATGGAGGATTGTGAATGTACATCCTGTACATTGTGGGTCCTTTGCCCAGGCCTATCTAACCAGAGCCCCACTCTTAACCACACTGTGGCAAAAGCTAACTGAACAAGCAGGAGAGAAAATAAGACATCCCCATCTCCATAAACAGCATCAGGAACTTCTACACACACACAACTGACATCAAGCCAGGCGACTTAGCAGAGTAGCCACTGCAACTCTCCAACTTTGTGGGAAAAAAAAAAAAAGTCAATCAAGGCATATACCACCAAAGGACACCAGCCTAATGTTACACCGTCCTCTGGGATAGCCAAACTGTATTAAATGGTGACTCTCAAAGTGATCCAGCCCCAGGGAGGGCTGACAGAGCAGGGTGGGTTAGAGTTGAAAAAGTGGCCCCATGCTCCTCTTCTTTGCTAGATCATAACCTTCACTTTTACATTATACCTAAAGTAAATATGGGATCCTACAGAGAATAAGACTTCCATTGTTTCCCAAACCTAATGCTTTCTAAAGCCATAGGCGTTATGAGGCAGAAAAGGAGGCGAAAGATTCTATGAACCAAGACACTATTTGCAGCCAATAAGACAACATTCTACGCAGGGCCCAGAAATTTTACTTTTTCCTGAAATTTACAAGTAGAGTTCAAAATCTAGAATTCATGGTATAAACATAAATTCCTTGTATCTTCTAATCATGACTTAAGAACGGGAGAATTCCCTCACATACATTTATTTCTTAATGGGTATTCATCTTAAGTATCAACCAACCAATGACAGGAATCATATTTAAAGATGGGTTGAATGTATTCCAATCCTTAATCATTCAATTCATGTCACTTTTCTCTTGTCCAATCTGGGGATTAGTCCTGTAGCTTTTAAACGAGAAAAGGAGAGGTAAACTATTCTCATTTTTAGCAAATTGAGTGGAAATATATTCTCTAGCTGTCACTTTACATTGTGTTATTGACTTTCAGATTAAGCAATGCCTCTGAAGTCTGGACAGAGTCCACACTCCGTTATTGGGATGACTGAATATGCGTACCATTTGAAGCCATAATTTATTTATGGCCTTAATACTAGATTGGTTTTTAAAGCATGAGCAAAATAATAGTAGGCTGTTCTCATGCATATGATCTCCATTATAGTTATTCATTTTTAACATAATAAAAATGGTAGTCATCCATTTGATTAGACAGATCAAATGGGTCAAACTACCATATATCACCTTTGAATTTCACATGATACACTCATCCTGGTCTCTGCAACATCTAAATCTGAAGGTGTCACATATGTTCAGAATGTTGTCTATCATAAAGTGAACATTACATTTTCATGCTTTGTGTGGCAATAACATACTGGGTTATATTTGTTATGGGTTTTTAGATTTCAAATATCTAATTAGAAATTAACATCAAACTACTTGAAACATCGTAGTGTAGACAACATAGGACAGATGAGCTTGAATGAAAATAAAATTACATTGTTATGCTAATTTAATTTTTCATAGCACTTTCATAAATATTATTTCACTAAAATGTTTGTAGATGTTTCAAAGGGGCAAGAGAATATCACAAAAAAAATTTCACTGGAAGCAAAGCCCCCTTTCTAACTGAAAGCAAGTGTACAAGAAAACAACAGAACAGAATACATGTTTCATGATATGTATTTGAGAAAGCAAACAAAACAGTTACTTTGATTTAAATAACAAAAGAGGTAATTTTTCAAAAAATAAGTACAAGGTTCTATTTTGGAGCATCTGAGTGAAGAAGAAAGCATAGATCCTTATGTGCAAACAACCAGATCTCACTTTCCTTGGTCTCTAACCCTCAGCAGGCACTGAGCATCCTATACTCATCCACAAAGGTGAGGCTGCCGTGGCCCACCCTGTATGACTTAATACTTTCAGTGAAAATCTAAAAGTGAGAAACCATTTAAGTATAATGTGTGCAATGTCTGTGACTCAAGGAGACATAGTCGTAAAAGGTGGAAGTATTGATTTTCAGTAATAAACGAACTAGACCAGCTAAAAGCACAAGCTGCAAATGAACACATATCCAGAGTGACACTGAAATGAAGACATACTCTATCACCATCCTAAGGGTAGACCATTCTCCCTAGTACTAATAAAACGACATCAGGAGCCAAATTACAGGAAGATGCTATTTGCCCCTCTCTAAACTAATAACCACAGGTTCCTTCGCTAATTCTGGAGCTTGCATTTTTAAACATATACTGCTGCCTTTCAAACAACTTGCATCCTAGAAATCTCCTTCAGTTACTTCTATGGTCTTAAGGATCTGAGGCATCCATTTGATATCAGGAAATTGTCTCTACACACAAGACAGCATGCACCCCAATTCAAATCTTTAAACCTGCGCTTTCGGACTTGATCAGGCCCTAAGAGAAAAGGCAAAGACCTTCCTTTCAGACTGGGTAAGAGAAATACTCCTTTGCCCTCTTCCTCCAGGGAAGCTAGTTGCTGCTGAAATGCCCAAGAGAAGAGAAGCGCGCCGAGTGGGGGGGGGGGGGGCGGGGAAGACGGGGGAGGGGTAGGTCCTTGCGGCGGTAGATGTGTGAGTTCCAGAAGTTCTTCCTATCATAATTGGCGATGTGACCCAAATACAAGGAAACCTCCACATTCCATTAACAGACTCAATTTGGATTATGCAGCTCCGCGGAAAGAAACGGCATTCTCTCTGTAGCTAGCTGTGTTGCCCTCGTGATAACTCTCTTAGTTTCACGTTAACATTTGGTTAAGGAGATGCTGATGGGTCAGATTTGACACTGTGAATCCACTAAACGCCGTTTTACAGGGACTTTTTCTCTCCTGAATGGCGAGCCCTAGGGTCTCGGCCCCAGCGCCAATAACGTTTCCGGCGAAACACGCACTCTTTGGGAGAGGGGGTCCCCGCTCGCCAGCCCCCACCCTCCAGCGGCGGGTCCCGGGAGCAGGGAGACCTGCTCTTCCTTTCTCTGTTTCTCCTTGCAATGTGCAAACCCCTCCCTAGCTGGGCGCAAGTAGAGAGGACCGCCACCTGCTCATCCCAGAGGATACGCTGCAGAAAACTCGAATGGATCGTGCGCGGACACAGGCTGGACACCAGCGGCGACAACTTTACGGATTTGTTAATGTTAGTTCTGGACCGGGTAAAATAGCCCCAAAGACGCGAGCAAACGCCCCTCTAAAGCCCACTACCGTGCAACGCCGGCTCCTTGGAGCCACGCTGGGGCAGTTCCCCTTCTTGCTCACCCCACAAACGCACTGCGAATGACCCCCAGCAGTGGAAGCCCGGGGAGGTCGAGGTGTGCTGGGCCAGGCAGTGCGGAAGGGAACAACCCCGCCCCGCCCCTCCCCTCCCCTCCCCTCTCCTCCCCTCCCCGCAGCCCGCTCCTTCCCGGCAGGAAAGTGCTGGAGAGGCCCCGGGCGGGCGTAGGACCCGGACGCCCCGGCCCCAAGCCGGGCCGCCGGCGGGGTCCCCGCGCCCGGCCCCGGGGCGCGCGTGTGGCAGGTGCAGGGCCGCGGTCGGGGGACCGAGCAGCGCTTACGTGCTCCAGCTTGTCTTTCCTCCGGAGCCAGACGCTGGCGCTGTAGTCCTGCTGCTTGACGCTGCTGTAGAAGTTCGCGCCCACTCGGGTCAGGCTCGGCGAGGGCTCCTTGGGGCGGCTTTTCAGCCTCATCTGCTCAAAGCCCTCGTGGGGGGAGGCCGAGAGCCACTCGTGCTGCCGGATCTCCATCCTGACATGACCAGGCGGCGGCCGGCGCGCAGCGAGCTCGGGATGGGCGTGCGAGAAGCCGGCCGGGGCTGAGGGAGGAGCGAGCGGGCGCGGGCAGGGCGCGGGGAGCCGAGCGCGGGCAGGGCGGGGTGAAGCGGGCGGGGAGGGAGAGGGAGGAGAAGGAAAGGAGGGGAGGAGGGAGAAGAGAAAGATGGGGCAGGAGGGAGGCCGCGAGCTAGGCGTAGGCGCGAGGTGCGGGCGGCTGCGGTCCCGGGCGGGCGCTCAGCACGCCGGCCCCCGGCTGAGTGCGGTGGGAGGGGGCGGGGGCGGGGGAGGGGCTGCGCGCGCCTGCAGGTTGGCGCAGTGAGGAGGCAGAGGGCTGCGAGTCCGCCCGCCGCCCCTCCCCGCGCGCCTAGGCCGGCGGCGGCCGGGCGGCGGACCTGCCTTCCGCAGCCTTCCCTCAGCCGGGCTCCGAGTCTTCCCCTCGCATTTTTACTTGAAAGCGAAGAGCAGCTGGAGAAGTCGGCGCTGGCTCCGCGCCCCCTCCCTCCTTGACATCACCCTGCCTTTCCCCCACTCGCCGCCCCCGACCTCTGCCTCCCCTCTTTCTCAAAGTTCAGTAACTTCCAGCCTCAGGAGCCCATTTGTCCCACCCGTGGGGGACTCCGACCAGAGGGTGTCCAGCAACACCAGAAAATGGCCCCAAGGACGAGTGTCTTCTTGAGCCTCGCACGCTTTCCTTTGGAGGGTGTAGTGATGCAGACCCTCCCGGTGCGGTAGCCCAGCGGCGGAGCGTAGCTCCCAGCAGCCTCGCCCCTCGGATCCTGGGAGGGCGATTCCGGACCCCTTCTGCAAATACTCCGCCTCCACTCCGTTCTGAAGGCTTCTGGGGCCGAGAGCCGTGCGGTTCTCTTCTTGGTTCCGGGCTCCCAGGGCCAGGTTTTACATCCCCAGAGCTTTTTACCCGGACTTTCCCTCCCAGGCCCAGACTTAAGACAGGCTGCCTCGATGATTTTTTAGAAATAAGGCGGCATATTAATAATTAAATCTTAAATCTCTTTATCTTTTTCTATTTTTGAAATCAACGTTTTTCAAAACATTCTTTGGTTTTCCAAGAAGCTGAATAACAACTAGTGTTAAGGATTTCTCAGGTCCATTGAAAAGCTTGTTAAATGTTTGAAAGCTAGAGAAGTGTAATGGAGTGTTTAAAGGAAGCCACAGATGGTAAACTGAACTCTGTAGCCCTTGGCAGAACTGTTCCCCAGAACTGTCCACCTTGCATTTTAGTTTCAAAGAAAGACATTCTGGGTTGGAATTTGATGAAGTTCTGTGAGGGCAAGGATTGTGTATCATACCCTTTTAGAGTCTCCATGTGAGAGGATGGTATTGTAATAATAGTTGAAATAGAATCCTATGAGCAGTCAATTTGAGGATGAAGCAACTACATATAAACAACACACACAATTCTTGGTTATTCTAAATCGGTTTTCTTAGGAGCTGAATTGCATTGTGTAATGTGTACCCCAGTCTGTGGGTTGTCTCTAAATCTCAGTTATTTTGCAAGACACAGGTTATTCACCCCATTTTCCTGGTGAGGGAAGGAACTGAGACTCAGGCATGAATCACACTTCAAAGCAAGGATTTGAACCATGATTAAAAGGCTGCCAACGCTATACATTCCACTGTCTTGTCTCTCATATTCTGCTATTACAATTTAGCTTTCACTGCTTTTGCTTTGTAAAGTATAAACATACAATTTAAATGATTACAAGTATATATATATATATACATATATATATATATCTTTTGTAATATTGGTGTTAGAAAAACCAGACTGCCCTTCTGCAAAGGCTATCTCTGCTTTTTGCTCTATAAGATTACACTGTAGGTCATGTGATATAGCCAAACCTTGGCAAGTGACAGATTTCCGATTCAGAGTACTAATGAAATGTTCCAGTGTAGTAGAATTTAAAC
Source organism: Balaenoptera acutorostrata (assembly GCF_949987535.1). Classification (NCBI taxonomy): domain Eukaryota; kingdom Metazoa; phylum Chordata; class Mammalia; order Artiodactyla; family Balaenopteridae; genus Balaenoptera; species Balaenoptera acutorostrata. The sequence goes on along the minus strand of NC_080064.1, from coordinate 172,262,993 downwards.
AAATGATTTCCATATCAAGTCAGGTTTTCATATTGAATAGATTTTTTTCTTTACTATACCTTTTTAGGGGAAAACACTGTAGATACTACTATCATTATTTTTTAAAGGCATAGACTGGTAGTATATGTGTTACAGGCAAACTACTGAATTGAGCATTATAATCAATTCATAGATAATGTTTTTTTTTTTTTTTTTTAGATAATGTTTTTATGATCAAAAATATCAGGCAAAGCATAGATTTTGTACTGTTTCATATTTAATCTATTTAGTATACAGTGCCAGACATCAAAATGGATTCAACAATTTTACATAAACCTGGGTGCAATCATATTCACAGTTTTTTTCTCTCTCTTGGATCCCTGTCCAAATTCATTGATTATGACATTCATATGGAATTTTCTGGTGGACCTTCAAAAGAGAATTTTACATGAAACTGAACTCAATTCAAACTGTTGTAGAGAAGATAATATTTCTGAAGGTGGCCAATTACAATATGATAATCTTACACTAAAAAATATTATTGAAATGTATAAATATTATTGAATTTATAATTAACTCCCATAGCACTTTTTCCTATACATTTTCATAGCTCTTATATGTTCTTAAGGCAGCATAGATGTTATGATTATCTATCCTATTAGTACATTGGCTTCTTTGGGAACTGGGACCACACCTGATCCTTTACAGTGCTAAATGGTTTTCGTTTGATTTCAATAGGCTTCAAGTTTATCTAATAAATGGAGATTAATCATTACTACCTCAAATGATTGCTACAGGGATAAAATTATATAATACATAAGAAAACACTGTATAAAGTATAGAGTACTATGTTATTGTTATTAGAACATTAAGCCACAGGAATGTTCCTTGTGTTATTCTAATGATGTTATTCATTTTCATTGGCAGTTTATCAATTAACCTTGATTGCTTCTAATTAATCATAGAAACTTCACTCAGCAACAAATTTGCGTCTCATTAATGTTTATATTTATTCTATAAATACTTTACTTGGTATTGGTAAAGTCACTACTGGTATTTTACATAATACTTTAAAACTGTATAGAATTTTCAAGTAAAACATATGTGAGCCATCAACATCTATTGATTTCAAACTTAGATACCATTGGCCAGAAATTGTTAACATTGTCTGAATTAAGGCTAGAGTAGGCTGAAAGTGTCAAGAAGTAACAGAGAGTATTTTATTAAGCCTTTCATAACAATAATAATATGTTACATTTCCATAATATTTACATTTGTAGCATGTTTTCATACCCTTTATCATGTTTACTTCATGGAAAAATTATCTGAAAGTAGTCTTGGTAATTGCTAACATCTCCGTTTTTTTGAAAGGAGGAAACTGAAGCTCATGGAGATTAAATGACCTGCTCAAAGCCATGTATCTAATAAATCAGAATCTGGGCTACAAGCTGTGTTCATTGACTCTAAATAAAGGATTTTTTTTTAACCACATAAGATCAAAATATCTCAAATGAATACTCCTTAGTACTTAACGTTTTACTTTTTATGTGTTTATTTTTACTAAGTATTACCAGGTTTTATTAAAGGTTTATTACTGATGAAAAAAATCATTTCAATAATTAGACCTTCCTTGGTAGCGTGCATTATGTCCTCACTAATTACCCTCACACTATGAAAGACCATATTAAAACATTGACCCAAGAGAAACTCTATTCTTTGTTGTCAAGTTGATCCAGCAGCTTAAGATTGCATCACTTTTTTAAAAAAGGCTTTATTTTTTAGAGCAGTTTTAGGTTCTTAGCAAAATTTAGGGGAAAATACAGAAATTTCCCAAATCTACCTGCTCTGCACATGTATGGCCTCCCTCATTATCAACATCACTCACCAGAATGGTACATTTGTTACAACTGATGAACCTACATTGATACATCGTAATCACCCAAAGTCCATAGTTTACCTTAGGGTTTGCTCTTGGTATTGTACATTCTGTGAGTTTGGACAAATGTATAAAGACATTATCCATCATTACAGTGTCACAGAATATTTTCAGGGCCCTAAAAATCCTCAGTGCTCCACCTATTCTCCTCCCCCCACAACCCACCCCCATGTAATTAGCCATGTAGTTGTTATTGATTAGTTATAAAATGACAATGAGGATTTTTTAAATGTTAAGTTAAATTGTTAACAAAGTGTATTTATCTGCATACAAACTTCTTTTAGACTAACAGTTCTCATTTTTTTTTCAGTGCCTACTTTGCTGGTCACTGTCATCAAAGGTATTATATCATTTGTTTCTCACAAAAACCCTGCAAAGTAAACATAACCATTCCCATGTTTCAGATGAGGAAACAAAGACTCAGGAAGATTAACTTGCCCAAGAGACACAGCTAACAAGAGACAACACTATGGCTGAAACTCAAGTGTGGCTCAACTCTCAGTACCATCTCGCAACACAAACCTGTCTGGTCTTGCTTGGGCTCCTGGCATCTCTGCTGGGCTGAGAGCCCCATAGAGAGCTGGAAAGAAGCTGGTGAGTAGTGGGAGAAGTTGACTAGCCTCCAGGATGAGACCCTAGTAGAATGAGTTTATACTGTTAGAGGCTCACATCTTATTCACACAAGGAGAACCAAATCAGATACCTCTGTGATATTTCTGAGGGTTAAAAACATTGGTTCTATTGCCAACTCAGTTGAAAACCAACCAATAGTGAGACTTAATCAAAATGCTTTGCCTAATTGGATCTGTCAAGTTGCTGTGGTTTAATCACAAAGTTGGCCTTTGCAGTGAGCACAGACAGATAAATCATATCAACACGTCTGATTGGCTGTGTCACAAAGAATTAGCCAATGTCTATACTGAGAAAAAAGTAAAGAGGATAGTTGAAAAGATTAACTGGATGCTTAGTACAACTAAAAGCTTCTGGGAGGAAAAAAAATCTGAATCATCCTAATTCATAGTGTGGATGGATTAAATCAATCAGACAATTGCTTAAATTGCCACTTCATTTGGCCTTCATGCCTACAGCCACTGAACAGTGAATTAACATTTCAAAATCACCCTGACAGTCTAAATTAAATTATAAGTACCTGGGACAGTCTTTTATATGTCTCTTATGGTATCCAGTATAAAGTATGTCCAACTCAACAGTAAAAAAGGAAATATCTGATCATAATGTAAGTTACACCATAACTCTCACTCATTCCTAGAATCTCAAAACTAAAATCTAACCTTAAATAAAGTGATGTGAGAATGACGTATATTTACTGAATCTGGGCACCCATGAAGAATGTACTTTATATGGTTTCTTATATTTTTATTCCACCCTGGTAGTGATCATAGCTTTCTTTTACTTTTTGTTCTTTATAGGAACCCATTGTTATTGACATCAATAATATGGAATTAGTAAATGTCATAAAAGTATTAGGACACCTCTGACATTCCCCACTTGTTCATCTCTGCTAAAAAGGAATTTACTGGCTTCGTAGATATTCAGTATTCCTGGCAATTAGAGTAGTTTTTTTCTGTAGTATATCACTTAAACAAATATATGCTGATGTGTACCATCTCAATGCTTGTCCAAGTTCACTGTTGATAGCTTCTGTACATTATGCAATATCTTTTGAGGGTAAAATGTAACATATTCAGTACCCAACAATGAAATTCAGAAAACTTGGAGCTAAATTTTATGCTCAGTTGCTGGAGCTTTTGTTGGTCTTAGGTTTTCTAAGCCTGTGATGTCCTTCTCCCACTCCTTATTATGTGGTTCTAGTTCTTTGCCCTTGTTTTAATGATGTTATCTTTCTAATCTTTGTTTTTTTTTTTGCAAATGACTTTGTTAAATGTAGGCAGAGAATAAATAATAGATGAAGAATTAGTTAATCTGTCATGAACCAAGACTGCCTGTCAACATGTCAGTCTGATGGATTGGTTTCAAGTTGTAAAAACTATTAAAGTGATATACAAAGATGGACAGTGCACATTAAATATCTTTCATTTCCCTCTTTGAACATTTCTATTCTAGTTATGCTCAAGTCACCCCAGTTCTTTCCAAAATTGCATTCATTTTAGCAATTTATGTATACTAGGCCATGGAGACACAAGATAAAACAAAACAACATTAAAAATTATTTAAGCTTCATCTGGTTGGAGAAGCAGACAGGTGAATGTTATAACACAGCTACAGGTGCAGGGGAACCAGGAGAAGGATGAACTGGAGAAAATGACCCAAAACAGTATGGAAGTTCCTTAAAAAACTAAAAATAGAACCATCATACGACCCAGCGATCCCACTACTGGGCATATACCCTGAGAAAACCATAATTCAAAAAGAGTCATGTACCACAATGTTCATTGCAGCTCTATTTACAATAGCCAGGACATGGAAGCAACCTAAGTGTCCATCGACAGATGAATGGTTAAAGAAGATGTGGCACATATATACAATAGAATATTACTCAGCCATAAAAGGAAATGAAATTGAGTTATTTGCAGTGAGGTGGATGCACCTAGAGTCTGTCATACAGAGCGAAGTAAGTCAGAAAGAGAAAAAGAAATACCGTATGCTAACACATATATATGGAATCTAAAAAAAAAAAAAATGGTTATGAAGAACCTAGGGGCAGGACAGGAATAAAGACGCAGACATAGAGAAAGGACTTGAGGACACAGGAAGGGGAAGGGGAAGCTGGGACGAAGTGAGAGATTGGCATGGACATATATACACTACCAAATGTAAAATAGATAGCTAGTGGGAAGAAGCCTCATAGCACAGGGAGATCAGCTCGGTGCTTTGTGTCCACCTAAAGGGGTGGGATAGGGAGGGTGGGAGGGAGATGCAAAAAGGAGGAGATATGGGGATATATGTATACATATAGCTGATTCACTTTGTTTTTCGGCAGCAACTAACACAACATTGTAAAGCAATTATACTACAATAAAGATGTTAAAAAAAATTAAAAAATAAGATTCTAAAAAGAAAATGTGGTTACACATTTAGATGATCTTAGCAGGGAGATAGAGTTTGGCTTTGCTGAATTGAACTCAGAATTTCAACTTGACAAACATGTATTGAATTTCTAGTGTGTACTTAGAGTTTGGTAACCATCATGAGCATTCAAAATTTGGAGAAATCATAAATCCTAATGTAAATGAACTTACAATCTTAAAAATAGACAAACTCTAATGAAACCACAGGTAACATGAGATTACGATCAAATGTTAAGAAATGATCAAATGTCAAGAAATAAAATACTAAATCAGTAGTTTCCAATGAGGCATCGAAAAATACACATTCCCAGAGTTTTTATGCTGTTGAAGAATAAACATCCCCAGAGTTTGTGGTATATAACTTGGATGAGAAGGTTTGGAGACCTTGGTTTGGAAAATCCAGTAGGTTGTAGGTAGGAAGCTGGTTCTTACTGTTGTTTAACAGAGTTAAACATAAAATAAAAAGGTCTGATTAGAAGAGAGATACTAATTTATTTGATATAGCTAAGGTGTTACTGTGGAATAGGTGCATGTTCAGGGTATCTTCTGAAAGCTCACCAGCTGAATCTGACACACACCTGGACTGAGGGTTATAATTCGGTTGTACTCCCAGCTTCAGAATGAAAAGGTAAGCTCTGCAGGCTTCAGTCTCTTTACTGGGAATGGATTTGTAAGGAATATGTTACACTTAACATCATAGTAACAGGTACATGCAGTTTCCTCCCTTTTAGTCCTGTTACTGTTACCCAATTATTTATTTTACAAATATAGATGCATAAACTATAATTCTACTATAATAAACCATTAGTATACTTAGGGTTATTCCAAATGATTGTTCAGCTAGAATTTCGTAGACAGAAAAAAATGAATTATGGTAAAGTATTTCCTAAAATCCTCAGTTACCCCTGAATATGTACACTTCCCAAAGTCTTGACAGAGAATCTCAAAGCCGATGTATACAGTATGAGAGAAAGGCAATCAAAACTTTTAGGTTCTCTAAGAAGAAAGCTCCCTGGCTTACACTCATCAGACATCACAGTGTTCATCTACCTGCAAGTGATGGATGAGGGAGGCTATAAATTCCAGCAAAGGAATAGGAAGGCCGGTGAACCCAGCGGGGAAGGAACAAGTTATAACTAGAAAACCTGGCCAAGGAGTCCCTTAGTGTGCACGAGAGACAAAAGGACTCACACATCTCCAGACCAGGAACTCAGATAGAAAAGGAGGGGAGGATAGGAAACAAGTTAACAAAATCAGGTATCAGCAGCTAGGTAAGAACCTGCATAGCAAACACAGAAGGAAAACTGATTTTGCTGATTAGTGGGTCTAGTAAATCGAATGTAAATTGTCATGAAACAGTTCAGAAAGAGACAAAATTGCAACAAGCCAGCTGGAGTTACAAAGAATCATCGCTTCTATTTACGATTTTATTATGAGAAATAAAATGGTATGTGATTTGTATAAACTCTCTTTATGATTCACCCTGTCACACTCTTCGTATGTGAGAAGAGACAGAGCCCAACCTGAGACATTACTTTCCACACCCTCCCTATCCCAAAAGATCCTTGCCTGGATCTTTCTAAAACCACAGGAGCTCTTTATTCAGGAGGGGAGCAAGGTTTTTTTTTTGAAGTATAGTTAATTTACAATATTGTATTTGTTTCAGGTGGACAGCATAGTGAATCAGGGTTTTTTGTTCGTTTGTTTGTTTGTTTGCAGATTGTATTCCATAATAGGTTATTACAAGTTATTGGGTATAATTCCCTGTGCTATACAGTAAATCCTTGTTGCTTATCTATTTTACGTATAATAGTGTGTATCTGTTATTCTCATACCCCTAATTTGTCCCTCCCCCACCCTTGGTAACCATAAATTTGTTTTCTATGCCTGTGAGTCTGTTTCTGTTTTGTATAGACATTAATTTGTAATATTTTTTAGATTCCACATATAAGTGATATCACATAGTATTTGTCTTTCTCTGTCTGACTTATTTCACTAAGCATAACATTCTCTAGGTCCATCCAAGTTGCTGCAGATGGCAATATTTCATTATTTTTATGGCTGAATACTAGTCCATTGTGTATGTGTATACACCCCATATATATATTATATATATATATATATATATATATATATATATATATATATATATACACACACACACCATATGTATATATATACACCACATCTTCTTAAGCCTTTCATCAACAGATGGACACTTAAGTTGCTTTCATGTCTTGGCAATTGTAAATAGTGCTGCTATGAACATTGGGTGCATGTATCTTTTAGAATTAGTGTTTTTGTTTTTTCTGGGTATATAAGGAAGGGAGCAAGTTTGAATGTTTACTCCATGCCAGGCACTGTGCTAAGACCTTTGTATACATTCTCGTTTAACCCTCACAGTAATTTACTATTACCTCCATTTCATATTCTAGAAACTGTGGCTTCAAGAGGTTAAGTGAAGTGCTCAAGGTCACATAAAAGTAAGTGACAGAACTTGGAATCCAACCCAGGACTGATTTTCAAAACCCAGGTTCCTAACATGTATTCTACTGTAATCATTAAATGAGTAGAAATCATCTGTGCACTTTCTCCCTGTAAAACTCAGGCTGTGGAACCATTCTTTCCTTGCTCATAGAGGACACTTCTAACATGTTTCATAGTTTATTTTTGTCATTTTTTTTTAATTTTAGGAAGATTCAGTCTAAGAATCACAGTACTCCAGTTTTGCATGCAATTGACAGATCTTCCACTCTCCCTGGAAACCTGCACTTGGGTAGGGAGGCTGCTCCACCTCCTCTACCACTTGGTAACCACTGCTTGTGGCCCCTCCAGGTCAGGCGTTAGAATAAAGAATGTTGCAGGTTGGGTTCCCCAGGAGGCAGACTCTAAAATTGAGATTATTGTGCAAGGGCAGCCTTGGGGATTAACATCTGTGGAAGGGAGGGGGCAAAGGGAGAGGCCGATCAATCCCAACAAAGGCTTCAGATGACCCAATGGGGAGCTCTGGAGCTGGGGTGGCCCTTCATCTTGGCCTGAGTTGGAATAAGGCGCTGGGAATTCATTTGTACCCCATGTCGATCAGTCTTTGTATGGGCTACCCCCCTGGAAAGAGCTGTGACCTTGGGCAAGGCAGCTTTCTTCGGCTGAGGTAGTCCCCAAAGAAAGCTGACAGCTGAGGGCCATCTTCAGGTAGCACTCCTGAAAGCTGAGAGAATAAGTCTTTCTTTTCTGAAGAGGGTCTCTATGGCATACCACAGCATCCACTACAGGGAACAATGGTAAGAGGGAAGGAACATCTTCCTGGCCAGATGGTTATCTGACCCTGATGCTCCTTGCGTGTAGCAGATACCAATGCTGATTGTCTTCCTCTCGTGGGGGAAATTTGGAGGGTTCTTTGAAGGTCTTCTTGTCACTAAGGATCTCTTTCCTGCAGTTCTTATGTTGGTGATGAACACTCAGGGTAGCTGCTTAAAACTTCCCTCTGAGCCCCCTTCCATCCTGACTTCCTCGGGTCCATCCTCTGCTGGGTCATTTCACCTCCCAAGCAGGCTTCTTGGGCAGAGCGTTCAAAGATGACCAATGCCAGAAAAACCTCCGCCGTTAGCTCATAAAATCAGACATCCTTGTCCCTCCACTCCAGACATGTAGAACTTTTCAGTGTAGCCCTGACTTTGTGTTCTTCAAGAGGAAGACATGACCTTCCATTTGTAGACTTTCCCAGGAAGGGATTGGGTACTAGGTCCATTGTCCCCCAAGCCCCAGGGATCACCCGTCAAGTTCCCAAACTGGTTCTCTGAAGACCCCTCACTTGGCTTGAGGCGGCTGGAGAAAACATCCCTTCCCTGATAAATCCTCACCACCTGGCTTCTTTAACCTGTCAATGAATTTTCTGCCTTTTCAAGTCTAGTTTAGAAATAGATGATGGGCTAATCTAGAAGAATCATTTTTGAAGTCGGCTGTTGCAAGGCTGGTCTAGCACCTTAGGAGTCCTTGACCTCTATGGCATTACTCTTTTTTTAAATTCTTTATTTTTATTTATTTATTTATTCATTTATTTATTTTGTGTTTTGGCCGTGCTGTGTAGCATGCAGGATGGTTCCCTGAACAGGGATCGAACCCGGGCCTCTGCAGTGAAAGTGCGAATCCTAACCACTAGGCCACCAGGGAACTCCCTTTGGCATTATTCTTAATCAATATCTTTGTTGATATTCGGAGACATTAAGACAACCTTTAGCATGCAGTCTCATTAGACTGCCTTTCACTTTTCTGCCCAGGGCCTGAAAACCCTCTTTGGTTCTAATGCAAGGAGGAGTATTTAAAGGTCATCCATAGGAAGGAGGGAAGGAAGGCGGATATCATGGTGAGTAACTAGCGAAAATACATCCCCAACAAGCAGATTTTTCTCCCAAGTGCTGTCCCTACCAAGAGGGATGTTATATGCCGTGACCAATAGGATCCTGACAAAATAAATGATAAGGCATGACCCAAGTGCTCCATGCTGAATGTAGTACCATGTCATTACTTATTTAACTTAGAATGAACCCCAGCTGTCAAAAATTGTCCCAAACTGCTTAAGCACAGACCTGACAGAAGTTCCTGCAAGCATCACACTCCAGCCAACTACTGGACTTAGTACTGGGTTTGGGAATTAATTCCTATCTAATCTTTATTTAATGTATCTCTAATAATGTCACATTTTTATGACCCATTTATGAATCAATACAGACAAAAAAAGTGTCAGTGTCTGTTTTTCTAACAAATTATGTCCAAATGTTTGATAGTGATGTTTTCAGCTTAACAAAATTAGGGGCTTGGACTTTATGTGGCAAAAATATGTATGCTACCATATAAGTCCAGCTCCATTCTCCTCCAATGTCTCCTTTGGGAATGAACTTGGTTGTGTTCTCACTTTTCATTTGAATCCACCAAGGAATGCTTCCATTTTCTAGCCATGAAATGCTTGATCCCAGAAATCTCGTGTGATGCCATGAGAAAGGTGACATCCATGCAGGCATCCCTTATGGTAAGGCAGACAGAGACAGAGAGCCCATCTATTCTGCAATAAGATGAACAGGGATGTGCCTAGGATGGGTACCACATAATCCATATGTTGAGTACTTCTACATTTCTATACCTTCAAAATAACACTCCCTTTATTTTCACATGTCACACTTTGAAGACAAAGAGCCTGAGCAATCTCCCTGAGCAAAGATACTTATGTGTTCTTTTCACTTGATGATTTGCCCCCAACCATCTGGGCCATGCTTTCACTCTGCATTTTGAGAAGAGTTAAGATCTGCTCTGTACTTTCCCTGGTTGTGACAACCAATTTTCACAAGATTACACAGTCCGTACCAGTGTAATATAACCAACACCATAACCCTGTTCAGATATATAAATCTTAAAATATACTAAAAGGAGTGTCAATCCAGTAACTGGTAGGGGCTTAAATAGCTTTGAATACCAAGAGCTTATTGCTATTACTAAGAAGTACCTGAGTTTTTATAGTCTCCATTCAATTCTAATAATTCCTCTGGGACTTAGCAGAGCATCAGTTCAGTTCTCACATTGTGAATCAGTGTGTTAAAAACACCTGAGACATTGCCCCCAGTCTTCTGGCTTAAGCAGGTGTAAAGTCAAGGAGGATTTGGGGCAACATCTTCTATATATTAGAAAAGTCCTTAAGGGGGAGAATCAAGATGGCAGAGTAGTAGGAAGTGAAACTCACCTCCTCCCACAAATACATCAAAAATACGTCTAAAAATGGAACAATTCTCACAGAACACCTACTGAACACCAGCAGAAGACCTCAAACACCTGAAAGGACAAGAAAGATCTCCATGTAACTGGTAGGATGAAAGGTAAAAGAAGTAAAAAAGAGGAAGCAGGACAAGACCTGTGCCCCTGGGAGGGAGATGAGAAAGAAGAAATGTTCCTGCACCCTGGGAAGCCCCCTCACCAGCAGGGAGATCATCTGGGACAGAAAAGGAGCTTCAGAGGCTAAAGAGGGGAGAGCAACAACCGGTTTGTGACAGGCAGAACAGAGAGAGACCTACACAGATGGTACGTGCTACCACGCTGCGCATCCCGGCCTGAGGTGTGCATCCACTGGTGAGGGTGGGCACTAGGTGCTGAAACTCGGAGCTTAGACGACAGACCTGGAGAGAGAACTGCTGTTGGCTGCATGGACACGGCCCGAAGGGGCTGGAGTGTGGTACAGCTGCAACCAGGGGTGTTTGTGGAAGAAGCCAGGGCCTGCCATAGAAGGGAAGCATCATTGTTAAGTGGCTTGGGAAGAGAGGGGTGGGACTGCCATTACAGCCTCTTTCTCCCACCTCCACAGTCTCTGGGAGAGCTCACCTCAGCTGCCTCATAGGCAGGCTTCGGTGCCAACCACCGCCTCATCAGGCCCCAGGAGCAGATGCCAATGGGTTGCCCACATGAAGAGGCAGGGCTGAAACCACAGCTGAGCCCCAGGGGCCATGCAACTTCAGAAGCAGGGCTGAAATCTCTCTCTGTGGCTGCGTGAGCCACGTATTTACACCTCCCCTGCCGGCTTTGTAAATTCAACACCTGTGGGACATCCAAAAGGACAATGGGTGCTCTCAATGACTGGTCTGGCCTGAGCAGCTGTGGGCTTTGTGGGTGCATGCACATGGGGACTGGGCTGGGCTAGGATCTGAACTGCCTCTATAGCTCCCACAGTGGATCCAGGTGCAGGACTACTGTGACCTGGGACCTGACTTCAGTGGATCTGTGCTGGTGACCTTGTGAAAATGACACCTGAGAGGCACCAGGGCCAATTGCCGGCATTCCCACGGTTGAGGTGGGGCCAAGGATAGTGCCAACAAGAGTGTATTTTGTGAGCTTGCACAATGGGTGAAAGGTGACTCAACAGAGCACACACATCAGTGAACAACGCCGGTGGATGAATACTCAGTGGCTCCTCTCCTAGTGGGAACACTCCAGTCCTGCCTACCTCACACCTCAGCTCAGAAACAGATCTGGGGGCTTCTACTGTAACAACTAAGGAGCAGATCCTGCCCCTAACAGGGCAGTGACAACCACAGAGCAAAGAGGAGGCACTGCTCAACATCCAGTGCAGGTTCTGGTCACCACAACACCAGTCACACCTCTTATCAAGGGGATAATGGCCAACATTCACTGAGGAAAGAGGTGGCAGGCATCCATACTAAAAATAGCCTTTACACGAAAAATATTAAACCCATTCAGGCTACGCAGGGACATTCCCACATAAAACTAGCCTTCCAGTACCACAGTGGATAATTGTTTCTCCTATACTCATAGAGCAAGAGAAATATAAGTAAAACGACGAACCAGAGGAACCACTCCCAATTAAAAGATCAAGAGAATTCTCCTGAAAGAACAATGAAACAGACCTCTTCAGTCTAATCGATACCAAGTTCAAAAAGGAGCTAATGAAAATACTAAAGGAATTAAGAAAGGCCATCCACAGAAATGCAGATTATTATAAAAGAAACTAGAAACCATACAGAGGAACCAAGAAAAACTAGAAAATTCATTTGTAGTGATGAAAGCTGAACTAAAGGCAATGAATAGCAGAATGAATAATGCAGAAGGACAAATAACTGATCTGGAGGATAGAATAATGGAAATCATCCAATCAGAACAGAAGACAGAAAGCCAAATGAAAAAAAATGAAAGCAATATAAGAGACCTATGGGATAATATAAAGCATACCAATCTACACATAATAGGGATTCCCAGAAGGAAAAGAAAGAGAAAAGGGGGTTGAAAATGTATTTGAAGAAATTATGGCTGAAAACATCCCAAACCTAAGGAAGGAAACAGATATCCAGGTACAGGAAGCACAGAGGGTCCCAAACAAGATAAACCCAAACAGACCTACACCAAGACATTATTATAAAAATTGCAAAAGTTAAAGAGAGGGTTCTAAAGTCACCAAGAGAAAAATGAAGAGTTAATTACAAGGGAACCCTCATAAGGCTATCAGCTGATTTCTCTACAGAAATGTTGCAAGCCAGAAGGGAGTGTGAAGATATATTCAAGGTCCTGAAAGTGAAAAATCTGCAACCTAGGATACTCTTACCCAGCAAGATTATCACTTAGAATAGAAGGAGAGAGAAAGAATTTCTCAGACAAGCAAAAGCTTAAAAAATACAACAATAACTAAACATATCCTAAAGAAAATATTGAAAGGTCTTCTCTAAATATAAAAGAAGTAAGGATCTATAGGAAAGGGAAAATCACAACCAAAAGCCACTACCAGAAAAGAAAATTACAAGCCAATATCTTTGATGAATATAGATGCAAAAATTCTCAACAAAATATTAGCAAACTGAATCCAACAACACATAAAAAAGATACACCATGACCAAGCTGGAATCATCCCAGGATCACAAGGATGATTCAATATACACCAATCAATGTGATACACCACATCAATAAAAGGAAAGACAAAAACCACATGATCATCTCAATAGATTCAGAAAAAGCATCAATAAAATTCAACAACAATTCATGATAAAAATCCTTACAAAAGTGGATGTAGGGAGAACATACCTCAACATAATAAAAGTTATTTATGACAAACCCACAGCCAATATAATACTCAATGGTGAAAAGCTGAAAGCCTTCCTGCTAAAATCTGGAACAAGACAAGGATGCCCACTCTCACCACTTCTCTTCAACATAGTATTGGAAATCCTATACACAACAATTAGACAAGAAAAACAAATAAAATGTATTAAAACACACAGGGAAGAGATAAAATTGTCATTATAAGAAGATGACATGGAACTATATACAGAAAATCCTAAAGACTCCACCCAAAAACTACTAGAACTGATAAATGAATTCAGCAAGGTAGCAGGATACAAAATTAACATAATGAATTTGGTTGCATTTCTTTACACTAACAATGAAATAGCAGAAAGGAATGTAAACAAAAAATTACTTTAAAAATCACATCAAAAAAATTAAAGTACTTAGGAATAAACCTCACCAAGGAGGTGAAAGACTTATATGCTGAGAACTACAAAACATTAATAAAGGAAAATGAAGATGATTCAAGGAAATGGAAAGATATCCCATGCTCTTGGATTGGAAGAATTAATATTGTTAAAATGACCATACTATCCAAAGCAATCTACAGATTTAAAGCAATCCCTATCAAATTACCCATGACATTTTTCATAGAACTAGAACAAATAATCCTAAAACTTATATGGAACCATAAAAGACCCAGAATTGCCAAAGCAATCCTGAGGAAAAGGAACAAAGCAGGAGACATAACCCTCCCAGACTTCAGACAATACTACAAAGCTACAGTAATCAAAACAGCATGGTATTGGCAAAAAACAGACATATGGATCAATGGAACAGAATAGAGGGTCCAGAAATAAACCCACACACCTAAGACAATTAACCTTCGACAAAGGAGGCAAGAATATACAATGGAGAAAAGACAGTCTCTTCAGCAAGTAGTGCTGGGAAATTTGGACAGCTGCATGTAAATAAATGAATCTAGAACACACCCTCAGACCATACACAACACTAGCTCAAAATGGTTTAAAGACTTAAATATAAGACCAGACACCGTAAAACTCCTAGAAGAGAACGTAGGCAAAACATTCTCTGACATAAATTGTACCAGTTTTCTTAGGTCAGTCTCCCAAGGCAATAGAAATAAAAGCAAAAATAAACAAATGGAACCTAATCAAACTTATAAGCTTTTGCACAGCAAAGGAAACTATAAATAAATGAAAAGATATCCTACAGACTGGGAGAAAATATTTGTAAATGATGCAACTAACAAGGGCTTAATTTCCAAAATATACAAACAGCTCCTACAATTCAATAACAAAAAACCAAACAATTCAATCAAAAAAATGGGCAGAATACCTAAACAGACATTTCTCCAAAGAAACATACAGGTGGTCAATAGGCACATGAAAAGATGCTCAACATCACTAATTATTAGAGAAATGCAAATCAAAACCACAATGAGGTAACACCTCACACTGGTCAGAATGACCATCATTTAAAAATCTACACATAGGGCTTCCCTGTGGCGCAGTGGTTGAGAATCTGCCTACCAATGCAGGGGACACGGGTTCGAGCCCTGGTCTGGGAGGATCCCACATGCCGTGGAGCGACTAGGCCCGTGAGCCACAATTGCTGAGCCTGCGCGTCTGGAGCCTGTGCTCCACAACAAGAGAGGCCGCGATAGTGAGAGGCCCGTGCACCGCGATGAAGAGTGGCCCCCACTTGCCGCAACTAGAGAAAGCCCTCGCACAGAAACGAAGACCCAACACAGCCAAAAATAAATAAATAAATAAATAAAATTAAAAAAAAAAAGTCTACAAATAATAAATGCTGGAGAGGGTATGGAGAAAATGGAACCCTCTTACACTGTTGTTGGGAATGTAAATTGGTGCAGCCACTATAGAAAACAGTATAGAGGTTCATCTAAAAACTGAAAATAGAGTTGCCATATGATCCAGTAATCCTAATCCTGGACATATACCCAGACACAACAATAATTTGAAAAGATACATGCACCCTTATGTCCATAGCAGCACTATTTACAATAGCCAAGACATGGAAACAACCTAAATATCCATTGACAGATGAATGGATAAAGAAGATGTGGTGTATATGTAGACACACACACACACACACACACACACACACACACACACACACACTGGAATATTTCTCAACCATTAAAAAGAATGAAATAATGCCATTTGCAGCAACATGGATGGACCTAGAGATTATCATACAAAGTGAAGTAATTCAGAAAGAGAAAGACAAATACTATGTGATATCATTTATATGTGGAATCTAAAATATGACACAAATGAACATATCTACAAAACAGAAAGAGACTCATAGACATGGAGAACAGACTTGTGGTTGCCAAGGGGGAGGGGGTGGGGGAGGGAAGAATTGGGAATTTGGAATTAGCAGATGCAAACTGGTATACATAGGATTGATAAACAACAAGGTCCTACTGTATAGCACAGGGATCTCTATTCAATATCCTGTGGTAAACCATAATGGAAAAGAATATGAAAAGAATATATATATATGTATAACTGAGTCACTTTGCTGTGCAGCAGAAATTAAACACAACACTGTAAATCAACTATACTTCAATAAAATTAAAAAAAATAAAAGTCCCTATGTGAAGTACAAGACATATTGTATTATAATCACCATTAGAAATAGTGTGGATAATAATACCATACATTGGAGTAGTACTTTAGGTTTTAAAATGACTTTTACATATCACTCCACAATGCATAATTGGGCAGCTCCATAAATATGCTAGAAACCCCCTCCCCAATAATAATAAATGTGTTATTGGGCAGAGTATGTAGGGGCAACTAGCTCCACCATGTGCCACGGGAAAAAATATCTGACTGCCACTGACCCCATTCAACTAAGAGTCCCAAAGAATCCAAACCTGAGCAGAGGAAACCCAGTCTCTCTCCTATTGTGGCTTTTCTCTCATCCATCAGAAGGAAGTGTAGACCCATTCACCAATGCTTAAGTTTTGTTATATCAGCCTTGCTTACATATGCACAGATATTTCTTGATTCATTCATTTCCTTGGCCAGCAGGAAATAACAAGTGGCAAATAAGAAGAAGACATGTGCAGCCAACACAGACTATCAAATCAGTAGGGTCAAGAAACAATTAGGTGGTTTGCACTTGCCAAATACCCCTAGTTCTCAAAAGCTAAAACCAAAGAGCAATGATAGTCACAGGTACTGACCACATTCAAGTAAAACCACCATCTAGAAGTCACAGAAAAACAGATCCCATCTTCTGCCTATTCTCCTAGCACAAAGAAGAAGTGGGGGAAATCACTCTCTATGATAGTCAAATGAACGATTCCAGGTGGTAAAATTGGAACATTTTATCACTCAAGTATTACAATCATCATGAGAACTACCATGTTGAAACAGGGAGGGAAGGAAAAGTTCACAGCTGGTGGGATTGATAGAGATTGCAATACCTCTGTTTTAAACAGTTGCATAAATTTTGACTCAATGTGAAGATAAGTTACAGGTGTATATCCTATTCTCTATAGAAGGTAAAACATGCAGGAGGAGGAGAAAGAGAGAAAATGGCAGACAGAATTTCATGATTGATATCATATTATGTTTTACATTACATTATGCTGACCAAAGGGAGTGATATATTCTGTTTCTCCCTAGAAATAGCTCAGGGTAAAGGAAGGCTGCCTAAGGATAAAAGGAAAAAGCAACAAAGACCGTATGCCTGGTACAAGTTTATCACATGAAAGATAAATTCTCTTTCTTTCCTTCCTTCCTTCTTTCCTTCACTCCTTCCTTTCTTCCTCCCTTCCTCCCTCCCTCCATTCCTCCTTCCATCCCCCTTCCCATCCTCTTTTTTTTTGTATTATTAGAAAAAATCTAGGAACCTGTGGATTTTAAACCCAAAGATTTTCACTGTTTCCTTTAAGTCTCATAGCTTAGAACTTAGAATAATTTTCAAAGATCTCCTTTCCTTTCATTTATAAGTCATTTCTTTTTATTTGCCTCTGCCTATCTTCTCGTCTCTTTTTGCAGACCTCTTGGTGAAGCAATTTGAAGTCCATGGGTAGACTATCCAGGGAAAAAAAGAACGAAGTTAATTTAAGAGACTCAAGAAAAATCCTCTAGTAAAAATACTTCAAAAGGGATTCCCTGCTAGATTATATTACTTCCTCCTCAGAGTCCCTCTGGGAATACAAATGACACCTACGAAATTGCCATCATTTACCAAAAGAACCTACACAAAGCATCTAATTTTATGACATGCCAGGAAAGCACAGAGCAATGTGTGAATATAAGCAGTGTGAAGTCAGCTTTAAATTGTAGTATTTATTTTTTAGAGTCATTCATAGTGTTCTGGTCCACTTGGACAGGAAATATATATCAAAAATTCAATACTCACTATGATGATATCATAGTAATAACATTTATCTTAGTTTGAATATAATAGTTCCCCAGGTCAGGACCCAATCATGAAGAATATTGGAGTTCTAACTTCAGGGCTAAATTTTACTTGTAAAGTCTTATTCTCTTGGTTTGGTGTATAGGTAGTGCCAGGCTAGAGCTGGCACCTACAGGCCTGAGGGGTAGTTGTGCACGTCTCCTCCCAAATCCATGTTCAGTGACTTCAGGCTGGTAACTCGAAATGAGCAATGATGGGAGTATTTACACTATAGAAATCAGCAAATATGGACTCCTCCTATAATCATCTCCCTGCTTCAAGAGCTGGTTGTTAAACATTCACCAGACACCACTGCACACAGGAAAAGAAAAAAAGAGACAAATATGGCTCATTTTCCTACTTCATTACAATGCAACAGTCCTATTTCATCAATATGTTAGTTTATGTTTCATCGATATGTTAGTTTATGTTTTGCATGGGTGTAGCTGAAAACCAGCATGTTGTTTATCTGGCTGGAAGATTTGCTTCTGATGAAAATGCAAAAGAGAACAAGACACTCTCTGGGATATTCTGTTGATAAGGAGGTTAAGTGGCTATAGCATTTACCTTGCCTGTCCCTATGCAGGGGAATCAGTAAAAGAGAGGAGGAAATGTGACTGTTGTAACCAGTGTCACCTTTGTTTCCTGAGAGCTGACCTCAGGTACTGCACACTGGGGTTCTATCCCTGTGTGACACAAGATGCCTTTTCTCAAGACCCTCTGTCACTACATTGCCCACTTAGCTCCATACTGTTTGTACCTTGGTTTTTATCACTTCCATTTTCTTTGAAAATAAACTGAGAGACTCACAGATGCACCTTTATCCTGTTAGCATATAACACTTTAACAATCTTCAGCAATGCCCCTGGACTCTAATCTTTTAAGTTTCTTACACAAAAACCTGAAGGCATTTGGAAATAATAGAGACAAAAGATCAGAATCTTGGGATGGAATGGCCAAAATAGATAAATTGAAATTCACCAGTGCTTTAAGAATTATCTGTAAAGAGGAAAAGAAAAAAAAATACTACAATTGTATTTGGCTTCCAAGAGTTAAACAAATTGCCCTTGGAGAGAGATATAAGGAAGGTTGAGGGCAGGTGATGGTGTGGAGGCCACAGGGGACCCACAATCAAGGTTTATTTGACCTAGAGGCAGTTATCAGTAAGGGAAAACCTGATGTCACACAACCTCTTTGTCTGAAGCAGCTCTCCTCCCTTATGTAAATCCCACTGGAAACAAGTGCAAGGAGTGTGTCTTCACAGATGTCTCCCAAAGCATGTCCCCAGCTCAGGGATCATTAATCATTGTAGTAGGTAGTTTGGGATTTGCTTTATGTACAAGAACAAAGGGTTTTTTTTTTTCAATTTTGCAAAGCAGAGCCTTGATATTCAAGGACAGTGAAATGGCTCTCATCTATTCCCCTCCTTTATATAAAACCTGCATTTCTTCTTTTTTTCCTCACTTGTCTACTCATGTATGATGCTTAGCATATTCCATCTTGTCTGTAGACTCTTGTATATATCTTGCCTGGTGTGTGTGTGTCAGGGGAGAAGGCTGTGTCATATTCATTTTATCTCCCTTGTACCACTAGCATAGAGTCCTGTTGGGTGCTCATAAACAGTGCTAACTTAAGCTTCTTGTTTGCCTTATTTTGGAGATCTTTATCCATCTATTATTAATTTAATAAATATATTAAGCACATGAAATTAGAGTCAGGTCTAAGTAGCATTAAATTCAATAAAATTTTTCTGCTATAGTTTCTCTTACTATTTTTAGTTTTCAAAAGACAGTTTATTATTTAGCTTATTATATCCATTATGTGGTTTATTATTATCTTAAGCTTCTAGCATTCTGCTTGGCATCAAGTTGATTCTCAACAAATGTTCATCTCTTTCTATTTCCCTCATGAACTCAGTTATTTTAGTTGAGTTTGTTCTCTGATTTTAGATTGTCTCTGAGCCATCTTAGTTGCAGGCTAGGCAGAAGATACTGAGCACATACACACACACACACACACCTTACACCTATTGCCACCGTCACCTCTACCGACACTTGTTTATGTCTATGTGGCTCCAGGATACAGGCAGTGTTTGGTGTGAAGCTTGGGTCATGGGCTCTGGGGTCAAGTGACCTTGTTTGCATCCTGGCCCTGTCACTAATTTGCTTTACTTTCAACAAGTTATTTACCTCTCTCTGCCTCAGTTTCCTCATCTGTAAAATAAGAATAGCTAAGAGGGTGCTTTGGGGATTAAAATAGATGATGTAGGTAAAAGCCTTAGCACTTCATTATAAACAACAACTGTACTTAGCATTCCTTTTAGAAGGTTTCTCTGGACAGCTAGCTCACTGAGGATGGCTCATTTCCCTGTCCCCTCACCTTGGTGCTCCAGAGGAGTAAGGGATGCGTAGGGTAATGAGGTTGAGGATCCAGTAAAAAATCTAAGGCATTCAAATTTGAATTCAAGGTCATTTTCCTGTTCATGTTCTGTGGCCCCTCCTTGGTTTCCAGAGCCCCTTTGGCTTGGAATTTACTTCCTCTCTGTCCTGTAATTCCCTTCCCCACATCCTGCGTACACACACCCCAGTTCACCCCACCCAGTTCTCTTCTATCATCACAGTTTTATAGGGTTTTTAAAATACTTCTGCCATCCTTCCATGCAAAATCTGTTTTCTTTACCTCTGACAATTTCCAAATGCGTATCTGCCACTCCCTCTGCTAAGCTCCAGTATCTAAGTCTCCTGGGCCAGCCTGGGCATATAGGTGGTTCTGGAGATGTAGGAAACAGGTCCCACTTCAAGTGGACTTTAATGGGCAATCATAACTCATTAACTTTCTCTCTTAGAAGTAATATCAGTGAGTAGAAGGTATAGGGAGAAGGTCTTCAGAAATTTCAACATTCAAAGATGGATTTTTTGCGGGAGGACGTAGTAAATTCCCCAAGACTGAAAACCTTCAAGCACAGGCTGAGAGACCACTGCTATTCAGATTTAAAGACTGGAAAGAGGAATCAGTGAGATAACTGAAACCAAGATACCAGGATTCTATTAAAATTTCATGTTATTTTGCATTATGATTATTATAATATTTTAAAGTTCAAAAGTTTTAGACCAAAATAGGACAGTCTGTCATACACACACACAGTCACACACAGACACACAGACACACACACTTCATCCACATTTGGAACTCCTTTTGAAGATTAAATAAGTTGCAGTGAAAAACTCCAGTGAAGTCAAGACCTTCAAATTTTATTTTTGAAAAGAGCACTCCAGAACAATCAGGGCAAACTCAGAGATTAACTGCAGTTCTTCATTTATTTAATCCTCTTTATCGTGTGAAAAGCAGTTCTGCCACTTCCTTTGGAGACTGAGCAGGTACATTTGTTAATAAAAATCTACTTTGCATGTTCCTCTTGCATAAGGGCATTGCTGTAAGCCAATTTGATTTGAATGACAGGAATCTGCTCAAGTTGTGAATGGATCCAATAAATTGGAATACTCTTACCTGAGAGAAAATGGAAATCCCAATGTTGAGTGCATATTTGGAACCAGGCTGGTCTCCTGGGAATAGTGTAAATGCTTTATTACTATGTCTTCAACTTAAAACCCATCTTTCATTTGACATTTGAATCTTTATTCCCAGGGCTTCTTAAGTCTCCTACAATTTTCATGCAAAATATGATTCAGCAAGACTCATTGCATACTTGCTGGGTACAAGGCAGTATGGTAAGCCTTGGGAAAAAGAGAAAAATCAGAAATAGAAAGTTGAATAACACATGGTTCCTGCCTTAAAGGACTTTAAAATCTACTGGGAGAGGAAGTAATGGTTAATACTGTCAGTTAGATTATTGAGATATTTTATTGATTTAACATATTTTAACTGAGAGGTGTAAAGAAAAGACTATTGAAGAGAAAATTTCTTAAGGAAGGAGACTGGAATGAATGAGATCAAAATACTAATGGTCGGGCTTCCCTGGTGGCGCAGTGGTTGAGAATCTGCCTGCTAATGCAGGGGACACGGGTTCGAGCCCTGGTCTGGGAAGATCCCACATGCCACGGAGCAGCTGGGCCCGTGAGCCACAACTACTGAGCCTGCGCGTCTGGAGCCTGTGCCCCGCAACGGGAGGGGCCGCGATAGTGAGAGGCCCGCGCACCGCGATGAAGAGTGGCCCCCACTTGCCGTAACTAGAGAGAGCCGTCGCAAGAACTGAAGACCCAACACAGCCAAAAATAAAGAAATAAATAAATAAAGTAGCTATAAAATTAAAAAAAAAAAAAAAAAAAAAAAAAAAAAAAAAAACTTTAAAAAAAAAAAAAAAAAAAAAAAAAAAAAAAAAAAAATACTAATGGTCATTGTGTTAGAGCACTGAAATTCAAAGTGATTCATTTTTCTTTTGCTGTTTCCACATTTTCTTTAATTGATTATAATTCCTTATCATGAATGAAAATACATATAAGTTTAAAAATTCTTCTGGAGTATTTCCTTACTCCCTAAAACATAACTATCATGTCTTTAGTAAGAGAATTTGCTTTGAGGAGCAAGGAAATGTAAACTTGAAATCAATATCAATATGAATGGAATTTACAAGAGTAGTGGCCTTTATGTGGTGCTGCACATATGTGTATGTGTGAAATGAATATGTGTGTTTTGTATGCATCTATATATCCCTTGCATATCTATCTATCTCTATATCTCTCTATATGTATAGAGATAGATAGATAGATATAGATATATAGACATATATCCCTTGCAAGGGATATATAGATGCATACAAAACACACATATTCATTGCACACACACACATATGTGCTTGCACATACATCTATATGTACATACATATATTCATTGCCAACTCTAGAATGTTCACAAACTAATGATGGGTGTTTTGGGTTCTGTTCCTTGGCTCTTTCATTATCCTAATGATTGAAAAGACAGAAAGTGACCACCTCCCACCTTCCACTTTCCTTAATACTGACAACCGTGGTGGAAGGTAAAGAATATATGACTGGTAAGACTTAGCTCTGAGTTCAGATCCTGATTCTACCACATATTACTTCTCCCTTTCTGTGAGTGTATGAATATTCTCTGGTAGAATGGAGGGGTCAGAAAGATCCCTACTTATACCAGTAAAGGCCAGTCCTTTGCCTGGGTTAGGGATGAAAAAAAAAATTGAGAAGAAGCAGTTTGACCTCTCTTGACCTTAGAGAAAAGCTTTGAAAATCTAACCCATTCCCTCTCCAAGCTTATTGTAGATGAAAACTCTGACCCACATACTCCAAACTCCAAACACCATGCTTGTTCACCAACTTCTGACCCTCCATTACCCTTCAACCTTCTCCACCTACTTTATAGAGGGTGTTTCCATGGCACAGTTACACCAAAGATTAGGTAGAGACAATAATAGCTACTAAAAGCAGCTATTTGTTAAAGGTCTATCACGAGAAAAATTCTCACCTCCATCATCTTATTTAATACTCATGAGAATCTTCCCAGTTAGCTATTATTTTCTTTATTTTGCAGATGTGGAAATGAGGTACAGAGAACCAAGTAATCTGCTTAAGGAGGTCTAGTTAATGAGTGAAAGAACAGGTGTATCACTGTGACACAGTGCTGCATTCCAGAAGAACCAAGGGCACGCTGACCCCATGGATAAAAAATGATGCCAGAATTGGCTGGTGTTAGGGTTCAAGGAGGACTCTGCAGTAGTATGATCTGATTTTCTCTTTGCCAAAAGATCTTTACTTTAAGGAAAGGGGACAAATCTACTTCTGTAGCAGCTCTGGTCATGCTTATCGTATAAAGAGAGGAGGGAGGAGGTGGAGAGGAAGGAGACAACCTTGCAAAATTTTAACTGTTAGATATCTAGAACCAAAAACTGAAACTATTAGATACAGGTTTTTGCAAAAAGTTAGTAAAGTCCATTTTGAGAGCCATAATCAACCATATGCTTAGATTTTTCTCTTTTTGCTCCAAGGACTCCAAATACAAGTTTCCTGTTTTCAGTATACCCTAGTCCTTCTCTTCCATTTGCATGAGAACCTACTGAGACCAAGGTTGTTGTGAATGTCAAAATAGAAACTAACTGGTATAAAATTACTTTGAAAATTTGAAAGAGTAGAGGGATACATAGGAGAATAAAATTTGAGGAATTTTTAATAAGAGGTCATTACCTCCAATCCTATACCTAACATGCGTTTACGAAGTGCTTTGTCCTGTCATCTACCCTCTCTCAGCATTAAAGGAGGCTACTATGAGTATAGAGGCAAAGGCTGCATTAAGCTCCACAGGGAAGCTCAGTGGGGGACCCAGAGGGACTCTGCAGTAGGGGACGCTGCCCCCACTCCCATGCCAATGTGATCAGTGGAGGCTGAGTCAGTGGAGGCTACATCTCCAGGCACTGATCATCATTTGATAATGGGCTGGGCTCCTGTGCCTGATCCCTTTGGTACTTATGTCATGAGCAATAGATCCCCCAAAGTACTAGGATCACCTACTCCAGGTGATTGCATTACCATTTAAGTCATCCTGCTCTGAGTTTAGGATTCCTCCTCCTGCTAATCAAATCATTTACGTACTCAAGCTGACTCAGGGCCAACAGGGAAATTTTCTGGAATATGACTCATAGATGACATAAGGCACTGAGATTGAAAACCACATCCCAGTGCTATAACAATTATAGATCGCTCGCTTACTTTGTATGGAATATATTTTAGGTTTATTTCCATTAAAATGAATTTGTTAGCCCATGAATTGAAATTACAAAGGAGACTTTTTTTCTTTTCTTATCTTTCCACCCCTTCTTGGGTATATTGGTGGAAATAATGAGGCTAGCCAGGTCCTAAATGTCATGGTGAAAAATTTGCAACCTTATCCAACACACTGATTATTCCCTTTATCCCACAGCTGAAGAGAACCCAGGCCTCGTTATCGTCCCTGTGAACAGCAAGGAGACATAAATACACTTTTTATTTTTCTTCTTGTCAATTTAATATAGGTAAGTTTCACACTGAACCAGGAGTTAATAGGCAATAAATATAACTTGCAGAGATGGTCATAGTGGAAAAGACTATAAAAACACTAACCGTTGAAGCTTAATTTTTAGTAAGAAAACAAAATCTACTTTTTGAGTCAAAATGTTATATTTAGGTTATAATTCTTTTTTTAACTTGCAAAATTTTAGCTTTTTTAACTTGTCATATACAGAGAAGACTATATACAATGTATATGTGTATTTAAAGAATAAAAATAAAGCAATCACCTGTATAACCATTATCCACATTACCAGACAGAACTTTGACCACTTCTATTCCCCAGGAGACTGCATTTCTTCTCCAACCCCAAGGCAATCATTACCCCGACTTCTGCCATTGTCATCCCAGTGCTTGACTCTATGGTTGTTTTACCTCTCTGTGTATCCTTAAACAAATATTGCTTAGTTTCACTGAAACTTGCTTATTCCTTCCTTATTATGTTTCTGGGAATGATCCATGCTCATGTGTCTTGCTGCCATCTCTTCATTTGCACTACTTGCAATGTTCCATCGTATGAGTCTATCACAATTTCTTTCCTCAGTCCTCTGTATTAGAGATTTGTTTCTTTTTAGTTCATATCTGCATAACATGGCAAAAGGAAACACAAAGATAAACCAGTAGTGAAATTAGTTATCCAGAGGGTGAGTAGGAAGTGCTGCAGGTGAAAGAAAGAAAACTTTTAGTATACATCTTTTAATGTATTTTTTGATTTCAAACCATGTTAGTATGTTACATATTCAAGAAATTTAAAATATTTCAATAAGAAATAAAAATAATAAAAAACTAAAATTTCATGTCAACAGAAACAAATGAACCTAACTGTATCAATTTTTAATACTCAGAAGAAAAGTAGTAATCCAAATAACTTTTAAACCACTATTCTGACTGTATGCTCGCTGATGATATATTCTCAGGACAAAAAGAACTACAGTGAAACACCTTTTGGTGTTTTGATTGAGTGACATTGCATTGAATTTATACACCCATTGGAGGAGCCATCTTTAAAATATTGGCTTCCTATAGAAAACCGTGGCATATTTATTTACTTTAGACATCTAATTAAGTGTTACAATTTTGTCTTTATGTGAGGCACACATTTTATTAGGCTTATCCATGGCTACTTCATATATTTTATTGTTACTGTAAATAATATCTTCTATTAATTTTCTATTTTTACTAGCATATAGAAATGCAGTGTATTTTTGTATATTGATTGTGTATCAATAAATTTGCCAAATTTTAAATTAATTCTAATAATTTGTTTACAGATTATTTGGGGTGATTTGTTCATAAGCATATCATTTCTGAATTTTATGTCTTATTTTTTTTCTTCCCCAACTGCACTGACTGAATAGAACCTCCAGTGTAGTTCCAATGGGAATGCTATCAATGCTTTATCATTAAATGTGATGCCTTCTGTATGTTTTTTTATGTACATTTTATCTCATTAAGAAATTTCCCACTTCTTCATAGTTTTTGAAAGTATTTTAAATCATGAGTGGATGTGAATATTCTCTACCAAGCTTTCTGCATTTATAGAGATTCCTTTATTTTCCTTTAGCTAAATAATATGGTGATTTAGGTTTATTTATTATTGTTAATAAATAAACCTTGCATTTTTATGATAAATTAAATGTCATTACATTATATAATGTATTTTATACATTGCTGGATTTGGTGTGCTCATTTATTATGATGATTTTTTTCATCTGTCTTCATAATAAGATTGGCCTGTAATTTCTTTTTCTCATATTTGTTCACATTTGGTTTTGGTATTGAGATTAGTCCAGACGCATTAAATGAGTTGGGGAATGTTTTCTTGTTTTCCTATTTTCTGGGAAAGTTTGTGCAAGATTGGAATTATCATCTTTTTAGTTGTAGACCTCACTCACAAATCCATATAGTGGTGGATGTTTCTTTGTGGGCAGATTTTTGACTACTAATTCAATTTATTTAAATGTTACAGAAGTTGTAAAGTCTTTATTTCTTTTGTGCCAGTTTTGTATTTTTCTAAGCTTTCTACATTTCATTTAAATATATTGGCATACAGTTGTTCATAATATCCTCTTCCATCTTTTTAATATTTGCAACGACTATAATTTTTTTTTAAACATCTTTAATGGAGTATAATTGCTTTACAATGGTGTGTTAGTTTCTGCTTTAAAACAAAGTGAATCAGTTATACATATACATATGTTCCCATATCTCTTCCCTCTTGCATCTCCCTCCCTCCCACCCTCCCCATCCCACCCCTCTAGGTGGTCACAAAGCACCGAGCTGATTTCCCTGTGCTATGCGGCTGCTTCCCACTAGCTATCTATTTTACATTTGGTAGTGTATATATGTCCATGACACTCTCTCACCCTGTCACATCTCACCCCTCCCCCTCCCCATATCCTCAAGTCCATTCTCTAGTAGGTCTGTGTCTTTATTCCCGTCTTGCCACTAGGTTCTTCATGGCCTTTTTTGTTTTTTCCTTAGATGCCATATATATGTGTTAGCATACTGTATTTGTTTTTCTCTTTCTGACTTACTTCACTCTGTATGACAGACTCTAACTCCATCCACCTCATTACAAATACCTCCATTTCATTTCTTCTTATGGCTGAGTAATATTCCATTGTATATATGTGCCACATCTTCTTTATCCATTCATCCGATGATGGACACTTAGGTTGCTTCCATGTCCTGGTTATTGTAAATAGAGCTGCAATGAACATTTTGGTACATGACTCTTTTTGAATTATGGTTTTCTCAGGATATATGCCCAGTAGTGGGATTGCTGGGTCATATGGTAGTTCTATTTTCAGTTTTTTAAGGAACCTCCATACTGTTCTCCATAGTGGCTGTATCAATTTACATTCCCACCAACAGTGCAAGAGTGTTCCCTTTTCTCCACACCCTCTCCAGCATTTATAGTTTCTAGATTTTTTTTTTAAGATTTATTTATTGATTGATTGATTGCTATGTTGGGTCTTCGTTTCTGTGCTAGGGCTTTCTCTAGTTGTGGCAAGCGGGGGCCACTCTTCATCGTGGTGCACAGGCCTCTCACTATCGTGGCCTCTCTTGTTGCGGAGCACAGGCTCCAGACGCGCAGGCTTAGCAGTCGTGGCTCTCGGGCCCAGTCGCTCCGCGGCATGTGGGACCCTCCCAGACCAGGGCGCGAACCCGCGTCCCCTGCATTAGCAGGCAGACTCTCAACCACTGCGCTACCAGGGAAGCCCTCTAGATTTTTTGATGATGGCCATTCTGACCAGTGTGAGATGATACCTCATTGTAGTTTTGATTTGCATTTCTCTTATGATTAATGATGTTGAGCATTCTTTCATGTGTCTGTTGGCCATCTGTATATCTTCTTTGGAGAAATGTCTATTTAGGTCTTCTGCCCATTTTTGGATTGGGTTGTTTTTTTTTTTGTTATTGAGCTGCATGAGATGCTTGTAAATTTTGGAGATTAATCCTTTATCAGTTGCTTCATTTGCAAATATTTTCTCCCATTCTGAGGGTTATCTTTTGGTCTTGTTTATGGTTTCCTTTGCTGTGCAAAAACTTTTAAGTTTCATTAGGTCCCATTTGTTTATTTGTGTTTTTATTTCCATTTCTCTAGGAGCTGAGTCAAAAAGGATCTTGCTGTGATGTATGTCAGAGTGTTCTGCCTATGTTTTCCTCTAAGAGTTTGATAGTGTCTGGCCTTACACTTAGGTCTTTAATCCATTTTGAGTTTATTTTTGTGCATGGTGTCAGGGAGTGTTCTAATTTCATACTTTTACATGTACCTGTCCAATTTTCCCAGCACCACTTATTGAAGAGGCTGTCTTTTCTCCACTGTATATGCTTGCCTCCTTTATCGAAGATAAGGTGACCATATGTGTGTGGGTTTATCTCTGGGCTTTCTATCCTGTTCCACTGATCTATATTTCTGTTTTTGTGCCAGTACCAAACTGTCTTGATTACTGTAGCTTTGTAAAACAGTCTGAAGTCAGGAAGCCTGATTCTTCCAGCTCCATTTTTCGTTCTCAAGATTGCTTTGGCTATTCGGGGTCCTTTGTGTCTCCATACAAATTGTGAAATTTTTTGTTCTAGTTCTGTAAAAAATGCCAGTGGTAGTTTGATAGGGATTGCATTGAATCTGTAGATTGCTTTGGGTAGTGGAGTCATTTTCACAATGTTGATTCTTCCAATCCAAGAACATGGTATATTTCTCCATCTATTTGTATCATCTTTAATTTCTTTCATCAGTGTCTTATAATTTTCTGCATACAGGTCTTTTGTCTCCTTGGGTAGGTTTATTCCTAGATATTTTATTCTTTTTATTGCAATGGTAAACGGGAGTGTTTTCTTAATTTCACTTTCAGATTTTTCATCATTAGTATATAGGAATGCAAGAGATTTCTGTGCATTAATTTTGTATCCTGCTACTTTTCCAAATTCATTGATTAGCTCTAGTAGTTTTCTGGTAGCATCTTTAGGATTCTCTAAGTATAGTATCATGTCATCTGCAAACAGTGACAGCTTTTCTTCTTCTTTTCCGATTTGGATTCCTTTTATTTCTTTTTCTTCTCTGATTGCTGTGGCTAGGACTTCCAGAACTATGTTGAATAATAGTGGTGAGAGTGGGCAACCTTGTCTTGTTCCTGCTCTTAGTGGAAATGGTTTCAGTTTTTCACCATTGAGGACAATGTTGGCTGTGGGTTTGTCATATATGGCCTTTATTATGTTGAGGAAAGTTCCCTCTATGCCTACTTTCTGCAGGGCTTTTATCATAAATGGGTGTTGAATTTTGTCGAAAGCTTTCTCTGCATCTATTGAGATGATCATATGGTTTTTCTCCTTCAATTTGTTAATATGGTGTATCACATTGATTGATTTGCGTATATTGAAGAATCCTTGCATTCCTGGAATAAACCCCACTTGATCATGGTGTATAATCCTTTTAATGTGCTGTTGGATTCTGTTTGCTAGTATTTTGTTGAGGATTTTTGCATCTATGTTCATCAGTGATATTGGCCTGTAGTTTTCTTTCTTTGTGACATCTTTGTCTGGTTTTGGTATCAGGGTGATGGTGGGCTCATAGAATGAGTTTGGGAGTGTTCCTCCCTCTGCAGTATTTTGGAAGAGTTTGAGAAGGAAGGTGTTAGCTCTTCTCTAAATGTTTGATAGTATTCGCCTGTGAAGCCATCTGGTCCTGGGCTTTTGTTTGTTGGAAGATTTTTAATCACAGTTTCAATTTCAGTGCTTGTGATTGGTCTGTTCATATTTTCTATTTCTTCCTGGTTCAGTCTCGGCAGGTTGTGCATTTCTAAGAATCTGTCCATTTCTTCCAGGTTGTCCATTTTATTGGCATAGAGTTGCTTGTAGTAATCTCTCATGATCTTTTGTATTTCTGCAGTGTCAGTGGTTACTTCTCCTTTTTCATTTCTAATTCTATTGATTCGAGTCTTCTCCCTTTTTCTCTTGATGAGTCTGGCTAATGGTTTATCAATTTTGTTTATCTTCTCAAAGAACCAGCTTTTAGTTTCATTGATGTTTGCTATTGTTTCCTTCATTTCTTTTTCATTTATTTCTGACCTGATGTTTATGATTTCTTTCCTTCTGCTGGCTTTGGGGTTTTTTTGTTCTTCTTTCTCTAATTGCTTCAGGTGCAAGGTTAGGTTGTTTATTCGAGATGTTTCCTGTTTCTTGAGGTAGGCTTGTATTGCTACAAACTTCCCTCTTAGCACTGCTTTTGCTGCATCCCATATGTTTTGGGTCGTCGTGCCTCCATTGTCATTTGTTTCTAGGTATTTTTTGATTTCCCCTTTAATTTCTTCAGTGATCACTTCGTTATTAAGTAGTGTATTGTGTAGCCTCCATGTGTTTGTGTTTTTTACAGATCTTTTCCTGTAATTGATATCTAGTCTCATAGCGTTGTGGTCAGGAAAGATACTTGATACGATTTCAGTTTTCTTAAATTTACCAAGGCTTGATTTGTGACCCAAGATATGATCTATCCTGGAGAATGTTCCATGAGCACTTGAGAAAAATGTGTATTCTGTTGTTTTTGGGTGGAATGTCTTATAAATATCAATGAAGTCCATCTTGTTTAATGTATCATTTAAAGCTTGTGTTTCCTTATTTATTTTCATTTTGGATGATCTGTCCATTGGTGAAAGTGGGGTGTTAAAGTCCCCTACTATGATTGTGTTGCTGTCGATTTCCCCTTTTATGGCTGTTAGTATTTGCCTTATGTATTGAGGTGCTCCTATGTTGGGTGCATAAATATTTACAATTGTTATACCTTCCTCTTGGATCGATCCCTTGATCATTATATAGTGTCCTTCTTTGTCTCTTGTAATAGTCTTTATTTTAAAGTCTATTTTGTCTGATATGAGAATTGCTACTCCAGCTTTCTTTTGATTTCCATTTGCATGGAATATCTTTTTCCATCCCCTCACTTTCACTCTGTATGTGTCTCTAGGTCTGAAGTGGGTCTCTTGTAGACAGCATATATATGGGTCTTGTTTTTGTATCCATTCAGCCAGTCTGTGTCTTTTGGTGGGAGCATTTAATCCATTTACATTCAAGGTAATTATCGATATGTATGTTCCTATTCCCATTTTCTTAAATGTTTTGGGTTTGTTATTGTAGGTGTTTTCCTTCTCTTGTGTTTCTTGCCTAGAGAAGTTCCTTTAGCATTTGTTTTCAAACTGGTTTCGTGGTGCTGAACTCTCTCAGCTTTTGCTTGTCTGTAAAGGTTTTAATTTCTCCATCAAATCTGAATGAGATCCTTGCTGGATAGAGTAATCTTGGTTGTAGGTTTTTCTCCTTCATCACTTTAAATATGTCATGCCACTCCCTTCTGGCTTGCAGAGTTTCTGCTGAAAGATCAGCTGTTAACCTTATGGGGATTCCCTTGTGTGTTATTTGTTGTTTTTCCCTTGCTGCTTTTAATATGTTTTCTTTATATTTAATTTTTGATAGTTTGATTAATATGTGTCTTGGCGTGTTTCTCCTTGGATTCATCCTGTATGGGACCCTCTGTGCCTCCAGGACTTGATTAACTATTTCCTTTCCCATAATAGGGAAGTTTTCAACTATAATCTCTTCAAATATTTTCTCAGTCCCTTTCTTTTTCTCTTCTTCTTCTGGGACCCCTATAATTCGAATGTTGGTGCGTTTCATGTTGTCCCAGAGGTCTCTGAGACTGTCCTCAGTTCTTTTCATTCTTTTTTCTTTATTCTGCTCTGCAGTAGTTATTTCCACTATTTTATCTTCCAGGTCACTTATCCGTTCTTCTGCCTCAGTTATTCTGCTATTGATCCCATTTAGAGTATTTTTAATTTCATTTATTGTGTTTTTCATCGTTGCTTGGCTCCTCTTTAGTTCTTCTACGTCCTTATTAAATGTTTCTTGCATTTTGTCTATTCTATTTCCAAGATTTTGGGTCATCTTTACTATCATTATTCCAAATTCTTTTTCAGGTAGACTGCCTATTTCCTCTTCATTTCTTAGGTCTGGTGTGTTTTGACCCTGCTCCTTCACCTGCTGTGTGTTTTTTTTGTCTTCTCATTTTGCTTATCTTACTGTGTTTGGGGTCTCCTTTTCACAAGCTGCAGGTTCGTAGTTCCCGTTGTTTTTGGTATCTGTCCCCAGTGGCTACGGTTCGTTCAGTGGGCTGTGTAGGCTTCCTAGTGGAGGGGACTAGTGCCTGTGTTCTGGTGGATGAGATTGGATCTTGTCTTTCTGGTGGGCCCGTCCACGTCTGGTGGTGTGTTTTGGGGTGTCTGTGGCCTTATTATGATTTTAGGCAGCCTCTCTGCTAATAGATGGGGCTGTGTTCCTGTCTTGCTAGTTGTTTGGCATAGGGTGTCCAGCACTGTAGCTTGCTGGTCGTTGAGTGAAGCTGGGTCTTGATGTTGAGATGGAGATCTCTGAGAGATTTTTGCCGTTCGGTGTTACATGGAGCTGGGAGGTCTCTTGTGGACCAGTGTCCTGAAGTTGGCTCTCCCACCTCAGAGGCACAGCGCTGATGCCTGACTGGAGCACCAAGAGCCTTTCATCCACATGGCTCAGAATAAAAGGGAGAAAAAAATAGAAAGAAAGAGGATAAAATAAAATAAAATAAAGCTATTATAATAAAAAATAAGAAAAAAAGTTATTCAGAATCAATTTATTAAGAAAATTTTTTTTAATTTTTAAAAATAGATTTATTAATTTTTTATAATAAAAAATAAGAAAAAAATTATTAAGAAAAAATTTAAGAAAAAATATTTTTAATTTTTTAAAATAAAAAATACGAAAAAACTTATTAAACAAATTTTTTTAATTTCTAAAAATAGAAAATAAGGAAAAAATTATTAAGAAAACATTTATAAGGAAAACAATTTTTTAAGTAAAAAAACAAAAAACAAACAAACAAAAAAATGGACGGACCTATCCCTAGGACTAATGGTGAAAGCAAAGCTATATAGACAAAATCTCACCCAGAAGCATGCACATATACACTCACAAAAAAAGGAAAAGGGGAAAAATTAATATCTCCTGCTCCCAAAGTCCACCTCCTGAATTTGGGATGATTCGTTGTCTATTCAGGTATTCAACAGATGCAGGCACATCAAGTTGTTTGTGGAGCTTTAATCCGCTGCTTCTTAGGCTACTGCGAGAGATTTCCCTTTCTCTTCTTTGTTCGTACATCTCCCAGGGTTCAGCTTTGGATTTGGACCCGCCTCTGCATGTAGGTCGCCTGAGGGCGTCTGTTCCCCGCCCAGACAGAACGGGGTTAAAGGAGCAGCTGCTTCGGGGGCTCTGGCTCACTCAGGACAGTGGAAAGGAGGGGTACGGATGCGGGGCAAGCCTGCGGCGGCAGAGGCCAGCGTGACGTTGCAGCAGCCTGAGGTGCTCCGTGCGTTCTCCCGGGGAAGTTGTCCCCGGATCACGGGACCCTGGCAGTGGCGGGCTGCACAGGCTCCCAGGAGGGGCGGTGTGGAGAGCGACCTGTGCTCACACACAGGCTTCTTGGTGGCGGCAGCAGCAGCCTTAGCGTCTCCTGCCCGTCTCTGGGGTCCGCGCTGATAGCCGCGGCTCACGCCCATCTCTGGAGTTCGTTTAGGCGGCACTCTGAATCCCCTCTCCTTGTGTGCCGCGAAACAAAGAGGCAAGAAAAAGTCTCTTGCCTCTTCGGCAGCTGCAGACTTTTTCCCGGACTCCCTCCTGGCTAGCACCGAAGCCCGAGCCTCAGCTCTCAGCCCCCGCTTGCCCCAGCGGGTGAGCAGACAAGCCTTTTGGGCTGGTGAGTGCTGCTCAGCGCCAAGCCTCTGTGCAGGAATCTCTCCGTTTTTCCCTCTGCGCCCCTGTTGCTGTGGGATCTGCGCTGATAGCCGCGGCTTGCGCCCGTCTCTGGAACTCGTTTAGGCGGTGCTCTGAATCCCCTCTCCTTGCGTGCCGCGAAACAAAGAGGCAAGAAAAAGTCTCTTGCCTCTTCGGCAGCTGCAGACTTTTTCCCGGACTCCCTCCCGGCTAGCACTGAAGCTCGAGCCTCAGCTCCCAAACCCCGCCCACCCCGGTGGCTGAGCAGACAAGCCTCTCGGGTTGGTGAGTGCTACTTGGCACCGATCCTCCGTGTGGGAATCTCTCCGCTTTGCCCTCCGCACCCCTGTGGCTGCGCTCTCCTCCGTGGCTCTGAAGCTTCCCCCCTCCGCCACCCACAGTCTCTGCCCACGAAGGGGCTTCCTAGTGTGTGGAAACCTTTCCTCCTTCACAGCTCCCTCCCACTGGTGCAGGTCCCGTCCCTATTCTTTTGTCTCTGTTATTTATTTTTTCTTTTGCCCTACCCAAGTACGTGGGGATTTTCTTGCCTTTTGGGAGGTCTGACATATTCTGCCAGCGTTCAGTGGGTGTTCTGTAGGAGCAGTTCCACGTGTAGATGTATTTCTACTGTATCTGTGGGAAGGAAGGTGATCTCCACGTGTTACTCTTCCGCCATCTTGCCTCTTCCTCCACGTCTATAATTATGGACCACCTTTCACTCCAAATACTATTTATTTGTGGGTTCTCCCTAATTTTTGATTAGAGTTACCTTGGGTTGTTTTTAAAGAATCAACTTTTAACTTTGTCATGTTCATTGAATTTAATTTGATTTTCTGTTTTATTACTTTCTGCATTTATCTTTATTATTTTCTTCCTTATGTTTAACTTTGATTTTTCTATTTTTTTCCTAACTCCTTGAGTTGAATGATTATCTCATTACTTTTATCCCTTCATATCATAAGCATCCAAGGGCATGTATTTCTTTTTTTCATACTGCTTTACCTACATCCTTCAGAAATTGATAACAGTACTTTCATTATTGTTTACTTTTAAATGTAACCTTATTTGCATTATGATTTGTTTTCTTTTGCCAGTGTACTATAAGTGTACGTCTTAGTTGTGAAAATGTGGGGCTTTTACTTCTGCAATTTATTTCTTATTTGATTCCCTTGTAATGAGATGTTGGAGGGATTTATTTCAGTTCTTTGAAATTTGTTAAGACATTAAATTTAAGGTCTAAAATATGAATAACTTTTATAAATATTCTCTGTGTGTTTAAAAAGAATGTATATTCAGCAATTTTGCGGTGCAAAATCTGTCTATGTATGTTAAGTCCCGTTTCTTAATCTGTCATTTAAATATTCTCATATTTTTACTGATTTTTGGTCTGCTTATTTTATGAATTAATGAAAGTAATGGGTTAAAAATATTTGATATGATGGTGGATTTTCATATTTTTTCTCAGTTCATAACAATATTTTTAAATTGAGATATAATTGACATATAATAGTATATTAGTTTCAGATGTACAACATAATGATTTGATATTTTTATATATTGCATAATGGTCACCACAATAAATCTAGTTAACATCTATATGTAGCTACAAAATTTTTTTTCTTTTGATAAGGATTTTAAGATCTACTCTCTTACCAGCTTTCAAATAAGCAATACAGTATTTCTAACCATAGTCCCCATGTTGTATGTTACATCCCCATGACTTATTTATTTTATAACTGGAAGTTTGCATCTTTTGACCTCCTTCACCCAATTCACCCTCCATCCCCCACCCCCTTGCCTCTGGCAACCACCAATCTGTTCTCTGCATCTATGAGTTCAGTTTTTGTTTGTTTGTTTTAGATTTTGCATATAAGTGAGATCACATAGTATTTATCTTTCTCTCTCTGGCTTATTTCACTTAGCATAGTGCCCTCAAGGTCCATCCATGTTATCACAAATAGCAAGATTTCTTTCTTTTTATGGCTGAATAATCTTTGTACACATGTACTACATCTTCTTTAGTTATCCATCAATGGACACTTCTGTTGCTCCCATGTCTTGGCTGTTGTAAATAATGTTGCAATTAACATGGGGTGGTGAAAATATTTTTTCAAATTAGAGTTTTCATTTCCTTTGGATATATACCCAGAATTGGAATTGCTGGATCATATGGTAGTTCTATTTTTAGTTTTTTGAGACTCCTCCATAGTAGCTGTACCAATTTACATTCCAACTAACAGTGTTGTAGGGCTCCTTTTCTCCACATCCTTGCCAACACATGCTATTTCTTGTCTTTTTAATAATAGCCATTCTAACAGGTCTGAGGTGATATCCCATTGTGGTTTTGATTTACATTTCCCTGATGATTAGTGGTGTTGAGTACCTTTCATGTACCTTTTGGCTATGTGTATGTCTTCTTCAGAAAAATATCTATTCAGATCCCCTATTAATTTTTAATCAGATTGTTGGGTTTTTGCTATTGAACTGTGTAAGTTTTAAAATATATTTTGGATATTAACACCTTATTTTAAATAAATAAATAAATAAATATATATATTATATATATATATACACATACATATATTTAT
Organism: Balaenoptera acutorostrata; assembly: GCF_949987535.1. Classification (NCBI taxonomy): domain Eukaryota; kingdom Metazoa; phylum Chordata; class Mammalia; order Artiodactyla; family Balaenopteridae; genus Balaenoptera; species Balaenoptera acutorostrata. The sequence goes on along the minus strand of NC_080064.1, from coordinate 172,226,104 downwards.
ATAGAAATATTTTCTTCCAATCAGTAGGTTGTCTTTTTATTTTGTTGATGGGTCCCTTTGTTGTGCAGAAGCATTTTAGTTTGATGCAGTCCTGTTTGGTTATTTTTATTTTTGTTGTCTTTGCTTTTGGTAACTAATTAAAAAAATCGGGACCAAGACCAGTGTCAAGGAGATTGTCACCTATGTTTTCCTCTAAGAATGTTATGGTTTCAGGTCTTATGTTCAAGATTTTAATTTCATTTTGAATTAATTTTTGTGTATGGTGTGAGATAGTGCTCCAGTTTCATTCTTTTGCTTGTGGTTGTTCAGTTTCCTTAACACTATTTATTGAAGAGGCAGTCCTTTTCTCATTGTATGTGCTTGGCACCTTTGTTGTAAATTAATTGACCATATATGTGTGGGTTTATTTCTGGACTCTCTATTCTGTTTCTTTGACCTATGTGTGTGTTTTTATGCCAATACCATACTGTTTTAATTACTGTAGCTTTGCTTTGTAATTTTGTTCACATTTTGCTCTATGCATTTTTCAGGTCCTATTATTGGCAAATCAAATTTTAAATTATTGTTTCACCCTGCTGAGCTTTCCTCAAAATGATATGATCATTTTTGCTCCAGATTCTTCTTTCCTTAAAGTTCTATTGTATCTTTTTAAAACAATATGTGAAGATCTGAGGATACAGATGTGTTTCTTGCCCTTATAGAATTTATATACACAAACATGCAGGTGCTAAATATTAGGGCATGTCTCACTCAAGCCTCTTTGTAGTAAATATAGAAATCTTCAACTTCAGAGATTATGAAGAATTGAACAAAAACTAGCTATTCAAATATCGATTTTTAAATAACACTCCCCCCCCTTACATTCATGCCTTAGGCCCACAGGGAAAACTCAAAGGCATTTTTTTGCACTGTCTTATTCATAAAGAATCTTGTAAGAAACACAACTTATTTATTTATGTATTGTCTGCCAAACAACCTCTTCCTCTAAGAACTGTTACTGCTCACATTCACATGGAAGCTGCTTTTGACCCTGACACACAGAAGAATCTTCTTGCTTTTGACCCTGACACACAGAAGAATTATTTAGACCATTTGTGAGCATTTGACACAGGCATGAACAATTAGGGTCTTTCACCTGGAATGCAAAGAAGAAGCCAGTTTTAATAGAGTATCCAAATGATAAGATATGAATCTAGTGATCTGATGCTGGCCACCTTGCTTGTATGTCCCTGAGAATTAGAAGAAGCCAGAGTATGAAGAGGAAAAGAAAAATGTGTATGCACAAAAAAGAGGCAAGAGAGAGTTGAAGAGAGAGTTTTGTTTTTTTCTCTGGTTCTAGTGGTTTCTGAGATCCTTTAAAAACTGATTTTTCTTTCTGCTTAAGTAGTTTACACTGTGCTTCTGTCCCTTGAAACATGTATGTACTTGATAATGCTGTTCATCAAATCTTCCAGCACTGGACACATGAAAGGATTGTACTTCCTCACTCCTGCCTTTCTGGTTGAGGAGAGCCACATGACTAGTTCTGGACAATGTGTTGTGTGCTGTGGTTACAGGTGTCACATCCAGCACGAGCATTTTATTCCAGGACAAAGCTCAAGGCATCCAGAGCTCTTTCCCTCCACAGTGGAGACTGGCAACTATTGAAATGGTCAGTGTGGGTCCTGGTATGAGGTATCCCAGCTGATTCAAGAAGGATGTGTAACGTGAACAAGAAATAAAACTTTGTTATTACAAGCCACTATGATTTTGAGGTAGTTTGCTAGTGTAGCATAAATTAAGTTATTCTGATTGATACACAACCAAAGGATCTTTAACTAAGAAAGCCAGCTAACTTCCAAAATTAACACATCAGTCTGAGACCATTTGTGTTACTGAACTCAGGTCCAGCTGCTTGCCACTCAAAAATTAATACTTGAGAGGCAAGTGTTGGTAGAAAGGAAAGTTGCTTTAATCAGAAAAGCTGGCAATCTGGGGAGAAGGTGGACTCATGTCCCCCAAAACCAACTCTGAAGATTCTGCTTGGCCATGAAAGTTTTTAAAGGGAAAAGGGAAAGTAAGCTCACATAATCCTTGAGATAGGGGTTCATACTTGTCACCATCTCTCACTGTGTGCAAGCTTGTCAACTTTTTGTGATTTTTTTTTCACACACACACACACACACACTGTATTTTATTTTTACAAGAGATAAATAGACTGACACCAAGCATTGTAAATGGATGACCACAACAAAAGCAACAATGATTGCAATTACCAAACACGAAACACACTCATACTATGTCATAATATTGACATTCAGTCCAGTAATCCTCCACTGTAATAGCTCCTTTACTTTGCAGTGAAAATCGATGTGTATATTTTTTGCCTCTGAGTCCTTGTGGCATTTTTTTTTAAAATTCAAACAGAAAGTCACAAAAACTATAATCATCCTCATCAGTTCACTCAGTCCCATGTAATTAATTTTTTTTTTCATCTTGATCATTTGTTAGCACTTTTATGAGTTCATCAGTTTTTCATTAGAGTTCTGAAAATGCTTATTCATTCAGTTCAGCAGTACAGTCAGTTACCAGAAACCTGTACTTGTCAGGGTCTTTTCCATGAATTCCTTGAAGATGAAACCCTCTTATAGGAACATATTTGCAAAAGCATCAGAGTACACCCAGAACTGTCTGTAAATGACAAAAGACTTAAAAATGACCACGGTTAAAGATTTGATGAAAGTTCATAATAATGCAATTGACAAGGAAATTTAGTTATTTCTGAGATATACATTTTAAAGTAATAACTAGAATTATGACTTATAACATTATACCAGAACATATAAGATTTTTAGAAATTTCATGTAATGTCTGAAACATTTATATTAACATATTTCCATACAAATAACCCAATGAAAGTTTAGTATTAGTTGTTTTGTTTGTTTGTTTGTGATTTTTTTTAGATGCTATCTTGTTCACATAGTTTGTTCACGAGATTACTGAAGGGGAAGCTAGGGAAGGGATCTTGTCATCTGTTAATTACTTATTCTTCATGTCTACTTCTTTGACGTATGGCAAGAACCAACAGGTTAGGCAAGGTATTTGTGATCAAAAGATTTGAATGGTGTGCTTAGGCTGAACATGAGTAGAGCATGGGGGCTCCTGATTTAAAATTTAGTTACAATGTAGCTTTGCTAAAGTGACAAGAAAAAGAGACTTCCTGCTGAAGGCAGTTTCCTGCAAAGAGCTGCTTACATTTGCACCTTTATTTGAAGGCATAAGACTGACCTATATATCAGGGTAAGATTTTGTGTTTCTGCCTCTGATTATGTGAAGCTCATCTTTACAACAATTTTTGGCTTCTTATTGTATTAATAAAATCATGCTTTTTAGAAAAAGATGACTATAAATATGATTATTATTTTTTAAAATTTTAATTTGGCTCCAGTTTTTCCCAAAGAGACAATGAAGTCTGAAAGAACAAATTGGATTGAATAGCCTAACCAGGAATTCTCTGTATGAGGCAAAGAGAAGTTGTGGGTTTAGTGATGTGATACAATAAAAAATAAATGTTTTTTGTTCCTGGTTTCTGGCACACAGCTCCTAAAACTCCTCTGGAGTGATAATACTATCTTTTGTATGCTAATGAGGTGACTGGGGCTGTGGATCTGGGTAGCTTCATGTTTGGGGCTTGTCACCATTAGAAAGAGCAAGCCATATTAAAGGGTTGGAATTTCAGTCCCATCCCCCCAACCTTCTGGAAGCAGAGAAAGGCTGGAGATTGAGTTAATTGCTGATGTCAAATGATTTAGTCAATCATGCCTCTGTAATGGAGCTCAGGTGGCAACCGGCCAGCAGGCCTTACCAATTTCCACACATCCTGGTTCCTGGGTCTGGATTCTCTTGATATATTATGAGTGGAAATTCCTCCCTTGTTTGTTAGGATAAAAGCTGCCCACATGCTCACTTTTATTTTGGTAGCAAAAAATGACATACATTCTTTTTTTGGGGATAATGCACCAACGTTTCCAAAACCTCCGAGTCACAAAATCCATAGACTTGATAATACTAGAGATGGAGGTGATCTCAGGAGTTGTCTAAGTTTGGAAAGGAGAAAACAGAAGCCCAGAGGAGAGAGGGCAGTAGCTTGATCCAGGGTGATACCAGTGAAGCTGGTGTTTCGATCCTGGGTATAATTTGAAGGTAGATGCACAAGATTTGCTTATGGACTGTATGTAAGTTATTAGAGAAAGAGAAGAGTTAAAAATGAATTCAATGGTTTTAGCCTGAACAACTGAGAGAGATATATCTAAGGTCACATAGCTGATCAATGACATCTATCAGAGATCAAAAGATAGGGCCCATGTCTTCTGACTGCCAAGTTAGTGTTCTTGCTACTTCAGCGTGGAGATAGTAGAAAGGGAACTAACAGCAGTTTTTATATATTGGGTATTTTTATTGTACATATTTTCATGAGATTTGTTATGTTTATTTTTATCTTCATAGTACCTTGTAGAACAAAGGCATAATTTCATTCAGTTTTAATTTCTGATACATATTACCAGCTACACATTACTTCTAAGTTCATTTTTACAATAGAACTTGCACAGATACCAGAAAAGTGTGTGGTTATCATTCTATTAATGACATAGCATCTGCTGAGAAGGTTTTGTGCTACTCTCCTGGGACCTACGTGGCTTTAGACAGAGAAGTGGAAGGTTGAAAGTTGCCAAGGAAGCAAAGCTCTAATGTAAAAGACTAGATTAGAGGAGCATCAAAGATAGAGGTAAGGGGCAGGGAGGCAAAAGCATATTCACAGTCATATTTCTGCCTCAGATCCTAATCACTGGCTTCTAGGAAAAGAAAATCAATGAGAACAATATGGGAAATGTTTCCCTCAAATAATACCATTACCTCTCAAAGTTTCATAGCACTTAAAGGGAATAAGTAAGAGGCTGAGTTGCAGAATATAATAGCAAAGATCAAAGCAGGACTCTAACTCATTCATTCATCTATTAAGGAAATATTTCTTGATCCCCTATTATATGTTGGGCACTCTTCTAGACACTGAGGATGTAGTGGTAAGCAGAACTCTTGCCATAACTGAGCATACTTATGAATGATTAAGTAAGTATATCATACATACATCACAAAGGAATTACTGGCATGGAGAAAAATAAAGCAGAAAGGGGGAAAGCAAGTGCATGGGGATTGCAGGAGGTGTTACTATTTACATAAGATAGTCAGAAAAGTCCTGTCTAATAAAATAATATTTAGTCAAAGACTTGAAGGAGTTTCAAGTCCCACATGTAAGGAGCTTGGAAGTGGAAACACTGTCCTAACAACAGGTAAAAAGCTAAACAGACTGAAAAATCAGCAACTCTTCTTAGATCCTTAAGAGAAGAAGGACACAGGACAAACAATGTGTCTAAGATTGGAGAGATGGACAGGCAAATACAGGGAATCATGGTTTACTGAGCAGACTCACAAGCAGAAACTGCCATAAGAACCAGTGCCTGGATAGGAAAACTTGAACTGTAATTTACAAATTGCTGGAGGCTCAGTGTGTGTCCTCTAAGAGTTAAAAACTCCAGGATGACCCTGTCATAGGGGTTCCCTACAATATTGCAAAATTAACCTCCAGGAACTGGACCAGGTTCCTGTAGTAAACATAGGAGAAAAATCCCCTCATGCTTCCAGCAGGGGGAAGAGAAAAGGAAACATTTTGAGATACCACAGAGCACACTGTTCTTCTTAACAAGGCCTTCCCTCAGAGGAAACTAGTTAACCAGAACCTAGGATACTATCAGATCCTACTGAACTGGGGAAGGGAAATACCCAATTCCAGTCCTCTCTATCCTGTCCCACCCAAGGGGGAAGAGGAAAAACTGAGAAACATTTGTGAAGTTCACAGTCCAGGGGCGCAAGCTCACTAAAAGACTGATACCTAATCACAGGACTCTACAATTCTTCCCTTCCTCACACAGCTCACTACCACATTACTAAAGGCCTATTTACAGCAGTTTATTTTACTTGGTGTGTCATGTTCAGCTATTAAGAAAAAAATTATAAGACATAATAAAATGCAAAAGACAAAATTTGAAGAGACAGATCAAACATCTGAACCAGACATGGCAGGACTGTTGGAATTATTGGACCAGGAATTTAAAACAGCTATGATTAATATGCTAAAGTCTCTAATGGATAAAGTAGAACACATACAAGAATGGATGGGTGGGAATTCCCTGGCAGTCCAGTGGTTAAGACTCTGTGCTTCCACTGCAGGGGGCATGGGTTTGATCTCTGGTTGGGGAAATAAAATCCTACATGTTGCATGGCCCAGCCCTGCCCAAAAAAAAAAGAAAAAGAAAAGAATGGGTAAGCAATGTAAGTAGAGAGAAGGAAATGATAAGAAAGAACTAAAAAAGAAATCCTAGAGATAAAAAACACAGCAACAGAAAGGAAGAATGTTTTTGATAGGCTTCCTAAGTCAACTGGACACCACTGAGGGAAAAATATCTGGGCTTGAGAATATATCAAGAAAAAATAGATGAGTCCACTATTATAGCTGGAATCTTCAATACCCCTGTATCAGAAATGGATAGATAAAGCAGATAGAAAATCAATAAGGACATGATAGACCTAAGCAACACCATTAATTGAGTGGATATAATTGGCATGTACACTTCATCCAACAACAGAATACATATTCTTCTTGAGTTTACATGGAACATTCTCCAAGATGAGCCAAAGTCTGGACTGTAAAATATACTTTAACATATTAAAAGAGTATACATCACATCTTTTCTCAGACCATGATGAAGTTAAATTAGAAATCAGTAACAGAAAAACAGCAAGAAAAATAGCAAGAAAATCCCAAAATACCCGGGGATTACACAACGCATGTCTAAATAACACATGTGTCAAAAAATAAATCTCAAGAGAGATTAAAAAATATTGTGACTAAATGAAAATCTAAGCACAGCTTATCAAAATTTGTGCCATGCAGTGAAAGCAACGATTAGAGGGAGAGTTATAGCATTGAATTCTTGTATTAGAAAAGAAGACACTAAAATTAACAATCAAAGATTTTACCTTAAGGAACTAGAAAAAAAGAGAAAATTAAATACAAAGTAAGTAGAAGAAAAGAAATAATAGAAATTAGAACTGAAATCAATGAAATTGAAAACAGGAAATCAACAGAAGAAATCAACAAAACTAGACAAGCCTCTAGACCTGTCTCATCCACCAGGGGGCAGACACCAGAAAGAAGGAAACTACAGTCCTGCAGCCTGCAGAACTGAGTCTGCAAACACAGGTCAGAACCTACCCTGGGACCAGTTGTTCCCTGGCCCTTGGGTGACGAGAGGGGAGTGTACTGCTGGGATACATAGGACATCCTCTACTGAAGGCGACTTCTCCAAGGTTGAGAAATGTAACTAAACTACTACATACGTAAAAATACAAATAGAAATGTAAACAAAATGAGACATCAAAGGAATATGTTCCAGACAAAGGAACAAGATAAAACCCCACAAGAACAAGTAAGTGAAGTGGAGATAGGCAATCTACTTGAGAAAGAGTTCTGAGTGATGATTGTAAAGATGATCCAAGAACTCAGGAAAAGAATGGATGCACAGAGCAAGAAGTTACAAGAATTTTAAAACAAGGAGATAGAAAATATAAAGAACAACCAAAGAGAGTTGAATAATAAAATGAAAAATACACAAGAAGGAATCAATAGAAGAATAAACAAGGCAGAATAATGGATCAGCGCTGCCATGAAACTGGATAAAGTAAAAAGAATGTAAAGAAATGAGGACAGTTTAAGAGACCTCTGGGACAATGTGAAACACACCAACATTCGTATTATAGGGGTCCCAGAAGGAGAAGAGGGAGAGAAAGGGAGAGAAAATATTTGAAGAGATAATAGCTGAAAACTTCCCTAACATGGAAATGGAAAGAGTCACCCAAGTCCAGGAAGCACAGAGAGTCCCATACAGAATTAACCCAAGGAAGAACATGCTGAGACAAATATTGATCAAATTGACAAAAATTAAAGACAAAGAGAAAATATTAAAAGCAACAAGGGAAAAGGAACAAATAACACACAAGGAAATCCCCATAAGACTATCAGCTAATTTCTTTTTCTGCAGGCCAGAAGAGAGTGGCAAAATATACTTAAAGTGATGAAAGGGAAAAAACCTACAACCAAGAATACTCTACGCAGCAAGGCTCTTGTTCAGATTTGATGGAGAAATCAAAGTTTTAAAGGCAAAAGATAGAAGAATTCAGCACCTCCAAACTAACATTACAACAACTGCCAAAGGAACTTCTCTAAGTGGAAAAAAAAAACACATCTAGAAACAAGAAAATTATGAAATGGGAAAGCTCACCAGTAAAGGGAATTATACAGTAAAGGTAGGATATCATCCTCACGCAAATATGAAATCAAAACTAGTAATTGTGAGAGGAGGAGAGTACAAATTCAGGATATTTGAAATGCATTTGAAATTAAGAGATCAGCAACTTAAAACAATCATGTATATATACAGACTGCTATATCAAAACCTCATGGCAAATGCAAATGAAAATTCTATAATAGATATACACACAAAAAAGAAAAAGGAATCCAAACACAACACTAACGACAGTCATCAAATCACAAGAGAAGAGAACAAAAGAGAAGAGGAAGAAAAAAGACCTACAAAAACAAATCCAAAACAGTTAAGAAAATGGCAATAAGAACATACATTTCATAATTACCTTAAATGTAAATGGGTTAAATTCTCCAACCAAAAGACATAGCCTGGTGGAATGGATACAGAAACAAGATCTGTATATATGCTGTCTACAAGAGCCCTACTTCAGATCTAGGAACACATACACACTGAACGCGAGGGGATGGAAAAGGGTATTCAATGCAAATGGAAATCAAAAGAAAGCAAGGGTAGCAACACCCATATCAGACAAAGTAGACTTTAAAATAAAAACTGTTACAAGAGATAAGGGAGGACACTACATAATGATCAAGAAGAGGTATAACAATTGTAAATATATATACACCCAACAGAGGTGCATCTTAATTTATATATGCTATAAAATGTTAAGAGCTGTAAAAGGAGCAATTGACAGTAAAACAACAATAGTGGGAGCTTTAACACTCCATTTACATCAATGGACAGATCATCCAGACAGAAAATCAATAAGGAAACACATGCGTTAAATGGCATATTAGATCAGAAGAATTTAATTAATATCTATAGAGCATTCCATCTGAAAGCAGCAGAATACACATTCTTTTAAAGTGCCCATGGAACATTCTCCATAATAGATCACATGCTAGGCCACAAAGAAAGCCTAGGAAATTTTAAGAAAATTGAAATCGTACCAAGAATCTTTTCAGACCACAATGCTATGAAATTAGAAATCAACTACACGGAAAAAAACTACAAAATAACCCAGAAACATGTGGAGGTTAAACAATATGCTACTAAACAACAAATGGGTCACTGAAGAAATAAAAGAGGAAATCAAAAAATACCTAGAGACAAATGAAAATGAAAACAGGATGATCTAAGACCTATGGAGTGTAGCAAAAGTAGTTCTAAGTAGGAAATTTATAGCAATACAATTTTATCTCAGGAAACAAGGAGTATCTCAAAAAACAAAACAAAACAAAACAAAACAAAATTTAACCTTACACTTAAAGTAACAAGAGAAAGAAAAAGAACTCCACAAATTTAGTAGAAAGAAATCATAAAGAGTAGAGCAGAAATAAATAAAACGAGACTAAGAAAACAATAGAGGTGATGGAGCAGCAGAAGCCACAGCAGCAGCAGCTGAGAAACCTGCGGGACTTCCTGTTGGTCTACAATCAGATGACGGAATTCTGCTTCCAGGGCTGCGTGCCCAGTTTGCACCACCAAGCTCTGGATGCTGAGGAGGAGGCCTGTCTGCAGAGCTGTGCTGGGAAGCTGAGCCATTCCAATCACTGCCTCATGGCTGCTTACATTCAGCTCATGCCTGCCTTGGTACAGCGCTGCATCGCAGACTACAAGGCTGCCTCATCTGTGCCAGTTGGAAGTGAAGTTATCATCAGAGAGTAAAGCCAAAGAAAATGGAAAATGAGAAAGTGCAGCAGAAGGTTTCAAATAGACTCCCTCAAAAAAAAAAAAAATAGACTCCCTCTTGGGAGAGCACCGGAATCACAACTAACTGCTGAACAATCATAGACAGGAAGACACTGAAACTCACCAAAAAAGATATCCCACATCCAAAGACAAAGGAGGAGCCACAATGAGATGGTAGGAGGGGCACAATCACAATAAAGTCAAATCGCATAGCTGCTGGGTGGGTGACTCACAAACGGGAGAACACTTATACCACAGAAGTCCAGCCACTGGAGTGAAGGTTCTGAGCCCCATGTCAGGCTGTCCAACCTGGGGGGTCTGAAAACGGGAGGAGAACTTCCCAGAGAATCAAACTTTGAAGGGTAGTGGGATTTGATTGCAGGACTTCCACAGGACTGATGGAAACAGAGACTCCACTCTTGGAGGGCAGACACAAAGTACTGTGTGCATCAGGGCCCAGTGGAAGGGGCAGTGACCCCATAGGAGACTGAACCAGACCTACCTGCTAGTGTTGGAGGGTCTCCTGCAGAGGCGGAGGGTGGCTGTGGCTCACTGTGAGGACAAGGACACTGGCAGCAGAAGTTCTAGGAAGTACTCCTAGGCACGAGCCCTCCCAGAGTCCACCATTAGCCCCACTAAAGAGCCCGGGTAGGCTTCAGTGTTGGATCACCTCAGGCCAAACAACAAACAGGGAGGGAACCCAGCCCCACCCATCAGCAGACAAGCTGATTAAAGTTTTACTGAGTTCTGCTCACCAGAGCTCTACCCACCACCAGTCCCTCCCATCAGGAAACTTGCACAAACCTCTTAGATAGCCTCATCCACAAGAAAGCAGACAGCAGAAGTAATAAGAACTACAATCCTGCAGCCTGTGGAACAAAAAACACATTCACAGAAAGATACACAAGATGAAAAGGCAGAGGGCTTTGTACCAGATGAAGGAACAAGATAAAACCCAATAAAAACAACTAAATGAAGTGGAGATAGGCAACCTTCCAGAAAAAGAATTCAGAATAATGATAGTGAAGATGACCCAGAGCCTCAGAAAAAGAATGGAGGCAAAGATCGAGAAGATGCAAGAAATGTTTAACAAAGACCTAGAAGAATTAAAGAACAAATAAACAGAGATGAACAATACAATAACTGAAATGAAAACTATACTAGAAGGAATCAATAGCAGAATAACTGAGGCGGAAGAAAGGATAAGTGACCTGGAAGAAAGAATGGTGGAATTCACTGCTGCAGAACAGAATAAAGAAAAAAGAATGAAAAGAAATGAAGACAGCCTAAGAGACCTCTGGGACAACATTAAACGCAACAACATTCGCTTTATAGGGGTCCCAGAAAGAGAAGAGAGAGAGAAAACACCCAAAAAATATTTGAATAGATTATAGTCGAAACCTTCCCTAAAATGGGGAAGGAAAGAGCCACCCAAGTCCATGAAGCGCAGAGAGTCCCGTACAGGATAAACCCAAGGAGAAACATGCTGAGACACACAGAAATCAAATTGACAAATATTAAAGACAAAGAAAAATTATTGAAAGCAACAAGGGAAAAACGACAAATAACATACAAGGGAACTCCCATAAGGTTAACAGCTGATTTCTCAGCAGAAACTCTACAAGCGAGAAGGGAGTGGCACGATATATTTAAAGTGATGAAAGTGAAGAACCTGCAACCAAGATTACTCTACCCGGCAAGGATCTCATTCAGAATTGCTGGAGAAATCAAAAGCTTTACAGACAAGCAAAAGCTAAGAGAAATCAGCACCACCAAACCAGCTTTACAACAAATGCTCAAGGAACTTCTCTAAGTGGGAAACACAAGAGAAGAAAAGGATATACAAAAACAAACCCAAAACAATTAAGAAAATGGTAATAGGAACATACATATCGATAATTAACTTAATGTGAATGGATTCAATGCTCCAAGCAAAAGACACAGGCTCGCTGAATGGATACAAAAACAAGACCCATATATATGTTGTCTACAAGAGACCCACTTCAGACCTAGGGACACATACAGACTGAAAGTGAGGGGATGGAAAAAGATATTCCATGCAAATAGAAATCAAAAAAAAGCTGGAGTAGCAATTCTCATATGACACAAAATTGACTCTAAAATAAAGAATGTTACAAGAGACAAGGAAGGACACTACATAATGATCAAGGAATCGATCCCAGAAGAAGCTTAACAGTTATAAATATATTTGCACCCAACATAGGAGCACGTCAATACATAAGGCAACTGCTAACAGCTATAAAAGAGGAAATCGACAGTAACACAGTAATAGTGGGGGACTTTAACACCTCACTTACACCAATGGACAGATCATCCAAACAGACAATTAATAAGGAAACACAAGCTTTAAATGACACAATAGACCAGTTAGATTTAATTGAAATTTGTAGGACATTAAATCCAAAAACAGCAGATTACACTTTCTTCTCAAGTGCACACGGAACATTCTCCAGGATAGATCATATCTTGGGTCACATATCAAGCCTCAGTGAATTTAAGAAAATTGAAATCATATCAAGCATCTTTTCTGACCACAATGCTATGAGATTAAAAATCAATTACAGGGAAAAAATGTAAAAAACATAAACACATGGAGGGTAAAAAATACGTTACTAAATAACCAAGAGATCACTGAAGAAATCAAAGAGGAAATCAAAAAATACCTAGAGACACATGACAATGAAAACACAACGATCCAAAACCTATGGGATGCAGCAAAAGCAGTTCTAAGAGGGAAGTTTATATCAATACAATCCTACCTCAAGAACAACCTAACCTTACACCTAAAAGAACTAAAGAAAGAAGAACAAATAAACCCCAAAGTTAGTAGAAGGAAAGAAATCTTAAAGATCAGAGCAGAAATAAATAAAAAGAAACAAAGAAGACAATAGAAAAGATCAATAAAACTAAAAGCCGGTTCTTTGAGAAGATAAACAAAATTGATAAACCATTAGCCAGACTCATCAAGAAAAAGAGGGAGAGGACTCAGATCAATAAAATTAGAAATGAAAGAGGAGAAGTTACAACAGACACCGCAGAAATACAAAGCATCCTAAGAGACTACTACAAGCAACCCTATGCCAATAAAATGGACAACCTGGAAGAAATAGACAAATTCTTAGAAAGGTATAACCTTCCTGGTTTCTTCCTGAACCAGGAAGAAACAGAAAATATGAACAGACCAATCACAAGTAATGAAATTGAAACTGTGATTAAAAGTCTTCCAACAAACAAAAGTCCAGGACCAGATGGCTTCACAGGTGAATTCTATCAAACATTTAGAGAAGAGCTAACACCCATTCTTCTCAAACTCTTCCAAAAAATTGCAGAGGAAGGAACACTCCCAAACCTATTCTATGAGGCCACCATCACCATGATACCAAAACCAGACAAAGATACTACAAGAAAAGAAAATTACAGACCAATATCACTGATGAATATAGATGTAGAAATCCTCAACAAAATACTAGCAAACAGAATCCAAAAACACATTAAAAGGATCATATACCATGATCAAGTGGGATTTATCCCAGGGATGCAAGGATTCTTCAATATACACAAATCAATCAATGTGATACACCATATTAACAAATTGAAGAATAAAAACCATATATCATCTCAATAGATGCAGAAAAAGCTTTTGACACAATTCAACACCCATTTCTGATAAAAACTCTCCAGAAAGTGGGCAAAGAGGGAACTACATCAACATAATAAAGGCCATATTCGACAAACCCACAGCAAAGATCATTCTCAATGGTGAAAAACTGAAAGCATTTCATCTAAGATCAAGAACAAGAAAAGGATGTCCACTCTCACCACTATTATTCAACATAGTTTTTGAGGTCCTAGCCACAGCAATTGGAGAAGAGAAAGAAACAAAGAATCCAAATTGGAAAAGAATTAAACTGTCCCTGTTTGCAGATGGCATGATACTATACAGAGCAAATCCTAAAGATGCCACCAGAAAACTACTAGAGCTAATCAATGAACTTGGTAAAGTTGCAGGGTACAAAATTAATGCACAGAAATATCTTGCATTCCTATACACTAACACAAAAAATCTGAAAGAGAAATTAAGGAAACAATCCCATTTACCATTGCAACAAAAAGAATAAAATACCCAGGAATAAACCTACCTAAGGAGCCAAAAGACTTGTATGCAGAAACTGTAAGACACTGCTGAAAGAAATTAAAGATGATAAAAACCGATGGAGAGATATACCATGTTCTTGAATTGGAAGAATCAATATTGTGAAAATGGCTATACTACCCAAAGCAATCTACAGATTTAATGCAATCCCTATCAAATTACCAATGGCATTTTTTTACAGAACTAGAACAGAAAATCTTTAAATTTGTATGGAGACACAAAAGACCCTGAATAGCCAAAGCGGTCTTGAGGGAAAAAAATGGAGCTGGAGGAATCAGACTCCCTGAGTTCAGACTATACTACAAAGCTACAGTAATCAAGACAATATGGTACTGGCACAAAAACAGAAATATAGATCAATGCAACACAATAGAAAGCCCAGAGATAAACCCACCCACCTATGGTCAACTAATCTATGACAAAGGAGGCAAGGATATACCATGGGGAAAAGAAAGTCTGTTCAATAAGTGGTGCTGGGAGAACTGGACAGCTACATGTAAGAGAATGAAATTAGAACACTCCCTAACACCATACACAAAAATAAACTGAAAGTGAATTAGAGATCTAAATGTAAGACTAGACACTATAAAACTCTTAGAGGAAAACATAGGAAGAACACTCTTTGACATAAATCACAGCAAGATCTTTTTTGATCCACCTCCTAGAGTAATGGAAATACAAACAAAAATAAACAAATGGGACCTAATGAAACTTTAAAGCTTTTGCACAACAAAGGAAACTACAAACAAGATGAAAAGGCAACCCTCAGAATGGGAGAAAATATTTGCAAAGAAATCAATGGACCAAAGATTAATCTTCAAAATATAAAAACAGCTCATGCAGTTCAATATTAAAAAAACAAACAACCCAATCCATAAATGGGCAGAAGACTTAAATAGACATTTCTTCAAAGAAGACATACAGATGGCCAAGAAGCACATGAAAAGTTGCTCAACATCACTAATTATTAGAGAAATGCAAATCAAAACTACAGTGAGGTATCACCTCACACCAGTTAGAATGGGCATCATCACAAAATTTACAAACAACAAATCCTGGAGAGGGTGTGGAGAAAAGGGAACCCTCTTGCACTGTTGGTGGGAATGTAAATTGATACAGCCACTATGGAGGACAGTATGGAGGTTCCTTAAAAAACTAAAAATAGAATTACCATATGACCCAGCAATCCCACTACTGGGCATATACCCAGAGAAAGCCATAATTCAAAAAGACACATGCACCCCAATGTTCATTGAAGAACTATTTACAATAGCCAGGACATGGAAGCAACCTAAATGCCCATCGACAGACGAATGGATAAAGAAGATGTTACATATATACAATGGAATATTACTCAGCCATAAAAAGGAATGAAATTGAGTCATTTGTAGAGATGTGGATGGATCTAGAGACAGTCATACAGAGTGAAGTACGTCAGAAAGAGAGAAACAAATATTGTATATTAACGCATATATGTGGAACCTCGAAAAATGGTACTGATTAACCAGTTTGCAGGGCAGAAATTAAGACATGGATGTACAGAACAAATGTATGGACACCAAGGGGGGAAAGGCGGTGGTGGTTGTGTGATGATTTGGGAGATTCGGATTGACATATATACACTAATATGTATAAAGTGGATAACTAATAAGAACCTGCTGTATAAAAAAATATATAAAATTAATTTAAAAATAGAGAAAACAATAGAAAAGACCCATGAAACTAAAACTGGTTCTTTGAAAAGACAAACAAAATTGATAAACCTTTAGCCACACTCATGAAGAAAAAAAAGGGAGAAGACTGAAATCAATAAAATTAGAAATGAAAAAGAAGTTACAACTGTCACCACAGAAATACAAAGGGCCATAAGAGACTACTACAGGCAACTATATGGCAATAAAATGGACAACCTAGAACAAATGGACAAATTCTTAAAAAGGTACAATTTCCTAAGACTGAATCAGGAAGAAATAGAAGATATGAACAAACCAATTACGAGTATTGAAATTGAATCTTTGATCAAAATACTCCCAACAAGCAAAAGTTCAGTACCAGATGGCTTCACAGGCAAATTCTATCAAACATTTAGAGAAGAGTTAATTTCTATCCATCTGAAACTATTCCCAAAAATTGCAGAGGAAGGAACACTCCCCAACTCATTCTATGAGGCCATCACCGTGATACCAAAACCAGACAAAGATATCACACAAAAAGAATATTACTGGCCAATATCACTGATGAATATAGACCCAAAAAACCTTGAAAAAAACTAGCAAACCAAATCCAACAACACATTAAAAGGATCATACACCATGATCAAGTAGCGTCTATCCCAGGGATGCAAGAATTTTTCAATATCCCCAAATCAATTAGTATGATACACCACATCAACAAATTGAAGAATAAAAACCATATATCATCTCAATAGATGCAGAAAAAGCATTTGATAAAATTCAACATCCATTTATGATAAAAATTCTCCAGAAAGTGGTCAAAGAGGTAACCTACCTCAACATAATAAAGGCCATATATGACAAACCCACAGCTATCATTATACTCAATGGTGAAAAGCTGAAAGCATTTCCTCTAAGATCAGGAACAAGACAAGGATGTCTACTCTCACCACATTTCTTTGACATAGGTATGGAAGAAATCCTAGCCACAGCCACCAGAGAAGAAAAAGAAATAAAAACGATTCAAATTGAAAAAGAAGAAGTAAAACTGTCACTGTTTGCAGATGACATTATACTATGCATAGAAAATCCTAAAAATGCTACCAAAAAACTACTAGGCCTCATCCATCAATTCAGTAAAGTTGGAGGATACAAAATTAATACACAGAAATCTGTTGCATTTCTATACACTAACCAAAAAAGTTCAGAAAGAGAAATTAAGGAAACAATCCCATTTACAACTGCATCAAAAAGAATAAAATACCTAGGAATAAACCTACTTAAGGAGGCAAAAGACCTGTACTCTCAAAACTATGAGGCTGATGAAAGAAATCGAAGATGATACAAACAGACAGAAAGATATACCATGTTCTTGGATTAGAAGAATCAATATTGTCAAAACGACTATACTACTCAAGACAATGTACAGATTCAATGCTATCCCTATTAAATTATCAATGGCATTTTTCACAGAATTAGAACCAAAAATTTAAAACTTTCTGTGGAGACACAAAAGACCCTGAAGAGCCAAAGCACTTCTGAGAAGGAAAAATGAAGCTGTAGGAATCAGGCTCCCTAACTTCAGACTATACTACAAAGCTACAATTATCAAAACAGTATGGTACTGGCACAAAAACAGAAATATGGATCAGTGGAACAGGATAGAAAGCCCAGAAATAAACCTACACACCTGTAATTAATTAATCTATGACAAAGGAGGCAAGAATATGCAGTGGAGAAAAGACAGTCACTTCAGTAAGTGGTGCTGGGAAACCTGGACAGCTACATGTAGAAGAATGTAATTAGAACATTCACTAACACCACACACACACACAAAATTCACAATGGGTTAAAGACCTAAATGTAAGACTGGATACTCCTAGAGGAAAACATTGACAGGACACTTTAACATAAATTGCAACAATATCTTTTTGGATCCTTCTCCTAGAATAATAGAAATGAAAACAAAAATAAACAAATGGGACCTAATTAAACTTAGAAGCGTTTTCACAGCAAAGGAAACCATAAACAAAATAAAAAGCCAACCTACAGAATGGGAGAAAATATTTGCATATGAAGGGACTGACAACAGATTAATCTCCAAAATATACAAACCGGTCATATAGCTTTATATCAAAAAAGCGAAGACATTTCTCCAAAGAAGACATACAGATGGCCAAAAGGCACATGAAAAGGTGCTCAATATTGCTAATTATTAGAGAAATGCAAATCAAACTACAATGAGGTATCACCTCACAATGGTCAGAATGGCCGTCATCAAAAAGTCTACAAATAATAAATGCTGGAGAGGGTATGGAGAAAAAGGAACCCTACTACACTGTTGGTGGGAATGTAAATTGGTACAGCCACTATGGAGAAGAGTGACTAAAAATAGAGCTACCATATGATCCTGCAATCCCACTCCTGGGCATATATCTGGAGAAAAACATAAGTTGGAAAGATACATACCCCCAATGTTCACTGAAGCACTATTTACAATAGCCAAGACATTTGCCTTATGCATTGAGGTGCTCCTATGTTGGGTGCATAAATATTTACAATTGCTATATCTTCATCTTGGATTGATCCCTTTATCATTATGTAGTGTCCTTCTTTGTCTCTTGTAATAGTCTTTGTTTTAAAGTCAATTTTGTCTGATATGAGAATTGCTACTCCAGCTTTCTTTTGATTTCCATTTGCATGGAATATCTTTTCCCATCCCCTCACTTTCACTCTGTATGTGTCCCTAGGTCTGAAGTGGGTCTCTTGTAGACAGCATATATTCAGGTCTTCTTTTGCATCCATTCAGCCAGTCTGTGTCTTTGGGTTGGAGCATTTAATCCATTTACATTAAAGGTAATTATCAATATGTATGTTCCTATTACCTTTTTCATAAGGTTTTGTGTTTGTTTTTGTAGGTCTTTTCCTTCTCTTGTGTTCCCCGCCTAGAGAAGTTCCTTTAGCATTTGTTGTAAAGCTGGTTTGGTGGTACTGAATTCTCTTAACTTTTCAATGTCTGTGAAGATTTTTATTTCTGTGTCGAATCTGAATGAGATCCTTGCTGAGTAGAGTAATCTTGGTTGTAGGTTTTTCCCTTTCATCACTTTAAATATGTCCTGCCACTCCTTTCTGGCTTGCAGAGTTTCTGCTGAAAAATCAGCTGTTAACCTTATTGGAATTCCCTTGTATGTTATCTGTTGCTTTTCCCTTGCTGCTTTTATTATTTTTTCTTTGTATTTAACTTTTGATAGTTTGATTAATATGTGTCTTGGCATGTTTCTCCTTGGATTTATACTGTACGGGACTCTCTGCGCTTCCTGGACTTGAGTAGCTATTTCCTTTCCCATGTTAGGTAAGTTTTCAACTATAATCTCTTCAAATATTTTCTCAGACCCTTTCTTTTTCTCTTCTTATTCTGGGACCCCTATAATTTGAATGTTGGTGCGTTTAATGTTGTTCCAGATGTCTCTGAAACTGTCCTTAATTTTTTTCTTTCTATTTTCATTATTCTGCTCTGTGGCCGTTATTTCCTTTATTCTATCTTCCAGGTCACTTATCCATTCTTCTGCCTCAGTTATTCTGCTATTGACTTCTAGAGTATTTTTAATTTCATTTATTGTGTCGTTCATCATTGTTTGTATGCTCTTTACTTTTTTAGGTCCTTGTTAAACGTTTCTTGTATTTTCTCCATTCTATTTCTGAGATTTTGGATCATCCTTACTATCACTATTCTGAATACTTTTTCAGGTTGACTGCCTATTTTCTCTTCATTTGTTTGGTCTGGTGGGTTTTTACCTTGCTCCTTCATCTGATGTATATTTCTCTGTCTTCTCCTTTTGCTTAACTTACTGTGTTTGCGGTCTCCTTTTCACAACCTGCAGGTTCGTAGTTCCTCTTATTTTTGGTGTCTGCCCCCAGTAGGTGAGGTTGGTTCTTGTAGGCTTTCTGGTGGGGGAGACTGGTGCCTGTGTTCTGTTGGGTGGGGCTGAATCTTGTCCCTCTGGTGGGCAGGGCCATGTCCAGTGGTTTGTTTTGGGGTGTCTGTGAACTTCATATGACCTTAGATAGCCCCTCTGCTAATGGGTGGGGTTGTGTTCGTGTCTTGCTTGTGTTTGGCATGGGGCATCCAGCACTGGAACTTGCTGGCCATTGGGTGGAGCTGGGTCTTAGCTTTGAGACGGAGATCTCTGGGAGAGCTGTCACCAACTAATATTACATCGGGCTGGAAGTTCTCTGGTTGTCCAGTGTCCTGGACTTGTCTCTTCCACATTGGAGGCTCAGACCTGACACGTGGCTAGATCACCAAGTCCCTGCCAGCCATGTTGCATGGAAGAAAAGTAAGAAATAGAAAACCCAAAGAACCCCCCAAAAATGAACAGACAGAACTCCAAGACAAATGGTTAAGGCAAAAGTAAACAGACAAAATCCACAAAGAAACATACACACACACACTCACAAAAAGAGGAACAAAAATAAAGGAAGAGAGCAACCAAACCAATAAACAAACCCACCATTGAAAACAGGCACTAAAAACTAAACTAAGATAAACATAAAAGCAGAAACAAATCACATGCAGAAACCAAATCCCAAGTCTAAATTTGTTCCCAAAGTCCACTGCCTCAATTTTGGGAACAATCATTGTTTATTCAGGTATTCCACAATTGCAGGGTTTACCAAGCTGATTGCAAGGATTTAATCTGCTGCTCCTGAGGCTGCACAGAGAAATTTCCCTTTCTCTTCTTTGTTTACACAGCTCCTGGGGTTCAGCTTTGGTTTTGGCCCCACCCTGCATGTAGGCTGCCCTCAAGCATCTGTTCCCTGCCCAAAGAGGAGAGAGTTAAAGCAGCAGCTGCTTAGGGCTCTCTTGGTCACTGAGGCTGGGGATAGGGAGGGGTACAGTAGTCATAACTGGAATGCAGCGTGTGACTGTGGAGGCTGGTGTGACATTGCAACAGCCTGAGGCACACCATGTGTTCTCCCGGGGAAGTTGGCCCTAGATCACGGGTCCCTGGAAGTGGTATGCTGCACAGGCTTCGGGGTGTGGGTGGTGACCTGTGCTTGCACACCAGATTCTTGGTGGCAGCAGCGGCAGTGGTAGCGGTCCATGCCCACCTCTGGGGTCCAAGATGATAGCTGCAGCTCACACCCGTCTCTGGAGCTTGCTTAGGTGGTGCTCTGCCTTCTGTGTGCACACAGAGCAAGAAGCCCCTCTCCTCATGCAACCTGAAACAATGGTCTCTTGCCTCTCCGGCAAGTCCAGATTTTTTCCCGGACTCCCTCCCGGCTAGCTGTGGTGCACTAGCCCCCTTCAGGCTGTCTTCACTCAGCCAACCCCAGTCCTCTCCCTGGGATCTGACCTCCGAAGCTCAAGCCTCAGCTCCCAGCCCCCACCCACCCCAGCAGGTGAGCAGACAAGCGTCTCAGGCTGGTGGGTGCTGGTTGGCACCAATCCTCTGTATGGGAATCTCTCTGCTTTGCCCTCTGCACCCCTGTTGCTGTGCTCTCCTTTGTGGCTCCAAAGCTTCCCCACCAGTGGCTCCTGTCCCCACCAGTGAAGGGCCTTCCTAGTGTGTGGAAACTTTTCCTCCTTCACAGCTCCTTCCCACTGGTGCAGGTCCCGTCCCTATTCTTTTGTCTCTGTTTTTTCTTTTTTCTTTTGCCCTACCCAGGTATGTGGAGATTTTCTTGCCTTTTGGGATGTCTGAGGTCTTCTGCCAGCGTTCAGTAGGTGTTCTATAGGTGTTGTTCCACATGTAGATGTATTTTTGATGCATTTGTTGAGAGGAAGCTGATCTCCCCTTCTTACTCCTCTGCCATCTTGAAGGTCTTCTCAGGAACTGAATTCTGCCAATAACCAGAATAAGCCTGGAAGAGGACACCAAGCTCCATATGAGAAACTATCCCTTGCCATCACCTTGACTGCAATCTTGTCCTGGGCAGAGGACCCAGTTAAGCCATTCTCAACTTCCTGATCCACAGAAACTGTGAGATAATAAATGGATGTTGTTTAAGCAATAAGTAATTTATGGTAATTTGTCATATAGCACCTGAAAAATAACACATCATATTGTTCAATAATAAGACAAACAATTCAAGTTTTTAAAAATCAGCAAAAAATTTAACAGATATTTCACAAAAGAAGACATACAATGACCATAAGCACCTGAAAAGATGCTCAATATCATTAGGCATCAGTGAAATAAAGATTAAAATGAAAATTAGGTATTATTACATGCCCACAAAACACCACTTTTTAAAAAAATAGATTAACTGGGAATGTATGCATATAAAATGTTACAACCACTTTGGATAATGGTTTGACAGTTTCTGATAGAGTTAAACATGTACCTATTCTATGATCAGCCAATTCCACTCCTAGGTATATATTTCCAAGAGAAATGAAAACATATGTCCACAAAAAGATTTATAAATAACTATTCATAGAAAGTTTATTCACATTAGTGAAAACCTGGAAATAATATCCACCAGTAGGAGAATGGATTTAAAAAATTGTGAATACTACTCAGCAATAAAAAAAGTCACATACTACAGATACATGCAATAATGTGGATGAATCCCAAACACATTGCATTGGGCAGAGAAATCATACACAAATGAGCTCATATCATGTAATTTCTTACATAAGAAATTCAATAATATGTGGAAGGAATATATGGTGATAGAAATCAGAATCATAGTTGCCCCTAGGAGAAGAAAGGCTAACTGGAAAGTTGCACAAGAGAATTTTCAAGAGTGATGGAAATGTTCCATATCTTGATTGGCTACCTAGGTAAATACATTTGAAAAAATATTTGCCTTTGTGTACATTATACTTTTATTTTTTTTAATGTTTAAAAAACTATGAAAGGAAAAAGAATGAGTAGAAATGATCATTGATGTTTTGTTGAAAAAGAGAATAAGGAAAGTAGAAAGTAGCTGGAGCAAGACATGGGGCCTAGTGAGGAATTTTTTTAATGTTTACAAATAGAGCAGCGTATTTGTATGCTGACTGCAGTGCTCCAGTAGATGGGGGAAATCGATAATGCAGGAGAGAAAGGGGAGATCAGCTGGAATCATGGCCTTGAGTGGGTGAGAGAGAAGGGGATCTAATGCCCAAAGGGAAGTTTGGCTTTAGACAGAAACATAATTCATCTGAAGTAAGAAGGCAGAAGGCAGGGAATATAGTAAAGAATGAGAGAGAGTGGTGCGGGGCCCAGGGTGCTAGTTTTGGAGTCAATACTCCAGGATTTCTGCAATTTACAGTTACTAGATGGATAAAGTAATTAGTGCCCTACTTTCCTCACAAGAATGTAGTGATTATTAAATGAGACTAAGTTTGTGAAGTAATAGTGCCTATAAAAATAATAAAACTTGCTACAAATGTTATAATAGATAATGAGACTTGCACTGGAGTAGACGGGCTTATCAGGTCATGGACTCTGCATCTTGGATTGTTTACAGAGGGGATCCCTTTGATGTGTGGAAGGTTGGACTAGGTGATTTCTAAGGTACCTTACCCATCTTGGCTGTTATGAGTAATGCTGCAATAAACATGCACATATCTCTTAGAGATCCTGATTTCACTCCTTTTGGGTATATACCCAGAAATGGAATTGCTGGATCATATGGTAGTTCTATTTTTAACTTTTTGAGGAACCTCCATAATATGTTTTCCATGGTAGCTGCACCAATTTACATTGCCTCCAACTGTGCACAATAGTTCCCTTTTCTCCACATCCTAGCCATCACTTGTTATCTATTATCTTTTTGATAATAGATATTCTAAGAGGTATCAGGTGATATCTCATTATGATTTTGATTTGTATTTCCTTGATGATTATTGAGGTTGAGCACTTTTTCGTATACCTGTTGGCCATTCATATGTCTTCTTTGTAAAAATGTCTATTCAGTTTCTCTGCCCATTTTTAATTGGATTTTTTTTTTTTTGGCTGTTGAGTTGTATGAGTTCCTTTTATATTTTTGATATATGTTTGGCAAATATTTTCTCCTATTCCATATATTGTCTTTTCATTTTGCTGATGGTTTCCTTTGCTGTGCACTATCTAAGTGTCCATGAATGAATGAATGAATGAATGAAGAAAATGTGGTACACACACACACACAAAATAGAATACTCTTCAGCCATAAAAAGGAAATTTGTGATGACATAGATGAAGCCAGAGGACTATCCTAAGTGAATTAAGCTAGACAGAGAAAGACAAAATGCTATATGATCTCACTTATATGTGGAATTTTAAAAAGTCAGACTCATTTAATCAGAGAGTAGAACAGTAGTTTCCAGGAGTTGTGGGGGTGTGGGGTGGGAAAAGGTATTGATCAGTTAAAAGATGAATAAGTTCTGGGAATCTAATGTACAGCATGGTGATTATAGTTAATAATACTCTATTGTATAGTCACTGAGAGTGGATTTTAAGTGTTCTTACCACACACACACACAAAATGGTAATTATGTGAGGTGATGGATATATTAATGAACTTCATTGTGGTATCATTTCACAATGTGTATATTTGTTAAATCATCACACTGTACACCTTAAAATTAAAAATAAATAAAAATTTTAAAAGGATAGAATTTGAAAAAAAATTTTTAAATAAATAAATAAGATACCTCACTGATCAAAAGGAACAAAAGCAAGACCTAAAATGCTAAAATGATGTAAGAGTTTGGTGTGACCACTAACCTTCCTGTAAGGCATCATTTCAAGTAGTCCTGCACATGGCTGGAAGACTTCAGGCTGTATATGTCATGGGTTAAACACCCATTCCTCCTGTGCATTATGGCTTTGTCATTCACCAGCTCTATAAGTTTTGAGGAACTTTTGTTTCCTCATTTATAACCTAAATAAATAAATGAATAAACCTCTCTCTCTCTCTCTCTCTCTCTCTCTATATATATATATATATATACACACACACACACACACATATAAATATATTAAATATAAAACAAATAAATCCCAAGTGTTGTAAAGGTTAAGCAGTGCAGTGTTCATAAAGTGTTTGGATTAGAGTTCAGCACAACTAGACCTCAGCATGGGTCGTGATGTTGGAGAGAACATGGGAGGACCTGGGGGAGGAAAACTTATAATAAGGTGAAGGAAAGACTAGCAGCTCCCACTCCTTTTTCATTCAGATTCAGCTCCTTGTGATAAATTGCAGAAAAGCATCTTATTGTGAGGTGAAATCTCAAAAGTGGTGGGAAAAATATTCATAAAATTTTATAATCTCCCTTCCTCAGAGAATCTTCTCTATCCACAGCCATACACATCAGAAATTCAACTCCACTGAAGTTTCTGTAAGTCCCAGCTTACAGTTGGTTCTGAGGAAGAAATAAATTCAGAATATTACCTTTGTTATAAATATTGTTCAACAATTTTCATTTATAAAAAGTAGCTATATAAACATCTGTCTGAAAATAACTCTCACCTTCTTGAGTAAAGAAGAAGGGAAAGAAGTAAAATTGATCAATGGATGAATGTAAATGTGTATATTTATGTTAACAATGAGTTGAGGAAAGTGTAGGCAGATAGGAGAAATACATTATTAATAACTCAGTTACTAAACCAGGTTCCTATTGGCCCTAGCATCGCTCTAAGCCAGGGGTCTACAAATGTTTTCCGAAAAGGGCCAGATAGTAAATATTTCAATCTTAGTGAGCCACAGAACCTGGGGTGCAAGTATTTAACTCTGTCTTGCAGCAAGAGAACAGCCATAGACAGTAGGAAATGAATGGGTGTGACTGTGTTCTAATAAAACTTGATTTACAAAAATAGATGGCAAGCCTGGTCTAAGCTTTGGTGATAGACACCAAGGCCAAAGACTATTTCTGCTATGTGAAGCTTAGACTATTGATAAAGAAGGTGAGGAAATGAGGGTAACTCAAGTCCCTGATAACAAAGGTGTTTTGTAATAAAGCTGGCTTTAAAAAAGTCAGATCTTCAGAGGAACATTGTGAGGGTAAACAGAAACAATGCATATGAAGAGCTTAGCTTCATCCTTACTATTCATAAAATTATCCATGTGACCTCAGGTAAGTGAAAAATCCTTTTCAAACCTCATAATATTTATCAGTATAAGTAAATATCTCCAGGTTGCAGGAAAGATAAAAAGTGATGACATAAACAAGAGTGACTTTTTGTTAGAAGAAAACTTTTGAAAAAAGAAAATGAATAAACTTCAATATATATGCATCCATATGGTATCTGTGATTACTGTTTGATAAACATTTGTAAAAGTGGTGATCTGTGCAAAACACTTGATAAAATACAAAATTATATATAAATATTTAGTGTCATTTTTATTCTCACATTCACCATGACTATTTCCAACATGAAGATGTCCATAAAAAAGATGATCAGAGAAGGACACAGAGTAAGATGATCAGGGACAACATAAAGACTGAATCCAAGGGAGAGGAGTTTCAAAAAAATAGCAAGTACAGTTGATGTTTAAACAACATGGGTTGAACAGTGGGGATCCACGCATACATGGATTTTTTTCGATGAATACGTGCTACGGTACTACAAGATGGGCAGTTGGTTGAGTCTTTGTATATGAAACCACCTATATGTAGGGTCAACTGTGAAGTTATGTGGATTTTCAGATGTGTGGGAGCTGGCACCCCTAACCCCTGTGTTGTCCAAGAGTCAACTGGACGTGCGTGTGTATGTATGTACGTATGTATTTATTTTGGTTTTCAACTAATTTTATTTTTTAATTGAAATGTAGTTGACTTGTGATGTTGGATTGGTTTAGGGTGTACAATATAGTGATTCAACATTTAAGTACATTACAAAATGATGACTGTGATAAGTCTACTCACCATCTGCCTTCATACAAAGTTACTACAATAATATTGACTATATTCCTTGTGCTATGTGTATTTAATTTTATCAGTCACATTAAGTAATACTAGAAAAAAAACAGATTGTATTGCTACAAATGTATTTGTTCATTTATACTACTCTACTGAATGGTCTCTGTTAAAAAATATAAACAAATTATTCCACATGGCAAAATAGTATTGAAAAGAGAGAGAGCAAGAAAAAAAGAGGAGCAAACTTAGAATTCTGGGAAAAGACTTCTTCCAAATTTTTATTTTAGACAAATAAAAGAGAGGTACTTTCTTTAAAAAAAAAAAAAAAATCATATAGAGCATAGTTCCTCCATTATCTGGGCAATGTTCTGCTCCAGGACAAAAATACCTTCCAATGGAGCCTCCACTGATGTATGCCAGTGGAGGGCAAGGGCAAAATCAAGAGGCCCAGGGAGGGTGCTCAGTGTTTCCACTTCCCTAGTAGACATTTCTTTGTGTTTAGGGTCCTGGTTCTTTCCTTACCCACTTCAAATTCCCCTATGAAAAGAAGCCAATGTCTGGTATTGGTTGCTTTTTCCTTATGTTTTCAGTGGCCACCGGCTCCCTTTCATGCCATCTTCCTCTGCCAAGACGACCTTATGGACCTTAAGGCCTTACTTCTTAACTCATTGCCCCAGAAAGATGAAAATTACCTGATATCAGTCAGTCATGGCTGTTGATCCATGTCCAAATTCACTTTAAGATCCACGTGATACCTCAACAGGCACCATCATTTTAAGTTATTTTGTCAAATTGTAGATTTCAACAGCCACCTAATAAATATTTGTTATCCCTCACCTAGAAATATCAGGAATCAGTGAACAAGTAGGATTTGAGGGGAATAGGTAATAGGGATAGAATAAGATAGTTACACAGCTAGAAATCCCACTAGGGGAAGATAGAAAGGAACTTCAGGACATCACCATAAGCTAGACACCAACCAGAAAATGCCCAGAACATCTGGTAGCTAAGCAACTATCAGAAACTAAGCAGACTTACTTAGGCCACTATCACAGAGAAATGGATACAAGACCTGCATTTGGCCTTGGGAGGTCTAGAAGATAACAGACCCTGAAAAAAACTGCATTCCTGCATGTAGCCAAGACAGGAATATCAGTGAAAGGTGACAAAACTAGGGGAATGGAGACATTATACCAAAACCTGAAATGAATTACCATATTTTAGTATATGTTGTCACGCTTGTGCTAATACATATATGATTTAAATAGCACTACAACAGTCCCTGTTAGACCATCTAGGGTTAAAGGAGGAACTAATGATGTGAGCCTTGACATCTGCCCAAGAATGAGGAAGAAGGTGGTCTTCTCCCCTTCTTACTTTTTCTTTGATTATAAAAATGGAGCCCTCTTTGTTCCTGGGGCTGCGTCCCCCTGCCAGCCCACTTGTATCTCTCATGATGCTAATAAACTCACTCTTTGCCTATCACTTTGCCTCACACTGAATTCTTTTTTGCATCGGGACAAAAGAACCTGAGCTTCAGAAAGTCCTGAGACCAGGTGAGTGGTTTCTATTAAAAAACAGTGGGTACGAGACCCCTCCTAAATCAGGGATTATGGGTTCAAGTCCCAACCTGAGGTGCGGCTGGGTTGGAATCCCATCCGAAGGAGTGCAGTTTCATAGGTAGGTCCTTAAATTTACAATGCTGATTTCCTTCAGACCTTAGAGATGTGAGTGGGAGAGGTAAGGCAGTATTGAAAAGGGAGAGGGTGGAGTACAAATGAATAATCCTTGACACCTCTGGGCCCAGTTTCTCCAGAGGAGCATGGGTAAGGAATGGGACCTGAGCAAACAGAGCTCTGGTAGATGGAGGGGACACCACCAGCATATTCCAGAGCTTGAAATTGACAACTGATTTAGCTCAGGTCTAACTAAAGACCCCCTGCCTCTATATGAGAGGCTGGACTGGCCCAAATGGTCCCTTCCAGGCTTAACATCTTCTGGTACTGCCTAAGGAGAGATTGAGCCACCATCCTTGATGTTTCTTCTGCTTCAGGACTCCCTGGCATATAGGAGATAATGTGGGGTGCTGGCAGTGCCATGCAGAGAAGACTACACCTCCTTTTACTGCCTGTCCCTTAACTCCTCACCACCCTCCGACACAAGGCTGTACTGGCTGGAACTTTCCTTCATGTTTGGGGTTCTTACCTAGGAAATGGGGGAGTGGTGTAAAAAGAGCACAGCCCAGGCCAGGAGACAACTTAAACTCCAGACATTGCACTTCTGGAAATTTCCTCAGGTATCCCCTTCCCTTCTGGAAATGTTTCCCTGACTAGCTTTTCTCCTCTGTCTCTGATCTGCTGCCATGCTGCTGGTCTCTCTCTCTCCTGGGACTTTCTTCTTATGCTTATCTCTGAAAGTGTTATTAGATTTATCAGAGCCATTCCTAGTGATCCTGAATCTGTCTGTAAATATTCAGAGGCAGGCATCCATAACTGAGCCCATATAGAGCATATAACCAACTCCTGTCCACTGAGCAAAGGTTGACTAAAACTGTCAATCATCATATATGACCCCCATAAGGTAATCAAAGTATAATTATGATTAATAGAGAATCAGTCTCACCTAAAGCAACCTGCTCCTAATAACATGGAAGCCCCAAAGTTTCAGACTTCAATTTATGACAAAGGACTCTCACACATAATATAAATGGAATGTCTAGTAAGCTAAATAAAAGCCGTGTAAAGGGAGTGGGGCAGAGAAATGCCCCTTAAAATAATTGGTTTGACCACACTGTGGTTCTAACCAGTGGTGAATACATCCATAGATGGACTTTATGGTGATAAGCAATTTGTCAAGGGTTAAAGTTCATCACTTAGAACGACTAATGTAGGACCTGCTTAGAGGAAGAAAATCTTCCTCGGGTTCTTTACTTCATCTGTACTTCTAGTCAAATGTCCAATAATGTTCAGAGTAGGTGGCCTTGATGTCTAAATCTAAGAAAAATAAACCCCTTTTGGCATCAAATGTAATCTAGGTTTGTAGGACCTTGATTACCAGATTTAAAATTGGTAACCACATCCCCTGCTTTACCAACATTATGGAATCTGAAAGCATAATTCAAATTTTCCCTCTAGGAGTGATACCATTAATAAGCTGGAAGAGTTAAGGATATTAAAGCCTTCAGGGTAGAGATATACGTAAAATTTTCCCAAGATTTACACACTTGCTTCTTTCTGCACTACTAGGGATAGCTCATATATAAACCTGGTAGAGAAATTCCATCGTTGTTGACAAACACGTCCCTAGAGGAATGGCCCATGGGAAAACAATACTACTCCTCCATGACTCCAGGTAGTACCCATCAATTGTGCTGCCAGCCGGGAAATTGGGGTCCCAGAAATAATTAATTCCACTGCCAGAGTACACCGAATAAATAAAGGCTAAAATTAATCAAAATGATCAGAGTTTCAATCAGGCAGCACAAGACTTGACAAGAGGGATGTAAATGTTGCTGCAAAGTCACACCAAACCTGTCAGCAAATGAAATCCACATCCAGAGAAACTGATTCCTTCCAGAGAAGAAGCTGGAGGAGGGCCCCTGAGGCTGAGGAAGCTCAGAGCTGTCCATCTACTCTCACCTCTAAGATGTTTCAGTGAGAAAAAAAATCAAATCTTTACATGTGCGGGGATTTTAAAAAAATTCTTAAATATATGTAATGTACAATGCTACACTCTTTCAAGCTTCCCTTTAGAGGGATTCATCTTCAGGGTCCCAGCCAATCCTACTCTAGGAGAGAAATCGTGGACATGACAAAACGTACAGAACATTTTGTCTGTCTTGAGGGCAGGATCTGCAGTGTCTTATTTGCGCTTACACACAGGAGGCATTTGATGCATGATTGTGAAATAAATGAACCGGTTCAAGGACTTAATAAATCACAAAAAGTCCCTCAAGCACGGAACATTTTGTTAGGTTCTATGGATCAGTTACCACCTTACTAGAATAACACACCACACTAGCAGATGAAAACTATTATGCTTGAGAATTAAACCTCCTACTTAAAACAGGGATAAACAGGATTAACAAACTCAGGTGCACAGATGCACCACAGTCTTAAAAACCAGACTGCATCAGTGTTCCGCATGAGGTAGTTTTGCTGCCTGTTTCCCTGCTCGTCCCCCTGTTCAGGTGGCGGCCAGTAGAAGCTCCTCACAGGCCTTGGCTGACATCATCTGGGAGTCACACCCCCACCACCGGCTGCTCCCAGCCAATGCCTGAGCTCTCCAGAGCCTGAATTCAGAGGGAGAAACACTCGACCAGAGATAAGGGACTCCTCTGATGACTGACTTTGGCTTTATTGCTTCCCAAGGCTTTGCCGAGCCTTCCTCAGACAGCAAGGCAACAGTCAGGGCGCTTCTACCTCCCTGCCTTCCTCCTTTTCACTTCACTCGGGATCAGACTGATAATTCTCCCAGCTTCTCTGACTCCCTGTTTTCCTTCCCACCGGCATTACACCTAATCGCATCCCTGCACATTTAATCCCATCTTGGCATGCAGGCTAACACACCAAAATGAAGGGAAGACTCTTGGGTAGTGCAGCAGGCATAGCCCATGAGCCTTTTCTCTGACCCTAATAAAGCACCCAGGCTTCCACATGCCCTCCTGTCCCTATAAAGAGATATCAGTTGCTCTTTGATAAAGGAAGATCTATTGCTTTAAGGAAAGACAGGAACAATATAACTATTAACATATTATTATATGCATAATATTCATAAAGGCAGAAATTAATAAAATTTACTTAAAGTATAAAATCTGAGCACTACCATATAAAACAAGAGAGAACACATTTTACATTTAAAAAGGGAACAGATAATTAGAGATTAATATTCATTGCACTGTCTGTGTCACTGTGCTAATTCATGAAAGTACTTGAAACCATTTCACTTAATCCTCTCCTCCCCTAGGATTTACTACTGTTATCACCTCAAGTTTACAGATAAAGACACTGAAACACAGATAGGTTAAGGGACTTGTCCCGGACCCTACACAGCCTGTAATTTTGGATTCCGCAATTCTGGCTCCAGGAGCTGCACTCTGAACTCCTCTCCTCTCCAGGCTCCTGTTTTATTATCTGCATCAAGCCGGGTAAATGCTTACCTGAGCAACTCTCCAATTCCCAATCTTGGCTTGCTTATCCAATTCCAATTTCCTGATTGGCCCTGGCCATTTATGCCTTAGGTTCTGCCTCTCATGATTTATTTCAGTAGCTAAATTTGGAAAGAATAAATTGCAGGGGGATTTTGCTTCTAGGAGTACAGTAGATTCTGAAGCAGTGCCACTGCCCACATAACAGCTAGGTGTATGTGGAGCAGAGACTTTCTAATACATCACTGAACTGATAGGTGAGGACACACTCCAAGTGCCACATCCCAAATAAAAGGAAATCAAAGGGAGGCAGAGTGCACCTTCATTGGAAACATGAACAACTCTGGAATCAATTCCTCAAAAAAATGGGGATTAGAGATGCTGATGTCTGGAGAATGAGCATTCAGCAGAAGAAATTGCCAGAACAGAGGTCTTGAGGGTGATCTGCCTTGCCTATTCACACTCCATTCTCAACATAGCAGCCAAAGAGATGCTGTTAAAGTTTAAGTCAGATCATCTCTCACCTCTTCACAAACTTCCCCTGGCTGTGCATCTCATACAGATTAAAATCCAAAGTCCTTTCGGTGGCCTACAAGACCCTATGTTATCTGCTTCCTGCTACCCCCTCCTCCTCTGTCATTGGCAGTCTCTGCCCAGGATAACGTATTCTCATGTCCTTAGCTTGAATGTTGTAGTGGATCCCAAAGGCATTGTGTTAGAAGCTGTTAGCACATTGTGATCTTTTCAACAGTTCCTCTCTTGCAGAGGGTCTGAGTGGCTCACCCCTATGGCTGCCAGAATTGGCCAGGCTGAATTAATCAAACACAAATGAAGAGCAGATATCTTAACATCTAATTTTTTTGTTTTAGGCTTCATGCATATTCTGTAATCCATTCTCCCATAAATTCAACTTAATTGGGATAAAAGATCTTTTAATTATTAAAAATATAAATTATTAACTATTTTAAAAAAAATTAATTTGCATCTTTCTCTCATATTCACATTAACTAGCCTCAGGGTAACATTATGTTGACAAATAGAGGTGATTAGGAAGAGAACGTAAGAAAAAAATATAGTCTTTTACATTTACCCCATGTTTATGAATTCTAGTACTCTTCATTCCTTCCATTTGAGTTTCTATTTGGTGCCATTTCTATTCAGCCTGAAGAACTTTATTTTAACTTCTTTAATCTTAGAATGTTTTATTCCATCGTCATTTTGTTTCTACATTAATACTTTGAATTTTTAGAGCAGTTCTAGGTTTATAGAAAAATTGAGAAGAAAGTAATGGGAGTTCCCATAAACCCCCTCCTCCTTCCCCTCACCTGTTGTTAACATCCTACATTAGTTCAATACATTTGTTATAGTTGAGCCAAAATTGATACAGTATTCTTAACTAAAAAGTCCATAGTTTACATTAGGGTTCATTCTTTGTTGTTCGGTCTATGGGTTTTGACAATTGTATAATGACATGTGTCCAAAATTATAGTATCATGTAAAATAGTTTCACTGCCCTAAAAGTATCCTGTGGTCTACCTATTCACTCCTCTCTCCATCCTCCTGAACCCCTGCCAATCCTGATCTTTTTACTCTCTCTGTAATTTTGCCTTTCCCAGAATGTCATCCAATTGGAATCATACAATGTGATGGTTAATTTTATATGTCAACCTGACTGGGCCATGGGTTGCCCAGATATTTGGTTAAACATTATTCTGGGCGTGTTTGTGAGGATGTTTCTGGATGATATTAACATTTAATTTGATAGACCAAATGAAGCAGATTGCCCTCCCCAGTGTGGGTAGGCCTCATCTAATTCATTGAAGGTCTGAATAGAGCAAAAAGACTGAGTGAAGGAGAATTTGCTCTCTCTGCTTACTGTCTTTGAGATGGGACTTTGGTCTTCTCCTGCCTTTGGACTTGGACTTGGACTGGGACTTATATTATCATCTCTCCTAGGTCTCCAGCTTGCTGAATGCAGATCTTGGAACTTGTTAGCCTCCATAATTGTATGAGCCATAATTCCTTATAATAAATCTTTTCCTATTTGTGTGTGTGTATATATATATCCTTTTCAGATTGGCTTCTTTCACTTAACAATATGCATTTAAGATTCCTCTTTGTCTACTTGTGGCTTTTTGACAGCTCATTTCTTTTTATCATTAGATAATATTCCCTTGTCTGAATGTACCACTGTTGTGCCATTCACATTTTGGTTGCTTTCAAGTTTTGACAACTATGAGTTATATTACTATAAATATCCTTGTGTACATTTTCGTGTGGACATATTGGGGTTGGCCAAAAAGCCAAAATGTTCATTTGGGTTTTTCCATAAGATCTTATGGAAAAACCCAAATGAACTTTTTGGCCAACCCAATACATTTCCAACTCCTTTGGGTATATGCCAAGGAGTGAGATTGCTGGATCATATGGTAAGAGTATGTTTAGTTTGTAGGAAACTGCCAAACTGTCTTCCAAAGTGGCTGCATCATTTTTCATTCTCACAGCAATGATCACCTTCATTTTGAAAAATACTTTGTTGGACATAGAATTCTGGGTTGAAAATTTTTTTTCTTTGTATGGAAAGATGTCATTCCCCCTGTCTCTGTCCTCCGTTGTTTCTTACCAGAAGTCAGCAGTCATTCACACTGTTGTTTCTCTGGGTGATTTCAAGACATTTTCTTTATCTTTGGTTTTCAGTAGTTAGGCCATGATGTGGCTAGTTGTAGGTTTCCTTTTATTGCCTGGATAAATTTCTTGCCTGGATAAACTTCTCCTACAATTAAATGACTAGATAAGAATGTTTTGAAATCATCATGTCAATTATTTTTAGGTAAGTGAATTTATATAAAGCATTTAGAAGCATCCTTGTCACATAGTGCCAGCAGTTATTATAGAAACATGTTTTCAAGTTACCTTGAAAAATACTGAAAACTAATTATTTCATTTACATATTTTAAACTATAACTAGGAAATATTTATTATGTAATTATTTTTTAAGAAAACATTGTTCCTCATAGAGCAAATGTAAACTATATAAGAAAGCTATAAACTATAAAGGTAAACTAGAGCAAAGGTAAACTAAGCACTACTCATAATTATTACAAATTCAAAATTAAATGAATATAAATTATATGATTTTTCTGCACGCTAGTTCCGCAAAGAGAGAGGTGCAAATGTAATGGTTTAGTAAAGACTTTAGATGAATAATCTCAGAAAAGGAGGTGAGTGGAAAAGGGTTAAAGCTCAGGAAGAGGCTGTTCACATTCTTTGAAGTAGAAAATACAGTGGCTTTACTGTGAATTGTAGAACACTTGACAATTAGGTCATGGGAAGCACTATGAGGAAGAGAATATGTTAGTTTTGTTTCTTAGAGGAATGACCTTTCTGACAGCTCCTCCTAGAATTGTTTCCTTTTCTCCAAAATAATGGTTTATTTTAAGACAATAATAACTAATTTATGTGTGGTGCTTTCCTAGTATATGAAGAATTTTTAACACACTTTATCTCAGTTAATCCTTATAAAAGTTAATAGGATCATTATCTCTCATTTATTTGCAGACTCTACACACCCAGTTAGTGGCTGATCTGGGCATTGAAACCATGACTTTCAATCCCAAACCCCATACAGATGAACATCCCACCATATTGCTGTTGCAAATAAATACTAATTAAATAGCCTCCCACATTGTGAAGTGAATCCACAATAACTAAATTCCAAACAAACACCAGAATTCAGTGGGTTGAGTTTTAACCGAGGTCTGAAGCACTGAAAGGAGTTCAAGAGACATAGGAGAGAGTTACAGGTTTAGAGTAAACAGCAGCAGGACATACAGAAGAGAAAGAAAGCACAGTTTTGTGCAAGTACCCTAAGGGTGGATCCAGAGAAAGAAGAAAGTAAACAGGAGAGAGGGAATGTAATGCAGACCAGAGAAAGCAGAGCAGGGGAAGAGAAATTTCAGGAGAAATGACAGAGTGCAAAGAAGTCATCAGGGGAGAGAGAGAGTAACACAAAACATGAAAGAATGATCCCAAATACTAGTTATACTGGTACCACAACCACAACAAAGAAACATTTAGTCCATGCCTGTAATATGCATTACTTCCTAATAACACAGAGGGATTGAGTAACAAGTCCCAGAGCCACAGCTTTATAAGAGATGATGCAAAATTTAGAACAGGTCGGACTGACTTCAGAATCCACTCTCGTAACGACTCAAAATTTAGAATTGTTCATGACAGTGCCATCAGATTAGGATATTTGGGCATTGAGTACATCACAGAGCAGGCTGTAAATCCATGAGTGGGTACAAGAAGAGAGAAAATGAGGCCCAGGAGGCCAGGGAGGAAGGCACTAGGGACAGCGGAGTAGCACTGACACACTGACCTCTTCACGCCTGACAAAAGCTATTAATTGGGAGAAGCAGGTAGTAAAAAAGTCATTTCAAATCTGGAACTACTGAAACATCTTCAGTAAAGATGTTTCTAGGTTTGCCCAGAGTATGACTGCTACTCTCAAACAACATAATTTTTATTTAAATTTGCAGTAAAAAACCTAGTCTGGTATTATCTGAAGCAGTAATAACATTTAATATTTGTACATTCCTTTTAAAGTTTTCAAAGAGGTTTTGCACACATCATATCATTTGGTTCTCAAAAATTCTGTGAAGAAGTTATTGATCGTTCGAGTTTTTTTAGAAGAAAAAAATAATCATCTCAGTGAGGCACCGTGGTAGAAAAAGCATGGACCAGGTATTAGACAGACTTGTGTTCACATCCCAGCACAGCCTGATAGTTATTAATTTGTGACACTGGATGAGTTACTAACTTTTCTAGACCTCAGTGTCCTATATGCAAAATAAAGATTATGGTTTATAGTTTGCAATGTTTCTAGTTAATATCATGTAAGATAATAGGTACATGTAAAATACCCAACCATGCCTGAAAAAAGGTGGATGCTCAATAAAGATTTTATTTTAATTTGTCAGGATTCTTGGCTTCAAGTGACCAAATTCTAACCCAAATTATTTATTTATTTTTTATCTTAACCAAACTGTAGGAATAGCAGGGATACAGTTGAACCTTAAAAACTACAATCAGCAATATGAAGGCAGCTGAGATATCGCTCCATCCTTTCTCCCAACTTTTCTCTGATGTCATTTTCATTCTTTCTTATTACAGATTGTTTTCCTTCACGTGGTGGCAAATATGATGGCTGCTAAGTTCTATATCCTCTGCCACTAAATAGAATTAGAACTTAACTCTCTGGGTCCCTGATCTGGCATCAAGTGCCCCCCCCTCCCCACCTCCACCCCCATTCCACTGACCTGTAGCCAGAGGGCAGACATCATGTAAGAACATGGCAGCTCCATTCAGCCATGTGGGTGCAGGGGGCCAGTATGGGGGTGCAAGTGCCCAGGAGAAGGTAGTGATGGAAAGCAACCTCATGGACGTCCACTAAGTAATTACAATTTCCCAAGGTCCCAGATGAAGTGTTAGAGGTGAGCTTAAACTCAAATCTGACTTCAAGTCAACTTTTTTCTACTCTGAGTGCTGAGGAACTGATGACAGCTACCAGCTCTCTGGCGACTGGATGGCATACAGATAAGACAAATGATCATCTGGGATCTGCTCTGCTGCAGTAGTGCATAGGGTGTGGTTCACAAGGCAGTGGTAGAGAAGGGACTGAAGGCTGGGGCATTTGTGCACGAGAGCAAGTACCAAGGGCTCAGCCCACTGGGTGGGGCTGCTCTGCCCTGAACCCGTGTTCTCTACTAGGTGTATCTTTAATGACTCCTTTTCCCCTTCAGGGTTGAAATGTTTATGTATTTTTGGGGTCAGGACTCCTTTTATAGTTGCTGCTGCCCTTTGAGTTCTTGAAGGAACTCACAGAAAGATAAAGGCCAATTTGGCTTGCCATAATTTTGGAGGTTTCATTTTTGGCTCTCACCTTTAGGATATGTGACATTGAGCAAAAATCACTTTCTGAGCCCATGTTTCCTTACCTGAAAACTGGGAATAGCAATAGAACCCACTTTGTAGGGTTTCTGTAAGAATTAATGAGTGCAATGCACCTGAAGTGCTGACACCGTGACATTGAGCAATGTCCTTTTGGAGAAGCTGGTGACTGACTGGCTTGTGCTTTTGGTCACAGCTAACAATCAATTTAAGACACATTCTTTGAGAGCCTATAATCTCTGTGCTTTGTTCTTCTCTCCTAAATCCTGCCCAAGGGGCACAGGAGGGAAGAAGAAAAATAGACATTCAAGGGACTTTCCACATCGAAGGAAGCTCTGTGGAGAACGTAAGACAACCAGTATCTTGTTAGCTGGTGAAATATGTTTTTCCCTGATTAGAAGGCTTAAGAATGAATTCTACTTGGATGGTTTCTTACTATGCTCAGGGGGACCACTTTCTTCAAAGAGATGTGTTGCCAATTCACTTTATTCTCAGCTCTTGGGAATTCAAGAAACAGATTTCTTCTAGGAAAATTTCCAAGGTAATGCTTGGAATTTCTTGAATAAACAAATAGTGCTGGGATATCTGTGTGTGTGTGTCCTTGTTTTTTTAATCTATTTAATGTCACATTTTTGAAAATGTATCAGCCTCTTTTTCACCTGTTTGTTTAAGCCAAGTTTGTCTTTGATGACAGGAATTTACAAGAAGTAAAATACACAGCATGAGCATTTGGCATATCTGGCACACATCACTATTCAACTTCAACAAAGGAAACTGTATTCTTTGTGATAAGAAAGCTCTATTTCTATATACTAAATATTATTAAGGAATGTTCTTGGGAAAATATGTGTTTCCATGTGTTGTTTTCACTTTGGATAGTGTGCTTGTAGAGCTGACTCCCACAGATAGCATTTCCTAAGGAACAATGGTGGTTAGAACAATAGACATTATCTTGG
Source organism: Balaenoptera acutorostrata (assembly GCF_949987535.1). Taxonomy (NCBI): domain Eukaryota; kingdom Metazoa; phylum Chordata; class Mammalia; order Artiodactyla; family Balaenopteridae; genus Balaenoptera; species Balaenoptera acutorostrata. The sequence goes on along the minus strand of NC_080064.1, from coordinate 172,187,251 downwards.
TGGCCGTTACAATGAGAAGTGCATTAACTTCTTTATTTCCAATGAAGTTTAGTAAATGAAAACTCTTCCATTTGTACTATTCATGGCAATGCAGAAAAGAGAAGTTATGTGAAGCAGAAAGAGATTAAATACAGGGAAGTAGAAAGGAGCTGATTCCATCTGGGTCTTCAGGACTGTCCTGCTAGAGGGGATGCTACCTCTGAGGACATCCCTGGAGCTGTGCTGGCAGTAAGAGGCTGCTGCCGCCTCAACTGTTTCTCATCTAGTAGGGAGATGGAGAATGCACACCTAAATCCAATCCAGGGATTAAGGAGCCAGATCTTGAAACTGTTGCTGCTTCCACGACTTCCCGACATCCAGGAAACTGGAGAATGCACACAGGGGCACTGCTATAGGGAAACCTTCCACTTCCTTGATCTCATGGTCATACCAGTAGAAAGGGCCAATAATTGCAAAAGAAGGTCCCACCCAATTCTGCCTTCCACATCTCATGAATGCATTTAATTGAGAGTCTAATTTGCATTCAGAATCCTTGTTGCAAGGGAGTCTGAAAAGTGTAATTTTTAGATGTTTAATTTCTCTAACTACCACGAGTGTGGTGTAGTGGTAGAATGAGTTAATTCAGAGTTTCCAGCACTCTATTTACATAGCAGGTGCATCATAGCTACTTCTTTTCCCAATTGCATTGTGCACCTATTTCTGGAATAGCATTTATATTCCAATGTGATTATTTAAGTATGCCTTTCCAGGATTGTATGTACACTCCCTGAAAAGGTTACTTATATTTCTAGTACCTGGCACATAGTAGAGATCAAACAAATGTTTGTTTAATGAATAAATGAGTGAATGAATTATCTCTTTTGCTAGAATTTAGCTTCAAAGGCAGAGTCTATGTCTTATCCACTTTGGTATAACCAGCTCGCAGCACTGGACTTTGTCTATATTTAAGAAAAAAGAAGGTGACTTAAATAAATATTAAATATATGTTTTATTATTTCAATACCCAATTGGAATGACATTCTAACTTCTTTGTTCCAAGATTACCATTTCTTTGAACAGATTCCACTTTAAATTCTTGTTATGTACTACCACTACCAGTTGCTAGTCTGTGCTTACTATATTCCAAGCATGTTACTATATTCCAAGCATGAAAGAGCTTTTCATGTATTATCAATATTTAGCCTCATCCTGGGAGGTAGGGGCTATTATTGACCACAGACCCTTATATACAATTATCTGAAAACCAAATATTCAGCTTAATGAAATATAAACTCCTGTCTAACCACAGCCAAGGTCAAGAAGTAGACCATTGTCTGCATCACAGAGGCACACCCTTCTTTCCACCCACTGCCCATTCCTAACCACAGCCCCCTTTTTCACCCCTGATTCAACTACTCCTCCAATATCCATGGTTTTCACTTCCTTGCTTTTCTTCAGACTTTTATCTCCTTAATTTGCATTCCTGTAAACTATAGTTCAGCTTTAACTAATTTTGAACTTTATATAAATGGAATCATACTATAGAAATACTATTGTGTTTTTCAAAGTGTTTGGCTGTTTTATTATTGTTGTTGTTCAATACTATGTTTGAGAGAGTTGTCCATGTTGCTGTGTGTAGTTCTAATTTGTTCATTTAATTGAATTGCATTGCATTGTATTAATATTTACAAACTACTTACGCATGCTACCCTTGAATGGCACTTGGATGACTTCTGTTTTGGCATATTATAAATAATGCTTCTAAGAACATTTTTGTAAGTCAGTAAGAACTTGTAAGAACTTTCCTGAAGTCAGTAGTATGTTGGTAAATATTTAACAACTGGCTCTCCAGGGAGAAAAGCCCTGATTGTAGAGTCTGCCTATTTCCATCTTGTAAATACTTCCACCATGGCCAATTTCAAGCTACCAATGTCACTGAATGTGGCACTGGAGAGAGCTGCACATCAACAGCTCTCTTGAACTGGTGCAAGCTGGTTCCAGCACACCCCTACCTGGAGCTTAATGTGCCTCTATGTCTTTTGGGTGTATACGTAGGAGTGAATTGCTGCAGGGAGTGTATATTTAGCTCTAGAAGATGTCAGACTGTTTCCAAAGTGATTGTACTCATTTAGCCTCCTTTTGGCAGTGGGTGACAGGTCCAGTTATGCTACATCTTTGCCAAAAATGTGTTATTTCCATTCATTTTCTTTTTGCAATTTCTGTCATCTCATGGTGGTTTTAATTCACATTTTCCTGATATTAATAAGGTTGACGTCTTATCATATGATTGTTGGCTATTTGAACATCCTCTTTTAGGAAGTTCTATTCAAATCTCTTGCCAAATTTTCTATTGGATGTCTGACTTTTCTTATTAAATTGTAATTGTTTATATGTTCAGGATATTAGCCATTTAGTTGGTTATATATTTTGCAAAAGTTTTTTCTCATTCAGTAGGCTTGCCATTTCTCTTTCTTAATGATTAATTTTGATGAATAGAACTACCTTATTTTAATGTATTCAGTTAATTTTTCCCATTATGTTTAGTACTTTTGTTTAACAATATCTCTTTATCATGAGATTCTAAAGATGTTCTCCTATATTATTCTCCAAAAATTTTATTGTTTTGCTTTTCACCCTTGGTTCTGGAACTGATTTTTAGAGTGAAGTAGAGGTCTAGATGGATGATTGTTTCAGCACCATTTATTAAAGAGAGTTATTCTCTCTCAACTGCTCTGCCATCCTGTATTTGTCATAAATCAAGTGTCAATATATTAAGTGACCTTGTGTTTGGGCCTTCTGCCCTTTTCTATTATTTTATTTGTCTATCCATACAATAAGAGATTGCCCCACTTTTAAAGAACATTGCTATCTACTGGAACAATTTCTCTCATACTGTTGTTCTTCGGTTTAGTTTATTCTTGGCTGTGTATTTCCCCATGTACTTTCATATTAGTTGATCAAGATATGCAAAGAAACTTGAAATATTAGTTGGGATTACATTGAGTTTATAGGTTAATTTATGGATAATTAATGTATCTAAAATACTGAGATTTCAATCCAGGGAGGTGGTGCATCTCTCAATTTATTCAGATCGTTTAAATTTTACCTTAAAAACATTTACAGTTTTCTACATAGAAAGTTTGCCCAACTTTTGTAAAATTTACTTGTAGGTATATGATATTTTCAGTGTTCTTGAAAACATTTAAAAATTTTATATTTGTTGATAGTACTAATACAATTGAGTTTTATATTGACCATGAACCCATAAATTTTGCTAAACTCACTAATTTAAGAATTTGTCAGTTTTTATATTTTTTCTATGTGCCCAGTCATATCATTTGTGGATAATATATGGAGTTAGTCTAACTCGAGGTTAAGACTAAGAAGTCCTCCAGACTGCTAAGTCTGGCCAAGATCTCTGACACCTAGTAAAAGTTCAGGAGTTTCCCCAAACCAGCTGCAGGTTTGAAAATTTGTAGAAAGACTCAAAACTCACTGAAAGCTATTCTACTGACAGTCATTAAGGTTAAGGATACAAATTAGAAGCATTCAAAGGAAAAGACACAGTGGGTGAAGGTCTGGGAAGGTGTAGAGCTTCTGGTTGTCAGGAGAGCCCTGTGGAGCCATTGATGGCATTACCTCCTCCTGGCCATATGAGTAGCAACATGTACAGAGTATTCCTGCCAAGCAGGGAAGCTCACCTGAGCTTCTGTGTCCAGAACTTTTGTTGAGGCTTCATTGCATAGGTATGATTGATTGAATCATTCCCATGCGGTTGAACTCAATCTCCAGCCTCCCCTCCTCAGAGACTGAGCTGGCATTACATGGCCCAAAGGGCCCATCAAGAATCATCACATTAGCACAAATTATCATGTGGTATCTGAGGAGCTCACCATGAATAACGAAGACACTCAAGCACTCAGGAAATTCCAAGTGTTTAGAACTTACCTCTCAAGAGTCTGGGCAAAGGCCAGACCTCTCTTTGGAAGACAAATTCCTTACTACGATTTTTTTTCTTTCTTCTTTATCTTTATTCATGTTTATTTCTTTTTCTTGATACACTGCACTGGATTCCAGTATATTGTAAAATAGTAGTGCTAATCGTGGGTACTACTGTTTTCTCCCTGATCTTAAAGGGGATGTTTTCGATATCACCATTAAGATATCCTGTATCAGATTAGGAAACATTTCTTCTATTCCTAGTTTGTTAAAAATGGGGATTTTGTGAAAAACAAAGTGGAATTTTTTACTTTATTTGCATCTGATAAGATAGTTGTATAGTTCTCCTTTAGTCTGTCAATGTATATAATTACATTGATTTTCTAATGTCAAAAACATGTGCATTGACAGAATAAACACAATTTGGTTATGATTCATCCTTTTTAAATGTTATTAAATTCTGTTTGCTGATTTTTTCCATTTTATTCATGAATTAAAATTTTCTGGAATGTTTTTAAATGTCCTTGTTGGGTTTTAGAAACAAAGTTCTGCTGGCTTCAAAATACAAGTTTATGAGTGTTCCCTTTGAAAAATTTTTCTGGGAGAGTTTATGTATTATTGGTATTAGTTGATCCTGAAATGTTTGGCAGAATTCCATAGTGAAATGATTTGGAACAAATTTCAATTATGGATGCAATGTCTTTAATCATGATAGGAACACAGATTTTCTATTTCCTTTTATGTCACTTCTATTAAGTTGGTGCTTTAATATGCATATTTGTTACTTTTAATTTAAGTCCCTAATGCATTGGTATAAAGTTGTTCATAGTATCCTCTTACTATTTTTCAGTGACTGCATGATCTATAGTTATATCTCTTAAGTTAGCAGTTGTTTTCTCCCACCATTTTGAAGATCTCAGTTCGTTATCTTTTGACTTCCGTTTCTTTAGTTGAGAAGTCAGGTGACAGTTTTTACTCTTTTTCATGAAATCTGAATTTTTTTCTCTGGCTGCTTTTTACATTTTCTCTTTAACTTTGTTGCACTTCAGTTTTACTGTGATGTGTCTAGATTGTGTGTATTTGTGTGTGTGTGTGTTTGTGTGTGTGTTTATCTTGCTAGGGGGTTACTGGGTCCTTTGTCTTTCAATAATTTTGGAAAATTTTCTCAAATATTTCTTCTCCTCCATTCTTTGTCTTATTTCTTTCAGGAAGTACTATTTTGTATATATTATACCATTATTACTGTATTCTCTCTGTCTCTGTCTCTCTGTCGTGTGTGTGTGTGTGTGTGTGTGTGTGTGTATGTGTGTGTGAATTCTTTTTGTCTCCCTATGAGTCATTCTGGATATTTTCCTCTGACCCAACTTCCAGCCTATTCTCTCTCTAGCCATGTACGGATTGTAATCTGCAGTTAAACCCACTCATCATTTTTAATTTCTGTTACTATATTTTTTTAATTTCAAAGTTTCTATTTGATTCTTTTTCAAATCTATATCACTTTTTATTTTTTTCAGTCCTTGGCTAAAATATTCTACCTAAACAAGAACATAGTAAGTATAGTTTAAAAATGTGTGTGTGTGTGTGTATGTTTTGATGTGCCTGGTTATGCTTTGTTGTGTCTTAGGTATAGTTATTGGAATTTTATTTGTAAGAAAAATTTAAGGACTAGGATAAATGTGAAGGTTTGGTTTACTTGTAGTTCAGGTAGTTTGTCTAAATTACCTAGTCTGCTATTACTGGAAAAAGAAGAGCTAGAGTGATCTTTTAAATATATAATTATGCCACTTCCCACTTTAAATCTTTCCAATGGCTTCCCATGAAGCTTAGAATGAAATCTAAGTTCTGTTCATAGTTAGGATAACTTCTTCTTCAACCTCATTAGGTTTATCAGTTTTTCCCAGTTCAGGGAGCTTATTTTTTTTTCCATTCATCCCTGGCTCTTTGAATGGCTTGTTCTAACTTATCTTTTAGTTTTCAGTGAAATATGACTTCCTCATGGGGAAACCAGACCTAATTAAATTAGCTTGTTCAACTTAATATTCTCTATCACTCTGTTTACTTTCTTGATAACATTTACCAAAATCAGTAATTATTTGATTATTATTATTATCTGCTTATTTATTATTTTTCCCCTACCACTTGAATGTACACTTTGAGAACTGGGACTGCTTCTCCAGTAGCTAGCATGAAGCCTTCCACATAATTCAGTAAACAGAGTTTTAATGAATGAAGGTCGTATTAAGTGCTGAGAATATATTTAAAAACAGAAGTAATCATTGTTTTTGTCATCTTTGTAGTAGTAGTAGTAGCAATAGTAGTTGTATTATGGTTAAAAATAGTAATATGGCCTTGAAAAGCAGTTAGAGTCATACTGACTGACTTTGAATCTTACTCTGGCACTTACTACCTGTGTAAACTTGGACAAGTTAACTAACTTCTCTGTCCTTCAGTTTCCTCAACTTTAGAAGAGTGATAATCAAGTCTTCATCCCTTATCCAAATCTTGAGGCTGAATATGTTTTGGAATTCAGAATTTTCCTTATTTTAGAAAAGTAATGTGGTACATATACCATATAGTCTATAACAATCACAGTAGTGTCTTAGGCAGCTGCCATAATTTAACACATTAATATTTTTGCAGTAAAACATATTAATCATAAGTGAAATAACTAGACTATGAGTGGGTTTATATCAGTAAAGATCAGATTTTACTATGCAAACTTTGAAAACTTAGTTTTCAGAGCTGATCTTTGGGAACACAAATGCACAGAGAACCATAGAACTCTAAAAATGGGAAGAATCCTAGTGGTCTTTTTTTACAACTTCTCCAAATTTAGTGATGAGGAAACCTAAGACACAGAGATATCAGACAACCTCCCTAAGATCACATAGCTAGTTTCTTGTAGTGTTGGAGACTGACTTTCAGTTTAGTGTCCTTTTTGCTACACCATATTATAAAAAAAATAGAAGATAATTTTATTTCAGACTTGAAAACTAGAACTAATGGATTGTTCATGTGATTCTTTCCAATCTTGAAATTCTAAAATGTGGACTGACTTTCTCATGATCAGTGGATAATTTTTTTGATCAACAAAAAATATGTTTCTTAGTAGATGGTGATAATGAGAAGAAGAAATGCCCTTGCATCAGTACTTACAAGACAGTGAAGAAGACATCTACAGAAAAGATGAGTAACAAATAGAAGTTAGCATGTGATTTTCCCAATGGATAATAAATGTGATATTATTGATTTCATATAGAGAATATTATGATAACCTAATAGGGACGCTAGAGTTGGTGAATTGAAATATCTGTAAAATTCTATGGATAAACCCTTTTTTCAACATGGTAAAAGAGCTTCCAGTCTTTTTACTCATTATCTCATATAGCAAATGATATTCTGAAAAATGTGCAGAGTTGACTGACATTTACTTTAGCTATTGAGAATCAAGTCATTATTAGTGGTAAGCATATCAAGTACCAGATAATCTTCATTCAATGAAAATACTAAAATTGCCTATGTGGGAAGTTAGTGTATGTTTTTGTAAAGATAAAACTGAATCTCAATTTACTTATAAAAATTTCAGAACCCACCATTCTACAGAGAAAGATTTTAAAGTTAAACCTGAAATTGCATTTATTGGCATGAACATGGAGTTATAACCTCTTAATTAGTAGTGGCAGTCATAGGACAATTGAAACACTAATGCCACACAGACTGCAGAAATATTTTTCTCTTAGATTCCTTAGAAGCAGAAAATTCTCTGAAGACAGTACCACATACTGTCTGAGAGGTGCCTGAAGCAGCTGTTCAGAGAAGGTGTTGGTAGAAAGAAGGGGCAGTAGGGTTCCAGAATGACATTGCAATTAAAAAAGAAAAATGGATGCAATTCTGCCTTACAAGTACATTCCTTTTCCTTTTTAAATAATCCATGAGACTTGCCAAAGGCCTCCTGGCATGAGCAGTATGTATATTTGCTTGCATGGAAGGCTGGTTTCTTGAACACAGAATTTCTCATTTTTATAAGTGTAACTGAAGACATAGTTTCAGTCTCCCTGATGAGCTACAGGAACATAAAACTGTAGGACAAATAAAGACTCATCTATAAGCGATTTGGCTCATGTTGTACATCTAATCTAAGTTTAATTGTTATCTTTTCTTGATAGAATTGTATTTTATTATACAAAAATCCAGAAAAGCATACAGTGAAGGTTATCATTGTCTACATTTTGTTGTACCTTCCAGATTTTTCTATGCATATATTTGTGATTTTTAAATAACAAACCTTTATTATACCAAGCAAAGAGTTTTGAAGCTTCTTTTTCATTCAAAATAATAATGTGAATAGCTTTCTATGTCAGTATATATTTTTATGCATGATTTAATGGCTGAAAAAAATAAAGTGTTTTCTAGAGCCAGCCATGTACTAAGCATTTTAAATTATCTTTTCAAAATTTAATCCTCATAACAACCTTAAAAGGTCAGTATTATTATTATCCTCATTATACAGTTAAAGAAATCAAAGTCTAGCTTAAGTAATATATCCAAGTACACATAGCTAGAAAGTAAGAGAAACAAGGTACCTGGGCACTCTAACTCCAAGAGTTTATGCCCTGAATCATATCACTCAGTTTTTCCTTTGCATGCACAATCTGCAATATATTTAACGCTTCGCTAACTGTTAGACCTCTAAATCATTTCCTTTTTTTCTTCTTTTCTTCTTTCCCTCTCTTCCTCCTCCCCTCCCCTCCTTTCTTTCTATTATAAACAGCTCTTTGATGAGCATCTGTGTAGCAAAATCTTAGGGACATGACCTCAAAGTTCAAATGTGAGTAACAACTGGTTCACAAATATCTGGGATCCATTGTCCTCCAAATTCTCACCCTCTGATGTTCAATAGGTTCACGTGACAAGTTCTGGTCAATGGGCTATGTCACTTCGTGGACAAGTGACAGAAGACTCAACTCAGAAGACTGGCTGAGTTCTCCATGAGCTCTCTTGCCCATCTGGTGAAACTTGAGTGTTGAGATGGCAGAAGCACAGAGCACACAGCTCCCATCAGCCTGGGTCCCTGAGTGATGACACAGCTCAGCATACCCAACTCCCACTGATCTGTTTTGAACCTGAAGCTTGAACTACAAAACAAAAATATCTTTATGTTAAGTCTCTGAGTTATTAGGTTTAAACTGTTACCACACATAATAGGAATTAGGTAATATGTAGCAAAAATTATATCCATTTGCCTTCTGACTCAGCAATCCTATTTCAAGGAATCTTCCCCAGTCATGCTGGCCAAAAAGAGAAATAATGTAGGCACAAGGCTATTAACTGCAGAGGAAATGACTTCTGAATATTTTTGAACAAACGCACATCAAGAACACTTACTTCATCTTTTACTTTTGCTTTTTAGGGATTGCTCTGTCCTCTACTTGAAAAATGAAAATACTATCTACTGAATTCGAGTTACGTTCTTGTTGACATTTGTGTTTATGCTTGCCTATTTGCTCATTCATGCATACATGCATGCATCTTCCTGATTCTGAGGGAGGTCAGAGCAGTTTCCTAAAGTTCATTCACGGATGTTCAGATGGCATCAAGGTGAGGTGCATAAGAAGTAGATCAGATCCTGAATTATCTGTGGGAAAAGCAGGTTTTATCATTAGGAACCTAGGAGTGCAGGATAATTTGAAGATAAAAGGGGAGGGAGAAGCATTTGTCCAAAGTCGTTTCATGTGGATGCTTAGTTTCAAGCAAAGGGAGGTGTTTGAAGCAAGTTAGAACACTTAACTGAGGGGCCTTAAAATGCTTAAGAGGACCGTAGAGACTGTGGAGGACTGTAAATTTTGGTTGTTGACACAAAGTAAGATCTCTTTATTTTTACGTATACAGCATATAGTATTTTAATTTACTCAAGGGATTTAGCTTCATTTGCATTTGAGAGAGTGCAATTTTGCAAGATCTCTTCTTTCCCTTTTGGGTAAATATTCGGCGCAAGTGCATTTCTTGAGAACCTTCTGAAAGATAAAGTGCTTTTCATGTTTCTCTCAAGGTCTCAATAAACGAAGCATCTGAGGAAATGGGAATCTATAATGACACCCACCTCCTAGCACTCGTGTGTGTGTGAACATTTTTCAGTGAACTACTGCTTTCAGGGGCCGTTCCCACGTGAGCGGCCACACCTGGGCCTTGTACTGCATTCAGAAAGGGACCCGTGACCGGCACACTGAACTGGAAACGTCGCCAGTGTGATGAGAATGCCTAATGTCCCCAGAGCGGCCATGCGGCAGAAGCAGCCCTGACAAATCAAAACGTTACTCTGCTGAGCACAGCGACATGGAAATTTTTGAAGAGGGAATCTCTGTCTTACGCAGTTAGTGGCTGGGGCGTGAGCGCAATGCACAAGGAGCCTGCAGCGCGGAGCGGAGGCCGTGCCACGTCCTGTGCCTGGACTGCTATCCATCTTTTCCTGGGCAAAGCTGGTAGCTGAAATGACAACCATAGGGCAATAATCAAAACGCAGAACGTAAACAGTAAGGCTGCTACCACACGTTGGTAATAAATTATCCAACGCTGGTCACAGAAAGTGTTGTATAAATGGGGATGAATGAAAGAAGGAAACTGCCACCCCAGAAACGGCTGCAGGAGGGCAATTTGCAGACTGCAGAAGAGAAGCTTAATCGGTGGAGGACACTTGGGTCATTTAATCACGTGGGAGTCAGCAGAGAAAGAAAGGTGTTGGGAAAAGCTGTGTTTCTCTGCCTCTGCCACGTTTCTGGACAGTCTAATGATTTGCATGCAGAGAAGGAAGCCACCAGGTTACTGCAGGTCGACTGTGGGTCCCGGACCATTCCCAGGTTTGAAGCACAGCAGACTGGAGTGTCACCCAGTGATGGGGAAATTAGGAAGGAGGAATTAGTAATGAGCATCATTTTGGACGTGTCCGTTTTAAACTTATTAGGGGACATTCCAACGGAGAGAGGTGTGTTAAAGGGATAGGATCAAAGTGAGGTGGAGAGATCTGAGCTGGAAGTGCCTCAAGTGAGCTCCTTAGGACTTAGAACTAGAGCTCTAGGCTGGTTCCTGAACATAAAGAAGCAATGGTTTTCCAAAGGAAGAGAGTCAGGGAAAGGAAGGAAATACAGACGGGGAGATTTCTGAGAGAGGGAAGGGGCAGTGTATTTACAGGAGTGAAAAGGGCTGGAGGTGGAGGTTGTATAGCTTCACAGTCAGGGGGCAGGCTTTGGAGAGTGACAACCTGGAGTCAAATCTTCTCATTCTTACCAAGCCTCAGTTTCCTCATTTGCCAATTGGACAATAATAATAGCTCCTTCATAGAGTTTGGGAAAAGAAATTGAGAAAATATATAAAAAGCACTTAGCACAGCGCCTAGAATATAGTAACCCCTCAATAAATAGTAGCTGTTTATTTATTAAAACATAAAAAGTAGAAATAAATATAGAAGCTAATGGCATTATTTTAGAATGTAGAAGGGTGATTAAGTGTGAAAAGGAGAATTCTGGATAAGGATAAATCCATGGTTGAAGGCATAAGAATACATCAATGGGCTTTGGAAGGAGCAGAGGAATTTCCATATATACATTCTATAGTTCTTTATATATATGTATCTTATAACCTCCTGAAAACATTCTGTCTTCTATCAAAGGGAGAAATATTTTTATACACCTTTTCTATATCCAGGTATTCAACCAAGATTAACTGGAGAGATTAAGTTTTCTTAATCTGCACACTGCACATTTTGCATTTCCAATGATATCTAGACTGCTTCAAGATTGAGGAAGAGGAGTGTTGGAGTAGCTACATTGCAGCAATATTCCCTGGAAAATTGTTTTTTCATGCACATGGGTCGACCCTGAGCCCTATTCTGTTCTTTAATCAGCCCTAGAATGAAGTCTTTCACCCACACAGTGCCACTCACTCATGCTCAGGAATGTCCCCAAACACTTCTGCACAGATGATGCCCCTTTCTTGGTTTATGTGGGCTACTCTGATTCATGATTTATTTGGGGTTTCTGTCACCTACTGGAAGAAAATATTAGAGCTGTTGTGTAAAAAAATGGGTTTGAATGATGGACCTACAGTTTATTAGCTTTGTTATGTTAATTAAACAAGGAGGCCATTAAACTGAGGTGGCTTTACTGTGTTAGCAGCCTGTGTATGCAAACCCAAACCTAAGTCTATAATGCCTCAAGTTTATGAGAAACCCAGGAACAACCAATCACAGACAACCAATGAGGCTTTCCCAAATAAGACAACCACTTAAACTATAGCTAGTCAAATAATTTCCTTGCTTTGTTTCTGCCTTTTCTCTTTAAAAGTCTTTCCCTGCGCTCCTGTCACCTGAGTGTCCTGAACCACTTCTGGTTTGGTGCTGCCCTATTTGAATCAATTTATGCCCAAATAAACTTTTAAAAATTTTAATATGCCTCAGCTTATCTTTTAACAGCTTTATGACCTAAACTTTCACTTTCCCACTCTAATATAGGCATAATTCACAGAATTGTAAAAATAAAATTAGTGTACATAAGGCTCTTTATAAATTATAATATATCATACAAGTACATGGTGGTGTTATTAACCTTTTTCTCTTTAATAAGTTATTTCTTTCTTACTCTCTCTCTACACACTTGTAGCTACTGAAGAAATGGCAGCATCTAGCAATCAAGTGCATTACCAAATTCATATTCAACAGCCACTAATTCCCAAGATCATGAACCTGTCTTGCATTCTTCTAGAGGAGAAAATTTTGTATGGCTGAGACTATGAGCAGAAACTTTCCTCCCCAAACACACACTTACATTTACCCAACACATTTTGTTAGACTAGGAGTCAAATAAAGTCTATTCAATAACCAAGTGTTGAAAGTTAAAAAGAGGGGACAGAGAGAGATAATAAAGTCTGTGGTATTCCTTCCTCACCAACAACCAATTCTCCAATTCTTTGATACCAACTGGATGTCCAACGATTCAATCTTGACACTATCTAAATGAAACTAGTGTCAGATCCCATGAGTTAAAGAGCTCAGTCCAACAGGACTGCCCCTACTTCAAATGCCAGCTGCAAATGGGCTTCCCAGTCTACCCACTCTTCTGTCCAACAAGCTACAAGTTTAGGGGGGTGTGTCCTATGACTCCCCTCTCAGGTTTGATAATTTGCTAGAATAGCTCACAGAACCTAATCTGAAGTAATCCTTTTTTCTTTTTATGTTCTGTTTTTAAAAACCTTTTCCTTTCTGTAGCCCTTTGGAGTTCCCATCTACTTGCTAAATAGGATGCTTGTCAAATCATGAATCATTCAATAAAGTCAGTTAGATCTTTAAAATTTATTTGGTTGGTTTTTGTTTTTTAACACTGATTTATTTTAAAGAATACAATTCAAGAATAACCAAATGGAAGAGAGAAATAGAGCAGGGCATGGAATGGCGGGCACATGACTTCTATGCCTTCTCAGGGCGCACCACCTTCCCAGCACCTCCATGTGTTCAGCAACCCAGGAACTTCCCAAACCTCACTGTTTAGGGATTTTTATGGAGGTTTCATTATGTAGGCATGATTATTAAATCACTGGCCATTGGTAATTGAACTCAATCTCCAGCTCTTCTCCTTTCCTTGGAGGTCAGGAGATGGGGTGGAAAGTTCTAACCCTCTAATCATGGCTTGGTCTTTCTGGTTACCAGCCCACCCTGAAGCAATCTAGGGGCCCCAGCCAGGAGTCATCTCATTGCCTTACAAAAGACACTCATCACTTAGGAAATTCCAACAGTTTTAGGAGCTCTATGCCAGGAACCAGGGACAAAAACCAGATGTTTATATTTTATTGTATCACACAATCAAACCCACAGCTTCTCTTTCCCTGATACAGAGGCTTCTTGGCTAGGCTATTCAATTCAATCTGTTCTTTCAGGCTTCATTGTCTAAACAAAGACCATATATATTTCTATTATACCATACAAGGTTATAAGACTTCTACCAACATATTGCTCAGAAGGGCAATTTCTTATTGAGTTTACCCTGAAAATCTTGTCTCTCTGCCTCTTCAGTGCAGTAGGTGTGGTTGGTCCTAGTCAAAGTCTAGAAAAGCTATGTATTAATTTACAGAAGAAAGTTTTCTTTTTCTGTGATATGAATGAACATGTCTTCCATCCTGATATCATCTTATAATGTCAGAATACATAGAAAGCCAAAATAACAATCAAAAGATTGCTTTGAGAGCGAGAAATTGGAACAAAAGAAATGGATAGCCTTAAGGGCTATTTTCCTGGTTCTGGTGATTTCTGGAGAATCACCTCTGCTCCATTATGGAGTGCATTTCCCCAGTGACTGAAAAATTCATGTATCCAGGATTTATTGTCTCTCTTTCTAGGTGGTACTGAATAAACACTGCCAGCATCAGGCTTTTGTACTTTATTCTTCTATGCTGACCAGCCACACCTTCTGTTCTTATGCTGTTTGTCCAAACAGGGTAATTTATAATCTGTGTTGCTATAATTTAGAAATTACAGTCTGTCGACTGAAAATAAATGCACAACCTAAAAGTTGAGAATTATGTTTTGTTCGGTGGCTTTATTGAGGACTAAAGCCTGAGATGGCAGCCTCTCAGCTCTGAGGGACTGTTCCAAAGAGGTAAGGGAGGAGCAGGGGATATATACAGGAGTTTTGGTTAAAAAAAAAAAAGAACACAAACATGTAGTCGAACATCAAAAGATTACTGCTAATCACAAAAATCAGACATCTCAAGTTAATGATTTTAGTGCCTTTCTACCCAGGGGAAGATGCAAGAGTCTGGGCTCAATGAAATCATTCCTTTGATATGCATCTTAACTACTTAGTGCCAGTATCCTGTTTTTCTCCTTCCTGTATTTCCCTCAGGGTGCACCATTGGGGTGGGGACAGCTGCAGCGGCTGATGACTTGACTGCAGGCAGCAGTCTTTGTCCACAAATCTTATTTCTAATACTATTTTCCTGAGATTTCATCCTACCCACCTTGGAGTCTTGAGTGTTCCTAACTCTTAAACTATAGATTTAAACACAGTCTCATGGAGTTGCCCTTCAGTTGTCTCACCATATCTTCTAGTTGTGGGTTTACAGTGCTTCATGCATTTCCAAGTTGATAATAATAGGCATTGCTTATTGAGGGTCTCCCATATGCCTGTGTTTCAGTTAGACACTTTCAGCCTCAAGGAATAGAGATACACAGATTAGCTCAAGAAAGGACGGGTGAGAAGAGAAGGACTACTGTAGATAAGGGATGAGAGGGCTGCTTGGGAGCCAAGGATGGAAACCAAACTTTGACACAGTCTCAGAAAGAGGATGCTCTAAGGAGCTCAGTAGCAAAATGCTGAGAATCTTCTCTCAAGTATTCCACCATTAAAGAAACTCAAATACTTTCAAACGTTTTTTCTAGTCTCCTCTTGCTGGCCTCTTTGGCTTGTATTTCATGTATTGTTTCCCTTGATCATAGCCTGTGGTATTCATAATTTAATTTTGTCATGTTCCCTCATTATCTGGACTATATCTCGTTATCTCTCCCAATTCTGTTATTCCACTGCTGACAGTTAAATCTCTTGATATTTTCCAAATTAAAATTTCCAAAAGCAAGTACTTGATTGGTTCAAACCATCTTTCTTAGGCATGTTTCTTTTACACCAAGCTAATTTCTGGGTGCTTTGAGTCAGATGCTTGCTCACAATCCCAGGAGCCTCAGCCAATGACGGTATTGCTATAAGGTATGTATATCTTGGCTGCTGAAGACCAATTCATCTACAGGGACAATGAGAAGAACCATCTTCCCTGGCAAAGCAGGAGCCATGGTCAGCCAACTTATTTAAGTATCTTGATAAGGAAGTTGCATGCATTAACTCACTTAATCATCCCAACAAATATCTATGGGGTAGATATTATTATCCTCACTTTGCAGAAAACCCCAAATCATGCACCTTGTAAGTGGCAGAAAAAAGTACTCCCATAGAGATTATTATGCTTTAAATGTGTTTAATAGCTCAAGTATTTTTTGAGGATAAAGATCGGTATCATCTAAGAGTAGAAACAAGGTGTTCTCATGGCCTTTGAACACACAGTAAAAGTGCATTCTATAACAAAAGTTAACATTTTCTAAGTGCTTTCTATGGACCAGGTTATTGTTCCTAGTGTTATAAATGATTATTTCCTTGAATCTTCCTAATAACCCTATGACATAGATGGAATTATCATCCTCATTTTACGGCTGAAAATTGATACACAAAAGGAAACAGGTTCAGACAAAGAAAGTGACCCATTGTTAATGACACCTGTGACTCCAATCCAGGTTGATTAAATTCAAACACTTATTGGAGGCAATAGTGAATGAGAAGGACTTCTCAAAGTATGCCCCTTTTCCACTGAAGGCAGGACAGTGGTAATGTTTTTTACTAAGGGAAGGATTACATATTAGCGATAACTTCATGGCCATAAAAACTGAGCTAAATAGAATCACACAAGAAGTTTGAAAATCACTTTTTCTGTATATATTCTCCCCCAACTTTTCTTCTCCCTATATCCAAAAGCCACCCCCCCACAAAGGGTAGCTAATTATTTTTCTGAGAAGGTTTTAATGTATTTTCATATGTCTCAGGGCCTGCTTCTGAAATGATAAGAGAAGTCTGATGCCCACGGGGCACAGATACTGACCACGAATCAGGAAGAGGACATGACTTGCACAAGAGTGATGACAGCTGCTGGAGAGCAGAACCTGTGTGAAACTTTGGTGGAAAGGGATTTCCATTCTCTCACTGTCCATCACATTCCCTGTAAGATTCATCCAACATCATCTGTGATCAGAAATGACAGTCAGTCAGTTCAGTCTTTATTGATCATCAACAGGTTGCTTGCCAATGACTAGGTATTGAAAGAGAAAGACAAATGACCCAAAATCTGAAAAAGACATATTTCATCCCAGAAAATCCAGCAGATAATGGGAAAAAGTTATCCTGTCACAGAAAGGAGAAAGAGAAAGGCTATGCTATATAGTCTCTCCTTCCTCTGGCTCCCAGTGCTTTGCTGTACCTTTAACTTAATTCTTGTTACTGGCTGTCTTAGTGCTTAGTTGCTCATGTGCATATCTGTCACCCTCACTAGACTGTGAGCTCCTTAAGACCAATGTCCATGTGCCTAGATCAGAGCAGATATTCAATGAATATTTTCTGAATAGAATTTTTAGTATTTTCTCTTGATATATAGGAAGCAAAATCAGGATATAGAGAATAGTCTTACCCATGATTGTTCGAAGAGTCAATGAAACTCCAGTCTGCTTCCAATAAAATATCCTACACTTCCCAGTTTGGGAAGTCTTTATCTCACCTTGAGGAGCTGAGTTCTAAGGCATCCGCATTGCTGGGCTCTTTCTTAGTTCCTTCCTACTGACTTTCCTTTTCCAGAGTGTGACAGTAAAATATGAGCAATGTGGGGACAACTTTCCTGGGTTTCCTTTCTCCATTTCATACATTTCATATAGGAGGCCATCTGCTGGTGGGGAGGTAATGACTTCTGCCTTAGACACTTGTTCTATGTTTCTTATGGATCTGAATATGACCTGTGGCAGGAAGGGAGAAGGAATGAAATGAAACCAGTTATTGTTCCAATTTTTTTGCTGATTTTAAACCTGCATAGGCTTCACTTCATCTTCCACTTCTTTTCCCCATCCTCCTTTCACAATCTTTCCCGTTTCTAAAATGCAGTGAAACAGGTGCCAAAGAGGAGGTGGTCATGGGTGGGGTCAACGTTGGTAGCATTTTAGATGTTTCTAGTACGAATAGAAATGGGAGAGTTTATCTAGTCTAATAACCTCATTTTGCATATAAGACTGCCAAAGCCCAGGGTGTTCAAATGACTTGCCCAAGATTATTCTCATGGTGAGAATAGGTTGGAGAGAAGAAAATAAAACCATTGTCTTTTGTTCTCAGTTCAGTGCCTTGTTGCTATGGAACACTTTGTTGCGGAAAATAAAATGAGTGGTAGATATTTCAGTTTTATTGCCACTTCAGATCTACCACAGAGCTTTGGACAAACAGAGGTTAATAATACTTTACTTGTATAAAGGCAATATCCCTTGTTCATCTGGAGTTTTAGCAAAGATTTATTTGCCATAATCTGGGGTGGGGAACATTTTACTTGTCAGTATTTTAATGAGTTGAACACAGCAGGATTAATTTTCTTGCATGATAAAAACTGCTTCAGCTTTCATACACAGAGTTAATTGGTCAGTGTTTTCTTCCTGAGGTTTCACTGTATGATTGTTTCCATTTTTAGCTTTTTATACCTTGGGTTCAGTAATGATGATAATAAATGCTTCCCATGACTTTGCAGAGTTACCTACATATCCCTGGAGCTGTACTCTGAGAAAGGAATTTAATTAGTTATTATACATTCAAGTAATGGACAGTTGAGCAGTAAAAGCAAGTCTCAAGCCATGAATGGCCTCATCTAGCGTCATCTAGTGAAGTTAATTTAGTAGACATAAGGGATGAGCAAGCTTTGGTAAGTTGTGTTAACTTTGATATGTTATGTAGGTGTTTTATTCACAGGTACTTAGCATACTTAGCTATAGTAGACAGAATAATGAAGGTATTTCACTTTCAGGCTTTCTAGGAGTTTAGATTAAGAAGAACTAGAAATTAAATATTAAAGCAAAATTCAAATGGCTTGATCGCTCTCTTCCCATATTCTAAAGTTTGCTCCTGAGCTGAGAGAGTTGCTCTGAAGCAATAGTTTTCAAACTACGTACTGTTCAGTCCCAGAGGTTGCTTGAATGGGGCTCAGAGGTGAAAGTTGGTAAGAGGATGTGGAATGAAGAGACCTGAATGGGTAGGGCTTCAGGGCTCCAACCTGTGCTTTAAGCAGATAGAGCTGTTCCTTTCCTTCTTTCCTCCCTCCCTTCCTTTTCCTCCCTTTCTTCCTTCTTACCCTCCTTCCCTCCTTCTCTCCTTCCCTTTTTCCCTCCCTCTTTAACTATTTTCCAAAGTGGCTGATTGTATCTTATTGTGATTTTAATTTGCATGTCCATATTCATTAAGCATCTCTTCATGAGTCTATTTGCTTTCGGGAAGTGTCTACTAATATATTTTGTTCATTTTAATTTGAATTATTCAAATTATTATTATTGACTTACATGAGTTGGCAGATATATGTATAAATAATATTTTCACCCCTTCTTAAGCTTGCCTTTTCATTTTCTTAAGAGTGCCTTTTGAAGAGGAGGTATTTTTAAATTTTATGAAGTTCAGTACGTCAATATTTTTTTCTTTTATGGTTCATACTTTTTGTGTCCTCCTTAAGAAAAACCTTACCTAACTTAAAATCACAAAGACTTTACATTTTCCCTTGCTTTCTTCTAGATGTTTTATAGCTTTATCTTATACATAGGTCTATGATCCATTTTTCTATGCAAGGTGAGGTAAGGGTTGAAGGTTCTCTTTTTTTTTCTATAGGTATATCTAATTTTTCCAGCACTATTTCTTGAAAAAACTGTCCCTTCCTAATTGAATCACCTTGATGTCTTTGTCCAAAACCAATTGGCTTTATACATAGAGTCTATTTCTTGATTTTTCTACTGTTCTACTATCCTTACACCAGTATCACACAATCTTCATCATTGTCACTTTACAGTAAGTCTTGAAATCAGGTAGTATAAGTATCCAACTTTAGTCTTAAAAATTTTAGGACTACTCTGGATCTTTTTTGTATTCATATGCATTTTAGAATCAGGTAGGCAATTTCTACAGAGATGCCTGCTGAGATTTTTATTTTGATTGCTTTGAATCTATAGGTCACTTTGGAGAGAAATGGTATCTTAACATTACTGAATCATCCTATCCATAACCATGGTATATCTATCTTCTTTAATTTCTCTAGACAATGTTTTTTAGTTTTCACTATGCAGGCCTTACACATATTTTTGTTAAATTTTACCCTAAGTACTTTTTGTTTTTTAATGTTACTGTAGATGATGTTTTAAAATTTTCCATTTCTAAGTGTTTATAGTTACTATATAGAAATATTATTTATTTTTGCTTGGGGACCTTGTATTCTGCAACCTTAATAAATTCACATATTTGTTCTGGTAGTTTTTATGTAGATTCTCTAGGATTTTATATGTACATGCTTTTGTCATCTGCAAATAAATACAGTTTTATTTTTTTCTTTCCATCATTAATTTCTTTTGTTTCCTTTTCTTGCCTTCTTGTACTAGCTAGTTCTTCCAACCATTGTTGAATAGAAGTGGAAAGAGTGGAAGTCCTTGCCATGTTTCTTATCTTAGGGGGAAAGCATTCATTCTCTCACCATTAAGTATGATGTTAAGTTTTTTATAGATGCTTGCTATCAGTTTGAGGAAGTTTCCATCTATTCTTAATTTGCTGAGAGGGTTTAACATGAGTAGGATTGGATTTTATTGAATACTTCTTTAGATCTATTTAAGTGGTCATATATTTTTTCTTTTATTCTGTTAACATAGAGAATTGCAATGTTTTTTTTTTGTATGTTAAACCAACCTCACATTCCTAGAACTACTTCCTTTGATCACTATGACTATATATATATATATATATATATATATATGATATATATGATATATTTATAATTTTAATATATATATTTTGTTAATGATTTTTGCATGTATTTTCATGAGAGATATTGGTCTTTGATTTTGTCTGTTTATAATATGGTTTTCTGGGTTTTGGTATCATGGTAACATTGGATGAATAGAATGTGTTGGGAATTATTCATTCTCTTCTATTTTCTGGAAGAATTTGTGTTAAATTGGCATTATATCTACCTTAAATGTGTGACATATTTCACTAATTGAAGCCTCCTAGGTCTGAAGTTTTCTATGTGGAAATGTTTTTCATTAAAAATTCAATTTCTTTAAAAATATAGGACTATTCAGAAATTAAATATGTGCCATCACTATCTCATTTTCCCATACAATACTTATGGCATAAACTCTGTTTCTTCTTTAGTGAGCTTTGGTAGTTTATTTCTTTCAAGATATATGTCTATTTCATATAAGTTGTCAAAGTAATTATAGTGCAGTTATTTATAATATGTCCTTATTATCTGCTTAATATCTTTGGATGAATATAAATTCTTCATTCAGCACGTGCTTCATGCAGAGTACTTAACTATGGGGTACAGAACTAACATTTCTCATCACGAATCCCCTAATAATTCCAATTTTTTGCCAATAAAAAATATCTGGTCATAAGTCAAGCTAATGACTCACCTTTTGAACTAATAGGGAAGAGGAGGAAGCCAGGCTCTAAGAAGTAAGGAACTCCCAACCAGGAATTGTTAAGACCTGGCCTGTGGAAGAGACGGCACACTAGTGGAACCATGTACAGTACAATGGTTAGTGGTAAGGAGGGTGTGCTTAATCCAAGTTGTTTATATCAGTGAAAGGTTCTAGGTGGACAGTGATATTACAAGTGGGTGGGCCTCTGTTTTATGAATTACAGGATCTATCTTTTCAGGAGAGATTTTTAGACAGAGACTGACAGGTAGAAGGGTAAGACAAGTTCCAGGCAAGTTGTCAGGATCCTAGTCCAGTGGGTTTAGATGAGGGTAGGAAACTGAATCCAGCATGAAATGGCTCAGAGATTAGTCATGGCCGGAACTTATACATACCAGCTTCTAAGGTTCATTTCATGTCAGAGTCCCCTTAATTATTCAACATCTCTTATTAGTCTCCTTCAGTGGCAGAAATAGAATTAAGTATAAATCCAAGTGATCTTCTATTATGTGAAAACCGTACCAAATACAAGAGATTGCCCTAGATCACATCGGTCTCTCCTACCTTCCAGCTTGTCTGAATTTTTGTCTAAGCCATTTGTCCAGGACTTCATGTTTGCTGTTCCCTATGTTGTTAGCTCTTTATATACATTTTGTTGCTTCAGAAGGATTGTGAACCTGGTTTGTGTTGTATAACCATAGAATGTCCAGTTTGGGAGCAATTTTAATAGCCACATAGTCCCTGAATTATTCATCATTATGGATACGTTCTTTTTCACCCTTCCTTTTCCTACCCTCTCAGTCAAGCAGAGGAAGATGTGTAACCTTGAGGAGAATCATCATTGTTAAAGCTGGAATGAAAAAGTAAATTCAAAATTATTGTTCTGTTTTTCTGACCTCCAGAATTGATTCTTGAAATTCAAAATAGGAGGCTCTGAAAGGATCATGAAACGGAGTTTATGCCATAAGTATTTGATGTGAAAATGATATGGTGATGGCACATATTCTTGGAGGAGGTTGGAGGGGGCAGCGATAAGAGAATCAGAACTAGGGGGACCACATAGAGAGAAATGAAGACAGTATTGTGTGCCAGCTGAGCACCATGAGGGACTGACTCTGGCTATAGAAAAGTCGAGTTAATACTTGAAGTCCACTCATTGCCATTGAATGAAACTCCCTTACACACCACCCACAATAAGGAGCTACTTTTGGTTCCTATGAGGTGAGGATCTCCCATTGACAGATGTGTGTGCATGGCTAGGAGATGTTCCACACCATTGTCCAAGATGTTGTTGAGAATCGTCTAAACATCCTACTGTTACTTCCGTCTCGGTGGCCCAGGATACCTATAAATTAACCGCCCCCCCCCAAAAAAAAAGACTGTGGCATCTTGAAGAAGCCACATTTGTGTTACTGAACCAAACTTGGGTTCACTCGCCTGGACGCAGTAAAGCCAGTCTACTGACAGTGGGTTTTGGTGAAAGAAACTGCAGTGTTTATTGCAGGGTGCCAAAGCAAGGAATCCAGGGCAGCTAGTGCTCAAAATACCTGAACTTCCCAGTGGGTTTCAGGAAATAATTTTTAAAGGCAAGATAAAGAAGGGGAGTCACATGGTATGAGACCAGCTCATGCACAATTCTCTGATTGGTTGATGGTGAGGTAACAGAGCAGTGTCACACTATCAATCTTCAGGCTCCAGTAGGTCTGGGGGCTATGTGCTCATGGTCATCAGATAGTTAATTCCTTCCATTTGGTGAGAGTTTTAGCATCTGCAAAACAACTCAAGAAGCATACATCAGATACTGTTATCTAGGTATTTCAGAGAGGAGTTAAAGCAGAGGATATGTGGGAGGGGGGTCTGTCCAGGGTAGGCCCCACAGAACTCTGCTTGGTTACAACTGGATGGGAAAATCTGTCTATTCATTCCCTTCTCCTGATTAAACTGCTCCAGTTCCTTCAGTGATGCTTATGGTGGGGGAGGGGGGGGCGGGAAGGCAGGGTGAAATAAGCATTTATTGAATACTATATGACAGGCACAAAGTGTTTTAAGTGAATTTTTAAATTTAATCCTGAGAACAAGTTCATGATTTAAGAAATAAAAAAAAGAAATATATATGTATGTATATATGTACACATACATACATATACAGATATCCATTCTAGTTAATTACCTATAAATATGTTCCTCTGGGTATATTGTTTTTAAAGTGGAATATTAATACTTTTATTGTTATTTTTTACAGCCCAAGTGACTATCGGTGTCCTAAGTGTCATGACACTCAAATACATTGTTGTTATTGTTGTTGATGATGATAATGATGATGAAGACATTGAAGAATCCACAGTAGGACCATCATGACTCTTATGGTATGTATGTCTCAGTTTTATCACTTAACGCTGTACCTCTAATGAACACTGATTGCAGTCAGCTCTGCAATTATGTTAGAACTCTTCAGAATACTCCTAAATAGTATCAAGAACTACTATAGAGAGTCTTCTGATGATCTATATAAAAGGCAGAAGGCTGGTTAGGGATTTTTTTCCACTTGATTGTAACCAGTGCTGTCTTATTCAAAGGGTGACATGAAGAATTTGTTTTGAGGAGCAGATCTTAACCTAAATCGATGGCTAAATTATGCCTTTGCTTCGTGGCTGTTGTCAACTGAAAAAAAATTCACAACCTAAAAGGTGAGAATTGTGTTTTATTTGGTGGACAAAACTAAGGGCTTAAGCCTAGGACACAGCCTCTCAGATAGCTGAGATACTCCAAAAAGGTAAGGGAGGAGCCAGGATACATAGGAGTTTTTGCAACAAAGACCAGGTAGTTGGAACTTCAAAAGATTACCATTAATTAAAGAAAACCAGATATTTCAAGTTAAGGAATTTAGTGCTTTTCTGTGTATGGGAAGATGCAAGAGTCTGGGCTCACTGAAATCATTCCTTTGATAACGTTGCACCTTAGCTATCTAGGGCCAGTATCCACATTTTTTCCCATCCTGAGTCCTCTCAGGGTGTAACACTGGGGGTGGCTGCAGCGGCTGAGGGCTTGGCAGTGGGCAGCTCGTTTATCTCCATCCTGAGTTCCCTCAGGGCTCACTGTCAGTGGTGGCTATAGTGGCTTGATGGCTGTAACATCCTTTGTTTACTGATATGGCAGGTAACATCTTTTTTCCATTGAAACCACAATCTATCCAATCATGGGAAGCTATTGCTTTACCCCAACTAACTCCAGAGTAAATAAGACTATCCACTGAAGATGGCAATATTAAATACATGATTTGAGCGAGTTTCTTTTCATGTTGTGTGTGTGTGTTGCTTTGTTTCCAAGGTGTGCCAGGCAGCTCTAACAATCATCCTATCTAATGAACAGAAGTAGGCTAGAGATTTAAATTAAAATCAATATTGCACTTAGCTCTCCCTATTCTAGTCCTTACTTCCTGATGTTTGTTTTTAAGCAATGTGGTGGGGCAGCTTCTGTTGTTTTCAGGAAGGACTAGATCTGGGCAAAATTGTGAAGCAGGCTTAATGTGAAATTCCTTCAGAGGCCCCAAGCTTCCCTTCAGAGCTCCTGGATCCTGCTACCTTCTGTCATTTTACAACCACAAGCCCCTACTGTAGGGCTCTATTAGGTTTTACTTACTTAAAATTATCTCAGACTCAAGAGAGAATGTTGACATTTCCTCCCTCTGCCCCATCAAAATCTTCTCCTTCGGGCCCACTGCATTACAGCCTAATCAATTTGATGAAGTAAATAGAACAGAGGTATTAGTGGCTGGGAATGACCTAAATTAACCTTCTCACGTAATTTTGTGCATTTTGAGATTGACACATATACACTATTGATACTATGTATGAAATAGACAACTGATGGGAACATACTGCATAGCACAGGGAACTCTACTTAATGCACTGTGGTGTCCTAAATGGAGGGGATATATGTATATGTATGGCTGATTCATTTTGCTGTGCAGTAGAAGCTAACACAACATTGTAAAGCAACTATACTCCAGTAAAAATTATTTTTTTAAAAAAAGAATGCTGATTGCTTTTATCAGTGAGAAAATTGAGCTACCAAAATGTGATTCTGTATGGAGAGAGTGAACTTTCCTCAGGGACACCTAACACTCATACTGAGTAGGTGTCCTCATGCCAGCCAGGAGAAAGTCATGTCGGCGTAGGTCAGCACCTTAACTTTATTCTGAGGCCACAGACCACAGTCTTAAATTAAGCTAGCTTTTTGACAAATGACGTGCCAATCCTTTACCACTTTAGTGTTTGCAAGAAATAGGAGGAAAATGATAAATATGCCAAACTTTAGTTCTTGGAAACATGTCAAAATAAACAATTTTGAAAATAAAAGTATCATTGTGCCTGCATTGCTGGGCTGCTATCTCCAAAAAGCACAGTTTACACAGGTAATGTGTTACAGCGTGACACAGAAGTTCTGGCCCTGAGGCCTTCTTTAGGGTGCTGGGGAAAGCATCAAAGAGCTCTGTTTGAAGAAGAAGAACTTCATTGTCAAGAAAATGAAAAAGAGGCACAGAACTAAGATTAAAAAGAGGAGAATTAAGAAGTAACATTACTTCCACAAATTTAGTTCAAGCCACTTACCCAAAATACCAGTGGGAATGTCAAAATATTTATGCTTTATATTTCTTTTTACTAGTCTAGAAAAAATAGTAATTTTCAGTTGTTTTATCTCACTCATTCAGCAACAATTACCCTAACTTGACAGAGAAACAGACCTACCTGCATTTATATTCTTAATTTAGGGATTAGGAAAAAGGAATATTAATTAATCCAGGCATCACACACTTGAAGCCTGCTATGTAGAGTATGGTTGGCTTTATCATGGGGATCAGAGGCAGGGGGTTGACTAGAAATATGAAGAAGACAATTCTCACTTTTGAAGAGCCATAGTCTAATGAGAGAGGGATAGAAAAAAACAAAGAGTTCTAGCACCGTGAAGTGAGTGTCATGATAAAGACAGGTAGAATATGAATGAGAATGTAGGGGAGGAACAGGGAATCTCTAGAAAATGACTGGGGTACTTCAGTGACCAACCAGGTTTGATGTACAATCTCTAGAGAAGCATTATGTAACAGCTTGACCTCATTTTGTTCAACTTAAATTTCATTTAGAACTTTAAGGAAGCTGATGCAAATTGGCAAGACATAACCAGCACCTGCTTGGCACTTTGTTAACTGGGGAAAGAGTTAAGTAATCTAATTTATTTTGGTTATACCACCTATATTTTTTGTAATAGGATGGAAATGGATAAAACAAGTTTCCTTACTTGTGTATGTTTTCATTGAATTCAGAGTTATTTCCATGTGTACTTTTTCAGGATTGGTATTTTCAAATGGGTAGCTCTGGGATCATGCTTTTTTTTAAAGCCTGACACCCAAGTAGAAGTCAACTCTAGAACTAATGGACAGAAGGTACAAAAAAAGAGCAGATTTTTGTCCTAATGTAAGAAAGAAATTTCCATAGACTGTGTTCTCCATAATGGAATGACTGGACTCTCCAGGAAATAATCCCTGTATTAGACATGCCCAAACATGTGAAAGAAAGTTTCCTCTGCTGGGTGGGAGTTTGAGTTTGATTGTCTTTAAAGACCCTTTCAATTCTAAGTTTTATAAACAGTTCTCTCCTCTAAGTTTAGGTCTCTGGCTTAACCTGGGTTCCATAGCAAACAAAGGCTGAGATGAAGCTTATTTACTAAGGCTTTACTGGAAGGTGCATTTCCAGGGCCATCAGTGAGAGGGAAAAGGGATGTAATCCAAGAAAGAGGGAAAAGCATATTCAAGGTGTTGCCCTACCAAGCTGGCCACATCTTCACAAGAAACACAGCTGGGGCTTGACTAGGTAGAATGTCTTCCAGAGAGGCTGGGCAGAAACACCATGCCTCACTTCACTCTGATGGAGGGTGGGAGGAAGAGGCTGGCTTCTTCCCATGTCCTAGTTCTTACTGATCAAAGTTTGTCCCATGGGATGTTGACCCTCCTGCACTTTTAGGTTGTGTTGCCTGGCCCTTCAGAATAGCTGCTAGAAAAACTAGTGTAGTTATTTCTTTGTATCTAGAAGTTTTGGGGGGAGCCATAGTCTGTCTCACTGGATGAGGTCAGGTGAGATGGAGACTTTGCCTCTCCTGGCCCTCATCCCCAAGGGAAGCTGAAAAAGCCTAAAATGCTAAGAGGCTAGGCTAGGTGGCAGCAGTCAGAGCTCTCCACTGAGCAAGTGGTCAACCAGTGGAGCTGAGCAAATCTGAGGAGGCACATAACCTAGATTCAGCAGAGTATCCTATCTTAAAGCCTATTTCCAATGCAGACTTTCTCCTGAGTTTGAGCTTTTTCCTCTACCTTAAAACTTAGGCATATGTTGTAGAGACGGGAGCAGAAATGAGAAAAACAGCATGAATTAAACAAACACAAAGAAATACTGAAGAGAAAGATTTTTATAAGACAGAAACAAAAAAGTATTTAAAACAAGAAACAGTTTTGGAAGTGCAGCTTTATCTGAACCCTTTCTCTTCATTCTTCTCTATCCTCCCAAGAATGTCACAATTCCAAGGGAAATGCATTTTTCATGTACTGAGGTGCCTGTGAACTTTAGTTCCTGGTGTTGGAATGCAGTACCTCCAGGACTCCACCAGGATCACAGCATGGGATCTGCATGCCTGAAGTGGGTTGGGACTCTGAGGGCTTTTCCAGGGAACTTTTGAGCTGCTGTTGCAGAGTTGTGGGTGGGCAGGAAGGTTGGCTGACTGGCTAAGATCTTACTTTTTCACAGTTTTAAAAAGTTTCTAAGCCTCTTGTACCTCCCACTTCAGAGATGCTTCTGCTTTGTGACAGTTGCACAATTCTCTTCCACAGCCCAAACAGAAAACTGGTTATGAGCAAGGAATAAAAATAACTCTGTTTAGTATGGAGAACAAAACTACAGGGTAAATCCTTGTGTTGCAAGCTTATGGCCTCTTCAATCTCAATTCCCATTCACTCCTCAACTCAATGTCACTTAGCTCTGTCCTCACCACAGATTGAAATAGTTCTGTGACAGTCATTTAGAGCCTCCATGTTACCAAATCAGTTGGCTTCTTCTTAGTACTCATCTCCTTCAACTATTCATGGTCCTTAATATCTCTGACTATTCTTTTCAGAAATATATTTTCTCTTGTTTGGACATTATCTCTTTTTTCAGATTCTCCTCTCTCCCCTTGGAGTCCTTCATTAACTCTTCAGATGGTTTCTCTTCTTCCAGTAGCTTCTCAAGTGTTAGTTCTCCAGAAATGGTCCATGGCTCACTTTTCCTCAACTGTAGTTATAGCTTCAATGACTAGTTGAATGTCGGTGGCTCCCACATCTGCTTTTCTATCCCAGCCCTCTCTCTTGAGCTCTGGAAACTTATTTCACACTATTAACTGGACATTATCTCCTGGAAGCCCCATTAGATACCTCAAATTTAAGGTGTAACAAGGTCAATTCTGTCTACATCTTGCCTCCCAGATGTCTTTCCTTTCTTTCATTGTGCAGGTAAGTAAATGATATATCATCATCCACCTAACTGCCCTCAAAAATTGAGGGTCATCCTACACTTTTTTCCCTTATTCAAACATTTCTTGACCCAGGAGATAATGGAATCACTTCCCCCTTTCCTTGTCCCCATACAGTTGATGCCCTGATGCTGGCCCTCAAAATTGCCCAAATGAACCTTGAACCTTCTGCTCTGCTAAAATTTGTCCAACCTCCACACTCCTGAGATCTCCTTCTAAAACATAAATCTGATCACCTTATTCCCTGGTGCCTTTAGTCAGGTTCTTTATAGAAGTGGAGCCTGCAACAGGAGGTGAGGTGCTTGTGATTTACTGAAGGGTCCTCTCAGGAAAAACCTGTCAGGGAGGGAGCAAAGAAGATAGGAAAGGGAGAAGGGTGTGTTGTCAGATGAAGTCTAGCCTTGGTCCCATCCACAGGGGAAGGGCTCATAAGCATAAATCACAACACAGAGTTGTTCTCTCTTAAGGTAAAGGGGTTAGCCTCTTGTACCTTCAGTTAACTCCATCTTTGGCTGTGGGTTGCCTGAGATTTTGGTAGGGGAGGAGGAGTGACTTCCAAGCCAAAGTGACTTGTCAGCTGAAGACAATTTTCCAAAGAGAGGCAGTTGTTAGCATTCAGCAGCCAACACGTACAGCAGCTGGAGGGAGTGAGTGCTGATTCAGTAAAGGGAACACAAAGCAGCTACTATACCATGGTTGAAGGCCTATTTTAGCTCTCCATTCAAGTAGAAGAAAATAAAAAACACTCAGCATGACCCTTCTCTGCTTGACCCTTGCCATCCTTTTATCTTACCATATCTCCTCTCTGCCATTCTCATTTGAATTTTCCGTGTAGGCTGAATCTACTATATATATTCATACCCTTGTTCTTTTGCTCCTGCTGTTCCCTCTGCATGGAATTCCCTTCCTACTTTTCTGAAAAACTCCAGCTCAAATGTCACATTTGTGAAGCCATCATTGAAATTCCAAGGCAGAATTGATTACTCCTATGTCTGGTTGCCATTGTATTTTTTGTATAGCTTTATTATAACATCTTTGAATTGTAGATATTTGTCAGAGTGCTTGTTTCTTCACTAGGTTTTTGGAAGACAAGGATTATATGTCTCTGAAACCCTAGCTAATGGTCCAGCACTTTTGAACTAGCCAAAGGTCTGGTTTTTTGTAATGTTGGTTGAATTGAATTGCATATTTGTACACATTATGTAAGTGGCAATTGGTACATCTTTGAGGCATATAATGCCTCATAAGGTCTTCAACAATCAGATAGTTGCTGAGTTGTTTGCACTTTTGCTTACTGTTATGAATTCCTTTGATCTTGTAATGTTTATTGCACATCCTCACTCTTTTATTTCCACCTCCATTTCTTTTGTTATTTTCACTTCAAAAATATTAAAAATAGACAAGGTTCAGATTTTATGAATTAAACTTGAGTCCTCCATAGGATATTGGCTACATAAATCCAAAAGACAAATCAATAATGACTGATTAAAGCAAAGAAGTATCTTTTCTGAAAGTCATATCAATCAGGTGATACTGATACTGAGGGGAAAAGTTAATGAAACCTCTTGATTCTGTGACTTTGGCATAGTCAAGGCATCCAAACAATAGCTCTTTTCTTTATAGTAATTTTCATATAACTATTCACTTTTTTCCAGCTTATTCAGGCATAACTTATGTACAATAAAATTCATTCTTTTTAAGTGTACATTTTGTACACAGTCATGTAACCACCATCCCCTTCCACCACCCCTTTCCCTAAGCCCTCAATGACATGCATTTCTAGTATCTCATATAAATACAATCATATAAGATACTTTTTGTGTTTCATTTCTTTCACTTAGCACAAAATTTTTTAGGTTAGTTCATGTTGCTGTGTGTTTAACATCTTATTCCTTTGCTGTGTGAGTATTCCACAACTTGTTTACCCATTTGACAGTTGATAAACATTTGGGTTATTTTCATTTTCTGGCTATGATGAATAATGATACTATGAACAATCATGTGCAAGTCTTTTTTGAGAACACATATTTTCATTTCTCTTGGATAAATACCTAGGAGTGAGTGAGATTGCTGTTGTATGATCAGTGTATGGCTAACTTTGTAAAATATTGCCAAATTGTTTTCCAAAGTGCAACACCATTTTGCATTCTCAGCAGCAGTGTTGAGAATTCAAGTTGCTCAACATCCTTGTCAACACTTGGTGTACTCAATAGTTTTGACTTTGATTATTCTAGTGAGGGTATGGTTGTTTTAATTTGCATTTCTCTGATGACTAATGATGTTTCATGTACTTCATGACTATGTATATATCTTCTTGTGTGAAATGTCTGTTCAAATATTTTATCCATTTCTTGGTGGGGTAGAGAGGTTGTTTGTCTTCCTGTAATTGAGTGGCTTTTAAAATATATTTTGGACAAAAGCCCTTTGTCAGACATTTGTTTTGCAGAAGTTCTCAATTTTGATGAAGTTCTTTTTGTTGTTGTTGTTTGGTTTGATTTACGGTTTTTGTGTCTTGCTTAAGAAAACTTTGCCTAAGATGAGATCACAAAGATTTTCTCCTATGTTTTCTTCTAAAAATATTATGAAAAATTTTAGTCAAACAATAGCCATCTTTTTAATGGTTACTTTCATTTATCTATCTTCAGTTTTTAAGTATAGTGTCGTTCAGAAGTACCTATTTTAAATGATCAAAAACGATATTATATAGACATACAGGGAAAGAATTTACTATTTGTTTTACAGTTGTCAAGGTTATAAAATAATATATGTGTTAAGGTAGGATTACTGAAAAAAGAGTCCAGAAAGATATACATCAAAATGGAAGTGTTCATCACTGAGTGGTAGAATTATGAGTGATATTTATTTTCTTATTTTGCTTTCCCATATTTTTTTGATTGTTTTCAGAATGTATGTATGTATATAAGTTGTATATTTTAAAATACTATTAGTATGCATAAATAATAAATAATGAAAAGGAGAGGGTAAGTTTACAGAATTAAGCTCATTTCTTGCTGTGCCTTATTTATCTGGAAAATTCAAGAAAAACAAAAAATTGTCTATGGACCTGCAGATTTCATCTTAATATATCCATTTCTTTGACATGCCCATAGTTACTACATAGAGTTTTCATTTGTATTTTACTGAAATATCTGAAAACTATCTTCATTAACTTTGCCTTATGCTTTAAATTTTTATTCAAGTCATTATATCATAGAGAAGTGAAATAGGAAGATTTGGTTACTCTTGACTCCCTCCTCAATCTATCCTTACTCATTTCCTCCAGCTCACTCTCCTTGGAAGTAGCAAAGGCCAATGAGCATTATTAAGGTTCTAAGTGGCTACAACTGTAAGAAACATAAACCATTTAACAAAAAGCCGCTATACCAGGAGAGTGAGTTCTACTATCTCCCATGAGTTTTCTTCTGTGGAGATGTAGACTCCACTAGGATAGTTGATGCAATGTGATTCCTTGAACACTTGGTTTATCTATTCTATGACCACATCTGCAGGAAGAACAGAAGAATCACAGTACCAGGGAATGTCTTGATCTAGCAGTGCAATGCAATTCCCTTTATTTACAATTCAAGACAAAGTCTAAATGATCTTGAGCTTCTTCTATTGCATACATTTATTCCAAACTCCCAACAAACCTTCTTCTCATGTTCATCTGGTTAGAACATAGCTACTAACTATTATTTTCTTCATTTACATGTGGCTTTTCTCCTAACATAAGTAACAGGACTTAAGCCTGGTAACCAGCTATGGTGACTGCACAGTATAGCCTCCAAAGGGAACTCTCACTTTTGAGCTCACAGGCAGGTAATCACTCTGCAGCACCTTCTTTATCTTGTCAGCATCTCCCACTGTCTTCACTGAATTAAAACCTATTTCCACTAACTAAAGCTAGTGCATTCTCCTCCAGTTCAATAGTTTTCCATTAAGGTCAATGCCAGACAATAGTTTCTAGAGGAAGGCAAGGAGAAATTGTGGGTCATGATTAGCCTCATTCTATATCTTGCAGTTCTGTAGCAGCTGGCCACAGGCCTGCAATGCCTCTCCCATTGCTGGTGGTTGAAAGGGAGAAGCACCCGTACACTGCTTCAGGGAAAACAGACCTTGGCCCATCCTGCTCAGTCCATGCCTTGGCTCTTAACAAAAACATATGTTAGTGAGTATGATCTGTTTCCAAATCATTCATTCAATGGCAATGAATATCACTCATAGTGAAGGCAACCTCTAGTTACCCAAAATGCACATTAAAATTTATAGCAGGAATGCTTCAAAGTAAATAAATTACCCTTTCTTCCTGCTCTGCTCTACTTCCTTAAGCATTTGTAAAAGAGCTCATTAAAACTCTTTGAAGTTGTTTATCATCTGCCTTTCTCTTCAGTTTGGAATGTAGGTTTTGGTTCTATAGATTCAAGCTATGCTTTTGAAACATATACAAGCTCTCCTTGAGCAAATCCAGCTACCCAGGTTGACTTGGTCCTCCTAGACAGAGTCTGCAGTCTCGTATAGCCACACTGACCACTGAATTAAGCACTGCAACACCCCATACTGTTCCATGCCCCACACTCCTGAGCCCCTTCACTGGCCCCTTCTACTTCTATTTTCTCTAGAGAATTTATGCCCTTTAAACACACTATATAATTTAACTACTAGACATATAATTTAACTAGTAGATATATAACTTAACTATCTACTGCTATTGTTTCCTGTAAAAGGTAACCTCTAGAAGGGCATAAATCTTTGTCTTGTTCATTGATATATCCTAGGTGCCCACAGCAGCGCTGGTATGTAACAAACCCTCAATAAATATTTGTGGAATGAACAAACTCAAAAAATTTTGGAATGAACATGTTCAAAGGCCCTCAGAAAGCCTCATTTGCCCTCTAGAGTCTATCTGCCTCTCAGGTGGCACAGTGTCTGAATTTCCATCATTAGAGATGTCTGCTTTGGGGTTTCTTTGTCTGTGGTTTTCTTTAGGTTATGATGCATATACATACTTCTATGTGGAAAAACATTCATCTGTCCATTCAATGACTATTTGCTGATTACACACTATGCATAAAACACTGTGTTCGGGGCTTCCCTGGTGGCGCAGTGGTTGAGAATCTGCCTGCCAATGCAGGGGACACGGGTTCGAGCCCTGGTCTGGGAAGATCCCACATGCCGCCGAGCAGCTAGGCCCATGAGCCACAACTACTGAGCCTGCGCGCCTGGCGCCTGTGCTCCGCAACCAGAGAGGCCACAATAGTGAGAGGCCTGCGCACCGTGATGAAGAGTGGCCCCCACTCGCCGCAACTAGAGAAAGCCCTCGCACAGAAACGAAGACCCAACATAGCAATCAATCAATCAATCAATCAATCTTTAAAAAACAAAACAAACAAAAAAAACCACTGTGTTCGGTATTTGGGGGCACAGAACTGGGTCACACTCCTTCCACCCTAAAGGCTGGTTTACATTTACTGTGTACATGATATGGTGTCACTCAAGAAAGATGCACAGAGCACTTCTCTGAGGCCAGGGACTGGTGACAGTGGCTACCTCCATCTCTAGGAGGCTCAGTGTCTCTCTGACCCTGATGATAGTACTTCTGAAAACAGGAAGAGTGATGGATGGAGGCTTCCACCCACCCATTATTCATCTTTTCATTAATTCAACATATATTGAATTTCTTCTATGTGCCAGGCATTTGCTGAGTCCTGGGTATATGGCAGTGAACAAACAGGAGAGTCCTTGTCTCAAGGAGGTCATGGTTAGTATGTTGAGAAGTTATATACTAAACAAGAAATGATTTCTTTTACATGTGACAAGGGTTTTGATAGGGGATATACAGGAAGATATAGAAGTATATAGAAAGGGCCCCAACTCTAATCTAGCCTAGTGGAGTAGGGCTGGTCATATGGTCCATCTCCAAGAGAACCCCAGGGAACTGTGCAGGTCTGTACCTGAGTCCCAGATTTTACCGGGACAATGCAGAGGTAAATGTGTGAATGTGAGACTAGTGGGCTTTGTATATTGCTATCTTTGTTAGGTTGGTTTTCATGGTTGTAGTTGTGGTGGTTGTTACTGCTACATTTTGCTTTGTTGTGTCTGATCGCACAATTGCCCTGAGATCCTGGTCTTCCTTGATGTGGTGTGGTGGCCAGGGCTCGGTCTGAAGGTCATCACACTTATGCTGGGCTGTGCCTTAGAATCACATGGGAGATATAAAAATACTGTTTCTTGGGGACCACCCCAGAGTGTTGGAATTCCCATCCATGGTAAACAACCTCTCCTACATCCTCATCTTCCTTGTGGTATCCTTTTTTACCACTAGGACTCAGAATAAACATTTTCCCTCAGCACTTACTATTCTCCCTCTCAAGAGGTTGCTGCTTATTCTCCCAAGTGCCAAATATCAAAGGACCTATCAGGCAAAAACTTATGATTTAAGGTTTAACCTTCTTTTGAGGTTCTTTTTTTATTGAAGTATAGTTGATGTATAATATAAGTTAGGGGTGTACAATATAGTGATTAACAATTTTTAAAGGTTTTACTCCATTTATAATTATTATAAAATATTTGCTATATTCCCTGCGTTGTACAATATATCCTTGTAGCTTATTTTATACATGATAGTTTGTACCTCTTAATTCCCTACCCCTATATTACCCCTTCCCCTTCCCTCTCCCCACTGGTAACCACTAGTTTGTTCTCTATATCTGTGATTCTACTTCTTTTTAGTTATATTCACTAGTTTGTTGTATTTTTTTAGATTCCACATATAAGTGATGTCATACGTAGCATTTGTCTTTCTCTGTCTGACTTATTTCACTTAGCATAATACCCTTCATGTTATTGCAAAAGGCAACATTTCATTCTTTGTTTAATGGCTGAGTAGTACTCCTTTGTGTGTGTGTGTGTGTGTGTGTGTGTGTGTGTGTATCACATCTTCTTTATCCATCCATCTGTTGATGGACACTTAGGTTGCCTCCATATCGTGGCAATTGTAAATAATGCTGCTATGAACATTGGGGTGCATGTATCTTTTTGAATTAGTGGGTTTTTTTTTTTTGGGGATATATATCCAGGCATGGAATTTCCAGGTCATACAGTAGTTCTATTTTTAGTTTTTTGAGAAACCTCTATACTGTCTTCTGCAGTGGCTGTACCAATTTACTTGATATATCATCCTTCTTCATTGCTGACATCTTTCAACTTTTGGGAAGCCTCCCTAATCTATAAGTTTTGTCCTAAGTCTTCATACATTCATTTAATCAAATGATGTTAATTCATATAAATTAGGTGCCTATAATGTGCCTAGGATGCTTCTGGGTGCTTGGGACACACAAGTGAAATAAACTGGCAACATACCTATCCAAAGTAATCACCTAATATTCTAGTGAAGGGAGGACAAAATGCAAAATAAATAAATTACATAATAAGTAAGAGGTGATCATAGTTCTGAGGAGGAAATAGAGCAGGGTCAGGAGGACTGGGAGTATGAGAGGAGGAAGCAGTTTGCATGGTAAATAGATGGTCAGCACAGCCCTCATCTAGAAAAAGATACATGAGAAAAGATGTCGCTTTTCTCCAGCCTCACTGCCATCACTTTAGGAAAAGCCTTCTTATTTTCATGTGGATGCTACCTCTAAACTAGGTTGCCTGCTTCCAAACCAGCCCCCTCAACGCATTCTCCACACTGAAGCCTAAGTAGTGTTTCCAAGCCCCCTGTCAGGTCAGATCACTCTGCTCCCCTGCTTAAATCCCTTCAGTAACTCCCCATTCATAGCTCCTGTGCAGCCTAGCATGCAGGTTCTTTAACCATATTCTTAGCTCTACTGTCATTATCTTTGCCACATCTTGACTCAAAAAACACAGACTACTGTCTCCAGGTTTTTGCACATGTAACCATGTCTGCCTCAAACGTGTGCCCCACAGCTCGCTCCTGCTCCCCGCTCAATACCCCACTCAGTGGTCCTCTCCCCAGAGGAATGTTTCCCAGGTCCTTCCAGTCTGGCTCAGGTGCCCTTCCATACGCTTCCCTGACAACTTGTGCTTCCCTCTGCGGTAGCCTGTGTTCAGTGTCCTGAATCAACAGCCTCATGTCAGACCACTCTTTTGGACTTCTATGAGTAGAGACTGCTTTCTTTCACCTTTGTGCTCTCAGGACCTAGCAGAGTGTCTGATCAATGAATAATTGGAGAAAATGTGGTCCCCTCACTGGGAACAATACAGTGCAGGGAGACACATCTGAAGGGGCAACTTGTGGAAGAGAGATTTGACTAAACATGTGTACCTCCAGAGGGCAGGCACATACAAGTTGTTGCAGGTTACAAAGAGATTTCAGCTTGGTCATCCTCGCTTTGGATAAAACAGTAATGGTAACTAACATTGATTTAGTTTAGCTCTCTCTCAGGCACTGTGCTAAGTGCTCAACAAACATCATCTTTATTTATTTATTTATTTATTTATAATTTTTATTGGAGTATTGAGAGTTGATTTACAATGTTGTGTTACCTTCTGCTGTACAGCAAAGTGAATCAGTTATACATATACATATGCCCACTCTTTTTAAGATACTTTTCCCATATAGGTCATTACAGAGTATTGAGTAGAGTTAGCTGTGCTATACAGTAGGTCCTTATTAGTTATCTATTTTATATATAGTAGTGTGTATCTATTAGTCCCAATCTCCCAATTTATTCCTGCCTCCCTTTCCCCCTGGTAACCATAAGATTGTTAGTGCTGCAATGAACAGTGTGGTGCATGTATCTCTTCTAATTATGGTTTTCTCTGGATATATGTCCAAGAGTGGGATTGCTGGAGCATATGATAGCTCTATTTTTAGTTTTTTAAGGAACCTCCATACTGTTCTCCATAGTGGCTGTACCAATTTACATTCCCACCAAGGTTCCCTTTTCTCAACACCCCTTCCAGAATTTATTGTTTCTGGATTTTTTGATAATGGTCATTGTGACTGTTGTGAGGTGACACCTCATTGTAGTTTTGATTTGCATTTCCCTAATAATTACTGATGTTGAGCATCTTTTCATGTGCCTCTTGCCATCTGCATGTCTTCTTTGGAGAAATGTCTGTTTAGATCTTCTGCCCATTTTTTGATTGGCTTTGATTTTTTGTTATTGAGCTGCATGACCTATTTATATATTTTGGAGATTAATCCCTTGTCGGTCACTTCATTTGAAAATATTTTCTCTAATTCTGTGTGTTGTCCTTTTGTTTTGTTTATTATTTCCTTTGCTGTGCAAAAGCTTTCAAGTGTAATTAGGTTCCATTTGTTTATTTTTGTTTTTAATTTTTATTACTCTAGAAGTAATAAAAAGATCAAAAAAGATCTTCCTGCGATTTACATGAGAGTGTTCTGCCTATGTTTTCCTCTAAGAGTTTTGTAGTATTCAGCCTTACATTTGGGTCTTTAATCTACTTTGAGTTTATTTTTGTGCATGGTATTAAGGAGTGTTCTAATTTCATTCTTTTACATGTAGCTGTCAACATCATCTCATTTACTCCTTAGAACAACCCTATGAGCTCAGAATACCTCATGTACTTCCTTTCCTTGTTCCTAGATATTTAATGCCTACAAAGTAATTTGAGACTCAGAGATTCATTGCATTATACAAAATGATGTGAAGTGACAATAACATTGTTTTAAAATTTAAAAACAAATTACCGTTGTTTTTCTCTTCGGTGTTATCAATTCTTGGAAAATTTAGATCTGCAGAAAAATTCTCAAGTTTTTCAAACAGAACTCCTTTTCATTTCTGTGAGCTAACAAGCAAAAGTCCTGTTAATAGCTCACCATGGACGTAGTAAGCTCTTAGGACTCTCTTAGAACTTAGAATTAAACAAGAAACAGCTAATTCCATTATGCCTTCAGAGTCAAGGATTTGCTGTCATCTATTTGGAATAGATGAGAATGCAAGAAGAATATTTATATTTGTGTATTTCATTGTAAATCTTTAAAAATTTAAACCTGTCATAAATTCCATTTAGAAAGACAGGGGATGGGAGGTGTTGTGTGAGGTGACCCAGGAAAGGTAATGAATTGTTTCTGATTTGTAAACCCTAAGGCATGATGTGGATGTAAGCATGGGTTCATTTCTGGGTTCTCTATTCTGTTCCATTGATCTATGTGTCTGTTTTTGTGCCAGTACCATACTGTTTTGATTACTGTAGCTTTGTAGTATAGCTTGAAATCAGGGAGCATGGTACCTCCAGCTCTGTTCCTCTTGCTCAAGATTGCTTTGACTATTTGGGGTCTTTTGTGTTTCCATACAAATTTTAGAATTATTTCTTCTAGTTCTGTGGAAAATGCCATTGGTATTTGATAGGAATTGCACTACATCCATAGATTGCCTTGGATAGTATGGTCATTTTAACAATATTAGTTCTTCCAATCCATGAACATGGTACATCTTTCCATCTGTTTGTGTCATCTTCAGTTTCTTTCAACAGTGTCTTATAGTTTCCTGAATATAGATCTTTTACCTCCTTAGGTAGATTATTCCTAGGTATTCCATTCTTTTTGATATGATTATAGATGGACTTGTTTTTTTAACTTCTCTTTCTGATAGTTTGTTGTTAGTGTATAGAAATGCAACCGATTTTTGTATATTAATTTTGTATCCTATAACTTTACTGAATTCATTGATGAATTCTAGTAGTTTTTTGGTGGTATCGTTAGGATTTTCTATGTATAGTATCATGTCCTTTGCAAACAGAGATAGTTTTACTTTTTCCTTTCAAACTGGATTTCTTCTATTTATTTTTCTTGTCTGATTTCTGTGGCTAGAACTTCCAATACTATGTTAAATAAAAGTGTTGAGAGTGGGCATCCTTGTCTTATTCCTGATCTTAGAAGAAATGCTTTCAGCTTTTCACTGTCGAGTATGTTTGCTGTTGGCTTTTCATATGCTAAGGTATGTTCCCTTTATACCCACTTTGTTGAGAGTTTTTATCATAAATGGATGTTGAACTTTATCAAAAGTTTTTCTGCATTTATTGGGAGAATCATATGATTTTGATTCTTCAATTTGTTAATGTGGTGTAGCACATTGATCTGTGGAGACTGAACCATTCTTGCATCCCTGGGATAAATCCCACTTGATCTTGGTGCATGATCCTTCTAATGCACTGTTGGATTTGTATAATTGTTGTATAATTGTTCATAGTAATCTCTTATGATCCTCCACACTTCTGTGATGTCTGTTGTAACTTCTCCTTTTTCATTTCTGATGTTATTGTTTTGGGCCCTTATTTTTTTTTCCCTCAATGATTCTGGCTAAAGGTTTATCAATTTTGTTTATCTTTTCAAAGAGCAAACTCTTAGTTTCATTGATATTTTCTATTGTTTTTTTAATCTCCATTTCATTTATTTCCACTCTGATCTTTATGCTTCCTTTCCTTCTACTAACTTTGGGTTTTGTTTGTTCTTTCTCTACTTCCTTTCACTGTAAGGTTAGGTTGTTTATTTGGGGTTTTTCTTGTTTTTTTAGGGTAGGCTTGTATCACTATAAACTTTCCTCTTAGAACTGCTTTTGCTGCACCCCATAGATTTTGGATCATTGTGCTTTTGTTTTCATTTGTCTCCAGGTATATTTTTTTATTTCCTCTGAGATTTCTTCAGTGACCCATTGGTTGTTTAGTAGCATATTGTTAAGCCTCCACGTGTTTGCTTTTTTTGCAGTTTTTTTCTTGTAGTTCATTTCTAGTCTCATAGAGTTGTAGTTGGAAAAGGTGCTTAATATGATTTCAATTTTCTTAAATTTATTGAGACTTGTTTTGTGGCCTGGCATGTGATCTATCCTGGAGAATGGTCCATGTGCACTTGAAATAATGTGTATTTTGCTAACTTTGGATGGAATGTTCTCTATACATATACCTATTATGTACATTTTGTCTAATGTGTCATTTAACGCCAGTAATTCCTTATTAATTTTCTATCCAGATGATCTGTCCATTGATGTAAATAGAGTGTTAAAGTCCCCTACTATTACTGTGCTACTGTCAATTTCTCCCTTTATGTCTGTTGATATTTGCTTTATGTATTTAGGTGGTCATATGTTGGATGCATATACATTTACAGTTGTTACATCTTCTTCCTGTATTGATACCCTGATCATTATGTAACGTCCTTCTTTGTCTATTGTTACAGTCTTTGTTTTAAAGTCTATTTTGTCTGATACAACTATGGTTACCCCAGCTTTGTTTTGATTTCCATTTGCATGGAATACCTTTTTCCATCCCCTCACTTCCAGATTGTGTGTGTCTTTAGATCTGAAATGAGTCTTTTGTAGGTAGCATGTATGTGGGTTTTGTTTTTGTATCTACTGATTGGAACATTTAGTCCATTTACATTTAAAATAATTATCAAAAGGTATGTACTTATTGCTATTTTATTAATTGTTTTGGCATTGTTTTATAGTTATATTGTTCCTTTCTTTTTCTTTTGCTCTCTTCCCTTGTGATTTGATGATTATCTTTAGTGTTATGTTTGGATTCCTTTCTCTTTTGTGTGTGTGTATTTATTATAGATTTTGATTTGTGGTTACCATGAGGCTTATATATATTATATATATGTGTATAAATTATAATATGTAAGATTAATATAAAAATATATATAATATATATGATTATTTTAAGTTGCTGATCTCTTAAGTTCAAACACATTTTAACAACCCTGCATTTTCACTCCTTCTCCTACATTCACTGTCTTTGACCTCATATTTTACATCTTTTTGTTTTGTGTATCCCT
The DNA here is from genome assembly GCF_949987535.1 of Balaenoptera acutorostrata. NCBI lineage: Eukaryota > Metazoa > Chordata > Mammalia > Artiodactyla > Balaenopteridae > Balaenoptera > Balaenoptera acutorostrata. The sequence goes on along the minus strand of NC_080064.1, from coordinate 172,145,744 downwards.
TAATTAGTTATTGTAGATGTAGATAATTTTACTACTTTTCTCTTTTAATGTTCCTACTAGCTTTATACATGGTTGATACTAATTTTACTGTATATTTGCCTTTACCAATGAGATTTTCCCTTTCATAATATTCATATTTCTAATTGTGGTCTTTTCTTTTCCACTTAGAGAAGTCCCTTTAACATTTCTTGTAAAGCTCACTTTGTGGTGTGAACTCTTTTTAGCTTTTGCTTGTCTGTAAAACTTTTGATCTCTCCTTCAAATATGAATGAAGGACTTGTCAGGTAAAGTATTCTTGGCTGTAGCTTTTTTCCTTTCATCACTTTAAATATATTGTGTCAGTCCCTTCTGAAATGCAGAGGTTCTGCTGAAAAGTTAGCTGATAGCCTTAAGGATGTTCCTTTGTATGTAACTTGTTGTTTTTCCTTTTCTGCTTTTAATAGTTTCTCTTAATTTTTGATATTTTAATTACAAGTGTTTTAATGTGGTCCTCTTTGGGTTGATCATGTTTGGGACTCTCTGTGCTTCCTGGACCTGGATGTCTATTCCTTTCCAGGTTAGGGAAGTTTTCAGCTATTATGTCTTCAACTATGTTCTCTGCCCCATTCTCACTCTCTTCTTCTTCTTCTGGGATTCCTATAGTGTGAATAATAGTATGCTTGGTGTTGTCACTCAGGTGTCTTAAACATACTCAATTTTTAAATTCTTTTTCTTTTTTCTATTCATCTTCAGTAATTTCCACTACTCTTTCAGTTCACTGACCCATTCCTCTGTATCATCTAATCTATTGTTGATTTCAGTTCACTGACCCATTCCTCTGTATCATCTAATCTATTGTTGATTTCTTCTAGTGTATTTTTAGTTTCAGTTAGTGTATTCTTCAGCTCTCTTTGGTTTTTCTTTATATTCTCTAACTCTTGTTAAAAACTTCTAACTTCTCACTGTTTATACTTTCTTCTCCCAAGTTCTTTGAGCATCTTTATTATCATTGCCTTGAACTATTTATTGGTTAGATTGCTTATGTCCACTTCACTTAGTTCTTTTTCTTGGGTATTATCTTGTTCCTTTGTTTGGAACATATTCCTCTGTTGCCTCATTTTACGTAATTTGCCATATTTCTTTCTATGTATTTCATAAGTTGATTATGTTTCCCAGTCTTGGGTAAGTGGCCTTTTATAAGAGACATCTATGCATCACAGCAGTGCACTCCCCTCTGGCCACTAGAGCTATATGCTTTAGTGGTTTCCCCTATGTGGGCTGCATGGACCCTTCTGTCGTAGTGGGCTCACTACTGTGGGTGGTCTGGTAGGTGTGGCTGACTCGCAGTCCAGTTGGTTGCCAGGCCCTGCCTTGTATGGAGTCTGCTGTGCACTGGTGGGCAGGTTCAGGTCATGAATCAGCTGACTGCTGAGCCCCAAGCCTGCCTGGGTCTTGTGCTGTCCTACTTGTGGGCAGAGCAGGGTTCCAGGGTAGGTGATTGTGGAGGTCCTGGATCTAGTGTCAGCCTGCTGGTGTGTGGGACCGTTTACTGACATGGTTGGCTGTGGTGTCTGGTGTGTCCCAAAGCTTGTGGTGGCCTGCTGGTGTATGGGGGCTCTAACCCAGGTGGTTGTCTGAGGAGCCTGAAGTGTCCCAGAGCTGGCGCTGCCCTACTGGTGGGTAGGATGGATTCTGACACAGAAGGCTGTGGGGCTGCCGTGGTCCTGGAGCTGGTAACCACCCACTGGCGGGTGTGGCTGAGACCTCAGTGATCTCAGGGCTGGGGCTTGCTCACTGGTGTGTACGGTCTGGCCCTGGGGATAGTATTGGCTCATTGGTTGGTGGAGCTGTGTCCTGGGTTCTCTGGCTGCAAGGCCCAGGGTTCTCAAAGCTGATGTCAGCCTACTGGTGAGTGGGGTAGGGCCACAGATGGTCCTGGGCTAGTGCCACAGTCTCTGGCTATAGGATCCTGGGGGCTCTGGTGCCTTCCCCACTGCTGGGTGAGGTTGGATCCTGGGCCCTCTGGTGGATGGAGCAGGGTCCCAGGGTCTCTGGCTGCAAGGTCCTAGGGGTCCTGGGACTAGTGTCATCTCTCTAGAGTGTGGGTCACTAGGGCCCAGGTAGTCCCAAGGCTGGTGCCTACTCACTGGTGGGTGGAGCTGTGTCCCTGGTTCTCTGACTGCAGGGCCCAGGGTGTCCTGGGGCTAGTTCTGGCATATTGGTGGGCAGGGCTGGGTCCTGGGCTCTCTAGCGGCAGTCAGCCTGTGGGTGGTGGGGCTGTGTCCACAAGCAACTAGCTGCTTGGTCAGGGGTATCCCAGTACCATTGTCCACAGCCTAGTGGGTGGGGCCAGGTCTCATTGCTAATAAACTAGACAGCAGACTCCAAAATGGTGCTTTCTAACACCAGTGTCCTCCTTGTAGAAGTGTTCCCAGAAATGGCTGACCCAGAGTCTATGTCCCTAGTGTGAGCTCTAGTTGCCTCCTGCCTCTCTGGAAGGCTCTCCAAGACCAGCAGGCAGTTCTGGCTCAGGCTCCTTTCAAATTATTGCTTCTGCCCTGGGATTGGAGAGTATGAGATTTTAGGTGCACCCTTAGGAGTGGAGTCTCTATTTTCTATAGCATGCTGGCTCTCCCCAGAGTAAGTCCTGCTGGATAAGCCTCCAGAGCCAAATGCTCTGGAGGCTTATCTTCCCGGTGCAGAGTCCAACATGGGGTACAGATCCTTTGCTTCTTGGGGACAACCTCTGCAATTGTAAGTATCCTCCGACTTGTGGGTTGCCCACACTTGCGTATAGGTCTTGACTATACTGTGTCCCTGCCTCTCCTACCAGTCTTGTGGTTTCTTCTATATAAAGTTGTATAAGATCTTTTCTGCTAGTCTTCAGGTCTTTCTCATCGATAGTTGCTCTGTAGATAGTTGTAATTTAGGTGTGCCTGTGGGAGGAGTTGAGCTCAGTGGCCCTCTTGGCCACTCCTCCAGCCATTATTTTAAAATAAAACCTATCATCATCTTGCAAGTATCACATACATTGCATTAATTTTTTGTTAAAATACTAGTTTGGTAAATATAATTATTTGAAATACATTGTTACTTCATAACCCTATTTTAGCTTTTCTTAACTTTAGCTTTTTCTTTGTTCTTTCCTGGAAGCCTCAAAAAACAAAAATAGTCCAGGGCTCACTGGATGTCCGAGAGGCTCTGCTGGTGCTCACTACAGATGATCTTCAGGGTTAGCCCCATTCATGGGAAGCACCTGACCCTCTTCATGTCTCATCTGCCCCTGTTCTGTGCTCCTTGTTCTGCTCCCCTCATGTCAAGTTTCTGATCCACTCTCTCTCCATGGACCAGACAACAGGTCAGGCTTTCTGCTCTGGACACTTGGTGTCCTAAGTCATAGACTGAACTTACCCTTAGATTTTTCTGCTCCACTCACCCACACAACTCCATCCCCCAGAACCCTCTGCAGGTTTTTCCAGACCTTTCCTCCACCCACCTCAGATGGACACTCTTACTTCAAACCTGGTAACCAAACATGCCCATTACTATGACAACACAGATGCTGTAGTGGTTACATAGCAATCACTTCATCTAGGAAACAGTGCTGAGGGAAGAAAATGCCAGTCCTCATGTGGAGAGGTCATTGGAAAGGCAGAGGTCACCCCTGCTCCATGGCTCTGCCTGACACAATCTCCACCAACCATTCTGGGACATTTCTGCTCATGCCCAAAGGAAATTTGAGAGAATCCAATACAACTTTTAGACTTTCTGATGTGATTTTGAATCCACATGGAATATTAGACCACAAAATTTGATTGGGTAGCTGGGAAGGGGCCATGTTTTAGCTGGCATTAATTATCTATTGATGTGTAGCAAATTACATCAAGGTTTAGAAGCTTAAAATGACAAAAATATTTCCTTGCAGGTTTTTTGGTTCAGGAATTTGGGAGTGTCTTCGCTGGGTTGTTCTGGCTCAGGATTTACCATCAACTTGTGGTCAAGATATGAACTGGGGCTGTAGACATCTGAAAATTGGACTGGAATTGGGTGTGTGCTCTCAAGCTGGTTCCCATGCATGGATGAAAATTAGTGCTGGCTGTTGGTGGAAGGCCTCAAATATTTACCATGTGGACATCGCTGTGGGGTTGCTGGAGTGTCCTCACAACATGTTGGCTAGCTTTCCCAGATGAATAATTCCAAAGAGAGCACAGTGAAATGTGCAGCAGCCTCAGAGGTCACACTTCATTGTTATTGCAATATCCTTTGGTTATACAGGTCAGCCTTATTTTTGTGGGAGGAACTTACACAAGGGAGTAAATAAACATCAGGAGAGGAGCATCACTGAGGCCATATTGGAGTCTGGTTACCACAAAAAGAGAGATACAAAGAGGGATTACAGCCCAGCAACTCATTTTAGGGTTTTCCAGATGGAACACAGGATATGAATTTTTGGTAACCTTATGACCACTTCCTGGCATAAAGCCCTGAACTCTCCCACACTCAAAGCCCCCAAGAATCCTCTATGCTGCAGCTTTCCAACTGAGCTGTGTATACTGGCAACACCTTAATTAGTTAATGGTGCTTTGAGATACTGATCTCCTCAACCCATGGGGAAATTGAGCAGGGCTTGAGGTAGATGGAAAAAAAAGAGCAAATATTATTATTTTCTATTTGTTCTGTGGCTATATGCAAATTATATATGTTTATTATATGAAAATCTACTTTTGCCTGTTAGAAAAATCAAAATCAGGATTCCAAAAAGAGCATTAGGCTCTCATGCTGTGCATGCTGCAATGTTTAACATATGTCTATTAGGCCAGTGTGTTAATAATGTAGTTCAAATGTTCTATAAATTAGTAATCTGTTTCCTGCTAAAAAGTAGTAGAAGATGTGTACTTTAATCTACTACTGTGGTTGTAGATTTATTTACTTCTTGTTTTTAGTTCTGGTAATTTTTCTTTGTCTATTTTGAAGGTATGTTATTTGCTGTTTATAAGTTTAAACCAATTATATCTTCATGGTAAATGGAAACTTTTACCTTTCTGAAGTGAGCCTCTTTATCAGTAGGAATGTTCTTTGACTTCAAGTTTAGTTTCACAGATTCTTCATTAGTGTAATTTCTATGTTTTTACATTTAACCTTTCTGAATGTATCTGTTTTAGTATGTCTTTTTTTTATAGATAGAATACTGTCAACTTTTATTATGTTGTGCTTTGTTTTAAAATACTGACAAGAATGTTTTAATTCAACATTATGTTTACATATAATTAATGACCAATAAACTTGGATTTATTTTGCTATTCTATTTCAGAGTTTCTATTTGTTCCATACGTTTGGTGTTTATTTAACTATCATTTCTTGCCTTTTTTGGATTGACTAAGCATGTTTTATCTTTTGATTTTTACTTCCACCAGTTTGGAAGTTTTATCCTGTTTTTATTATTTTAGTGGTTACCCTAGAAGTATCAATATTCTTACTTATTTATCTAAATCTAAGATTAATCCAGACATTTACTCTCCTCTGAGATAATGCAAGTCCATTAGAATATTTTAATTTTTTACCTTCCTCTCACCTTATGTTATTTATAGCTGACGTTCATAATCTATCTTATTTTTATTTCTGTCTTTTAATTATACATTATTATTACTGTTTTATACAACTCCAAGAGGACAGAGACCTGAAGCCACACAACTCAAAATTGTTCATTTCTTTTCTTTTCCCTCGTCTTCTACTTTGCTCGGCCCCAACATGGCCTTATCTGCTGTCCTCTGGGGATAGGGTGTGATTTATATCTGGTTTTCCCTTACTCTGAGGGATTCTAGTCCTTTTATCTTTGGTAATCTCTGGGCCTTGGCTTCTGCCCTTGCCTGCATATTCCAGGAGCCAGATCCCATATTTCCTGCATCAGCAAATGCACTCAGGGCATGTGCAGCTTTGGGGCTTCAATATTCTGCTTATTTCCCACTTATAGGATTTCATCCAAAAATTAATTAGCCTGGGAATTCTCCTGTGTCTTTTAAACTTTCCAAAGTTTATAAGCACTTTAAGATATTGATGATTGTTTGCTATATGAAATTACACATAATTATTTTTAGAAGGATTAATTCAAATAATTCATTGTTATTGAACCTGAAACCTCAATAATTATTACATTTGGCTTCAAAATGCACAAGGCAATAAGAACTTCCAAGATTTCTTCTAATAATAGCACTAATAATTTAATAATAATAGTGTATTGAGCATTTATACATGCCGGTCAGGGCATAAGTTTTTTTTTGTATTAATTAATCTAGTCTTCATAATTTAGAACAATGCTTGGCATATATTAGCATTCAATAAGTATTAGTTATTATATAATAGTTATTTTTACACTCACTTCTCAGTTGAAAAAATTGACACTTCCACCCTCCTGTTCCATAAATGCACTGTCCAAGGTCCTGGTCTCCCAGTTGCTAGAGTTCTTTATTAGATTACTGAGGTCAATAAAATATGCTACATTATTATAGCATAGCTGTTTAGTGTGTTGCCTCCCAAATCATTTTTCATGTTTAGGGAGTCTTTGACATCTTAATGTCTAAAGTGTGATTTTGGCATTTGTGTGCCCTCCTATTACACCACGCACCACTAGCTCACAGGAAAAGTCTCACCCTTTTTGATGCCTCCCCAAAGAAGAAAGACTCCTCTCTGACTCTCAGTTTTCCCCCTTCTTTCTGTGCAGACCATATCAAATGTATCATTAGATTAGAATTTGGAGTTTCTCATTTCCATTTCTATCACAGATCTTTGCAAGCATCTTAAAATATAATTATAGCAGGTACAACCAAAGCATTAAGAAAACACACCCTTGACTTTGATTCTGTTTGTTTAAGCTAAATCTCAGTGTCATTTTAATAGACTTGGACTGTAAATAGTTTAAGTTCTGGTGCCAAGAACCAATTATCTACAGTGAGCAAAAATCAAATGATTTTATACAGAATGAGTCATGCAGGAGCTTCTAAATTCTCAGCAGGCAAATTGGCTCAGATAAGATGTAATATTGTTCCTTGATTAGAGATGAAGCAGCCAACTTAAGGTGACTGTTTTTAGGGGCAAAAGGGGATACAAATCAAATAATACTTATGTGGAATTGCCCACGTTTCATCCTGATGCAGGGATTCTATGTACTTCCCTGGTTTGGACCTGATTATTACTCTCAAATACACTTATTTTCACTTGCCACAGTATTTTTTCTTCAGTTTTTCTAATTAGTCATCACTGCTTATGGTGCAGTGTAGTAACAGCATTGTCTGAGACTAAAGAGTAAATATTATATTCCCGAACAAATAATAGTTTTTCTTTTCTGAATTTATGATTCCAACAGTCCAGTAAGCCTGGAGCCTTCACTGGTCCTTTGTTTTAATTGACTTTCTATATTTACATATAAAAAAATCTATATAATGTGGTTTTTAAACTTATTAGAATTATGAATTTTTTTAGAAGCTGATAAAAACCATGACACATCTCCTGTTTTAACATTTTGTTTTTTGTACTATATCTATCCCCATTGGCTTTCCAGATGAAACCTGGCTGACAAAACCGGACAACTCTGATCGGACACTTTAAGAGCATATTTACATGGCATAGTGTCAATAAATAGTGATGGGAAACATTGGTCTCAGTGTATTCCCTGAGTGCACAAGAATCCTATTCATAGTTAATTAAGATAGCATCTAGATTTAGTTAATCAGTACGTATTATTAAGAGACATTTTAATTATTTTGATCAACTTGTTAGTTCTACATTTATCTCTCAGTTGTTTCAGTCTTATCAATAAACATTATAAAGAACATATTTTCTGTGAAGAATATTTCTGATTTCTGAAATCTCTGTCGTCACTTAGATTTTCCACTTAAAAAAGAACTTTAACATGGGAGATGTTAGTTTCTGCATTTCAGTCCTTTTGAATGTCTCTTAAAACATGACTACATTCAGTTTCTATGCAGAGCCCTGCTGCTCTGTTGTGCTGTCTGTATTTGGCTGTGAACTTACCACAGGGTAATGAATGTTTTCTACTAAAGTTTTGCTAAGGAACAAAAGGCTGGCACTGGGGTTCTTCTTGTCCACACAGCTGCTCTGGCAGTGGGCCAGTCTACTCCCCCATGAGAAGAACCAGATGGGATTTGCTGACATAATGCCTGGGTCTGGTTTCGGGTTATTTAACTGGGCATAGACCTATTCTAACTTAAATCAAACACATTTACACTGAGAAAAAAAACACCTTCCTTTTTCATTTCTTTTTAAGCTCACGTAGTGGAATATTAGACAAGCTCACAGGTTGTTATTCTCACTTTAAAAAAAAATGACAAAAAAAATAAAAAAAAAAAATTAAAATAAAATAAAATAAAATAAAAAAAATGACAACATTCCATTACCCAAGAGACATTTGTTCATAAAAGTGAAATGCCCTCACTCTCCATTCTTTTTTTTTTTTTAATTAATTAATTAATTTATTTATTTTTGGCTGTGTTGGGTCTTCGTTTCTGTGCGAGGGCTTTCTCTAGTTGCGGCAAGCAGGGGCCACTCTTCATCGCGGTGCGCGGGCCTCTCACTATCGCGGCCTCTCTTGTTGCGGAGCACAGGCTCCAGACGCGCAGGCTCAGTAGTTGTGGCTCACGGGCCTAGTTGCTCCGCGGCATGTGGGATCTTCCCAGACCAGAGCTCGAACCCGTGTCCCCTGCATTGGCAGGCAGATTCTCAACCACTGCGCCACCAGGGAAGCCCTCCAGTTTTTAATATTTACAAAGAAGGTTGTGAACTGTGACTCAGAGTAGTTGTGATTAGAAGATGCTGCCCACCTGATAAGCTGCCCACCAATATTGCCTGAAGGAGGAAACCTCTAAACTCACAAATGAAAAACTGGAAAACTTGCAGACAATAAATCATCTTTAATTATCTGCAGCTCTCATTTGGCCCTAAGGAGCTAATCCTTTGCTTATGTTAATATTTAATGATTTGAAATTTCCTTAAGGTGGTCCTGGCTTAAGAACCTAAATTAGTATTTAAACTGATTTTAATTGGTCTTTGCTTTTTATGGAAGAGAAATGCCTTATAAATCATGTGCTTTGAAGTTGGATTGATCTGTGTTTAATTTCCATCCTTGGTTTATAAGCTATGTGACTTAGGGCAAATTGCTTAACACCTGAGCCTCAATTTTCTCATCTGTGAAAATCTACTTATAAGATTTCTGTGAGGACAACATGAGATAATGCCTATAAACCCCAGGAACAATGCCTAGCACATATGGCATTCAGTGATAGGCATCTCTATGGGAGGATTAGAATCTTTCCGCCAGGTTATTGATGAGATCAGTGGATGGATCTATGTGGATAAAATCCTTAGAACTTAGAACTCAGAAATTCTGGGAATTCTTCTAATGCTTGAGTACATGCCATTTATATACAAGAAACCCTCAAACTTAGTGCAACCTAATCCATTTTACACCTGAGAAATAGACAATGGTACAGAGAAAAAATCTTTACTATAGGGCAGCAAAAATCTTTATTTCATCATTGTTTTCAGCTTGTGGTGCTTAAGATGGATCTCTTGGGGCTCCATCTCAGATGCTTGGTGAAAAGGGAAGAAACAGAATCTCTTAGTCTTCAGTATCTTGGGGAAGGAGTGGGGTTAGTAGCAAGTGAATTGAACCCACAGGAATGATTAATCTCATAACCAATTAATATTTTCTGAGCACTCTGTGGTTTGATTACACATGAAAAGTGAACTGGAATTATCATTAAGATAACTAATCAAAGACTTTTTTGGCTCAATTAGGATAATGTTTTTGTACTGTCATTAATCTCATGTTGAAAGATAAAATGAGAGTGACTTTCACATACCTCCTATAATTTAATCTGTTTCTTTGCAACACTATTTTGGTTGCTTTGAAAATCCTGGCTTGATCCTGGGAGAGCATTAAAGGTTCATTAATGAATGTTTACATAGTTACACACACACATACACACACACACACAGAGGTTGATGTTCATCAAGGCAAATCATTTTTGTTTTTAATAAAAGTAAATGATAATGCATTTGAACTTTTCCCAATCTTGTTTTATAGTTAAAACCCCAATATTAAGTAACGTTTAGAGATATTGATGCTAGTAATTGAGGCAACAGATATGCTTACCTTCTAGGATAAAATATAGTCTAGATGGTAGAGATATCTTCATTTTGTAAGGATAAATACAAATTAAAACTAAGAGGCTTAATTCTCCCTGTTGAAAATAAGGAAAGGGATTCCCCCTCACCTTTTTCTTAGAAAAGTTGCCATGGTAAGTACTTTTCTCCTCTCTTTGAAATGTATATAAACTCTTTTGAAATATGCCCCAATTTGTCAGCTTTATGACCCAGGAATGTCTTTCTCAAGGACCCAGGAGCCTTCTCATGTCTATGACCCCAGTTTCTGATGCAGAGCAACTAAATCCCTTGGAGTTTCCTAGGTGATGAGAGTGCCTTCTGTTCTAACGAGGCAACACTTGATGGGCTCCTGGATAGCTTCAGGATGGGATTTGGTCACCAGAAAGATCAAGCCATGATTAGAAGCTTGGAACTTTTAGCCCCAACTCATTCCCCTATCCTCTGGGGAGAAGAGAGGATTGAAGATTAATTGTCAATCATGCCTACATGATGAAGCCTACGTAAAAATCCCTAAAGTATGGGGTTTGGAGAGCTTCTGGGTTGGTGAACACATTTCCGTGCCAGGAAGGCAGTGCACCCCATACGCTGTGGGGATGGAAGCTTCTGCTCTTCGGATGCTTCTTCACCTCACCCTATCTATGTATTGATCTGACTATTTGTATTCTTTATAATATCCTTGTAGTAAATTTGTCATAGTAAGTAAAGTGCTTTCCTGAGTTCTGTAAGCCATTGTAGCAATTACTGAACCTAAGAGGGGAGGGGTGTCGTGGGACTGTCCAATTTATAGCAGGTTGGTAGAACATAGGTGATAACCTGGAACTTGCAGTTGGTGTCTGAGGTAAGGTAGGGGGACAGCCTTGTGAGACTGGGCCCTTTAACCTGAGGGATCTTAGGTAGATCCCTCAGGTTAGATAGATAGTGTAGATAGTGTCAGAACTGAATTGAATTGTACGATATTCAGCAGCTGTCAGAAAATTGGTCAGTTTTGAGGGAAAAAAAACCCATATGATTGGTATTAGATGTATTCAGTGTGTAGAGAAAAGACAGTAGTTTTTCCTTTTAGTACTTATTTCAATTGAATCCTCTTTAAAACAAAAAATAAAGCATTCATATAGCTGAAGAACCACATTTATCATTAGCCATAAAAGCATAATGAATAAGTGAACTATTCTGGGCAAAAGGAAAGTCTTTTCCCCCCAGTTTTATTGAGATAAAATTGACAGAAAGTCTTAAATGATTCTGGTGAGGTTGAGTCTCCCTTTGATAAGAAATGGGTGGATGTACAGATAGGATAGATAAATCATAGGAGGGTCTATAAGGCTTTTTTAAATCCTCACAGTTGCTACTGAATAATCATGCCAGACAGATAACTGAAAATAGGAAATCCTCTGTAGTTTTCTGATATCTTTAAATCAATCCTCCAACACAAACAGATGATAGGTCTTTCAGGAAAATCTCACAGACCTATCTTCTCCCAGATACTCGATCAAACACTTCTTCCTCCCCCTTCTGTAAAGATTCTTCTTACGTCAAAGAATCTTAGGGTTGGGGGGACCTTGGGAGCCATATGGCTAGCTTTTCAGGCTATGCTTCAATTTAAGGTGTCAGAATGTGTTATAGATACAATGTCAAATTAAGACTTCCTTTGTTTTATTCCCACGTAGGGAGAATTGTCTGTGGTTTTTCACTCATCAAATATTAGACGTATCAGAGTTTCTACACATTCATGCATATTTTGAACCTAAACAAAAACTTAATTATCGTAATATTAAAATTATGCTTAATTTATCAGTCATGGTCCTCACATTTGTCTGTGTTTTTTTAAATTTCTATTTTATATTGAAGTATAGTTGATTAACAATGTGTTAGTTTCAGGTGTACAGCAGAGAGATTCAGTTATACATATACATTTTATACATAATATGTATAAAAATACATATTATTTTTCAAATTCTTTTCCCATTTAGGTTATTACTGCGTATTGAGAAGAGTTCCCTGTGCTATACAGTAGGTCCTTGTTGGTTATCTATTTTAAATATAGCAGTATGTACATGTCAATCCCAAACTCCCAATCTGTCCCTCTCCCCAAACTTTCCCCCCAGTAACCATAATTTTCTTCTCTAAGTCTGTTTCTGTTTTGTAAATAAGTTCATTTGTATCATTTTTTAAAGATTCTGCCTGTAAGTGATATTACATGATATTTGTCTTTCTCTGTCTTACTTCACTTAGTATGATATTCTCTAGGTCCATCAATGTTGCTGCAAATGGTATTATTTAATTATTTTTAATGGCTGAGTAATACATATGTACCACATCTTCTTTATCCATTCATCTGTCGATGGACATTTAGGTTGCTTCCGTATCTTGGCTATTGTAAACAGCGTTGCAATGAACATCGGGGTGCATGTATCCTTTCGAACCATGTTTTTATTTGGATATATGCCCATCATTGGGATTGCTGGATCATATGGTAGCTCTGTTTTTAGTTTCTTAAGGAACCTCCATACTGTTCTCCACAGTGGCTGTACCAACTTACATTCCCACCAACAGTGTAGGAGGGTTCATTTCTCTCCACACCTCTTCAACATTTATTGTTTGTAGACTTTTGGATGATGGCCATTCTGACTGCTGTGAGGTGATATCTCATTGTAGTTTTGATTTGCATTTCTCTAATAATTAGTGATGTTGAGCATTTTTTCATGTGCCTCTTGGCCATCTGCATGTCTTCTTTGGAGAAATGTCTTTTTAGGTCTTCTGTTCACTTTTTTTGATTGGGTTGTTTGTTTGATATTGAGCCACATGAGCTGTTTGTAAATTTTGGAGAGTAATCCCTTGTATGTCACATTTTTGCAAATATTTTCTCCCATTCTGTGGGTTATCATTTCATTTTTTTTATGGTTTCCTTTCCTGTACAAAAGCTTTTGAGTTTAATTAAGTTCCATTTGTTTATTTTTGTTTATAATTCCATTATTCTGGGAGACAGATCAAAAAAGATATTGCTGGGGCTTCCCTGGTGGCGCAGTGGTTGAGAGTCTGCCTGCTAATGCAGGGCACGCGGGTTCGAGCCCTGGTCTGGGAGGATCCCGCGTGCCGCGGAGCAACTGGGCCCGTGAGCCACAACTGCTGAGCCTGCGCGTCTGGAGCCTGTGCTCCGCAGCAAGAGAGGCCGCGATGGTGAGAGGCCCGTGCACCGCGATGAAGAGTGGCCCCCACTTGCCACAACTAGAGAAAGCCCTCGCACAGAAACGAAGACCCAACACAGCCATAAATAAATAAATAAAAATAATTAAAAAAAAAAAAAAAAGATATTGCTGCAATTTTATCAGCCTATGTTTTCCTCTGAGAGTTTTTATAGTATCTGATGTTACATTTAGGTATTTAATCCATTTTTAGTTTATTTCTGTGTATGGTGTTAAAGAATGTACTAATTTTATTTTTTAAATACAGCAGTCCAGTTTTCCCAGCACCATTTATTGAAGAGACTGTCTTTCTCCATTGTATAATCTTGCCTCCTTTGTCATAAATTAATTGACCATAGGTGCATGGGTTTGTCTCTGGGCTTTCTATCCTATACCATTATGTATATTTCTGTTTTTGTGCCAGGACCACACTGTTTTGATGACTTTGTAGCTTTGTAGTGTAGTCTGAAGTCAGGAAGCCTGATTCCTCCAGCTCCGTTCTTCTTTCTCAAGATTGCTTTGGCTATTCGAGGTCTTTTGTGTCTCTATACAAATTTTAAAATTTTTTGTTCTAGTTCTGTGAAAAATGCCATTGGTAATTTGATAGGGATTGCAATGAATCTGTACATTGCCTTGGGTACTATAGGCATTTTGACAATATTGATTCTTCCAATCCAAGAACATGATATATCTTTCCATTTGTTTGTGTCAACTTTGATTTCTTTCATCAGCATCTTATAGTTTTTGGAGTATAGATTTTTGCCTCCTTAGGTAGGTTTATTCCTAGATATTTTATTCTTTTTGATGCGATGTTAAATGGGATTGTGTCTTTAATTTCTCTTTCTGATCTTTTGTTGTTAGTGTACAGAAATGCAACAAATTTCTTTGTATTTTTTTTGTACCTTGCAACTTTACCAAATTCACTGATGAGCTCTAGTAGTTTTCTGGTAGTGTCTTTAGGATTTTCTATGTATAGTATCATGTCATCTACAAACAATGACAATTTAACTTCTTATTTTCCAATTTGTATTCATTTTATTTCTTTTTCTTCTCTGATTGCCATGGCTAGGACTTCCAAAATTATGTTCAATAAAAGTGGTGAGAGTGGACATCCTTATCTTGTTCCTGATCTTAGAGGAAATGCTTTCACCTTTTAAAATTTAAGTATGATGTTTGTTGTGGGTTTGTCATATATGGCCTTTATTATCTTGAGGTATGTTCCCTCTATGCCCACTTTCTAGAGAGTTTTAATCATAAATGTCAAAAGCTTTTTCCGGATCTATTGAGATGATCATATGGGTTTTATTCTTCAGTTTGTTGATGTAGTGTATCACACTGATTGATTTGTGGATATTGAAAAATTCTTGCATCCTTGGGATAAATTGCACTTGATTATGGTGTATGATCCTTTTAATGTATTGTTGGACTTGGTTTGCTAGTATTTTGTTGAGGATTTTTGTGTCTATGTTCATCAGTGATATTGGCCTGTAATTTTCTTTTTTTGTGGTATCTTTGTCCGGTTTTGATATCAGAGTGGTGGGGGCCTCATAGAATGAGTATGAAGGTGTTACTCTGCGATTTTCTTTTGAAAAGTTTCAGAAAGATAGGTGTTAAATCTTCTCTAAATATTTGGTAGAATTCAAATGTGAAGGCATTGTTTGTTGGGATTTTTTTTTTTAATCACAATTTCAATTTCAGTGCTTGTGATTGGTCTGTTCATATTTTCTATTTCTTCCTGATTAAGCCTTGGGAGACTGTAAATTTCTAAGAGTTTTTCCATTTCTTCTAAGTTGTCCATTTTATTCACGTATAGTTGCTTGTAGTAGTCTTATGATCTTTTGTATTGCTATGGTGTCCATTGTAACTTCTACTTTTTCATTTCTAATTTTATTGATTTGAGTCCTCTCCTTCTTCTTCTTGATGAGTCTGGCTAAAGGTTTATCAACTTTGTTTATCTTTTCAAAGAACCAGCTGTTAGTTTCATTGATTTTGCTGTTGTTTTCCATTGTTTCTATTTAATTTATTTCTGCTCTGATCTTTATGATTTATTTCTTTCTACTAACTTTGGGTTTTGTTTGTTCTTCTTTTGTAGTTACTTTAGTTGTAAGGTTAGGTTGTTTATTTGAGATTTTTCTTGTTTCCTGAGGTAAGATTTTATTGCTGTCAACGTCCCTCTTAGAACTGCTTTTGCTGTGTCCCATAGGGTTTTTTTTTAAAAACTTTTTATTTTATAATGGAGTAGAACCAATTAATAACGTTGTGCTAGTTTCAGGTGCACAACAAATGGACTTAGCCATACATGTACATGTATCCATTCTCCCCCATACTCCCCTCCATCCAGGCTGCCACATAACATTGAGCAGAGTTCCCTGTGCTATACAGTAAGTCCTTGATGGTAATCCATTTTAAATATAGCAGTGTGTACATGTCGATCTCCAATTCCCTAACTATCCCTTCACCCCATCCTTCCCCCCAGTAAAATCTAGTTCATTCTGTAAGTCTGAGAGTCTTTCTGTTTTATAAATAAGTCCATTTGTATAATTTCTTTTTAGATTCTGCATACAGGTGATATCATATGATATTTCTCTTTTTCTGTCTGACTTACTTCACTCAGTATGATAATCTCTAGGTCCATCCATGTTGCTGCAAATGGCATTACTTCATTCTTTTTAAAGACTGAGTAATATTCCATTGTATATATGTACCACATCTTCTTTATCTGTCCCTCTGTCGATGAACATTTAATTTGCTTCCATATCTTGGCTATTGAAAACAGTGCTGCAATGAATAATGGGGTGCATGTATCCTTTCAGACCACGTTTTTCTCCAGATATATGTGCAGGAGTGGGATTGCTGGATCATATGGTAGCTCTATTTTTAGTTTTTAAAGGAACCTCCATAATGTTCTCCACAATGGTGGTACCAATTTACATTCCCATCAGTAGGAGGCTTTCCTTTTCGCCACACCCCGCCATCATTTATTGTTTTTTTTAAACTTAGAGCTTTTTTAAAAAAATTTATCTATTTTATACATATTAGTGTATGTATGTCAACCCCAATCTCCCAGTTCATCCCCCCACCCTGCTTTCCCCTATTCGTGTGCATATGTATGTTCTCTACAACTGTGTCTCTATTTCTGCCTTGAAAACTGGTTCATCTGTACAATTTTTCTAGGTTCCACACATTGTTACCCTTTGATATTTGTTTTTCTCTTTCTGACTTACTTCACTCTGTATGACAGTCTCTAGGTCCATCCACATCTCTACAAATGACCCGGTTTCCTTCCTTTTTATGGCTGAGTAATATTCCATTGTATATATGTGCCACATCTTCTTTATCTATTAATCTGTTGATGGACATTTAGGTTGTTTCCATGACCTGGCTATTGTAAATAGCATTGCAATGAACCTTGGGGTGTATGTGATTTTTTGAATTATGGTTTTCTCTGGGTATATGCCCTGAAGTGGGATTGCTGGGTCACATGGTAGTTCTATTTTTAGTTTATTAAGGAACCTCCATACTGTCCTCCATAGTGGCTGTATCAATTTACATTCCCACCAACAGTACAAGAGGGTTTCCTTTTCTCCACACCCTCTCCAGCATTTATTGTTTGTATATTTTCTGATGATGCCCATTCTAACAGATGTGAAGTGATGATAACTCATTGTAGTTTTGATTTGCAGTTCTCTATTAATTAGTGATGTTGAGCATCTTTTCATGTGCCTCTTGGCCATCTGTATGTCTTCTTTGGAAAAATGTCTATTTAGGTCTTCTGCCCATTTTTGGATGGGGTTGTTTGTTTATTTGATATTGAGCTGCATGAGCTGTTTATACATTTTGGAGATTAATCCTTTGTCCGTTGATTCATTTGCAAATAATTGTTCCCATTCTAAAGGTTGTCTTTTTGTCTTGTTTATAGTTTCCTTTGCTGTGCAAATGCTTTTAAGTTCATTAGGTTCCATTTGTTTATTTTTGTTTTTATTTCCCTTTCTCTAGGAGATGGGTCAAAAAAGATCTTGCTGTGGTTTATGTCAAAGAGTGTTCTTTCTATGTTTTCCTCTAAGAGTTTTATAGTGTCTGGTCTTACATTTAGATTTCTAATCCATTTTGAGTTTATTTTTGTGTATGGTGTTAAGGAGTGTTCTAATTTCATTCTTTTACATGTAGTTGTCCAGTTTTCCCAGCACCACTTATTGAAGAGACTGTCTTTTCTCCACTGTATATCCTTGCCTTCTTTGTCATAGATTGGTTGTCCATAGGTGCGTGGGTTTATCTCTGGGCTTTCTATCCTGTTCCATTGATCTATATTTCTGTTCTTGTGCCAGTACCATATTGTCTTGATGACTGTAGCTTTGTCATATACTCTGAAGTCAGGGAGTCTGATTCCTCCAGCTCCATTTTCTTCCCTCAACACTGCTTTGGCTATTCAGGGTCTTTTATGTCTCCATAAAATTTTAAGATTTTTTGTTCTAGTTCTGTAAAAAAATGCCATTGGTAATTTAAAAGGGATAGCATGAATCTGTAGATTGCTTTGGGTAGTATAGTCATTTTCACAATATTGATTCTTTCAACCCAAGAAAATGGTATATCTCTCCATCTGTTGGTATCATGTTTCATGTCTTTCATCACTGTGTTATAGTTTTCTGCATACAGGTCTTTTGTCTCCCTAGGTAGGTTTATTCCTAGGTATTTTATTCTTTTTGTTGCAGTGGTAAATGGGAATGTTTCCTTAATTTCTCTTTCAGATTATTCATCATTAGTGTATAGGAATGCAAGAGATTTCTGTGCATTAATTTTGTGTCCTGCAACTTTACCAAATTCATTAATTAGCTCTAGGAGTTTTCTGGTGGAATCTTTAGGATTCCCTATGGATAGTATCATGTCATCTGCAAACAGTGATAGTTTTACATTTTCCTTTCCAATTTGTATTCCTTTTATTTCTTTTTCTTCTCTGATTGCCGTGGCTAGGACTTCCAAAACTATGTTGAATAATAGTGGTGAGAGTGGGCATCCTTGTCTTGTTCCTGATCTTAGAGGAAATGCTTCCAGTTTTTCACCATTGAGAATGATATTTGCTGTGGGTTTGTCATATATGGCTTTATTATGTTGAGGTAGGTTCCCTCTATGCCCACTTTCTGGAGAGTTTTTTTTATCATAAATGAGTGTTGAATTTTGTCAAAAGCTTTTTCTCCATCTATTGAGATGATCATATGGTTTTTCTTCTTCAGTTGCTAATATGGTGTATCACATTAATTGATTTGCGTATATTGAAGAATCCTTGAATCCCTGGGGTAAATCCCACTTGATCATGGTGTATGATCCTTTAATTTTGTTGTTGGATTCTGTTGGCTAGTATTTTGTTGAGGATTTTTGCATCTATATTCATGAGTGATGTAGGTCGGTAATTTTCTTTTTTTGTAGTATCTTTGTCTGGTTTTGGTATCAGGGTGATGGTGGCCTCATAGAATGAGTTTGGGAGTGTTCCTTCCTCTGCAATTTTTTAGAAGAGTTTGAGAAGAATGGGTGTTAGCTCTTCTCTAAATGTTTGATAGAATTCACCTGTGAAGCCATCTGGTCCTGGACTTCTGTTTGTTGGAAGATTTTAATCACAGTTTCAATTTCATTACTTGTGATTGGTCTGTTCATATTTTCTATTTCTTCCTCGTTCAGCCTTGGAAGGTTATACCTTTCTAAGAATTTGTCCATTTCTTCCAGGTTGTCCATTTTATTGGCATAAAGTTGCTTGTAGTAGTCTCTTAGGATGCTTTGTATTTCTGTGGTGTCTGTTGTAACTTCTCCTTTTTCATTTCTAATTTTATTGATTTGAGTCCTCTCCCTCTTTTTCGTGATGAGTCTGGCTAATGGTTTATCAATTTTGTTTATCTTCTCAAAGAACCAGCTTTTAGTTTTATTGATCTTTCTATTGTTTTCTTTGTTTCTATTTCATTTATTTCTGCTCCGCTCTTTATGATTTCTTTCCTTCTGCTAACTTTGGGTTTGTTTGTTGTTCTTTTCCTAGTTCCTTTAAGTGGAAGGTTAGGTTGTTTATTTGAGATGTCTGTTGTTTCTTGAGGTAGGAATGAATTGCTATAAACTTCCCTCTTAGAACTGCTTTTGCTGCATCTCATAGGTTTTTGATCATCGTGTTTTCATTGTCATTTGTCTCTAGGTATTTTTTTATTTCTTCTTTGATTTCTTCAGTGATCTCTTGGTTATTTAGTAATGTATTGTTTAGCCTCCATGTGTTTGTGTTTTTTCCTTTTTTTTCTCTGTAATTGATTTCTAATCTCACAGCATTGTGGCCAGAAAATATGCTTGATATGATTTCAATTTTCTTAAATTTACTGAGGCTTGATTTGTGACCCAGATGTGATCTATCCTGGAGAATGTTCCATGCACACTTGAGAAGAAATTGTAATCTGTTGTTTTTGGATGGAATGTCCTATAAATATCAATTAAATCTATCTGGTCTATTGTGTCATTTAAAGCTTGTGTTTCCTTATTAATTTTCTGTTTGGATGATATCTCCATTGGTGTAAATGAGGTGTTAAAGTCCCCCACTATTATTGTGTTACTGTTGATTTCCCTTTTATAGCTGTTAGCAGTTGCCTTATGTATTGAGGTGCTCCTATGTTGGGTGCATAGATATTTATAATTGTTATCTCTTCTTCTTGGACTGATCCCTTAATCATTATATAGTGTCCTTCTTTGTCTCTTGTAACATTCTTTATTTTAAAGTCTATTTTATCTGATATGAGTGTTGCCACTCCAGCTTTCTTTTGATTTCCATTTGCATGGAATATCTCTTTCCATCCCCTCACTTGCAGTCTGTATGTGTCCCTAGGTCTGAAGTGGGTCTCTTGTAGACAGCATATATATGGGTCTTGTCTTTGTATCCTTTCAGCAAGCCTGTGTCTTTTGGTTGGAGCATTTAATCCATTCACGTTTAAGGTAATTATCGATATGTATGTTCCTATGACCATTTTCTTAATTGTTTTGGGTTATTTTTTTAATAGTAATCTTTTATTTATTTATTTATTATATTTATTTTTGGCTGTGTTGGGTCTTTGTTCCTGTGCGAGGGCTTCCTCTAGTTGCGGCAAGCGGGGGCCACTCTTCATCGCGGTGTGTGGGCCTCTTCACTATCGCGACCTCTCTTGTTGCAGAGCACAGGCTCCAGACGCGCAGGCTCAGTAGTTGTGGCTCACGGGCCTAGTTGCTCCGTGGCATGTGGGATCTTCCCAGACCAGGGCTCAAACCCGTGTCCCCTGCATTAGCAGGCAGATTCTAAACCACTGTGCCATCAGGGAAGCCCCTGGGTTTGTTTTTGTAGGTCCTTTTCTTCTCTTGTGTTTCCCACTTAGAGAATTTCCTTTAGCATTTGTTGTAGAGCTGGTTTGGTGGTGCTGAATTCTCTTAGCTTTTGCTTGTCTGTAAAGCTTTTGATTTCTCCATCAAATCTGAATGAGATCTTTGTCAGGTAGAGTAATCTTGGTTGTAGGTTCTTCCCTTTCATTACTTTAAATATGTCATGCCACTCCCTTCTGGCTTGTAGAGTTTCTGCTTAGAATTCAGCTGTTAACCTTATGGGAGTTCCCTTGTATGTTATTTGTCATTTTTCCCTTGTTGCTTTCAATAATTTTTCTTTGTCTTTAATTTTTGCCAATGTGATTACTATGTGTCTCGGCGTGTTTCTCCTTGGGTTTATTCTGTATGGTACTCTCTGCGCTTCCTGGACTTGGGTGGCTATTTCCTCTCCCATGTTATGGAAGTTTTTGACTATAATCTTTTCAGATATTTTCTTGGGCCTTTCTCTCTCTGTTCTCCTTCTGGGACCCCTATTATCTGAATGTTGTTGCATTTAATGTTGTCCCAGAGGTCTCTTAGGCTGTCTTTCATTTGTTTTCATTCTTTTTTCTTTATTCTCTTCCACAGCAGTTAATTACACCATTCTGTCTTCCAGGTCACTTATCCGTTCTTCTACCTCAGTTATTCTGCTCTTAATTCTTTCTAGTGAATTTTTCATTTCAGTTATTGTATTGTTCATCTCTGTTTGTTTGTTCTCTAATTCTTCTAGGTCTTTGTTAAACATTTCTTGCATCTTCTTAATCTTTGCCTCCATTGTTTTTCCAGGGTCCTGGATCATCTTCACTATCATTATTCTGAATTCTTTTTCTGGAAGGTTGCCTATCTCCACTTCATTTAGTTGTTTTTCTGAAGTTTTATCTTGTTCCTTCATCTGGTACATAGCCGTCTGCCTTTTCATCTTGTCTATCTTTCTGTGAATGTTGTTTTAGTTCCACAGGCTGCAGGATTGTAGTTCTTCTTGCTTCTGCTGTTTGCTCTCTGGTGGATGAGGCTATCTAAGAGGCTTGTGCAAGTTTCCTGTTGGGAGGGACTGGTGGTGGGTAGAGCTGGTTGTTGCCGTGGTGGGCAGAGTTCAGTCTGGAATTTTTTCTCATGAAGAAACATAATGGTGAAAGCTTGAGTACATAAACTCTGAGTAGCATCTTCTTCTAGATAAGTCAGCATTCATCCATTTAACAGTGGTGTTCTGTAGCAGAATGGGCACAGGAGGGTTGCATGGGTGCTGTCCATCCTTTGGGAGGTGTATATATATATATATATATATATATATATATATGGACTTTTATAATGGAGTTCTGCATATATATATATATATATATATATATATATATATATATAAACACTGAAATTACCTAGAATTGCTGGAACATGTGGTGATAATAAAAAGCAGACCTAATTTTCTACAAACCATGCTTTCATATATTGCCTGTCCCCAGGACAGATGGCTCCTACTTCCCAGTTCAAGTAGTCACTACTACAGTGTATGGGCAAATCTTCAAGTCATTTCCCACTATATCGTGTTTTGGTTACAAGATGATTATTCAGTGTACTTTTTTATGTTATAAAATTTATCATTTTGACCACCTCATTGAACATACATAAACAGTTTGTAAACATCATCTTTATAAACATAGGGAACAAAGAAACCAATAAATGAGCCAGCTCATTACATCGATGCCCTCATTCAAATGTAATATAAGCAACTGGGTTAAATTTTCTTTTCAACCAACTTTTTACAAAGTGGAATTATAATAATATGTACTTGAGTATAGGTGCATCAAAAATGTTTAAGAGATTTTAAAAAGTTTCCAAGTCTTCAAGTCAAACTGACATTGAAGGAAGGTATTCTATGTGATCATAGGGCTACCACCTAGCCCACCACTGGGTATCCCTGGGAATGAAGGTGCTATTCTTGAGAAATGCATTATCAGAGATAGATAACAAATGCTTTGACATCATGTACAAAACAGGCACTATCTGTGCCTGGGAATGGGGTGTTGGGGAAGAAGCGGGTGTCTCATGGTGCTGACCGAAAGGCAATATTTGAATCCATTAATAATGGATAGTTGGGATGAAATGGTATGAAGGAGAGACAAAGAGCCCCCAAGACTAGAGGAATGTATAAACACAGGAAAGAAACTTACTGCATAATACTTTGACACTGAAGTTATAGGGCCATTCAGGCAGTGTGAGATAAATCACTACAATAAATCTCTGCTATCTGTCACTTACAAAACTTGAGACTGATATTTCAGATATTTCCCTAAAATTATTTTTAGAAAGTTAATTGAAATTGAATAGCAATAGACAAACCAGGTGATGCATTTCCTCTCAGCTTTCTAAAAGATTATTGTTGGTCATTTTGCATGGAGATAAAATAATACTGAGCATAAATAAATACAATGGGAGAACAAAATGGAATTCTGCCTAGAAATTATAAAGATGGAAGGTTCTTCAGAAAGCTTCCTAAAGAAGACTTTTGAGCCAGGCCTAAAAGTATG
This sequence comes from Balaenoptera acutorostrata, assembly GCF_949987535.1. Lineage (NCBI taxonomy): Eukaryota > Metazoa > Chordata > Mammalia > Artiodactyla > Balaenopteridae > Balaenoptera > Balaenoptera acutorostrata. Next base: position 172,122,538 of record NC_080064.1, on the reverse strand, counting down.
ATGGATGAATAAAAATGTCTGTTCACTCAGTCTGGGAGTCTGCCTGGATGGACTCAAACTGTGAACCATCACCTTGCACACCAGATATTTTATCTGTGGCCTACCATGGCTTTCAGAGATAAGGAACAGGGAGCCAGAAAAATCAGTCCCTATGGTGGATTCACATAACCTTCCATCACTTACATTGGGCTTGTCTTTGGCATCTGCTTCTGTTGGTGGTGGTACATACATGGATCTCTCAGAATTGGGTGCTGTCCTTTCCTTTCCCACTAACAAGCAACTAAACACACATAAAAAAAAAAAAAAAGAAAACCAAAGTTTCAAACGGTCCTTTGCCCTGGTATATGGACTCCAAACTACCCAGCAAGAGAGGGGTAGTGAAAATATGCTATGGGCACCCTTCAGTCTAGCTACCAGCCCCAACCTGAATGTAAGCCTGGAACTTCCCTCCCCAGACCTTGAGGGCGTCCTTCACAGCCTTCAGTTTTCATTATGCTCCCTGTTTTCCATTGCTCCTGGTGCTCCAGTCCTTGTAATCCCCTCCATGCCAGGAGCTTTTCCCCAGCATTCATTTGGTCTTAGAAATCTTCAGGTCCCCAGTGTAGGTGTGAGTAAGAGCTCGCATTCCCTCCTCTATGCTCAGAGAGTGAAGGGGAGTCTGAGGGCTAGGCTGGGGAGAGCAAGTGCGTCCAGGTGGCCTTTGGCTCTCCTTCACCTCCATCCTCTTTCATTTGTTTCTTTGGTCAGCAACAGAGCATCATGAATCACATGAGGGAATAGTAATATTATAACCTATTTTATAGGTCATCATGTGAGGGATAAAGGGTTTATTGCATATAAAAGCAGTTAGAGCAGTGCCTGGCACATACTTTGTGCTCAGGAAGTGTCAGCTATAATCACTGTCAGTTCTCTACTTGGCACTCCAAGTACCCAAGATGAGGTAGCCTGCACTGGGTGCTGCATGTCCACCAGTAACTCTGCCACATTCTAGGGCACTACTGTCCCTCACATAGTGAACTCCAGGAGCTTCCAAAACTGCAGTGTCTGGTGAAGGTGACCTTGAAGTTCTAGGTTGGAAACTCAAGATATAAAACCCAAGGGTTTTTCCCATTTATTTTGATTAGTAACTCTGCTTATAATAGAGACAACATAGCCTGTGTTTATTTGCTTGTACACATGCCAGAATTTCATTTCCAAGTCCATAACTATATGCTAGAATGGTGGATTCTTGTTGTATCAGTTAGGATAAACTAGTTTGTGCTCTGGTAACAAACAGTCTCCAAACTTGGGTGGATTATTTTTCTCTCGTGTTTCAAATGCAGATTTGCCGGGAGCTCTGCTCCTGTCTCCTCATTCCAGGGCTAATGTTTTCAGAGCAGCCATCATCTCAAATATTACAGTTGCTATGACAAAGGGAGAGAGTTTCAGAGGACCTTGCGCTGGCAATTAAATGCTCTGTTCTGAAAGCAACACTCATCACTTCCGCTCATAGCTTATTTGCCAGATCAGTCACATGAACCCACCAAGGTAGCCAAGAGGTGCATCCACACATGTGCTCTGAGAGCAGAGAGCCAGACATATTTGTTGAACATCACTAATGACTGTTACGCTGGATACAGGCTTAAGTCTAAGTAATGAATACTGAGAAGAATAAGTCCAGTATTGAACATGATTTAAAGAAAAACAAGCAAACCCTTGGACAGAATTTTTAGAGAAAAGGAGAAAAAGGCTGAGACAAAACCATGAGATAAGAAAATATATAGGCATCTTGTATTCCAGGAAAGCCTTAATGTTGGGAGACTAAAATTCATTTAATTTATTTCAAGTTTGTATGATTTCAAATGCTTACATTGCAACCTGCAGAGAATAAGTAATAAAATGACCTCATAAATATCCATGAGTATTGGTGAGATGAATTATGCCTGAGACATATAAATAGATAGATAGGCCCTTTTTTCATATATATACATGAAAAGAGGGAAAGAGGAAGATCCCAGAACCAAGAAAATTTCCTGCCACCACATAGGGTTTCTCAATATTTGTTGATTGAAAGATTTCTTTATAAAAAGTATTTTCTTACAGAGAAATTCACATAATTGAATATTACCTCTAGAATGGTCCATGCCTACTACACGGTAGTTGCTGTGTTGTATGTATTTGTTATATTGTATTGAATAGTATATGTTGAATTAATGACTGAATAAATATAGAGAACAGGTGAGTAAAGATGAAAGGGGAGAAAGAGAGAAGAGATACTGGAAAGGAAACACACAATACACCCAAACAAGAAAAGAAAGTGGACAAAAGATCAAGCATGTAAGTATAAAGATTTACAAAAATGTAAGACCTAGTAGTATTATACTTCAACTAAGTTAACATCTGTTCTGCAAAAGACAGAGCATCTGACTGTAAATTCTTGGTTGAACTTGGTCACAATTACATCTCTCAACTTACAGGAGATTGTACAGAAGTTTCTATTCCATACTTAAGTTCCTTTTTTATTCATCAAATGTATTAGTAATTTAGAAATTTAAAAAATAATAATCTCAGGAAAAGTATCCCTGAAGTTGATTAACCAACAGGTTTAAACACTAGACACAGATAATCAGGTATTCTATGCCTAAAATGAGATGGAATGGATGAAGATCTTTGTTGTCACACAGCAAGGCCCATAGGAGAACTGAAAGCAGAAGATAAGGAAAAGTAGGCAGCAGTGTGAAGTTTGTAAGCAGTGAGGCAGAAAATCAGCACCATTCATACCTAAGAACCTGAGTTTCCTCTATAACACAAGAGAAAAGCACAAGAATTTGGCCAGAGATGCACTACAGGGTTGATGCTGGGAGACGGAGGTGGGGGCTTGAGAAGGTGGTGAGGCTTGGAGTATTGCCAGAGAATTGGAAGTAGCAGCTGAATAGGGAACTATAAAAAGATTGCCAGAGAGTATTAGGAGCCCAGATGAGGCTGGTGTCCAAGACTTCATAATAGGTCTACTGTATACATGATTGGTTGTAACACAAATAACATTCCTACACAAAAAGACACAGGAATGTCAAGCCAAGACATCTTAAATATTGGCTGTTTTGCTGGGAACACAGTCATGCAAATGATGAAGATAGAAGTGTTTCCTGTCAATCGGTCAAATTAAAAGAGCAAATTACAGAACGTTTGTTTAGCCTGTTTTGCAAGGATGGTTTGTTAAGGTCCCCCGTGGCTCCATTTGCAAACTACCAGCAAAACTGTACATCTCTGGAATAACTAGGAACCAAGAAAGTAGGAAGAGCCCTGTGAGCTTACAGCAGGTAACCAGAAAGATGTCCCTGGCTCTAGGGCTCCAGCAGGAGGAGGACAGGAAATTGAGTGCAAGAAATTGGAGCCCTCTCAGGGTCACACCATTGCAGCTATTGAATTCTCTTTCCTTTCTTGTGTGACATTACATGTATATAATTATTATCTGAATCTTGAAGCCCAACATTCACAGATTTGCAAATTCTCCTTTCTCTCGTTCCTGACTGGTCTGTTCTCTCTGTTCACCTCATTGTTTTTTTCTATTACCTACTTTTTCCCCTTCATCGCTCCCTCCCTCCCTCTCTCCTTCCTTTCTCTTCCTAACCTTAGATGGCAAAAATTTGTACTGGGAGCCCAGCTGCTATACAACATTGCCGACTCCTATGCAATGTTGAAGTACACAGAGTAATTCTTATTGGCATTGACAAGTGGGTTATATCCAAAGTCTCACTAATTACAGGTGCTGCTATGTCCCGAGTCTTTTTTTCTGGCTCTCCTATCTGTCACACAGACATGCATCCACCTTGTAAAACCTTTCAACTTCACAGCTAGTGTGGCTTTTTATCTGTGTAGCCCACCCCTATTCCCACTACCATACTAGCTAGTAAGTGTGCAGTTGACAGGTGAGATGGAATAGTCTTTAGGTGACTTTCACCCCTAAATATTGATATTAAAGAAAAACAACTGGATTGAGAAAATCCATGGGGATTCCTCTATGTTAATATTTGACTAACTTTTGATGTTCAGATCCGAAATATGTAGTATCTAGAATATAATTTAAAAAATAAATCTTTTCAAGTGTGGAGGAAGGTAAAGTCACAGAGATGAATTTAACAGGAATCTTTTTGCCTATAAATATAAATAGAAGACACTCTGATTGTGCTATGGTACCAAGATAATTCAGTTTAAATTTGAAAAATCAACCCAAACTTCCCAAGCACTGATGTTTAAAACAAAGAGTGAGAAGCATACTCATAAAAACACAGACAAATGTAGGAGAGGAGACAAGATAGCGGAGTAGGAGGATGTAACCTCACCCCCTTCTTGTGGAAAAACCAAAATCACAACTAACTGCTGAACAATGACCAACAAAAAAATACTGGAACCTACCAAAAAAGATACCCTACTATCAAAGACAAAGAAGATGCCACAACAAGCCGGTAGGAGGGGTGAAATCATGATAAAATGAAATCCCATACATGCCAGGCGGGCAACCCACAAACTGGAAAAGTATTATACCACAGAAGTTCTCTCACAGGAGTGAAAGTTCTGAGCTCCATGACAGGCTCCCCAGCCTGAGGGCCTGGTAATGGGAGGAGGAGCCCCCAGAGAATCTGGCACTGAAGACCAGCAGGGTTTGACTGCAGGAATTCCAAAGGACTGGGGGAAACAGAAACTCCACTCTTGGAGGGCACACACAGGGTGTCATGTGCACCAGGACCCAGGGAAAAAAGCAGTGACCCCCTAAGAGACTGGAACAGACTTACCTGCTAGTGTTGGAGGGTCTTCTGCAGAGGTGGTGGATCACTATGGCTTGCTGCAGGGACAGGGACATTGGCGGTGGCAGTTCTGGTGAGTGCTCATTGGCGTGGGCCCTCTTGGAGTACACCATTTTCTTATGAAGACCTGACCACACACAACAACCTATAGCTCTAGTGCTGGAGCACTAGAAATTTTGGATCATCTTTACTATCATTACTGTGAGTTCTTTTTCAGGTAGACTTCCTATTTCCTCCTCATTTATTTGGTCTGGTGGGTTTTTACCTTGCTCCTTCATCTGCTGCATGTTTCTCTGTCTTCTCATTTTGCTTAACTTACTGTGTTTGGGGTCTCCTTTTTGCAGGCTGCAGGTTTGTAGTTTCCATTGTTTTTGGTGCCTGCCCCCAGCAAGTAAGTTTGGTTTAGTGGGTTGTGTAGGCTTCCTGGTGGAGGGGACTTGTGCCTGTGTTCTGGTGGATGAGGCTGGATCTTGTCTTTTTGGTGGGCAGGACCAAGTCTGGTCCTGTGTTTTGGTGTGTCTCTGAACTTATTATGATTTTAGGCAGCCTCTCTGCTAATGGGTGGGGTATGTTCCTGTCTTGTTAGTTGTTTGGCATGGGGTGTCCAGCACTGGAGCTTGCTGGTCGTTGAGTGGAGCTGGGTCTTAACATTGAGACGGAGATCTCTGGGAGACCTCTTGCCAATTGATATTACATGGGGCCTGGAGGTCTCTGCCGGTCCAATGTCCTGAACTCGGCTCTCCCACCTCTGAGGCTCATGCCTGACACCCAGCCGGAGCACCAAAACCCTGTCAGCCACACAGCTCAGAAGAAAAGGGAGAAGAAAAAAGAAAGAAAGAAAAAATAAAATAAAATAAATAAAGTTATTAAAATAAAAAAAATTTTAAATATTATTAAAATAAAAACTAAAAAATGTAATTTAAAAAAAAGAAGAGAGCAACCAAACCAATCAACAAATCCACCAATGATAACAAGCACCAGAAACTAAACTAAGGTAAACATATAAATCAGAAACTAGTCAGCCACATACAGAAAACCCCGAGTCTACAGTTGCTCCCAAAGTCTGCTGCCTCAATTTTGGGATGATTTGTCGTCTATTCAGGTATTCCACAGATGCAGGGTACATCAAGTTGATTGTGGAGATTTAATCCACTGCTTCTGAGGCTCACAGAGAAATTTCCCTTTCTCTTCTTTGTTCGCACAGCTCCTGGGGTTCCTTGTTGGATTTGGCCCTGCCTCTGCATGTAGGTCGCCCTCTGGTGTCTGTTCTTCGCCCATACATTATGGGGTTAAAGGAGTGGCTGATTAGGGGGCTCTGGCTCACTCAGGTCATGGGGGTAGGAGGGGTATGGAATGCAGGGTGAGCCTGAGGTGGCAGACGCCAGTGTGACATTGCACCAGCCTGAGGCGTGCCGTGTGCTCTCCCGGGGAAGTTGTCCCTGGATCACGGCCCCTGGCAGTGGCGGGATGCACAGGCTCCTGGGAGGGGAGACATGGATAGTGACCTGTGCTCGCACACAGACTTCTTGGTGGCTGCTGCAGCAGCCTTAGCGTTTCATGCCTGTCTCTGGTGTCAGCGCTGATAGCCACGTCTCGTGCCCGTCTCTGAATCTCATTTAGTCTGTGATCTGAATCTCCTCTCCTCGTGCACCCCAAAACAATGTTCTCTTGCTTCTTAGGCAGGTCCAGAGTTTTTCCTGGACTCCCTCCCAGCTAGCTGTGGCGCACTAGCCCCCTGGCTGTTCATGCAGCCAACCCCAGTCCTCTCCCTGGGGTCTGACCTCCGAAGCTGGAGCCTCAGCTCCCAGTCCCCACTCGCCCGGGCAGGTGAGCAGACAAGCCTCTCAGGCTGGTGAGTGCTGGTCGGCACTGATCCTCTGTGCGGGAGTCTCTCCACTTTGCTCTCTGCACCCCTCTTGCTGCGCTCTCCTCCATGGCTCCACAGCTTCCCCCACACACCCCCACCCCATCTCCGCCAGTGAAGGGCCTTCCTAGTGTGTGGAAACATTTCCTCCTTCACAGCTCCCTCCCAGAGGTGCAGGTCCCATCCTTATTCTTTTTGTCTCTTTTTTCCTTTATTCTTTTGCCCTACCCAGGTACGTAGGGATTTTCTTGCCTTTTGGGAAGTCTGAGGTCTTCTGCCAGCATTCAGCAGGTGTTCTGTAGAAGTTGTTCCACGTGTAAATGTATTTTTGATGTAGTTGTGGGGAGGAAGGTGATCTCCATGTCTTACTCCTCTGCCACCTTAAAAGTCCTCCCCGTCACTTTGATTTTACCTTTTATCTGTCACATTACATATATACACACAGATACACATATATATACACACACATGTATATACACACTCACACAGACACACATAAAAATATCACAAAATAAAGATTTTATCAGACATAAACCATTAGCACATTGTTCGGATTTTCTTTTTACAGTTCTTTTGTGATAAATTTTTATTTGCTTAAATAAATTTGTGTGATAAGATTATTAGACGTAAGGAGGCAGTCTTTGAATTGGCTTCTCAACACATGTTCCAAATCCTTCCTACTCTTACCTCCTGTGATGTTGATGCTGGAAAATTAAAACTACAGTTCCCAGCCTCTCTTGCAGCTAGAGTTCAGGATGTAACAGATTTCATTCATCTGTGGTATGAAACCTGATGTGGAGCAAAACCCACTGCATGTGGGGCATCTGTTCAACCGGCCTGGGTTGTGCTGGAAACAGGGTGGTTTGCAATCTGCAGTAGCAGTAGCAGCTTCCTTTCCTACTTGTGACATAAGCAGAATAGTTCCAGGGGCTGAGTTTTTCCTGGAAGCTCAGCCTACAGCCTGCTCCTCTAGCCCTTTCAATGATTTTGTAAACATCCTATTAGTCTACAGGATGTTTGCAATTGAACTGTGAACAAAAGAGTACAATAGTGTGTGTTTTGATTGAAAGTAACTCTGTTTTAAAGTCAAGTTTATAAAATTCTAATAATAAAAATCCAGTATAATATCTGGAGATCAGTCCTCAAATAACCTTTTCTTAAATGTAGCTTAACATGAAGATAGATGTTAAAAGCTTATGAGCATATGTAATTTCACGTGCTAAAGTTTATTAGCTAAAAATGTATGCTTTCCAAGTTCATTTTATATTCATGTCTAAAAACTGGTTTCATTTGCATTTTTTCCCCAAAACAAATTAGAAGAGAATGTGTCTGTTAAAGAAGAGTAGACTAATAACAAGATGTGTTATCTAACTTCCTGACAGTGAAGAATGAACCAGGAAATTGAGAGAAATGGTAAGAACAAAGAAAGTTTAGTAGTCTGGTCCATTAGTATAGGTCAAGGGGAACTACGTTGGCAACAGCTTCTAGGACATCTCTTACAATACAACAAATGCAGATGCCCGTAAAATGGTGACACCAAATCAAGGGGGAGAGTTTTAAGTTGCCTTTTCTCTCTTTAATAACAGGGAAGTCTGATGTCCAGCAACTATGTGTTCTATCCTCCCCCAGCTTCTTGTCCCCCAGGTTCAAAGTGAGGACAGTGGCAGGGACCCAGAGAGAGTTTCCTTTGCGAAGGGATCTCACATCCCCTATCCATGGCTTGTTGTATCCCACAGCATACAAGGACATGAAGAGTTGTCTTAGAGACTTACGCAAGGCCACTGTGCTCTTACTGGCAACTTCACATCAGTAGACCACTTTGGTTTTACATTTTATCTATCACATCGACCTTCTCATCTGGAGCAGTGGCATAATGGAGCACAAGAAAAAGATGAAAAGGAGCAATGTGAACAATTTGAACAATTCCATTTGGTGTTCCTACCTTGTGGCCTGGTTGATACTTGCACAAGGATAGAAATATAACATGAAAATCAAGTTTCTCTGGAGAGGTTGAGAGGGAAGGTTGGGAAAAAGAGGGAAAATGCCTTAAGTTTTGTATGAATTTTGATTCCAGCATTTTACTCTTGAGGGAAAATAACAGTAAAAAAGTTAATTTTTTTCTTTTCCACTTAGAAGAGGTTGTTTGATTTCAACCTCCTTCCCTAATGGCAGACCCTCAAGAAAGAGGCAGAATTGATCAATTCTGGAAAGACCTAAGGTGAGGAGTTTGTAAAACTCTCTGGCAAGCTAAATACACACACACACACGTACACACCACATGAATTGTATGCCACAGAAGGATATGAGGCTAAAGAAGAATTATTAGAATTTCTCCAAGCAGTGTCTCCAGAAATCTACCATGAGAAACATGTGCTCTCCCTGCTCTAAACAATATCTTCCAGATCAACCACACCTCACTCGAAGTACTATAAGAGATTTTTCCAGAGGTTGTCTCTAAATATTATGGTGACATGCTGGTAAATGAAATTTATAATGTAAACATCATCATGGCAGTACCTAAAGCTAAATGCGATGAAGCTGTTTCACTGAACAAGCACCAAGACACTGCTCTCACTAACATCATAGGTTTTATCAAGAAACTACCCTTCATCTGCTTCAGTAATCTACAGAAGCTTTTATCCAAAAGGTAACACTGACTTTATGTCCTTAGAAGTGGGAGAGACTGCAAATTCAAACTGATAGAAACAATTGGAGGTGAAATTGTGCTCAGAACCTTTTTAATATATAGAATTCCATTGTGAATAAAAAACCATGAACTCCTGCTGATGTTACCAGAAACATAATAACCTTTCTCTTTCCAACACCCCTTCACCTCTCCTTGCTGTGTTGTGGCCTATGCAGGAGGTCTGCCCTTGCCACATTTCCCAATCATCTTGCCTGACTCTTTCCTCTTGGATTTAACAGTGCATCAGGACAGCTGTGTAGGAAGTCACAAAAGGAACTATTAGCAACATTTGTTCCTGAGAACAAGAGAGTTCAAAGTCCTTGGTTTTATTTAACAGCAGAAAAAGAGAATGATTTACTGTAGCATATTTCCCCCTCCCATAAAGAAGCACACTTTAAACCTGACACAACTCTTGCTGAATTAATTGCTGCTACTGCTTGCCTATTTTTTTCATGTCAAACCAATGAGCTTTGAAGATCATTGGAAAGCCCAGGGAACTTGTTTGAAGGATCCAAAGCACAGGAAACTCTTGGGAAACCATCTTCAAAATTTTAGCAAAAAGTAGGGTGAGTAGGGCACCCATAAGAAAAAGTATCCTAGGATGGGGTGTTAAAGGACAAACAGGGTGAAGGAAGGCAGAAAAAAGCATGGAACAAGTTGTTAGAACTTAAGCAGACTGAGGAAAGCATCAACATGAGAGGAGGGGTGGTGGTGACGAGAGTTTGATTACACATGGGAGATTGATCAAATAAGTAAATATGTTAAGGGTAATGGAAGCCAGATTTCTCATCATTAGAGAAGGGAGTTTCAAATATGGAAAGGGAGAAAACAAGAATAAACTCAAATGTTAGATTGAAAATGGAGGTATTGATATGAATTCATCATGTTTCTTGACACAATGGGGTTATGTCCAATAAATCAATTATAAGTTGAAAATACTGTAAGTTGAAAATGCATTTAACACACCTAACCTACCAAACAACATAGCTTAGGCTAGCCTACCTTCAACATTCTCAGAACACTTACATTATCCTACAGTGGGCAAAAATCACCTAACACAAAGCCTATTGTATAACAAAATGTTGAGTATCTCATGTATTTATTGAATATCGTACTGAAAGTGAAGAACAGAATGGTTGTCTGGGTACAGAATGGTTGTAAGTGTATCAATTGTTTACCCTTGTGATCATGTGGCTCACTGCGGCTGCCCAGCATCAGGAGAGAGTATCACTCTCCTGGGGGGAAGATCAAAATTCAAAGTATGGTTTCCATTGAATGTGTATCACTTTTGCAACATTGTAAAGTTAAAAAATTGTAATTTGGGGGCCATCTGTACAGAAATAAATATAGATGTAAATGTGTCTTGATGTGTGAACATATCTTACTTGTCTCCTGAGAGGACCTGAGAACAGCAACACAGCAAGAACGATGAGAAAACATAGAAAACAATGCTTGGCTTCTAACTGCCATTCTTCACTAAAGGGATCCAGGGATCTATAAATTTTAGGACCAGGGCTGGGGCAGGGAAAGTATAATGTGAGTCTGGATCACCTTTCATTATTCAGACAATTGCCAGAACCTGAATGGGGTTTGTTAATTTCCTAATGTTGACGGTTTATTGTGGTCATATAAAAGAAAGCTCTAGTTTGTAAGAAATACATACTAAATTAGACAGCAATGATGGGAATGATGCTGACAACTTACTCTCAAATGGTGCAGGGGCAAAAGTTATTTGTACTGTACTTGCTATTTTTAGATTAATTAAAAATAAGAAAATTAAAGCTGTAAGAATAGAAGTGTACACCAATCCCAATCCTCTCTGTACTTTCTTGATCTCCATTCTTAAGAATTTTCTATGGTGAGAGGCAAATGGTATATTTAGAAGAAATTAAGTTTTTACATGAATAATGTATTAATTTTTGATGTTGGGCAATTATTGAATTACTCTAACCAGGAGTGACAAAATTTAGAATGAGACACTGAGGAAGGATATAAATATAGTTAAACTAGGGCATTGGTGGCTTGTTTTCAGAAGCTCTCATTTTAGTTTTGCTCCTACAGCTTAAATTGCTTTAATACTTTTGGGAAATAAGGGAATACAAAAAAGGCAGTCTTCCCAAGTGACTACCCCTGGAAGAAGGGCCAAGAAGAACATTAATCTGTATAAATGAATTCTAGTTGTTTGAACAGAGTTAGAAAAGGAAAATACTGCAAAGATAGGTTTCTCAGAGGTTAGGGGCAGTACACATGGTATGAGGCTTAGTCTCATTACTTGCTACAATGAGAAGAGTCAAGACCCTCAATTTGGATGAAGATATGCCTTATAAACTTATAAATCTGAGTTTGTTGTAAAATCAGGAAATTCCTGTATAACTCAGTTGAGAACTAAACTGTTTCTTCCCTCTTTAAATGCATAAAGTTTAAGAGCATAAAGTTTCTCTTTTAAGTCTGGAAAGCTAAAAATAAAAAGATACAAAGGAGGGAAATTTTACTAGTACATGTATCTATGTATTCACTGAGAATAGATGGAGGAGCAGACATAAGAGGGTCAGGCAGCAGGTGTGACCTGACAGGCTCTTCAAATTCATAGGTAGCGCAAATACCTTCTAATAACAAAGTATTCCTAATTCCTTCTTCCTGTCTCATGTATCACTGCTGTCATTCATTTCACTTATACATAAACTATAATCATTGAATACATTGTTGCTATTATTATTTTAAAACTACTATCTGTTAGATCAATTAAGAGTAAGAAAAATAAAACGTTTTATATTACCTTCACTTATTACTTCCCTAATGCTTTTTTTCTTTATGTAGATCCAAGATTCTAACTATATAAGTTTCCTTCTGAACCTCTTTTAACATTTAAATTCTTTATTTCTCATTCACTTCTGAAGGTTAATTTCTCAGATAAAGAATTAGAAGTTGGTAATTTTTCTCTCAACACCTCAAATATTTCACTTCGCAATCTTTTTGTTTGCATAGTTTCAAGTGAAGTCAAATGTGATTTTTAATCTTTGCTCCTCTATACGTAAGATACCCACCCCCTCCCCACCCCAGCTTCTTTCAAGATTTTTTTTACTATCTTTGATTTTCTGTACTTTGAATATGATATGACTTCATGGAATTTTGGGAACATTAATCTTGCTTGATACTCTGTAAGCTTCCTAGATCTTTTGTTTGGTGTCTAATATTAATTTGGGCAAAATTCTCAATGGTGACTGAGAATTGTACAGTAGCCATGTCTAAGCTACTGAGCCCATGTCTCCTTCATTTCAGTTACAATTTAAAAAAAAATGTTTAGCCTTCTTTTTACTCTTTCTTAGAATTTCCATCTCTCTGCTTACATTATTCATTTGTTCTTGCGTGTTTCCTACTTTTTCCTTTAGAGCCCTTAGACTATTAATCATAGTTGTTTTAAATTTAAAGTTGATAATTCTAACAGGTGTGCCATATCTGAATTTGGTTCATATGTTTGCTCTGTCTCTTCAAACTGTGTTTTTTTGCCCTTAGTAAGCCTTGTAATTTTTTTTGTTGAAAAGGGCCAGACATGAATTGTGGGATAAAAGTAACAATAATGTGGCAGTAAGATATGGGGGGTGGGGTGGGGAAGCATTCTATGGTCCTATGATTAGGTTTCCATCCTTCAGTGAATCTGTGCCCCTGGGCTATGACCTTCATCAGTGCTTATTATTTTTCCCCCTTCCCTCTTGGGGGGGGGGGGGAGGGACAGTACAATTAGAGGGGACTGGAGTTGGGATTTTCCCTTCCCTCAGGTCAGTTAGGTTCTGATGAAAACCCCATAAGTTAGGTTCTGATAAAATAGTTTCTCTTTAAGGAAGGCCTTGTTATGAAGAATACAACCCTCTGGTGTATTTCAAAAAAGGTTACTTTCCGCTCCTCTAACCAGAAGTATGAGGGATTATTCTCCAGTCTGGATCGTGAGAACCTGGTAGAGCTCCTGGATATAAAACTCACAAAAGTGTGGGGTTCCCATAAGACTTGCATCCCCCCTCCCCAGAATTTTTAACTCTTAGACTTGTCCACACTAAGCCTCCAGAAAGTCATCAATTACAGTTTAGGTTTTCCTGCCTCAGTAATAGTTCCTGTGGGGGTTCCTGCTTATGGCATTCTGCTCCAATAAATTGTGATTCTCTGCATTTGCCTAACTGTCTCTCCAATTTGGGAGGCAGCAATTTGCCCTGTAATCTCAATTCTCTGATGGATCTAAGAAGGCTTGATTTTTAGTTTATTCAATGTTTTAGTACTAGTTAGGATAGAGTGACAACTTCCAAGCTTCATACATGCCAGATGAGAAACCGAAGTCTTCTGTCTTTTTTGCAGAAGAATCAGTGAAGAAGCTACTAGAACAAAGAAGTGAGTTTAACAAGATCCCAAGATACAAGGTCACATAGAAAAATCAGTTGTATTTCCATACACTAGCAAGAAGCATAATAAAAATTAAATTTAATGCCACTTACAAATATCAAAAAATACAAAATACTTACAGTTAAGTTTAATAAAATATGTTTAAGACATGTACACAGAAAACTATAATCTATTGTTAGAAGAAATTAAAGAAGAACTAAATAAATGATGGGGATATACCATTTCATGGAAAAGAATGACAGATCTAAAATACATGTATAGTTCTAGTATAATCCCACCACTAAGATTGAAATCTTAGCAGGCTATTATTGCAGAAAAAGTTACTTCTAAAATGTATATGGGATACTGTTAACTTCCTTGCAGGTGGGAGGACATGGAGTTCACATCTCCCCACAACTAGGTCACCTGCCAGATGCTGGTGGGGGACCTCAACACCTAAGGAGATGGGAGGAACCCCGAGTGACCAGGATCATGGTTCATGAGCCGGGGGTTGGCCCTGAGCTCCTGTGGTAGGCGATCTGAGTCCAAACCACTGGACTAATAGAGAACCTTAGACTCTAAGGAATATTCATTGGAGTGAGGTCACCCAGAGGTCCTCGTCTCAGCACCAAGACCAGGCTCTACCCAACAGCCTACAAACTTCAGTGCTGAAAACCTCAGGCCAAACAAGAAGTAACACAGGAACACAATCTCACCCATCCAAAAAAAAAAAAAAAAAAGTAGGACAATGAAAAAATATGTCATAGATGAAGGAGGAAGGTAAAAACATACAAGACCAAATAAATGAAGAGGAAATAGGCAACCTACCTGAAAAAGAATTCAGAGTAATGACAATAAAGATGATCCAGAATCTCAGAAATACAATGGAAGCACAGATTGAGAAAATACAAGAAATCTTTAACAAAGATCCAGAAGAAATGAAGAACAAAAAACAGAGATGAACAAGACAATAACTGAAATGAAAGATATACTAGAAGGAATCAATAACAGAATAACTGAAGCAGAAGAACGAATAAGTGAGCTGGAAGACAGAATTGTGAAGATAACTGCCGAGGAGCAGAATAAAGAAAAAAGAATGAAGAGAATTTAAGACAATCTCAGAGACCTCTGGGACAATATTAAATGTACCAACATTTGAATTATAGGGGTCAAAGAAGAAGAAGAGAAAAAGAAAGGGTCTGAGAAAATATTTGAAGAGATTATAGTAGAAAACTTCCCTAACATGGGAAAGGAAATAGTCACCCAAGTCCAGGAAGCACAGAGTACCAAAGAGGATAAACCCTAGGAGAAACAACCAAGGCACATATTAATCAAACTAAAAAAATTAAATTCAAAGAAAAAATATTAAAAGCGGCAAGGGAAAAGCAACAAATAACATACAATGGAATCCCCATAAGGTTATCAGCTGATTTTTCAGCAGAAACTCTGCAGGCCAGAAGGGAGTGGCAGGATGTACTTAAAGTGATAAAAGGGAAAAAAGTACAACCAAGATTACTCTACCCAAGATTACTCTCATTCTAATTTGATGGAGAAATCAAAAGTTTTACAGACAAGCAAAAGCTAAGAGAATTCAGCACCATTGAGCCAACTTTACAACAAATGCTAAAGGAACTTCTCTAGCCAGGCAACACAAGAGAAGAAAGGACCCACGAAAACAAACCCAAAAGAAATAAGAAAATGGTAAAAGGAACATACATATTGATAATAACCTTGAATGTAAATGGATTAAATGCTCCAAACTAAAGACACAGATGGGATAAATGGAACCAAAAACAAGACCCATATATATACTGTTTACAAGAGACCCACTTCAGACCAAGGGACACATACATATTGAAAGTGAAGGGATGGAAAAAGATATTCCATGTAAATGGATATCAAAAGAAAGCTGCAGTAGCAATACTCATATCAGATAAAATAGACTTTAAAATAAAGACTTCTACAAGAGATAAGGAAAGACACTACATAGTGATAAAGGGATCAATCCAAGAAGAAGATGCAACAATTATAAATATTTATGCACCCAACATAGGAGCACTTCAATATATATGGCAAATGCTAACAACCATAAAAGGGGAAATCAACAGTAACACAATAATAGTAGGGGACTTTAACACCCCACTTACACCAATGGATGGATCACCAAACAGAAAATAAATAAGGAAACATAAGCTTTAAATGGCAAAACAGACCAGATAGATATAATTGATATTTCTTGGACATTCCACTCGAAAGTGGCAGAATACACTTTCTTCTCAAGTGCACATGGAATATTCTCCAGGATAGATCATATCTTGGGTCACAAATCAAGCCTTGGAAAATTTAAGAAAATTGAAATCATATCAAGCATCTTTTCTGACAACAATGCTATGAGATTAGAAATCAATTACAGGAAAAAAACTGTAAAAAACACAAATACATGGAGGCTAAACAATACGCTATTAAATAACCAAGAGATCACTGAAGAAGTCAAAGAGGAAATAAAAACATACATAGAAACAAGTGACAATGAAAACACGACAACCCAAAACCTATGGGATGCAACAAAAGCAGTTCTAAGAGGGAAGTTTATAGCAATTCAATCTCACCTCAAGAAACAAGAAAAATCTCAAAGAAAAAAAATCTAACCTTACACTCAAAGCAGAGAGACATAAGAACAAAGAAAACACAAAGTCAGTAGAAGGAAAGATACCATAAAGATCAGAGCAGAAATAAGTGAAATAGAAGCAAAGAAAACAATACCAAAGATCAATAAAATTAAAAGGTGGTTTTTTGAGAAGATAAACAAAATTGCTAAACCGTTAGTCAGACTCATTAGGAAAAAAAAGGAGAGGATGCAAATCAATAAAAATAGAAATGAAAAAGGAGAAATTACATCTGACACCGTAGAAATACAAGGATTATAAGAGATTACTACAAATAACAGTATGTGAATAAAATGGAAAACCTCAAAAAAATGGACAAATTCTTGGAAAGGTACAATTTTCCAAGACTGAACCAGCTAAAATGAGAAAATATAAACAGACCTAACATAAGTAATGAAATTGAAACTGTAATTTAAAATCTTCCAAAAAACAAAAGTCTAAGACCAGATGGCTTCACAGGCAAATTCTATGAAACATTCAGAGAAGAGCCAACACTTATCCTTCTCAAACTCTTCCAAAATATAGCAGAGGGAGGAACACTCCCAAACTCATTCTATGAGGCCACCATCACCCTGATACCAAAACCAGACAAAGATGTCACAAAAAAAGAAAACTACAGGCTAATATCACTGATGAACATAGATGCAAAAATCCTGAACAACATACTAGCAAACAGAATCCAACAGCACATTAAATGGATCATACAGGATGATCAAGTGACGTTTATCCTAGAAATGCAAGAAGTCTTCAATATACTCAAATCAATGAATGTGATACACCATATTAACAAATTGAAGGATTAAAAACCATATGATAATCTCAATAAATGCAGAAAAAGCTTTTGACAAAATTCAACACCCATTTTTGATAAAAACCCTCCAGAAAGTAGGCATAGAGGGAACTTACCTCAACAGAATAAAGGCCATATATGACAAACCCACAGCCAACATCGTTCTTAATGGTGAAAAACTAAAACTGTTTCCACAAAGATCAGGAACAAGACAAGGTTGCCCACTCTCACCACTATTATTCAACATAGTTTTGGAAGTTGTAACCACAGCAATCAGAGAATAAAAAGAAATAAAAGAATCCAAATCGGAAAAGAAGAAGTAAAGCTGTCACTGTTTGCAGATGACATGATACTATATGTAGAGAACCCTAAAGATGCTACCAGAAAACTACTAGAGCTAATCAATGAATTTCGTAAAGTAGTGGGATACAAAATTAATGCACAGAAATCTCTTGCATTCCTATACACTAATGATGAAAAATCTGAGAGAGATATTAAGGAAACACTCCCATTTACCACTGCAACAACAACAACAAAATACCTAGGAATAAACCTACCTAAGGAGACAAAAGACCTGTATGTAGAAAACTATAAGGCACTGATGAAAGAAATTAAAGATGATACAAACAGATGAAGAGATATACCATATTCTTGGATTGGAAGAATCAACATTGTGAAAATGACTATACTACCCAAAGCTACCTACAGATTCAATGCAATCCCTAACAAACTACCAATGGCATTTTTCACAGAACTAGAACAAAAAATTTCACAATTTGTATGGAAACACAAAAGACTCCGAATAGCCAAAGCAATCTTGAGAAAGAAAAATGGAGCTGGAGGAATCAGGCTCCCTGACCTCAGACTCTACTACAAAGCTACAGTCATCAAAACAGTACAGTACTGGCACAAAAACAGAAATATAGATCAATGGAACAGGATAGAAAGCCCAGAGATAAACCCATGCACAAATGGTCACCTTATCTTTGATAAAGCAGGCAAGAGTATACAATGGACAAAAGACAGCCTCTTGAATAAGTGGTGGTGGGAAAAATGGACTGCTACATGTAAAAGAATGAAATTAGAACACTCCCTAACACCATACACAACAATAAACTCAAAGTGGATTAAAGACCTAAGTGTAAAGCCGGACATTATAAAACTCTTAGAGGAAAACATAGGCAGAACACTCTATGACATAAATCACAGAAAGATCCTTTTTGACCCACCTTCTAGAGAAATGGATATGAAAACAAAAATAAACAAATGGGACCTAATGAAACTTAAAAGCTTTTGCACAACAAAGGAAACCATAAACAAGATGAAAAGACAACTCTCAGAATGGGAGAAAATATTTGCAAAGGAAGCAACTGACAAAGGATTAATCTTCAAAATTTACAAGCAGCTCATGCAGTTCAATATCCAAAAAACAAACAACCCAATCCAATAATGGGCAGAATATCTAAATAGACATTTCTCCAAAGAAGACATATGGATGGCCAACAAACACATGAAAGGATGCTCAACATCACTAATCATTAGAGAAATGCAAATCAAAACTACAATGAGGTATCACCTCACACCGGTCAGAAAGGCCATCATCAAAAAATCTACAAACAGTAAATGCTGGAGAGGGTGTAAAGAAAAGGGAACCCTCCTGCACTATCGGTGGCAATGTAAATTGATAGCCTCTATGGAGAACAGTGTGGAGGTTCCTTTAAAAACTAAAAATAGAACTACCATATGACCCAGCAATCCTACTACTGGGCATATACCTTGAGAAAACCATAATTCAAAAAGAGTCATGTATCACAATGTTCATTGCAACACTATTTACAATAGCCAGGACATGAAAGGAACCTAAGTGTCCATCAATAGATGAATGGATAAAGAAGATGTGGCACATATATACAATGGAATATTACTGAGCCATAAAAGGAAATGAAACTGAGTTATTTGTAGTGAGGTGGATGGACTTAGAGTCTGTCATACATAGTGAAGTAAGGCAGAAGGAGAAAAACAAATACTGTATGCTAACAGATATATATGGAATCAAAAAAAAAAAAAAACGGTTTTGATGAACCTAGGGGCAGGACAGGAATAAAGACACAGATGTAGAGAATGGACTTGAGGACATGGGGAAGGGGAAGGGTAAGCTGGGACGAAGTGAGAGAATAGCATTGACCTATATATACTACCAAACATAAATTAGATAGCTAATGGGAGGCAGCTGCATAGCACAGGTAGATCAGCTCAGTGCTTTGTGACCACCTAGAGGGGTGGGATATGGAGGGTGGGAGGGGATATGGGGATATATGTATACGTATAGCTGATTCACTTTGTTATACAGCAGTAACTAACACAACAATGTAAAGCAATTATACTCCAATAAAGATGTTAAAAAAACCCAACCAGTCATTAAAAAAAAAATAGGCAGAGAAACTGAGTAGATTTTCTCAAAAGAAGACATACAGATGACCAACAGACACATGAAAAGATGTTCAACATCACTAATCATCAGGGAAATACAAATCAAGACCACATGAAATGTCACCTCAAACCTGTTAGAATGGTTATTATCATAAAGACAAGAAATAACAAATGCTGGTAAAGATGTGGAGAAAAAGGAACCCTGGTGGACTGTTGGTAGGAATGTAAATTGGTGCAGCCACTATGGAAAACAGTATGGAGGTTCCAAAAAAATTAAAAATAATAGTATCATATGATCCAATAGTCCCACATCTGTGTATATATCCACAGGAAATGAAAATGGAATATCAAAGAGATACCTTCCGTCTTATGTTCATTGCCTTATAATTCACAATAGCAAAGGTATGGGAATAACCTAAGTGTCCTTCAATGGATGAATGGATAAAAAAGATGTGGTATATATATCCCATGGAGTATTATTCAGCCATGAGAAAGAAGGAAATTCTTCCATTTGTAATCACATGGATGGACTTTGAGGGCATTAAGCTAGATGAACAATGTTAGAGAAAGATAAATACTGTATGATATCACTTATATGTGGAACCTACAAAGCCAAACCTACAGAAACAGAAATTATGGCCACCAGGGATTGGGAGGTGAGAGAATAGGAGAGATGTTGGTCAAAGAGTACAAACTTCCAGTTATAATATGAATAAGTTCTAAGGATCTAATGTACAGCATAGTATTTATAGTTAATGATACTGTATTATATACCTGAAAGTTTGTAAGAGAGATCTTAATTGTTCTCACTACAGAAAGAAATGTTAATTTTTGATGTGATGCAGGTGTTAGCTAATCATTTTTCAATGTATCAGTGTATCAAATCAACATGTTGTACACTTTAAATTTATACTATGTTAATGTCCTCATAACATATAAGTTATTTGTCAATTATATCTCAGTGAAACTGGTAAAACCCAAAATATATGATCCTTTAAAAAATATTGATTGGGCCTCATCAAAATAAGAACCTTCCCCTCTTTGAAAGTCACATTAATAAAATGAGAAAAACAAGTCACAGACCCTGAGAAAATATTTGCATACACATAACAAACAAAAATTTGTTTCAAGACTATATAAGGAAGCTCTACAACTCAATAATATAATTAAGCCAATAAAATTGGGAAAATATTGAACAGACCCTTCACTAAAGAAAATATACAAATGACTAATTGACTAATAAGCACATGAAGAGATGCTCAATATCAGTGCCCATCAAAGTAATGCATATTAAAATCACAATGAAAACTTAGGTGGTCCAAAAAGTCTTCTTTCAAGTGGCAATACTTGAGCAGAGATCTACATAATATGAAAAAAGTAAACACACTGTAATTTGGGAATAGAGAATTTTACATGGAAGGACCACAAAAGCTCTGAGATAGATATAAGTATGATGTGTTCAAAGTTCAAAAAGAAAGAAGGTGTGGTTTGAGTGGAGTGAACAGAAGAAAGGGAAGAGATAAATCATAGACGTGTTTTCCTTCTTGTGGAAAGAAGTCTGGATTTTGTTCATATTACTATTGGAACCATTGAGGATTTTTAAGCAGGGGAAATAATATGAATTAGATTTTATTTTAATTAACATTAAAATATAGATATATAAATATAAATCAATCTATGTATATCTATCTATCTACCTATCTAACTACCTATCTATATATAATTCAGGAAGCTTTATGGAGAATGGACTATAAAGGGGCCAAGAGTGAGAATAGAAAATTGAGTTGGGGCTGTTATGATCATTCAGGCAAAAGATGATGGTGGTTTGAACCTGGGCTGAGATATTAAAGATGGTCAGCACTTGAGGTCAGGTTATATTTTGAGACAGAACTGACTTGTTTATGAATTAGATGATGGTAGGGTAAAAGAAAGAATGGGATTATGGTTTATTCCTAGGTTTTTTAGCTCTAGCTACTAGATAGATGACATTGCCATTTACTGAGAGGATTTACTTTGCAGGGAAACATCAAAAACCTATTTTTTTAACTGTTAGTTTTGAGGTTCTTATTAGACATTCAATTGGAAATTCTTTTTTTTTTTTTTTTGAATTAGTTGAAGATCAAGGCCAACAGATACATATGTGGGAGCACTTGCATATGGGAGGTATTCAAAGACATAGGTCAAGTTTCGATCACATAGGGAGAGAGTATACATAAAGAAGAGGGCCCAACACTGAACCTTAGAGCATTGCAATGTTTAGAAATCACCCCAAAGGAAAGCCAGCAAAGGAAACTGAGAAGGGACATCACCACGGTAGGAAGAAACACAAAAAATTGTGCTGTTTACAAAATCTACGGAAAATGTTTCAAGAAGACAGGAGGTACAACTGTGTCAAATATTATTGAGAGGTCAAATAAAATCGGGGGAAAATTGATTATTGGATTTGGCAACAGGGAAATCACTAGTAATCTTAGTAAGAGCTATTTCAAGAGACTTGGGGGGACTGATACCAAAGGGGTGAGTTGAAAGATGGGAAAATAAAAGTTTGTAGAGTTAGTTGTTTATTAGTCTTTGAATGCTGATGTGAACAAGCCAGTTGAAAGGGAGAAAATGATGAAATAATAGAGAAATAAATTGCAAGAGGAAATTTCTTGAGTTGGAAAGTACAGGATCAGAGCAAAAGTGTAAGGGTTGAACCTAGGAACAAAGATGCATTTAACATTATAACAATAGAGAAGACAGAGTTTCACACAGAGCCAGGTAGACTGTTAGATTGGACAGGGAGAAGATGAGATTATTGACATAAAGTTGCATCCATTTTTCTTCAGTGGATTATTAATCAGTCATCAATTGACAGTGGGGTGAGAATGGGTGTTGATGGGGGGAGATAGAGAGGAAGGTGTGCTTCAGGCTTCTGAAAGAGTGAGAAAGTAAAGAATTACAAAAATCAAATGGAAATATAGATATCCATTTGAGATTTACAGTAAGAAGAGTGAGAAAGCTTATGTGATCGTCTCCAGCAACCTTCGGGTACTCAGGTACAAGTTTGTGGTTGTGCTCAACCAGGGTTGAGGTTTTGCCGGGTGAACATGATGGTGGGCAAGAAGGGAAATGAAAGTATTTGCAAGACACTTATAATTTCTGCTGGACCTGGTGAAATCTAAGCTGGTTTACTAGAAGCTGCTAACTGTTTAATAAAATTCACCCTTACCTCTTATTCTCGAAAACTCAACTAGACCTGGAGTGATTTAACCGTCTCAGTTGGCCTGGGATTGAAATGTTTCCCTGGATGCAGGGATATCAGTACTAAAAGAAGGAGTAAATTCTGATCACATTCATTCATGTACTTTCAAGGACCTAAGGCATCTTCTAATTTCTATAATTTCAGCCAAAGTAGCAGGGGTTCTCTCACCTAATCCTGAATTATCATCATCTTGGAAGACCATTCAGAAGGTTAGATTCAAAACTTCATCTGGAGAGGTTCAAGTCTGTATACAGAGGTCCAAGTCCTCAGGTCAGTACTGAAACTCATACCGTGGATAAGTGATACCTCCTACTGGCCTGAATATTCCAACTCCCTAACCTACTATTTGAGCAAACATTTACATGTACCTGGTACGATGCCTTGCAGCAGAAACCCAATAAATATTTGTTATTTATTTTTTATGTTTCCTAGAAGCACACTTTCTTTTCTGTCAATACAACAAACAGTAGCTGTAATAAATGCACCCACTTCCACCCCAAAGAATATGATTCAAAGCCAAAGCGATTTGTTATTATTGCCATTGTTATTATCATACTTTATTATTGTTATTAAACTCTTTCTCTGCTAAAACCTAAGGAGGAATTCATGTTAATAGCTGTTATAATTCTGTGCATTCATATAATTGCAATGCCAGTTTGTAAATATTAAATGTTATATAAATGATAAGCAAGATCAATAACAATGGGTTTGAATTTATTTAAATGCCATGCAGCACAAGAAATGCATAGATTAACTCTGTTTCAAATCTGAGAAGGTAGTTGAGAATATTTAATGAAAGATCATAGGTTTCCTATAGTCTTCAATACATATTTCCAGCAAACAGTTTTAACATGAATTAACTTACAATGCAGTAAAAAATATTTATATTGAGAATATAGAGGAGCTAGTGCAAACATTCAAGTTAACTGTAAGTCATACATCTTTGTTCAGAGAGAGTCAGAAGACAGAGAAAGATTCTTAAAGATAGAAGAGACCTTTAGAATATAGTTGAATCCTCTTTACAGATGTAGAAACTCAGACTCACAAAATTGTATGTCTTCTGCTCCTAATTAGCACTGAATTTTAAGAGTAGTCTCATGAGCCTGATGGCTTTTGAAAACCATTGAGATCTCGAGAAACTTCATAGAGCACTGGGGAATGTGTGGAGGCAGCATAAAAGTAAGAGTGGTAGGGCTTCCCTAGTGACGCAGTGGTTGAGAATCTGCCTGCCAATGCAGGGGACACGGGTTCGAGCCCTGGTCTGGGAAGATCCCACATGCTCCGGAGCAACTAGGCCCGTGAGCCACAATTACTGAGCCTGCGCATCTGGAGCCTGTGCTCCGCAACAAGAGAGGCCACGACAGTGAGAGGCCCGCGAACCACGATGAAGAGTGGCCCCCGCTCGCCACAACTAGAGGAAGCCCTCGCACAGAAACGAAGACCCAATGCAGCCAAAAATAAAATAATTAATTAATTAATTAATTAAAAGAAAAAAAATTAAAAAAAAAAAAAAGTAAGAGTGGTAAACAGGTAAGAAGGAAATGACCTCATTGGAGACTAGAGTTTGGGTGGTTCAGTGACTGGTGAGATAAACACAGGTTGGAGAGAGGAGGTTGAGTACCCATCATCTTCTGTGACATACTTTACTCAACAAAGGAAGAAGACAGGACCCAAACTTTCCACTGCATGCCATCTTATCAGTAGCAATTTCCTGGCTTCCCAACAGGTAGGGAAAGTTGCACTCTCTCAACTATTAGAACAGTGGTTCTAAAGTAGGATATGCACAATGCTTATGATTCATTAGGGCACAGGAAAAAATGATGAAAGTTGTATATATAGACAATATCCCCAAATTATATGAAGTTAAGCCTTGCTACTATTTTATATATGAATTAAAACTAGCAATAATGAGTTGCACATTCTTCTTTCTATCAAACACAAGTATTTAAAATGTTTAACTGTTTTGTGATGAAAAGTTAGCAGCATGTTTCCTAACAAAAACTCTCAACAATATAAATGCAGTTAATTTGTCCCTTCATTATAAAGATGACTTTAGAGAAATGAGTGAGAACAACTAAATTTCAAGAGAAAAAACGTGTGAGATGGTAAGAACATTTGTAAAACTGATGTTTGGAAATATATCCATTATTTCAAAATGTTGTTACCTAAAACAATGCATGTCATTTACTAGACCTCTCATTTCTGCTCACTTAAACTTGGAATCCAAATTTTCCAACTTGTTAAAAACAATCTTCCAAGTGAGTTTTAAATTTATTTGTAGGAAATATCATAATGCAGTACCTTCCAATTAGTTTGCTTGAATGGTGATTGAAGCCCAGAAAAATGGAAATTTGTTAAGTGAATTTCAAGAAAAACATAGACATAATTAGAAAACTTTATTGAAAATAAATATCATGATTTAGTAAATTAATCCAACAATGCCCAGCTTTCATTTGAATCTAGGAATCTATGAGATATCTTTTCCAACATTTAATACTGACCAATGAAATAAAGCAAACTAATGATAACATCTTCAGATTGCTATATAACAAATTTTTAAAACAAGATTTTATAGTGAATCAAAATCCACATTGTTCTCCTTAAAAGTATAATTATAATAAATAAAACTAATAATAAATAAAATTTTAAAATACTTTATTTTCTTTACCTCATCTCAAACACTTTGAGATAGGTCATTTCATTTTGATTTCATTATTATCTATGAGAAAGAGAGACTGGATATTATTAAGTCCATTTTACAGATGTTAAGCACACTGGAAAAATTAAATGCTGGCAATTGTCAGAGCCAGGATTTAAATTCTAATCTTCTGACATCTCCTGAAACAATCTTTTCTCTATACTTCTACCCAGACCAAACATATCAAATAGCCCAAAGCTTTATTCTAAATTACCATGGACCCCCAGATTTACCTTGCATGGAACACATATGGCTTGGTATTTATGTCCAAGATGCAGAAATACTCAAGGTTGCAAAAGATAGTAGAATCACAAGACTAAAGAGACTTTAGCTTAGAGAGAAAGTGTGTTCTAAAACCAGCCCAGTACACACCTTCCATGCTGTCACTCTCAAGCCATCAGCCTCCAGAGGCAATGGGATCAGGGAGGAAGTGGTCTTAGCATGCTCTTAACATCTGGTGAGCTTGGTTTGTTGTGCAAGCCTAAGCCTTCTCACCCCTATGCGTGCGCATAGCCTCATCCCTCTGCCTACTTGCCTTTCCTTCAATTGTCTCTCTTCTTCCAGTCCCAGTTCACAGGTCACATCTTTTTGGAAGCTTTTATTTCAAAGCCAGCTTGGATTACAATCTCCTTCTGAACTCCTTGAGGTAGGCTAGTCCCTTTGCTGACCCAGTCACAGCACTGGTCACCTCGTTTCATAATCTACCACATCTTTGTCCTCAGCACAGCATGAGAGATTCCCAAAACACAGAGCCAGACATGGCGCTCCGTTTCTTTGCTGAGTTGGATCCATTCACTTGTATTGCCAATAGGGTTAGGCGTCTCACTCCTGTGGTAGCTAAAGCATTTCAATCTTTTCAAGCCAAATTTAGGAGGTCCTCAGAGACTGGTATGAGGTGATTATGTGAGTGAAAGCTTATTTAGGAATAACAGCTGTGGGCCCAGTTATTTAATTTGCACTCTCTAGGCTCAGTTGAACCCCTTAAAATAGCCTCTAAACTTCTTCCAAGTCTGAGGTAAGCAGAATTTTTTCCCTTGAGTTACACAAAGCCAAATTCTCTCCTTGTCCTCCTTCATGTCCCAAAACCCAGCAGGTCAGATCTCAGAAGGCCCAGGCCAACAGCTGCTGAGAGCTCTCACCACAGTGTCTGACAGAGACGTCCTGGCATCAAGCATTTGGAGCATAAAACAGGGCTGATTCAGGTGCTGGGCTTGGTTCTTTAGAAGCTGCCATCTGGATATGCTCCACCACAGAGAAAATTGCTGAGCTCAGGAGTTCATCAGGAAGGAGGGGTTCCAGGTGCACCTTTGAGCAGCATCAGCTCATTACTTTATACTCATTGGATCACAGCAATAGTACATAATGAGAAATGGTCCATCTGTTATAAAGTCTTACCAGGGCATATAATGACATTGTCTGGCATGAATCTGGTGGTTACCTGCAAGGGGTAAAGTGAAAGCAGATAGGGTCATGGGTTGGAGTCGGAGCTCAAGGTCAAGTCAGTGGATTCAAAGCAAGTGCGATAGAGCTCATCTCCCAAACATGCCTGCTTAATGCTGTGGGCCTGCTTTTCTCCCTCATGGGAAGTCTTTTCTGCTCTGTTTACTTAAAAAAGTAAATAAATAAAACACTTGTGAATAAAAGGTAAGCCCCAAGTGAGCAATACAAGGAAGACGTTATGGAATGAATGAAAATTTTAAAATAAAAAGTTTCCTTTGCCTCAAGAGACACACACAGAATTATTTATGTTTTGACTTAAATCAATACATTAATAAATGAGCTATCACATTTGAAAAAAAGTATTTGCTTCTTCTGAACTTAATTGCCAAGATTTGTTGGCTTTCATACAAAAACTGGATTTTGCCTCAACTGAACTTATTTCAAACCTTAAATGGTTAGCTCTTGAGTGGATGCAATATTAGTAACAACTCCACCTGATTTTCATATACCTTAGTTCCTAAAGTTTTGCTGAATATTATGTTTACTACACGTCTTTGAGGCCAGGAGATAATTATAGACAAAAGCCATAGAGAAGTTAAGTCCAGTTTACTACTCAGGACCGCAGTCCCAAGTAACACCAGGACCTAGACATGGATTCTCCTCGATCCTTGTCTTGCATGTTGTTCAGGGAGAGCTGATTTTAGTTCATTCCCAAACTCTTCCCATTCTCAGCTCCTTCTGGGCCCCTAGTTGTGACCCAGGAGCACAAATGGAACATGTTCAGATCTTCATCTTTTCATTTCCCCCTCCACTTGCTGATGCTTAAAAACTAGCCAGAATATGGTCATTAATTCCTTTACATAATCATATGGGTTACTATATTAAGCTTAGCCAATAGAAAGGGAAAAGAAATAAAAGCATATACTAATCAATACACTCTATGGTATAGCCTTAGCAACTAACTGCCTAGGATTCTCCTCTGATTTGTTTATTATACTGATTCATTCCCTCAAAGAGGTAAGAGTTTCTCTTAATGCAGGGGGTAGAGTACGTATTACCACTCTGCAGCCTCCCTACAACCACATCTCCAGCTTTATCTCAGGGTTGTGTACAAGAATGCCTTTCATTCAAAATCAAATCCCTTTTTGGGGTAGAAATAAGTTTTTATTTTCCACCTCCTGCTGGTGAGCCAGGTACACACCTGGTGTATGCATAGAGAACAAGCAGATGCATTCTGCTTCTTTCACAGCCTCCAGAGGGACATTTAAGCTACTGGAACAATTACTTATTAACAAGCATCATCTTCATCATTTATTTTGAGATTTCTTCTCTCTCTACTCAATAACAATGGAGAGGCAGAAAGAATGCACTGATAATTGTTTTATTTACAACATTCTTCTATGCTATCAGCAATACATCTTCCATGAGCAATACAGTTACTAAATGGGGATAATTGAGCAAAGAAAATCTAAGCAGTAGAGATGGAGAAAACATTTTAAACATTGAAACATTTAATTTAAAAACATTTAAACATTTGAAACATTGTTTCAAAATGATATAAAGTCACTGAAGTGGTGAGACGAATAAAATCCTCTTTGGGACAAAAGTTGCAGTTAGAACCACGAACACACAGTGGAAGAATGTGATTGTGATGGCCTAGCAAATGCTTCTAGGAAAATTCAAAAGAGCCTATGCTGTCTGTGTGGGTGACACATAACAGGAGAGATGAGAAAGAAGCTTAGAGTAAAAGTTAACACTCCAAGGAATGGAACCAATAGGTACAACCAAGGACAGAGATTCGGGATTGATTTATCCCCAGTTCCCACTCTGACCTGAGGCTTTCCTCTTGCTTAATTAGTATCAAATCTTTTACAGCTAATCTTTCAAGGCCCAGCAATGACTCATTCCCTTTCCCAGGCTTCTCAGAACACCCAAGCTTAAGCATTACCAACATCATCTGAACACCCATGGTGTCCACTGTTCTTAACTATACATTTGATTCCCCTCTTAGTGTTATGTGTTCTTGATGTGTGTGTGTGTGTATGTATGTATTTCTTATTCATGCATTTATTGCATCCAAAAATATTTTTGAATATCTGTTTTGTGCAATGCTAAAGACACGATAGAAAATAAGAATCAGTATTTGGCCTCTAGAGGAGAGTCAGAAAGGAAATATATAATTTCAACACAGTATAATAAATAATCTGAAGAGATAAAGACAAATTTCTGTAGGAAACAAGTTTCTAAAAGGATCTAATCTAAAAGGATCAGAAATGTTTTTTCCAGGAAAGGTGAAATTGATGCAGAAATGTGCATTATCCAGAGGAAGAGAATTTCTCCACAGTGACTTGATAGGTGGTCTGAACCCACTGTGGACTCTCTGATTCCCATGAAACAAGCACCTTTTTAAATTTTCATTTCTTCCCTTCCTGAGCCCAGCCATCTCTATGGAGTCAAAACTTTTCTATATAAATGATAGATTACTGGTAGGAAGTCCTAGTAAACTAGCACCTTTAATTATCTGGTGTCAGTTTGTTACATTAAATAGTTTAGCTATAAAACTACCTTTCTCTTCACGCAGCATATTTTAAAATTGTGTATTTTTGCTTCTGTCTATGTTTTTTAAGACAAAAGCTCTGGCTATACCTCCATTTATTTGCTTCCTATGGTTCTGATACATGAAGAGTGAAACCGAATCAATCAGCTCGTGGATTCCTTCCAACAAAAAACCTTTCAGCAAGTCCTCTTACTCCAGAGACTCACATTCAAAGGACAAGAGAAATCACCAGAATCTTTAGATCTTGTTTCCAGATTCATAAATTTGGAATTGAACCCCAACATAGAATCTCTTGTTTTTTCAAATGTATTCATATTTTCTAAAATTCAATCTTTGAATAAAATTTGGATATAAATACACAGTGAATTCAAACGAATTAATCAAGACCACACTTATGGTTCACTCCCCTTAGAAACAAACCCAAGAGGGAAATGTCTAACAGTCAGCAAATGCCTGTATCTCCAGACACTCCCACAGCTCAGTCATGTGCTTATTAATCCTTAGCAAGTCCCTGAAGCATGTAGTTAACCTGGAAACTTCCTCTATTGAAACTTTGCCTACCAAGAGGCAAGTTCATTGGCATGTGTATGCTACCTTGTGTGTAGATTGATTCTTCCTCTAGGAATAGATTTTGAGAATCAATAGTCATTTAAAAAGAACAACAGAGTAACACACTGTGTACAAATCCACCTGATTATATGTGTCTGAAAAAAGACACACACTTGGTTCCGCAGTTCAGTACACATGAATGAGTCTACATGTCAGCATTGTGGTCTAAATCAGAAAACCTCAGTGTAGTCCGGGTAGCACCACTAAGGACTTCTGTGACCTAAGGAAATTAATTAACTGCTCTGAACCTCAGATTAGTTATCTAGAGTAGAGGCACTGGAATGACAGCTCACACCACAATACTTAGACTAAAACTTTGGACTAAAACTAAGCTATTGTGTTATGGCCCTTTTCTCTTATTTACCAGCCTTGTTAGCTCTTTACTCCATTTTTTTCATAATAGGTGAAAAAACCCCACTTGATCATGGTGTATGATCCTTTTAATGTGCTGTAGGATTCTGTTTGCTAGTATTTTGTTGAGGATTTTTGCATCTATGTTCAACAGTGATATTGGTCTGTAGTTTTCTTTCTTTGTGACATCTTTGTCTGGTTTTGGTATCAGGGTGATGGTGGCCTTGTAGAATGAGTGGAGACAAAAGACCTGTATGCAGAAAACTATAAGACACAGATAAAAGAAATTAAAGATGATACAAACAGATGGAGAGATATACCATGTTCTTGGATTGGAAGAATCAACATTGTGAAAATGACTATACTACCCAAAGCAATCTACAGATTCAGTGCAATCCCTAAGAAACTACCAATGGCACTTTTCACGGAACTAGAACAAAAAAATTTCACAATTTGTATGGAAACACAAAAGACCCCGAATAGCCAAAGCAATCTTGAGAAAGAAAAACAGAGCTGGAGGAATCAGGCTTCCTGACTTCAGACTACACTACAAAGCTACAGTCATCAAAACAGTATGGTACTGGCACAAAAACAGAAATATAGATCAATGGAACAGGAGAGAAAGCCCAGCAATAAACACTCGCACCTATGGTCAATTGATCTATGAAAAAGGAGGTAAGAATATACAATGGAGAGAAGACAGTCCCTTCAATTAGTGGTGCTGGGAAAACTGTAAAGCTACATGTAAAAGAATGCAACTAGAACATTCTCTAAAACCATATACAAAAAGAAACTCAAAATGGATTAAAGACCTAAATATAAGTTCAGATAATTTAAAACCCCTAGAGGAAAACATAGACAGAACACTCATTGACATAAATGGCTGTTATATCTTTGTGGATCTGTCTCCTAGTGTAATGGAAATAAAAACAAAAATAAACAGTTGGGACCTAATTAAACTTAAAAGCTTTTGCACAGAAAAGGAAACCATAAACAAAACGAAAAACAGCCTACAGAATGAGAGAAAATATTTGCAAACCAAGCGACCAACAAGGGATTAATCTCCAAAATATACAATCAGCTCATACAACTCAATATTTAAAAAAACAAACAACCCAATCAAAAAATGGGCAGAAGAACTAAACAGACATTTCTCCAAAGAAAACATACAGGCACATGAAAAGATGCTCAACATCACTAATTATTAGGGAAATGCAAATCAAACCACAATGAGGTATCACCTCACACTGGTCAGAATGCCCTTCATCAAAAAGTCTACAAATAATAAATGCTGGAGAGGGTGTGGGGGAAAAGGAACCTTCCTACACTGTTGGTGGGAAAGTAAATTTGTACAGCCATTATGGAGGACTGTATGGAGGTTCCTTAAAAAACTAAAAATAGAGCTACCATATGATCCTCCAATCCAACTCCTGGGCATATATGCAGAGAAAACTATAATTTGAAAAGGTACATGCACTGCAATGTTCATTGCAACACTATTTACAGTAGCCAAGACATGGGAGCAACCTAAATGTCCATCAACAAATGAAAGAATAAAGAAGATGTGTTATATTTATACAATGGAGTAGTACTAAGCCATAGCAAAGAATGAAATAATGCCATATGCAGCAACATGGATGGACCTAGAGATTATCATACTAATGAAGTAAGTCAGACAGAGAAAGACAAATATCATATCATATTGCTTACCTGTGGAATCTTAAAAAAAAAAAATGAGACAAGTGAACTTATATACAAAACAGAAATAGACCCACAGACATAGAAAACAAACTTGTGGTTACCAAAGAGTAAAGGTTGGGGGGAGGGATAAATTAGGAGTTTGGAAATGACATATACACACTACTATATATAAAATAGATAACCAAAAAGGACCTACTGTATTGCACAAGAGACTATACTCAGTATTTTGTAATAACCCATAAGGGAAAAGAATCTGAAAAAATATATATGTATGTATAACTGAATCACTTTGCCATACACGTAAAACTAACAACATTGTAAATCTACTATACTTCAACTAAAACAATCTAAAATTCTAAATTCAAAAAAAAGGTAGGAAAACAGCCTCCAGTTGAGAAAGCAGTAGGCAAAGTGGTGCCATTGGAGGTTTCAATCCTGCAAGAAATTTGAGGGAATGTTCTAGTCACACAAGTATATCTAGTCACTGAACTCAGGTCTTCAGACTCCAAATATAGGTCTTTTTCTACTTTATCACAGTTGCTATATGATAAATATACTTTTTCTTTTTGGCTTTTGGCCCTGTTTTGAGGCTTTTGTGATAGTCCTGGAGATAAGTAGAGAATCACTGAAGATGGTCCTGAAATATCTCTAAGGTATATATGAGATTTAAATCTTAATTGCTTTATAATATTATATGCATTTATGTTATCTTTTCAGCATTGTAAGTAGAAATAAGTTAAAATAGAAATAATTAATTGTTTTTGTTTAACCTAATTTTGAATTAATGAAAAAGTGTCTAGAAGGCCCAATATTTGCACCTTCCCTTCTATTTCTTTCCTCCTTTAATCCCATGTTAACCCTCTGCTTAGACATTCATATGTGAATCCTTCCTGACAACTTTGGCTGCTCCTAGTCATTTTACTTGCCCCGAAATCCTCATTTTTCTTGAACTCATATTTCACTCCTTTTCAGAACATCTGTGACAAATTCTCCCAACGTGATACAATGTTATGTATTTAACAGGCTAAAATATTAGAAATACATGCTCACACATACACATACACATAAATACACACATAAAGACTCCAAGTTTTGCCACTTGCTAATGGTATGACATTACCGTAATTTCTTAACAGCTTAACTGGTCTGTAAAATGAAGATAATAAAAGTGCCTGTACCATAGGGTACTTATGGGAACTAAATAGGAAAGTGCATATATAGAAGTCAGCACAGAGCCTGAGACACAATGAGAAGTCAGTAAATGCTAATGCTCACGTGTATGACATATGCATTGCCCAGCAAATTCACACACATGTGCACACCTAAGGAGAGGGATAGACTTCTCCTGAATTACAGATGTACAAGTGAAAGCTCTTTTATGCACTTCTCTGTCTTCTTTCACAACACTATTCACAAACATTCCAATCTGGATATCTTGAACATCAAATCATGTGTGGGTTTTCACATTCAGAACAACCTATCAGCTCCTCAATTTCCCATCTTTTCTCAAATTGCATTCAAGAGCTCCTTTTTCTTCCTTTCCTCTACTCCTTAGGATTTTTCCCCTTTGATTTTTAACCATTTAAAATCTGAAATAAAATGCTGTTAGAACTAGTGTAATCCAAAAAAAGTGTTTATTTAGCAATCATTTTTTAAAAGTTCCTTTTAAGTGAACCACAATACTTCAACAAAAATTGAAAATTAATTTCTCTGTTGGTGTTTTCCCCTGACATTCGTTGGTGAACATAGTCATCTAATTAAGTGTATCTTTCTCATTCATATGTCTTGCACTGCAGTCCAGACAGGAAATGAATAGATTTAGGGTGGAAGCAAAGCTTGAGATATAAGATCCTCTCAAAGGTGACATGACCATAAGAGAGCTCTCCTCATAGGAATCTGCCAACATGAAATTAAACTTCAAGTTCAATGTTCTAACATTTACTTCTGTGAAAACAACATAATCTTCCCTGAATTCTGTCAGAGATACACAGATGAGTAAATATTCCCTTAAATTATAAGCATCTGCAAGTAACTGATGAATGAAAGGTAAAGAGAACTATTTAGGACATGATACTTAGCTCAATTTTAAACTGGCAAAAGTGGTGTGACAAAGTACTGCTGCTTCAGAAAGGAGCTGGAATTCTTCTCACTTTCACCTTTCCCTGGGGTTCCTTACCTTGGTCAGTGAAAGTCTTCAGATGAAATATTCCTATAAACTGAGCTATAGGGTAAAAAGGGTACTGAACTAGAGACCAGAACTTCTGATTCACATGAAATTAAGGTAGGGAGAATGGAGGGGAAAGGCTAAATGTTTAACCTCCTAGACAGTTTTCCCCTAAATCTAAATCAGGTTAAAAGGAATTTGATTATTCAAATTCAAAATAAATTTTAATTTGATTATTCAAATTCAAAATTCCTTTTGATTCAAAATCAAAAGGAATGTGATTATTTCTGCTTTAGCATCTCTCTATTTGTAATGCTAAAAAGAAGAGAGAGAGAGGATTAGTGTGCATTTTATCTAACACAGTTAAGATCTGGTTCTATTCCCATTATTATTGTTAACTTTGTGAGGGAATATAGATTCACTTCTATTTTCTGTAAAATTTGTAGGGAGAACTAGATATCTTTAAAACTTCTAAAATTGACCTATATCTTTTTTTTTTCTTTAAGAAGAATTGAGATAAGACCTGCCTTGACAACAGAGTCAAAGGAGATAATGTATGTGAAATTGCAAACTACATACTGTTAGTCAAATGTAAGTCCCTCTCACTTTTCTAACTGAGCCACATAAGGGTTACGGAATTTTCTAAGATAACACTGTTAGTGCATGGTATTTCTTCACTTCCCCAAACAGAGTCCAACTCAAATTAGAAACTAAAAAATATATTTTTTGATGAATAATACATGAGCTGGGGTTTGAACCCAGGATATCTGGCCCACACCTGGGAGCTTAACCACCGTGCTATGCTGTGTTGCATTTACCACCAAAGAAAGATAAGTTAAAGTTAGCTATGGAGAAGAGATAGAGTAATTCTATGGGGTTAGTACCAGCTTAATTTAGAATAATGGAAGCAGAGAGCACCACACTAACTAAGGCATGGGGAACTATTCTACTGGAGAAATACTTTGGAATGAGAATAATTTTCATGGGTTAAATACATCTGGGAGGTTAGACAATTCCAAAATGTTCCCATGTTTCAGATATTGTGGTACAGTAATGTTCTGCCTTTCCCCTATAAAAGGGGAAAAATACGCAGATTAAACTACAGTTATTTCCCCCAGTACACTGACCCATCCCTGAGAGGTAGTAAATTTACAGGATGGAAAACAATGCCAGGGTCTGCTCCCAGACGGGAGAGGCCAAGGTAATGGCATAGCTCAATAAAGAACAATTAAAGGAAGTTCCATTTTGTCTGACTTAAGCTCAAACCAAAGTTGCTGAAAAGACCAATATGACCTTTGTTCTCCTTCCACACTGCTTACATATACAGTCTGCTTCTATGCCAGTGGCATAAGATACTGAAAGCTGACATCTCCCCTAGGAGTCAGACAATTGTCTTTAGCCCAGTCCAAATAAAACTTTTCCTGGCCCCAGATCATCTTCTGAGAATAAAAATGTCTAGTAGCTTAACTTTCTGTTAGGTTCTTAAATATACTTTGCTAAAGTATTTATTTTAAAAATAAAAGGTCTTTTTCTTAGTGTTAGTAAAGTATTGCAGAAAACCTAGAAAATATTGAAAAGCATGTATAATGAAACTGGATCAACACTATGATATATTTCTTTCATATGCATGTATATATGTGTAATCTTAATTTTGTATTTAGTATATATGTACCATGTATATACCATTCATTTCTTATATTTAAAAAACAAAATTGTGACTCACTTAATATAATATCTTTTAAATTTAATATTATACTGGGAACACGGTCTTATATGAGGAAATATTTTAAATCATGGATTTTTAGGAATTTCTTCTGGCTGTAATGGAGTAGGTTATATCAAATTAATCTTTTGAAGAAAGCAATTATAAAAGCTGGGTAAAATATCAGAACACAACAGTATAAAGGTTTTGGAGAACTACCAAGACAGACAGGCCTTGAGGGGCCAGTATTCCAGAGAGAGGGGAAATGAAATGTTGTAAGATCAATATTTCCCCTGATTTGCCCCTTGAGGCATTTGCTATTTGTAAGCACTTCAGGGCATATAGGCCAAATAGAAAGCTGGGAAGCAAAAATTTACTATGTTCCAGAGCTTCAGGGGTCAAAATAAAAGAAAGATGAAAAAAGAAAACTGCACTGGAATAATTCCAGCACTCTGCACTGCTTTCCCCCTCAAAGCATATGTCATTTCTTAAGTTGTAAGTCATAAGAGTGAGGTTTTCCAAAAAGCCAACCAGGAAGTGGCTAATATAAACATCAAGGACTAAGTACATTCTCATGGTGCTGGTGAAATAAAAATTGGAGTTCAGAAATCCCAGGAAGAGGAGGTCCCAGTAAACAACTTAGGCCTTTAGTTGAGACCAAGGAAGAGTCAGATCTTAGGAGAAAAGGCAAACAAGTAAAAGACCAGCCATCACAAAGATTATGAGCCAGTCTCAGACTACCCAAATAGTCAAAGTAATGTGGCCTGACTCTGCCTGCCAGAAGAAAATTAATTTCTATTTCAAAAATAAAGTAGCCAGAATCTCTATAATTGTTCATATGCAATGTTGCAACATTAAAACATTACCATGTATCAGAAGATTGGACCAAGTAAATAAAAACTATGAAGAAAACACATGAAGTTATCAGGATAGATTTTAAAATAATTTTGATGAATATGCTCAGCAAATTAGATGACAAGATATGGAGCTTCAGAAAATAACTGGAAACTATAAAAAAAGAATTCAGTGAAAATTCTATAATAGAAAAAAATAAGAATACAATAAATACATAAGAATACAATAAATACGTTTATCAGTGATCAGACATAGTAGGAGGGGGGATTAGTCTTCTGAAAGATAGAACAGTAGAAAATATGAAACCTGAAGCACACAGAGAAAAGATGGAAAATACAGGAAAAAAATACAAGAAATATGAGACAGTGTGAAAAGAAAATATGCATATAAGTGGATTCTTAGAATGTGGGTAGAAATAGAATGAGTGAAGAAAAATCCAAGAGATAATTGCTGAGAAGTCTTAAAAATGGATGAAATACACCAGACCACAGATTTAGGTAGCATTACAAACGCTGAGTAGCATAAATAAGAGTAAACAAGATCAGAGCATTTTATAATAATACTGCTGAAGCTAAGGAAAATAAAATTTTAAATCAGTCAGAAAAAAGCCTATATTTTTACAGAGAACAATAATAATATTGAAACTGAATTCTCAAAAAAATTGTGGAATCAAGAAGAGAATGGAAGAATATCTTTAAAGTAATGAAGGAAACACACTGTCTTTGTAAAATTTAGTATCCAGAGAAATATTCTGTATAACTTAAGGTGAAATAAAGACAGTTTTAGACAAACAAAAACTGAGAAACTGTGTTGTGAGTGAACTTATATTTAAATAAATACTAGAGTAAAGTTTTCAGGCAGAAGTAAAAAAAATGATCCTATATTGAAATACAGAAATTCAGAAAGAAATAAAGATCACAGATGTGGTAAAAATGTAGATAAGTATAATTTAATACTGACTGTAAAGGGGAATAATAGTAATATTTTGTAGAATTCTAAATATATGTAGAATTAAAATGATGATAAAAATAGTAAAAAAAAAAAAAAAAAAAAGAGGAGGATAAATAAAATTAAACTATCTCAAACAGTTTTTGCACTGTTTGAGAAATGGTAAAAGTGCTAATTTATAGTAGATTAAATTAACAAAGGATGCATGTTTAAATCTTTAGGGTAACCACTAAAAGAAAATGGAATGATAATTTTAAAAACTATTAACACAAAGCAGGTTTAAAAGAAAAGAATAAAAAGGGAAAGAAAAATTAGTCAAATAGAAAACAAATAGTGATTTGGTAGATATAAATACAGCTCTGTAGGTAATTACATAAAATATAAATGGACTACCTATGCTAAGTGGAAGACTATCAGACTGAATAATAAAAGTCTACGTTGCTTATAACAGATACATCTTAAATTCAAGACAGAGAGAAGTTAAAAGTAAAAGGATGGAGAAAGATTTACCATACAAACACTAACCACAAGAAAACGAGGGTGGCTATATTAATATCAAGCAAAGAAGACTTTATGAGTATTACTAGAAATAACAGGGGCATCTCATAATGATAAAAAGTTAACATAATAGTAATATATAATGATTCTATATTTTATGTACCTAATAACATTGCCTCAGAATACATAAATGAAACCCCACGTAAGTAAAAGGAGAAACAAATTCACAATGATAGAGATTATAATGCACCTCTTTCTGTTACTGATAAGGCAAGCAGACAAAACATCAATAAGTATACAGAGGATCTGAACAAAATTATCTTTTTATTGGCATAATTCACACACATGTACACACACATAAAAGACTGCACCCAACAACTAAAAAATATATTTTTTGCAGCATATTATCAAAGGAAGCATTACAGGAAGTATTTACCAAAATAGATCATGTTGTTCTATACAGCAAAGTCCTATGACCATAGTATACTTAAACTGGAAATCAGTAATAATCAGATAATAGAAAATCTTCAAATAAAATACTTGGAAATTAATAATCTATTAGATTAATAATGTGACCAATAATCAGATTAATGCAGAAGTTGTAATGAAAACCATAGCATATTTGAACTAAATGATAAAGAAAGTACAACACACAAACCCTGGGATGGAAGAATTCTGCTTCTGCTTAACGTCTAGAAAGTGACAAGGGCACATAGCTCCCATATTAACAATTTAAAAATCCAGCTAATGTACAAAGTTATAACTTTTAAAAAATCTTTCAGAGAGCTAAGGTCTTAAGGCAATAGAGTATTCTGACTTCCAGAGAAGGTGAGCCCTTCCAGGAGACAGGACACATCACTTGCTTCACCTTTGGAAGAGCTCAGAAAATAGTAGAGGAGGGAAGACTTTCCTAATCTTTTTATGAAACCAGAATTACCCTAATACTAAGACCATACAAAGACATTACAAAAAAAAAAAAAAATACATATCAATGTTCTTTATCACCATGTATGCAAAAGTCATTAACAAAATATTAGCAAGTCAAAGCCAGGAATGTAAAAGGAGAGAAAAACCTCCTTTGGTTTATTCCAGGAATTCAGGACTGGTTCAACATTCAAAAACCAATCAGTGTAATTCATTATATCTACAAAATAAAATAAAATAAACAAATAAAATAAAAACATATAATCATCTCAATGCAGAAAAAGCATTTGCCAAGATTCAACATCCATTCATTAGAAAAACTAAGAGAAAATTAAGATTAGAAGGGAATGTTGTCAAGAAGGTATGTGCAAAAACCTAAAGTTAACCTTATACTTAATGGTGAAAACTGAATACATACCTTCCCCATAATATCAAGAATAAGACAAATTTGTCTGATCTCAACACTTCAGTATTTTACTGGAGGTCCTAACATGTGCAGTGATGCAAGACATAAAAGGAATACAGTTTGGAAAAGAAATAAAGTATTAGTAGATGATATGATTTGTAGATAATTCCACAAGACTCTACAAAAAATCTACTGGAACCAGTAGGCAAATTTAGCAAAGTTGCATGATACAAGACTGCTACACATCAATCAATTTTATTTCTATATACTAGCAATGAACAACTGGAGATGGAAATAAAAAGTACTATTTACAATACCATAAAAGCATGAAATGCTTAGGGATATATACAACAAATTATATATGCACAAAGCTTTGCATTCTGAAACTACAAAACACTGAGAGAGAATTTAAAGAAGACCAAAATAATGAAGTGATATATCTTGTTAATGGGTCAGAAGACTCAATAATATTGAGATGTCAGTTTTTTCTACATTGATCTATAGATTCAATACAGTCCCAGTCAAAATCCCAGTAGGCTTTTTGGATAGAAATTGACAAGCAATTCTAAAATGTATATGGAAAACCAAAAGACCTAGAATACCCAAAACAACTTTGGAAAAATAAAAAATTAAGAAAAAATTGCATGAGCTGAATTAAAGATTTTATATATCTAAATAATCAAGACAATAGGTATTGGCCTAAGGATAGACATAGATATCAGTGGAATAGAATACAGAATACAGAAATATACAGATCTCTACAGTCTCTTCACACCATATATAAAAATAAAATGGATTGTAGACTTAAGTATAAAACCTACAACTATAAAGCGTTTACTAGAAATCACAGGATAAAATCTTTGTGACCTTGTGTTAGGCAAAGATTTTTTTAGGTAAGACATAAAGAGCACCGTTCATGAAAGAAAAATATCTTTGAAAGATACTATTTAATAAAAAGAGAAGCCATAAATTGGGGTAAGATATTTGCAATACATATCTCTAATTAAAATATGTATTGAAAACATATAAAGAAATCTTCTTAGGAAGTCAAAGAACCCAGTAAAAATAAGGTCAAAATATTGAGCAGACACGTCAATAATGAAGATATGCACATGGAAAATAAGCATGTGTTAAGACACTCAGTATTAATTAGTTATGAGAGACAAGCAAACTAAATCCACAATGAGATACTAAAAGCTGCCTAGGAAGAGTGTGTTTATCCATATGTGGACAAACAAGTCCATACAATAAAAAGAAACAAATTATTTAAACATGGAGTAACAAGAATCAATCCTAGAGAACTTCAAAACTAGGGAGACTCATCAAATGAAATATGGGGCCGTAGTTAACGCATCCCTCTAGTGGAATGCGTTTCCCGCCTCTTTTGCCTGTTGGGACGTCGCTTCCTTCGAGGAACCTTTCATTTTCTTCATGGCGTTTATCTCGTAAATTTATTCAAGAATAATGACACTTGGAACCGGAGAGAAGATGGCGGAAGAGTAAGACGCGGAGATCACATTCCTTCCCACAGATACAGTAGAAATACACCTACACGTGGAACTGCTCCTACAGAACACCCACTGAACGCTGGCAGAAAACGTCCGACCTCCAAAAAGGCAAGAAACTCCCCCCGTACTTGGGTAGGGCAAAAGAAAAAAGAAATAACAGAGACAAAAGAATAGGGACGGCACCTGCACCAGTGGGAGGGAGCCGTGAAGGAGGAAAGGTTTCCACGCACTAGGAGCCCCTTCGCGGGCGGAGACTGCGGGGGGCGGATGGGGGAACCTTCAGAGCCACGGAGGAGAGCGCAGCCACAGAGGTGCGGAGGGTAAAGCGGAGAGACTCCCGCACAGAGGCTCGGCGCCGAGCGGCGCTCACCAGCCCGAGAGGCTTGTCTGCTCCCCCCCCGGGGCGGGCGGGGCTGGGAGCTGAGGCTCGGGCTGCGGTCGGCTCGCAGGGAGAGGACTGGGGCTGGCGGCGTGAACACAGCCTGAAGGGTTTAGTGCACCACAGCTAGCCCGGAAGAAGTCCGGGAAAAAGTCTGCAGCTGCCGAAGAGGCAAGAGACTTTTTCTTGCCTCTTTGTTTCGCGGCGGGCAAGGAGAGGGGATTCAGAGCGCCGCCTAAACGAACTCCAGAGAAGGGCGCGAGCCACGGCTATCAGCGCGGATCCCACAGCAACAGGGGCGCAGAGGGAAAATCGGAGAGACTCCCGCACAGAGGCTCGGCGCCGAGCGGCGCTCACCAGCCCGAGAGGCTTGTCTGCTCCCCCGCCGGGGCGGGCAGGGCTGGGAGCTGAGGCTCGGGCTGCGGTCGGATCGCAGGGAGAGGACTGGGGCTGGCGGCGTGAACACAGCCTGAAGGGGTTGGCGCACCACAGCTAGCCGGGAGGGAGACCGGGAAAAGGTCTGCAGCTGCCGAAGAGGCAAGAGACTTTTTCTTGCCTCTTTGTTTCGCTGCGCGCAAGGAGAGGGGATTCAGAGCGCCGCCTAAACGAACTCCAGAGAAGGGCGCAAGCCACGGCGATCAGCGCAGACCCCAGAGACGGGCGTGAGACGCTGGGGCTGCTGCTGCCGCCTCCAAAAAGCCTGTGTGTGAGCACAGGTCACTCTCCACACCTCCCCTCCCGGGAGCCTGTGCAGCCCGCCACTGCCAGGGTCCCGGGATCCGGGGACAACATCCCCGGGAGAACGCACTGCGCGCCTCGAGCTGGTGCAACGTCACGCCGGCCTCGGCCGCCGCAGGCTCGCCTCGCCTCCTCCGTACCGCTCCCTCCCCGCGGCCTGGGTGAGCCAGAGACCCCGAAGCAGCTGCTCCTTTAACCCCGTCCTGTCTGGGCGGGGAACAGACGCCCTCAGGTGACCTACACGCAGAGGCGGGTCCAAATCCAAAGCTGAACCCCAGGAGCTGTGCGAACAGGGAAGAGAAGGGGAAATCTCTCCCAGCAGCCTCAGAAGCAGCGGATTAAAACTCCACAAACAACTTGATGTACCTGCATCTGTTGAATACCTGAATAGACAACGAATCAGCCCAAATGCAGGAGGTGGACTCTGGGAGCAGGAGATATTAATTTTTCCCCTTTTCCTTTTTTTTGTGAGTGTATATGTATATGCTTCTGGGTGAGATTTTGTCTGTATAGCTTTGCTTTACAATAGCTTTATTTTACTTCACTATATTATAGCCTCTTTCTTTCTTTCTTTCTATTTTTTCTCCCTTTTACTCTGAGCCGTGTGGACGAAAGGCTCTTGGTGCTCCAGCCAGGCATCAGGGCCGTGCCTCTGAGGTGGGAGAGCCAACTTCAGAACACTGGTCCACAAGAGACCTCCCAGCTCCACGTAATACCAAACGGCAAAAATCTCCCAGAGATCTCCATCTCAACATCAAGACCCAGCTTCACTCAACGACCAGCAAGCTACAGTGCTGGACATCCTATGCCAAACAACTAGCTAGACAGGAACACAACCCCATCCATTGGCAGAGAGGCTGCCTAAAATCATAATAAGGCCACAGACACCACAAAATACACCACCAGACATGGACGTGCCCACCAGAAAGACAAGATCTAGCCTCATCCACCAGAACTCAGGCACTAGTTCCCTCCACCAGGAAGCCTACACAACCCACTGAACCAACCTTAGCCGCTGGGGACAGATACCAAAAACAACGGGAACTACGAACCTGCAGCCTGTGAAAAGGAGACCCCAAACACAGTAAGATAGGCAAAATGAGACGACAGAAAAACACACAGCAGATGAAGGAGCAGGCTCAAAACACACTGGACTTAACAAATGAAGAGGAAATAGGTA
Source organism: Balaenoptera acutorostrata (assembly GCF_949987535.1). Taxonomy (NCBI): domain Eukaryota; kingdom Metazoa; phylum Chordata; class Mammalia; order Artiodactyla; family Balaenopteridae; genus Balaenoptera; species Balaenoptera acutorostrata. The sequence goes on along the minus strand of NC_080064.1, from coordinate 172,079,048 downwards.
GTCTACCTGAAAAAGAATTCAGAATAATGATAGTAAGGATGATCCAAAATCTTGGAAATAGAATAGACAAAATGCAAGAAACATTTAACAAGGATGTAGAAGAACTAAAGAGGAACCAAGCAATGATGAAAAACACAATAAATGAAATTAAAAATACTCTAGATGGGATCAATAGTAGAATAACTGAGGCAGAAGAAAGGATAAGTGACCTGGAAGATAAAATGGTGGAAATAACTACTACAGAGCAGGATAAAGAAAAAAGAATGAAAAGAACTGAGGACAGTCTCAGGGACCTCTGGGACAACATTAAACGTGCCAACATTTGAATTATAGGGGTACCAGAAGAAGAAGAGAAAAAGAAAGGGACTGAGAAAATTTTTGAAGAGATTATAGTTGAAAACTTCCCTAATATGGGAAAGGAAATAGTTAATGAAGTCCTGGAAGCACAGAGAGTCCCATACAGGATAAACCCAAGGAGGAACACGCCAAGACACATATTAATCAAACTGTCAAAAATTAAATATAAGGAAAACATATTAAAGGCAGCAAGGGAAAAAAAACAAATAACACACAAGGGAATCCCCATAAGGTTAACATCTGATCTCTCAGCAGAAACTCTGCAAGCCAGAAGGGAGTGGCAGGATATACTTAAAGTCATGAAGGAGAAAAACCTACAACCAAGATTACTCTACCCAGCAAGGATCTCATTCAGATTCGATGGAGAAATTAAAACCTTTACAGACAAGCAAAAGCTGAGAGAGTTCAGCACCACCAAACCAGCTTTACAACAAATGCTAAAGGAAATTCTCTAGGCAAGAAACACAAGAGAAGGAAAACACCTACAATAACAAACCCAATACATTTAAGAAAATGGGAATAGGAACATACATATCGATAATTACCTTGAATGTAAATGGATTAAATGCTCCCACCAAAAGACACAGGCTGGCTGAATGGATACAAAAACAAGACCCATACATATGCTGTCTACAAGAGACCCACTTCAGACCTAGGGACACATACAGACTGAAAGTGAGGGGATGGAAAAAGATATTCCATGCAAATGGAAATCAAAAGAAAGCTGGAGTAGCAATTCTCATATCAGACAAAATAGACTTTAAAATAAAGACTATTACAAGAGACAAAGAAGGACACTATATAATGATCAAGGGATCGATCCAAGAGGAAGGTATAACAATTGTAAATATTTATGCACCCAACATAGGAGCACCTCAATACATAAGGCAAATACTAACAGCCATGAAAGGGGAAATTGACAGCAACACAATCATAGTAGGGGACTTTAACACCCCACTTTCACCAATGGACAGATCATCCAAAATGAAAATAAATAAGGAAACACAAGCTTTAAATGATACATTAAACAATATGGACTTAATTGATATTTATAGGACATTCCACCCAAAAACAACAGAATACACATTTTTCTCAAGTGCTCATGGAACATTCTCCAGGATAGATCATATCTTGGGTCACAAATCAAGCCTTGGTAAATTTAAGAAAATTGAAATCGTATCAAGTATCTTTTCCGACCACAATGCTATGAGACTAGATATCAATTACAGGAAAAGATCTGTAAAAAATACAAACACATGGAGGCTACACAATACATTACTTAATAACGAAGTGATTACTGAAGAAATCAAAGGGGAAATCAAAAAATACCTAGAAACAAATGACAATGGAGACACGACGACCCAAAACCTATGGGACACAGCAAAAGCAGTGCTAAGAGGGAAGTTTATAGCAATACAAGCCTACCTCAAGAAACAGGAAACATCTCGAATAAACAACCTAACCTTGCACCTAAAGCAATTAGAGAAAGAAGAACAAAAAAACCCCAAAGCCAGCAGAAGGAAAGAAATTATAAAGATCAGGTCAGAAATAAATGAAAAAGAAATGAAGGAAACAATAGCAAAAATCAATGAAACTAAAAGCTGGTTCTTTGAGAAGATAAACAAAATTGATAAACCATTAGCCAGACTCATCAAGAGAAAAAGGGAGAAGACTCAGATCAATAGAATTAGAAATGAAAAAGGAGAAGTAACCACTGACACTGCAGAAACACAAAAGATCATGAGAGATTACTACAAGCAACTATATGCCAATAAAATGGACAACCTGGAAGAAATGGACAGATTCTTAGAAATGCACAAACTGCCGAGACTGAACCAGGAAGAAATAGAAAATATGAACAGACCAATCACAAGCACTGAAATTGAAACTGTGATTAAAAACCTTCCAACAAACAAAAGCCCAGGACCAGATGGCTTCACAGGCGAATTCTATCAAACATTTAGAGAAGAGCTAACACCTATCCTTCTCAAACTCTTCCAAAATATTGCAGAGGGAGGAACACTCCCAAACTCATTCTACGAGGCCACCATCACCCTGATACCAAAACCAGACAAAGATGTCACAAAGAAAGAAAACTACAGGCCAATATCACTGATGAACATAGATGCAAAAATCCTCAACAAAATACTAGCAAACAGAATCCAACAGCACATTAAAAGGATCATACACCATGATCAAGTGGGGTTTATCCCAGGAATGCAAGGATTCTTCAATATACACAAATCAATCAATGTGATACACCATATTAACAAATTGAAGGAGAAAAACCATATGATCATCTCAATAGATGCAGAGAAAGCTTTTGACAAAATTCAACACCCATTTATGATAAAAGCCCTGCAGAAAGTAGGCATAGAGGGAACTTCCCTCAACATAATAAAGGCCATATATGACAAACCCACAGCCAACATTGTCCTCAATGGTGAAAAACTGAAACCATTTCCACTAAGATCAGGAACAAGACAAGGTTGCCCACTCTCACCACTATTATTCAACATAGTTCTGGAAGTCCTAGCCACAGCAATCAGAGAAGACAAAGAAATAAAAGGAATCCAAATCGGAAAAGAAGAAGTAAAGCTGTCACTATTTGCAGATGACATGATACTATACATAGAGAATCCTAAAGATGCTACCAGAAAACTCCTAGAGCTAATCAATGAATTTGGTAAAGTAGCAGGATACAAAATTAATGCACAGAAATCTCTTGCATTTCTATACACTAATGACGAAAAATCTGAAAGTGAAATTAAGAAAACACTCCCATTTACCATTGCAACAAAAAGAATAAAATATCTAGGAATAAACCTACCTAAGGAGACAAAAGACCTGTATGCAGAAAATTATAAGACACTGATGAAAGAAATTAAAGATGATACAAATAGATGGAGAGATATACCATGTTCCTGGATTGGAAGAATCAACATTGTGAAAATGTCTCTACTACCCAAAGCAATCTACAGATTCAATGCAATCCCTATCAAACTACCACTGGCATTTTTCACAGAACTAGAACAAAAAATTTCACAATTTGTATGGAAACACAAAAGACCCCGCATAGCCAAAGCAATCTTGAGAACGAAAAATGGAGCTGGGGGAATCAGGCTCCCTGACTTCAGACTATATTACAAAGCTACAGTAATCAAGACAGTTTGGTACTGGCACAAAAAGAGAAATATAGATCAATGGAACAGGATAGAAAGCCCAGAGATAAACCCACGCACATATGGTCACCTTATCTTTGATAAAGGAGGCAAGCATATACAGTGGAGAAAAGACAGCCTCTTCAATAAGTGGTGCTGGGAAAATTGGACAGGAACATGTAAAAGTATGAAATTAGAACACTCCCTGACACCATGCACAAAAATAAACTCAAAATGGATTAAAGACCTAAGTGTAAGGCCAGACACTATCAAACTCTTAGAGGAAAACATAGGCAGAACACTCTATGACATACATCACAGCAAAATTCTTTTTGACCCAGCTCCTAGAGAAATGGAAATAAGAACACAAATAAACAAATGGGACCTAATGAAACTTAAAAGCTTTTGCACAGCAAAGGAAACCATAAACAAGACCAAAAGACCACCATCAGAATGGGAGAAAATATTTGCAAATGAAGCAACTGACAAAGGATTACTCTCCAAGATTTACAAGCAGCTCATGCAGCTCAATAACAAAAAAAAGAACAACCCAATCCAAAAATGGGCAGAAGACCTAAATAGACATTTCTCCAAAGAAGATATACAGATTGGCAACAGACACATGAAAGAATGCTCAACATAATTAATCATTAGAGAAATGCAAATCAAAACTACAATGAGATATCATCTCACACCGGTCAGAATGGCCATCATCAAAAAATCTAGAAACAATAAATGCTGGAGAGGGTGTGGAGAAAAGGGAACACTCTTGCACTGTTGGTGGGAATGTAAATTGATACAGCCACTATGGAGAACAGTATGGAGGTTCCTTAAAAAACTACAAATAGAACTACCATACGACCCAGTAATCCCACTACTGGGCATATACCCTGAGAAAACCATAATTCAAAAAGAGTCATGTACCAAAATGTTCATTGCAGCTCTATTTACAATAGCCAGGACATGGAAGCAACCTAAGTGTCCATCATCGGATGAATGGATAAAGAAAATGTGGCACATATATACAATGGAATATTACTCAGCCATAAAAAGAAATGCAATGGAGGTATTTGTAGTGAGATGGATGGAGTTAGAGTCTGTCATACAGAGTGAAGTAAGTCAGAAAGAGAAAAACAAATACAGTATGCTAACACATATATATGGAATCTAAGGAAAAAAAGAAAAAACGGCCATGAAGAACCTAGTGGCAAGACGGGAATAAAGACACAGACCTACTAGAGAATGGACTTGAGGATATGGGGAGGGGGTGGGGTGAGATGTGACAGAGTGAGAGAGTGTCATGGACATATATATACTACCAAATGTAAAATAGATAGCTAGTGGGAAGCAGCCGCATAGCACAGGGAGATCAGCTCGGTGCTTTGTGACCACCTAGAGGGGTGGGATGGGGAGGGTGGGAGGGAGGGAGATGCAAGAGGGAAGAGATATGGGAACATATGTATATGTATAACTGATTCACTTTGTTATAAAGCAGAAACTAACACACCATTTTAAAGCAATTATACTTCAATAAAGATGTTTAAAAAAAAATTTCTAACCAAAAAAAAAAAAAAAAAGGCATTCTTTCTTCCCTTTTTCATTCAGTCTCAGGAATGAGAGATGGTCTAGATAAGATAAGTGTTCCTGAGGGCCCAGGCACAGCGGGAGAGAAATACCAATTCCTTTACATGGGAGCATAGCTGAAGATCTCCCAATTTTGTAAAAATAACCTAGGGGCAGCTACGAGATGGAATAGAGCTCTGGTAACCCATAACAAGGCTAGTCCAAAAGGGAAAATCCCAACGAATGCTCCACCACAGGTGAAGCCCAATATAATAGGGAAGGATACTCTGGTGTCATTACACATGAGCCCTGTTATTCACCAAAGACTTCTCAGCCAGTCAATACAAGTACTGACACACATACATACAAACAACAAACATAGTCCCACAACAAAATATCAGACAAGGTATAGTGCAAAGATTCCAATTCTACTCCCAGACAGAGAACTCAAAGTCGCTCACAATGAACAGCTAGAATTTTCCTATCCTGAGCTAAGCCAGAGTGGCTCACCCCCAAACAATACACACAAAAACACAAATGACAGATAAGCTATGGTCACACAGACAGAAAATCAGAGGCAGTATAGTCTAAAAATTCCACTTCCACCCCCAGACTGAGGGTTCCAAACAGATTGGCTCAGATCTTGAAAAAGAACAAACCCAGAGTTGTTCTCTCAGGGAGCCCAGAGTGGCTAGTCCAGATGGAGTGGAAAGAATTCCCAACATTTCTATTCCTGTGACAATACAATTCTAGCTGAAGATAATAATTTAGGCTACCATACAAAGGTCACCTCTCCCCATTTTTAAGAATATATATTATATTGGCCAAACAGAATTACAATAGAATTTCATTTTTTTTTTTTAGTCATAGGTTTATAACTATGTGTCAACCAGTCTGCCAGGATTTTCCCCAGGGTGTTATCAGATGGAATTGAAGAAGAAGCACTTCCCATGTTTGACTGATAGAACACCCACGTGTTCTATCAGCAATGGAAGCCTCAAACTGAAGAAACCAAAAACCAAACAGAAACCAGAAACCAACATCACAAGGCTCAAATAGGTCTTCAAGTCCCAACTTAGCCCATGACCTCTATCCAAGCAGTGAGCCTTCCAAATGGGATTTCCCAGAATGAAAAATCCCCCAAATGGGAACCAAGGTCCCCCAAATGGACAGGGCCGAAGGGGCCTTGGAATGCATGATGGGGGGCTTACCACATGCTGGCTGAGGTGTAGTGATGTCCCAGACACTACTTTTCTCCTTCCCCAGAATAATTCCTCAGAGTAGGAAGTCCAGGGTGGTCCAAGCAGGAGGAAGAGATGAATGTCCTCAAGGCAAAGACAGCCTCAGCAGCTGCTATGGTGGTCCCTCTTCCACCATCTACTCTTGCCCTGGAGTTCCAACTGCTGGGATAGTGAATGGGGTATGACTGGGGTTCAGCCTTTCCAGGCAAGGGTCTCAGGCGATCTGGCCTCTAAAGGAATTCTCCAACCCTCCACTCTCTTGAAAGTGGCTGGTGGGGAGAAAACCTCAGAGCATCCAATCGAGCCAGGGAACCCTGTGGGGCCTTCTTTGAGTTAACCCCACGTTAGGTGCAAAATTTGATGCCAAATTTATCCCCCCCCCAAAAGGATAAAATGTTTAATAAATATAAGAAAATATCTTAACCTCTTTAGTCATTAAGAAATGCAAAATAAAACCACATGAGCCACTGATGCTGAAAACTCAGCCTCTGTGCACCAGTGCTGAAATGAGTCTCAGAGACAGAGTTTTGGGTGAAGTAGAAAAGAATAGTCTTATTGCTTTGCCAGGGAAAAAGGGACACAGAGGTCTCGTGCCTCTCAAAACTGTGTGTTCCAACCCAGGAGGATTTGGTGAGGAGTTTTATAGCAATGGTTCAAGGGTGGGGTTGCTGATAAGGATTAGGGTGTGTGCAGGGCCTGCACTCCTTGAATCTGGCCTCAGGTGTTCTCTGGATGAGCTTCCCTGGAATGAAGAATGCTAACACCTTCCATTAGTTGGGGGTTTTAATTCTGTAAAGAGCTCAAAGATATTGTTATGTGTATCTCTTGAGGCAGAACGAGGACCTGTCCCAAGGCTGCACTATTGTTTCTTGACTGCTCCTCCCTTCCCATATTAGCAACTATTCAAATGGCTTCCTTGCCCAGGAGCCCCACAGGGTCTTGCACATTTTCAACACCACCATAACCACACCAGAATTGCTATAATTAAAAAGTCTGGCAATATGTATTGACAAGGATATAATATAATTGGAATTCTCAGACACTGCTTGAGAAAGTCTAATTTTAGATAATTCGGCACTATCAACTACCGCTTAACAAATACATGCCATACCCCAGCAATTTTACTCCTAGGTACACACCAACAGAAATAAATACACATGGGCACCACAAACATATTTGAGAATGAATATTCATAGCAGCATTATTTGTAGTAATTTAAAAACCAGAAACAACCCAAATGTCCATCAAAAATAGAATACATAAATATAGTGTGGTATATTTACATAATAGAATAAAATGCAACAATGACATGTTACAACATGGGGAAAAACTCATAAATAGTTTATTTGAGCAAAAGAAGACACACAATAGAGTATATACTGAATAATTCTATACATAAATTTTAAAAATATGCAAAACTAATCTATGGTGTATAGGAGTCAGGATAGCGATTGCCTTTGGATGTGTAATGATCAAGAGGGGGCATGAGAGACTTCTTGGGTGCTGATAATGTTCTATTTCTTGATCTGTGTGGAGTTCCATGATTGTGCTCATTTTGTAAAAATTTGTGGATGCACTTATGGTTTGTGCACTTTTCTGCATGAACATTATATTTCTATTTTTATAATTTTACTTAAAAACAGTTTTTCAGGACTATATAGTATTTGACCATATGGATATCCATTGTTTGTTTAACCCACTCTGTTCATTTTAGATGTTTGTTATTTTTGCTGTTATGAAAAATACTTAGCTTTTTATTTACAAATATCTTGTCTTACTTTTCTAATTAAAACCTTTGACTATTTTCTAAACATATGTTCCTGGAAGTAGAAGTGCTGAGTCAAAGAATCCAAACATTTAAAACACACCAAATACATATTGCCATATTGCCCTCCAGAAAGATCATCTCACTATTAAAATATCAAAGGTCAGTATTATCAAGATGTTAAATGTTCATAGCCCTTCTTGTTTACTAACTGTATGAATTTAAATGCATATTAGGAAGTGACTGGTTGAAATCATGTTTTTAATATGTGAGCCAGAACCGCCTGATTTATAATTGGTGCTTCAACCACTGTGGTCTCCTATGTTATGTCTACCCAGCTGGCTGAGATTTTAAGGGCTGAGTTAGCCTGATGTTTAGGAGCCCTGCAAGGCTCTTCTTGAAACTTTTCCTCTCCTTTGTTTTGTTTTATTTTGTTTTGTTATAAAGGTAACAGATCATCAAGTTTATTTGCCTACATTCTACACTGGAAAGCAGAATACTCGCATTAATTTACTTACACCTGTCACCATATAATACAGAACTCTGTCTCTTTAATACACACACACTCTCTCTTTCATCACATCTTCATTCCCATAATACCACTCAAGAAATGCCTGCTATGAAATTAAACAGTAATGAGGTGCTCAGAGAAGAGAAAGCTTTGTTTGTGGCAGAGAAACCAAAAGCATTAGGAATTGGTCTTAACACCAGGGTCTGAGGAAAAGGTGGTGTTGTACCACTGCTTCTGTGGAGAATGGGATCTGTGCTTCTCAGGCACAGCACTTGACATCTGCAAAGCTCTTACTGATTCTTCAAGACCAGATCAGTCATTGTTTTGTGTGAAGCCTTTCATGACCTGCAAGAGGAATTAATCACACACTTCCCTTGACTCATATGTAGTTTTGAATCCAAGGCCCAGAATTTCTGAAGGCCTGGGTGTCAGCTGGCTCCCAAACTACAGAGAGCATAGTAGGACTCCTTAGCATAAAACCAGGAGGAGAATTTGTTTGAGACTCTGAAGAGGGGAGAACGTCTTTGGGGGTCCACATGTATAAAACTGGAGAAAGAGGAAGAGTGGTGAAGCCAATATTCCCTAGATAACCAACAGTCAGGGTTAGCTAACACCAGACCATAGCTCTATTATTATACTTAAATGGTATAGCAGGACTTTCCTGATCATAAGTAATACCCCTAAAAAGCAGGGACTTTGTCTTATTCACACTTTTACACTGTCAACCCAATAGAAAGCTAGAACAGAGAAGACACACAGTAAATATTTGACGAATGAACACGTAGGTAGAAAATGATACTCGAGCCACAGACACTAAGAGAGAATCAAGCTCATTATCATCACTTTCCCTACAGAGAACACAAAATAGAGATGAGTAGCTATTCATGAATGTCACAACATCTTTTCCTGTACAAAGAGTTTTCAAATTTGTACAAAGTTCCCTGCCCAGCTCTTTACTGTGCATCCCAGCCAGGTCCCTGGGAAATTTACTGTGTGACTGGCACTGTGAAACCCCTCAAGAATATATCTCCAGAGCAAGGTGACAACTATGTATTAAGTCCAGATTACATTTTCTTAACTGGCTTGCAGACCTAAACACTTTGGAGTTAGTGGAAAATTTCCTTGAAATGTTATAACAGACCAAAGCAGAGCTGAAAGTAAAGCAGCTGTTTGCCTCTCTGGGCCATGGAGCTGAAGAGGAGACAAGCCTCTCAGCGAGCTAGGCCTCTCATACTTCTGTTATTGATCAAAAAACCTTCTCGTAGGAAAGACAAAAGGAGATGGGGTTGGAATATTTAAACATAGTTCCTTTAAGAGTGCTCTTTTACAATCAAAGACTGTGATTGCTTTTCTCTGAGGCCCCTCTTTCTACAAGGAAGCTTTCTTGCTTGCTTGCTTTTTAAAATTTCTAGCTAAAAAGCAAACTTTTTGGACTCAAGGGAAAGCTATGAGGAAATGAGTAGGGAAAGCTGAGGACTCTGGACAACATTAAGACTGTAAAACTAAAAAGGTATAATTCTACGAGCATCACAGCAAGAGGTAGAGCCCTCAGTCTATGGCATGGATCATTCATCCAGGTGAAGATGAGTGGAACCAACACTGGTCCATTCATCCCAACAAGGAAGCTGTTTATTCTTGAGCAAATAGACTTCTCTTGGAGCAAAAATGAAGCCTAAAGAGGAATAGTAAAAAGTGTGAGAGGGGAAAGGACGTCAGGACACTACCACAACCATGCCCTTGCTCCTATAATGTTCCTTTCTCTACACACACCCCTAACTCATCCCCGCCAATCTCCAACCTGCTCTCAGAAGGGACATTTTCTAGCCACTTTCCTCTCAGGACAAACTTAAGCCTAAGGCTTTCCTCGATCGGTTGCATTGCAAATCTTCATTCTGATTGAAAATTATGACTGACCTCTTCATAATGGCATTTAAAGTGTCAAGGAGAAGGTGTCACCTTCTCCATTACCTCCAGATACCAGGGTAGGTAATGGCTCATTCCTATTCCACTAGTCCTTTTTTTTTTTTTTTATCCATTTGTAATTTATTTGATATTTCTTTTTTTTAAATTTTACTGAGGTATAATTGTTTTACAATGATGTGTCAGTTTCTACTGTACAGCGAAGTGAGGTAGAGTTTCCTGTGCTATACAGCAGGTTCTTATTAGTTATCTTTTTATACATATTACTGTATATATGCCTATCCCAATCTCCCAGTTCATCCCCCCCTTTCCTACCTTAGTGTCCATACATTTGTTCTCTAAATCTGTGTCTTTATTTCTGCCTTGCAAACCAGTTCATCTGTACCATTTTTCTAGATTCCACATATATGCGTCAATACATGATATTTGATTTGCTCTTTCTGACTTACTTCACTCTGGTCCATCCACGTGTCTACAAATGACCCAGTTTTGTTCCTTTTTATGGTGAGTAATATTCCATTGCATATATGTACCACATCTTCATTATTCATTCATCTGCCGATGGACATTTAGGTTGCTTCCATGACCAGGCTATTGTAAATAGTGCTGCAATGAACATTGGGGTGCATGTATGTTTTTGAACTATGGTTTTCTCTGGATATATGTCCAGTAGTGGGATTGCTGGGTCATATGGTAATTTTATTCTTAGTTTTTAAAGGAACATCCATACGATTCTCCATAGTGGCTGTATCAATTTACATTCCTACCAATAGTGCAAGAGGGTTCCCTTTTCTCCACACCCTCTCCAGCATTTATTGTTTCTAGATTTTTTGATGATGGCCATTCTGACCAGTGTGAGGTGATATCTCATTGCAGTTTTGATTTGCATTTCTCTAACAATTAGTGTTGTTGAGCACCTTTCCATATGTCTCTTGGCCATCTGTATATCTTCTATGTAGAAATATCTATTTAGGTCTTCTGTCCATTTTTTTTATTGGGTTGTTTATTTTTTTGATATTGAGCTGTATGAGCTGTTTATGTATTTTGGAGATTAATCCTTTGTCCATTGATTCATTTGCAAATATTTTCTCCCATTCTGAAGGTTGTCTTTTTGTCTTGTTTATAGTTTCCTTTGCTGTGCAAAAGCTTTGAAGTTTCATTAGGTCCTATTTGTTTATTTTTGTTTTTATTTCCATTACTCTAGGAGGTGGGTCAAAAAAGATCTTGCTGTGATTTATGTCAAAGAGTGTTCTTCCTATGTTCTCCTCTAAGAGTTTTATAGTGTCCGGTCTTACATTTAGGTCTTTAATCCATTTTGAGTTTATTTTTGTGTATGGTGTTAGGGAGTGTTCTAATTTCATTCTTTTACATGTAGCTGTCCAGTTTTTCCTAGCACCATTTATTGAAGAGACTGTCTTTTCTCCATTGCATATTCTTGCCTCCTTTGTAATAGATTAGATGACCATAGGTGCATGGGTTTCTCTCTGGGCTTTCTATCCTGTTCCACTGATCTATATTTCTGTTCTTGTGCCAGTACCATATTGTCTTGATTACTGTAGCTTTGTAGTATTGTCTGAAGTCAGGGAGTCTGATTCCTCCAGCTCCATTTTTTCTTTGTTTTGTTTTTTTTTTTTAATCTAGGTTGCTTTGGATATTCGGGGTATTTCGTGTCTTCATACAAATTTTAAGATTTTTTGTTCTAGTTCTATAAAAAATGCTATTGGTAATTTGATAAGGATTGCATTGAACATGTAGATAGCTTTGGGTAGTATAGTCATTTTCACAATATTGATTCTTCCAGTCCAAGAACATGGTATATCTCTCCAACTGTTTGTGTCATTTTTGATTTCTTTCATCAGTGTCTTATGGTTTTCTGAGTACAGGTCTTTTACCTCCTTAGGTAGGTTTATTCCTAGGTATTTTATTCTTTTTGTTGCAATAGTGAATAGGATTGTTTTCTTAATTTCTCTTTCTGATCTTTCATTGTTAGTGTACAGGAATGCAGGAGATTTCTGTGCATTAATTTTGTATCCTGCAACTTTACCAAACCCACTGATTAGGTCTAGTAGTTTTCTGGTGGCATCTTTAGGATTCTCTATGTATAGTATCATGTCATCTGCAAACAGTGACCATTTTACTTCTTTGCAAGTTTGGATTCCTTTTATTTCTTTTTCTTCTTTGATTGCTGTGGCTAGGACTTCCAAAACTATGTTGAATAATAGGGGCAAGAATGGACATCCTTGTCTTTTTCCTGATCTTAGAGGGAATGCTTTCAGTTTTTCACCATTGATAATGATGTTTGCTGTGGATTTGTCGTATATGGCCTTTATCACGTTGAGGTAGGTTCCCTCTAAGCCCCCTTCCTGGAGAGGTTTTACCATAAATCAGTGTTGAATCTTGTCAAAAGCTTTTTCTGTATCTATTGAGATTATCATATGGTTTTCATTCTTGAATTGGGAGATTGAGATTGACATATAATTACATTAATATGTATTAAATAGATAACTAATAAGAGTCTGTTATATAAAAAATAAAAGAAAAGAAAATTCAAAGAAATTTGTTAATATGGTGTATCACATTGATTGATTTGTGTGTATTGAAGAATCCTTGCATTCCTGGGATAAATCCCACTTAATCATGGTGTATGATACTTTTAATATGTTGTTGGACTGTGTTTGCTAATATGTTCTTGAGCATTTTTGCATCTATATTCATCAGTGATATTGGTCTGTAATTGTCTTTTTTTGTAGTATCTTTGTCTGGTTTTGGTATCAGGGTGATGGTGGCCTCATAGAATGAGTTTGGGAGTGTTCCTTCCTCTGCAATATTTTGGAAGACTTTGAGAAGGATGAGTGTCAGCTCTTCACTAAATGTTTGATAGAATTCACCTGTGAAGCCATCTGGTCCTGGACTTTTGTTTTTTGGATGATCTTTAATCACAGTTTCAATTTCATTACTTGTGATTGGTCTGTTCATATTTTCTATTTCTTCCTGGTTCAGTCTTGGAAGGTTATACCTTTCTAAGAATTTGTCCATTTCTTCCAGATTGTCCATTTTATTGGCATAGAGTTGCTTGTAGTAGTCTCTTAGGATGCTTTGTATTTTGCAGTGTCCATTTTAACTTCTTTTTCATTTCTAATTTTATTGATCTGGGTCCTCTCCCTCTTTTTCTTGATGAGTCTGGCTAATGGTTTATCAATTTTGTTTATCTTCTCAAAGAACCAGCTTTTAGTTTTATTGATCTTTCTATTGTTTTCTTTGTTTCTATTTCATTTATTTCTACTGTGATCTTTATGATTTCTTTCCTTCCACTAACTTTGTGTTTTGTTTGTTTTTCTTTTCCTAGTTCCTTTAGGTGTAAGGTTAGGTTGTTTATTTGAGATTTTTCTTGTTTCTTGAGGTAGGATTGTATTGCTATAAACTTCCCTCTTGGAACTGCTTTTGCTGCATCCCATAGGTTTTGGATCATCGTGTTTTCATTGTCATTTGTCTCTGGGTATTTTTTAATTTCCTCTTTGATTTCTTCAATGATCTCTTGGTTATTTAGTAGCATATGGTTTAGCCTCCATGTGTTTTTGTTTTTTGCGTTTCTTTTTTCCTGTAATTTATTTCTAATCTCATAGTGTTGTGGTCAGAAAAGATGCCTGGTATGATTTCAATTTTCTTAACTTTACCAAGGCTTGATCTGTGACCCAAGATGTGATCTATCCTGGAGAATGTTCCATATGCACTTGAGAAGAAAGTGTAATCTGCTGTGTTCAGATGGAATGTCCTATAAATATCAATTATATCTATCTAGTCTCTTGTGTAATTTAAAGTTTGTGTTCCCTTATTAATTTTCTGTCTGGATGATATGTCCATTGGTGTAAGTGAGGTGTTAAAGTCCCCCACTATTTCTGTGTTACTGTCAATTTCCTCTTTTATAGCTGTTAGCATTTGCCTTATGTATTGTGGTGCTCTTATCTTGGGGGCATATACATTTATATTTGTTGTGTCTTCTTCTTGAATTCATCCTTTGATCATTACATAGTGTCCTTCCTTTTCTCATGTAACAGCCTTTATTTTGAAGTCTATTTTATCTGATAGAAGTATTGCTACTCCAGCTTTCTTTTGATTTCCGTTTGCATGGAATAGCTTTTTTCATCCCCTCATTTTCAGCCTGTATGTGTCCCTAGGTCTGAAGTGGGTCTCTTGTAGACAGCATATATATGGGTCTTATTTTTGTATCAATTCAGCCAGTCTGTGTCTTTTGGTTGGACCATTTAATCCTGTCACATTTAAGGTGACTATCAATATGTATGTTCCTATTACCATTTTCTTAATTGTTTGGGTTTGTTTTTGTGGGTCCTTTTCTTCTCTTGTGTTTCCCACTTACAGAAGTTTCTCTAGCATTTATTGTAAAGCTGGTTTGGTGGTGCTGAATTCTCTTAGCTTTTGCTTGTTCGTAAAACTTTTGATTTCTCCATCAAATCTGAATGAGATCCTAGCCAGGTAGAGTATTCTGGGTTGTAGGTTCTTCCTTTTCATCACTTTAAATTTATCATGCCACACCCTTCTGGCTTGCAGATTTTCTGCTGAGAAATCAGCTGTTAACCTTATGGGAGTTCCCTTGTATGTTATTTGTCATTTTTCCCTTGTTGCTTTTAACAATTTTTCTTTGTCTTTAGTTTTTGTCAATTTGATTACTATATGTCTTGGCGTGTTTCTCCATGGGTTTATCCTGCCTGGCACTCTCTGCACTTCCTGGGCTTGGGTGGCTATTTCCTTTTCCATATTAGGGAATTTTTTGACTATAATCTCTTCAAATATTTTCTCGGGCCCTTTATCTCTCTCTTCTCCTTCTGGGACCCCTATAATGAGAATGCTGGTGCATTTAATGTTGTCCCAGAGGTCTCTTAGGCTGTCTTCATTTCTTTTCATTCTTTCTTCTTTAGTCTGTTCTGTGGTGGTGATTTCCACCATTCTGTCTTCCAGGTAACTTATCCATTCCTCTGCCTCAGTTATTCTGCTATTGATTCCTTCCAGTGTATTTTTCATTTCAGTTATTGTATTGTTCATCTTTGTTTGTTTGTTCTTAAATTTTTCTAGGTCTTTGTTAAATGTTTCTTGCATCTTCTCAATCCTTGCCTCCATTCTTTCTCTGAGGTCCTGGATCATCTTCACTATCATTATTCTGAATTCTTTTTCTGGAGGATTGCCTATCTCCACTTCATTTTGTTGTTTTTCTGGGGTTTTATCTTGTTTCTTCATCTGAGACATAGTCCTCTGCCTTTTCATTTTGTCTGTCTTTCTGTGATTTTGGTTTTTGTTCTGAAGGCTGCAGGATTGTGGTTCTTCTGGCTTCTGCTCTCCATTCCACTAGTTCTGATGAAAGACCATGTTCAAAGGAAAACTTTATCCTTTCTCATGTGTATCCTGATATGTCTTACAGAGCAAGCTCTTTCACTGAAGCTTATAAAACTGCTTTATCAAAGGATACTACAATTTAAGGCAATATATACAAAGTCAAATACTCTTTGAATAATTATATGTGAATATTTTGACCATTAGTTATTCACCAAATGCTATACGAAAAATGTTTCATTCATTGTTTAATAAGCATTTACTGAGGATGTTAAATGTATACCAGGTACTGGGCTAGATGCTGGAAACTAATGCTTGCTGTAACTTAAAGATTTTAGTGTTACTTCATTTTTTAGTAGACTGAAAGGAGTTTAATTCAAATTAAGTAATTGATTTTACCTGGTTCACTGAAACCGTCATATTGCTTTATTCATTCATTCAAACATTTTTGTAAGTTTCCATCATGTCCTGGGAACATAGAAGCTGATTGAGTGGCTTAATGCCTCACAAACTCCAGAATCTAACAAAGTCTCTCCAGTTTAAGTCTGACTTACTAGCTGTTAATGAATTCTTCTAAACCTCAGTGTTCTCATCTTCAAATCAGGCATAGTGATGGCATCTGTTTCATAGTGGTGTGTTAAATATTTAATGAAGAAATCCAGTATAATGCCTAGCACATGATACACGTGAGTTATTTAGTTGGATGTAAGACATCATGTCCATAGTCATTTGGAAGAAGAACCCTGGAGTTCAATTTATATATCAGATTTAGAGAGATATATTTCAAGAAGAGGTGTAGCCATTGGAGGCTCATGTACTTAGAGAAACAGAAGTTGAACTGCAGTGGATATAGTGAACTCCACATCATCAGGTCTAATGAGTCTCCAGGGAAACTAAGCAACAGCAGCAGTAGCACTGCACCTTAGATTAATCATTACCACCTCTGCTGCCACAATCACCATCACCAACACTACCATTACTATTGATACTTTTACTAACTTGAACCAATGCCATCATCTCCACCACCTTCACCAATGCCATCACTTTCACCATGGCTACTATCATCACCATCACAACTACTATTATATTCCTACTTCCACTAATCTCCATCATTATCAACACCTGCACCACTCCTCACATTACAATTATTGCTAATATACATCCCAGTGTTTCTCAGAGACTGGCACATCACCACCTGATTCAGAATCCCCTGGGATTCTTATTAGAATGATAGCACACTATTCCTCACCCCAAACTTATTAAATCTAAAACCTGTTCATGGGGGGTGGAATCAAGATGGTGGAGTAGGAGGATGCAGAATTCATGTCTCCTCACAACTAGGGCACATACCAGGCACTGATGGGGGATCTCAGACACCTAAGGGGACAGAAGGAATCCCCACGTGACCAGGTAGGATGTCAGGGGTAAAAGGTGGGGAGGAAAAGTGGAGGCAGGATGAGACCAGCACCCCTGAGGGGAGGCTGGGAGAAGGGAGGGGTTTCCATGCTTGGAAGGGACCACTCATGGTGAGGGAATCAGCAGGGATGGGGCGAGAGCTTTGGGGGATCCAGGGATCAGAGGGGAACAAGGCCAGCATCTCCCCCACATGCTCAGGTCCTGGCAAACCTGCTGGGGACCTGGGCCTGAATCTCTGCCCTCTGGGGCCTCCTCTGGCTCTGTGGGTCCTAAGCCTAAGCCACTCCCCAGGGCCTCTTCCAGTCACTAGGTTCCTGGGCCTGAGCGCCATCCTCCCCACCCTGCTGCCAAGACCTTTTCCAGCCTTTTGTTTGTTTGTCTGCTGTTGTGGTTCAGTTTTGCTTTGTTGTTCTTGTTTCATTATTTTTATTTTTTTAATATATTTTTTATTTTTCTAATTTTATTTTATTTTTTATTCTTTGTTATTGTTCTTGCTCTTCTTTGTTTGTTGCCTTTTTTTTTTTTTTGGCTACACCATGTGGCTTGTGGGGTATTGGTTCCCAGACTAGGGGTTGGGCCTGAGCTCCTGTGGTGGGAGTGCCAAGTCCAAACTGCTGGACCAACAGAGAACCTCAGACCTCAGGGAATATTAATCAGTGTGAGCTCTCCTGGAGGTCCTCATTTTGGCACCAAGACCTGGTTTCACCCAACTGCCTGCAAACTCCAGTGTTGGACACCTCAGGCAAAACAACCAGCAAGACAAGAACACAGCTCCACCCATCAAAAAAAAATGAGACAGCAAAAAATATGTTACAGACGAAACAGCAAGGTAAAAACCTACAAGACCAAACAAATGAAGAGGAAACAGACAACCTATCTGGAAAAGAATTCAGAGTAATGATAGTAAAGATGATCCAAAATCTCAGAAATAGAATGGAGACACGGATCAAGAAAATGCAAGAAATGTTTAACAAGGACCTAGAAGAATTAAAGAACAAACAGTGATGAACATCACAATAACTGAAATGAAAAATACACTAGAAGGAATCAATAGCAGAATAACTGAAGCAAAAGAACGAATAAGTGAGCTGGAAATAGAATGGTGGAAATAACTGTCAAGGAGCAGAATAAAAATAAAAGAATGAAAAGAAATGTGGACAGCCTCAGAGACCTCTGGGACAACATTAAACACAACAGCATTCGAATTATTAGGGTCCCAGAAGAGGAAGAGAAACAGACAGGTCTGAGAAATTATTTGAAGAAATTATAGTCAAAAACTTCCCTAAAATGGGAAAGGAAATAGTCACCTAAGTCTAGGAAGCACAGAGAGTCCCATACAGGATAAACCCAAGGAGAACCACTCCAAGACAGATATTAATCAAACTAACAAAGATTAAATTCAAAGAAAAAATATTAAAAGCAACAAGGGAAAAACAACAAATAACATACAAGGGAATCCCCATAAGGTTATCAGCTAATTTTTCAGCAGAAACTTTGCAGGCCAGAAGGGAGCGACAGGATATAGTTAAAGTGATGAAAGAGAAAAACCTACAACCAAGATTCCTCTACCCAGCAAGGATCTCATTCAGATTCGATGGAGAAATCAAAAGCTTTACAGACAAAATAAGTTAAAAGAATTCAGTACCACCAAATCAGCTTTACAACAAATGCTAAAGGAAATTCTCTAGGCAGGAAATACAAGAGAAGAAAAACGGAGCTGGAGGAATCAGGGTCCCTGACTTCAGACAATAATACAAAGCTATAGTAATCAAGACAGTATGGTACTGGCACAAAAATAGAAATATAGATCAATGGAACAAGATAGAAAGCCCAGAGATAAACCCATGCACCTATGGCCACCTAACCTATGACAAAGGAGGCAAGAATATGCAATGGAGATAAGACAGTCTCTTCAATAAGTGGTGCTAGGAAAACTGGACAACTACATTTAATAGAATGAAATTAGAACACTACCTAACACCATACACAAAAATAAACTCAAAATGGATTAAAGACCTAAATGTAATAAACTCAAAATGGATTAAAGACACTATAAAACTCTTAGAGGAAGACATAGGAAAAAACATTCTTTGACATAAATCACAGCAAAATCTCTTTTGACCCACCTCCTAAAGTAATGAAAATAAAAACAAAAATAAACAAATGGGACCTAATTAAACTTAAAATCTTCTATACAGCAAAGGAAAACATAAACAAGATGAAAAGACAACCTGCAAAATGGGAGACAATACTTGCAAACAAAGCAACTGATGCAAGATTAATCTCCAAAATATACAAACAGCTCATGTAGTTCAATATCAAAAAAACAAACAACCCAATCAAAAAGTAGGCAGAAGACCTAAATAGATATTTCTCCAAAGAAGACATACAGATGTCCAAGAGGCACATGAAATGGTGCTCAACATCAGTAACTGTTAGAGAAATTCAAATCAAAACTACAATGAGGTATCACCCCACACTGGTCAGAATGGCCATCATCAAAAAACTACAAACAATAAATGCTGGAGAGGGTGTGGAGAAAAGGGAATCCTCTTGTACTGTTGGTGGGAATGCAAATTGATACAGCCACTGTGGAGAACAGTATGGAGTTTCCTTAAAAAACTAAAAATAGAACTGTCATATGACCCAGCAATCCCACTACTGGGCATATACCCTGAGAAAACCATAATTCAAAAAGACACGTGTACCCCAATTTTCATCACAGCACTATTTACAATAGCCAGGACATGGAAGCAACCTAAATGTCCAAAGACAGATGAATGGATAAAGAAGAAGTGGTACATATATGCAATGGAATATTACTCAGGCATAAAAAGGAATGAAATTGGGTCATTTCTAGAAAAATGGATGGACTTAGAGTCTGTCATACAGAGTGAAGTGAGTCAGAAAGAGAAAAACAAATATCGTATCTTAATGCATATATGTGGAATCTAGAAAAATGGTACAGGTTAACCTATTTGCAGGGCAGGAATAGAAACACAGATGTAGAGAACAGACATGTGAACACTGGTGGGGAAGGGGAGGGTGGGATGAACTGGGAGATTAGGATTGACATATGTACACTACCATGGGTAAGACAGATAGCTAGTGGGAACCTGCTCTACAGCACAGGGAGCTCAACTCGATGCTCTGTGATGACCTAGATGAATGGGATTGGGGTGAGGTGGGAGGGAGGTCCAAGAGGGAGGGGACATATGTATATATATATATAGCTGATTCACTTCATTGTACAGCAGAAACTAACACAACATTATAAAGCAATTATACTCTAATAAAAAAAATAAAAATTTAAAACCTGTGAATATTCTGTGGAAAACTGCCTTTAACCAAGCTCCCAGGTGATTTGTAGGGAGCTAGAATAGGAATATCACTAAACCTGGGGACATGGGTCTCCATGTAACCCAGGTACCTTGTCTATAAACTAGGATTCCTTAAGTTTCTGTTAAGTCCCTACTGGGTATTTACTAAACATTAGGACCTGTGGGGTGTTAAAAGGAGAGTTCATAGACATCAATGTATGATGAAAATTAGGGCAAAACTAAATGTATGAATAAAAGCGAAATTGTATCCAGACCAAGTGCTTATGCATTCTAGGAAGTTATATCTGAAGTTCATCTCTCTGACCCTGAGGTCCCTCACCTGTAAACTAAGGAAATACCCAAAGTTAAATGGTTGCTAATGGCAGAGCTGGGACTAGAAACCATGTCTTCTGACTCTCAGACTGGTTTGGTTGGTTTTCCAAGGAGCTGGTCCAGGAGAAGGGAGGCAGAGGGAGATAGCAGCAAAAGCAGACTGATTTGGGCCCAGTTGTGACTCAGCTCATGGACAAGATATAGTGTGTAACATTACGGGACATAGTGATGTGTAGCCAGGGACCAGATCTGGATAGAAAAATATGAGAGGAGAAATTTTCTTTGGACACTTTGATTTCTCTTGTCCATTTCTGCTTTTCTTTTTAATTCAGCCTCCCGTTAAGTCTCTCCCTCTTCTATCTAGTGCCCATAGGCTACTTGCATCAGGGTCCACTCTCCCATCTAAATCTGCTGGTACATTTCCTTCGTGATCTTCTCTCTCCCACCTGTCAAATCTCTGCTACTACTCTTCCCTGGACCTCTCCACTCCAGCCACACTGAACTCCTTGCCATATTCTCAGGGCCTTGACTCTCCCTGGTCCTTCTGCCCAAATTGCCGCCTGTTTCTCTCCCTCACTGACTTTCAGTCTTTGTTCCTATGCCAGCTTATTAAAAAGCTCTTTCCTGATAGCCCTGTGTAAAAGAGGTCATGCCTGACTCTATCCCTCACTATCCCTCTACCCTGCCTTATTTTTCACTATCTGACACATCATCTAAATATTTGGTCACTTGTTTCTCTTTCTTCTCACCAAAAAAAATGTTTGTCTGTTTTGTTCAAACAGTTCCTGGCACATAGTAGGCATTCAATGGATATCCAGACAAAGGAATCACTCGTGAATAAACAAATGCTCTCTCACTCTGTCGGAAGGCTAAGCTTTGCTAACATAGGTTAATACCTGTTAATACCTTACTCTTTTCCAGATTATACATTTACATTTGATAAGGACTTTCAGGAGAAAATGTTCTAGTTCAAAGAATGGCACCAATGGCAGATATTGCAACATCTGTGTCCATCCAATGAAGTTGACATTTTGAAGCACATGCTCAAGCCACCCTATAATTACCCTGCAATCACCATTCATCACTATAAACTCAGCACCCTGTGTAGGGCCTGGCACATGGGAGTTGTTCCGCAATTGCCTGCTGAACTTGGCTGCGTGGGAGGCTCTATTTTGCCCACATGGAAGGCCTGCTCTGTGACTAATAATTCAATCATCACTTCCATGAAGCTTTCTTTTTTTTTTTTTTTAATAATTAACATCCATTTTAATCTCAGGCCGTCTAATAGTATTCACGGAATTTTTTTTTAAATTTATTTATTTATGGCTGTGTTGGGTCTTCGTTTCTGTGCGAGGGCTTTCTCTAGTTGTGGCAAGCGGGGGCCACTCTTCATCGCGGTGCACGGGCCTCTCACTATCGCGGCTCTTTTGTTGCAGAACACAGGCTCCAGACGCGCAGGCTCAGTAATTATGGCTCACGGGCCCAGTTGCTCCGCGGCATGTGGGATCTTCCCAGACCAGGGCTCGAACCCGTGTCCCCTGCATTGGCAGGCAGACTCTCAACCACTGCGCCACCAGGGAAGCCCCCATGAAGCTTTCTAATTGATTACTGCTACCCCTTTTGCTTACAAAACTGTAACCTCATAGTCAGCCTGACAGTCAGGCACAAATTTAGGTCTCGCTTCTCTTTTTGCTGATGACTTTATGATCTGTTATTGCATGTTTTGCTACATGTCACTTACAGGCAACATAAGGTGGTGACACAAAGAAGCCAGACTTTCTTTAGAGAGCAAATAATTGCCTAAGTTCATGGGTATAATTAAGATCTCCATTATAATTGACATCCAGTTGTATGTTTTGCTTCAGGCTTTCCTAGTAAGCCATTTCCCTAAGTGGGAAGGAAACAGTTGTGCCAAGCAATTGTACCTTAACCCATCTTACAGCTCAAGGATTTAGTTTTTAATCAGTGCTAAATTTATCATATCTTGCCTGGATTTGCAATAGAACAGCAGCCAAGCAAACTGTGAAGGAACAGAAAGCGTCAATGTTCAGCTAAAACGAGCAAGGAAATCCTTCCTAATCAAAGCCAGCAGTCACTGTCAAAATGAGCACACCCTGACTAGTTGCTGCTAACAAATGGAATTCTGCACGCCCAAAGCTTCCGCAGAACACCCTGGACACATGTCCATGAGCAATTTTTCATTTGTAGTAAAGAATTTCCATTCTCTAGACAAAGGTACCAAGATAGAGAGTCCATTTTAAAATGTATCTTAAGTCATGTGAATGGATAACTCCTACTGCTTTTAAGTTTTACCCACTAGAAAGACTTGTTTTCAAGCTCTTATTCATTTTACCATTTATCTCATTTAAATAATATAATTTAATGACTTCTGATTTAACAGTATCTATCTTTATTCTACTCAGGGTTGAGTTTTTCAAATTTAGCTAAAATATAGTTATCACTTGCTTGGTGAAGAACTCTGCTGACCCTATTTAAAATTTTAAGAGCCCCCCCCTCCAATATTCTTTATGATTTCCATTTTATTGCCCTTCAGAGCACTTATCACTGTCTAACATACTATTTCGTATGTACTTATTTTATTTACTTTCTATATTCTTCTTACCCACTCCCCTCAACTAAATTGTCAACTCCACCAGGTGGAGAATTTTGTTTGTTTTCTTTACTTAGAGTATTCCTGACCTAGAGAAGATGTTCAATAAATATTTGTTCAATGAATGAATCAATGAATAAAGGTTAAGAATGTTGGCTTCAGAGTCAGGCTACCCAAAGTTAAATGCCAGCTCTATCACCTGAGAAAGATGTTTAAACATTTTAAGCCTCAGAAGAGGAAACTCTTCTGCAGAACAGGGATGATAATAATAATACTAATATTGCAACTAATAATAATAATAAATCTCATGGTGTCATGAATAGCAAAGGAATGATGCATGTAAAAAGTGAAAAACATTCTGTACAGAGAGAATCTCCCTGGTAGAGGTAGATGCTATTGCTTGCTTTTGTGCTGCACTGAATATCCCCAAAGCCCTCAAGAGCCAAGGGGACATGACTGGAGGCCTTGGGGGTTGGGGATTCAGGCTCCACTCACAAATCCGTTCAACCAAAATAGCATCTCTGCTTTGTTAAAATTTTTTTCTTTTTAATTTTTTTACTATTACAGGTAAGATTTCATCCAGGAAAAAAAAAAAGTGTATTCTACACTTTTACTTTGAAATTCATCACCATCAGTAGTTAGAAAAGAAACATTTCACTTTCATTCTTCTGGGATTGAGCATTTGTGCTTTATATTACAGCTTTGCATCTGTCTAGTGGACGCTGTTGTTCATCCCAGTCTAGGAGAGAGAAAGGGACTGGAAAGGTAGATAGCATGGAGAAAGAAAAAGAGAAAAAAGAGAGCCAAGTTATATTCCTTGCCAAGTATAATACCTGGCACATAGCAAGTGCTCAGGAAACAGCAGTTCCCATCTCTTTCATTGTGGATACATAAGGTAGCCACAAACCCACATCCAAAAGAGCAGCAAACTAGCTTACTCTAGGTTTCAATGCCCATGGTGTGAGGATTACCTGTCATTTGGGATCATACATAGCACAAATCCTATGCATAGTAGGAGCTAGGAGGGCACTTGTGATGTCTTGAGAAGATTTTAGAAACTTAGCCCTGATCTTTGTTTCCACTTGTTTTTTCTGTATTAACAACCAGAGAAACTGGAGTTTGTCTGCAGGCCCCACAGCAAAAGCCAGCTTAGCCAGTGTCCCAGGAAGAGCCACCTGCTAGCGTACTTAACCAGCACTGGGCTGGACGTAAGGGAAAACCTCTGGAGTTCTTTCCTGAACAAATGCTCCCAGAACAAAGAAAAGGTCAAGAGTGTATATTTGCTGCAGAAAGCCCCTCTCCTGGAATCAGCAGCCATGGCCATTAGTGCATTTCTCTGGCTGCACTCAATCACCTTAGGAAATGATATTGCCAGACTCCCAGGCTGAACCCTCTCCTTCTTTGCTTCCTCACTGCCATATTTCGAGGTTCTAGTGAAAGGTCTCTCTTGGCCAATAAAAGACAAGGAGGCAGTGAGGAATTGGCATGGGGCCAGCACATGAAGACAGGACTTGAAGAGACTAACCTGGGGAAAGAAAAACAGTGGGCTTTGGAAAACGAGTCCTATGTGTTGTTGACAAAGAATGGAGTTCGGGAAATAACTCAGGACTCCTTCAAGCCACTGGGCCTGACTCAGGATTGGCTTAGAAAGAGAGTGACACTGAGAGTACAGAAAAGAGCAGAAAGATGGGAGAGAAAGGAGGAGGGAGAGCCGTGTGATCTCTTGGACCAGGTATGGTTAGAAATGACAAGGCAGACCCTGAGTTTCAAAACTCAAATCATAGGTTTTTACTTTCTTCAAGGTCTCTGCCAGATGTGAATCTCTATCCCTAACCTGGCCTGAATTACCTTGACTTCACCCTCAGGGCTCACTTTGAACACTGTTCAGTCCATCTGTATCCACTGACCCACATCATGAACGCCACCAACACAGTCTCCACACCTGGTCTTATAGCAGTGCTTACCTGGGCTGGACTAGCAGGCAAAGCTCCTGGTTCTGACGCTTGCGGGCAGCCCACCCCTTGCTCTGGCCTCCGGTGCCCCCAACTACTTCAGTAAGAATGTATTGCGGTCAGTAGTTCAAACCTCGTGTTAGGTAACTACAGATACAACCATGAATCAGGCTCTGACCATATGTCATAGAAGTTTTAGTCTAGTGCAATGTTTTTTAAAACCTTTATTAACCCCAATTAACAAAAAGATACAATTTTATATCATTACTCAATACACATACACATATGTATTTAGGTATGTGTATGAAAATAATCACAATTTCACAAGACAATACTAACGAGCCATAAAATGAATACTGTTATTTTCTATTCTAGTCTACTCATTTTTCAATACCAGTAACAACCCACTAAGTTGATCCTATGACCTGCGGTTTAATACCCCTTAGATTAGTGGAGGATACAGACAAGAAAACAGATGATTATAATGCAGTTTTGGAGGTGTTATTATAAGGTCACAGCTGGGGTACCACTGGAGCACAAAGGAAAAGTAGTAGCCTGAAGACAATGCCAGTAATATGCTTAATGGCAGTCTGGACTGCAGAATCTGTGCTCTGAACCACTGTACTCCACTACCTCCCAGGGGCTCCAGGAAGGTGACAGCAGGTGTGACTTTTACATGGCTAGGGATGAAAGGAGTTGGATCATCAAAGAGGAGAATGATTGGAGGAACAGAGAAAAGTCTTGCTGGCTGAGGTGGCAACATATGGAATAGTCAAAGTCCTGAAAGCTAGCCTTGTGTGAGAAAGCAGACAGTTGGGTGTAAGTGGAACACAGAATGCTGAGAGGGAAGAGCTTCTTCCTGAGAGCCTTGGGAGAACCTGAAAAGGGTTTTAACTAGATCAGGTTTATGTTTTAGGAAAATCTCTTTAGGTGCTGAGTATAAAACAAAATATGTTCCATGGCCACAACAATTTGGAGCAGATACTTTCAGACCAAAATGCTCACAATTTACTCTGTGGTAGGTTTTTAATGTGGTTTTTAATAGTAGGGGAGAGAAAAAGGAATTAAAAGTCTAAGATGCAATGGTAATTTGTCAAGTTTCTCTTCCCAGCCTTCTACTCTTACTTAAGTTCCTAAAATAGAATGAATTTCAGACAAGAATTCCTCTCAGAATCCACTGGAGAAAGTTGAAGGCAGACTAACACTGACTGTGCAGAGGTCACCTGGCAAAGTAACAGTAGGAAGGGACCGTATAGGAGGGCATTTTTGTCCTAAATTTGTCCCTTTGAATTTGTGCTGTTCAATGTAGTAGTCACAAGATCTTTGTGGCCCTTTATATTTAAATTTAAGTTAATATGAGTTAAATTTGAAAAATTTAGTTCCTCAATCATAAGTCACATTTCAAGAGCTCATTAACCATATGTGGCTGAGGGTTACTGTAGTGGACATTTCCATCACCACAGAGCGTTCTATTGGACAATGCTGCTTTAGAGAGTCTCATTCAGTCATATGTTAAATCATTCTTCTTGTCTCACTACTTGTGTATTCAGAGACAAATCTGTAAGTATAGAACCATCCTTGGAGAACCAGGATGTTCTGCTTTACTCCAAATTGTTTCCAGTTATTTCTAGTGACCTTTTGCTTGAACCCAGGCCATAGAATGGACTCTGTCAAGGCTCGTTCATTCTCAGTCTTTTCCTCTCACTCTTGTTCTCAACCTTTCTCTCTCTCTCACACACACACACACGGAAATATGCACAAACACACAAAACAATCTTTTAACTTGAGAACATTTTCCTGTGGGTGGAAAAACATATTTAGTAATAAGCCAGGCCATATCTAGTAGGATTTGGGCATCTCTTCCCTTCCCCAACAATTAGTACAGAAAAAATCAGGGTACCATGAGAATTCAGGGTAACCTTGATCAACTGGACTTTCAGAGAATAAATATTAGGAAGAATAATCATTAGGAAGATATGTTACAGAGGGGTAACATCCCACAAGGAGCCAGGAGGAACGGAATGCTGCTTCTAATTACGTTTTCCATAACTGTAATTGGCAGTTTTTCCTCAAAGCTTGCTCAGAGAACAGTCTTACTTAAGTCAGCAAGGAAGGCCCATGAGCTTTCAAAGGGCCTCCCCAAAACAGGCTGCATCCAGCAAACTCATGGGACTCCCACCCACCATGTACACTGCCCCTGCCCCTCACCTTGCCTCCTCATCTGCACCTGGACACGCTGGCCTGGGGTTCCACTCGATTCCATTTACTGTCCTCATTTTACAGATGAGGGAATTATAGAAGAGGAACTGTTTGTTAAAGCTGCATGTTGGATAATTCCAAGTCAGGGCTCAGAACCTGGTTCTCCCAATACCTAGCATGGAGCTTTTCCCAGTGGATTTCAGAATATTTCATATTTAGTAAAATTCTATAAAATTATTAATTTTGGAAGAACTATTTCTTTTCTTCAGAGTCAAAAGAGAATGAGTAAAGTGTAATGTGAAAAATATGCATGTGAAAAAAATACACATGTGGTCACAATTAACACATAATTCTGCCATGCACTGAAGATTTTAAAAAGAAATTGTACCTAGGTAAGGCTTCTTACCATGTTTTATGGCGTCTTTGACAAACTGGTCATGTAAATGGAGATTAAGGCCATTCTTATCTTTGTGACCATGTAGTGGAATTTATACTCAGACAAACTGGGTTGAAGTCCAAGCCTGTCCATTTTATAGCTGGAGGCCTTGGAGCAAAACATATTCTAGAAAAAGTGGTGTGGTGTAAAAGTACTTATGGGCAAATTTATATTAAATAATGTATGCCCAGAAAGTGAGCAATATAGATTAGTTGTTTTCCTCACTTTGACCTCATCATTAGCATCTTCAATTAGTGATCAAGTGTGAAAGCATATCTATTCTGCATTTAAAACCTTCACAATCCTTGACATGGGTCTTGGCAATGATTTCTTTTTTTTTTTTTTTTTTTTGGATATGATACCTAAAGCACAAAACAACAAAAGCAAAAATAAGCAAGTGGGACTACATCAAACTGAAAAGCTTCTGCACAACAAAGCAATCAATGAATGAAGTCAACCTACTCAATGGGAAAAAATATTTGCAAACTATATATCTAATAAGGGTTAATATCAAAAGTATATAAAGAACTCCTACAACTCAACAGCAAACCCCCAAATAATCCAGTTAAAATGGGCAAAAGAACTGAATAGACATTTTTCCAAAGAAGATGCACAAAAAGCCAATAAGTACATGAAAAGATGTTCAACATCACTAGTTGTTAGGGAAATGCAAATCAAAACCACAATGAGATATCACCTCATACCTGTTAGGATCACCATCATTAAAAAGATAAGAGATAAATGCTGGTGAGGATGTGGAGAAAAAGGAACACTTGTGAACTGTTGGTGGGATTGTACACTGGTACAGACACTGTGAAAACAATATGGAGGATCCTTTAAACATTCAAAATAGAACTACAATATGATCCAGCAATTCC
Source organism: Balaenoptera acutorostrata (assembly GCF_949987535.1). Lineage (NCBI taxonomy): Eukaryota > Metazoa > Chordata > Mammalia > Artiodactyla > Balaenopteridae > Balaenoptera > Balaenoptera acutorostrata. The sequence continues at coordinate 172,050,042 of NC_080064.1, read as the reverse complement.
ACTTCTGGGAATATATCCAAAGGAAATAAAAACATTAACTAAAAAAGATATCTGCAGCTGTGTGTTCATGGCAACATTATTTACAATAGCCAGGACATGGAAACAATCTAAGTGTCCATCAATGGATGAATGGATAAAGAAGCTGTGGTGTATATATACAATGGAATATTATTCAGCCATAGAGAACTAGGAAATCCTGCTATTTGTGACAACATCAATGGACCTCGAAGGCACTATGCTAAGTAAAATAAGTTAGAGAAAGACAAATACTGTATGAGCTCACTTATATGTGGAATCTTAAAAACAAAAAGCAAATAAACAAAAAACATAGAAAAAGAGATCAGATTTGTGGTTACCAAAGGCAGGGGTGGGGGTGGGAGGATTGGAGAAAGGTGGTCAAGAGGTACAAATTTCTAGTTAGAAGATAAATTAGTACCAGGAATGTAATGTACAATATGATGACTATAATTAACACTACTGTATGAACTTTAAGAGAGTAGATCCTGATAGTTCTCATCACAAGGACGATTTATTTTCTTTCTTTGCTTTCTCTTTTTGATGCATCTATGTGTGATGGTGGTGCTAACCAGACTTATTGCGGTCATCATTTTACAAAACATGTAAGTCAAACCATTATGCTTATGCTTTAAATTTATGCAGTGATGAAGGTCAATTATATCTCGGTAGAACTGGAAAAAAATAAATGTTAGACAAAAAACAAAAAGATTCAGGACAGCATCCTTAATATACTAGGAGCTGTGCTATTATAAACAATAAATTAAAAGCCCAACTGGTCTCTCATTCCTTCCACATGGCTTTTTCATACATTTATGGGAGTTTTTCACTTTGCTGATGGCACTGATTTATCTTACTGTCTTGCTGTTCTTATAATAATTAGAAGCATCAAATATGTTGTGTACTTTGCAAGAGAATGAAATGTTTACAACCTTTATGTTGTGACTATGATTCTTAAATGCATATGCAATAGGAGCTCCTGAATCTCCTTCATGTTAAGTCCCTTGGTAGGCATGGTCATAACTTCTTTTCTCCTAGAAAATGGTACAGGGCCATCTAACTGGGTTACATGAATTGCATGCCGATGGCTCTGGATGTTTTATGGTCCTCTGTTAAATAGAAGGAGAACCCACTTCTGCCAGCCTTAATGACAGCACCAGATTGCTGCTGCTCCTAAAATAAAGAAATAAAACAAAATGAAATCTCCTGGTCTTAAAGGGCATGACTCTGAGGAGAACAAACATCTTGGGTTTTTTTCAATGCACATTTAAAGTGACAGTGACCACTTTAACCTACAATCACTGCAGATTGCATCTTATTGGGTTTAATATTCTGGTTTCTCATTACAACCTCCTTACTCTGCTCAAATGTTTCCATTTATTGTGCAAGCTTTTATCTCCAAAGCATATAGAGTTTTCTGTCACTTCTGAGACATGAAAATGATTTTTGCTTCTTTCCTTTGCAGTTACTTTTTAAAGTAAACGAATAAAACCAATGCATTATTTATCTTCTGGATGGATAGATGGGGGCCAAAGAGCACGCTGGTGCCTGTGGTTTCAGCCTGCCCCTGAAAAGAATGGAAAGGAGGGAGGAAATCCAAAGCTCCCCCATCTCTTCTAGTCCCCCACCACACACACACCAGAACTAACTGCAGCAAGGCCTTCATCCAAGTTTTCCAGAGACTTCTACCCTCCAGACTTCTTTTGAATATGAAAAGTTACACCAACAAAAGTAATGGTTGTTGTTAAATTGCTCCTACGTAGCTTTTTTCAAAAGTTTAGAGTTCACTGCTGATGTCAGCAAGTAGACTAGACATTTCTTACTCATTAAAATCTTCAGGAAGCCTGGCATACTGTTAAAGGAGCGATATTTAATACAACAGTCTTCAGGCTCTTCTGTGCCCATCTGTTTATGATCTTCAGACACATAGATCTAAAGCAAGTTTCATTTCACTGTGGCCTGAAGTTTTCCCCTGACTCTCCACAATTTAAATCCCTAACTAAGGAAGAAAATCAATCACATCAGTTTTATCAGTGCTGACTTTGTTTAAACATAAGGTGCTCATTGTTCTGCAAAAACATCGTGGTCAGAGGGTCAAAGAGGCCAAGCTTCTGAAAAGCAAGAAGAGTCACCTCAGTGCTTGCCTTGTCCACCAAGAACCCATGGTCCTCTCAAATGGTTTATTCAGAACCTCAACATAGATGGTCCCAGACTTATGATGGTTTGACTTACAATTTTTTGACTTTACATTGATGCAAAAGTGATACACATTCAGTAGAAATCGTACTTCAAATTTTGAATTTTTATCTTTTCCTGGGTGGGAGCCATGTCCTATAATCCTCTCTCCCAGTCAGCCATGTGATCACAGGGGTAAACAACTGATACACTTAAAACCATTCTGTACCCACACAACCATTCTATTTTTCACTTTCACTACAGTATTCAATCAATTATATGAGATAGTCAACACTTTACTATAAAATAGGCTCTGTGTTAGATGATTTTGCCCAACTGGAGGCTAATGTAAGTGTTCTGAGCACATTTAAGGAATGGCTAGGCTAAGCCATGATGTTCAGTAGGTTAGGTGTATTAAATGCATTTTTGACATGATATTTTGTAACTTAGGATGGGTTTATCAGGTTGTAACTGCATCATAGGTTGAGGAAGATCAGTATATGAGATGTGTTATGGTGGAATTGCTCCAGTGGGGAGGACTGGGTGTTGGCAGAGGGAGGTGAGGGAGACAGTCATACCTCTACCTTGAGTAAACATGAACCTTTTAGGTGCTCAGTGAGGAATCAGTCACTACACTGGTCAGAAACTATAACGGTCTGGGATTGTCAATCATTCCTTCCTTTAATTTTTTTAAGCACTGGAACTCTTTCTCCAGAAAATTTATGTAGCTTATTTTTTCAGCACTTGATCCACATTCTAGCATCACTGACTACTGAGAGAGTTCCAATCTGTCTCTGGTTTGCTTTACTATGCTCATTCTTCAGCCCAGTTTTAGTTTTACTCCTCGATGACTTTTTCCTAAAAAACCCAGGAAAAGATTAAGAGGCACTGTGGGATGGAGGCACTCTTGAACAGTGTTTCCCATTGAGGAGCCCTAGGAACACAGATTTGGGCCTAGAAACCTGCTGATCCTACAGCACAGAGCAGGAGAGAAGGATGGTCTTGTTCAAACAGGCCTGGGGCATCAAGGAGCATTTTAGTAGAGAGGTAGTGAAGGAGGAGGCGGAGGGGGAGAAATTGCGTGTTGCTCTCAACCAGAGTTGCCAGGTTTAGCAAAAAGAAAGCAAGGAGGTTAGGAAGGAAGGAAGGAAGGAAGGAAGGAAGGAAGGAAGGAAGGGGGAGAGGAAGGAAAAAGAAAAGAATAAAAAGGAAATAAAAAGAAAAGAAAAGGACACTGTTGGACATACTTATACTAAAAAATTATTCATTATTTATCTGAAATTCAAATTTAGCTGGGCACCCTTGTTTGACCTGGCCCCCATATCCCTAACTTCCCCTTCTCTCTGCCCTCCCACTGGAGCAGCTCCACAATTATCCATTTCCTAAATTGAGGTTCTACATAAAATTGCTTTAAAAGGGGGGGTCTGAGGGTTTAAAAATATTTAAATGTGGGAATAGAAAATTACCACTACACTCCAACAAATAAGTTTATCTGGGTATTTAGGAAAAGGAAAGTGTGCACATATGCTATAACTTCATGGTAAGAAATTTTATATTTTATTTTATTATAATTTGACACAGTCTAAGAAAAGCTGCCTGTGGTAGACTTCAGCCTTTTCTGTAACCATGCCTGTTGCCCTGTGTTTTCACAGTTCCTCCCACTAGTGGCAGAATGTACTTCCCTGCCCATGACTTGGGTTTGGCAGCATGTCTGCTTTGGGCAGTGGGATATAACCTGATGTACTAGCATGATTAGGCTTGTGCTCTTGCCCTCTGTCATCACCACCAGAAGAACATACCTCAAGGGTTAGTCCACCTGTCCTAGAAAAATGAGATGCTTGGAGCAGATCTAAATTGAACCCATGGCCTTGAGTCAAGCCCAGCTGAGCCCAGACAAGTTGATTCATATATTCATGAGCTAGAAATATGTACTTTGTGTTGTATTTTGGGGTGGTTTGTTATGAAACATTACTGTGTCAAAAACTGACCTATACATTCCACCTCATCACTCTCAGGGTATCGATCAAGGTTGCCAGTTCCTTTAGGAGCCAAGATTTACAATAGCATGCATGACAGAGATTTTCTATTTAGGTAAGAAATTTTTGAGCAGAAATTTTAGGAGCGATGAATAATAAAATTTCCAAAGATTCACAGAGAAGCCACCTACTAAAGGAAAATTACCATCCAGATTGCTAATAAGATTATCACTAATCTGCTCAGTTTAAAAACTAAATGTTCTTTCCAAGATTTTAAAAAAGTATTTCAAGGATGGAAATGAGGACTAGTCACCATGAGAAATTATAAAACTGAACAGCTGTGCAGGCAATGCCTTTATTAGAGTAAACATTTAAGCAGGCAGAAGTTGGTGATTGTTATTCCCCCTTCAACGTATTTTAGATTCAGGAGGTATGTTTTATTAAACTTGGTATTTGCAGGAGAAATACAATGTGTAGCCGATGGGAAAGTTGAAGAATCATTTTTCATTTTAGTCAGTGGTGTTCTCCAGAGATGCCTGCCACAAAACCTCCTCCCTTTAGCCCCTCCTTGAAAAATATGTCAAAACCCCTTTTCAATTTCTATGTTATTTGCCTCCTACAATAACACTTCTCAATGTGATAAAGCCAAATATTAGTACTAATATTTCTAAGTGCTGTTAGAGGGATTGGACCTCTTCAAAAATCACACTGTCGGGCTTCCCTGGTGGCGCAGTGGTTGAGAATCTGCCTGCTAATGCAGGAGACACGGGTTCGAGCCCTGGCCTGGGAGGATCCCACATGCCGCGGAGCGGCTGGGCCCGTGAGCCACGGCTGCTGAGCCTGCGCTTCTGGAGCCTGTGCCCCGCGACAGGAGGGGCCGCGATAGTGAAAGGCCCGCGCACCGCGATGAAGAGCGGTCCCCGCACCGCGATGAAGAGTGGCCCCCACTTGCCGCAACTGGAGAAAGCCCTCGCACGAACCAAAGACCCAGCACAGCCAAAAATAAATAAATAAATAAATAAAAATTAAAAAAAAAAAAATCACACTGTCAACTGCATTATGAAATTTTCCCACATTTGGAAACCAAAATGAATTCTTCAAGGAAGCCCTTGTGCCAAAGATTCCACTGGGAATGACATGAAGTGACCACTGTAAATGAGGGAACTTGATCATTTTTAAACATGAACTGCAAAACTGTGAAAGAACATCAAGTTTACATTAAGCAAAACTACAGTGTGTTTCCAAAACTACAATGTGGTTTTCAGGAGTTAGTGTGCACAGGAGCTTAAAATCTTATTTAAACATGATACCACTCACCCTAATCTATAGTGTCAAGTAAGGAATGGTAGATAATTGAACTAGAATCATGTTTCTCAAACATTTTTACTAAAAATATTCTTTTAGACAGAGAGAAAAGGATTTTCATTGGTCTGATCTCAGTTTATACTGACGTGATTGACTGCAAATTAGGTGTTTTATTGTCAAAATTCATAATTTTTGCATTCTATTTCACAATATATCCATGTAGTTTAACATAAAAATAACATTTTCAATTACCATCAGGGAGAAGAAACAAATTTCTTCAAGGCTCCTTGGTTAAATAATGAAAGATATTGTGGTAGTGGATCTATCAAACTTGGAAAATTGGGCTGCATTCAAGAGCCCTAAATCTGCATAATGGTTAAAACATCTCTGACTTGGTATCACAGATTCTGAGAATTCACAATCACATAAATATCAAGATCAAGTAGTTCCTTTTCTCCTTTAAAAATCCCTCTGGAATGAAGAGGTAATGACAACAGTTTGGGTCCAATTGGCCGCGAGCCACTCTTTCACCTCCTCTACTTGAAAGCCCCACAGTTCATGGATTCAAGCTAAGGAGATTATTCCTTCCAGTGCATATCTCCCTGGGACTTTAAAGGTGAAGCCCTGACTTTAGGAGTTGCATGGTGGTGTAAGAGTGAAGCTGGTGATAATTGTGGGTTCTTTTGGTGTTAATAGCTCTCACTCCTAGGGAGCCTTCTCCTTGAACTAACCAGAGATGACACACACTCACAAATTAGGCTTGGCCTTGAGTCCTTCCCCAAAATGCATTACCCTTAAGGAAATACGGGGGATATTGGGGGGGATTGGACAAAGACTTGAGGAAATAAAAAGATGTGTCCATAGAAAATTCCAAGTTAAAAGTCTAGACAATCTATTTAAACCAAGGAGAAGGATGGAAATCAAAGGACATGAGAATATGCCAATATTTAACAGTTGGAAGATATAGATGCCAATTTTTTTTCCTCATCCAATTATTAGGAACTATAATTCACATACCATAAAAGTGGGTGTGAGGTGTACTTCACTGTGGTTTTTATTTGCATTTCCCTAAAGACTAATAACGTTGAAACTTTTTATATGCTTACTGGTTATTTATATATCTTCCTTGGAGAAATGTCTATTCAAATTCTTTGTCCTTTTAAAAATTTGATTATTTGTCTTTTTATCACTGAGTTGTAAGTGCTCTTTATATACTATGGATACTAAATTCTTATCAGATTTGATTTTCAAATATTTTCTCCCATTCTGTGCATTGTCTTTTCACATTATCAGTGGTGTCCTTTGTAGTACAAAAGTCTTAAATTTTGATGAAGTCCAATTTATCTATTTTTTCCTTTGGTTGCTTATGCCTTTGGTGTCATGGCTAAGAAGTAATCGCCCAATCCAAGGGATCAAAGATTTACACACGTCCTTTCTTCTAAGATTTATACAGTTTTAGTTTTTAAATTTAGATTTTTGATTCATTTTGAGTTAGTTTTTTTGTATGGTGTGAAGAAGTCCAAATTCATTCTTTTATATTTGGAGATGCAATAGTTCCAGTACCATTTGTTGAAAAAACTATTGTTTCCACAATTGTCTTGGTACATTGCTGAAGACCAATTAACCATGGATATATGGGTTTATTTCTGAACTCTCAATTCTGTTCCACTGAGCTGCATGTCTGTCCTTATACCGGTAGCAACAGCCTTGATTACTATAATTTTGTAGTAAATTATGGTATCAGGAAGTGTGAGTCCTCCAGCTTTGTTCTTATTTTCCAAGATTACTTTGGTTATTTTGGATCACTTGCATTTCATATGACTTTTAGGATCAGCTTGTCAATTTCTGCAAAGAAAGAAAAACAGGATTTTAAGAGTCAAAATTTGGGGAATATCGCCATCTTAACAATATTAAATCTTCCAATACATAAACACAATAAATAAATAAATGTCCTTCCATTTATTTCGGTATTTTCTTTCAATGATGTTTTACACTTTTCAGTGTTCAAATATTTCACTTATTTTCTTGAATTTATTCCTATGTATTTTATTAGTTTGATACTATTGTGTGTGGAACTGTTTTCTTATTTAACTTTTGGATTGTTCCTTTCTAGTTTATAGAAACACAATTGTCTTTTGTATATTGATTTTATACCCACAACCTTGCTGAACTTGTGTATTTGCTCTAATTGCTTTTAGGGATTCATTAGCATTTTTTACATTCATGATCACGTTTTCCACAAATAAAGAGAGTTTTACTTTCTCCTTTCCAATCTGGAGGTCTTTTATTTCATTTTATTGCCAAAATGTGCTGGCTAGAACCTCCAGTAAAATGTCGACTAGAAATGGCAATAATAGATTTAAGTGGCAATAATTGTCTTGTTCCTGATGTTAGAGGGAAAGCTTTTAGTCTTTTACCATTAAGTAAGATGCTAGTTCTGAATTTTCATAGAGGTTCTTTATCAGGTGAGAAAAGTCCCCTTCTATTTCTCATATTTTGAGGGGTATTCTCATAAAAAGGTGTCTGCTTTTGTCAAATGCTTTCTCTGTGTCTATTAAGATGATTATGTGGTTTTATCTTTTTCTTTGGTTTATATGGCCTATTACAGTGATTGATTTTCATATGTTGAAACAACCTTGTATTGCCAGGATAAATCCACTTGGTCATGGTGTATAATCATTTTTATATATTGCTGGATTTGGTTTGATAGTATTTTATTGAGGATTTCTGCATCTATATTCATGAGAGATACTGGTCTCTAGTTTTCTTTGCTTGTGATGTCTTTATATGGTTTCAGTACCAGGAAAATACTACAAATATTCATTCTAAGTAATGAATGTATAATAATGAATAAATAATACTCATAGAATGAAATGAGATGTGTTCTCTTCCAGTTTTTTTGAAGAATAGAAATCAATTTTTAAAAGAAGATGGAATTGATGTACTTTTTTGTATTCCTTCTGCTAAGTACAGCTAGAAGCCCTGGACAGTATATTTAAAATAAACATAAGAATATTCTGAGACAGACTTGCTAGGGATCTCAGTATCCAAGGAATAACATAGTGGTGAGTTCCCTGGGGTTGTTTTTTATTTTTTGTTTGTTTGCCTCAAACATCTCACATTTGGGGCCGAAAACCTGGAAATGCCAATGGACTCAGACAAAATAACCCAAACAAAAGCTTGCCCTCTCTAGATAAAAGATCAGGAAAGGTGTGGTCTATGAAGACAAAAAACTTTAGACAATAACTGCTCTATTCCAGCCAAAGCCACAGAAAAAACTGTGGCCCCAGCCTCACCCACATCATCAAAGGCCAAGGGAGGAGCCTAGACTTCTACTTTCATGAAGCTGTAACTGCCTTCAGGGTAGTGTCAGAGAAGGTCAAGTATGGAGTTACACTTTTATCGTCTCAAGGCAGTAACAAAAACGCCCCACCATGATGTCAGTGGAGAAGTGTTAGAATTATCTGACAGGATTTTAAAGCAGCCATCGTGAAAATGCTTTAGCAAGCAATTAACAAAATTCTTGAAACAAATGAAAAAATAGAAAGTTTCAGCAAAGAAATATAGAATATAAAGAAGAATCAAATAAATATTTTTAAACTAAAGAATAAATAACCGATATAAAAAACCCAAACAGTTGATTTCAGCAGCAGAATGGAGAGGAGAGAGAAAAGAATCTGTGAACTTGAAGACAGAATGATAGATATTACCTAATCTGAATGAAAGAGGGAAAACAAACTGAAAAAATGATCAGAGCATGAAAGATCTGTGGAAATATAAAAAAAGATCTAACTATTTTATCAGTAGTATCTAGGAAAGAGAGAAGAAATGGGGCAGGACTGAAAAAGTACTCAAAGAAATAATGACTGTATGCTTCCCAAATGTAGCATAAATAAACAGATAAATAAGTACCCATCAAAATCCAAGCAAGATGTTCTGTATTTATAAAAAGATTATTCTAAATTTTATATGGAAATGCAAAGGAACTAGAATAGCTAGTTCTTTTTCTTTTGAAAAATAAGTGGTAAAAAAGATGTACCCAATTTCCAGACTTGTTATATAGCTATGTTAATTAAGACTTTGTATATTGGCAGAGGGATAGACACATATATCAATAAAACTGGAAACAGAAGCCAGAAATTAAGCCATTCAATGCAAAGAAAGATAGCCTTTTCAACAAACAGTGCTGGAGCAATTGGATATCCATAAGAAAACAAAAAACAAAAAACTTTAAACCTCACAGCTACCACAAAAGTAACTGAAAATGGATCATGGACCTAAATGTAAATTTTTAAAATGTGAAAATTTTAGAAAAAAATCATGAGAAATCTTCAGGACCTAGGGCTAGGCAAAGAGGTCTTGAACTTGACACCAAAAGCATGATCCATAAAAGGAAAACTTGATTAACTACACTTCATCAAAACTGAACTTTAGCAAAACTTTGTTCTGCAAAAGGTCCTGTTAAAATGATGAAAAAACAACTACACACTGGGAGAAAATATTTCCAGACCACATATCCAGCAAATGATTAGCATTTACAATATATAAAGAACTCTCAAAGCAATAGTAAAAATAGAAACAATCCAATTAGGAAATGGGCAAGAGACATGAACAGACATTTCACTCAAGAGGATATACAGATAGCAAATAACCACATAAAAAGATATTCAATATTAGTAACCATTAGCAAAATGCAAACTAAAACCACCATAAAATATCACTACACACCTATCACAGCAACTAAAATTAAGAATAATAACAACACAAAATGCCATCAAGGATGTAGAGAAGCTGTATTACTCACTTACTGCTCATGAGAATGCAAAATGTTACAGCCACTCTGGAAAACATTTTAGCAGTTTTTTAAAAAGTTAATATGCAACTACCACATGACCCAGCAATTGCACTCCTGGGTATTTAACCCAGAGAAATGAAAACTATGTTCACACAAAAACCTGTACACACATGTTTATAGCAGCTTTATTCATAATAGTGAAAAACTGGAAACAACCCAGATGTCTTTCAATGGGTGATGGTTAAACAAACTGTGATACATCCATACTGTGGAATATTACTCAGCAGTAAGAAGAAATGAACCATTGACATACACAGCAACTTGGATGAATCTCCAGAGAATTATGAGTAAAAAATATCCAATTTCAAAAAGCTACATACCATGTAATTCCATATATTACACTCTTTAAATGATAAAATCATAAAAATGAAAAAGAGATTAGTGATAGCCAGAGGTTGAGGTTGGGGGAAGGGTGTAGTAGGAAAGCTGTGGCTATAAAAGGACAAAATAAGGAATCCCTTTGGTGATGAAACTATTCTGTATTTTACTGTGTTGATATGAATATCTTGGTGTGATAATGTGCTTTAGTTTTGCAAAATGTTACAATTGAGGGAAACCACAAAGAGTATATGAGAGCTCTCTGTTTCTAATAACTACATGTGAATTTACAATGTTCTCAAAACAAGAAGTTTAATTAAAAACTTCCAACTGCTTTCATTAGGCCAATATAACTTTGATACCAAAATTGGACAGGAACAACCTAAAAAAGAAAATCACTGGCACATTGAACACATGACTATGTATTAACAAACTTAATCCAGTAGTGTATAAAGGAGATATTACATCCCCCAAAATTGGGTTTATCTTATCTGGTATGTTCACACAATGAAATATTATATTGTAGTGAAAATGAACTATAGCTACCTGAAACAATGCATGTGTACGTATTTTTTAAAGCAGGCAATCAATAACCCCCAAATTCAATATGCTGGGAAGGAGGCAGGGCAATGGAACAGAGAAAAGCTCATTGGTAGATGTAGGTCATTAATAAGGTTCTAGTTCTTTAACTGGTGGTGAGTTTATAGGTGTTCATAACATTATTTGAAGTATTTTAAAATAAATAACATAAAAGTGGTTTATGGGTAAATTAAAGATAACTGTCTAACATGAAACAGGCTGATGACTCACCAATATTGCAGCCCTGAGGTCCATTTGGGAAAAATAAATTCTGACGAACACATTCTCTTGGCTAAGCCAGCTTACATATTTGCAGTACAGCCAGCTTTCAGAGACATTTCTGGTTTTCTGACAAATTCATTTTTAAAAGATGAGAATTTTAAGCAATTTATGACTTTTTAGAAAAGTCACAATTTTATGTCCTCCACCCCCATTGAACACTCTGAGAAAGTGACAGTTTCTGAGGTGAGGTATCTTGGTAAAAGATCCAGTGGATGCTGGTCTTTTCCTGGGTGTACTAACAGTCTTGGTGTGAGGCATTCCTCTTCTCAGCTTTGCCTTTCCAGATTTACTCCATCTGTGCACATGGCCAAGCATTTTTTTGTGTGTAATTGATACAGTGCTTGCGAAATACCTCATACATCTTGTTGAGAATGTCTTCACCAGTTATTTTGCCAAAAGTCCTTTTCAAATTAACACCTTCAAGGACAACATAACTATAAATATGGTAATCTATGACCAATAGTACAAGTATATTATTCATGCCCACACCTTCAGCTATCTGTAATGGAAGGAACAAGGTCAACTCCAATCTCCAGCCAGCTGTTTCAGTATGTCTGTTGAGCACATTAAAGTGTATCATAGAAAGTGTCACTTAATAATTGCCTCCTTTAAGCTAGGTAACTACTTTAGACCCAAAACAGATTCGAGGTTTCATCCAATGGTCTCCTTTTAGGTAAGTGGAACCTAGAGATAAGTGCTGCAACTGACTTTATTGGAAGCTTCAAAACACTTTAAAAAATGTTTATTTAATGCTGCTTCTCATTGGTCTAACCAACATCTGTCATATTCAGTTGCAGGTATTTTATTCTAAATTAACATTTTAAATTTTTATATTGTGTTGTCCAAATGGTTCTCTCGGTTTTTTCCGTAAGATGGTCTAGTATCACTTAGTTGTCTTTAACTTCATTCGAAATAATTTTGTTAGATTGTATGTGACAGCTGTCATATCAGCATGCATTTTTAAAAAGACATCAAAATCAGTGAATTTTTGTTTAGCCATTTTAATATTGAAGATGGAAGAAAAAAAGCAACATTTTCAGCATATCATGCTTTATTATTTCAAGACAGGTAAAAACGCAACCAAAACGCAAAAAACGATTTGTGCAGTGTATGGAGAAGGTGCTATGACTTATCGAACGTGTCAAAATGAAAACGTTCCGTTTTTAAGACAAATTGTCTTAAACAATTCCGTTTTTAAGACAAATTGTCTTAAAAACATCACCCATTGATGGGCGATGAAAATTGGATACTGTACTATAATGTGGAACAGAAGAGATCATGGGGCAAGTGAAATGAACCACCACCAACCACACCAAAGGCTGGTTTACATTCAAAGAAGGTGATGTTGTGTGTATGGTGGGGTCAGAAAGGAGTTCTCTATCATGAGCTCCTCCAGAAAACCAAACAATTAATTCCAACAAGTACTGCTCCCAATTAGACCAACTGAAAGCAGCACTCGACGAAAAGCATCCAGAATTAGTCAACAGAAAACGCATAATCTTCCATCAGGATAACGCAAGACTGCATGTTTCTTTGATGACCAGCCAAAAACTGTTACAGCTTGGCTGGGAAGTTCTGATTCACCTGCCATATTCACCAGACATTGCACCTTCGGATTTCCATTTATTTTGGTCTTTACAAAATTTTCTTAATGGAAAAAATTTCAATTCCCTGGAAGACTGTAAAAGGCACCTGGAACAGTTCTTTGCTCAAAAAAGATAAAAAGTTTTGGGAAGATGGAATTATGAAGTTGCCTGAAAAATGGTAGAAGGTAGTGGAACAAAAGGGTGAATACATTGTTCAATAAAGTTCTTGGTGAAAACGAAAAATGTGTTTTTTATTTTTACTTAAAAAAATGAAAGCTGTTTTGGCTCACCCAATATTATGGGTTTGATGCCATCAGTGCAATAGGTTCTTACACGGCTTAGTCTTTGCATCCCCACAAAAATGAAAAACTTTTGTATCAACTGCCACCATGGCCATTGATTCCCCAGGTGTGCTTCAGGGGTGCTTCTCATTTTCACTGTCAGATGAACAACGGGGAGCTCCTCTGATGATACCTGACCCAGTATGATCTTGGTCATTCCCTCTGTATTCAAACTAATGCCTCTAACTTCCTGCTTTTAGCCATAATTGTATGTTCCCATTTAAAAATATAATTTTGAAAGTTATTTCTCTTTTAGAAGATAAATATTGCCACAAATTTGTGAAAAAATAAAATTTTGGGGGATGGAGACCTTATGGTATTGGCAAAATCAGTGAATTGTTAACTAAATGGTTAATTGAAATCAAGGCAAAACATACTGATTTATGGTAGCTAATGGCTTTTTGGTCTAATTGTATGCTTAAAAATCATTTGTTGGTATGGTGAAAAGTGCATTAAGACAAACAAATAAGCAAAATTCAAACCCTAACTTGCCAGCCACCAGTATCTCTGGGAATGCTGATACTGTAGCACCTCCTCTCTGACAATACACAGCACGCTGCATGAGCCAAACTTCATTTGTCCTCATAGCTCTTTTGTTACTAGCAGGCTAAGAGCACTAGATTTCCTGAGATTTCAAAACAACCAAATTTTCCACTCACTTGCTCCCCTTGAATTGTCCAACATATATAAATTGCAGTATGCTGAATTTACCTGCACATTCATTTTACAAAATATTTCAATGTCATAAGAATCCAAATCTTCACTTCCTGAAATTGTCAGATAAAATTAATTCTCCAGGACTGTATACCACTTTCATCCTTCTGTTTTTAGCTACCCTCGACTGAATCAGTATGAGATATGCCAGATTAAAGAACCAGTGCTTACAAAAAGCACTTTGGAAATACAGATAAAATAGAAATTTCCAAAGAAAAATATTTTTAAAAGCTCTTAAAATCCTAAAGTTCAGCTCTTAAGACAAGTAACCTCACCTTATACTGTATATGTTATTGAATAAATTTTAAATTTATTTTTGATAAACAAATCATATTTTGAATGTACTAGAAATATCACCCTTTAAAACAATGGAATACTTTGGCATCCAAACCAATCACAGCACACTCTCACCGTATTAGTTATCTACTGCTGTGTAACAATATTACCAAAATTTGGTGGCTTAAAACAACACCATTTATAATTTCACAATTCCTGTGAGTCATGAGTCTAGACACAGCTTAGTTGAGTCTCCTGCTGCAGGGCCCCACAAAGGCTGCAACCAAGGTGTCACTGGGACCATGGTTTAATCAAAGAGTTAGACAGTTATGTATCCCTGAAATAACACAACTGAAATTCAACTGCTGTTCTTCCCTTATCAGCTGCTCTTTCTGCATCTTCCTCATTACAGTTGATTACAATTAGACCACAAATGTTGGAGTTATCTTTGACTCCCCACTTTCTCTTATACCCCTCATTCAATCTGTAACCAAATCCCGATGACTCCACCTTCAAAATGTACCCAGCAACTGATCACTTCTCACCACCTCCACTGCTTCTACCCTGATCTGAGCCACCAGCATCTCTCAGGGGGATTATTGCAGCAGTCTTCTAATTGATCTCCTAGAATCTATCCTTCAGTCTGTTCTTTACATAGAGGCCCCACAGTGATCCTGTTAAAATGTTAGTCATTTCTGCTCAGAATCTTCTAATATCTTTCCATCTCACTCAGGTTAAAAGCCAGTGTTCTCAACATGACTGACAATGCCCCACATTTTCTATCTCTCACTTCCGGGTTACAACTCTGACTTATGTCCTACAACTGCCCCCTTGCTCACTCTCCTTACTAGAGGACACTGGCCTTCTGGCCATTTCTTGACCCCACCACAGGCCTACTTCTACAGCAGGATTCTTGCATTGAATATTCCTCTGTCTGGAGTTCTCCTCCTCTCAGACAGACCATGGCTCTCCCCTCTCCTCTTCTGGATATTCTACAGAGGTTATTATCCACTTTCTCAGTGAGGTCTTTGTCTATTACCTTATTTAAAATTGCACCACTAATATCTGCCTGAAGTCTCTTCCCACCTCCCTGCTTTATTTATTTGCAGAGCATTTATCACCATCTGATAGCCCATATAGTTTATTTATCAATTTGTTTATCACCTGCCTTCCCCATTAGAATGTAAGCCTCATAAGGGAAGGATCTTAATTTTGTTCAGTAATGTTCTTCCAATACCTAAAACAGTATCTGGCTCATAGATGCATTTTGTTGAATGATGAGTAAACATAGAGCCCTATAGAACATGGTGAGGTATTTATATTCTTAACTAATTGAAATGGGAAGCCAAAGAAGGACTTTAATGAGATAAGGAAATGATAGTATTAGATTTATGCTTTAACAAGGTCACAATGGTTGCTATGTGGAGATTGATTTGAAGGGGTGAAGACTAGAAGGAAGTGCAGGAAACAGCTTTATTTCAGCCGGTCAGGTAAGAGAATAGTGACTTGACCTAGGATTGTAGCAATATGAATGGTGAGAAGTTATTGGATTCAGGCTATTTGTTGAAGTGATGCTCACCAGACTAGCTGATAGGTCAGACATTGGGCATGAAGAAAAGAATGGAATCAAAGATGACTCCTAGATTTTTGATGAAGGAGACTCATAGGGAGAAAGAGAACCTCCTGTGAAAAAACTGTGACAGAAGGAAAACCAGAAAACTGTGGAGCCTAAAGAAGAGGGTATTTTAAAGAAGACGAGTGTAATCGACTATATCAGCCAAGTCAAATTAGATATAGAGTAAAGGGAATAACAGAGATTTGACAGTGGAGTCTGTTAAGGTGGAACTTATTAGATACCTCATTAAATGAAATTTCAATGAAGTGGTTGTTGGGATCAACAGCTCTATTGGAATGAAATGAGACAGGGCTATGAAAAGATAAGATAGCTGACAGTCAAGTCTCACAAAAGCTTTTACTGTAAAATGAGCAGAAAAATGGGTAGTAGGTAGAGAAACACATGGATTCAAAGAAGTCTTTTTTTTTTAAATAGAAAATATGAAGGCATGTTTATCTACTGATAGAAATGATCAAGAAGAAAGGAAAGATATAATAATGTAGAAGATGGACTGTGGGGTAAATTGTAGAATAAAATTCTTGAGAATGGAAGGGTAAATGGGATCCAAAGTACAAATGGAGGAGTCAGCTTTAGATAGAAGCAGGATGCATCTTCCAGTGCAGTGGGTATGAAAGCAAAGCATGAGGGCACAGATGCTGGTGGGTTGCTGGACTATTTGGTGGCAAGATGCAGAATTTCTCATTTGAGTGCTTCTATTTTGAGAATTGAGAGAGAGGCTTAGAGACTTAGAGAGAGAGAAAAGAAAAACGTATGAAATAGTTGGATGGGGAAGGGATGCTAGGATTTTCTGGCAGCATTGAATATATTTATGAAATTTATGATAATAAATTAAAGCTTGGCCAATCAGCCTGGTTTCGTGGTTTTCTTCTGAAATATTTAGCTGCTCAGGTGCACGCACAGGGTAGGAAGATAGTTATTCAAAATCAGAACTGGAATTTTTCCAAGAAAAAAATTCCCGTTTTCTACTTGGAGGGAGAAAGAGACAGGGGAGAGACAACAGATGTCAGGAATTGATGTTGCTAAGCTGTGGTGTCTTACAGGGCATGATATGAAGTGAGGACGTGAGGAGAGAGATATGGGGAAAAGCGGTGGTGCCAATGGACTGGAGGCCCCCATGCTCGAGAGATGTCTGGGGATGGGATTCTAGAGGATCTGGGCAGAGTGGTTAAGTGGTAGCAGTCAGAGAGCAGGATGCTTTATATCAAAATAACTCACCTGAAGAGTCTATTAAAAATATAAATTCTTGGGCCAAACTTAGAGAATCTGATTATGTAGATCTGGGATGTTGACCTGACAACCTACAGTTTTCATAAGTGACCAAGGTGATTCTGAGAGAGTCTGTCCAATAAAGGACATATGGGAACCACTGAGAGGAAGTAAATATGAGAGTGCCCGTAAAAGGATATGATCACTTGGGTCTCAGGTGGTGAAGAAAGCGTTCCAAGAAGAGGGGAACAGGAGGGCATTGACACACTTACTGACTGGCTCACTTATTCCATGACAAACCCTAGTTGGCCAGCTTCTTTGGAAATAAGATCCTTGGTTATTGGAGCACACAAATTTCTTCAGGGCTGGAGAGAAAAAAATTCAGTACAATACCTGGAAAGGCTAAGAAAGTTGACCAAATTTCCATGGATGGGAAAATATTAAATCATTCATCTATGGTGGAGAGGACAATCACCACTGGAAAACCACTTAAAAGATACTGAACAGAAGCCAAAATATCTCAGGAGAGCACTGAAATTTTGTACAGTCTGAGATTCTGTTGACAGTTAAAGGCAAATGCTTTCCTCTCTATGAAGTAATTTCCTCCCTCTGTATTCAGATGTCATGAAACATTTACCAGACCTGTTTCTTCTGCCTTACTGGGCTTATTGTTGATGGTGAATGCCATTGAGAAAACAGAAGATAAGCAGCTTTTCACTCTCTGCCAGATGAAGTTGGGAAATATTTTTTTCTGACTCCAAGTATATACGTCAAACAAGCTGCCAGGTTATCAGAAGGGCCAGGTCAATTTAAGAAAATTGTGTGGTACAGAGTGCTGACTTAATAGTATCTAAAAGAGGAAAGCTGCATGCCAGCAGGGTTTGACAGAAATAAACAGGTGTTGTCACTGCAGGAAAGCATGAACCCTAGAGTTATCAGTATTGGCCACCTCAGGCTATTATGAATGGGTGTACAAAATTTTAGAGGGATTAAATAATATGAGAAACACATCAAAAAATGTGTGAGTCCCCAATTTTCCATAACTGCGTCTAGAACACAAATTTTTCCAATGATAATAGGGACTGGTTATAACAAGTGAGGTAGTAGAATGTGCTGAAGAAAGATTTTGTGAGTTTAATTCAGACTCTGTGACTTACTGGCTCTGTAGTATTGGTCAAATGATCTATTCACTGCATGTCTCCGGTTACTCATCTAAGGAAGGTTGACTGTCACAGTATTTAGTTCATAGGATTGTTTTAAAAAAGAAATGAGACAATCCATGACAGATCTTAGCACAGTTCCTGGCTCAGAGTAAATGTTCAGTAAATGCTAAGGATTACAAGATTATTATCCAGTTTAGTAACAATCCCACAGAGTAATCCCAAGCACATTACAGCAAATTGTGACATCAACATGTACATTTACAGGAGAAAAGAAGTGTAGGCAAATGCTATATCTAAGACTCTTTAAGGAAAATGTTTGTTTGAGCTGGACGACATCAAGACCAAGATGGAAGGGTAAATAACACACAATATAGGAAAGAGAAAGATTTTTTTAAGAAGAAATGAGAACAAAATGTACTGCAGACTTTTTGATCCAGCAAATGTCCATATCATTAACTGTATCTCAATGACTTAGAGTTCCCACAAAACAGGTGCCCATCTTACCATCTAATTCAATGCAGCAAGCACCTTCCCACTCGGCCTAAGTTACAGTCTCAAAAATTGCAGAGAACACAATAAAGAGGAAGATGTGGGTATAAATAAAAGAATGCAAAAGAATATAGTAGTCAAAAGCATACATAGTGGATTCTGGGTCATATTGATATTGGACAACTTAGCCTTTTTAGGTCTCCATTTTCTCATCTACAAAATGGGGCTAATAATAGTACTTATTTCTATATAATTTTTATAATGATTAAATTAGATGATAAATACAATGAATTTGTTACAGTGGTGGTTATTATTGTTAATAATGATAAAAGCACATTCCCTGCCTGCAAGTTAAGGCAAGTATAATTGGAGGATTAATGATAAAGAGAACTAGCACACAGATGACTACAACATTAATTCATTTAACAAACATTATTGTGCTAGGAGTTGATGATATGATGGTAAATAAAACAAGTCCTTGAGGTAGTTTTAAGTCTATCAAGAAAGATAGATAAATTAATAGGACAATGTGGTAGATGCTATGGTAGGGGCTGGAATGGGGTGCTATGGGAGCATTTAAGAGAAGACTCTAACAAGATATTAGGGAAGTCTAAATTATGATCAAATTAAAGCTGGGAAACATGAGAGAGAAAGAGAAGTCACCCACTGGGGTCTGAAACATATTAAATCTTTAAAACAAGGAAAGAAAAAGCTTTTATGTAATGATCAGAAATTAATGGACATTCAACAATCATTTCTAGTGAAACATTTTAATAAATTGGCCCTGGAATGATATTATTATCTCTTGATAAAGAAAATCTATTTCCAAACAAGAGATAACATCATAATTAGCAATATAAGATTAAGGTAAACCTATTAAAATGAGAAGGAAAGCAAAGATGTCCACCATCACCTTCCTCTAGAAGTTCTCTCCAAGGTCACAAGGCATGAAACAGAGAAGAGAAAATGGTAAATTTTTATTATTTGCAGAGATGATATGTTATTTATCTGGAAAACTCAGAAGTAGAGCAGAAAAATTACCGAATTTGATGTGATCTGTAAAGTGGCTGGATAAAAGACAAGCCTGCTACCCTGCCCATAGAAACCCACTTTCTCACTCTCCAAGATGAGCAATTCACATGTTTTCCTTTCTCTTCAAATCTCCCAGGCCCTTCCCCTCACTTCCCAGCTGACGACTCGCCTCAGAGGTGTTCGAGAGCACAGAGGCTATCACATCTCAAGAGCCTCATATTCTCAACGAACCGGCAAGCCACCTTGTCTGTAGCCTCATATTCTGTCTTTGTTCCTGTCCCAGAGGAGTAAACATCCTATTCCTTTCCAGGCCAACTCCCCGACGTGTGCTCAGCACACACACCTCCATCTGCCCCAGGACGCTGCTCTGACAAACATCCCCCTCTCACTCCTGCCCCATAGGGGTCTTCTTGTAACCAGATCGCTCTTACCTTCACATCACCCATCTTTAAAGAAAAAGCCCTCTATGCACCCTATTTCCCCCTCTAGCTACCACTCTTACTTTTCTGCTCCCTTTGAGAAGGAAACTCCTTGAAATTGTTGATGACGCTTGTATTCTTCACCTTCTAATATCTCCTCAGCCCACCCCAACTCTCTGACTGAACTTTGCATGTCACCCAAGAGCTCCACACAAACAAAACCCCAGGTCAGTCAGTTCTCTGTGGTCAGCTCACTGGCTCTCTCCTCAGCATCCCAGCTGACGACTCACGCCTCGTTGAACATGGAGCACATTGAACCTCCCGTGACCTCCTCTCCCTGTTTTCTTCCCAACTCACTGGTTGCTGACTCCACTGTCTCTTTTGCTGAGTACTCTCTTCCTGACTTCTCTACTCATGTTCCCTTTGTCATTTAGTTTTAAATACTTCAATGTGGCATTGAATCCTGAAGGGACAGGACTAGGATGAGGCAAGGGAGGCACTGTAACGGATATCAAAAAAACTCAGTAATAACAATAAATAATATTTTAATGTAATATTTATTAAAAACAAAATTAATGTCCCCCCAGGTGCATCGTGAATAAAATATCAACACCGATTGCTAAATAAAGACCAATCTGTATTCCTGATTTTTCCTTCAGCCTCAGGCCCCAACATGTCTCAGCTCTGCACTGCGCTCTGTCTGACCTCTATCTCAGTTACAGAATTGTGCATCCAACTCTCTTAGTCTGTTAGGGCTGCTATAACAAATTGCCACAGACCGGGTAGTTTAAAAACAATAGAAATTTATTTCTCACAGTTCTGGAGGCTGGGAAGTCCAAGCTCAGGGTGCCAGAATGGTCAGGTTCTGGTGATGGCCTGCTGAAACATTCAGACTCTAGCGCCAACTGTCCATTAGACATCTTCACTTTCAAACTTAAATGCCATTTCACAATTAACATGTCAAAAACAGCTGCTGATTCTCCACTACAATCACTATTCCCCCATCCCACCCCAACACAAGCACACATACAAATTCAAGTCTTCTAGTCTTTCCTGTCTCAGAGAATGACAACATCATTCACTCAGACAAAAAACTGAAACCAGAATCCTCCTCGATTTCACTTTTCCTTCACATCCCACAACAATCTATCAGCAAGTGATGTCAACAACAATTCCAAAATTTATCTTGAATCCACTTCTCACATCTCCATCACTATAAACTCAAGTCCCCATCATTTCCACTCTCAGACACCTGCAATAACATCCTAATGTATTCCTGCTCCTGCTCCTGCCCACCTCACATAGAAGCCAGAATGACATGCTTAAAGGGCCACTCCCATGCATAAAATACAAATGGCTTCCCACGCAATTAGAAATAAAACCCAAACCCTGGCCTCATCTTCCACTACCCTGTTCACCACAGTCCAGCAATAATAGTCTTTCTTCTTTGCATTAAACAAGAAAGAGCAGCCTGCCTCATGGCATTTGCTCTTGCTGTTTCTTCTCCCTGGAATGCTTATCCCCACATGTCCTCACGGCCCACTCCCTACTCATCCAGATCTCTGCTTAAAGGTCATCTAAGATAGGCCTTCCTTCATCTTTCTTTTTAAAATAACACCCCACTTTCTCTCCCTACGACTTTATTTTCTCATTTTCTTTCATAGCACTGATCACCACCTGATATATTATACGCTTACTTTTATATTTGGTAATCCTCTATCTCCCCTGTCAATTGTCTGAGGTCGGGGACTTTGTTGTATGTACTGTTGTGGCTCTGGGGCATATAAGAGTGACTGTCAGACTTCCCTGGTGGCGCAGTGGTTGAGAATCTGCCTGCCAATGCAGGGGACACGGGTTCGAGCCCTGGTCCGGGAAGATCCCACATGCCGCGGAGCAACTAAGCCCGTTGTGCCACAACTGCTGAGCCTGCGCTCTAGAGTCTGCGAGCCACAACTACTGAGCCTGCGTGCCACAACTACGGAAGCCCATGTGCCTAGAGCCTGTGCTCTGCAACAAGAGAAGGCACAGCAATGAGAAGCCCATGTAACACAACGGATAGCAGCTCCCACTCACCTCAACTAGAGAAAGCCTGCGGGCAGCAGCAAAGACCCAATGCAGCCAAAAATAAATAAATTAATTAATTAATTTAAAAAAAAAGGATACCTAGAATTCACACAAAAAAGACTTTAGAAAAAAAAACAGTAACTGTCACATGCATGAATATG
This sequence comes from Balaenoptera acutorostrata, assembly GCF_949987535.1. Lineage (NCBI taxonomy): Eukaryota > Metazoa > Chordata > Mammalia > Artiodactyla > Balaenopteridae > Balaenoptera > Balaenoptera acutorostrata. Next base: position 172,027,450 of record NC_080064.1, on the reverse strand, counting down.
AAAAATGGATTTAAAATGATATGTTTATTAAAGCTATTTGTAACAATATAAAGTTAAAAACAAGTTAAACAAAAGTTTGTTTAAATCTCAGTCTAAGTGGGATAAATGTTTAAAAATATAGATTAGTATAAACAAGTACATATGATTTAAGTATTTAAAAGGCATAAAATAGATTAAAAATCAATTTAACTATGGCTATCTTTTAATAAGGGAATTTAAAGATGATCACTTTCTCTTCTTTCCATTTTCATGTATTCTCCTTTTTTCTTTATTACTTTTAGATCTTCTTTAGTGAATAATTTATCATTTTAAAGCTTTAGAATAGAAAATATTTCTGATAATGAATAATATCAGTAAAACTTTGAAAGCCTAATAATTTATGGATAACTGAGCAGAACTAGCTAGATAATATGAAACAAATCTATAATTTATAGTCACTTGAGTTATGTATTTTTTACATTTTTTTAAGTTTTTATTTTATATTGGGGTATAGTTGATTAACAATGTTGTGATAATTTCAGGTGTACAGCAAAGTGATTCAGTTATACATGTACATGTATCTATTTTTTTTCAAATTCTTTTCCCATTTAGGTTGTTACATAATACTGAGCAGAGTTCCCTGTGCTATACAGTAGATCCTTGCTGGTTATCTACTTTAAATATAGCAGTGTGTACATGTCAGTCCCAAACTCCCTAACTATCCCTTCCCCTCCCCACCTTGGTAATTGAGGTATGTATTTTTAGTCAGTCAAAACAGGAAATGAATTAGGCTAGTGACTGAAGAAGGTGACAGTGTAAGAAGACAGTACAAACTTTGCTCAATGCCACAATTTTCATGCTCTGTCTGAGAGAGAAAAAGGCAGGAACAATGGATTAGTATCAGGAGCAAAATGTTTCTCCCAAGAAATGCCCCATATGGAGTTGCCAGATAAATTTAGAATAGCTAGATAAATTTAACTTTCATACAAATAACAAATAATTATTTGTTATATGTATGTCCCAAATATTACTTGAGTTGTACTTTAAAATTGTTTGGTTGTTTATCAGAAATTCACATTTAATAGGAATTCTATATTTTTATTTGTTAACTATTAGAGGAGTGGGAGGAGAATATAATGCCAGAAACCAGAGCTTCCCATTCCCCACAAATCCTTCCTATATTGGGATCAGGAAGAGATATAGCAGAGACTTATTTTTTAAAAAATTGAACACCCACTCTGTGTTGACCTTGTGCTATGGATAACATGGGGAGTATGAAAAGCATGGTCCTGCCTTCAAGGAGCTTGTTGTCTAAGCAAGAGACATAGGCTCTAGAGTTCAATCATGAAGTCAAATTTGCACTGCACCCCTTACTGTCTATGTGATCGTGGGTAAATTATGGACCATGGAAGTACCGTTCTGTACTTCAGTTTCCTCATATGTGAAATAAATAATAATAAATAGAACATATCTCATTTGTGTAGAATAAAAATGTAATTCACATAAAACATTTGGAACTGCACTCAATAAATGTTTATTATTATTTTTAAGTAAGCCAAAAATAATGCTTGTGATAAATGCTAAACTGGAAATGCACAGGTTTCTCGGATAGACAATTGTGGGGGAAGGAGCTGTTATGGATCACATAAACCTACAGATATTTTTAATTGGAGGAGTTTTTTAAAAATTACTATTAATTCAAAAGAGAGCAAGAAAGACCAAAGAGAAAAAGTGGAACTAATAGGAAACAAAAAATAAGATGATGAAAATCAAACCAAAATAGCTTTATTGAAATAATCCTGACTGGGCTATAAAACTCAGATATATCATGTTTAAAAGTGCCAACCCTAGAACATAAGACTGTATATACAAAGGTTCTAAATAAAATTATAGGAAAATAAATATCAGAACAAAGCCTACAGAGGAATGAACTAAAATCTTTCACAAGGATGCAATAATCAAAATCCAGAATATGGGAAAGTGTATAGGACAAACAAGACAGTTTTCAATAAATAAAATCCATGGAAAAAAAGGGAGAAGTTGGGAGCAGACATCTTAGATTAAAAGAGACATGAGAGACATATTAAGCTATTGCAATAAAAGGATCTTGTTTGGATTTAAGTTCAAACTAAGCATTTAAAAAGATGAGACAACAAGGGATATTTGAACAATGATGGATATTTGATGATGTTAAGAAATTAATTTTAATTTTTAAGTGTAATAATGATATTGTTATGTCTTTAAAAGTGTCATGTTGTTTTTCTGTTTTTTTTTTTGTTTTTAATTTTATTGAAGTATAGTTGATTTACAATGTTGTGTTAATTTCTTTTGTACAGCAAAGTGACTTAGTTGTACATATATATATATATTATTTTTCATATTCTTTCCCATTATGGTTTGTCACAGGATATTGAATATAGTTCCCTGTGCTATACAGTAGGACCTTGTTGTTTATCCATCCTATATATAATAGTTTACTCTGCTAATCCAAAACTCCCAATCCTTCCCTCCCCTACCCCCCTTGGCAACCACAAGTTTGTTCTCTATATTTGTGAGTCGTTTTTGTTTTGTAGATATGTTGATTTGTATCATACTTTAGATTCCACATGTAAATGATATCATGTGGTACTTGTCTTTCTCTTTCTGACTCACTTCACTTAGTATGAGAATCTCTAAGTCCATCCATGTTGCTGCAAATGGCATTATTTCATTCTTTTTGATAGTGGAGTAATATTCCATTATGTGTGTGTGTGTGTGTGTATATATATATATATATATATACGTATATATATATATATATATATATATATACGTATATACATATATATATATATATATATATATACGTATATATATATATATGTATGACATCTTCGTTATCCATTCATCTGTTGATGGACATTTAGGTTGTTTCCATGTCTTGGCTGTTGTAAATAATGCTGCTATGAACATAGAGGTGCATGTATCTTGTTGAATTATAGTTTTGTCTGGATATATACCCAGGGGTGGGATTGCTGCATCATATGATAATTCTGTTTTTAGTTTTCTGAGGAACCTCCATACTGTTTTCCATAGTGGCTGCACCAATTTACATTCCCACCAACAGTGTAAAACGGTTCCCTTTTCTTCACACTCTCTCCAGCATTTGTTAATAATGGCCTTTCTGACTGGTGTGAGATGGTACCTCATTGTAGTTTTGACTTGCATTTCTCTAATAATTAGCGACATTGAACATCTTTTCATGTGCCTACTGGCCATCCATATGTCTTCTTTGGATAAATGTTTACTTAGGTCTTCTGCCCATTTTTCGACTGGGTTGTTTGTTTTTTTGTTGTTGAGTTGTGTGTGCTGCTTGTATATTTTGGAAATTAAAGCCTTGTTGGTCGCATCATTTGAAAATATTTTCTCCCACTCCATAGGTTGTCTTTTGGTTTTGTTTTTGGCTTCTTTGCTGTGCTAAAGCTTGTAAGTTTGATTAGGTCCCATTTTTTAATTTTTATTTCTATTGCCTTGGGAGACTGACCTAAGAAAACATTTTTATGATTTATGTTAGAGAGTGTTTTGCCTATGATCTTTTCTAGGAGTTTTATGGTGTTATGTTTTATATTTAAGTCTTTAAGCCACTTTGAGTTTATTTTTGTGCATGGTGTGAGGGTGTATTCTAACTTCATTGATTTACATGCAGCTGTCCAACTTTCCCAGCACCACTTGCTGAAGAGAGTGTCTTTGTCATTATTTTTAAAGAACACACATGGAATATTTACAAATGAAATGATAATATACCTGAGATTTACTTCAAAATAATCTAGGGGGAGGGAAGCATGACAGACGTAGATGGAGTTATAGATGAAACAATATTGACATGACTTAACTGTTGTTGGGTCTGGTTGATGGATGGATGAGATATATATTCAAATATATATAATGTAATATATATTTAAAAGTAAAAAAGAGAAAGATATGCCAAGGAAAAGAGAATTAAAGTAGCTATATTAGTATCAAATAAGATAGATATTAAGGCAAAAATCTTATTATAGATAGAGGTTCATGTGACAGAAGGATTAATTCCTCAGGAAACTATAATTATCCTACAATTTTATCCAATTAATAATATAGTTTCAAAGCTTTTAAAACAAAAATTGACAAAAATAGGAGAAACTGAAAAATTCACCCATCAAAGTGGGTAATTTTAACACAACTCTGATCAATAAAGGAAAGAAAAACATCAATACGTATATGAAAACACAATTACTGGTTTAATAAACATATATAGAATCCTTACTCAAAGAGGTGAATAATACACATTGTCTTCAAGCATACATATAACTTTTAGGAACAGTATCTGCATACCAAGCTATAAAAGAAGTCTTAAGACATTTTTAAAAATTTGCATAATATAAACTAAATTCTCTGACCATAATATAATCAACTTAGAAATGAATAATCAAAGATAACTTTAAAGTTATCCCATACATTTTGACAGTTTTTAAATGTACTTTTAAATCACTTTTATAAGTCAAAGAAGAAGTCTGAGTAAAATTTCTAATTTTACAACTAAACCACATATAAAGACATGTGAGACGCAGATTATGAAATAATAGAAAATTTGTATTGGTCCCTGCCACCAGTTCCTGGCACAAAACTACTAAAACTCCTATAATTTCCTAAGTGACAAGAACACTATTAGCATCTTGTTCTAATATTAGCATTTTGTTCTAATATTTGGTCTTTGACCCTGGTTCCTGACACAAGGCTTTTGAAACCCTTGGAATCTCCTGGTGTTAGGGTGTCTTTTGTTCTAATGAAGCAACTCTGGGTGGGCTCCTGCATGGCTCCTGGATGAGAACTGGTCACCAGAAAGACCAAGCCATGATTAGAGGCTTGGAATTTTCAGGCTTCCTACCCCCTTTCTCATGAAAAGGGAGAAGAGCTGAAAATGGAGTCAATAATGGATCAGGCCTACATGATGAAGCCTCCACAAAATTCCAAAGGTTTGCAGAACTTCTATGTTGATAAACACATGGAAATGCTGGGAAAGTAATGTGCCCAGAGAGGGCTTGGAAGCCCCATGCCTCTTCCCACATACATGCCCTACATATCTCTCCCTTCTGGATGTTCATCTATATCTTTTATCATATCCTTTCAGAGTAAACTGGTAAATGTAAGGAAATGTTTCCTTGAGTTCTATGAGCTCCTCTAACAAATTCAAGAACCTGAAAAGGGCATCATGGAAACCTCCAATTTATAGCCAAGTCGTACAGAAGTTATGGATAACCTGGGGAACTACCACTTGTGATTGGCATCTGAAGTGAGGTGGGAGGCAGTCTTATGAGACACTACCTCCAGGTAAATAATGTTAGAATTGAGTTAAGTTGTGAGACGCTCGGCTGGTGTCACAGAGAATTTCTTAGTGTGGAGAAAACCCCCCACATGTGGTGACCAGAAATGTCAGAAGTGAAGTGTTCTGTGTGAGTGTAGTAGTAACACAAAAGTAAAGCAGACACACAGGTGAAAGACTGAGTTTGCACCAGTAAGGAGGAACTGAGTTTTTCTAAGAGGGAAAAAAACTGGGGAGATTTTTCCTTTTACACAGATAAGGCATTACACAGAAACGTATAGCTTTACAAGCTCATAACAGAGAAGGAGAAAGGCTGAAAATTCGTGAGCATTCATCTTAAAATATTAGGGAATAACCCAAGAACCTGGAAGAAATGAAGGAATTACTAAGGATAAGAGCAGACCCTATGAAATAGAAAATAAAAATAAAACAAAAAGAAGGAACAAAACTAAATTTGATGACTAATAAAATCGCTAAATCTGTAGCGAAAAGGAAAAATAAAAAAGGAAGAAGGCACAGTAACAATTCTAGGCGTGGAAGGGGAGATACAGTATAGAGCTAGTTCTAACTATTTTAGCCATAAGAATTTGCAGCAAGCAGTTTTGCCACAAAACTAATTGGCTGTAAGGACATTTGCCATAAAAGATAAAATGACTGGTTGATTGACAGTTTTGGTTTCATAACTAGAAAATGATAACCTATCAGTGTTTGAAAATTCTTTGGTGAGCATGGTCATCTCCACCCCTTGAAACCAAGCTAGGCAAATATAAAAGAAGCAGCTAATAATTCATAATAGCCTTTAAGGGCATTCATGATCGATTCTTTGGCTAATTTAGATACAATAGCTTGTTTTCTCCTGCCATCTTTCCCAAATTTATCATGTAATAATTAGAAGTTGAAGACAAAAGAAATCAATTTCTTCCTATCCTCCCCCAAAGAAATGGTTGCCTGATTACTAACAAGTATAAGTTTCTTGAAAAGGGTGAAATTTTTTTTCTACTTGATAGTGGAGAACATGATGGAGAAAGAATTTTGGTATTTGGCATAGAATCTGGCTTAGATGATTTGGTAAAATACAAGGACTGTGGTGTATGTAATGGAGCATTTCAACGTAGTCCAGATATGTACTGCCAGTTACATAATGTTATATGTATTGATAAGAAACAGCAGCATCTCTCATCTGTTCGTTTTACTTCCAGGGAAATCTGAAGAGTTTTTCAGCAGATTTTTTTATATAGCATCTGACATTAGATCCTGAATCCTAATGATCATCTTCGGAAAGGGAAATATTATTGATTTCTCTAACATATATAAGGATACAACTGTAAGCATGAATCTACAAACATGTTTAATGTGTTCAGACAGTTTTTGAATTTTCATTTTTTACAATGAAATCTCTTTAAAATTTTAAAATTAATTTTTCATGTTTCATTATGTCCTTTTAAATGTCTCTCTTTTATTTTATTTTATTTTCATGATTTTATCTTTTATGGTAAAATTGTCTTATGGCCAAGTTGTTGTGCAGCAAAACTAAATTCTATCAAATAGTTGATAAAGAGATAGTCCCAGTATTTCAGAAACTCTGCCTTAGGATTGAAAAAGAGGGAGTAATACGCAACTCACTTTATAAGGCTAGAAAACTTTCACCAAAAAATCATGCATACAACACACACACACACCATATATACATACAAAGTACTTGGGGCTTCCTCACAAGGTCAAGGAATGCTAAAGACCCTAGGAGAAGTACTCTCAGGCCACAAGCAGCCTAAGCTCTTTACCCTAATGTGGCGTAGAAATACTCCATTTTCTCTGAGTCCTTGTATAACAGCTCTACAAATCAACATGGATAAATCTTGAAAACATAGTGTTGAGGGTAAAAAAAGTAAGTTGCTGAAGATTAGAAACAGCTTGATGTAGTTTACATGAAGTTCAAAACCAGACAAAAGTAAATGATGCTATTTGGTATAATTACATGTGTGTTAAAATATAAAAAAATAAAAGTAAACAGTTAACCTAGAGTTCACTAGACAGATAGTCCTAGAAAGGCAGAGAAAGAGATACATTTATGTAGAACAAGGAAAAGACCCTCCACAGTATTGATAATGTTGTAGTTCAAGTTGGGTGATAAGAATTCAACTCTTTGTTAAATCATAATGTTTTATAATTGGGATATTTATTATATTCCATGCTGATTACTTTCTGGGTGTAACTTACATATAGTACAATACACAAATCTCAAATCTTAAGTTTACACATTGGCAAATTTTCACTTGTGTATATATCCATACCACATCTTTTTTCATCAAATATTTCATAATACAATGAAAAGAAGATTGATTCTGAAGTTAGTCTGTAATTTGGACTTTCTTTTTACTATGTTCATTAACAGTAAATCCACTGACACTTAATTCTTTGCACTAAGGATGTGGCTGCTCTAAAAAGAAACCCAATATTTATGTTAAAATTCCAGCATCACTTGAGAATTATGAGCTCAAAGTGACTTTCTCTGAAAGGAAAACTTTTTCATCGTAAAATAAAATTTGTCTACAAAAGACATCTTTTTATAAATGACCTTGCTCCAAGATTGACATGAAGGGAGTTATAACAAGGCTACACAGCGGCCCACATAAGGAAGATCACTCAAGAAGTAGAACCCAGTGGATTTTACAAGGACTACTGAGTTTCAATTTCCTCGTACATGCTTCACACACCCTCTGTGGATGGGCAGGCAGGCTTTCTAAATCTCACCCATTCTTAGTCAAGCACGCAATCATTTAAAAAGATTACCTACCATTTAAAATATACTGAATTTAGCATAAACCTAATTTAAAATATTTTAATCTGTGTATTTCTTGAGGAAAAGTTAACTAAAATTTACCCCAACTCTTCCATTCACATTAAACCTGGATTGCATAATTATCATCATGCTGCCATTAGCCAGAAAAACAGGCCATAACCCAAGCAATCTGACAGCCCACAAGACTTGGAGAAAGGCACGAATGGCCAATGTAGAGTTTCTTGGCAGCTATGGAAGCCATGCAATGTACAGAATCAGTGGGAGGAAAGAGTAAGTTATTCATTTTTCCAGAGAAATGGTTGCCTCATATGTCAATTGATTCTGCATATACATAAGCCCATCCAACCTTGGACATTTTTATCATGGAGAAAAATATGTTTTTGTCCAAATGCAGAAGGATGAAGCGTGTTTTCCTTATTTTACCACGTTGAAATGAGGGCAGACCTCCTGGGGGCTTTAAGATCACGGACTGTTCCTATCTTTAATTCAGAGAATTTTTATAAATGGTATCTTCCTATGAAATAAAGCTGTTTAATATGTTTACATTACAATGTACAAATACCTTGAGTTCAAGCTCATATTTCCTTGTATTTTCCACATGACATGGAAGACTACTTTTTACATAACATGTGCTTAATAAATATCTTGCTAATCCATTGGAAGATGGCAGTTGTAAAAGATGTCTGCTGAGAGATAAAACTCTGATCCCATTTTGTCTTAAGAAAACAAGGACAGGACAAAAGTGTTAGGAGGAAGAAAAGGAAGCTGATTTGTTTTGTCAGAAATGGGCATGATATCAGGCATTTTTTATTCCTTGTAATTAATTCATACAAATGCAATATGAGGTGGGTGTTATCCCATTTACCAGCATTGTTATGACTCTCAATCTTGCTCTAACTGACAAGTAAATAGATATTGAGGGAGGTAAAGTAAATTATTTGAGGCCACTTAATCACTGAATTCAAACCATGATTTTCTGGCTCCAAACCTCATGCCTTTGTTTTATTTTTTTTCCCACTAAAATGTTGCCTATTTATTGTCTATGTATATCAAATAGTCTGCATCAGACAACTAATCAAATTCTATTCTTCTCTGGTTTTACCTCGATTGGTTAAGAGCAAGAGATGGTATGGTTCTACTGTTGGGTTTTAGGATTTTTATTTTATGATAAATTCCCCCATACCCAACTATGTATAAGAACTTCACACAGCTCTAACCAGACAGGGTGCAAACACTTGATTGCAAGGCCTGCTCTGTCCCGGAGGGGTATCCTGGGAGGAGAGCACCTAGGTTTTGGATGGGGTTTGGTTCCTGGATGATAGATTTTGCCAAGATAAAGAGAACAGTTATTAAGACAGATGACTCATTTTATCTGCCTCTTTGCCAGGGTTGAAAATGATTGTTGGTCATTAATACATGAGTCAAAGCAGGGAAAGGACATTAACCCAGGTTCACAAAATCTCATCCATGAGAGTTGGTCTGCTTAGCAATGCATCTGGCATACATGAAGTTTTCAGAGATGGAAGAAAGTACTTGGAAGTAGTGAGTGGCCTAAGGAATTTGCTCCGAGATTAAGCTTCATGTGATTAGATCCAAGGAGAAGAGTCAGCCTGAAGCAGGTCAAATAAAGTCTCCTTACTTTAAAAGATGAGGATTGCTGGAAGCCTTACCCCTCCTTTCCTATCCTGATGTATAAAATTACAACATTAGAGTCTAATTTGTTTGTGTTGGAGTCTACCTTTCTCATTAGGTCTATTTTAAAATATCTTTTGAGAGACTCTACACTGAGTTTCTTATAATTAGGATGAGTTTGTCAGACCTTTTCGCCATTAGAGAGACAGTCCTCAATCTCAGAGCATAAAAGTGGAGAAAATGACTGGCAAAGGAATGACTGCAGGAGAATAACTGATTTCCCTGACTTTCCAATTTTATTTAGGGCAGGACCAAATAACAGGTCCTTGATTGTTGTTATTATTGTTGTTACCAATGAAGTTAATAGCCTAACAGAGCACTCCCCAATGTAATAGATAACAGCCGTGGAGTACAGAGGCAGTCTGGGGTAAGGCTGGCAAGAAATGTTTCTAGTGAAGCAGGCCTTTCAGCAGGCTCCCTGTAACCTTGGGAGCCAGGTCTAGTGGACCTCAAAAGTACCTCTGCTGCCAAGTGGAAGATTTGCATCCAGATACCATTAGCAAAGATTAATGATGGTTACACTACCTCTTATCTCCCATACCCTTGCAGCTGATTCTCTTCTTCAGAGGGTAATATGTTCTAATACAGCACTTGGAAAAATCTAAAGATCATAAAGGTGACCACAAATTAACTTTGGATATGCTTTCTGAAAATTGCATTTTTCAATAGCAGAATCACAGAATTTTAGAGCAGAAAAGAACCTCAGAGATTACCAGATCCAACTGTTCTTATTTTGCAAATGAGGTAACCAGCAAAATATTTTAGAACTGTACCAGCTTCATGATCTTTCAACAGAAACACACAATAACTTTTTTCATCCTGTTTTAAACTTCCTACAGAGAAAACAGTTAAGAAAGGTAAAAGTCCTGCATGTTATTAATCAGAAAAAAGGCATTGTGCCTCTAATCAGCATTTTATTTTGTATATGAAAAATCTTCATAAAAAGGACTATAATGTTAAACACTTGCTATTATTCTTAGGCATTTTACAGCACATTGGCATTCAGGCCACGTGTGTCTCTGTCTTTATATGGGTTACTCGAGTTGGTCTCTTGAATCATGCTGATTCAAGGTGAGAGATAGCATTACTTGTCTTTTGCTTCAGAAACCAAGAGCCTTATTGATAACAGTGAAAAAATCTCTATGTTGTCTTGTTCTGATCTCTGAATTGCTGCTACCAGTAAAAAAAAAGCACTTGAGATCTATATCTATATTGATATTGATATCTACATCTATCTCCACATACATAAATGTATGTGTTATGTAGATAAATACACACACACACACATATAAACCATAGCAAAGAGATGGAGATTTCTACATTAGCATGGTAGCAAATAAGCAATGCACAGTAGGACTGCTCACAACTTCCTATTTAAATACCAAAGAAGATCAAGGTAAGTGAAGAGTCAAGATGAAACTCTATGAAGAGTATGAGTCTAATTATATCCTAAAACATAACTTTATATATATCTGTGTGTGTATGTGTTTGCAATACATATACACATCAATGCTACAATCTTAATCATCATAAAATAGGCTATATATAATAATAATAACTTCAAACTTTCAGTGATTTAACACAATAAAGATTATTTCTCACCCACAAAAGTAATACAAAGATTGCTCAGCCTTCTTTTGTGGCTATATCACCTTGGACACATGGCCTCCAAGATTTCAGTAGTGGAGGAAGAACACACAGAAAGAGGCACACAGTTATAAACTGCCTTAGTCCAAAAGCAACCCATGTTGCTCCCACACATTGATCATTAGCTAGAACTGATCACATAGGACAGACTCAGTTGGAAGAAGACTTGGAAATGAAGGGGAGCACAGGGATATATGGTGAACCTTACTATCTCTGCCCCTAACCTTTTAATCACAAATCTGGAGGCTCAGAGGTTATGATTCACCCCCACTGACTACCTCTAATTCTGTATTCAGGAGTCCCACTAACCAATAAAACATGTAGGATTCATCTTGATATTGTGTAATGTATAAACTACATTATAAAGTAAATCATCACAGCATACCCTATATTTTAAAAGTGGAGGAAAGGGACAGGAAATAATTACAAAATTAGTTAATCTAGGATACATAAATGGCACAGCTAGAGATAAAGTATACATCAGTGTTATACCCTTATTTCTGCAGCTGTTCACAAGGCTGTAGTTGGTTTAATTGATTTTCTTTCTCTATTCTATGTTCTAAGTTCCTCAGCCAGCACCAAAAGAGGCCAGGTGTCTATACCTGGTAGGGAGACCCAACACTTAGTTCCCAGAATTTCAGAGACCCTTGATAGTCCTGTCTGTGTATTGCTATAAACTTCAACTAACCTTTCCTTGAGACATGGCAACACCAAGAATTGTCCCAGAGGATCACTTCTTCTCCTGACATGTTCTCCTTCCTGCCACAGTATAGGAATAACCCTGTTTCGCATTAGTAATTTGGATGAATCAGTGCATTAATATAGTAACCCTCTCTGTTCCATATTCATGATGTGGTATAAGGACCTCTAAATGGAAAGGTAGCAGTTTTTAACATTGAACTTATGGAATATTTGTGATAGCCCATAGGACAGCATTTACCCCTTAGAAACTAAGATCTCTAAACCAGCAGAGTTCCAAGTTGCAGAGGAAAAGAAAGTAAAGAAAGAAAGTGAGTGAGTAAGGCATCTCAAAAATAGTATAAGATGTCTCTATAATTTATTTTCAATTTTTGGTTGGGCAACGGTTGTATTCTGACTATGGAAGAAATCAGACAATATATTGGCCACCAAAATTGAGCATACTGCAACTTGGAGAACAGTTCCTCAACCTGAAAAATAGTCTCTTGGCCAGTGTCTACTGAGATTTCAATAAGTCATTCTATTTGCACTAAGGCCAGTTGCTTATAGGAAACAAATACATTGTGAGATTCATGAAGCCTGTGTGCATCAGCTCATTGCATTACTTATTTCTCTGTGAAATTAGTTCCATTGATTAGGGGACTTATGATTTAGTTCTGCTTGGGGTGTAGTGAACTGGAAATAATGTTTCCCTCATCCTTACAACAAAAACAAAACAAGAAGTCTGACAAACTATAAGTCATGACTTCTTAAATCCATCACAAATCAGAGTTTACCAACTAGTCTGATCTGTAAAGAAAGATAGGTGCCTTCAGGGAGAGACAGAACATGTGCACTTGCTTAGATGGGAAGACACAGCAGAAATCTGATAAGAAGAAGAAAGCTAGAATTGTAAACAAAACTAAAACTAGTGACAGACATTAAACCACAGATCCAAGAAGTTCAATGCACACAGAGATGCTAAAACACTACACACATCATATTCAAAGTGCTAAAAACAAAAGATAAAGAGAAATTCTTGAAGGCAGGCAAAGAAATAAGACATATTGCATAGAAAGTAACAAAGATAAGAATTACAACAGACCTTGTCCGAAAACATACAAATCACAAGACAATGGAGCAGTACCTTTAAAGTGCTAAAAGGGGAAAAAATAACCTGTTGACCCAGTATTCTACATGTAGAGAAAGTATCTTTCAAAAATAAAAGATAAATAAAGATATTTTTCTTCAGGCAAATAAAAATTGAGAAAGTTCATTGTCATCAGACCTTTACCACAAAAAAAGGTTAAAAGAATGTTAAAATGTTTATCCACTTGACAAATTCTTACTGAGCAAATATTGACCTACTATGAGTCAGGCATAATTGTAGGTTCTGAGAAAACAATGGTAAGCTGAACAAAGTTTGTGCTGTTAAGGAACTTACTTTCTGTTTGAGATTTTACCCAAAACCTGGCTCTGACCTTTGCATTGTTCAATGAACAAAGCACAAGTCTCCCTGGCATCTCAGGCCCTCAACCACAAGGCCCCAACTGCTTTCCTCATCTTTTTATCTCACAACCCCTCTTGATGTGTCTCAGAATATTTCCAGAGTGGAAAGTTCACTATTCCTGACATTTCTCACAATTCATAACAGCCTGCTTACTTGCCTTTTCCCAAGTTGTTTTATTTTCCCAGTAAGCATTTGTCGAGTGGATAATCAAAGGTCAGCATTTAAATTATTACTATTGTTGATGCTGTCATTTTGCAAGTTTCGAAGTTCCACGGAATGACCTCAGGAACTCCAATTTTAGCTATTTACAATGTGAGAAGTCATTGTTTAAAAGAGACCCCACTATCAAAAAATGATTTTAAAACCACCCATCTAGTTTATTTGCCTCCTTTTCCAGATGAGATGACTGAGGCCAAGGGAAGTAAAGGAACTTGCCTCAAGTCACCCACTCAATTGAGGAAAAACCAGGATAGAACCCAATTGTCCATCTTTCTAATCTTGAGTTCTTTCCACAACCCTCGCTGCAGTATGCCCAAAAGAATCTGTTGTACCCAAATTTCACTAGATGTAACTATGCAGACATTGTGACCCATGTGCGCTATTGGTGAAATGTATGTTGGTGCAGCCACTATGGAAAATAATGTGGAGTTTCCTCAAAAAATTAAAATTAGAACTACTATATAATTCAGCAATTTCATTACTAGGTATATATCGAAAGGAAATGAAATCTGTATCTTGAAGAGATATCTTCACCCACATGTTCATTGTAGCATTATTAACAATAGCCAAGACATGGAAATAACTCAAGTGTCCATTGACAGATGAATGGATAAAGATGTTATTATTCAGAGATTAAAAGAAGGAAATCCTTCCACTTGCCACAACATGGATGAATGTGGAGAACATTATATTAAGTGAAATAAGTCAAACAGAGAAAGACAAATACTGTATGGTATCACTTATATGTGGAAACTTAAAAAAAAAAAAAAAACTCATAAAAACAGAAAATAGAATGGTGGTTGCCAGACACTGGGATGTGAGGAAAATAAGATGTTGGTCAAAGGATACAAACTTTCAGTTATAAGATGAATAATTCTGGAGATCTAATATACTTCATGGTGACTGTAGTTTATAACACTGTCTTGTGTACTTGAAATTTGCTAGAGAGTAAATCTTAAGTGTTCATCATCACCACCGTAACAAGAAAAGAAACTATGTGAGTTGGTAGATGTGTTAACTTGATTGCTATAATCATTTTATAATGTATATCTACATCAAACCATCATGTCGTATACCTTAAATACATATAATTTTCTTAATTATATCTCAATAAATCTGGGGAAAAAATGAAAAAAGAGTAAAATGTTAAAATAAGTTCTTCAGGCAGATGATACTAGATAAAAATTTAAACTTATAGAAAACAGTGTGTCAGAAATGAAATAAATTAATTTAAAAATAAAATTTATTTTTCATACTTTTTGCTCCAAAATATAACTGTCTAAAGCAATAATAGTAGAAATATATTGTGTTTTTATCTAATTCAAAAAAACACATGCACCCCAATGTTCATAGCAGCACTGTTTACAAAAGTCAAAAAATGGAAACAACCCAAGTGTCCATCAACAGATGACTGGTTTAAGAAGATGTGATATAGATATAGATATAGATATGATGAATATTACTCAGCCATAAAAAAGAATAAAATATTGCCATTTGCAGCAATGTGGGTAGACCTAGAGAATATTATACTAAGTGAAGTAAGTCAGACAAAGAAAAACATTATATGATATCACTTTTATAAATGCTATCTAAAAAATAGTACAAATGAACTTATTTACGAAACAAAAACAGACTCACAGACATAGAAAACAGACTTATGGTTGTTTACCAAAGAGGAAGGGAGAGGGGGAAGGGAAAACAGACTTATGGTTGTTTACCAAAGAGGAAGGGAGAGGGAGAAGGGATAAATTAGTTGTATGGGATTAACAGATATAAACTACTATACATAAAATAGATAAGCAACAAGGGTTTACTGTATAGCACAGAGAACTATATTAAATATCTATAATAGTAATAGTCTACGAAGGAAAATAGTTTGAATATATACATAACTGAATCATTTCACTGTACACCTAAAACTAACACAATGTTGTAAACCAACTATACTTCAATAAAAAGAAATATATTGTGTTTTCAGACCATATACAAAAGCAAAGTGTATGATAAAGATAGTACAAAAGATAGGAGAGAGAAACTGGGAATCTGTTGATGTAGGATCCTTAAACTACATGTGAAACAGTACAGCAATATTTAAAGGTAGATTCTGATTGTAAATTGTAAGTTTTATGCCAAACTCTGAAAATAAATATTTTAACAAGAAGTATAACTAACACTTTATCTTATTTTAAATGTAATCATAAAGAATTCTCAATTAACCCAAGGAAAGGATAATATATATATATATATATATATATATATATATATATATATATATATATATATATATATATATATATATATATGATGGAACAAAAAATCTAGCAAGATGGTATATTTTATAATTCAACCATATAAATATATTAAGGATAAATAGTCTACACAAGCCAATTAAAAGACACTGATCAAAATACTGTCATATTGGATTTTTTTAAAAAGCATGACTCAACTATATGCTATTTACAAGAACCTCACTTAAGATTTAAAGACATAGATAGGGTGATTAACCAAGATGGTGGAGTAGAAGGACGTGCTCTCACTCCCTCTTGCGAGAGCACCAGAATCACAACTGACTGCCGGACAATCATTGACAGGAAGACCCTGGACTTCACCAAGGAGGATACCCCACGTCCAAGGACAGAGGAGAGGCCACAGTGAGACGGTAGGAGGGGTGCAATCAGAGTAAAGTCAAATCCCATAACTGCTGGGTGGGTGACTCACAGACTGGCGAACACTTATACCACAGAAGTCCACCCACTGGAGTGAAAGTTCTGAGCCCCACGTCAGGCTTTCCAACCTGGGGGTCCGGCAACGGGAGGAGGAATTCCTAGAGAGTCAGACTTTGAAGTCTAGTGGGAATTGATTGCAGGACTGTGACAGGACTGGGGGAAACAGAGACCCCACTCTTGGAGGGCACACACAAAGTAATGTGTGCATCGGGACCCAGGGGAAGGAGCAGTGACCCTGGGGGAGACTGAACCAGACGTACCTGCTGGTGTTGGGGGTCTCCTGCAGAGGCAGGTGGTGGCTCTGTTTCACCGTGGGGATAAGGACACTGGCAGCAGAGGTCCTGGGAAGTTCTCCTTGGCGTGAGCCCTCCCAGAGTCTGCCATTAACCCCACCAAAGAGCAGGGGTAGGCTCCAGTGTTGGGTTGCCTCAGGCAAAACAACCAACAGGGAGGGAACCCAGCCCCACCCATCAACAGTCAAGTGGATTAAGGTTTTACTGAGCTCTGACCGCCACAGCAACAGGGAGGGAACCCAACCCCACCCATCAACAGTCAAGTGGATTAAGGTTTTACTGAGCTCTGACCGCCACAGCAACAGTCAGCTCTACCCACCACCAGAGCCTCCCATCAAGCCTCTTAGATAGCCTCAACCACCAGAGGGCAGACAACAGAAGCAAGAAAAACTACAATCCTGCAGCCTGTGGACCAAAAACCACAGTTACAGAAAGACAGAGAAGATGAAAAGGCAGAGGGCTATGTACCAGATGAAGGAACAAGAAAAAACCCCAGAAAAACAACTAAATGAAGTGGAGATAGGCAACCTTCCAGAAAAAGAATTCAGAATAATGATAGTGAAGATGATCCAGGACCTCGGAATAAGAATGGAGGCAAAGATTGAGAAGATGCAAGAAATGATTAACAAAGACCTAGAAGAATTAAAGAACAAACAAACAGAGATGACCAATACAATAACTGAAATGAAAACTACACTAGAAGGAATCAATAGCAGAATAACTGAGGCAGAAGAACGGATAAGTGACCTGGAAGACAGAATGGTGGAATTCACGGCTGCGGAATAGACTAAAGAAAAAAGAATGAAAAGAAATGAAGACAGCCTAAGAGACCTCTGGGACAACATTAAACGCAACAACATTCGCATTATAGGGGTCCCAGAAGGAGAAGAGAGAGAGAAAGGACCAGAGAAAATATTTGAAGAGATTATAGTCGAAAACTTCCCTAATATGGGAAAGGAAATAGCCATCCAAGTCCAGGAAGCGCAGAGAGTCCCATACAGAATAAACCCAAGGAGAAACACGCTGAGACACATAGTAATCAAAGTGGCAAAAATTAAAGACAAAGAAAAATTACTGAAAGCAGCAAGGGAAAAACGACAAATAACATACAAGGGAACTCCCATAAGGTTAACAGCTGATTTCTCAGCAGAAACTCTGCAAGCCAGAAGGGAGTGGCATGATATACTTAAAGTGATGAAAGGGAAGAACCTACAACCAAGATTACTCTACCCAGCAAGGATCTCATTTAGATTTGATGGAGAAATCAAAAGCTTTACAGACAAGCAAAAGCTAAGAGAATTCAGCACCACCAAACCAGCTCTACAACAAATGCTAAAGGAACTTCTCTAAGTGGGAAACACAAGAGAAGAAAAGGACCTACAAAAACAAACCCAAAACAATTAAGAAAATGGTCATAGGAACATACATATCGATAATTACCTTAAACGTGAATGGATTAAATGCCCCAACCAAAAGACATAGACTGGCTGAATGGATACAAAAACAAGACCCATATATATGCTGTCTACAAGAGACCCACTTCAGACCTAGGGACACATACAGACTGAAAGTGAGGGGATGGAAAAAGATATTCCATGCAAATGGAAATCAAAAGAAAGCTGGAGTAGCTATACTCATATCAGATAAAATAGACTTGAAAATAAAGAATGTTACAAGAGACAAGGAAGGACACTACATAATGATCCAGGGATCAATCCAAGAAGAAGATATAACAATTATAAATATATATGCACCCAACATAGGAGCACCTCAATACATAAGGCAACTGCTAACAGCTATAAAAGAGGAAATCGACAGTAACACAGTAATAGTGGGGGACTTTAACACCTCACTTACACCAATGGACAGATCATCCAAAATGAAAATAAATAAGGAAACAGAAGCTTTAAATGACACAATAGACCAGATAGATTTAATTGATATATATAGGACATTCCATCCAAAAACGGCAGATTACACGTTCTTCTCAAGTGCGCACGGAACATTCTCCAGGATAGATCACATCTTGGGTCACAAATCAAGCCTCAGTAAATTTAAGAAAATTGAAATCATATCAAGCATCTTTTCTGACCACAACGCTATGAGATTAGAAATGAATTACAGGGAAAAAAACGTAAAAAAGACAAACACATGGAGGCTAAACAATACGTTACTCAATAACCAAGAGATCACTGAAGAAATCAAACAGGAAATAAAAAAATACCTAGAGACAAATGACAATGAAAACACGACGACCCAAAACTTATGGGATGCAGCAAAAGCGGTTCTAAGAGGGAAGTTTATAGCTATACAAGCCTACCTAAAGAAACAAGAAAAATCTCAAGTAAACAATCTAACCTTACACCTAAAGAAACTAGAGAAAGAAGAACAAACAAAACCCAAAGTTAGCAGAAGGAAAGAAATCATAAAGATCAGAGCAGAAATAAATGAAATAGAAACAAAGAAAACAATAGCAAAGATCAATAAAACTAAAAGTTGGTTCTTTGAGAAGATAAACAAAATTGATAAGCCATTAGCCAGACTCATCAAGAAAAAGAGGGAGAGGACTCAAATCAATAAAATCAGAAATGAAAAAGGAGAAGTTACAACAGACACCGCAGAAATACAAAACATCCTAAGAGACTACTACAAGCAACTTTATGCCAATAAAATGGACAACCTGGAAGAAATGGACAAATTCTTAGAAAGGTATAACCTTCCAAGACTGAATCAGGAAGAAACAGAAAATATGAACAGACCAATCACAAGTAATGAAATTGAAACTGTGATTAAAAATCTTCCAACAAACAAAAGTCCAGGACCAGATGGCTTCACAGGTGAATTCTATCAAACATTTAGAGAAGAGCTAACACCCATCCTTCTCAAACTCTTCCAAAAAATTGCAGAGGAAGGAACACTCCCAAACTCATTCTATGAGGCCACCATCACCCTGATACCAAAACCAGACAAAGACACTACAAAAAAAGAAAATTACAGACCAATATCACTGATGAATATACATGCAAAAATCCTCAACAAAATACTAGCAAACAGAATCCAACAACACATTAAAAGGATCATACACCACGATCAAGTGGGATTTATCCCAGGGATGCAAGGATTCTTCAATATACGCAAATCAATCAATGTGATACACCATATTAACAAATTGAAGAATAAAAACCATATGATCATCTCAATAGATGCAGAAAAAGCTTTTGACAAAATTCAACACCCATTTATGATAAAAACGCTCCAGAAAGTGGGCATAGAGGGAACCTACCTCAACATAATAAAGGCCATATATGACAAACCCACAGCAAACATCATTCTCAATGGTGAAAAACTGAAAGCATTTCCTCTAAGATCAGGAACGAGACAAGGATGTCCACTCTCACCACTATTATTCAACATAGTTTTGGAAGTCCTAGCCACGGCAATCAGAGAAGAAAAAGAAATAAAAGGAATACAAATTGGAAAAGAAGAAGTAAAACTGTCACTGTTTGCGGATGACATGATACTATACATAGAGAATCCTAAAACTGCCACCAGAAAACTGCTAGAGCTAATTAATGAATATGGCAAAGTTGCAGGTTACAAAATTAATGCACAGAAATCTCTTGCATTCCTATACACTAATGATGAAAAATCTGAAAGAGAAATTATAGAAACACTCCCATTTACCATTGCAACAAAAAGAATAAAATACCTAGGAATAAACCTACCTAGGGAGACAAAAGACCTGTATGCAGAAAACTATAAGACACTGATGAAAGAAATTAAAGATGATACCAACAGATGGAGAGATATACCATGTTCTTGGATTGGAAGAATCAACATTGTGAAAATGAGTATACTACCCAAAGCAATCTACAGATTCAATGCAATCCCTATCAAATTACCAATGGCATTTTTTACGGAGCTAGAACAAATCATCTTAAAATTTGTATGGAGACACAAAAGACCCCGAATAGCCAAAGCAGTCTTGAGGCAAAAAAATGGAGCTGGAGGAATCAGACTCCCTGACTTCAGACTATACTACAAAGCTACAGTAATCAAGACAATATGGTACTGGCACAAAAACAGAAACATAGATCAATGGAACAAGATAGAAAGCCCAGAGATTAACCCACGCACCTATGGTCAACTAATCTATGACAAAGGAGGCAAAGATATACAATGGAGAAAAGACAGTCTCTTCAATAAGTGGTGCTGGGAAAACTGGACAGCTACATGTAAAAGAATGAAATTAGAATACTCCCTAACACCATACACAAAAATAAACTCAAAATGGATTAGAGACCTAAATATAAGACTGGACACTATAAAACTCTTAGAGGAAAACATAGGAAGAACACTCTTTGACATAAATCACAGCAAGATCTTTTTTGATCCACCTCCTAGAGTAATGGAAATAAAAACAAAAATAAACAAGTGGGACCTAATGAAACTTCAAAGCTTTTGCACAGCAAAGGAAACCATAAACAAGACGAAAAGACAACCCTCAGAATGGGAGAAAATATTTGCACATGAATCAACGGACAAAGGATTAGTCTCCAAAATATATAAACAGCTCATTCAGCTCAATATCAAAGAAACAAACACCCCAATCCAAAAATGGGCAGAAGACCTAAATAGACATTTCTCCAAAGAAGACATACAGACGGCCACGAAGCACATGAAAAGATGCTCAACATCACTAATTATTAGAGAAATGCAAATCAAAACTACAATGAGGTATCACCTCACCCCTGTTAGAATGGGCATCATCAGAAAATCTACAAACAACAAATGCTGGAGAGGGTGTGGAGAAAAGGGAACCCTCTTGCACTGTTGGTGGGAATGTAAATTGATACAGCCACTATGGAGAACAATATGGAGGTTCCTTAAAAAACTAAAAATAGAATTACCATATGACCCAGCAATCCCACTACTGGGCATATACCCAGAGAAAACCGTAATTCAAAAAGACACATGCACCCGAATGTTCATTGCAGCACTATTTACATTAGCCAGGTCATGGAAGCAACCTAAATGCCCATCAACAGACGAATGGATAAAGAAGTTGTGGTACATATATACAATGGAATATTACTCAGCCATAAAAAGGAACGAAATTGAGTCATTTGTTGAGACGTGGATGGACCTAGAGACTGTCATGCAGAGTGAAGTAAGTCAGAAAGAGAAAAACAAATATTGTATATTAATGCATGTATGTGGAACCTAGAAAAATGGTACAGATGAACCAGTTTGCAGGGCAGAAGTTGAGACACAGATGTAGAGAATGGACATATGGACACCAAGGGGGCAAACTGCAGTGAGGTGGGGATGGTGGTGTGCTGAATTGGGCGATTGGGATTGACATGTATACACTGATGTGTATAAAACTGATGCCTAATAAGAACCTGCAGTATAAAAAAACAAACAAAACAACTAATACTAAACTTTCATTGGGTTATTTGTATGGAAATATGTTAATATAAATGTTTCAGACATTACATGAAATTTCTAAAAATCTTATATTTGTATTTGTATGGAAATATGTATGGAAATATGTTAATATAAATGTTTCAGACATTACATGAAATTTCTAAAAATCTTATATTTGTATTTGTATGGAAATATGTATGGAAATATGTTAATATAAATGTTTCAGACATTACAGGAAACTTCTAAAAATCTTATATGTTCTGGTATAATGTTATAAGTAATAATTCTAGTTATTACTTTAAAATGTATATCTCAGAAATAACTAATTTTCTTGTCAACTGCATTATTATGAACTTTCATCAAATCTTTAACCATGGTCATTTTTAAGTCTTTTGTCATTTACAGACAGTTCTGGGTGTACTCTGATGATTTTGCAAATATGTTCCTATAAAAGGGTTTCATCTTCAAGAAATTCATGGAAAAGACTCTGACAAGTACAGGTTTCTGGTAACTGACTGTACTGCTGAACTGAATGAATAAGCATTTTCAGAACTCTAATGAAAAACTGATGAACTCATAAAAGTGCTAACAAAAGATCAAGATGAAAAAAAAAATTAATTACATGGGACTGAGTGAACTGATGAGGATGAGTATAATTTTTGTGACTTTCTGTCTGAATTAAAAAAAAAAAATCCCACAAGGACTCAGAGGCAAAGAATATACAAATCAATTTTCACTGCAAAGTAAAGGAGCTGTTACAGTGGAGGATTACTGGACTGAATGTCAATATTATGACATAGTATGAGTGTGTTTCATGTTTAGTAATTGCAATCATTGTTGCTTTTGTTGTGGTCATCCATGTACAATGCTTGGTGTCAGTCTATTTATCTCTTGTAAAAATAAAATACAGTGTGTGTGTGTGGATAAAAAAAAAAAAGACAACCTACTGATAAAAAAAAAAAAAAGACATAGATAGGTTAAAACTAAAAGGATGGGATAATATGTAACATAAAAACCCTAAACAAAGTTGGAGTAGCTATATAAATAGTAGAGAAAGTAGACTTCAGAGCAAGAGACATTTCCAGGTATAAGGAGAAACAATACATAACAATAGAGGTCAATTCTCTAACAACATGTATCAATCCTAAAAGTATATACATCTAACAAGAAAGTATCAAAATACATAAAGTAAAAACTGGTAAGACAAGATAGAAAGAAAAATTCACAATTACACTTGGAGAGTTCATATACCTCACTCAATAACTGATAGAACAAACTAACACAAAATCAGTAAGGATAAAGAAGACTTGAGCAGCATTATCAACCACCTTGACCTAATTGACATTTATAGAACAATTTACCCAACTATAGCAGCATACATATTCTTTTCAAGTGCACATGGAAAATTCACCAAGATTGATCATGTTCTGAGTCATATACCATAAAAAAATGTAAAAGTATAGAAATTTGGCAAAGTATGGTCTCAGACCAGACTGGAACTAAACAATAAATTAATCAGAAAGATATCTGGAAAATCTTCAAATATTTGGAATTCAAAAAGGAATATAGCTACAGACCCTGCACACATTTAAAGGAAAAAAAGGGAATACTACTAACAAGTCTATTCCCATAAATTCAAAAATTTAGATAAAGTGAGCCAATTCTTTGAAAGATAAAAACTACCAAAACTTACAAGGAAATAACCTGAACAGTCCTAAATCTATTTTTCCAAGTAAATTTGTGATTTAAAATATAATAACAAATAAATTCCAAGCCAAGCTGGTTTCACTGGTAAATTCTACTAAAATTTTAGAAAAAAAATACCAACTCTACATAATCTCTTCCAGAAATAAGAAGATAAAACACTCCAATTCATTTCATGAGGTCAGCATTACTCTGATACCTGATACTTTGATACATTGATATTTTGGTTTTGAAAACTACAGAGCAGCATCCTTAAATACGCGGATTTAAATTCTCTAAACAAAAGTTTAGGAAATGGAATCCAAAGGCATATAAAAAGATAACACATCATGACCAAATAGGTTTATCCCAGAAATAGTACAAGGTTGGCTTTACACTTAAAAATAATTCACTATATTAACAAATTAAAAGGAAAAAATTTATATGACTGTTTCAAAAGAAACAAAAAAGCATTTAACAAAATTCAGCATCCATTAATGATAAAAACTCTCAACAATCCAGGAATAGAAGATACTTTTCTTAATGTGATAAAAGGCAACTACAAAAACCTATAGCTAGCATCATACTAAATGGTAAAAGATTGAATGTTTTCACCCTAAGATAAAGAACAAGGCAAAAATATCCTTTCTCACCACCACTGTTCATCATTATAATAGAAATGCAACAAGACAAGAAAATTTTTTGAAAGGCAGCAATATTGGAAAGGAAGAAACAATATTGTTTCTATTTACAAAATGTTTGTGTAGAAAATCCCAAGAAATTCACAAAGTGACCTAAAGTTAGCGCTGAATTCAAGTGAGCTCAGCAAGGTCACAGGACGCAAGATCAATATAAAAAAGTCTATTGCCTTCTTATTTATCAATAGTGAACAGTAAGAATTTGAATTTTTTAAAGTACCATTTTCATAGCACCAAAAGGAAGGAAGAGGAGATGGAAAAGAAGAAGGAGGGGGAAGAGCAGGAAGAGGACCATCACCAACACCACTGCCAACAACTACAACTTAGGTTATAAGTCTAGCAAAATCTGGAGAGGATCTTTGTACTGAAAACTACAAAACAATAATGAAAGGAAACAAATGAAGACCTAAATAAATGAAGATATAAACCATGCAAATAATTGGAAGACACATTCTCCCCACATTAGTCTACAGATATTATGCAATTCCAAAACTGCAAAATCAAAATCCCAGAGGGATTTATTATAGACATCAACAAGTTGATTCTAAAATTTATACGGAAAGGCAAAGGATCTAGAATTCCTAGGAATTAGGTATTTGGCAAATAAATAACCAAATTCTAAAACCTTCTAATTATCCTAAAAGAATAGAAATGAGATTGAGTTTCTAAAAAAGACGGAAACAATTACATCTTGTAACAGCACTTCTCAAAGTGTGGTTCATGGATGCCTAGTGATCCCCACAATCCTTCAGGAGGTCTGTGAGTTCGAAACTATTTTTGTAGTAATACTATAATATATTCACCTTTCCCACTGTGCTGACGTTTGCACTAAGGTGGGTAAAACTTCTGGTGTCTTAGGATGAATCAGGGTCGTGGCTCCACACCATCCTAGCAGTCACTGTTCTTCACTACCAAGCACACACAGAAAAAGAAAGGTCGGTGTCCCTTAAGGATACCCACAAAGAAGCAGTAAAAATGCGTTAATTTTATTAATTCATGAAAACATGTCTTTTTAGTATTTTCTGTGATGAAATGGAAACTATACATAAAGTACTTCTGATGCACAGTGAAATTTCATGGTTGTCTTGGATATTTAAGGACTATTTATTAAAAATTTTTTTATTTATTTGTTTATTAAAAATAAACAAAGTAAGCCAGGAACTTCAAGAAAACAACTGACAGTATTTATTGCCAAAGATAAAGTTCAAGTTCTCAAGTTAAAGCTGTTATTTGTCATTCACTAGTTTGCCACTGATACAGATCTGTATGTTAAAGAGCTAAAAGGTAGTATTAAGAAGGTAACAGCTTTACCTCTGAGAAGGTAAAATCAGATATATGAAGTTTTTTATTAGATATTGAAGACTAAGGAAAAGTCATTTGAAAGGATTTGATACCAAGTGTCTTAAAGACATTATGTGCCCTAGAGAAGTTTTTAATCCTCAGGAAAAATTAAAGTTAGTTATTTTCTCTCCAATCTGGCAATAAAACCATCAACAAATGAAGAATATTGGTATTTTGGTTGGCTTCCCACTTAGCTTCAATACTTTTTTACCATCTTTTTTTTTGGCTGAGACTGTAATTTTGTGCAAGCCAACCATGGAGGTTTGCTGATGATGAAAATTACCAACTGGCAGCTGTAGTATATTTTCTGACAAAGGCGTTTCCTGGGCCCTGGCCTCATGAGTAAGGGAGAATTGAGGAGAACGCTGGTCCTGGATATCTTCCAATTTTACAAAGTGACAGACTTCCAACTGTGTGGGGAAATGGTACAAGGTGTTTATTTCTCAGATCATCTATTAGTTCAACTTCAGTGGGAATTTGGCAGGACAGAATTGGCTAGGATTGAAGAATTTCAGTTTGTTGATAAAAGTAATTACAGTTAAAGGTTATACAACTCAGCCCAATTTTCTCACTTATGTGGAGAAGAATGTATACATGTACATGCTTGGGAAAACAGGAGAAATAAGCAATTTAAAACATTCCTGCTTCCCCTTCCAAACACACATCTTTACAATCCTTCCTTCTTCTTAGAATGAGAAGAATTTCATTTTTATTCCTAACATTTGTGATTTTTCATATGTGGAAACTTCATCTTTGAAAACCTTCCACCAATTTGCCTTATTTCTAATCCTCCTCCAGAATAGGTTCTGTGTCTCCTTCCAAGGAAGCCTTTCCTGACTTTTCACCGTAAGTCACATACCCTTCTTTAGCCCTCATAGGACTCTGTACTTTGCCTTCATGGCACTTAGAATATTTGTCATGGAGCAATTATTTCTGTAAGTGTGTTGCTTAATGTCTGGCTCCTGACAGAATGTGATTCCTGGAGGGCAGGGACATATCTATCTTATTTACCATTGAATCCAAATATTTTGCACATAATAAACACAATAAATATTTAGTACAGTCTTGAGTGTGAGCCCAAGCTCTCAATGAAATTAACTACTGTACATAAAACATTTAGCCCACAAACTGAAGAATAGTGTATCCTTAATAAATGTTAACTTATTGCCTTACATAATCCCTGGGAAATAGGGATGGTAACATATAAATTCTCAATTTTCAAATAAGGAAATATAATCAGAGGGCATGTGACTTGCCCAAGACATATCACTTGTAACAAGTGGAGGCCAGATGGAAACTGAAATCTTCTCAATGCATGTCCCACCCTCTTTCTAATGAACCAAAGTCTACAGAGAGTACACCTAGGATGCTCAAGGAGCCCGTGCTTCTACAACATCTACTAAACTGAGAAAATCTATCCCAAGTGTTTTCAGTTCTGGTCCAGAAGCAGGTATTGATGCAGCTTCCTTTCTGCGTGTAGCTGTCAAGCTGTTTTTTTTTTTTTTAAGCCCTGTTTTATTTTTATATAAATTTACTTATTTACTTATTTATTTTCAGCTGTGTTGGGTCTTCCTTGCTGCACACGGTCTTTCTCTAGTTGTGGCAAGCAGGGGTTACTCTTTGTTGTGCTGCACAGGCTTCGCATTGCAGTGGCTTCTCTTGTTGTGGAACACAGGCTCTAGGTGTGCGGGCTTCAGTAGTTGTGGCTCGTGGGCTCTAGAGAGCAGGCTCAGTAGTTGTGGCACATGAGCTTAGTTGCTCTGCGGCATGTGGGATCTTCCTGGACCAGCGATCAAACCTGTGTCCCCTGCATTGGCAGGCGGATTCTTAACCACTGCGCCACCAGGGAAGTCTGTCGAGTTTTCCAGACACTGTTTATTGAAGAGACTATTCTCTCCCCATTTTATATTCTTGACTCCTTTGTCATAAATTAATTGACCATATAGGCATATGTTTACTTCTGGGCTCTCTGTTCTGTTCCATTGATCTATGTGTCTGTTTTTATGCCAATAACATACTATATTAATTACTATAGCTTTGTAATATAGTTTGAAATCAGGAAATGTAATGCCTCCAGCTTTGTTCTTCTTTCTCAAGATTGTTTTGGCTGTTCAGAATCTTTTGTGGCTCCATACAAATATTAGGATTATTTTTTTCTATTTCTGTGAAAAAATGCCATTTATAATTTTGGTATACATTGCTTTGAATCTGTAGATTGCTTTTGGAAGTAGGGAAATTTTAACAGTAGTAATTTTTCCAATCCAGGAGCACAGAATATCTTTTTAGTGCATTTCCACCAAGGAGGTATGCCCCAACTGGCCCTGGGATGACTGGGAAGGCTGGCAGGAAAGGTGGCTGGCAGGCCATATCTTCTCCCCTCCCTCTTTCCAGAGGGTGTTGGGGGACTGTGGTGGGCCCACCCTCCAAGTGTTACAGACACCTGGCAGCAGAGCCCACCAAATCCTGGGGCTGAGGGAGAAAAACCGGTCACTGCACTCTCCCCTCTTCTGGCGCCCACACCCTAGGGGTTTGCCATGTGACTTGGGGGACTGGGCTGCCCCTCCCATAGCAAAACCACGCCCCCACACTGGTCTGCCTACCCCTGCGCTCCACATGGTGGGGGGCGGTGGTTCCAATGGGTAGTGGAGTGGCAGACTGTCCCCAGTGCCTCCCAGGCGGGTCATGATGTTGGGCCTGGGAGGGTCTCCAGGCATTCATATACAAATGTAATATCAAAACCAGCAACCATGAGAAGAGGAGAGTACAAAAGCAGGAAATGAGAATTGCATTTGAAATTAAGAGAAGGGCAACTTAAAACAACCTTGTGTGTATGTGTGTGTGTATGTATATATATATATATGTATAAACACTCTTTTTATCAAAACCTCATGGGAAATGCAAACCAAAAAACTATAATAGATACACACACAAAAAAGAAAAAGCAACCAAACACAACACTAAAGATGGTCATCAAACCACATTGAACAAAACAGGAAGGGAAAAAGAGAGACCTACAAAAACAAACCCCCCAAAATTAAGAAAATGGCAATAGGAACACACATATCAATAATTACCTTAAATGTAAATGGATTAAATGATCCAACCAAAAGACAAAGACTGGCTGAATGGATACAAAAACATTACCCGTATATACAGTGTATACAAGAGACCCACTTCAGACCTAAGGACACATACAGACTGAAAGTGAGGGGATGCAAAAAAGTATTCAATGCAAATGGAAGTCAAAGAAAACTGGAGCAGCAATACTCATATCAGACAAAATAGACTTTAAATAAAGACTGTTACAAGAAACAAGGAAAGAACTACATAATGATCAATGGATCAACCCAAGAAGCAGCTATAATAATCCTATATATATATATATGCACCCAATATAGGAGCACATCAATATATAAGGCAAATGTTAACATCCTTAAAAGGGGAAGTCAACAGTAACACAGTAAGAGTGGGGGACTTCAACACCCCACTTACACCAATGGACATATCACACAGACAGAAAATTAATAAGGAAACACAAGCCTTAAATGACATATTAGACCAGGTAGATGCAACTGATATTTATAGGACATTCCATCTGAAAGCAGCAGAATACACTTTCTTCTCAAGGGCACATGGAACATTCTCCAGGATAGATCACATCTTGGGTCACAAATCAAGTCTTGGTAAATTTTTAAAAATTGAAATCATATCAAGCATCTTTTCTGACCATAACATTATGAGATTAGAAATCAATTACAGGAAAAAACAACTGTAAAAAACACAAACACATGTAGGCAAAACATTATGTTATGAAATAACCAATGGATCACTGAAGAAATCAAAGAGGAAATAAAAAAATATTAATACCTAGAAACAAATGACAATGAAAACACGATGACCCAAAGCCTATGGAACACAGCAAAAGCAGTTCTAAGAGGGAACTTTATAGCAATACAATCCTACCTCAAGAAACAAGAAAAATCTCAACCAAACAACCTAAACTTACACCTAAAGCAACTAGAGAATGAAGAACAAACAAAATCCAAAGTTAGTAGAAGGAAAGAAATCATAAAGATCAGAGCAGACATAAATGAAATAGAGACGAAGAAAACAAGAGCAAAGATCAAAGAAACTAAAATCTGGTTCTTTCAGAAAATAAACAAAATTGATAAACCTTTAGCCAGACTTATCAAGAAAAAGAGGGAGAGGACTCAAATCAATAAAATTAGAAATGAAAAAGGAGAAGTTACAATGAACATCACAAAAACACAAAGGATCATAATAGACTACTACAAGCAACTATATGCCAATAAGATGGACAACCTAGAAGAAATGGGCAAATTCTTAGAAAGTTATAACCTTCCAAGACTGAACCAGGAAGAAACAGAAAATATGAACAGACCAATCACAAGTGCTGAAACTGAAACTGTGATGAAAAATATTCCAACAAACAAAAGGACCAGATGGCTTCACAGGCAAATTCTATCAAACATTTAGAGAAGAGTTAACACCTACCCTTCTGAAACTCTTTCAAAAAACTGCAGAGGAAAGAACATTCCCAAGCTCATTCTACAAGGCCACCATCACCTTGATACCAAAACCAGACAAAGATATAACACAAAAAAGAAAAGTACAGGCCATTATCACTGATGAACATAGATGCAAAAATCCTCAACAAAATACTAGCAAACTGAATCCAACAACACATTAAAAGGATCATACACCATGATAAAGTGGGATTTATCCCAGGGTTGCAAGGATTGTACAATATCCACAAAGGAATCAGTGTGATACACCACATCAACAAATTGAAGAATAAAAACCATATGATCATCTCAGTAGATGCAGAAAACTTTTTACAAAAGTCAAACACCCACTTATGATAAAAACTCTCTAGAAAGTGGGCATAGAGGGAACATATTTCAACATAACAAAAGCCATAATTGACAAATCCACAGCAAACGTCATTCTTGATGGTGAAAAACTGAAAGCATTTCCTCTAAGATCAGGAACAAGTCAAGGATATCCACTCTCACCACTATTATTCCAAATAGTTTTGGAAGTCCTGACCATGGTAATCAAAGAAGAAAAAGAAATAAAAGGACTCCAAATTGGAAAAGAAGAAGTAAAATTGTCACTGTTTGAAGATGACATGATACTATACATAGAAAATCCTAAAGATGTTACCAGAAAACTACTAGAGCTCATCAACGAATTTGGGAAATTTGCAGGATACAATGAATACACAGAAATCCCTTGCATTCCAACACAGTAACAATGAAAGATCAGAAAGAGAAATCAAGGAAACAATCTCATTTACCATTGCATTAAAAAGAATAAAATACCTACGAATAAAGCTACCTAAAAATGTAAAAGACCTGTACTCAGAAAACTATAAGATACTGATGAAAGAAATAAAAGTTGACAAAAACAGATGGAGAGATATACCATGTTCTTGGATTGGAAGAATCAATATTGTGAAAATGACTATACTACCCAAAGCAATCTACAGATTCAATGCAACCCCTATCAAATTACCAAGGGCATTTTTCACAGAATTAGAACAAAGAATTTTACAATTTGTATGGAAACACAAAAGACCCTGAATAGCTAAAGCAATCTTGAGAAAGAAAAACATAGCTGGAGGAATCAGGCTCCCTGACTTCACAATATACTACAAAGCTACAGTCATCAAAACAGTATGGTACTGGCACAAAAACAGAAATACAGATCAATGGAGCAGGAAAGAAAGTCCAGAGATAAACCCACACACCTATGGAGTGGGTTATTGTCACCTCATCTATGACAAAGGAGGCAAGGATATACAATGGAGAATAAATAGTCTCTTCAATAAGCAGTGCTGGGAAAACTGGACAGCTACATGTGAAAGAATGAAATTAGAACATTCCTTAACACCATACACAAAAATAAACTCCAAATGAGTTAAAGACCTAAATGTAAGACCAGACACTATAAAACTCTTAGAGGAAAGCATAGGCAGAACACTCTTTGACATAAATTTCAGCAAGATCTTTTTTGATCCGTCTCATAGAATAATGAATATAAAAAAAAAATAAACAAATGGGATCTAATTAAGTTAAAAGCTTTTGCACAGCAAAGGAAACAATAAACAAAATGAAAAGACAACCCTCAGAATGGGAGAAAGTATTTTCAAACAAAACAACTGAGAAGGGATTAATATCCAAAATATACAAACAGCTCACACAGCTCAATATCAAAAAAACTAACAATCCAATAAAAAAACGGGTGGAAGATCTAAATAGACATTTCTCCAAAGAAGACATACAGATGGCTAAAAAGCACATGAAAATATTCTCACCATCACTAATTATTAGAGAAATGCAAATCAAAACTACAATGAGGCATCACATCACACCAGTCGGAATTGCCACATCAAAATATCTACAAACAATCAATTCTGGAGAGGGTGTGGAGAAAAGGGAACCCCACACTGTTGGTGGGAATGTAAGTTTGTACAGCCACTATGGAGAACAGTATGAAGGTTTCTTGACAAACTAAAAATAGATCTACCATATGATCCAGCAACCCCACTCCTGGGCATATATCCAGAGAATAGCTTAATTTGAAAGGGTACATGCACCGCAAAGTTCATTGCAGTACTATTTACAATAGCCAGGACATGGAAGCAACCTAAGTGTCCATTAACAGAGGAATGGATAAAGAAAATGTGGTACATATATACAATGGAATATTACTCAGCCATAAAAAAGAACAAAATAATGCCATTTGCAGCAACATGCATGGACCTAGAGATTGCCATACTGAGTGAAGTAAGACAGACACAGAAAGACAAATATCATATGGTATCGCTTATATGTGGAACCTAAAAAAAGGGTACAAATGTGTGGCACATATATACAATGGAATATTACTCAGCCATAAAAAGAAACGAAATTGAGTTATTTGTAGTGAGGTGGATGGACCTAGAGTCTGTCATACAGAGTGAAGTCAGAAAGAGAAAAACAAATACCATATGCTAACACACATATATGGAATATATAAAAAAAAAGTTCTGAAGAACCTAGGAACAAGACGGGAATAAAGACACAGACCTACTAGAGAATGGACTTGAGGCTATGGGGAGGGGGAAGGGTAAGCTGGGACAAAGTGAGAGAGTGGCATGGACATATATACACTACCAAACGTAAAATAGATAGCTAGTGGGAAGCAGCCGCATAGCACAGGGAGATCAGCTCGGTGCTTTGTGACCACCTAGAGGGGTGGGAGAGGGAGGGTGGGAGGGAGGGAGATGCAAGAGGGAAGAGATATGGGGACATATGTATATGTATAACTGATTCACTTTGTTATAAAGCAGAAACTAACACACCATTGTAAAGAAATTATACTCCAATAAAGATGTTTAAAAAAAAAGGGTACAAATGAACTTATCTACAAAACAGAAATAGAGTTATAGATGTAGAAAACAAACTTATGGCAATCAAGGTGTAAGGGGGGCGGGAGAGGTAAATTGGGAGATTGGGATTGACATATACACACTACTATATATAAAATAGATAACAACAATGACCTACTGTATAGCACAGGGAACTCTACTCAATTCTCTGAGATGGACTATATGGAAAAAGTATCTAAAAAAGAGTAGATATAGGTATATGTCTAACTGATTCACTTTGCTGGACATCAGAAACTAACACAACATTTTAAATCAACTATACTCCAATAAAAATTTTTTAAAAAGAATATCTTTTTATATCTTTGTGTCTTACTCTATTTTTTTCATCAATATCTTATAGTTTTCAATGTATAGGTCTTTCACTTCCTTGGTTAAATTTATTCTTTTGATACACTTGTAAATGTTACAATACACTTGTAAATTGTAATTGTAAACAATTATAAATGTTTTCTTAATTTTTCTTCCTGGTAGTTCATTGTTAGTGTATGGAAATGCAAGGATTTTTGTGTATTGATTTTGTATCTTGAAATTTTACTAAATTTGTTTATTAGTCTAATCATTTTTTAGTGGAGTCTTGAGGGTTTTCCATAGATTATACCATGTCTTCTGAAAATTGATGCAGTTTTACTTCTTCCTTTCCAGTTTGGTTTTTGTTTTTTTCTTTTTCTTGTCTAATTGCTCTGACTAGGACTTCCTATAGGATGTTGAATAGTGGGCATTCTTGTCTTGTTCCTGATCTTAAAGAAAAAAATTTAAGCTTTTCAAAGTTGGTATGATATTAGCTGTGAGCTTTTCATATATATCCTTTATTATGTTGAGGTGTGTTCTCCTATACCTACTTTGTTGAGAGTATTTAGCATAAATGGGTGTTGAATTTTGTCAAATGTTCTTTCTGCATGTAGTGAGATGATCATATGATTTTTATCCTTCATTTTTTTAATGTGGTTTATCATGTTGATTGATTTGTGGGCACTGAAACATTCTTGCATACAAGGGATAAATCTCACTTGATCATGGTGTATGGTCCTTCTAATATATTGTTGGATTCAGTTTGCTAATATTTTGCTGAGGATTTTTGCATCTATGTTCATCAGGTATATTGGCCTGTAATTTTCTTTTCTTGTGGTATTCTTTTCTTGTTTTGGGAGCAGGTTAATGCTAGCCTTATATTGATAAAATGAGTTTGGAAGTATTCCCCCTTCTGTATTTTTTGGAAGAGTTTGAAAAGAATTTTATTAATTTTTTGATATTGTTTGATAGGATTCACCAGTGAAACCATCATGTATTAGAATTTGTTTGTTGGTAGGTTTTTGATTACTGATTCATCTTCTTACTAGTCTTTTAATCAGTCTGTTCAGATTTTCTATATCTTCATAATTCAGTCTTGGTAGGTTGTATATTTCTAGGAATTTATCTGTTTTTTCTAGGTTAACCAAGTTGTGGGTGCATAATTGTTCATAGTGGTCTCTTAAAATCTTTTGTATTTGTATGGTATCAGTTGTAATGTCTTCTAAAAATAAATTTCTAATTTTATTTGTTTGAGTCCTCTTTTTTCCTTGGCAAGTCTAGCTAAAATTTTGTCTATTTTGTTTGTTGTTTTAAAAATCACCTCTTACTTTCATCAGTCTCTTCTATTGTCTTTTTAGTCTCTATTTCATTTATTTGTGCTTTGATATCTGTTTTTTTCTTTCTTTCATTTTGTTAACTTTGGGCTTAGTTTGGTCTTCTTTTTATAGTTCCTTACGGCATCAATTTAGGGGTTTTTTTTTGAGATCGTTCTTTTTTCTTGATATAGGTATTTATTGCTATAAACTGGTCCTTATCTCCAATTGATCTGATCAACTAGTCTGATGTTGAACTCCTCTATTGAATTTTTTGGTGCATTTATTGTATTCGTCAGCTCCGTGGTTTCTGTTTGGTACTTTCTTATATATTTTATCTCTTTGTTGAAATTCTCACTTTTTTCTTGCATTGTACTCCTGACTTTGGTGAGCCTCTTTATGACCATTAATTTGATCTTTTTGTAGGGTACATCACTTATCTCTGTTTCATTAAGGTCTATTTCTGAAGTTTTATCTTGTTCTTTTTTTTTGGAACGTATTCCTCTGTTTCTCCATTATTCTTTACTCCTGTGTTATAATAGTTTCTGTGTGTTAGATAATACAACCACCTTCTCCAGTCTTGACTTAATGGTCTCATGTAGGGGATGAACATTATCCACCATCCTGACACAAGCTCTTGGTTGACTTTTAAACCTTTGTGGTTGTCTAAGACACCTTGTTTATTCTAAGTGGCTCCCAGTAGTTGAAGGTATGCCCAGACCTGTCAGTGTTCCAAAGGCGAGGACTGCAGTTAACACCTAGATGTAGGATGACTGGAAGCAGACCCTCAGGTGACAGCTGGGAGAGTCTGTGGCTAGGGCCCTTCCAGGGAGAAATTGGGAAGTGAGCATTTTGGCCTGTTCCCTCTGCATTGGATAGCCACAGGGCAGGGGGATGCTTCTGTGCCCATTAAGAACTGATTTTTCACTTGCTAAAGTCTTGAGGGACTTGTGAAGGCAAGCCCCATTGCTCTCAAAGCTAGGTGATCCAGGGACCCATGCTTTGGGTGGCAGCTGCAAAAGTTAAAGTACTCATTATGTGTAAAATCTCCTTCTAGAGAGATATTGGCAATTTGCAGTGGGCTAGAGGGAGAAGGCTGAGGTGTTTTCTGCTGGCTTCCCCTGTCTCTGAAGATCACAGTCAGCCCCTAGATGTGTGCTAAATTAGAAGCTTGACTCAGGCACCAGCTTTTAAAGTATGCAAATAGGCATCTTTCAAGGAAAGACTGGGAGATGGGCATTTTGTGCCTGCTCCCTATGTACTAAGTCCTGGGGCATAGCCATGGTGAGTCCTTGTGACCCAGTTAAGAACTATTTCTTTGTTTGATATAGTTTTGTGGGTCTTGTAGATGTGAGTCCCATTGGCTTTTAGAGATAGGTGTTTGAAGACTCCTCAGGTGGGAGTCTTAAAAGTTGGGGTGCTAGATGTGGGGTTTAAACCCTTTGCCCCTCAGGGAAAAGCTGGGAGTGGGAGTTCCCTCCTGATTATATGGCATCTTGCCTGGGTTGTGGTTTATAGAGAGAGTGTGTCTCAGTCTTTCTTACCCATTTCTATGTGGGTATTTTCTCATTTGCCCAATGTATAGGAGTCAATGTATAGTTTCTGGATTTCTTTCAGAGGAAATTGCTCTGTGTGCAGTGTAGATTTGGTGTGTCCATGGCAGGAGGGGAGTTAAGGAGACTCCAATGTTGCCATCTTGGACTGGAACCATGAAATCTATTTTAAATCAATAGCTTGAAATTTTGAATTGCAAATATTTCAACATGTCAGCATCATTAAGTCGGTGTGAAGTATGCTATTTCTGAACTCATTAGAGTAAGACTTATGAGATAATTTGGGGTCACATTTGTCTGTTTCAAGCATTTAATCAGCAGCATTTTTGGAAAAGATTCATCAGAACAGTAAGAGATAGAATTTGAAACAGTTTCTTCATTTGTAGAAGTTATGAATATAGAATTTTAAAGCAAGAAGTTGCCTTAGAAATCACTTAGTCCATCTTTATTTTACAGACAAAAAAAATTGGGGAATAATTATCATAAAGAACATTGTACTACTTTCCCACTGCTTTACTTTGCCATCCTCCAAGTCATTGATATGGCCCCTTCACTAGTGAATGGTGTCATATGTCATTAACAGCCACTCTGAACTCTGAACCAATAGGGTAGGTCAAGAGATTATCTCTTCTGACTCTTCTTTGAACTTCTTTTTCTGATGAGGCTAGGCTTTCATAAACTTGAAACATGCTCTTAACTTATGGGTGGTATGGCCTACATGCATGCCTGACTGCTGGCTGTGTAACAGCTTCCTCTCCTATGGAAACCTGAAGGTAGTAAGATCCCAGTTTCCATTAGGGCAATGAAGGTAGTAACTACTTAGGCCACAGCTTAAGCTTCATCCTCTAACCCAGCTTTTACCAGTCATCACCAGAAATATTGGGTGCTGGCTTAGCACCTTGCTTCTTATTTGGTTGCTATTCCTTAAGTGTAACCCCTAAGGCAAGGGAGCTGCAGCTGGGGTGGATGAGGTGGGGCAGGGAGTGGGGGTGGAGTAGCAATTACTAGCTAGCCAATGTTTGAGCTGTTCAGAATCTCTAATCTCAATATCATGAAACATTTTCAACACTCTATTATTATCTCCCAAATTATGGTGAATGTAACTGACTACATGATATTTCATCATTTGAACAGGTCAGTCTAAACAGAAATTGACTTAAATAAACTGTTATAAACCAATATTGACTGAAAGAGAATAATATTTTTTAAATATTGCATATTTTCTTCTTGCTTCTTCTAACCTCCTTTTCCACTAATAATGCAGAGGTGAGTAAGAAAACTTAGCCAGATTCAGTGATTCCCTTCAATATTCACCTCTTTTCTTCCTCATCCCACACTTCCTTTCTCCAATCCACATTTCTTTCTTCTGTTCTTTGTTCTCCCTACATGTGCTCCAGGCCTTCCATGACACTCCAGCTGAAGTCCTCTGAGCTAATTGCATTGCTGCACCTCAATAGACACTCTGAAGCTTCAGAACTGACTGCCCATGGCCCTTGTCCCACCATTTTCCTGGTCCCTTCCTTGAATGAAACAACTAAACCCTGATGCCATGTTGCTGTCATTCCATCACAATGACTCAGAACACAGTTAAGTTGTTACAGGGATAGGCAGGGATCTGATGGTCATCAAGGCCCTCCTTAATCTTAGTCCTCCTCATGCAAGAGATATTTCAAAATGATCTGCATCAGGGGTCAGCAAAGTTTTATTTATAAAGAACCAGACAGCAAATATTTTAGGTTTTGCATGTCATCCAGTCTCAACTACTCAACTCTGGCATTTTAGCATGACAACAACCATAGACAATATGTAAATGATTGAACATGGTATTCCAATAACACTTTGTTTATGGACACTGAAATTTAAATTTTATATCATTTACATGCTCAGACATATTATTATTCTTTTGTTTGGGTTTATTTTTCATTTAAAACCACTAAAAAATATAAAAACCTACCTTACCTTGTATACTGTACATAAATAGGGCCAGATTTGGCCCATGGACCATTGTTTGCTGACCCCTGATATACATGATAACCTTTGGTAGTCTTTTTGAATGCATTTTCCTTTTTACTTATAAAACAGATTTTTAGAAAGTCACCCACACTATTGCTACCTTTTTACTCATACTGTATTATCAATTCAATAGCCTTATAAGCCAACTCAAATCAGTTCTGGAGCAAAGGGGAGTATAAATAAAATAATATAAATAGATTCATTTTGTGAAGAAGAGTTACTAAATTTAAAGTTTCCATCATGTAAATTTTGGACACAGATATTCATCTTGGGTATTTCCATCAAAAGAATTGTGGCACACATTGGTCATAGCATGCCACTGGCTTGCTCCCTGCTAATGCTAATCCAGGTGCTATTCTTTTAGTTTCTCTTTAAAATGTTACTTAATTTTCAACATGTCAAAATCTTTATGGGCTTCAATATATATCTCCCTTCCCACCTCCTTCCCGGTAATAAAGAAATGCTAAAGTAGTGCTCAGAGCTCTTTGGAGAAAGGCCCTGTGGAAACAGATTATACGGTAGATAATTGGCATTCATTAGGAATACTTCCCAAGGCCTTCAAATATCCTAAATGCATAAATACCACTAGAGCATATATTTTCCTGAAAAATTTAACAATAAATTGTTAAAATTTTTAAGTGATTGGTTTCAATCCTTTATACTTAATAAATATAGGATCAAAGTCATTTTTATAAGGCTATTTACTCCTTTCATGAGAGTTACTATGAACATAAAGAGGAGAAAAAAATCAAGTGAATGCTGACTTTCTGGATAGGTCGACTTACTAGCTAAGTGACTCAATTCTACAGACCAGCCTAGAGGAAAACATCACGCAAGTTGATGTTCCAATTATGAGTTAGGCCATTTCATCAACATTTGAGGACCATGGTGATAGAAATTGGAAATGGAAATTGCTGATGTTAAATCTATGAATGCTAAGGTTCTACTTTATTTGAGTAGTCAAAAAAGAAGTAATGCCTGTAATTGGTGAAGTTATAGAGTGATCATAAAAAGTCATACAAAAATGGAACTTGCTGCCTAGGGAGGATATGAACTCCTTCCCAAAACACCCTGACCATTTGATTGAACAAAGAAGAGAAGATCCAGGAACCAGGGGGATTGGATTAGACTAAGAGCTTCTCAAATATTCTTAGGACAGAAAAACCCCTTCACATAAAATCTTCTCCATGAAATCCTAGGGATAGACCAGGGTTTATAAAACAACAGACTAGGTGGCCTATAAGAGCCCTTCCAACTCTAAGATTCTGTGATTAGTATTATTTTATGACATGCTATAAATGAGAAGAATTATAGCAAAATAATTCAACCAATCCTGGAGAGGCTTGAGATGCTCCTAATTTTTCCACTTTTTTCCAGACCTTGACCTAGGATATAGGTACTATGAATGGCCAGAGCATGGCTGGTTCTCAGCAAAACTGTGGAGGAGGCAAAGTCTGTGAAGGTCAGGAGTCAGCTCCTGGGGATGTTGTCCTTTATTTCTAAGGAAAACATGGCTTAAAGCTGGCATCACTTCCAATATCTGCAAGATTTGGGAAAGGTGGAAGACTGAGTGGAAGATTGGCTCCCAGGTAGTTCTATGCACTACAAGATATCAAAGAGGAGAGGTAACATCACCAAGGACTTGGCATCCTCTTCTGGGAAAAGGGTTAGTGCATTTTCTGTTGAATGTAGAATAGTTGTATCATGTTAGGAGGAAGTATGGCCTTGTTATTGTCTTTACCTGGCAATTAAATATAGTTTAAGGAGATATGTTTGGGTGCCAAAGTGACAAGGGGTGGACTTGTGATGGTTAATTTTACTTGGATAGGCCATGGTGCCCAAAAGTTGGTCAAATACTAGTCTAGATGTCTCTGTGAAGGTATTTTCAGATGAGATTAACATTGAAATCAGCAGACTTTGAGTAAAGCAGATTATCCCTCATCATATGAGTGGGTATCATTCAACCAACTGAAGGCCTTAAGGGAAGAAAACTGCCAGGTCCCCTGAAGAAGAGGAAATTCTGCCTCCAGATGGCC
Source organism: Balaenoptera acutorostrata (assembly GCF_949987535.1). NCBI lineage: Eukaryota > Metazoa > Chordata > Mammalia > Artiodactyla > Balaenopteridae > Balaenoptera > Balaenoptera acutorostrata. Next base: position 171,986,757 of record NC_080064.1, on the reverse strand, counting down.
CTCAAACTCAAACTGAAACATGAACTCTTCCCTGGGTCTTCATCCTGCTGGCTGGCCCTGCACATTTCAGATTCACCAGCCCCAATCATGTGAGTCAATTACCTAAAATAAATATTTCATGTGTCAATATCATATTGGTTCTGCTGTTCTGGAGAAACCTGACTAATATACCACCCTTCCCAGCTCTCTCTACATGCTTCATCTCAGCCCCACTGTATGCCTCTTGCATGTGCAGTTTCTCTTCTGTGCCACATTGATATACCAGCCACTACCACAGGCTATTGCCCGAATCATTTCGTGGCCCAAACTGCCATCAACTCAAATCTGTATGTGCATAGTGTGCTTTTCAAAAGACTTGAGTTACTGGTCTGGGGTAAGTATGAACAACATGGTACACCCTGACAAAACAAAAACAAAATGAAAACAAATAGCAATTAGACATGCATTTTCTTTAAAGTCCCTCAGCCATAATAATAACTGGGGGATTATGTTTTGGCTGCCTCTGCCTGTGTTATTTGGTTACTCTTATACCTCAATGTACACATCTCAATAAATTTCAAAAGTAGAACAAACATAGGCCAGATTCACTGACTGCTGAGCAATGACACTAAAATTCAGTAATAGAAAAGTTTAGGGGGAAAAAGTCATACACTTTGAAATTTTTAAACACTACCTAAACAAATAAGAAATAAAAGTATAAATTATGGACTCTTTAGAAAATCCTATGAAAAGCAGCAAAAGAACTATTCATAGGAATAATTATGATCATAAAATGATTTTTTAAGGAAATGTAATAAAAATGAATAAATTGGTATTCAACTCAAAAATCTAGAAAGTGAGCAACAAAATAACACTTCAAGAAAGTAGGAGAGGATCGATGAAGATAACGTGAGACATAAATGAACTCATTTAATTAAAAATCACATAGTTAAAAGCAAAAGCAGTTTCTTTAAAAAGGCCAATAAATAAAAAAGCTTATGACAAGTCTGTCTAGGAAGAAAGAAAAAAAAAAAGAGCAGGTTTAAAAATGGAGAAAATGCCTGAACTACAAGTAGGAAGAAAATTTTAATGTATGGAAAAATATTAGATAAAAATTTATAACAATATATTTTGACAATCTGCATGAAATGGACAATTTTCCATGAAAGTATAATTTAGTCAAAACTTAATGAAGATACAAGAAAACCTAAAAATATCATTATTCATGGAATAAATTATAAATTAACCTATGATAATAATACACTAGACCCAGGCAAATTCTATCAAGAAATCTAGAAAAAAAGTTTTTACTATTAATTAAATTTTTCAAAATATATTTTGAAAAGGTAGAAAGCTTCAAACAGCACAAAAACAATAAAACTAATTCAGCCTCAAAGTTGCAAATGTATATGAACAACAAAATGCAAAAATTATTTTTTAAATTGACAATCCAATCCAGCATGTATTATGGCAATGTTTTTCCTGGCTAACACATTTCTTTCTCACCACCAACAACTAACATTTTGGTAATAGTGGCACTTTCTTTAAGGGATTGTTCTTCCCTCATTCCAAAAGAGCACACAACAACTCCTGCTCAACAATGGACTGGACACGCGACCTAAGGCTGACCAATCAGAATTCTCTCTGCTTGAAATTTGGTTGTTGAAAAAAGTCAAAAGGCAACAAAGGCAGTCAGGATAAATTATACAATGGTGCCATAGTAGAAAAATGATCCACTACTTTCCGCTGCTCTTAAAATAGTCCCAATTCCTGTCCCTTCTGAGCTTTAATCATTCAGTTTCTACTGTGCTTCTGCAAAATACCTTCACTATATTTCCAATACATCCTTTTTAAATTACTGTTCAATAACTATTTTTCATTGTTTGCCACCAGAGAAATTCATCTGGAATAATTAAAATATATAATATTTAGAAATGCAATTCAATTACCTGGATAGATTAATAGTACAGAACTATGAGATATGAATATAAGTCCCCCCAAAAGCACTTACTAAAATACAATGCTTATTCCTAATTTTAAAAAGAAAATTATTAGTAAACTAAAAAAAGAAAGAATTTTTCTCAACTTAAGTATATCTGCCAGAAAACATCATAACATGATGGTGAAACATAAAAGAAATTTCATGAAATTCAGAATAAGGCAAGGTTTCTATCAATCTTATTATTCAACATTGTTCTATGGACCCTGGTTAGTGCACTAAGATAAGAAGAATAAATAAATAGAGGCAAAATTATTTGCTACTATTATAACGACTTTTTCAATAGAAGAGTGTTTTGGAAATCATTTGCTACATAATCTTTACCCTAATTGATGAGGGGCAGGTAGGGATAGAAATTATAATTTTATCATACAAAAAGAAAGTATGCAGTAATATTTAGCTTCTAACCTGTAAGTAGGATTAGGGTTCTTTTGGGCAGAAAAGATACCATGTCTTCCTATGACTACAAAGCCATGACAAACAACAGTAATGGAGGGCAAATTTCGAAGAATCTTTTCTTTGGCCTGGGAGAGGAAAGGGATTCAAGAGAGCAAAATCGGCAAACATCGTCCCACTGTTCCCCTCCGGACAAGGAAAGGGAAAGATGCATAAGACAGATGAGGATTAAGTTGGTTCTCTTGTCTCTTGCTCCCCATTTGGCACTCTGAGAGGAGTTCACTTCTTAGGTTGTCCCATACCATGATAGGATTCGAACACATCAAAGCAAATTGAAGATACATGCAGAGTGAGGAATCGACATTTAACTTTCACAGGACACCATTTAAGACTACCTAAATTACTAGGTTGGACTAAATTAGACTGAACGTTTAGTTAAATACTTTTGCTGCTAACTAGCAAGTAGGAAAATTATGGGCAAAATAAAGAAATTACATTTTTCTCTTTAATGTAAGCTGCAGGGTAATATAAATTTTCTACCTCTATGCCAGTCCACCAAGAAACTGTAAGATAATCTACTGGAAAATTATTAGAACAAGAAAGAAAGTCAATCAAAGTGGCCAGATATAGGATCTATATATAAAAATCAAAAGTTTTACAAGATACGAATAATAACCAACTAGAAGTATAATTTTTAAGATCTCATTCATAATACAAAAAAACTCTCCATATAGGATGAGCCAAATTAGTATAAAGGAAACTGTAAAATTTTACCTTAAAGCATAAAAAAAAAGTCTAAATAAATGAAGAGAAAGAGCATGATATTGGATGTGAAGACAATTTTTAATGTAAAACAAATTTCTACAGGGATTTTTTTTGTTGAAATTGACAACACCTAGGTTGCTGGACTAAAGAGATTCAATATAATCCTATAAGACCAGTGTCTAGTGCAATCTCTGGCAAATAATGTATACTAAATAAAAAGATATACCAGTTATAATTACTACAATTATTGTTATTCTCATTGTTATTATTATTTTTTGGTCAATATTGTTACAATCTTGCAATAGAGAAGGACTCAAAAAGAATGAGACCAAAAGTAGAACCCATAAAATATTTATAGATTTAATTATAAAAATTTTTCTTACACAGCAGAGAACATCATAAACAAGATTAATATTCAAACAGAAAAATATCTATAACATATATAAAACATAAAAGTTACTATCATTAATATATATATATTTTAATAGATCTTTATTGGAGTATAATTGTTTCACAATACCATGTTAGTTTCTGTTGCACAACAAAGCGAATCAGCCATATGCATACACATGTCCCCATATCCCCTCCCTCTTGAGACTCCCTCCCATACTCCCTATCCCACCCCTCTAGGTCATCGCGAATCACCCAGCCGATCTCCCTGTGCTATGCTGCTGCTTCCCACCAGCCAACTATTTTACATTCGGTACTGTATATATGTCTATGCTACTCTCACTTTACCCCCGTTTCGCCCTCCCACCCCATGTCATCAAGTCCATTCTCTATGTCTACCTCTTTATTCCTGCCCTGCAACTAGGTTTATCAGTACCACTTTTTTTTTTAGATTCCATATATATGCATTAGCATACGTTATTGGTTTTTCTCCTTCTGACTTCCTTCACTCTGTATGACAGACTCTAGGTCCATCCACCTCACTACAAATAACTCAATTTCCTTTCTTTTTATGGCAAGTAATATTCCATTGTATATATGTGCCACATCTTCTTTATCCATTCATCTGTCGATGGACATTTAGGTTGGTTCCATGTCCTGGCTATTGTAAATAGTGCTGCAATGAACATTGTGGTGCATGTCTCTTTCTGAATTATGGTTTTCTCAGGGTATATGCCCAGTAGTGGGATTGCTGGGTCATACGGTAGTTCTATTTTTAGTTTTTTAAGGAACCTCCGTACTGTTTTCCATAGTGGTTGTATCAATTTACATTCCCACCAACAGTGTAGGAGGGTCCTTTTCACCCCACCCTTTCCAGGATTTTTTGTTTCTAGCTTTTTTGATAATGGCCATTCTGACCGGCATGAGGTGATACCTCATTGTAGTTCTGATTTGCATTTCTCTAATAATTAGTGATGTTGAGCATCTTTCCATGTACCTCTTGGCCATCTGTATGTCTTCCTTGGTGAAATGTCTATTTAGGTCTTCTGCCCATTTTTTAACTGGATTGTTTGTTTTTTTGATATTGAGCTCCATAAGCTGTTTGTATATTTTGGAGATTAATCCTTTGTCTGTTGTTTCATTTGCAAATATTTTCTCCCATTCTGAGGGTTGTCTTTTCATCATGCTTATGGTTTCCTTTGCTGTGCAAAAGATTTTAAGTTTAATTAAGTCCCATTTGTTTATTTTTGTTTTATTTCTGTTACTCAAGGAGGTGGGTCAAAAAAGATCTTGCTGTGGTTTATGTCATAAAGTGTTTTTCCTATGTTTTCCTCTAAAAGTTTTATGGTGTCTGGTCTTACATTTGAATCTTTAATCCATTTGGAGTTTACTTTTGTGTATGGTGTTAGGTAGTGTTCTAATTTCATTCTTTTACATGTAGCTGCCAAGTTTTCCCAGCACCACTTATTGAAGAGGCTGTCTTTTCTCCATTGTATGTTCTAGCCCCCTTTGTCATAAATCAGGTGCCCATATGTGTGTGGGTTTATCTCTGGGCCTTCTACCCTGTACCATTGATCTATATTTCTGGTTTTGTGCCCATACCATACTGTCTTGATTACTGTAGCTTTGTGGTATAGTTTGAAGTTGGGGAGCCTGATTCCTCCAACTTCGTTTTTCTTTCTGAAGATTGATTTTGCTATTCGGGGTCTTTTGTGTCTCCATACAAATTGTAAGATTTTTTGTTCTAGTTCTGTGAAGAATGCCATTGGTAATTTGATAGGGATTGCATTGAATCTGTAGATTGCTTTGGGAGTATAGTCATTTTCACAATATTGATTCTTCCAATCCAAGGACATGGTATATTTCTCCATCTGTTTATGTCATCTTTGATTTCTTTCATCACTGTCTTGTAGTTTTCTGAGTACAGGTCTTTTAGCTCCTTAAGTAGGTTTATTCCTAGGTATTTTATTCTTTTTGTTGTGACGGTAAGTGGGATTGTTTCCTTAATTTCTCTTTCTGATCTTTCGTTTTTAGTGTGTAGGAATGCAAGAGTTTTCTGTGCATTAATTTTGTATCCTGCAACTTTACCAAATTCATTGATTAGCTTTACTAGTTTTCTGGTGGCATCTTTAGGATTTTCTATGTATAGTATTATGTCATCTTCAAACAGTGACAGTTTTACTTCTTCTTTTCCAATTTAGATTTTTAAAATTTTTTTTTCTTCTCTGATTGCCGTGGTTAGAACTTCCAAAACTATGTTGAATAAAAGTGGTGAGGGTGGACATCTTTGTCTTGTTCCTGATCTTAGAGGAAATGTTTTCAGTTTTTCAACATTGAGAATGATGTTTGCTGTGGGTTTGTCAGACATGGCTCTTATTATGTTGAGTTAGGTTCCCTCTGTGCAAACTTTCTGGAGAGTTTTCATCATAAATTGGTGTTGAATTTTGTGAAAAGCTTTTTCTGCATCTATTGAGATGATCATAGGTTTTTATACTTTAATTTGTTAATGTGGTGTATCACACTTATTGATTTGCGTATATTGAAGAATCCTTGCATCCTTGGAATAAGTCCCACTTGATCATGGTGTATGATGCTTTTAATGTGTTCTTAGGTATGGTTTGCTAGTATTTTGCTGAGGATTTTTGAGTCTATATTCATCAGTGATACTGGTCTATAATTTTCTTTTTTTGTAATATCTTTGTCTGGTTTTGGTATCAGGGTGATGGAGGCCTTGTAGAATGAGTTTGGGAGTGTTCATTCCTCCGCAAATTTTTGGAAGAGTTTGAGAAGCATGAGTGTCAGCTCTTCTCTAAATGTTTGATAGAATTCACCTGTGAAGCCATCTGGTCCTGGACTTTTGTTTTTTGGATGATTTTTAATCACAGCTTCAATTTCATTGCTTGTGATTGGTCTGTTCATATTTTCTGTTTCTTCCTGGTTCAGTCTTGGAAGGTTATACCTTTCTAAGAATTTGTCCATTTCTTCCAGGTTGTCCATTTTATTGGCATAGAGTTGCTTGTAGTAGTCTCTTAGGATGCTTTGTATTTCTGTCGTGTCCATTGTAACTTCTTTTACATTTCTAATTTTATTGATTTGAGTCCTCTCCCTCTTCTTCTGGATGAGTCTGGCTAAAGGTTTAGCAATTTTGTTTATCTTCTCAAAGAACCAGCTTTTAGTTTTATTGACCTTTGCTACCATTTTCTTTGTTTCTATTTCATTTATATCTGCTCTGACCTTTATGATTTCTTTCCTTCTACTAACTTTGGGTTTTTTTGTTCTTCTTTCTCTAGTTCCTTTAGATGTAAGGTTAGATCGTTTGAGATTTTTCTTGTTTCTTGAGATAGGATTGTATTGCTATAAACTTCCCTCTTAGAACTGCTTTTGCTGTGTCCCATAGGTTTTGGGTCATCGTGTTTTCATTGTCATTTGTCTCTAGGTATTTTTTGATTTCCTCTTTGATTTCTTCAGTGATCACTTCATTATTTAGTAGTGTTATTGTTTAGCCTTCATGTGTTTGTGTTGTTTACAATTTTTTTCCTGTAATTGATTTCTAATCTCATAGCATTGTGGTCGGTCCACCTACATTTTGAGTGCTAACATTTGCACCATTATGACTAGTAAATGGCTTCATGAAAAAGGAGCCAAGGATTCAGATTCCTTGTCTTGGCTTTAAATCATAGGAGTAAAAGGCAGCCTTAGACCTCATTAGCCTAAGAGACCATGATGGATTCAGGACCAAATGCCCAACCAGGAGGACAATGTATATTCTCTTGGAGTGTCACCTTAGAATTCAGGAATTTGATGATACTGATCTTCAGTGCATCCTAACATATTTAGTAGTGTTAAAGTAATTTTTCTAGGATAAGAAATAGAAAGTCAGCTCCTAATTTCCATTTAACCTGATCTTTGGCCATGGAGTTTATCCAAATCACTTTAGTAGCCATGATAGTTTGTCATCAAGGATGTAGAACATTAGAGAGAGCTCACCTCCAAACACAGAGTGAAAATGTTATTTTCTATCCAACTGCCAGCAGATGAGGGGCATTTAAGACTTTATTAGAATAGGAGGAGAAAAGGGTCACACACAATTTATCTTTACCAATTGTCTTAACTGCTTTTTCCCACAACTAAGAGGAATGTATCTAGCCTCTTCTAACCAACTGTAACTCAATGAATAATGTATAAACCACCAAGGTAGAAAATCCATTTCATTCAAAGGTTATCTGGGGATGTTTATATTTTTATATGTATGGTAGATAGAGAAGAATATCATTTTTTAACTTTAGTATAAAATAATTATGGACTTATAGGAAATTGTAAAAATAGTTCATAGAGTCTTGAGTTTTCTTCATCCAGCTTCTCCTAATATTGACATTATAATTAACCATAGTCTAATTAGGATTAGGATTAGGATATTTGGTTAAATTTGAATTTCAGATAAGCAACGAATAATTTTTTAGTGTATGTCCCAATATAATTTGTCATTTATCTGAAATTCAAATTCAACTCAATGTCCTATATTTTTATTCACAAAATCTGACAACCCTACATATAATATCACAACCAGGAAATTGATACTGGTACATTACTGAAACTATAGACCTTATTCAGTTTTTCAGTTTTCACCATTTTTACATGCATTCATTTGTATGTGTATATATAGTTTGCTTTAAAAAAAAAAAAAAAAAAGAACCAAAAGAATCTGAGGACTGCAATGTAGAACCCAACACAGCTGCATCTAGTCGCTGCCTGATTGGCCATGGAACTGGTGGCTTGCCCAAGAGCTTGGCTGAATTAACAGGCTATGAGCAGCAGAATTGGAGGAAATCAATAGGTTTGGGTTTTGCTCTAGTGTAGAGGCCTCAATTAGCTCTCCATCTACCTGGGAAAGGTCTTCCATTTGAATTTCCTTTGTTTTTTTATTGTCTCTAGACCATGATTTCCTGTGTGAATAGCCAGTTTCATGTTTCATAACAAGAACAATAGGCAAATTCTTTCTCTTGGGCTGTAATTTGTATTCTGCAACTAGCGATTTGATATTCAGTCTTTCTGATGATTATTTTCTTTGGGAACAGTGGTGCTAAAAATAAGAAGGGAAAGTAATGTAGGGAAAGCAAATCAAACCTCACACTGCCTGAGCCATGCTGATCAGGTGGCTTTCATTGAGGACCAGTGGTCGGAAACACACTGGATGTCAGCAGCCAAAACCACCAAATGAAGCCAGGAAACAACTTGTTCCGTTTAGAGGCACTCACATCCCCCCTTGTAGGACCTCCATCAGGCTATTTCAGCCTCTCAAAACAGCACACTTTCAGTGCAAGTAGTGTTGCTTGCCTTTTGAAGAGTTAAAGAAAGGCGATTTTTATTAAAGTTGTATTACACCAAAATCGTACCATGAAATACAGGAAACGAATATGCAGGAACTTTGACTCACGCATAGCTGAGGAGATGAGGTAAATCTTCTGGGGAACCCATGCCTAGACCCTTCTCTTATGTGAAGACTCCTTTTAGTTATTCCTCGGACTGCCATAGTCAATGACGACATTTTTACAGGTACCATTAAAAAATGAGGAAAATGAGAATTCTGTAATTTGTTTTTCATAGATTTAAATATTTCGTCTTAAAGGGATGTCCTTTACTATAAAATATGTTCTTTCTGTTTTTTAGTAATAAGATGTTCTATCTACTATAAAGTGACGATAATAATAACAAAAACTTTTGTCCTTTGCTGTTCTTGTTTGGTAAGTAAAGGAAAATGTTGAGTAGATCTTTTAGTTATAACCACGATAATTCTCCGTAAAACACTATCCCAAAGCTCAGCAACAAATAGAGATAAGAATTTGTTTCTTGGTCATTTGTCTAAAGATTGGCTGGGGCAGCTCTGCTGTATGTGCCTTTTATTCTCCTGGGGCTACTGGGCTATTGAGATGTGTTCTTCCCATGACAATGGCAGAGAAGCAAGAGAGCAAACCCAACCATTCCTTTGGCCAAAGTGAATCACGTGGTTGAGCCCAAAGACCAGGGTACACTCTGCCCTCCATAGGGCCAAGGTTGTGTGAAAGTAGAGCCACACTACAGGGGAGGGGAAAATTGTGAATAATGGTTCAATCTGCAACATGGTGGCAATTATATCAACCTCCATTTTTTCCTGATATTTTCTGACCTGAGAAATACAATGGCGAGCACCCAGCTTCGAAGGTCATCTTTGATCAGGAAAAAAAACTTAACATAATTAAACAGTAGTTGAGAAAAATCAGAGGTTTGAAGAATGTGATTAGAACTTATCACCACCAAGGCTACGGGCCCTCTTTAGGCCTTGATTAGCCCAGCTCTCATTTTGTGAAATATGATACTAATCTGAGGCACTTTACAATGACTGTACTGTGCCTATCACATTTTCAAGGCATCTTTGATAGAGTATTTAGGTGTTTTGTTTGTTATGACTGTTGGAAAGAAATGAACTCATGAGAATTCTGTGTGAGATCATAGGCAATTGATTAATTCACCTTGTACAGCTTTCCTTGTGCACATGCAGTGGATCCAGTTTCTACCCTAAGAACTTAATATCATTTGTTCATTATTAATTCATCATCCAAACTGTCCCTTCAGACAGATTATATTCTAACTTTAAAGCCTATTCAGTGTCAGTTTTGCCTATGAAATACTCAATGCCTTTTTAACTTTAAAATGTTACAAACTTTTTAAATAAAGATACTTTTAACTTTAAAAATTTATAAATTTTTTTAATAAGAAGAAATCCTAGAAATCTATCACTATGGCCTCCAGTCAGAAAGTTTAATAAAAAAAAAAAAAACATTGAAAATGCCAAGAAATGGTTAGAGCATTTTGAAAATTTTCTGCTCATTTACACACTCTTCCTAGCAAAACCAGGGTCTCTGGAAGAATCAGCTAAGACAAAGGGCCTGAACATTGTTCCAGAATCTGTCTCTGACTTGTGGCTTTATAGTGGGCATGTTGCTTAAGTCTCTGGTTCTATATTTACAAACTGGGGGGTGGGGGTTGGAGTGGGATTTAAATACACGTGTGGATGTGTTTCAGAGCTCTTTGGAAGAAAAATGATACAAACCTAGAAATCATCTCATCCTCCAAAGCAGGATGCTGCTAGAGCCTCAGCACAAAGTCAGGGAGGACAGCCTTCCTCTTAACAGGGACCCCAATATCCCACTTTTGCCTTCTCAAGAAAAAGCACAAAACACATGGCCGGCCATCTATTTCCCAGCCAGCAAGCTGGATGCAGTCACACAAGCAGGGGACAAAGGTCTTTTGTTTTCCAGGCAGCTGCCTTGACCCACAGGTCTGCACCCATCAGAGAGCTCTGCGCACCAGTGTGTGCACAAAGCCTCTTGCCGCACAGCTGGGCTTCCTGGGTTCTTTATTTTATAGGGTCCCGGGATTGTGTCCCTTTAAGAACAAGTCATTTGGACATTATAAGATTCTCCACCTTCTCCAAGGTTCAATCCAGAGAGAGTCTGCTCAGTTTGCATCAGGCAAAAGCACTTTTATGGGACTAAGAGGGAGACTGAGAGCAGAGGAGGCCGAGTGGCAGGAAGTGGGGACTCCGGCAGCTGGTCAGTGTCTCTGGGGCACTCCCCGTTTTGTTCTGTTGTTCACCACAGCCAGGTGAAGTGAGTTCCTCTCATCAGTGGGCGTGGCATTTCACATAAATATCAGGTAGCTCAGGCACTCAGCTGAGAAGTCTCAGCCCAGATGCCTAATCTCTGAGGGAAGCAGAAATGGCTTTTCCCCAAGGAAGACCGACAGCAGGGAGCTGAAGTTCTCCAGCTCCACCAAAGGGCATAGAAAAGGAGAAGAAAGCACACTAAAATCTGGAAGCTGGGAAACAGATGGATGAATGGTGGCAACTTTTAGAAGTCACAAGAAAGCTGAAGAGGAGCAAGCAAAGAAGCCTCAGGATTTCCTCCACAAGCTCCGCAGAGTCTCAGAAATCGGCAGCTCGGAGTACGTCTGGTGTGCGGTGACTGTGAGGCTGAAGCACGAAGACTGGGCCAGGGTCTCTGCAAAAATCTAGAACCACGTGTATCCCCTCAACTCTGGTTAGTCGGACTAACCTGGGGCCCCTCCCTGAACCCAGAAAAATGACCAGACATTTAATCTCTGATAGTGTATAACTGAGTCTCTGGGCTTAGGGACACGCAGGTATGGTGTATGTTGGGGTGCCCCAATAAAAATGGGGGATTATGTGAAAATTCTGCATATTCTATTTGGAAAACCCCTCTCAACACCTCCCCTGCACTTTCCTCCCCTTTTCTGAAAGCAAGCAGCTGATTGATATCCTCCAGACAGGATACTCAAAGAGACTTCTTGGGAGAATCTGATGCCCTAAGTGAAGAGATTTTCAGATGCGGACATGGAGGACTGCCCGGTGACCCAAACCACCAACCGTCTTATGAGGCACCTACAATCAGGCAATCCTCCCCTACACACAGAGCTTCCAGTCTTAAAAGGTACGGGCACACAGCAGAGACTCACCAGACATTTGAGTAAAAGCTTCTAATAAGAAAGGCAGAAGCCAAGACACACTAAACATGAAAAGGCAATTGGAGAAAACGACTGTGCAAGGGGAACCCTTGCAAACAGTTGTTTCTCCGCCACCTGAGGGGGGAGAGGGTGGATTGTTTAGTAGATTGTGTTAGAAAAATCTGCTTGCGGCTTTGAGACTTCGAAGTTGGATGACTACCTAATGCTACAAATAAGGGCAAATGCTAGAAGGATTAAAAGTCTAAAATTGAAAGGTGAAGTTATAAGTTTAATATCATTGGAGACTATATCCATGACCTAGAGGCACGAAAGCACCTTTTTAAACAAAATTCAAAAACTATACCACAGGCAAAACGTTCAAAAAATAGAAATTTCTGTTCAATGAAGAATGCTAAGGACTAGTGACGGAACAAGAGAAGGTATCCTCAACGTGTGAAAGCAGTGAGTTTATATATAGAATACGAAAGGAACTCCATCGAATCAACAAGCAGCAGGCAGCAACCCCGCACACTCTCTCACCTACTCAAGGACATCTCTGAAGCACGGATACACTTTCCCTCCTGTACCATCAATGTTTCCCTCTCAGCTGGATCATTCCCATCAGCATGTGTACATCCTTTTGTTCATTATTCAATTTTAAAAACACCCTTTCTTAACCCCACTTCAACTATATTTCTCTGTTCCTTGTCACAGAAACAACCCCCAAAATAGTTGTCTAGACTCCCTGTTTCCAATTCTTCTCATTCTCTTTTTAATTTTTTATCATGTAATATTTCATTAATACAAAATATATGTAAGTTATGAAACATTGAAAAATGACCACTGATGAAACTTCTACTCCACTTGAAAACTGGAACATCACCAACGTCATTGCATCAACCTATGTGTTCCTTCTCTGTGCCATCCCTCATCCCTTTCTCCCCCAAATGGAGAAGAAGCCACTTCCTTAAATTTTGTGTGTGTCATTTTATTTTATTTTGTCAATTTTTATCATACGTATCCATATTCCTAAATAATGCACACTAAAATCTGGGGGAGATCATATTTTGTTAGTTTTCCCTCCACATAGTAAACATTCCAAATTTAACAAGTTCAGGAAGAAACTCCTGACCTCGCACCTCCCACAATCTTCCCAGTCTCACAGTGTCATCCTTCTAGTTGCTCAGACAAAATTATTTTAGTCACTTCTGGCTCCTCTCTTTCTCTTGTAATACCTGTCCAACCTATCAGTAAATCCTGTTGGTTCTACCTTCAAAATACACTTAGAATCCAACCACTTCCCGTCTCTACTCCTTTCACCGAGATTCAAGCCACTGTCACCTCTCATCCTGACGATTGAAAGATCCACATATCTGTATCCTTGCTTTTGCCCTTGCCCCCACCTCCACTCACAGTCTACTCACAGCATAGCAGCCAGAGTGATTATTTGAAAATCCACATCAGATCACATTACTCTTCAGCTGAACACTCTGCAGCAGCTTCTATGCCAGGCAGAGTAAACATCTACAAGGTACATCACGCTCTGGACAGCCCCCAGAACTTCACACAATGTGTGGACTTCCTTTCCTGCAGTCTTCCTTGGGTCCACTCCCATCTGCTTCCATGAACAAGCCAGAATCCTCCTTCCCCAAGGCCTTTGTCTTCTATCTTGGGTGAAGCTCTTTTCCAAGAATATGCCCTCTTCCCAAATGGTAGGCTCTCCCTCACCTCCCTTACTTTTTAAATGTCACCTTACCAGTGAGACCTTCCCTAACACTCTATTTAAAATAGCATTAGATCACCATCAGTACTTTTTATCCCCCCTTTCTGATTTATTTTTCTCCACAACTCTTATCACATTCTGACAGGTATATCTTTTGCTTCTTTGTTTACTGTCTAGCTTCCTTCACTAAAATATAAGCTCCTTAAAGGTAAAAGTTTTTCTGTATTGTTCACTGCTCTATCCCCAGCAATGCCTAGAACATACTACATCTGAATAAATATTTATTGAATGAATAAATGGATGGATGGATGAATAAGTGAATGAATAAATGAATATAAACAATCTTTTCATTTACCTCACTTTTACCAGCTACCAATATACCATTCCCAACTCCATATCCTACCGCCCCTTACCTACCCCTAACCAAACTCCAGGCCAAACCAAAAGTGGTTAGCTCCCAGCCCAGTGACTTCTAGATGGTAATTACAGGTTCTCTCTCTGCCTCTTCTCAGAGCTGCAGGAGACATGCCCCACAATTTTTGCCTCTTTCTCCTTTAGCATCCCTAAAGGCTGTCATAGCACTGGAAGCTTCAAAATGCATTCTTCCACAACTGAAGGTAAAATGGTATTTCTCCGGAAGTCATTACCTATTTGTCTTCCACCACTGACATAAGCCTATTGTCGATTTTAGGGCTATTAAAGCCTAAAGTCTAAAAGCCTATGAGCAAAACATCCAGTTTTTCAGTTTTAAGAGTCTGTGTGGTATATTTGGGTTTAATATTACACTTATAAAAATAAAAAGCAATAGATTCCATTTACTCTACATCCTTCCTCTTTCTTGGAAAATCTTACATCAGATCAGAAAAACCTAAATTACATGAAGTTTACAAAATTAGTTGCCTCATGAATAAATGGATTTATTATTCAAGATGCTGGGAAGCATATTTTATTATTCAATATCATTGGCACAAAATATTTGAAGTGTGAGATGAAATATTTTCCAGCTGCTTCACTAAATTCAGGCAGACCAAAAAGAACATTTGCACATTAACATAAAACATTCATCAAGAGGTCTGTCGGCAGTGTAGAGGGAAATGGCCGAATTTTTTTGTTGCTAATAATTTCCATTAAATGTGTGGCTTGTGACCATTTTTACTGTATTGTATTCTGGAACTTACCTCAGGTAATGGAGGCTATATCCAAAGATCTTATCAACTATTCACTGCAAAGAAATAGAACCTTCCAGAAGTTTTCTTAATGATTGAGAAGATATGAATGACCAAATAGCTTAAAAATCAATTGGGGGGGCTTCCCTGGTGGCACAGTGGTTAAGAATCAGCCTGCCAATTCAGGGAACACGGGTTCGAATCCTGGTCCGGGAAGATCCCACATGCCGCAGAACAACTAAGCCCTTGCACCACAACTACTGAGCCTGCGCTCTAGAACCCACGAGCCACAACTACTGAAGCCCGCATGCCACAACTACTGAAGCTGTGCGCCTAGAAACCGTTCTCCACAACAAGAGAAGCCACCACAATGAGAAGCCAGTGCACCGCAATGAAAAATAAACCCCGCTCGCCCGCAACTAGAGAAAGCCCACGCAGCAACAAAGACCCAGTGCAGCCAAAAATAAAATAAATAAATTTTTTAAAAATCAGTTGGGTTAATTTCATGTTTTGCTCAAGAATTGAAGTTCAATATTTCTAGAACTAATGAACTTTTAACAAATATAGCAAGTGAGAAAAAACGTTTTCAATTTTTAATTAAGCTGTTCAATTCAAATTTGGGGGCTTATCTCTGAGTTCTCCTCATCTCCTCCCTCTGAGTCTGTTTCTGATGCACTGTTTTATCAAGGTCAAATTCCAAAAGCTATTTACCTGCCTCAACATTTGCCTCATAATATTCTCAATAAATGTTGAACCCTTAGGTTCTTAAAGGTAATGCAAGATACATTTTTCTAAGTTTACTTTAGAGAAAACTTGCAGGAGTTTCATGTATCACTGGTTTTAGAACTAAGTATTATGAAGGGGGAAATAGCTTGAATAATAGAATATTCAAGCTGGAAGAAACGAGATTTTCCAGTTAACCCCTTCCTTTCATAAGGAAACTCAGGAGGTAAAGTTGTTTTCCTGGTCCAACAGCTAGTTTGTTGCAGCACTGGACTTGGAACTGAGGTCCCTGCCAGCCGGCCCTGGTTTTCATCACCATCTTCTGAAGTCACTGTCTGCATAATTTACCTATATCTTCTTTTTCCCTGAATCCAGTCAGGCACCAAATCCCAGCCTTCAACCTTAAAAATGTCTTTATTTTCTGGCCTCTCCTCTGCTTTCCTGTTGTCACTGTCTCGATCCAGCCTCTCACTCTCTCCTGTCTGGACCACTGCATGGTCCTTCTGTCCAGCTGTCCTGCTCCCCTCCCACCAGCTCGTTCTCTCTGAGGCTGCAAAATCACCCCATCCAAAATAATAGCTTGATTACACTATATTCCTACATTGGCTTCCTGCTGTCTCTGAAATCAAATCCAAGCTCTTCACCCTTGGGTACGAAGTTTTATTGCAATTGTCTGGAGCCCTAGCTCCCCCCATCCTAACTCCATGAACTCTACTTTAGTCCCAGGGAATATTTCATGTCACTTTCCACTGCCCAGAATGATTTTCAATGTTCCTTATCACCTGGCAATAAATCCTGTTTGTTTGATTATTGAGAAACTCCTAGTCAGCCTTCAAAAGCAATTCAAATGTCACTTCCTCTCAGTTTTCATAATACTTCGTGAAAGTGTGGAGCCCCCTTGGTCCCTTTAATCACCTCTGCCAGTCTGCAGTCCCACTCCCCACACATAACCTCACCCAGCCTCTTCCACAGCATAGGCCTTGCTCTTGATTCCAAATTTGGCCTCCCACTTCTTTCATTCTGCTCCTGCCCCTCTCCTACACTCAGACTTTTGATTTCCAGATTCTCACATCTGTCTTTTCTTTCTGACATAGGTTCTCCAAAGACTAGGCTCTCTACAGACTAATGAATCAGATGTTATGACCCCTCCCTTATTTTCCACCTAAGATCAGAGTCATAGGTGACCCACACCAGGATTCTGCCCCCAAAGGCAGCTCATAGCTGACATGACCAATCCCCCAGGTGCACCAAACAGTAAAAAAATTTAGGTAGAACTTCTTACACTGTAATTGGGTAAGTAGTTTACATGTTTGTCTACCCCTTTAGACTGTGAGTTGCTTCAGGTCAGAAACTGTGTCTTTTTTTCTTTAATTGCGAATACCTAAAACAGGGTTGATATAGAGTTGGCATTTAATAAATATGTGAATGAGTGCAAGTGATAATAATAACAATGGAGCTCAAAGAATTGAACAGAAAGTTAGATAGGGAGTCATGACACAAAACACTTTCAGTCTGAAGAATAAAGTGTTTGTGGAATACTAGAAATTGAATTCAGGTACTTATTTCTTTTATATTATTATAATAGAATACAGTATTTAAAAGGATAGACCACTGAGTTAGATGCTTGTACTATGTGTCAGGATCAGCTAGATTATGCTGCGGTGACAAACCCCAGATCTTAGTGGTTTAAAGTAGCAAGGATTTACTTTCATTTCTAATGTGGAGATAAGCGAACTCTGATCATCAGAGTCAGAGGGCAGGTTGATGAAGGTTTATCTCAAAAAGTGTTTCCATGATGGCTGGAAAGTCTTGAGCCAATAACTAAAAGCACATCATTTCTACCCAAACCCATCTGCTAGACCCAGTCACGTGACTATGCCTGACTTCAAAGAGACCAGGAAGGACAATCCTAAAATGCACCTGGAAGGACAGGAACACTGGGTATCAGTGGAGGTGGCGATATCTACCACATACCACTCCTCTGGCCACACGTTCAGTTCCTCTTCACCCCTTATGCAGGGCACAGCCTCCTACCGTGGCCCTGTCCCAGCACTGTACAATGGGTATATATGTGTTGGGGAAAGAGGGTAATCAATAACATATCTTTTTAGTTGACAGGTTTTTAGTTCAAGAGGAAATATATCTGACCTAATGTAGAAACAAATGTTTATGACCCATGGGTATTAGTTTCCTAGGGCTACCATAACAAAATGTCACAAACTGAGTGGCTCAAAACAGTAGATGTTCATTGTCTCACAGTTTTGGACAACAGACATTTGAAGCGAAGGTGTCAGCAGAGTCATGTTCTTGTGAAACCTGTGGGGGGAGGACCCTTCTTTGCCTCTTCATAGCTTCTGGTGGTTTGCCAGTGATCCTGAACGTCCCTTGGCTTTTGCAGCAGCAACACTTCAGCTTCTGTTTCTGTTGTCACATGGCATTCGCCTCTCACATCTGTCTCTTCTCCTTTTCTTAAAGAGACACCATTTGTATTGGTTTAGGGCCCACGTTAATCCAGTATGACCTCATTTTAATTTGATTACATCTGTAAAGATCCTATTTCCAAGTAAGTTTACGTTCACGGGCACCAGGGGTTAGGACGCCAACATATGTTTTTAGGGGGACACAATTCAACCAATAACACCATTCACCTCCTCAAAATCCTCATATAGACAGAGTTGTCCATTATCCAGAAGTCATGAACTTTGAGCTCAATGCCATGACTGGTTAGGACTCTTGAGTTGACATCCTTGGGAAGGGCATTTATGTATTGTGCAAGGGGGAAGGAGAGTGAACCAAATATTTGGTGTCTAGAATGGTGGACTATAGTAGACATTAGAGCTCCTATTATTTAGGAGAAGAGATTTCCAGTTATTTTCCAACCAAACAGTTGTATTCCCTGCTCTTATGAAACTAGGTGTGATCACGTAACTTACTTTAAGCCAATGAAATGTGAGCAGACTTGATATGTGTTATTTCCAGATGCTAGAATTTAAGAGCCAAAGCACAAGTTTCCACCTTTCTTTATCTTCCAGCTTGAAAGTAAATCTCCAGGTGGTGAAAGTTCTGGAATGAAGGTCCTGGTATAAAGACAACATGAAGTAAAAACTCCACCATACTGACCTGTACTTGGCATATATCATACCCTGTGACACAGCAATTTATATTATATATATATATGTATGCATATATACATATATGAAAAATTCCTGTACGTATTCATCAGGGAAACATATACAGGTACTTTTAGTAGAATTTTTGCAGCAAAAAATGGGAATCACTCTAAATGCTCATCAATTGTAGATTGAAATAAATAAATAACTACATCTATAATCTGAATAATATATAACAATGAAAATAAGTGAATTACAGCTACAAAAATCAATATAGGGCTTCCCTGGTGGTGCAGTGGTTGAGAATCTGCCTGCCAATGCAGGGGACACGGGTTCGAGCCCTGGTCTGGGAGGATCCCACATGCCGCGGAGCGGCTGGGCCCGTGAGCCACAATTGCTGAGCCTGCGCGTCTGGAGCCTGTGCTCCGCAGCGGGAGAGGCCGTGATGGTGAGAGGCCCGCGCATCGCGATGAAGAGTGGCCCCCACTTGCCGCAACTGGAGAGAGCCCTCGCACAGAAACGAAGACCCAGCACAGCCATATATAAATAAATAAATAAAAATAAATAATTTAAAAAATCAATATAGATAAATTTTTAAGACATAATTTTAAGCAGCCATGAAGAATACATAGGTATGATTCCAATTCTATAACTCCAAGAATTAATCAGTATTTGTATATGGGTACAAAAATGTCTGATAACAGTGAAGAAAAACCAGGGAACAAAATTCAGCTAAGCAACTACTTCTGACAGATGTGGAGTATAATGTGATTGGAGAAGGCACACAGAGAGCTCCTAGGGTGTGATAATTCATTTTCTGGCATGACTGTTGGGCACATGCTGTTCATTTTATTATTGGTCTTTAAACTCTACATATATATATTTTATGTACTCTCTTTACAATGTATATCTTGCAACTATTATAAAAACAAATCTTGGGCATCTATATATGAAGGACATGAGTTATAGAAATAATTCCATTTTTTTAATGTAAAATGAAGAACACTTTTTGTATAAAGTCTTTTGTTTCTTTCTTATTTTTATAATCCTTTTTTTGCTTTAAACATTTTATACCTAATTATTTTATATTCTGTATTTGTTAGTTTTGATGTCCAAAGTCTTTGAGATCTAACTGTTTTATGTTCTGCTTAGTTTGTTTCCCTGTGTATTTGTTGATGTGTGATTGTGAGCTAATATTTGGTTGATCTCTACCCATGGGAATCTTGGAAGCATTTTCTCCAGAAGGATTTGTGTTTTCTTCTCCCAGCTCCAGTGAGATATCACTGACCTATTTGAGGCCCGTTCATGGTCCCAAGATAAATGTGGGGTCTTCTGGCCAAGCTCCCACATGTTGCTGCTGGTACAGAGATTAGTCTCTCAATCATGGTGCTGATACTGAAATTTGCCCTCAAAAACTTTACCATTTGTATTCATTTACTGCTTATCCCTCACTTGTCTAGTTAACTAATTTTTTTGGTGGGGGAAGTAGCGAGCTTCAGAGATTTCTTTAATTTCTTGTAAGCCCGGTAATGCATTAAAAAGTATGGGTTTTGTTTTGTTTTGTTTTTTGATGCTTTTTAGCTCAACAGTTCTCCACAGCATAACTTATTCCAGTATACTGCTCTCCAAATGTATTCATTTGGCTTACTTTTCATCCCTATAAAATTAAAAAGTGAGCCAGTTTATTTTGCTTAATTTGAAAGTATGAGAAGCTCATAAATTTTTTGGCTTTTATATCCAAGTGGGCTTAGTCCAGCAGAATTGGATTTTTCACCTGTTTAATACCTGCCCTTTGACCTCCAGGATGATCTGTGCGCTGGACACTTTTCCTAGGGCACAGCATTGGCAGTGACCTGAAATTCATAAATGTTGGATAAGCATAATAATGTGGTTTAAAATAGTAGCTATTTTTAACATTGTGACTACTTATTTTTCAGTCACAACCAACAGATATTCAGGCCTTAAACAATAAAATGTACAAAGCTTTTCTGCTGGCGCTCCCTGCTGTATTTTCTCTTTCCAACATCACTTTGATAAACTCAATTTGTATCTAGAAAGCAAAACCCTAAAGTTCAAACAGGACATTTGGCTCGGAGCTCAAGAGATTTTTTCTAAGGAAAAATGACTAGGGTTCTGTGTTGTATTTATTTAACCTACAATAAATCCTCTGGATCCTTTCCCCTTACCACAAATGACTTCCATCCCAACCTTGAAGTATATAAAGATTGGGGTCTGCTGCTCCTCTGAGTTGAGTTTGAGTAATTTTTCTGGAATGTTTGGTTTTGACAAATGTACCCGTCATATTCACCTTACATTTTCAGAGCCACTTCACCTGTCCCTCCTTCCTAAATTAGACTCTTCCTTGTTCTCCAGGTCTACTTAGAAATACACTAGATTTGAAGCATTACTTGGTAGCTTTAGCTGCTATTATACCAAGGGCAGAAAAAGATTTCAGGGATTTAATGGAATGTTCAGGGCTGACCCCAAGAAAGTTTTGGAGACGTTCAGTTTGTATTTTAGAATTCTCTTTCCTCCCTGTTATTCCCTCTCCTCCTTACCCTCCAAGCTCCAACAATGTACAAGTCTGAGTGCATCAATAGTCTCAAAGACCCTTCCTAGGCTAGGTAGTACACATGCTCCAATGATCTTTCTTATTCCTCTCAACCAAATTTTCAGTCTTTCAATGATGCTAGCTTTGAATAATCTGAGAAAGAAACGCACTTAGCAACTAATTCACCTCAATGTGGAAATAAGTAATAACTTTTAAGTTACCAGAAATTTTCTCATTTTAAAACTGAATGTCCCTTAACGTAAAGAACTGTCTCATCAGTAGGATTTTGGAATATGTAGGAGAATTTTTTTTCTTTTTTTCCACATCTTTACATCTTTCCCCATCCTGTTAAACAAAATAGCATGGATGGATAGGTAGATAGTAGATAGATAGATAGATAGATAGATAGATATGAAAAAAGAAAGGAAAAGAATAGCAAAAATATTATGATTAGGTAAAGCAATGATACTATAATTTAGAACAGAGCTTAGAAAGTGAGAAATAATCAGTAGACATTCAGGGATAACAATAACAATGGAGGGTGGGGAGGCAGCTGTTAGGATGCTATAAGTTAAGATAATAGTGTAGGCTAGTACTTGAATACTAGGTTATAAATGACTTTAGGTACATCCTATTTCCCCTAGTTTAGAGGCTATTTGATCAGAAATTCAGAAATTGTGTTTCTGTACATGATCTGCCTCTATGACCTTCAGAACCAGAATGATATATCAGAGGTCCCTGAGGGGAAGGTACCAAAATAAAACCACATTATTAACTAAGTGGAAAGAGATGAAAGTGAAATAAACTCATTTTTTAGAAATCACCATCTAAAGTAGAAGAACAAGAGCAAGTTAAACATGGAATAATATACTCTTGTTTATAATATTTTAATAAACTGGATTTAGCTGAAATGTCCCTCAGTGGGGATTGGTTATATAAATTATAGCACAACCCATCAATGGACCACTATGCTTCCATCAAAAAGAACATGTTAGAACAATGTGCACTAATATGAGAGAGAGCCGCAATAGTAACATAAAACAGATTACAGAGATGGCTAAGACCAAAGTTTTAAAAAATTCCAGAGAAAGCCAAAAGGAGAGAATATTCTGCAATTCATCTTGTAGTACAGGTATATATCTTTAACACATAATCAAAACAAGATTTTTACATAAAAGAAAAGTTGTAGGCCAATGACACCCACGCAAAGACATAAAATAAGATATTACATCACACCTGTTAGAATGGCTTTTATCAAAGAGACAAGAGATAACAAATACTGGCAGTCTTGTGGAGAAAAGGGACCCCTCGTGCACTGTTGGTGGGAAGGTAAATTGGTACAGCCACTGTGGAAAACAGTATGGCAGTTCCTTGAAAAGATTTAGAATTGAACTACCATATGATCCAGCAATTCCACTACAAGATGTATAAATGAAGGAATGGAAATCAGTATCTCAAAATGATATCTGCACACCCACATTCATTACAGCATTATTCACAATAGCCAAGATATGTAAATAATCTAAGTGTCCATCAACAGATGAATGGATAAAGAAGATGTGATACATATATACAGTGGAATACTATTCAGCCATGAGAATGGAGATCTTGCCATTTGTGACAACATGGATGGACCTTGAAAGCACTATGCTAAGTGAGATAAAAGTCAGACAGAGAAGAACAAATACTGTATGATATCACTCATATGTGGAATCTTAAAAAACTGAACTTGTAAAAACAGAGAGTAGAATGATGGTTACCAGAAGCTGGGGCTGGGGGAATTGGGGAGATGTGGTTTTAAGGCTGAAAACTTATAACTAGTATATAAATAAGTTATGGAGATCCAATGCACAACATAGTGATTATAATAAACAATACT
Source organism: Balaenoptera acutorostrata (assembly GCF_949987535.1). Classification (NCBI taxonomy): domain Eukaryota; kingdom Metazoa; phylum Chordata; class Mammalia; order Artiodactyla; family Balaenopteridae; genus Balaenoptera; species Balaenoptera acutorostrata. Next base: position 171,963,577 of record NC_080064.1, on the reverse strand, counting down.
GTATTATAAACTTCAAAGTTACTAAGAGACTAAATCTTAACTATTCTCAACACAAAAAAGAAATGATATTTATGTGACATGATATAGGTGTTAACTAACACTACCGTAGTAATCATATCACAATATATAAATGTGCCAAGGGCTTCCCTGGTGGTGCAGTGGTTAAGAATCCACCTGCCAATGAAGGGGACACGGGTTCGAGCCCTGGTCTGAGAAGATCCCACATGCCGCGGAGCAACTAAGCCCGGGAGCCACAACTACTGAAGCCCGTGTGCCTAGAGCCTGTGCTCTGCAACAAGAGAAGCCACCGCCATGAGAAGCCTGCGCACTGCAACGAAGAGTAGCCCCTACTCACCGCAACTAGAGAAAGCCCGTGCACAGCAACGAAGACCCAATGAGGCCAAAAATAAATAAATTTATAAAATAAAAAAAAATGTGTCAAATCAGCATGTTGTACACCTCAAACTTACACAATGTTTCATGTTGATTATTTCTCAATTTGAAAAAAAAGATGGATAAGAACTGAAATGGGCCCTTATAAACACTCCTGCTTAGCGAGAAAATAAAGCAAAAACCTTTTTTAAAAAAGGTATTAAGACAAGAAAGATATAAAACTATATTTACAGATCAGATGAGAGTTTATGCAGAAAACTCTAAAAATCAAAAAGAAATCCATAGTTAATAACAGAATTTGGCAAGGAGTGGGATAGAAGATGAGTATTAAAAATATATTACATTTCCATAACACAACAATAATCTGTTAGAAAATGTAATTTTTAGCGTACCATTTACAATAGCAACATAAAAGTAATTTGGAATAAACCCTACCAAATATGGGTAGGACATTTATTGAAAAAATTTTAAACTTTCGTATATTATTTTATTCTTTACATAGGCACTTTAAAATTCTTTAATGATATATTTCATAATACAAAATTTAAAAAAACGATGTTTTAAATTATTATAAAATTAGCATGGGTAAAAATTTTTATACATAAACTCACCAAAACAAAAGGCAAAACATAAGACAAAATCTTTGCAAACAAGCCTATTCATTTAAAATGTGTTTGTATAAATTGCATCTGTGTGTAAATAGAAAAAGTCTGGAATTTTATAAACAAAAATTTTAACTCATTTTTCTGGATATCTCATTTATTTAACAAAAACATCTTATTTACTATATGGCAGACACTGACAAGTACTTTACAAATGTTTACTCATATAGTTCTTATAACAGCCCTCCAAGAGGTGCACCATTATCCTCATTTTACAGATGAGCTCACTGAGACACAGACAGACTCTGTGACCTGCTCAAGATCATAGAGCCAGCGGTGGTAGAACCAGGGTTTGAACCCAGGCAGTTTGACACCAGAGTCTGGGCTCTTCAGAACTACATTAGACTAAAGTTTATATGGTCATTTAAATTTTTTTCTTTATACTTTTGAATTGTACGTTTTATAATAAGCACATTTTATAATTAAAATCAAATATTAGGTCAATCCATTTTGGAAAGCAAAGTAATGCATTTTTGGCTTGGTTGTGGGATATGAAATTCACATAAATATAAGGGGAAGAACAAAAGAGTTTTTCAAAAGCCAATATAAACTCATTCCACAACATATAATTTATATTTTGGTATTAGGTTCTGTATATTTAAATGCTGCAAGTAATGCTGCTTCCACAGAGGAAAAACATATGCTGATGTTACATCTTAAATCCTTTATCTAACCATTTTTTAAGATTGAAGTATAGTTAATTTACAATATTGTGTTAGCTTCAGGTGTACAGCAAAGTGATTCAGTTATATATATATATATATATCCTTTTTCAGATTATTTTCCATTATAGGTTATTATAAGACATTAAATATAGTTCCCTGTGCTATATAGTAGGTCCTTGTTGCAATATACGTTCAATATACGCGTCAATCAACGTGATACACCATATTAACAAATTGAAGAAGAAAAACCATATGATCATTTCAAGAGATGCAGAAAAAGCTTTTGACAAAATTCAACACCGATTTATAATAAAAACTCTCCAGAAAGTGGGCATAGAGGGAACCTACGTCAACATAATAAAGGCCACGACAAACCCACAGCAAACATCATTCTCAATGGTAAAAAACTGAAAGCATTTCCTCTAAGATCAGGAACAAGTTAGTCCCAGAATCTAGGCTTTCCACGCACAGAGGTGCCTCTTCTTACCTGGGGAATTTGAGCTTCAGAGTCAGATAACAGCCTATCTGACTACAGTCAGTCAGTACACACTGGCAGAAATACTCTTCCTCAGCATTTCTCTCATTCTCAGACTCATGTAGCCTCAGTCCCTATTTGATCCTTGAATTGGGGCTCTCCTCTCTACCTTCACATCCATGATTCAGAAACAGGGACACTGGTGATCTAGTGTTTTTCTTTTTCTCTGTCTAGCACATTGCTGGCATGTAGGGGCTTTTAATTGCTTGTGGAGTTAAATTAATCCTAATTCTCACTGCCACCTGGGAAAGGTAATCTGAAATAGAGTAAAAAAATGTGTAGCATTGGGCAAGGCATTCTGTCTCAAAAACAAGAGGAAAGATAAGCCAACAATGAGACATTTTTCTCAACAGTGCTACATTGAATAGCATATTAGATCACCTGAATGCTTTTCACAATTTAGCAATTTATTTCCTACTTTTGCTTCTAGTTCATAGCTCTAATTCTGTTATAGATCATTCACACTCTGCTAATCTGTCACCAAATGGATAAAGCAAGGTGCTCTTGGGATGGGAACATGAACACCTATAAACCTGAAACCGTGAGGTATTGAGATGTCAGGTACCAAGCACGCCTGTCCTCACCAGAGTTGAGGCAGAGGGTTGAATCTGACCTGGTTTTGCATTGCTTGCCTTAGCTTTCTGCTTTCAATACAGAATGCTCCTTTTTAAAAAGAAATATTAATAAAATTAAGTAAAACTATGATCTATTGAGTATTTTCTATCTTCTAGGCACTGTGCTAGGTGTTTTACAGATATTATTTCATTTGTGTTCAATATAACTGTCTGAGGTAAGCTCACTTTAGATATGAGAAAATGGAGCCTGAGAGAATGTGACTTCCCCCGTCCCACGAATAGCCTGGCAGAAAGATGTAGTGGCTAAGAGTGCTGGTTCTGGATTAGACTACCCAGATTTAAATCCCTGCACACTTCCTCTGTGTGTGACCACAAGCAATTTACTTAATCGTCTGTGTCTCAGCCTTGCCCTCAAGTTTTGTTGTAAGGATTTAATAAGGACTACAAAGCATTCTGACTAGTAGCTTGTCCCTACTGAGGCCTCCATAAACATTAAAAAAATCAGGAAATTGTAAAATGTAGAGCAAGGATTTCAAACCCAAGTCTGTTTGATTTTGAAATTCATGTTCTTTTTTTAATTGAAGTATAGTTGATTTACAATATTATATTAGTTTCGGGTATAACAAAACTCATATTCTTAATCATTATTGTGTTTGCATCCCATATAAATGATTTTTGGAGAACCTAAACACTTGGGCTTAGGAAACTTTTCTCCAGGAATAATAGAAGCCATCAATGCTGTGCTCCCTCTGTTGTTCACTCAGTTGTCCCAGTCTCTCAGCCTGCCCCCCACTTACATTGTAAGGGCAATGCATGTCTCCCACTTATAACTTTATGGAGTGTTCTTCCATTCTGAGGGTTCTCATTGTAAAAGCACCCATTGCATTTGCAGCCAGAGTCTCCCCTTAACAAATGCAGTAGGGTTTGAAGTAGACACACCTTGCAGATATTAGCACAGGGCGTGGGCAATAACGGCTTCCTTGCATGTGATGCTCCATTGAGTGTCAGGCAGTGTGAATTAGACACAATCCTTACACACTAGGAGTTACTCACCTAACATCTTAGGTAGATTAATCTCTTTACTTTTCGTATTCATTGGTCAGAACCTCTTAAAACGCCAGAAAGTAAATAAGTTGATAATTTATACCATATATTTGCCACATTTAGTCACATGGTTATCTGAGTTTTCCAGCTTTTAGGTTCTTCCTCACTCATCACTAACCTGGAGTGATGTTAAAAATTGCTACAGATATGTGTGTAGAGATTTCCATATCTATAAATCTATATCAATATCAAGTGTTTTCATTTGTGATTACGAACATCTCAAAATTTAACATCTCCATCTCAACAGATCCATTCTCATTCTCCTTGTACTTCAGGTTCTGTGATTGTCTTTTGCTACATTGGCATTCCCAGGTGGCCCTCTCATTCTGTGCACATTCCTGGAGTGGTCTTGCATGGTGTCAGACTCCCACATTCCTAAATTGCTATCCTAAGCTTCAGAACCTTAAATTTAACTTTCTGCTAGACAGCTTCATTTGTACGTTTCAGAGGTTCTGCCAACCAAACATGTACCAAACCAGATTTGTTACCTCTCCTTTTCCCTGCCCCAAATCTTTATCTTATGTCTTTAGTTTCAATTGGTCATACTATCACCCACTCAGTCATCCAAACCAGCAATCTAGATTCTTTTTAAATGCCTTCATCTGCCTCACTCTCCACTTTTGATTAGTCACAAAGTTTTAGATTCAGTGCCGTAGCTGGGAACACCTGCAGCTTCCATCAGTCTCTTAATTAACACTTGCTGCTTTGACTTACAGTTCTCATTCATTCTCTATCTTGCTGCCTAAGTGATAATTCTAAAAGCAAGTTTGATTGTTTTGCTCCCTTCTTAAAATTCTTTAGTGACACCCCACAAAACTTTAGGGACAAAGTTCAAACTTCTTTGTCCTACCAGAGGTGAGCTCAGCCACTAGTGCTGTGTCACTTCCTGTCACTTCCCATTCAGCCTCTCTGCTCCAAGCACATCGAACGTTTATAACTTGTTACCCCTCCCCCCTTCCTTCCCACACTCATATTTCCCTGTGTTGACCTCTCATCTGAGGCATGGCTTATGCTATTCCCCATGCCTGAATGTCATCCCCTCTGCCATTTATGTGCATAATCTGTGTTACAGCTCAAGGCTCAATTCAGGCATAACGTTCTCTGGGGAGACTTCCTTGATTTTTCTTTGCTGTGTCTGACCACATATTGATCCCCTATTGGTGTCAGAAGCTATATTTAAAATATCATATTTAATCCTCACCGAATCCCTATGAAACAGGTCTTACTATTGTTCTAATTTTTCCAGTGAGGAAACTGTACCAAGAGGTAAAGTTAGTTGCATATACAAAGCAGGGATTTGAATCCAGATCTCTGTGGAAGGCAGAGCCTATGTTTAAGCCATCTGTAGTATTAGTGTTTAGCTAAGTCTGGCAGATGTTATTGCTTAATAAATGTTTGCAAATGAAATTGATCCTCAGGCTTGGTCCTAGATCCAATTTGAAGTAAGGAAATATATTTGGAGGTTCATTAGCCTCCCTTTTAGGACACCAGTTTTCCCTACAGTGTCTCAACTCTCTCAGTTCATATGAGACCAATTCTCTCAGATTTAACGAGCACCAACGTATTTTAATGTGCTCACAGTTTCTGACTTAAGTGAGGTGTATACTGATTTAGGGGTCTCTGTAAGCACACTGCCCTGGGACCCAGTGCTCTTACTCTGGAATAAGTTGAAGATAGAGGTTATATTGGGCTATAAGAAAAGTTTGAGGACAGATTTGGGAGTGATGATAACTTCCAGAAAGCCTCAACTCACATTTCTAAGTGACTTCTTCCTTAGATCTAGAAGCAACTTTGTTTGCTTCTGACTAGAAGAGCCCCATTCATTCACTTCCTGTTTAATGATGAATGAAGACTCACACCTTAGAGGCATTTTAACCCCAACTGTAAAAAACAACAACCAGTTTAAGTCCTGAAACTGTGAGCTAATAAATAGTATTTCCCTCAGTTTTGTAGGAGGCTGGGAGGTTAGCTCTGTTTTCACGACTTCCAATATTGTGCCCCTGATACACTGTGAATACAATTACAGTCTAAATCTGTCATCCTCCTGTGTTGTTTTTAAAACCCAAATGAGTTCTTTGACATAATTAGGATGAATAAGGTAACTTAAAAAAATAAATGAGACTGAAGGTTTTTGCTGATTAATGAGAGAGAGAGAGAAAAAGGAAGAGACCCAGAAATATCTTCCCTATCTACCTCTGTTGATATCACTTCCTAAGCACATCCTCTATGATGCCACTTTATTACAAATTTGCAATCATTCTTCCAGCCATGCCATCTTTTTCCAAAATTTTTGTCTTCTTTCCCTCTGCCTTGCAATGGGAATCCAACAGTCATTTGAGTGGGTTTATGATGACTAATTCAGTATGAAATAAAAATTGAAGGTAAGAATGCTCCATTAGATTTTTATGCTTCCCCCATTGCAGTGTTTATAAGATTTCAAAACTAGAGGAAAAGTGAAAAATGCTATTCATCTCGTAATTTTGTGAATATAATGAAAAACAACTGTTTGATGCTTTGCTTCTTTGAATTATAGCTTCTATTTAAGTCTAAGGTTTTAGAGTGTGTGTGTGTGTTGGTAAATACATAGGGCAAATACTCTTTTGAAAATAAAGGAACCTTGACCTAAACCTCACACCTTACACAAACATGAACTGAAATGGATCTTGGACTTGAATGCAAAATGTAAAACTTTAAAACAACATTTAGAAAAAAATAGGAGAAAACTTCTAGGATCTAGGCCTAGGAAGAATTCTTAGACTTGACACTGAAAGCAGGATTCATAAAGAAAAAATAGACAAATTAGGCTGCATTAAAACTAAAAACTTGGTATCTGTGAAAGCCCATGTAAAGAAGATGAAAAGACAAGCTACAGTCTCCTAGACAATATTTTCAAACCACCATATCCATCAAAGGACTAGCATCTAGAACATGAAAAGAACTGTCAAAACTCAATATTAAAAAAAAAAAAAACCAAAAGATCCAGTTAGAAAACGGGCAAAAGGCATAAACCTATATTTCACCAAAGAGGATATCCAGATGGAAAATAAGCACGTAAAATGAAGTTCAACCATTAGTCATCATGGTAATGCAAATTAAAACCACGAGTTAGGGGCTTCCCTGGTGGCGCAGTGGTTGAGAATCTGCCTGCTAATGCAGGGGACACGGGTTCGAGCCCTGGTCTGGGAAGATCCCACATGCCGCAGAGCAACCAGGTCTGTGAGCCATAATTACTGAGCCTGCGCGTCTGGAGCCTGTGCTCCGCAACAAGAGAGGCCGCGATAGTGAGAGGCCCGCGCACCGCGATGAAGAGTGGCCCTCGCTTGCCACAACTAGAGAAAGCCCTCGCACAGAAACGAAGACCCAACACAGCCATAAATAAATAAATAAATAAATAAATAAATAATTTAAAAAACAAACAAAAAAAAAACACGAGTTAGGCTTAGCCACACCTAAATGTTAGCTTATACTAGAACAGCTAATATAAAAAATAGTGACTATACAAAACTTGGCAAGGATGCAGAGAAACAAACTCTTCCATTGCTGGTGGGAATGGAAAATTGTACCACCACTCTGGGAAACATTTGGCAGCTTCTTATACAACTAAAGATGCAATTACCATATGACCTATCAATTATGTTCATGGACACTTATCCCAGAGAAATAAAAATTTCTGTTCATACAAAAACCTTTATACAAATGTTCATAGCAGCTTTATTCATAATAGCTAAAACCTGGAAACAGTCCAATGCAGAAAATGGTTAAGCCAACTGTGGTACATCTGCGGAATAACTCAGCAATGAAACTCAGCAATAAAAAGGCACACACTATTGACACACACCAACAACCTGAATGAATTTCCCGATAATTATGCTGAGTGAAAAAAGCCAATATGCAAAGATTACATATTGTATGATTCCATTTACATAAATATTTGAAATGGGGAAACATTAGAAATGGAGAACAGATTAACAGTTTCCTGGGGTTAGGGGTGGGAAAGGAGTTAGGAGGGAGTTTAGTTATAAAAATCAACACAGGAGAACCCTGTGGTGTTGGAAGTGCTCAGTATCTTGACTATGGTGGTGGATACATGAACTTAACCCAGGTAATAAAAGTGAATCATACCTAATACACACGTGCACACACATACGCCAACACACTCATGAGTACAGGTAAAACTGGGGAAATGTGAATCAGATGAATATAGATTACATCAGTGTCAATATCATCGTTGTGATGTTATACCATAGTTTTGCAAAATTTTACCATTGAGAGAAAGTGGTAAAAATTGTATATGGGATCTCTATTATTTCTTATAACTGCATATGTGAATAAATTCCATGTTCCAATTACGTCAACAAAAGAGAGGGTTTATTTATACTCCTTATGTATTTCCTCCAGCAACTTCTGTCTTTTCTTAGAGAAAATTTGTCAGAGAAACTTTCAAAGAAGACTGTGTTCATCTCTATTAAATTAGAAATCACAGAAGCTGAGGAGAATGGTGTCTGTCAGAATTTGACTGAACTAGAATATAGTACTGGGAGAAGGAGATTGTCTTTTACTTAAAACTTCCTTTATCTGTGGCTTTAGATCAGTGGTACAAATTTAATCCCAGTATTATATTTATGATACAAGCAGAAGATTGGTGATTAGAAACTTGGAGTGACCTTGGTTTATCAGACTCTCAGTGACCTAATTAAAATCTCTTTCCTGAGAATAAGAAAGATAAAACTCTTCTTATTCTTAGAAGTAATAAATAAACATCAGAATTGGGTTTAACTGTATTTATTCAATCAATGATAGGCCTATAGCCACCATAACAAATAAACACCAGAAGTGATTTTAAATCCCTCTATGAAATCAATGGCAACTCACTTCAGCAAGAACACCTCTGAAACCCAGCAGTGACACAGCAGCATGCTTTGAAAGGCAGCCAGTTAGTATCACACTCACTCCAGTTAATATGCTTCTAAAGGCTGATGTTGACCCACTCCCTCCTCCATAACTACACAAAATATGCTCTGTAACCAACATAATCACCAACCTCCTCCTGCATCTGTAATCATCACTACCCAAAGTAAACGTCCCAAAGAACCTTACATAGGAGATGAGCAAGTTTGCTTTGCTTAATGATATTATACCAGACCAGCATAACTGCCCCTTTCTTAAGTAAACAATAAGTTCAGCTTCTTGGTTTCATATACTAAGCTATGTTTTTCTCCTTCAACATTTACTTGTTTTAATCAACTGTGTATAGATGATAGTCATTTTACCTTATCCAGAGAGCAAGCACCAATCTATAGTTAGCAATAATTAATATAGCCTCCAGGAGCCCTCAACTTCTACCCCACTCCCTCCCCCTAGAGACTGATTCAATGAATTTCTTGACTTGCATGTCTTCTCTCATCTGGCAAGTAAATAAGCTCTTTATCACTCATTATAGTGGTCACTGTCTTTATTTTAATACAACTATTTCAATGAACAATAATTTACATGTCTTCTTATTTAGAAGTAGAAATGCAGAAAGGAACATAGCTTTACTAAAAATTGTCAGATTGCTCTCCAACATAGGCATTTCCAATTTACAGTCACTCTATTAATAGTGTTGTTCTTACCAACACTTTGTATTGTCAGACTTAAAAATGTTTGCCAGTCTTATGAGTATGAAATGGTAGCTTAATGTTTTAACTCATGTTCCCTGATTACCCAAGTGTGGTTGAGCTCTTTGGCTGTTTATTAGCAATTAGTTTTTTTCCCTATGTGACGTGCTTGTTCTTAAACTATTTTTCTATTGCATCATTTACCATTTTTAAAATGAATTTTAGGAGGCAGAGTCAAGATGGTGGTGTGGGAGGATGTGGAGTTCACATCTCCCCACAACTAGGGCATCTGCCAGATGCTGGTGGGGGACCTAAATGCCCAAGGAGATGGGAGGAACCCCTGAGCGACTACGTAGGACATGGGGGAGAGTAAGGGGGGAGGAGAAGTGGAAGCCAGACAGGACCAGCACCCCTGAGGGGTGGCCGTGAGAGGGGAGGGGTTCCAATGACCGGAGGGACCCTTGGGGACTCAGAGGATCAGGGGGGAGCACGCCTAGCATTTCCCCTGACCAATCGGGCTGGGGAAGCCTGGTGAGCTCCTGGGCTGGGTCCTCCACCCTCTGAGGCTCCCTCTGGGCCGTGTGGGTTCTGGGGGCATAGGAGCGAAGTGGGGAGAGAAGAAGAGGGTGGATGGGGAGGGGCCCTCCGGGATTGGAGGATCAGGGGAGGTGTAGAGGGCATTTCCCCCACCCACTCGGGCCCCAGGAGGCCTGCTGGGCTCCCAGGTCTGGTCTTCCATTTTCCAGGGTCCTCTCTAGTCCACGTTGGTCCTAGGGGTGTAGAGGGAGGCAGGGGAGAAGAGGAGAGGTGGACAGGGAGGGGCTCTCCAGGATCCGAGGATCAGGGAAGGCACAGAGGGCATTTCCCCTACCCGCTCAGCCCCGGGAAGCCGGTGAGGCTTACGGTTCTGGCCCCCTGCCTTCCGGGGCCCCCTCTGGCCATGTGGGTCCTAGGGGCATGAAGAAGAGAGGCCAATGGGCAGGGACCCTCTGGGATCAGAGGATCGAGGATTGGGGGAACACACCTAGAGTTTCCCCCACCCACTTGGGACCAGGGAGCCTGTTGGGGTCCTGGACCTGGTCCTTCACCCTCCAAAGCCAAGGCACTCCTGGGCCCCTCTGACCACATTGAGCCTAAGCCCCACCCCCGGCCCTGCCCAGGGCCTATTCCAGTCCTGTGGGTCTTAAGCATAGGCCCCACCCACCTCCTAAACCCCGCCTCTGCTTAAGCCCAGTCCCCCATAGCCAAGGCCTTTTCTGGCTTTTTATTTTTTTCCTCCTCTTTTTGGCTTTTGTGGTTCTGATTTACCTGATGATTGTTGTTTCATCTATATTTTATTTTTTAATTTTTACTAACATATCTGTTAGTTTTCTAATCTTATTTTATTTTTTACTCTTTGTTATTATTCTGCTCTTTTCTGCTCTTTTATTCCTTTTTTTAATTTTTTTCTTGCCACATCACATGGCTTGCAAGATCTTGGTTCACAAACTAGGGGTTAGGTCTGACCTCCTGCAGTGGGAGCTCCAAGCCCAATCCACTGGACTAACAGAGAACCTCAGACCTCAGGGAATATTCATTGGAATGAGGTCTCCTGGAGGTCCTCATTTCAGCACAAAGACCCAACTCTACCCAAAAGCCTACAAACTCCAGTGCTGGAAGACTCAGGCCAAACAACCAGTAAGACAGGAACACAATCCCACCAATGAAAAAAAAAAAAAAAAAAAGATAAAAAACTATGTCACAAATGAAGGAGCAAGTTAAAACCTACAAAACCAAAAAAATGAAGAGGAAATAGGCAACCTACCTGAAAAAGAATTTAGAGTAATGATAGTAAAGTTGATACAGAATCTTGGAAATAGAATGGAGGCATGGATTGAGAAATTACAAGAAATGTTTTAAAAGATCTACAAGAACTAAAGAACAAACAAACAGAGAAGAATAAGACAATAACTGAAATGAAAAATGCACTAGAAGGAATCAATAACATAAAAACTGAGGCAGAAGAACAAATAAGTGAGTTGGAAGACAGAACGGTGGAAATAACAGCTGAGGAGCAGAATAAAGAAAAAAGAATGAAAAGAGTTGAAGATAATCTCAGAGACCACTGAGAAAACACTAAATGCACCAACATTTGATTTATAGGGATCCCAGAAGAAGAAAAGAAAAAGAAACGGTCTGAGAAAATATTCGAAGAGATTATAGTGGAAAACTTCCTAACATGGGAAAGGAAATATTCACCCAAGTCCAAGAAACACAGAGAGTCCCATACAGGATAAACCCTAGGAGAAATACACCAAGACACATATTAATCAAACTAACAAAAATTAAATACAAAGAAAAAAATATTAAAAGCAGCAAGGGAAAAGCAAAAAATAACATACAAAGGAATCCCCATAAGGTTATCAGCTGATTTTTCAGCAGAAACTCTGCGGCCAAGAAGGGAGTGGCAGGATATACTTAAAGTGATGAAAGAGAAAAACCTACAACCAAGATTACCCAGCAAGAATCGCATTCAGACTTGATGGAGAAACCAAAAGCTTTACAGACAAGCAAAAGTTAAAAGAATTCAGCACCACCAAACCAGCTTTACAACAGATGATAAAGGAACTTCTCTAGGCGGGAAACATAAGAGAAGAAAAAAACCCACAAAAACAAACCTAAAACAATTAAGAAAATGGTAATAAGAACATAGATATTGATAATCACCTTGAATGTAAATGGATTAAATGCTCTAAACAAAAGACACAGACTGGCTGAATGGATCCAAAAACAAGACCCATATATATGCTGTCTACAAGAGACACACTTCAGACCTAGGGACACGTACAGACAGAAAATGAAAGGGTGGAAAAAAAGATAATCCATGCAAATGGAAATCAAAAGAAAGCTGGAGTAGCAATACTCATATCAGATAATATAGACTTTAAAATAAGACTGTTACAAGAGATAAGGAAGGACACAACATAGTGATCCAGGGATCAATCCAAGAAGAAGATATAACAATTATAAATATTATGCACCCAACATAGGAGCACCTCAATATATAAGGCAAATGCTAACAACCATACAAGGGGAAATCAACAGTAACACAATAATAGTAGGGGACTTTAACACCCCACTTACACCAATGGACAGATCATCCAAACAGAAAATAAATAAGGAAACACAGCTCTAAATGACACAATAGACCAGATAGATGTAATTGCTATTTATAGGACATTCCACCCAAAAGTGGCAGAATACATTTTCTTCTCAAGTGTACACAGAACATTCTCCAGGATAGATCACATCTTGGGTCACAAATCAAGCCTCAGAAAATTTTAGAAAATTGAATCGTATCAAGCATATTTTCTGACCACAACACTATGAGATTAGAAATCAATTACAGGAAAAAAAAAACTGTAAAAAACACAAATATATGGAGGCTAAACAGTGTGCTACTAAATAACCAAGAGATCACTGAAGAAATCAAAGAAGAAATTTTAAAAATACATAGAAACAAATGACAACAAAAACACAACAACCCAAAACCTATGGAACACAGCAAAAGCAGTTCTAAGAGGGAAGTTTACAGCAAATCAATCTCACCTCAAGAAACAAGAAAAATTTCAAATAAACAATCTAACCTTACACCTAAAACAACTAGAGAAAGAAGAACAAAGAAAACTTAAAGTAAGTAGAAGAAAAGTAATCATAAAGATCAGAGCAGAAATAAATGAAATAGAAACAAAGAAAACAATAGCAAAGATCAATAAAACTAAAAGCTGGTTCTTTGAGAAGATAAACAGAATTGATAAACCTTTTGCCAGACTCATCAAGAAAAAAAGGAAGAGGATGCAAACCAATAAAATATGAAATGAAAAAGGAGAAATCAAAACTTACACCACAGAAATACAAAGGATTATAAGAGACTACTACAAACAACTATATGCCAATAAAATGGACAACCACGAAGAAAGGGACAAATTCTTGGAAAGGTACAATTTTCCAAGACTGAACCAAGAAGAATTAGAAAATATAAACAGACCTATCAAAACTAATGATATTGAAACTGAAATTAAAAATCTTCCAACAGGGACTTCCCTGGTGGTGCAGTGCTTAAGAATCTCCCTGCCAATACAGGGGACACAGGTTCGAGCCCTGGCCCAAGAAGATCCCACTTGCTGTGGAGCAACTAAGCCTGTGTGCCACAACTACTGAGCTCTGCAACAAGAGAAGCCACCGCAATGAGAAGCACATGCACCACAACGAAGAGTAGCCCCCACTCACTACAACTAGAGAAAGCCCATGTGCAGCAACAAAGACCCAATGCAGCCAAAAAAAAAAAACAAAAGAATCGCCCAACAAGCAAAAGTCCAGGACCAGATGGCTTCACAGGCGAATTCTATCAAACTTTTAGAGAAGAGCTAACACCCATCCTTCTCAAACTCTTCCAAAATATTGTAGAAGGAGGGATGCACCCAAATTCGTTCTACGAGACCACCATCACCCTGATACCAAAACCAGACAAAGATACTACAAAAAAAGAAAATTACAGACCAATATCACTGATCAACATAGATGCAAAAATCCTCAACAAAATACTAGCAAGCTGAATACAACAACACATTAAAAGGATCATACACCATAATCTATTGGGATTTATCCCAGGAATGCAAGTATTCTTCAATATATGCAAATCAATGTTATACACCATATTAACAAATTAAGGAATAAAAACCATATGATCATCTCAATAGATGCAGAAAACCTTTTGACAAAATTCAACACCCATTTATGACAAAAAAACTCTCCAGAAAATGGGCATAGAGGGAACCTACCTCAACATAATAAAGGCCATATATGACAAACCCACAGCAAACATCATTCCCAATGGTGAAAAACTGAAAGCATTTCCTCTAAGATCAGGAACAAGACAAAGATGTCCACTCTCACCATTCTTATTCAACATAGTTTTGGAAGTCCTAGCCACAGCATTCAGAGAAGGAAAAGAAATAAAAGGAATACAAATCGGAAAACAAGAAGTAAAACTGTCACTGTTTGCAGATGCCATGACACTATACATAGAAAATCCTAAAGATGCCACCAGAAAACTTCTAGAACTAATCAGTGAATTTGGTAAGGTTGCAGGATACAAAATTAATGCACAGGAATCTCTTGCATTCCTATACAATAACAAAGAAAGATTAGAAAGAGAAATTAAGGAAACTGTCCCATTTACCATAACAACAAAAAGAATAAAATACCTAAGGATGTAATAGAGCTGTACTCAGAAAACTATAAGATACTGATGAAAGAAATCAAAGATGACAAAACAGATGGAGAGATATACAATGTTCTTGGATTGGAAGAATCAATATTGTGAAAATGACTATACTACCCAAAGCAATTTACAGATTCAATGCAATTCTTATCAAATTACCAAGTGCATTTTTCACAGAATTAGAACAAAATATTTTACAATTGGTATGGAAACACAAAAGATCCCAAATAGCCAAAGCAATCTTGAGAAAGAAAAATGGAGCTGGATGAATCAGGCTCACTGACTTCAAACTACACTACAAAGCTACAGTCATAAAGACAGTATGGTACTGGCACAAAAAAAGAAACACAGATCAATGGAACAAGATAGAAAGCCCAGAGAGAAACCCATGCACCTATGGTCACCTAATTTATGACAAAGGAGGCAAGAACATACAATGGAGAAAAGACAGCATCTTGAATAAGTGGTGCTGGGAAAACTGGACAGCTACATGTAAAAGAATGAAATTAGAACACTCCCTAACACCATACATAAAAATAAACTCAAAATGGATTAAAGACCTAAATGTAAGACTGGACACTATAAAACTCTTAGAGGAAAACATAGGAAGAACACTCTTTGATATAAATCACAGAAAGATCTTTTTTGACCCACCTCCTAGAGTAATGAAAATAAAAACAAAAATAAACAAATGGGACCTAATGAAACTTAAAAGCTTTTACACAGGAAAGGAAACCATAAAGAAGAAGAAAAGACAACCCTCAGAATGGGAAAAAATATTTGCAAATGAATCAATGGACAAAGGATTAATCTCCAAAATATACAAACAGCTCATGGAGCTCAATATGAAAAAACAAACCACCCCATTAAAAAATGGATGGAAGACCTATACAGATATTTCTCCAAAGAAGACATACAGATGGCCAAGAGGCACATGAAAAGATGCTCAACATTACTAATTATTAGAGAAATGCAAATCAAAACTACAATGTGATATCGCCTTACACCAGTCATAATGTCCATCATCAAAAAATCTACAAACAATAAATGCTGGAGAGGGTATAGAGGAAGGGGAACCCTCTTGCACTGTTGGTGGGAATGCAAATTGATACAGCCACTATGGAGAACAGTATGGAGGTTCCTTAAAAAACTAAACATAGAACTACCATATGACCCAGCAATCCCACTAGTGGGCATATACCCTGAGAAAACCATAATTCAAAAGGACACATGTACCCCAATGTTCATTGCAGCACTATTTAAAATAGCCAGGACGTGGAAACAACCTAAATGTCCAATGACAGATGAATGGATAAAGAAGATGTCATATATATATAATGGAATATTTCTCAGCCATAAAAAGGAACAAAATTGGGTCATTTGTAGAGATGTGGATGGACCTAGAGTCTGTCATACAGAGTGAAGTAAGCCAGAAAGAGAAAAACAAATATCATATATTAATGCATATATGTATAATCTAGAAAAATGGTACAGATGAACCTATTTGCAGGGCAGGAATATAGACAAATACATTGAGAATGGACATGTGGACACAGAGGGGGAAGGGGAGACTGGGACGAATTGGGAGATTAGGTTTGACATAAATACACTACCATGTGTCAAATAGATAGCTAGTGGGATCCTGCTATATAGCACAGGGAGCTCAGCTCAGTGCTCTGTGCCAACCTCGATGGGTGCGATGGGGGGTGGGGTAGAGGTCCAAGAGGGAGGGGATATATGTATACATATAGCTGATTCAGTTCATTATACAGCAGGAACTAACAACATTGTAAAGCAATTATACTCCAATAAAGTAAAATAAAATGAATTTTGTAAGAGTTTTTAAAATAAATTCTGGGTAGTAATCTTTTGCTATATATGGAGTATCTATTGTCACTTGTAACATTTTTTTATTATAGCTGACGGTTTAAAATTTTATATGATCAATTCAATCAGTATTTATCTTTGTGATTTTTCATCTTGTTTAATAAATACTTCCATATTCTACAATAGCTTTTTCCCACATTTAGCTTTTAAAAATTAATCTAGAGTTTATTCTTGAATAGGGTGTGATATTTTCAGATTTAAATTCATGTTTTTATATCAAAACATAATTTTTCCCTGCATGAACTGTAGCTATGCACAATACGAATATATCTTACAAAGTTGATGCTGAGTGAAAGGAGCAGGTAGCACTGACAGAATTTGCTAATAGATTGGATTTAGAAGTACTAAGTAATTAAAAATAAAAAGAAAGATGTTGAGGCCCATATTACAGTATATATAAGATGGACTGTAAAATAGTTATTTTAAAAGCACATTCCTTGTTTATTAGTATTGTCATATTTGAATTTATGTAATGCTTTATTATTTACAAAGCACTTTCACAAGAATTATTGCATTTAAAAACAATGCTTACAGGAGTGATTCTCAAACCGTGAACTACCGGCATCACCATTACCTGGGGGCTTGTCAGAAGAGCAGAATTTGAGGGTCCAACCCACACCTATAGAACCAGAAACTGAAGTTTAATAAAGATCCCCTGGGGATTATTATGCTCATTGATGTTTGAGAAGTACTGGGCTGGGAATTTATTTTTAAGAGGCTCCCTGGCTGTTCCTAAAGGTGAGCTGCACTTAGGGACAGCTGCCCTAATGCTTCTCCTTCCAGGAAGTTTAAACATTTGGCATACATTCTATTAATCTTCAAAACAGCTTCTTGTGCCCACTTCTCTCTTCTGTGGAAGATAAAGTAGCCATGTCTGCATGCACACCAAGACCGATGCTCCGATACAGTGTGAGTAGGTTTCTGTGGTCAGCTCTTATATTCCAGCAAAAAGTTCTCATGGTCCTGGTGGAGGGAATATCCTTAATTGGAGAAATGTATCTGGAAATCAGCTCCTTTACCAATTAACCTACACCTAAAATTTCCCAAGTGTTCCAGATAAGTTAGGTTGCCTCATGACCCAGTGTACATAGGGTGGACTTTGTTGATAAAATATTTGGGGAATTAGTAATAATCTGGGAAATTTGCAAACCCTATGAAGTCCTGAGATGTTGCCTAAAGACCCATCTTTTTAAACAGAAGAAATGTTTCATTATTGCTGTCTCAGGTAGGTCAGGTTTTGATTAATAAATGCTTTGAGGTTGGACTTAAAAGGGGAAGAAGGGACAGCTAATGGGTGTTCTTTTGGGGGTTTTCTTGTTCATTTTGATTCAGATCAATCCTGAATTAGAATCTTGATATTTTAATGTGTCACTCACTGTGTTGGCAAATGATTAAACAATTTAACTTGGTCAACTCCTTATTGCTAATTATTCTTTTGCATAAAGAAGAGACCCATTATCTTCTCATTCCCAGGGCTGCATGTAAGAGAACATCCCATTTAGCCAATTTTCAGCTACCAGCCAGAACTGATTTGCTAAAATGATGACACTAATGATACATTGGGTTGATGACTTAGTGCCCACAGGAGACAGCACTTGTTTGGTAATGAGGAAATGGAAATCCACTCTCTGGGCTATCACTTGCGCCTAATTAATATCACATTATTTAGTGAAGTGCACCTTAGAAAAGAGATGCTGCATGAAAACTTGTAGTGAAATGCAAAACCCAACATTAGGTGGTTAGAGAACGGCTCTATTCTTATTTCCTTTTGTGGTTTGGCAGACCAACTCTAAATACAAGCCTGTTGTTCCTGTACCTGGAGTGTTCCTTAGCACATTTAATCAGTGTCTGCCTAGTGTCTCATATGTCCCACCACCATTTAATTTTTTCTCCCAGATTAAAGGAAAAATCTCTAATAAATTAGGCAAGAAAGCAAGTATTTGGCTTTGTTATTTTTAATACTTGTACATCTTCATTATTTTTGACGAAGGAGAGGAATATCAGATTTACAGTTTTAAAATGAAGACATCGGCTTCTTGAAGACAGGAACCTATAGACCTAACTCAGAGCAGAAGAATACAAGAAGAGGTAAAAAATATTGCTATGACTTCATCCATGCCTTGCTTGCATAAAAAGTCCCTTCCTCCTCACTGTTTATACAGATGTCTGTAGGAAATGAAGCAAGTGAATATGTGACTTAGTTTTACAGATAAGAGATATGTCATTTGGAAATTAATAATATATGCTTATATATTATTATTATATATTATTATTATAATTACCATAAAAATGATTTATTCTACATCACCTCACAGAGAATGTAAAACAAGCAATATTGGGATAATATATAGGAAATATAGGCAAAGTATCCAGATTCCTTTGAAAAATTAGAGCTATGGAAACACTAATATCACTTTCTAGCATAGATACAATTTGCTGGAGATGAATAATGGCAGCCCCCTTGCACGATGCTTGCTGAATTACTTGCTCCAGCTTCTCCTTCTCGCCCAGAGTGCTACTCATGTCATCTGCATGTTCTGATTTTATGATCCCAGAATTAGAGGATTAAATCATCTACTGTACTGTTGAGAACATGAACCATGGTCATTTGCTGCCATATTTTTGGTGTCTAACACAGTTTCTGGCACATCATAGATACTCATTAAAATATGTATTAAATCCATAAAGTGAGCTAAGATGGAACAAGATGAGGTATCTCTTTCTCTCTAGAAAACACTGGATCAAGGTCAAACTTTGGGGGTTGTCAGTCACATCTGTAAAGCTGTTCAGTTAGGGCTTGAAATTACCAATCCCCCAACTTGGCATTAAGATGACCTTGGAAGAATTGAATAAACTGAAGGTTTTGGTGCCATAGCCAATTTACCTGTACCTTGTCAAGAACACTGGCGGTTTTCCTGGGCAGTTACCAACATAAGTAGGGTAGAAAAGATATTATACACAGTAAAATTTTAAACAGGTTCCTTGTTCCAGCTGTCTTCTCAGAAAGAACCAGGGTGGAATTACAACGAAAAGGAATTAAGATACCTGAGGTGACAAAAGACCTGTGCTCCAAAAACTATAAAATGTTGATGAAAGAAATTGAAGACCACACAGACAAATGGAAAGATATACCATGTCCTTGGATTGGAAGAATCAATATTGTTAAAATGATCTTACTACCCAAGGCAATCAACAGATTCAATGCAATTCCTATCAAATTTCCAATGGCATTTTTAAACAGAACTAGAAAAAAATTTTAATTTGTATGGAAACTCAAAAGACCCCAAATAGCCAAAACAATCTTGAGAAAGAAGAATGCAGTTGGAGAAATCATGCTCCCTGACTTCAGACTATACTACAAAACTACAGTCATCAAAATAGTATGGTACTGGCACAAAAACAGATATATAGATCAGTGGAACAGAATAGAAAACCCAGAAGTAAACCCATATACTTATGGTAAGTTTGACCCCTCTATACACACTACTGTAAATCTTGTCTGTGGTCTTGTATGGGGGATGAGCCTGACAGACAGACCCTCAGATGTTGTGAACCTATATTCATATGCCCATCTAGATAGTTTAGTGAATCATGGTATCTGTTCCATGAACCGTGACTTGAGGTGTTCAATCTGCAGGATAAAGTCAGTCAGTGGGAAACAATAATAAAATCAGTTTTAAACTTGGCACATGAGTGGGTAACTGTGGAGGTGGAGACATCCTGGAAGTGGTAGGATATCTGTGTCTGGAGGTCAGGAGAAGGTCTCAACTAAAAGTACTAATTTTGAAACCATGCAACTCAGATTGGGACTTGAACACATGGGCTGGGACTTGAACCCAGCCAAAACCCAGGTTGGGACTTGAACCCACAGTCTTTTAACTGAGATCACATACCTGGCCCCAGAACTTAATGAAGCTCAGGTTCTTGATGTCTCATTGCAGAAAGAATTCAGTGAGAGACAAAGTGATAGGTAAGAAGTAGATTTATTTAGAGAGAAACACACTTCACAGGCAGAGTGTGGGCCATCTCAGAAGGCACGAGCAGCACCAGGGTATGGGGTTGTCAGTTTTTATAGGGGTGGGTAATTTTATAGGCTAATGATTGGGAGGAATATTCCAGCTATTTGGGGGAAGGGGTGGGGATTTCCAGGAATTGGGCCACTGCCAACTTTTTGACCTTTATGGTCAGCCTTGGAACTGTCATGGCACCTGTGGGTGTGTTACAGTGAACGTACACTGAGGCTCAAGGTACAGTGGAAGTCAACTTGTCTGCCATCTTGGGCCTTTTTGGTTCTAATCAGTTTATATCATGTCCTCAGGCTATGTCATTCTTTTAAAGGTTGTGCCCTGCCTGCTTCCCTCCTGCTTCAATTTAGGAATAATCAACTTAGTGGCAGACATGACATGGATAAGAAGAGAAGAGAGCTAAGGTGGAATCCTGGGGAACACCCACATCCGGGGGCAGGAAGAATAATAGTACCCTGTGAAGGGGAGTAGAAAGCAGTGAAACCAAGCAGGATTCTGCAGGGCCTTCCCAGGTACAAAAGTCCCTCCATGTCCCCTTTTTCTTGCTTGTAGAAAAAAGGTTTTAGTCTTCTAGGCCTTCCCCAGTTCCAAAGAGCAGACTCAAGAAGTTAATGATTAGGACAATAGAGTCACAGGACTCCTAGTTCCTCCTGAAGGGATATAGATAACAATCTGATACATATCTTTGAGTTGTTCTGCAGAAACTAAGCCCCCCACCCAGGTGGAGGATGGTGAGTACATGCTGACCACAAACACGTAGACCCCAGACTGGTTAGGACCAGAAGGTTGATGATCGAGACACCCAAGACATCACTCTGTTATCTCACCCCCAACCAACCAATCAGAAGAAGGTACATGAGCTGATCAGGCATCCTATGAACCTCTCCCCTAACACTGTCTTTAAAAACCCTTTCCTAAAAACCATCAGGGAGTTCAGGCCTTCTGAGCATGAGCTGCCCATTCTCCTAGCATGGCACCCTGAAAATAAACTCTTACTTTGCTGCAAACATCCACTGTCAGAGTTTGGCTTTCTGTGCCTTAGGCACATGAGCCCTTGCTTGGTAACTGTAAGAAGTAGCAATTTAAATGTGGGAATACTATGAAAGGCTTCCATTCTGAAAATATGGTGGAGTAGATCACCCAAAAACTTTCTGTTACAAGACACTTGGATAAGCTGCATAACATATAACAAAAATATTTCTAATCCATAGCTGAGAGGGGTGAGCAAGTGGCAGTGGCTCTCTGGTGTGAAGACATTGTGTTGATCTCAGGAAGAAGCAGCTTGGATACTAACTGCCCTGTGGAGATCGGTGGGAAGGCTTTGGGCCTCTGCAAGGCATAGAATTGAAACTGAGACTCTTGCATGAAGCTATAGTATTTCACATGTTTCCTATATGTTTGAAATTTGTCACACACATAAGAAAAAGGTTTTTATAAAAGAAATGGGCACCATGAGTGAACTCTAACATAAACTATGGATTTTGGGTGACAATGATATGTGGATGTAGGTTCATTGATTGTAACAAGTGTACCATTCTGGTGGGGGATGTTGATAGTGGCGGAGGCTCTGTGTCTCTGTGGGGGCAGGGAGTATATGGTAACTGTACTTTCTGCTCAGTTTTTCTGTGAAACTAAAACTGCTCTAAGAAATAATGTCTATTTTAAAAGAAAAGAAATGGGGTTCTGGGTTTCCTCACAGAAGCAGATGCAAAGTTCTTATGGAGGATGGATACAGGCAGCACAGGATTCCCACAATTACATGCTGACAATTACATAATTGCAGACATGGAGAAGCAAGTTTGCATGAGAATCAACAGACTGAACAGTAAAAGTACTGCCTCTGAACTTCAAAAATATATAACTACTTACTATTGAACAGGAAAAAAAATGTTCTATATTATTAAAAAATAAAACAAGAAATAAAAACCATAGGAAAGGAACTATTTGTTTTTTAAGAAAAAAAAAGTATCTTAAAAGAAATCATGAAACTTACAAAAATAAAAACTCAGCAAGGGGCTTCGCTGGTGGCGCAGTGGTTGAGAATCTGCCTGCCAATGCAGGGGACACGGGTTCGAGCCCTGGTCTGGGAAGATCCCACATGCCGCGGAGCAACTAGGCCCGTGAGCCACAATTGCTGAGCCTGCGCGTCTGGAGCCTGTGCTCCGCAACAAGAGAGGCCGCAATAATGAGAGGCCCGCGCACCGCGATGAGGAGTGGCCCCCGCTTGCCGCAAATAGGGAAAGCCCTCGCACAGAAATGAAGACCCAACACAGCCAAAAATAAATAAATAAATAAATAAATAAACCCAAAGTTTAAAAAAAAAAAAAAACCTCTAAAAAAAAAAAAAAACTCAGCAAGGAAAAACCCTCAGTGAGTTAAAAAGCAGGTTAGACATAACCAAAGAGATGTTTTACATCTCGAGAAAAATCTGTAGAAAATATCTAGAAAATAGCACAAGGAAACAAAGATATAGAAAATGTGGAAAGGGAGTATAACAAAAATTCTTATATACTGCAGAAGGGAGCAGAACTTGGTATAACCAATTTGGAAAGTAATTTATCAAAACCTAGTAAAATTGCGGAGGTACACACTCTACTATCCAAGATTTTTCTCCTAAAATTTGCCTGTGGATGCTATGGTGCACCATTTGTATCCTGCCTCTTAGGACCCAGGCACTAGTATCCTTTCAGGAACCTGCTCTTACTGAAGGGAACGGCCTCACCCAAGAATAAATAGATCCCCTCCTGGGGCAACCTATTCCAACATAGATGTACAGGGACCAAGCCTCCTTGCCCCAATTTGGGACTACCTGAAGATGCCATCCCAGCTGGAGAGCTGAGGCTTCTTTTGTAACTACACTTCAGTTTAACTTCTCTCTCTACCCAATCATTTCATTCAGTTCTCCACAGGTATTGTTCCTACTTCAGAATCTCCTTCCTAAAGAACTGGAAACTTGCAGGGTCCCCCAGGTACAAAAGCCCTTCTATTTCCCCTGCCTCTTCTTTGTAAAACAGCTAAAGTTTCCCAGGCCTACCTGAGTCATGAAAGAGCAGGTTCCAGCAGTTAATGATTAGGACGATAGAGTCACAGACTCAGTGTTTGATGCACATTCCTGAGTTGTTCTACAGATACTATAACTGCCACCAGAGGGAAAAACTGCCTGCATGGTGACCAGACTGCAGCCATGACATAAGCTGCTCCATTTTGAGCAGTACTGGATCTATGGCTAGCACAATTCCAAGAACTGGCTTTAAGAGAATGGGATTAACACTAAAATAACAATAATCTATATCTTTGTAGGTATCAACATAATTGTAGGTTGCTCTGCCCATATATTGAAGCAGGCAACTAAAACCATCAGCAAAGAGATACTTCAAACCTATGTTGATATCTTTCACTCTAAGACCTTGATGTCCTTTCTCAGCATGAAGCAATTACAGAAAATGGACCTTCATCCTTAATCCCATAGAAATGGAATGATATCTGACAGGGGGGGATTTGTAAGCAGCTCTTTGCAGGAAACTGCCATTAGCAAGAAGCCCCTTGTCTTGTCACTTTAGCAAAGCTATACTGTAACTAATCTTAAACCAGGAACCCCCAGACTCTACTCATCACTGGCCCTAGCACACCTTTCACATCTTTTGATCACACGAAAGATGTTGGTTCTTTTGATCCAGATGTTGGTTCTTGTGATTTTTTGATCACACAGATCACTGTTGGTTCTTTCCATAGATCAAAGAAGTAGATATGAAGAATAAGTAACTAACAGATGCTAGATCTCTTCCTTAGCTTCCCCTTCAGTAATCTCATGAACGAACTGTGTGAACAAGATAGCAACTAAAGAAAGATCACAAGGAGTCAACAAGCCTGCATGCCATGGGAGATGGCTATGAGTTTGATCCCCTATCTCAATGATTAACTGAGATTACTTCCCCTCTAAAAACTTTTATGGCTGAGCAGAATCTTCAGAGTTGGTCTTGGGACATGAGTCCACTTTCTCCCTAGATTGCTGGCATTCTGATTAAAAGCAACTTTCCTTTCTGCCAACAGCTGTCTCTCAGGTATTGACTTTTGAGTAACAAACAGCCAGACCTGAGTTCAGTAACAGAACAAAAGCTAGAAAATGTCTTAGAGCAAAACCCATCCAAATTACACCAAGATTGATATACATGTTCACTGCAGCAATAGCAAAAACTTGGAAACAACAAAAATGGTCATCAACAGGAAAATGGATAAATAAATTACATATATTTATACAATATAATACGGTAAAATATTACTGAGCACCTACTAGGTCTTAACTTCTAGGTATGCATCAGTGAATAAAACAAACAAAAATCCCTGCTTTAACGGAACTTAGTTCTAGTGGGGGAGAGGAAAAATCATATATAGATGGATAGATAGATCAATAGACATAGATAAATAGTTCAAAAAGTTCTAAGGGCTTTGGGGAAAAAAGACGAGTGGGGGTTACAATTTGAAGCAATGTGGTCAGGATAGGCCACACTAAAGAGGTATCACTTGAGCAAACTTTGACAAGAGTAAGAAAATGGTTATAAGGGTATTGAAGAAAGCATTCCAGGTAGAGGAAATATCAGGTCCTAAGGAAGGCTCCTACCTGCTATGTTTGAGGAACAATAAGGAAGCCAGCATGGCTACAGTAAAGTAAGTAAGGGAGGGGAGGACTAGATATGTGAGGATTTTCTTTTGCTCTGAGTGAGGTGGGAAGCAGCGTAAGGTCTTCGAGCAGATGGACAGCAGGATACAACTTAGGTTTTGAAAAAAACCTTTCTGCTGTTATGCTGTAAATAGATTTCAGGGGACAGTGTTGGAAGCAGGGATAACAATTAGGAAGCTATTGCAACAACCTAGGCAAGAGATGGTGGTGACTTATACAAGTCTGGTAGCAGTGAAAATGGTAAGAAGTGGTTGGATCCTGTATGTTTAAGGTGGACCTATGGGATTTTTTGAATAAATGATATAAGAAGTGAGGAAAAAGAGTTCAGGTGGTCAGCTTGATTAACTAGAAGTATGGTGTTGTCAGCAAGTGGAACTGAGAAATGGAAGGAGAAAAAGGAAGTCTTGGTCCGTATTTTTGGAGTCAAGAATTAAGCCTTTTTTTTTGGAAATCTATACCTGTTCAGTCATGTGAGCCTATAAATTCTCTTTTTTGCTTAAGCCAGATTCTCTAGATAGTGTTATTCCTTTTTCAGGAATAGGAACATATACATGAAAACCAGCAGTCTTCTTGTTTTCTTCTTTATCCAGGCCCTCCTCCCTAGACACTTGAAGGTCTCAGAGTCAAACCTGAAATGAATTCAAAAAGAGTTTCTCCTTGGCCCTGAGCTGACTTCCTCCATATCTCTTTGAAAATTTGCATTTATCACACAGACTTGGAGGGGGCTTATTTAGAACAGGGTGGGACATAATAAAGCTAAGACATGGGATGGGGTGGGGTCCAAAAGTTAGCTTCGTTTGGAGCAATGTGTCCTTAAATATACTTTGTTAGTCTTAAATTTAAAGGGGGGAGGAGGAGGAAGAAAAAGAAATGTGAATTTCTCCAGAAGAAAAATGTTTTTAATCTTGGATATGTCTTTTTTATTTAAAGTTTTTAGATATTCTAAATATTTTATCACTTTTGAAAATGTCCATAAATATAGAAATATACTTATCTAAAATTTGGATCTTCGGGGGAAAAAAAATCACAAAGCTGGTTATGTTAGTGATTCTTATATTACTTGTAAGGCAATCAGAATGTGTGAGTTGTGCCCTAGCTGTTTAGTTCATGAGTTTAGAGATAGAGTCCTTCCCCTAAACTTCCTTGTAGTATTATGGAGTAATTGGGCTTCAACTACATAGAACATTTAGAAATGCAAGAACTATGAAAACAAAGAGAGAATTAGATAGTGGGTCAGCAGTGGCTTGGCAGATGGGAGGCAGAGATAATTTAATTTTAAGGAGATAAAAGGTGAGCTAATTCTTGAAGGAGGGAGATGCAGTATGACAAACAGAAGGAAGACTTGAGGAGACAATCCAGTAGGTCCTGGAACCCAAGGCATCGATAGAGCTTGGTACCTGTCTTTTGCAGTGTCTCTCCTACTTAGTGTTCGTCTCACTTCCTACCTCCACCACTCTGGCATAGAGCATCATTCTCTAATGCTCAGATGACCATGCTGAACTCCATAATGGCCTCTGACCATGTAATCTATTCAAGCATGCTCACGGATAATAAAGGTTACAAGTTTACAAGAGCCATGAGGCTCTGACACTTAGTAATCCAAATATTTATGTAGCTAATAAGGAGAGAGATATACTGGTTTAGATAACGAGGTGCCAGGAGGGAATGTGCGGACCAGCATTCAAAAACAGTGCTCCCCAGAGTCTCTCAAAGCCAGAGATGTACTCAGGCCCTGACCCTGCTGACTGAGAGCCTGCAGGAAATGGGCTATGCTGGGTCTGGAGAGCTGGCTATTTTTAGCATCCTGTGTTGTTTATAGTTGGCAATTGCTTGATACTGTGTATGAGTTTCCTCACAGAGTTCAGATGAATTATCTTCCCCACTCACAATTCTGAAACAAACCTTCTCTTACATTTTCGTGGTGGACAGAAATTTCATTAGAAGTTTATCCTCGGGGTGTGTGCTTTGACCGACCTTCCTTTACAGGCTCAGCTGCGGAGTTAGAAACCTGAATTCTGGTTCCTGCCTAGTCTCCTAAGAGCTTATAAAAGAGCTATATCCAATTCCATTTCTCTCTCAGCACCAACAGCATATGTCTCACTCAAAAGAGCATCAAAAAGTCTAGGAAAGAGGAACTACATTTCTCTCTCTCTCTCTCTCTCTCTCTATATATATATATACATATATATATATTTTTTTTTTAGTTACCTAAATATTTACAAATGCACACACACACACACACACCCCAACAGAAACAAAAAGCAAAACAGATGTACGTTCGGTAAAACATTATTAAAACTCTGCTATGCACTTCCATTTTCTTGCCTAGAAGACATGTTATATGATTTGAACTCTAATGGAAATTTGGCTAAATTCAAAATTATAATATTTTTTAAGAATCCTGATACTTCTTTGTTTTAAGGCTTATTTTAGGGTTATTGAGATGCCTACTACCCCCAGAAGACTAGGAAAAATACATTGAATCATTTATTTTATTTAAATATTTCTTGACTACTTATCTTCATAAAATACATTCAAAGCATTTTAAGAGCATTTCAAGTAAGAGAATTTTATCCCCTTTGTACAGATGGGATGCCTCTGCAGAGTAGAGGTCGGTGGGCTCAGCTCCTTTGCCAATCCTTTAACCAAATCCTTGAAAAAAAAACCCAGATGGAGTTTCAGACTTTGTCTATAGAAAATAGTCCTGTCGCCATAAAGTCTTAACCCTAAAATACCAATATATATTGTTCTCTATAGCTCTACATCACTTTTGCTTTCTAGGTTTAGGTACAACTAACATACCTAACATTCAGAAAGGTACAAGTTAGATATAGATAGATATAGATGGGAATATAGATTAGTTTTAGATATAGATATGTATACACAGAAAAGGAAAAAGAAAGAATATACAGCAAAATATTAATTACTGAATTATCCCTGGGATATCATTACCAAATCAAACTTGGGTCCACTCACCTGCAGTAAAGCCAATCTACTGACACTGAGTTGTGGTGAAAGAAAGTGCAGTGTTTATTGCAGGTGCCTAGCAAGGAGTCCAGGGCAACTTGTCCTCAAAAACACCCAAACTCCCTGATGGATTTCAGAAAAACATTTTTCAAAGGCAAGGTGAAGGAGGGGGGTCTCAGGGTCTGTGATCAGCTCGTGCACAATTCTCTAGTTGGTTGATGGTGAGGTAACTGGCCATTGTGACAGGGGTATTATCAGTCCTTAGGCTCCAATAAGCCTGGGAGCTACGTGCTCAAGGTCATGAAGTAGTTAGTGTCTTCTGTTTGATGCAGGTTTTAGCATCTGTAAAACAACTCAGGAAATGTGCATCAGATACTGTTATCTAGATACAGTACTTCAGAGAAGAGCTAAAACAGAGGATATGGGGGAGGGGTCTGTCCCTGGGAAGGCCCCTTAGGGTCCTGCTAGGTTACAATATCTCTGGATGTTGTGATCAATTTGTTTTCTACCTGTAACTTTTTTTGTTTTTACGTATTTTTAGTAAATTATAATAAAAAATTTAAAAGTGCTTCCCCTTTTCTTTTTCTTCCCTTTCCTTCCTGAACAACCCAGTTCTCAGGATGTTGATGAAGGCAAAGCAAGATAGGCTGGCAGGGGTGGGATGGGCCACAGTACCTCAAAGCAGGGTATCAAAGCCCATGTGAGGGAAGGAGGGCACCATATAGGAGGTTGCTGGAGCCTGATACCTGATGCTGGAGCCCAGGCAAGTGGAGGAGGTTGTCAGTGAGGTGGGATGGATTGATATGGGGAATCAGAGTCCCAGTAAGAAGAGAGGGGCACCTCTGCGGAGGGCAGTCTAGTATAGGGGGTCAGAGTCTGAGTGGGGTGAGGGGAGTGTCCACACTAGGGGGCCACACCTGTGCAGGTTGGGACACCAAGTAAGGTTAGGAGCAACCTGGCAGGGAGTGTTGGAGTCCAGACAGAGTGAGAGGGCATTCATGCACGGGTAAGCCTGGCACAGCATGTTAAAGATCAAGGGAATGAGGAGAATGTCCAAGTGGGAGGGAAGGTGGGCAGTTGGCAGCATAGAATTGGGTGTATGAACCTAAGTGGAGTGAGGAGAGCTCCACAGAAGTTGTTCTATTTGTCCTTAGAAATCATATAATATCTGACAATGCTAATATCTCAGCATCTAGATGATGTCTCCCAAAAAAGAAAGAAAGGAAATCTAGGTTAATGTTAATGCTATATTGATGCCATTAGAAAGAAAGAAAGAAAGAAAGAAAGAAAGAAAGAAAGAAAGAAAGAAAGAAAGAAAGAAAGGAGGGAGGGAGGGAGGGAGGGAGGGAGGGAGGAAGGAAGGAAGGAAGGAAGGAAGGAAAAAGAGAGGGAGGGAGGGAGGGAGGAAGGAAGGAAGGAAGGAAGGAAGAAAGGGAGAAAACCTGATACAAAATCATATTGTGGCATACTTTTTTAAAGTTGTTTAAGAAAAAGTCTGCCATTTTTCACCTGGTTTTATTGGTCACAATCTGTTCCTCATCTCCCTGGGCTTGAAGCACAGACACCTCAGCTGTGTCTATGTGACAAGGCTTGTGAGCTCAGTTGTATTACTCTTGGCCTTCACAGTCCAGCAGAACAAAGGCAATTTTGATGCTTGATTCACCACCCAGGACTCTGATTCAGGAGCTGAGCCTTGACAAATGGTAGAAATTCAGCAAACACAAGACAAGCATACTATCCCACGTTGATTCTCATATCCCTAAAATATATTAATAACTGGGCAAATATTCTTTCCCACCAGGAACAAATGCCTCTGAATCTTTTTCAACACAGGACTCCAATTTTCCATTACCAATCAAAAGAATTGGTATGAAAAATGAAATGTATTTGCCAACCTTGATATAAAAATAATTGCAGTTCTTGCCTAACATGAGTTATATTTTATATTTAAGAAAAGGAAGTGTAGCAAGATATCAAAATTTGCTCCATATCTGTGAGGAAGAGAAAGATGGGGACTAACAATTGTGTAAACATTTAAAAATCCTAGAATTTTAGAGATGAACTTTTGCCAAACTAAGCATTAACCCTACCCAGCCTCAAGAAACTTTTTAAGTGACCTTTAGCTTATGTTGGAGGAATGCAATTATCAAGGGAGTCAGAACCATCTGAAGGTCTCACGTCATGTCCAGAGTGAGGCCCACACAACTTTCCCAGAAGCAAGGTGGCCTTTGCAAAAACCAATGATGTAATACTGTGAAACATGCATGGAGGGAGGTCCTTCCTGCACAACCATTTCTTTCAAAGCTCAGGGAAGCACAGAAGAATGCAGGAGGTTGGGAGAAAGGAAGCATGTAAAATTTCTGATGATTCTGTTTGTGAAATGCAAGAGAATGCATGTCAGTAAAAGCTTTGAGTAATAATGGTAATAGCTTACATTTATAGAAAACTTCTAGCAGTATGGACAGAGTGTGAAGCACTTTATGAACATTACCTTATTTAATACACAAACAACGCTTTGGGGTAGGTAGTATTTATTCCTACTTTAAAAATGAAGTACCACAGCTTAAAGGAATAATTAATTTGCTTAAGGTCACACAGTGCTGGGATTCAAACTTGGGCTGTCTGGCTTGGAAACATGGGTCCTTAATCTTATATAAAATTACCCCTTAATCCCATGCAAAAATACAGTGATAAGAAGGGGTATTTCAGAGAAGGCAAACGCATGTGAAAATTGGGATATTAAAACTCTGTTGTTCACAAAATCAAGCATTTCTTGGGCAAGCTTTTTTTTGTCATTAGAAATTATGTATTAATTCATATGAACCTGTCAGTTGGACAAAAGAGAATGGTAAACACTGTCTTCAAGAAGAAAAATATTCTCATGGGGGAATGGAAAGGGTTTGTAGCTAACTCTATCATCTGAAAGGTAGAGAAAACGAAGTCAGCTTCTGGATCCACAGCAATGACTCTCAGTCAGTTGAGGCAGCTTTATAACCAGAGCTTCCCAAAGGAATGTGAGTCAGCACTGGCTCTTCAACTGGCTCATAACTAGTTAGAGAAATCAAACAGAGGGAGTGGTATGAGAATAAGACTGAGTGTCAAGCAGAACAAAGGAATAAATATCACAATAAACCTGATTCAAATTCTGAAGGATGCAAAGTCCAAAGGCATGCTCACTTATGCTGTGTGACCCAGTGATTCCAAGAATCACTTCTGAATCCAGAAACGGGGTCCGAGTTGGATTATATTATGAGACAGACTTAAATATGGATCAGAGCAGAAAAGCTAAGTATAAGGAAGAGGAATGAGCAAAGGCACAAAGAAGGGAACTGGGCCAGCAGTCTAAGAAGGGGAGCTTCCCAAGAGGGGGACCCCAAGAGGTAACATTGGAGAATAATGAAGAGGAAGTGGGATGTTAGAAAATGAAGAGAAGGGTTGCTATGGCTTTAATGCAGCCATTAATGTTTCCAACAAATTAAAGAGGAGCTGGGCAGAGTGAAGACTGCAAGCAGTCCCTTTGTATCAGCAGGCCTTTATTTGAAGTATTTCAAGATACTGTAAATACTGCAATTCTGTCTGAAAGTGTTAAAAGTGCTTTGCAAATATTATCTCATTTAATCCTTATAATAATCCAATCTTATAAGGTAGGAAGTATTGTTAACCCCATGTCACAGATGAGAAAATTGAAAAACCTTGTCAGTGTCACACAGGTGAAAAGTGGTGGAGCTAGGAGTCACACACTGGCAGTAGGGAGTCAGAATACAGTGGTCCTAACTACTACCCCTTGTTGCCATTCTGATTTATTATAATAATGAACAGGACACAATCCTTTGAGTCCAAGGCATTACATTTCCAGATATTACATAATGGGAATTTTTTAATTATTTGAAACCATCCATCAAAATCAAAGAGAGTCTGCTATGGACTGAATGATGTCCCCCAAAAGAGGCATATGTTACAGTCTTAACCCCAGTACCTCAGAATATGACAGTCTTTGGATATAGGTCTTTAAGCAGGTAAGTTAAAATGAGATCTTCATGATGGGCCCTTATACAATATGACTGGTGTACTTATAAGAGAAGACAGGATACAAACATGCACAGAAGGAAAACCATGTGAAGACATAGGGAGAAGACAGCCATCTACAAGCCAAGGAGAGAGATCTCAGAAGAAACCAACCCTGCTGACACCTTGATCTCAGATTTCCAGTCTCCAGAATTATGAGGAAATAAATTTCTGTTGTTTAAGCTACCAAGTCTGTCTTACATTGTTATGACAGCCCTAGCAAACTAATAAAATAACCACCAAAATTACTGATTGTTGTGATTTGAGCTGACTACAAAAAGTTATATGAAAAAGGTAAGTCCAGTGATATAAAATACAGATTCAGAGGTATTCAAGTTAATAGTTGGAAGGATAATTATTTATCCTCTTTTATTTAGGTAAACTAGGACAGTAATAGCACAAAGGCAGAGAGAGAATACATGGACTTTAACTGTGGTAAGATGCTGTATTCTTTAGGAAGTGGTATATGTAGTAACTGAAATTTAACGAAATTACATCAAAGATGCATGTTGTATTCTACAGTAGCCACTGTAATACAAAAAGATGTAATTTAAAGCTTGCAAATGAGACAAAGATAAATAATATTTAAAAAGAAAACACTTGCTTATTACAAAAGAAGGAATAAGGAGGCAAAAAAGGTACAGAGAGCAGATGGGACAAATAAACACCAAATAGCAATGTGGTAAACCAAAATACAACTATAATATGTAATTATGATTACATTGAAATTGACAAAACACTCTAAAGAAAAAACAATAATTTTCAGACTGGACAAAAATATAAAACCCAATTATATTTCGTTTACAAGATACCTTTTAATTAATTTAAAAACAAGGATACCCTTTAACTAAAGGAAGGGGAAAATATACACTTTAAAAACATTAGCCAAGGGCTTCCCTGGTGGCGCAGTGGTTGAGAATCTGCCTGCCAATGCAGGGGACACGGGTTCAAGCCCTGGTCTGGGAAGATCCCACATGCCGCGGAGCAGCTGGGCCCGTGAGCCACAATTACTGAGCCTGCGCGTCTGGAGCCTGTGCTCCGCAACAAGAGAGGCCGCGATAGTGAGAGGCCCGCATACCGTGATGAAGAGTGGCCCCCGCTTGCCGCAACTAGAGAGAGCCCTTGCACAGAAACGAAGACCCAACACAGCCATAAATAAATAAATAAATAAAATTTTAAAAAAAACCCCAACTACTCTTTAAAAAAAAAAAAAAAATTAGCCAAAACCAAAAACAGACATATAGATCAATGGAACAAAACAGAGAGCCCAGAAATATATTCACATACTTAAAGTAAATTAACCTACAACAAAGGAGGCAAGAATATACAATGGAGGAAAAGACTGTCCCTTTAATAAGTTGTGCTGGGAAAACTGGACAGCTACATATAAAATAATGAAATTAGCACATTTTCTCACATCATATACAAAAATAAATTCAAAATTGATTAAAGACCTAAATGTAAGACTGGAAACCACAAAACTCCTAGAAGAGAACATAGGCAAAACACTCTTTGACATAAAATGTAGCAATATATTGTTGGATGTGTTTCTTAAACCAAAGGAAATATTCAATAAAAGCAAAAGTAAACAAATGGGACCTAATTACACTTAAAAGCTTTTGCACAGCAAAGGAAACCATCAACAAAATGAAAAGACAGCCTACTGAATGGGAGAAAATATTTGCTAATGATATGATCAATAAGGGGTTAATATACAAAATACATAAATAGCTCATACAACTCAACATCAAAAAAGCAAACAACCCATTAAAAAATGGGCAGAAGACCTGAACAGACATTTTCTAAAGAAGACATACAGATGGCCAACAAGCACAGAAAAGATGCTCAACATCATTAATCATCAGAGAAATGCAAATTAAATGAGATATCACCACATGAGATATTTATAATTGTCATGATATGGAAGCAACTTAAGTGTCCATCAAGCAACCTAAGTAGTCCATCAATACTACTCAACCATAAAAAAGAATGAAATTTTGCCATTTGTAACAACATGGATGGATGGACTTGGAGGGAATTATGCTCAATGAAATAAGTCAGACAGATAAAAACAAATACTGGACGATGTCACATATGTTGAATCTAAAAAATAAAACAAAGTAGTGAATATAACAAAAGGAAACAGACTTACAGACATAGAGAACAAACTTGAGGTTACCAGTGGGAAGAAGGAAGGGGGAGGGGCAAGTCTGGGGGAGGAGATTATGAGGTACAAACTACTATGTATAAAATAAATAAGCTACAGTGATATATTGTACAACACAGGGAATACAGCCAATATTTCATAATAACCAAAAATGGAGTATAACTCTTAAAAATTGTGAATCACTACATTGTACACCTGTAATTTATGTAATATTGTATGTCAAATATATTTCAATTTTAACAAGTTAAACAATGATAGCTATAAAAAATAAAAATAAAACAAAACATTAGCCAAAGGTAACTGGTATGACTATACTTATAACACAGTACACATTAAGCCAAGAAGTTCCACAGGTGATTAAAGAGGCATATGTGATAGTGATAAAAGGATATGACATGAAGCTATCATCCTAAAACTGTATGCACCTAATAACATAGATTCAAATTATATTAAACAAAAATTGACAAGTGGAGAGAAAGAGGCAAATTCAAAATGATAGTTGGAAATGTAAACCCACCTCTCTCAAAAACTCATAGAAAACGCAGCTAAAATATCAGTAAGCATACAGAAGACTTCAAAATAACAAGTAATCAAATTGACCTAACTGAATTTTATAAAATACTACATCCAACAACAGTAGAAAACATATTCTTTTCAACAATATGCAGAACATAGAACTAAATAGATGATAAAAAGCCATAAAGGTAGTCTGAACAAATTTCAAAGGATGAAAATCACACAGAGTATATTTTATGACCAAGTGGAATTAAATTAAAAATCAATAAAAGAGAGATAACTATATTATTCCCCAACTATTTAGAAATAAAACAACACCTAAAAATAACAGTGGAATTGAAAAAAAGTTCTCAAATAAGTGGTAACGAAAATTCAACATATCAAAAGTCAGTGCTTAGAGGGAAATTTATAGGATTAAATAGTATCTTTAAAAAGAAGTAAAGTTTAAAATCATGGATCTACCTTTTATTACTAGAAGAAAGGAGGAAGCCCAAAGAATATAGAAGAAAAAAAGCATAAGTGCAAAATTAATGGAATAGAAAGCAGAGGAATAAAGGTTTTTGTAAGTTGGTTTTTTGAAAAGACTAATAAAATTGATAAACAGCAAGGCTGGTCAAGAAAAAAGAGAATATAAAATTAGCAAAATCAATAATTAAACAATGTTATTCTCTACAAATTTTACAAATATTAGAAAAATATAATATTAGCAATTTGAGGCCAATAAATTTAACTAATTAGATGAAATGTAAAATTTTCTTGAAAACACAACTAAGTATAATTGACCCAAGAAGAAATAGAAAACCTGTTAAAGATATTAAGTCCATTATTAAAAACTTTCACACACACACAAACACACAACTCCAAGCTTAGATGGCTTTACTGTTGAATTCTACCAAACTTTTAATAAAGAAATAATACCAACCTTACACAAACTCTTTCAGAAAATAGAGAGAAAACTTTTATTTTGAGACCAGAAAAGATAAAACTATACAGTAATAAAACACTCTAAACAAAACATTAGCAAAGCAAATACAGAAACATATAAAGTTGATGATAAATTATTACTAAATGGGGTCATTCCAGGTATTTGAGGTTGGTTTAACACTTGAAAGTCAGTGAATGTAATTCATTTCATTAATAAAAGAAAGATTATATGATCATCTCACTACTTTGAAAAAACAGTTAGTTAATAAAATCCAACATCCATGTAAGATAACTTTCAGCAAACTGAAATAGAAGGAAAGTTTATTAACTTAACAAAGCAGTCAAGTAATATACACATTCTCCCTATAGTCATGAATAAGACAACCATCACTCCTACTCAACCTCTATCACTATTGCTCTGAGACAATGCAACAAAGGAAAAAAAACAAATAAAAAGATAAAAAATTCAGAAGTGAAATAGGTTAAATAATGTCCACCCAAAAATACCAAATTCTAATCCTGCAACTTGAAAATATTGCCTTATTTGAAAAGGAGTGTTTGCAGATGTAATTATGATAAGGATTTTTAAGATGAAGAGATTACCCTGGATTATGTGGGTGGACCCTAAATACCATCACAAGTGTCTTATAGGAGAGAAAGAAAAAAAAAAAGAAAGATAACACAGACACACAGAGGAGAAGAAGATGTGAAGACAAAGATAGAGATGTAGTGATGTGGACACAAGCCAAAGAATGCCAACCAGCCACTAGAAGCTGGAAAATGCAAGAAACAGATTCTTCCCAAGAGCCTCCAGAGGGAGTGAGACCCTGACAACACCTTGATTTCAGACTTCTAGCCCCCAGAACTGTGAGACAATATATTTCTGTTGTTTCAAGCCACGTAGTTTGTAATAAGTTGTTACAGGAGCCACAGGAAACTAATAGAGAAAGTAAGAAGTAAAAGTTTTCACTTGTAAATGACATTATTTTGTATGTAAAAATCCAAAAGAATCTATCAAAAAACCTCTCTTTGAATTAATAAGTGAACTTAGCAAAGTTAATGTACAGAAGTCAATTGGATTTTTTAATATATTTATATACTAACAAAAAATAATTGGAAAATTGAATTTTAAAGCAATATTATTTAAATAGCATCAAAAATTTTCAACTTTCTAGAAATAAATCTAACAAAATATGTGCAAGACCTCTACACTGAAAACTAAAAATTATGGTTAAGATAAATTAAGGAAAATCTGGAGAGAATGTGGTATACAATGGAATATTACTCAGTCATAAAAAAGAATGAAATTCTACCATTTGCAACAACATGGATGGACTTAGAGGGTATTATGCTTAGTGAAATAAGCCAGCCAGAGAAGGACAAATACTGTATGTTATATATGGAATCTAAAAAAAAAAAAAAAAAGAATGATTATAAGCAAACAGAAACAGACTCAAAGATACAGAAAACAAACTAGTGGTTACCAGTGGGTAGAGGGAAGGGGGAAAGGCAGAACATGGGTAGGAAATTAAGAGGCAAAAACTACTATGTATAAAATAAATAAGCAGCAAGGATATATTGTACAGCACAGAAAATATAGTCAATATTTTATAATAACTTTAAAAGGAATATAATCTATAAAAAAATTTTTTATGTTGATGTGATATTGAATATCACCTCTACTTACCATTTATCTTATCTCCCCACAAAATTATGACCCTATCTAAAAATTCACAAGCAAGAGATTAAGTAAGTTACTGGCCAAGATGTTCAAACGTCTCTCAGGAATTAGTCAGAAAAGAAGAATTTCTTTTCTGTGAGGTCACCCACCTAAAGAATAGGGACATAAGTTCATCTCGAAAAACTAGCTCTACCCAGGTTAAAAAAATCACCTTCTTAATTCAGTATTTTAAGTTTACTGATCCATGCAGTATTGAATATGTTAACATAACAACATAAGGAGAGATTCATTTTACATATATTTATAGCTTATCTATGGCAAATTTCTTCCTTTTATATGAAAAAACGATTCTTTAGAAAATAGATTTTATAGTATTTTTTAATAATTTTTATTGGCATATAGTTGTTTTACAATGTTGTGTTTCTGCTGTACAGCAAAGTGAATCAGCTATACATATACATATATCCCCTCTTTTTTGGATTTCCTTTGCATTTAGGTCACCACGGAGAATTGAGTAGAGTTCCCTGTGCTATACAGTATGTTCTCATTAGTTATCTATTTTATACGTAGTAGTGTACATATGTCAATCCCGTTTTCCCAATTCATCCCAGCCCCTTTTCCCCCCTGGTAACCACACGTCCATTCTCTATGCCTGTGTCTCTATTTTTGTTTTGCAAATAAGTTCATCTGTATCATTTCTCTAGATTCCACATATAAGTGATATTATATGATATTTGTTTTTCTCCTTCCGACTTACTTCACTCCATATTACAGTCTCTAGGTCTATCCACATCTTTGCAAATTGCACAATTTCATTCCTTTTTATGGCTGAGTAATATTTCATTGTATATATGCACTACATCTTCTTTATCCATTCTTCTGTTGATGGACATTTAGGTTGTTTCCATGTCTTAGCTATCAGAAATAGTGCTGCAATGAATATTGGGGTGCATGTATGTTTTGAATTATGGTTTTCTCCAGGTATATGCCTAGGAGTGGGATTGCTGGGTCATATGGCAGTTCTCTTCTTAGTTTTTTAAGGAACCTGCATACTGCTCTCTACAGTGGCTATACGAATTTACATTCCCATCAACAGTGTAAGAGGGTTCCATTTCTCCATACCCTCTCCAGCATTGTTTGTGGATTTTTTGATGATGGGCATTCTGACTGGTGTGAGGTGATATCTCATTGTAGTTTTGATCTGCAGATATCTAATAAATAGTGACGTGAAGCATCTTTTCATGTGTTTGTTGGCCATCTGTATGTCTTCTTTGGAGAAATATCTACATAGTTCTTCCACCCATTTTTTTATTGGGTTTTTTGTTTGTTTGTTTTTTGATATTGAACTGCATGAGCTGTCTGTATATTTGGGAGTTTAATCCCTTGTCAGTTGCTTTGTTTGCAAATATTTTCTCCCATTCTGAGGGTTGTCTTTTCGACTTGTTTATGACTTCCTTCGCTGTGCAAAATCTTTTTTTTTTTTTTAATTTATTTATTTTATTTATGGCTGTGTTGGGTCTTCGTTTCTGTGCGAGGGCCTTCTCTAGTTGCGGCAAGCGGGGGCCACTCTTCATTGCGGTGCGCGGGCCTCTCACTACCGAGTCCTCTCTTGTTGCGGACCACAGGCTCCAGGCGCGCAGGCTCAGCAATTGTGGCTCATGGGCCCAGCTGCTCCGCGGCATGCGAGATCCTCCCAGACCAGGGCTCGAACCCGCGTCCCCTGCATTGGCAGGCAGACCCTCAACCACTGCGCCCCAGGGAAGCCCTGTGCAAAATCTTTTAAGTTTAGTTAGGTCCCATTTGTTTATTTTCATTTTTATTTTCATTATTCTAGCAGATGGGTCAAAAAAGATCTGCTGCGATTTATGTCAAAGAGTGTTCTGCCTATGTTTTCCTCTAAGAATTTTATAGTATTCAGCCTTACATTTAGGTCTTTAATCCATTTTGAGTTTATTTTTTTGTATGATGTTAGGGAGGTTCTAATTTCATTTTTTAACATGTAGCTGTCCAGTTTTCTAAGCACCACTTCTTGAAGAGACTGTCTTTTCTCCATTGTATATTTTTGTCATAGATTAGGTAGACCATATGTGTGTGGGTTTCTCTCTGGGCTTTCTATCCTGTTCCATTGATCTATATTTCTGTTTTTGTGCCAGTATCATACTGTTTTGATGACTGTAACTTTGTAGTATAGTCTGAAGTCAGGGAGCCTGATTCCTCCAGCTGTTTTTCCTGCTCAAGATTGCTTTGGCTATTTGGGGTCTTTTGTGTTTCCATACAAATTGTAAAGTTTTTGTTCTACTTCTGTGAAAAATGCCCTTGTAATTTGATAGGGATTGCATTGAATCTGTACATTGCTTTGGGTAATAGAGTCATTTTCAGAATATTGCTTCTTCCAACCCAAGAACATGGTACGTTTCTCCATCTGTTTGTGTCATCTTTGATGTCTTTCAACAGTGTCTTATAGTTTTCTAAGTACAGGTCTTTTGCATCCTTAGGTATTTTATTCTTTTTGTTGCAGTGGTAAATGAGATAGTTTCCTTAATTTCTCTTTCTGATCTTTCATTGTTAGTGTATAGGAATGCAAGAGATTTCTGTGCATTAATTTTGTATCCTGCAACTTTACCATATTCACTGATTAGCTCTAGTAGTTTTTTGGTGGTATCTTTAGGATTTTCTGTGTACAGTATCATGTCATCTGCAAACAGTGACAGTTTTACTTCTTCTTTTCCAATTTGTACTCCTTTTATTTCCTTTTCTTCTCTGAATGCTGTGGCTAGGACTTCCAAAACTATGTTGAATAAAAGTGGCAAGGGTGGACATTCTTGTCTTGTTCCTGATCTTAAGGAAATGATTTCAGTTTTTCACCAATGAGAATTATGTTTGCTGTGGGCTTGTCATATATGGCTTTTATTATGTTGAGGCAAGTTCCCTCTATCCCCACTTCTGGACAGTTTTTAATCATAAATGGGTGTTGAATTTTGTCAAAAGCTTTTTCTGCATCTATTGAGATGATCATATGGTTTTTATTCTTCAATTTATTAATATGGTTTATCACATTGATTGATTTGTGTATATTGAAAAAATCCTTGCATCCTGGGGATAAACCTGACTTGATCATGGTGTATGATCCTTTTAACGTGTTGTTGTATTCAGTTTGCTAGTATTTTGTTGAGGATTTTTGCATCTATGTTCATCAGTGATATTGGTCTGTAATTTTCATTCTTTGTGATATCTTTGTCTGGTTTTGGTATCAGGGTGATGGTGTCCTTGTAAAATGAGCTTGGGAGTGTTCCTCCTTCTTCAATTTTTTGGAAGAGTTTGAGAAGGATGTGTGTTAGCTCTTCTCTAAATGTTTGATAGAATTCACCTGTGAAGCCATCTCGTCCTGGACTTCTGTTTGCTGGAAGATTTTTAATCACAGTTTCAATTTCATTACTTGTGATTGGTCTGTTCACATTTTCTGTTTCTTCCTGACTCAGTCTCCAAAGGTTGTACCTTTCTAAGAATTTGTCCATTTCTTCCAGGTTGTCCATTTTTTTTGGCATATAGTTGCTTGTAGTAGTCTCATATGATCCCTTGTATTTCTGTGGTGTCAGTTATAACTTCTCCTTTTTCATTTTTAATTTTATTGATTTGAGTCTTCTCCCTTTTTTTCGTGATGAGTCTGGCTAAAAGTTTATCAGTTTTGTTCATCTTCTCAAAGAACCAGATTTTCGTTTCATTGATCTTTGCTCTTGTTTTCTTTGTCTCTACTTCATTTATGTCTGCTCCGATCTTTATAATTTCTTTCTTTCTACTAACTTTGGGTTTTGCTTATTTTTCTTCCTCTAGTTGTTTTAGGTGTAAGATTAGGTTGTTTATTTGAGATTTTCTTGTTTCTTGAGGTGGAATTGTATTGCTATAAATTTCCCTCTTAGAACTGCTTTTGCTGCATCCCATAGGTTTTGGGTCGTTTTGTTTTCATTGTCATTTGTTTCTAGGTATTTGTTTTATTTCCTCTTTGATTTCTTCAGTGATCCATTGGTTATTTAGTAGCATATCGTTTAGCCTCCATGTGTTTGTGTCTTTTACACTTTTTTTTTCTGTAGTCGATTTCTAATTTCATAACGTTTTCTTCAGAAAAGATGCTTGATACAATTTCAATTTTCTTAAATTTGCTGAGGCTTGATTTGTGATGCAAGATTTGATCTATCCTGGAGAATGTTCTATGTGCACTTGAGAAGAAAGTGTTTTCTGCTGCTTTCAGATGGAATGTCCTATAAGTATCAATTACATCTATCTGGTCTAATGTGTCATTTAAGGCTTGCGTTTCTGTATTAATTTTCTGTCAGGCTGATCTGTCCATTCATGTGAGTGCAGTGTTAAAAGTCCCCCACTATTATTGTGTTAC
This sequence comes from Balaenoptera acutorostrata, assembly GCF_949987535.1. Classification (NCBI taxonomy): domain Eukaryota; kingdom Metazoa; phylum Chordata; class Mammalia; order Artiodactyla; family Balaenopteridae; genus Balaenoptera; species Balaenoptera acutorostrata. The sequence continues at coordinate 171,921,483 of NC_080064.1, read as the reverse complement.
TGTCAATTTCCCCTTTTATGGTTGTTAGCATTTTGCCTTAGGTATTAAGGTGCTCCTATGCTGAGTGCATAAATATTTACAATTGTTATATCTTCTTCTTGGATTGATCTCTTGATCATTATATAGTGTCCTTCCTTGTCTCTTGTACTAAACTTTATTTTAAAGTCTATTTTGTCTGATATGAGTATTGCTACTCTAGTTTTCTCGTGATTTCCATTTGCATAGAATATCTATTTCCATCCCCTCACTTTCAGTCTGTATGTGTCCCTAGGTCTGAAGTGGATCTCTTGTAGCCAGCATATATACAGGTCTTGGTTTTGTATCCATTTAGCCAGTCTGTATCTTTTGGTTGGAGCATTTAATCCATTTACATTTAAGGTAGTTATTGATATGTATTGGGTGGGTCTAAAAGTGCCTTCAGTTTTTTAATTAAAAATAAAAGACACATTTTTCATTTTCACCAAGAACTTTATTGAACAACATATTCACCCTTTTGTTCCACTACCTTCTGACATTTTTCAGGCAGCTTCGTAATTCCATCTTCCCAAAACGTTTTATCTTTTTGAGCAAAGGACTATTCCAGGTTCCTTTTACAGTCTTCCAGGGAATTGAAATTTTTTCCATTAAGAGAACTTTGTAAAAACTAAAATAAATGGAAATTCAAAGGTGCAATATATGGTGAACACAGTGAATCAGAACTTCCCAGCCAAGCTGTAACAGTTTTTGCCTGGTCATCAAAGAAACATGTGGTCTTGCATTATCCTGACGGAAGATTATGTGTTTTCTGTTGACTAATTCTTGACTTTTTTCGTCAAGTGCCACTTTCAGTTGGTCTAATTAGGAGCAGTACTTGTTGGAATTAATTGTTCGGTTTTCCAGAAGGAGCTCATAATAGAGGACTCCCTTCCAATCCCACCTTATACACAACATCATCTTCTTTGGATGAAGACTGGTCTTTGGTGTGGTTGGTAGTTGTTCATTTCACTTGCCCCATGATCTCTTCCATTCCACATTGTTGTACAGTATCCACTTTTCATTGACTGTCACAATTTAAGAACGGAATGTTTTCATTACATTTCAGTAGAGAATTGCATGTGGAAATATGGTCAAGAAGGTTTTTTTAACTTATATGGAACCCAAACATCAAAGTGATTCACATAACCAAGCTGGTGCAAATGATTTTCAATGCCTGATTTGGATATTTTGAGTATGTCAGCTATCTCCCATGTGATATAACATTGATTGTTCTCAATTATTGTTTCGATTTGTTATCAACTTCAACTGGTCTACCCAACCATTGAGCATCATCCAGTGAGAAATCCCCAGCATAAAACTTCACAAACCACTTTCAACATGTTCAATGAGTCACAGCACCTTCTCCATACACTGCACAAATATTTTTGTGTGTTTCAGTTGCGTTTTTACCTTTCTTGAAATAATAAAACATAATATGCTGAAAATGTTGCTTTTTCCCCCATCTTCAATATTAAAATGGCTACACAAAAATTCACCAATTTTGATAATTCTTATTTTAAATGCATGCTGATATGGCAGCTGTCACATAGAATCTAAAAAAATTGTTTCAAATGAAGTTAAAGACAACTCAGTGCTACTATAGTCATCTTATGGAAAAAAATGAATGAAATTTTGGTCCACTCTATATGTTCCTATTACTATTTCTTAATTGTTTTGGGTTTGTTTTTGTAGGTTTTTTTCTTCTCTTGTATTTCTTGTCTAGAGAATTTCCTCTAGCATTTGTTGTAAAGCTGGTTTTGTGGTTCTGAGTTCTCTTAGCTTTTGCTTGTCTGTAAATCTTTTGATTTCTCCATTAAATCTGAAGGAGATCCTTCCTGGGTAGAGTAATCTTGGTGGTAGGTTTTTCCCTTTCTTCACTTTAAATATATCTTGCCACTCCTTTCTGGGCTGCAGAGTTTCTGCTGAAAACTCAGCTGATAACCTTACAAGGATTCCCTTGTATGTTATTTGTTGCTTTTCTCTTGTTGCTTTTAATATTGTTTCTTTGTATTTAATTTTTGTTAGCTTGATTAATATGTGTCTCACTGTGTTTCTTCTTGGGTTTATCCTGTGTGGGACTCTCTGTGCTTCCTGGACTTAGATGACTATCTCCTTCCCCTTGTTAGGGAAGTTTTCAACTATAATCTCTTTGAATATTTTCTCCAACCCTTTCTTTTTCTCTTCTTCTTCTGGTACCCCTATAATTTGAATGTTGGTGCATTTAATGTTGTCCCCGAGGTCTCTCAGACTGTCCTCATTTCTTTTCATTCTTTTTTCTTTATTCTTCTCTATGGCAGTTATTTCCACCATTCTATCTTCCAGCTCACTTATCCATTCTTCTGCCTCAGTTATTCTGCTATTGATTCCTTCTAGTGTATTTTTCATTTAAGTTATTGTATTGTTCATCACTGTTTGTTCTTTAGTTCTTCTAGGTCCCTGTTAAACATTTCTTGTATCTTCTTGATCTGTGCCACCATTCTATTTCTGAGATCTGGGAACATCTTACCTATCATTACTCTGAAGTCTTTTTCAGGTAGACTGCCTATTTCCTTTTCATTTATTTGGTCTTGTGGAGTTTTACCTTGCTCCTTCAACTGTAACATATTTCTCTGTCATCTCATTTTTCTAACTTACTGTGTTTATGGTCTCCTTTCCTCAGGTTACAGGATTGTAGTTCCTCTTGCTTCTGGTGTCTGCCCCTTGGAGGTAAGGTTGGTCCAGGGGCTTGTGTAGGTTTCCTGATGGGAGGGACTGGTGCCTGCACTCTGGTGGGTGGAGCTGAGTCTTGTTTCTCTGATGGTTGGGGCTTCGTCAGGTGGTGTGTTTTAGGGCATCTGTGAGCTTAGTATGACTTTAGGAAGCCTGTCGGCTGATGGGTGGGGCTGTGTTCCTGTCTTGCTGGTTGTTTGGCGTGGGGCATCCAGCACTGGAGCCTGCAGGCAGTTGAGTGGAGCCAGGTCTTGGCCAGGTCTTGGTGTCGAGATGGAGACCTCTGGGAGAGCTCATGCAGATTAATATTCCCCTGGTGCAGGAATTCTCTGGCATTCCAGTGTATTGGACTTGGTGCTCTTACGCCAGAGGCTCTGTACCAATCCCTGGCCGGGGAACCAAGATCCCGCAAGCTGCTCAGCATGGCGAGAAAAAAGGAAAAAAAGAAGAAAAGAAAAGGAACAAACAAACAAAATCCAAGACAAATGATAAAAGCAAAACCAAAGAAAAGAAAAGAGAAAACAAAAATCAAGAGAACAACCTGACAAACAAAAGAACCCCAAAACAAAAACAAACAATAAAAAGAAAATTAACAAAAACAGAAAACAAAGAAACAGAACAAAAACAGAAAGCAGACTATAAAAAAGAAAACAAACACACAAAAACAAAACAAAAACAAGAAAAAACACAAAGCAGCAAAAAGTAAAAATAGAAAAATAAAAAATATTTTAAAATTAAAAAAATAAAAAAGAAGTAAAAAATAAAAAATAAAAAAACAACTACAGAACAAAATGAAACAAAAAGAAAAACAAAGAAAAATAATACTAATAATAATATATTCCTGAGGTCTCTGCTGTCATTGTCCTTGCCGCCCCACCCCCCCAGTGAGCCACAGCCAACCCCCGCCTCCCCAGGAGGCCCTCCAATACCTCTAGGTAGGTCTCTGGACCTGCTCTGTGCACTGTGGGGGCAGCTCAGACTCTGACCTGGCCCAACTCCTGCATGTACTTGCCTCCAAAGTCCACAGCTGCCGAAGTTAGACTGCTCTCAGTTGTGGGAGTACTTATTGTCCATTCAGATATTCCACAGATGCAGGGTTTACCAAGCAGATCATGGGGATTTAATCTGTGGCTTGTGCAGCTGCACAGAGAGATTTCCATTCCTCTTCCTTAGTCACACAGCCCCTGGGGTTCAGCTTTGGTTTTAGCCCCACCTCTGCATGTGGGCCACCCTCAGGCATCTGTTCCCTTCCCAGGTGAGATGGGGGAAAGCAGGAGCTGATTGGGGGTTTCGGGCTGATTGGGGCACTTATTCGCTCAGGCTGGGGAGGGATAAAGCAGCCACAACTGGGACTTGCGGGAGTGCCTGTGACAGCAGAGACCTGTAGAAAGATGCAACAGACTGGAATGCACTTGCTCTGGTGGGAGTCCCTCCCAGTGCCCGCAGAGGCAGGGACCATTGGGTGGGGAAGGGGGTTGCAATGGCGACCCTGCCCATTGCACGCCACTCAAGAGTTGCACCTCATTTCCAAGGTAGACCACACTTCTTCTAGGAGCATTCCGGGCCACGGAGCCCCTCACACCCATCCCCTCAGTTTGTCTCTGCACAGCCAACAGTGGTTCTCTCCCTGGACCTGCTCTGCTAACCCCACACTTTAGCATTCAGTCCTTGCCAGCACTGGCAGCTTCCCATCTCAGGTGGGGGCACCCAGGGCTGATTCTGGAGGAGGCTTTAGGGGTGGCGGCACTCAGGACACTGAAGCCTGCACAGGAAAAGGAGCCATATAAAAATGTTGAATCACTATGTTGAAATCTGGAGAGATATACCACTTTTATAGATTGGAAAGCTCAATATTGTTAAGATATTAATCTCCCCCCAAATTGATCTACAGAGTCAATGAAGTCCTATCATACTTCCAACAGTTTTATTTTTCGTTAAAATTGACAAACTGATTATAAAATTCACATGAAAATGCAAAGAATCCAGAAGAGCTAAACCATATAGAAAATGAAAATTGAAGTTGGAACATTTAAATTGACAGACTTCAAGACTTACTATAAAGCTACAGTAAATAAAGCAATATCATATTGGTTCAATATTTAAAGCCAACTTGTAAACCAATTAAGCTATACTGGAACAACTACAAAGTAATGCTTTTTAGTACAAAATTAATGAGTTTAGTCATTAAAAGTAAAGACCAAAATCATAAAGTCAACATTCAAAGTTGCATACCTCATAGCAAAAATAGGGCAAGACACATGATTGCCAAACATCTTATAAAATAGGAGGAAAGTTTATGAAACAATGCTCAAAGTGAATGCAGAACATGCAAACCCTTTCTGAAATGGAACTTCAAACAAAGTAATTTGCCTTTGTTGTGGAGGAACAGTCACTAACATAGGTGTGTGCAAGAAAATAGTTTGGAGAGCCTGAACCAAGATGATGGAGTAGAAGGACGTGCTCTCACTCCCTCTTGTGAGAACACCAGAATCACAACTAACTGCTGAACAGTCATCAAGAGGAAGACACTGGAACACACCAAAAAAGATACCCCACATCCAAAGACAAAGGAGAGGCCCCAATGAGACGGTAGGAGGGGCGTAATCACAATAAAATCAAATCCTATAACTGCTGGGTGGGTGACTCACAAACTGGAGAACACTTATACCACAGAAGTCCACCCACTGGAGTGAAGGTTCGGTGCCCCATGTCATGCTTCTGAACCTGGGGGTCCGGCAACAGGAGGAGGAATTCCTAGAGAATCAGACTTTGAAGCCTACTGGGATTTGATTACAGGACTCTGACAGGACTGGGGGAAACAGAGATTCCACTCTTGGAGGGCACACACAAAGTAGTGTGCACATCAGGACCCAGGGGAAGGAGCAGTGACCCCAGGGGAGACTGAACCAGACCTACCTGCTAGTGTCGGAGGGTAACCTGCAGAGGTGGGGGGTAGCTGTGGCTCACCATGAGGACAAGGACACTGGCAGCAGAAGTTCTAGGAAGTAGTCCTTGGTGTGAGCCCTCCCAGAGTCCGTCATTAGCCCCACCAAAGAGCCTGCAGTCTCCAGTGCTGGGTCACCTCAGGCCAAACAACCAACAGGGAGGGAACCCAGCCCCACCTATCAGCAGACAAGCAGATCAAAGTTTTACTGAGCTCTGCCCACCAGAGCAACAGCCAGCTCTACCCACCACCAGTCCCTCCCATCAGGAAACTTGCACAAGCCTCTTAGATAGCCTCATGAAGTGGAGGGCAGACAGCAGAAGCAAGAAGAACTACAATCCTGCAGCCTGTGGAACAAAAAAAACATTCACAGAAACAGAGACAAGAAGAAAAGGTAGAGGGCTATGTACCAGATGAAGGAACAGGAAAAAACGGCAGAAAAACAACTAAATGAAGTGGAGATAGGCAAACTTCCAGAAAAAGAATTCAGCATAATGATAGGGAAGATGATCCAGGATGTCGGAAAAAGAATGGAGGCAAAGATCAAGAAGATGCAATAAGTGTTTAACAAAGACCTAGAAGAATTAAAGAACAAACAAACAGAGATGAACAATACAATAACTGAAATGAAAACTACACTAGAAGGAATCAATAGCAGAATAACTGAGGCAGAAGAACGGATAAGTGACCTGTAAGACTTATGGTGGAATTCACTGCGGCAGAACAGAATAAAGAAAAAAGAAGGAAAAGAAATGAAGACAGCCTAAGAGACCTCTGAGACAACACTAAATGCAACAACATTCGCATAATAGGGGTCCCAGAAGGAGAAGAGAGAGAGTAAGGACCCGAGAAAATATTTGAAGAGATTATAGTTGAAAACATCCCTAACATGGGAAAGGAAATAGCCACCCAAGACCAGGAAGCTCAGAGAGTCCCATACAGGATAAACACAAGGAGAAACATGCTGAGACACATAATAATCAAACTGGCAAAAATTAAAGGCAAAGAAAAATTATTGAAAGCAGCAAGGGAAAAACGACAAATAATATGCAAGGGAACTCCCATAAAGTTAACAGCTGATTTCTCAGAAGAAACTCTGCAAGCCAGAAAGGAGTGGCAGAACATATTTAAAGTGATGAAGGAGAAAAACCTACAACCAAGATTACTCTACCCAGCAAGGATCTCATTCAGAATTGATGGAGAAATTAAAAACTTTACAGACAAGGAAAAGCTGAGAGAGTTCAGCACCACGAAACCAGCTTTACAACAAATGCTAAAGGAACTGCTCTAGGCAAGAAACACAAGAGAAGGAAAACACCTACAATAACAAACTCAAAACATTTAAGAAAATGGGAATAGGAACATACATATCGATAATTACCTTAAATGTAAAAGGAGTAAATGCTCCCACCAAAAGACACAGGCTGGCTGAATGGATACAAAAACAAGACCCATATATATGCTGTCTACAAGAGACCCACTTCAGACCTAGAGACACATACAGACTGAAAGTGAGGGGATAGAAAAAGATATTCCATGCAAATGGAAATCAAAAGAAAGCTGGAGTAGCAATTCTCATATCAGACAAAATAGACTTTAAAATAAAGACTATTACAAGAGACAAAGAAGGACACTATATAATGATCAAGGGACCGATTGAAGAAGATATAACAATTATAAATATTTATGCACCCAACATAGGAGCACCTCAATACATAAGGCAAATGCTAACAGCCATAAAAGGGGAAATCGACAGTAACACAATCATAGTAGAGGACTTTAAACCCCACATTCACCAATGGACAGATCATCCAAAATGAAAATAAATAAGGAAACAGAAACTTTAAATGATACATTAAACAAGATGGACTTAATTGATATTTATAGGACATTTCACCCAAAAATAACAGAATACACATTTTTCTCAAGTGCTCATGGCACATTCTCCAGGATAGATCATATCTTGGGTCACAAATCAAGTCTTGGTAAATTTAAGAAAATTGAAATCATATCAAGTATCTTTTCTGACCACAACGCTATGAGACTAGATATCAATTACAGGAAAATATCTGTAAAATATACAAACACATGGAGGTTACACAATGCACTACTTAATAACGAAGTGACCACTGAAGAAATCAAAGGGGAAATCAAAAAATACCTAGAAAAAAGTGACAATGGAGACACAACGACCCAAAACCTATGGGATGCAGCAAAAGCAGTTCTAAGAGGGAAGTTCATAGCAATACAATCCTACCTTAAGAAACAAGAAACATCTCAAATAAACAACCTAACCTTACACCTAAAGCATTTAGGGAAAGAAGAACAAAAACACCCCAAAGTTAGCAGAAGGAAAGAAATCATACAGATCAGATCAGAAATAAATGAAAAAGAAATGAAGGAAACTATAGCAAAGATCAATAAAACTAAAAGCTGGTTCTTTGAGAAGATAAACAAAATTGATAAACCATTAGCCAGACTCATCAAGAAAAAAAGGGAGAAGACTCAAATCAATAGAATTAGAAATGAAAAAGGAGAAGTAACCACTGACACTGCAGAAATACAAACGATCATGAGAGATTACTACAAGCAACTCTATGCCAAGAAAATGGACAACCTGTAAGTAATGGATAAATTCTTAGAAAAGCACAACCTTCCGACACTGAACCAGGAAGAAATTGAAAATATGAACAGAGCAGTCACAAGCACTGAAATTGAAACTGTGATTAAAAACCTTCCAACAAACAAAAGCCCAGGAGCAGATGGCATCATGGGCAAATTCTATCAAACATTTAGAGAAGAGCTAACACCTATCCTTCTCAAACTCTTCCAAAATATTGCAGAGGGAGGAACACTCCCCAACTCATTCTATGAGGCCACCATCACCCTGATACCAAAACCAGACAAAGATGTCACAAAGAAAGAAAACTACAGGCCAATATCACTGATGAACATAGATGCAAAAATCCTCAACAAAATACTAGCAAACAGAATCCAACAGCACATTAAAAGGATCATACACCATGATCAAGTGGGGTTTATTCCAGGAATGAAAGGATTTTTCAATATACGCAAATCAATCAATGTGATACACCATATTAACAAATTGAAGGAGAAAAACCATATGATCGTCTCAATAGACGCAGAGAAATCTTTTGACAAAATTCAACACCCATTTATGATAAAAGCCCTGCAGAAAGTAGGCATAGAGGGAACTTTCCTCAACACAATAAAGGCCATATATGACAAACCCACAGCCAACATCATCCTCAATGGTGAAAAACTGAAACCATTTCCACTAAGATCAGGAACAAGACAAGGTTGCCCACTCTCACCACTATTATTCAACACAGTTTTGGAAGTTTTAGCCACAGAAATCAGAGAAGAAAAAGAAATAAAAGGAATCCAAATCAGAAAAGAAGAAGTAAAGCTGTCACTGTTTGCAGATGACATGATACTATGCATAGAGAATCCTAAAGATGCTACCAGAAAACTACTAGAGCTAATCAATGAATTTGGTAAAGTAGCTGGATACAAAATTAATGCACAGAAATCTCTTGCATTCCTATACACTAATGATGAAAAATCTGAAAGTGAAATTAAGAAAACACTCCCATTTACCATTGCAACAAAAAGAATAAAATGTCTAGGAATAAACCTACCTAAGGAGACAAAAGACCTGTATGCAGAAAATTATAAGACACTGATGAAAGAAATTAAAGATGATACAAATAGATGGAGAGATATACCTTGTTCTTGGATTGGAAGAATCAACATTGTGAAAATGACTCTACTATCCAAAGCAATCTACAGAGTCAATGCAATCCCTATCAAACTACCACTGGCATTTTTCACAGAACTAGAACAAATAATTTCACAATTTGTATGCAAACACAAAAGACCCCGAATAGCCAAAGCAATCTTGAGAACAAAAAATGGAGCTGGAGGAATCAGGATCCCTGACTTCAGACACTACTACAAAGCTACAGTAATCAAGGCAGTATGGTACTGGCACAAAAACAGAAACATAGATCAATGGAACAGGATAGAAAGCCCAGAGATAAACCCACGCACAAAGATAAACCTTATCTTTGATAAAGGAGGCAAGAATATACAGTGGAGAAAAGACAGCCTCTTCAATAAGTGGTGCTGGGAAAACTGGACAGGTACATGTAAAAGTATGAAATTAGAACACTCCCTGACACTATACAAAAAAATAAACTCAAAATGGATTAAAGACCTAAATGTAAGGCCAGACACTATCAAACTCTTAGAGGAAAACATAGGCAGAACACTGTATGACATAAATCACAGCAAGATCCTTTTTGACCCAGCTCCTAGAGAAATGGAAATAAAACCAAAAATAAACAAATGGGTCCTAATGAAACTTAAAAGCTTTTGCACAGCAAAGGAAACCATAAACAAGATGAAAAGACAACCCTCAGAATGGGAGAAAATATTTGCAAATGAATCAACGGACAAAGGATTAATCTCCAAAATATATAAACAGCTCATGCAGCTCAATATTAAGAAAACAAACAACCCAATCCAAAAATGGGCAGAAGACCTAAATAGACATTTCTCCAAAGAAGACATACAGATATCCAAGAAGCACATGAAAAGCTGCTCAACATCACTAATTATTAGAGAAATGCAACTCAAAATTACAATGAGGTATCACTTCACACCAGTTAGAATGGGCATCATCAGAAAACCTACAAACAACAAATGCTGGAGAGGGTGTGGAGAAAAGGGAACCCTCTTGCACTGTCGGTGGGAATGTAAATTCATACAGCCACTATGGAGAACAGTATGGAGGTTCCTTAAAAAACTAAAAATAGAATTACCATATGATCCAGCAATCCCACTACTGGGCATATACCCAGAGAAAACCGTAATTCAAAAAGACACATGCACCCCAACGTTCATTGCAGCACTGTTTACAATAGCTCGGTCATGGAAGCAACATAAATGCCCATCGACAGACGAATGGATAAAGAAGTTGTGGTACATATATACAATGGAATATTACTCAGCCATAAAAAGGAACGAAACTGGGTCATTTGTTGAGACGTGGATGGATCTAGAGACTGTCATACAGAGTGAAATAAGTCAGAAAGAGAAAAACATATATCGTATATTAACGCATATATGTGGAACATAGAATAATGGTACAGATGAACTGGTTTGCAGGGCAGAAATTGAGACACTGATCTAGAGAACAAACGTATGGACACCAGGGGGGGAAAGCGGTGGGGTGGTGGGGTGGTGGTGTGATGAATTGGGCGATTGGGATTGACATGTATACACTGATGTGTATAAAATTGATGACTAATAAGAAGCTGCTGTATAAAAAAATAAATTAAATTAAAAAATTAAAAAAAAAAAAGAAAATAGTATGCTTTGGGGATGAATGATGCCACTAATGTACAAAGCATGAATCAGCACTTGGCAAAGGTATAATACATAGAAGAAGGAGACTTTAATCTGCTTATTACTGAAAATTAATGCTACTAAAAATAGTAACAATGATTTATTGGCTTGATTTTTAGATTGGAAAAATGTGTGCTGGGATCTTCACTAATGGAGCACTAGTACCTAGCTTCCTGAATAGAAGTTGTCTCTAAATCCCAATCCATATACCGCTTTATTAACAAACAACTCTGGTGGTCAATAATATGCCTCTTGTCATTGATTTGGTGTTGATGAAAATAATGAAAACTGTTGAAACCGTTGTTTTTTCCTTAGTGTACATCTTTTAACATGCTGGGTAAAGAAATGTTCAGTAAGGATAAGACCTTGCTAACTGCTGAGAAAACCTATGTGCATGCGGGTTTCTGAAATGAGGGGAGAAATAAGAAAAGATTTCTTCATGACTTGGCAATTGTAGTAAAGACCCTTTTTGTGTTCTCACATGGCTTAATTGGAGAGATTAACTCAGCAATTTCCAGGGGGTCATAAATATCCACCTGCACATATCACGTCAGGACTCAAGTAACATCAGCATTTACTCAGGATTTGTAAGAAGCCTAACTAATGAATTAAATAACTCAATTGCTAAGAATTCAACTCTATCCCAATATTTCACATTGTTTTTTACTTATTGGAAGAAGAAATTAATCATGGACCATGATAAAATGTAAAACCACATCAAAATATTTGAACAGGATATTTAAAGAATTGAACAGCATGCAACCAGTGAGTTCATTAGTAATCTATTTTCCACTATCTCCCAAATCATACTTTTCAATCTTCCAGTGTTTCATTGTTACCAATACGCAGCACTGACAGAGCCACCAAATACTTGCAACCATTCTAGATGACTGTGAATCGGCATTTCTAATTTGATAGAAATAAAAAGCAAGAAAGGAAGTTGAGGGACTTCCCTGGTGGCACAGTGGTTGAGAATCTGCCTGCCAATGCAGGGGACATGTGTTCGAGCCCTGGTCCAGGAAGATCAAATAAGCCCATGTGCCACAGCTGCTGAGCCTGTGCTCTAGAGCCCGATAGCCACAACTACTGAACCTGAATGCCACAACTACTGAAGCCCATGGTCCTAGAGCCTGTGCTCCGCAACAAGAGAAGCCACTGCAATGAGAGGACCATGCACCTCATCGAAGAGTAGCCCACACTTGCCGTAACTAGAGAAAGCCGGCACACAGTAACAAAGACCAAATGCAGCCAAAAATTAATTAATTAATTAATTTTAAAAGAAAAAAGAAATTGACATGAAATCTGACCTATGGCTCAAGTTATTTGCCCTCAAGCTCAATAGAGTTACTTTGATGAAAGTTGAAAAAATTATCCCACTTGTCGATGTGAAATTTTATTTATTATTTTTAAATATCATACTTTACATATATTTCAAATTTGTGATGACTTTTTAAAATTGATTTACCTAAATTGATGGTCTGTGTTTGCTTTACATTGGTTGGTGGATGCCAAATACTTGAGCGCCACTATTCAGGTGATTCTGAAAAGATCAACCCTGGTAAAGAATAAAAGCCAAAACAACAAGCTCCTTCCCTCCCATGTGAGTTCAACAGTGTAAAGTCCCAAGGATAGTGCTTGGCACATGTAGGTGCTAAAAAGAAAATCTGTGTCTGCTACCTCCTCTCATCCTTGGCACCAACAGTTTATTCATTATAGTTGCAACTGAGATAGAGAACATTTCATTCCTTATTCTAAGGATATACTTTGCAAGGAGCCAGAAGTAAATGGATCCATTATAGGCAGGAAACACACCATCTCAACAAGGAGATTAGAAGCTCTGTAGTTGATAAAATAACCAATTTTTATTTCCTTCCTGGACATATGGGAGACTACACTCTCCAGCTGTGTCAAAGTTGGACAGAGCTGGGCAGTGAGATGTGGGCAGAAGTGTTGGGTATCAAAGGCCTTGCCTGCATATATTAGTTATATATATTAGTGCATATAAATTCTCCAGACTCCTTTGTTTTCTTGTTTTCTCTTCTTATGGGTATGGGTACAAACAAGGTCATCTCTTGAGGTTTCAATGCTTTCATCAGCCTGGGTCCTTGAGACACAAACAAGAAATGACTTTTTGCTCTGTTAAGAAACTAAAATTTATAGTTTATTTTGTTACTACACTGTAATCTTGCCTATCCTGACTAATATACATCTAGTTGCCATCATTTAGGAAGAAGATTTATAAGCATACTGGACCAAAAAAACACTACTAATAACAGTCTTCTAAAACACTACTAATAACACTACTAATTAACAGTCTTCCAGCCTCCTCTTGATCCAAAAATTAAAATCAGCCTCTAGTATACAAACTAAGAGCCAAAATTTTAATTCTTCTGGAAAAAAAATTGGGGGCTTATACTAACTTACTTTATAAATCTACAGGTATGATGAAACCCTATCCTTCCCAAATTACCTCTTTTTTAATCTTCCATGAACTCATTATTGTCTTCTGCTTAGATTTGAAATTCTATGAATTTCAGTTTCCTAATCTATAATATAGAGACAGAAAGATTATATAAATACTGCCTGAAGTAGCATGGCAAAAAGGAAAGAGCTTGAATCTTAGTATCAGACAGACTGGTTTTAAATGCCGGTTCATAAGTTCACTCATGCTTGTTCAACCACAATTTATTGTTTAGAATGTGCCAGGCAACAGGCTAGTTGCTGGCTTGGAGGATACAGAGTTAAAAGGCATGGTCTCTGCTGCTCTCTAGATGTTCACAGACTGATAACTGAGACTTTTTACCTTCTATCTTCTTATGCTACACTTACCTCCTTTTGAAAAATATGTCCTTAATTATGTCCTGGGTCTCAGCATAAATTTATTTCCAGGGAACCTTTACATGATGTCATAAGACAGAACAGATGCCCATCCTATGTGCTTTCTCATAGCAGTGGGGAGTCCCATTAATTTTACCCACTAAATCTGTCCACTTCCCTCTCCTCCAGCATGATCTACATGACTTTCATCTCTTGCCTGGACTTGTTCAATAGTTTTCTAATTGTTCTCCCCACATCGTCTCTTGCTCTTCAAGTCTACTTGCTACCCTATAGCCAGAGTGATCTTTTAAAAATTCAAATATGATCAAATTCCTGTTATTCAATTTGCAGCAACATGCACTCATTCATTAAACTTTTCACTGTCTTCCCATTGCTCTTAGGATAGACATCAAAAGTCTTCACATGACCAAATGCTTAGCTTTATACTTCTTCTTCCTATCTGCACCAGACGCACTTTTTTTCTCCAAAAAGCCTTGCTCCCTCAGGAAAAGGGTCTTTTATACAGTACTCAGTCTGGCTAGGAGGGTCACACAACTTCTACCCCTTCTCCTGGGTTAATTCTCATCTTTCAATCATCATTTCCTGCAGCAAGCCTTCCCTGATAGGATCAATTTCTCAAATATAAGTTTTCAATAGCCCATGTACCTCTTCTTAGCAAGTGTCACTGTTGTAATTCTACCTTTATAAAAAATTACATAATTCTTTGATTAATGGCTTTCTTCCTCCACCCCCACACTCCCCTTCCAGGCTAAGCCCTATGAGGGCAGGGACTCTGTGTTTTCCTTTGTTCACTGCAGTTCCTGACAACGTATGAGCTCAATAAAAATTTATTGACTACATCAATAGAAGAAACTGAAGTATCTTAAGTGAAATTGGGGTCTAGAGGCAGATAAGATGTGATCAGATTTATTCAGGCAGTGGTGTATTTGAGGGCTTGAGTCAGAGTAGAGCAAAAAGGGATGAAGGGAGACCAGTAAGGATGTTATTACAATCCTGCAAGTGAGAGATTATGACAGTTTGTTTGGGGCATGATGGTGTCAGAAGAGTATGGATTTGATAATTATTTAATGTCAATCATTAAGACAGAAAATTTTGGAAGAAGTCCAATGTGGAGATATTTGTTTCTTTGGGAAGGGACTTATAGGAGGCTGCTGTTTTTTTGTGAATTGATTGGAGTACTTTGAGACTTAGGTTTAATATCATGCGAGCGATAGTCTTTGAGCCCCACCATAAGAGGGTTAAAAATTCTTTGTGAGGTAGCAATCTGTTGTTTTTAAACTCCTGATGACTTGCAAAACTGTCAAGAGTCTTAGAAAACAAGGCATATAAGCCTCTAGCTCAGGATGCCAGCATTTATTGTCTTAACCACTTTTGCATGGAAATTAGTAATTAGAAACATATTAATATTAATCTTGCTTATTTGAACCAACTTATTTGAACTGCTTGCTGCTTTCCCAACTCATTCCCCAATTTAAAATCAGAGATATTAGATAATTAAGTTTCTGATCCTCCTATTCCTGTGATGTTTAACAACAAGAATGATAATATCTGCCTCTGAAAAAATAGGCTAAGATGACCTTATTTACAGTATGAACCCATTTTGACCCAACTCTTTTTTTTTTCTAGGAAGTCCTGAGAGCTTCTCACTTGGTCTTCTCATTGGTTCTCTCAGCTTTGAATTTTAGAGACAAAAAAACAAAACCAACAAATAAAAACCCCAAAACCAAAAAACCTGGCATATGATGTTTTGTTGGTAAAAGGAATGATTTTTGAGATGTGTCCCATGCCTCCACAAGAATTTGGAAATAAGACTGCCAACTTAGAGTGAAGCTAATAAAAAACACCTCTTGTGAATGAGATTATCTGTTGGTAAAAATAATCCCAGAGATGAGCTGTCAGTATGCAATTGACAAGGTCTGGGAACACTGAAAATTCCAATCTCAGTAGCCTAGGACTAATCTCAGAGCTGAAATGCGGGCTTCTATAGTTTCTTAGGGCTGCAATAACAAAGTACCACCAGCTGGGTTGCTTACACAATGGAAATTTATTGTCTCATAGTTCTGGAGGCTAGAAGTCTGAGAAAAGATCAGTGTTGGCAGGTTGGTTCCTTCTAAGGACTGTGAAGAAAAGATCTGTTCCATGACTCTCACCTAACTCCTGATGTTTTGCTGGCAATCTACAGCATCCATTGGCTTGTAGATGCATCACTTTGATCCCTGCCTTCATCTTCACATAGTGTTCTGTCTGTGAGTATGTCTGTCTCTTTGCCCAAATTTCCCCTTTATTTAGGGACACAGTCATTAGGAGGGTCATTTTAACTTGATCATCTGCAAAGATCCTATTTCTAAATAAGGTCACATTCATAGACACCAGGTAAGGACTTTTGGGGGGATAAAATTCAAAGCATAATAAGAAGCAAAATTTAGTAAGTCAAAACATAAATGATTATAACCAGAGTGACCAATCTAGAGAAGAGCACTGCGAACACAGCAGAATTCAGTTTAGAGCTTTTGTGAAAGACTAACCAGAGAGAAAATATTTGTCAGTGTGTCAAGGATGGGGATGGGACTACACAGACAATTTTCTAACTTTGTAAGAAAAGTTTTTGTTGTAAGTAATTTTTTCTCTAATGAAATCATAAAGTCCAAAGAAAAGAAAATATAAATGTGTAGTGGCACCTTGGGTGGAGGGCACAGAGTTATATCCATTGAGCCTTTCCCTCATCCATCAGGAGTATCCTGTCCCCAAAAATATGCCATGCAAATGGTAACCAAAAGAAATCAGGAATGGCTATACTTAAGTCAACAACTGTCTCTAGAAACAAAGAGGGTCATCAAATAATGATTAAAAAGTCAGTTCAACAGGAAGATATATAGCAATTATAATGACTTCATTGGAAAAGAAGAAAGATCTCAAATAAAAACCTAATTTTACAGCTCAATGAACCAAAAGGAGAAGGAGGAGAAGGAGGAGGAGGAGGAAGAAGAAGAGGAGGAGAAACTAAGCCTGAAGTTAGCAAAAGGAGGGAAATAATAAAGATCAGAGCAGAAATAAATCAAAGAATAAAAAATCAATAAAACAAATAATTGTTTTTTTGAAAAAATTTTTAAAAATTGAGAAACCCTTAGCTAGACTAAGAAAAAAGGAGAGAAGTCTCAAATAAACAAAATCAGAAGTAAAGGGGAGATACTTGAGAAACAAAAAGGATAATAGGACTTTTATGAACAATTGTATGCCTACAAATTGTATAACCTACAAGAAATAGATTCCTAAGAACATACAACCTACCAAAACCAAATCAAGAATGAGAAAGCCTGAACAGACCAATAAGGAGAATGAAGTAGTAATTAAAAACCTCCCAAGAAAGAAAAGCCCAGGACCAGATGGCTGTACAGGTGAATTCTACCAAATATTCAAAGAATATTAATATTAATCCTCTTGAATTCTTCCAAAAAACAGAAGAAGAGGAAACACTTCCAAACTCATTTTATGAGGCCAGTATTACCCTGATACTAAAGCCAGAGACACTGCCAGAAAAAAAAAAAGTTACAGACCAATATCTCTGATGAACATACATGCAAAAATCCTCAATGAAATACCAGCAAACTGAATTCAACAGTACATAAAAAAGATCATACACCACAACCAAGTGGGATTTATCCCTGGGGTGCAATATTGGTCCAACATCTCCAAATCAATCAATGTGATACACCACATTAACATAATGTAAGAGAAAAATCACATGATCATTTCAATAGATGTAGAAAAAGCATTTCACAAAGTTCAACATTTATTCATGACAAAAATTCTCTACAAAATCAATATAGAAGGAACTTACTTTAACACAATCAGGGCCTTTTATGAAAAGCCCACAATTAACATCATAATCATTGGGAAACACCAAGACATTTTCCTCTAAGATCCAGTACAATGCAAGAATGCCCACTCTTGCCACTTCTATTTAATATAGTTACCGGAAGTCCTAACCAGGGCAATTAGACAAGATAAAGAAACAAAGGGCTTCCAAATCAGAAAGGAAAAAGTAAAATTATCTCTGTTTGCAGATGACATGATCCTCTATGCAGAAAACACTAAAGACTCCATTAAAAAAAAAAATGGAACTAATGAACAAATTCAGTAAAGTTGCAGGATACAAAATCAACATTAAAAATTCAGTAGTGAATTTTTAATTCAGTAGTAATTCTTTTCACCACCAACGAACCATCCAAAAAGAAAATCAAGAAAACAATCCCATTTACAACAGCATCAAAAAGAATAAAATACTTAACCAAGGAGGTAAAAGATCTGTACACTGAAAACTATGAAACATTGGTGAAAGAAATTGAAAAAGATACAACTAATCTTCAACAGGGGCGCCATGAATATACAATAGGGAAAGGATAGTTTCTTCAAAAATGGTGTTTGGAAACCTGGATATCCACATGTATAAGAATGAAATTGGACCCTTATCTTACACTGCACACAAAGATCAACTCAAAACAGATTAAAGACTTAAACATAAGCCATGAGTGCCATAAAACTGCTAGAAGAAATTACAGGCAAAAAGCTCCTTGACATTGGTCTTGGAAATGATTTTTTTTGGATATGACACTAAAAGCACAGGCAACAAAAGCAAAAACAGACAAATGGACAACGTCAAACTAAAAAGCTTCATACAGCAAAGGATACGATCGATAGACTGAAGGGACAACCTACAGATTGGTAGAAAATACCCGATATCTGACAGGGGTTGATATCCAAAATACGTAAGGAACTCATACAACTCAACAGCAACAACAATAATAAAACAATCCAATTTAAAAATGAGCAAAGAATCTGAATACATTCTTCTAAAGAAGACATCCAAATGGCCAACACACACACATATATATAAATGTGCTCAATATCAGTAATTATCAGGGACAGGCAAATCAAAACCACAATAAGATGTCACCTCACACCTGTTAATATGGCTACTACCAAAAAGACAAGAGATCAATAACACATGCTGGCAAGGATGCAGAGAAAAGGGAACAATGGAATAGTACTCAGCCCTATAAAGAGGGAAATCCTGCCATTTACAAGAACTTGGATGAACCTGAAAGACCTTATGCCAAGTGAATTAAGCCAGACACAGAAAGAAAAGTACTGTGTGATCTAACTTACATGTAGAATCTAAAGAAGTAATGAGTAGAATGATAGTTATCAGGGGCAAGGGGGTGTAGAGAGGGGAGATATTGGTCAAAGGGTCCAAAGTTTTAGTTATGAATAATGAGTAAATTATGGGATCTAATGTTCATCATGGTGACTAAGAGTACTGTACCGTATACTTGAAATTTTCTAAGAGAATAGCTTTTTTTAAAATATCTTTATTGGAGTATAATTGCTTTACAATGGTGTGTTAGTTTCTGCTTTATAACAAAGTGAATCAGTTATACATATACATATGTCTCCATATCTCTTCCCTCTTGCGTCTCCCTCCCTCCCACCCTCCCTATCCCACCCCTCTAGGTGGTCACAAAACACCAAGCTGATATCCGTGTACTATGCGGCTGCTTCCCACTAGCTATCTATTTTATGTTTGGTAGTGTATATATGTCCATGCCACTCTCTCACTTTGCCCCAGCTTACCCTTCCCCCTCCCTGTATCCTCAAGTCCATTCTCTAGTAGGTCTGCGTCTTTATTCCCGTCTTGCCCCTAGGTTCTTCATTACCATTTTTTCTTCTTTTTTTCTTTTTTTTAGATTCCATATATATGTGTTAGCATACGGTATTTGTTTTTCTCTTTCTGACTTACTTCACTCTGTATTACAGACTCTAGGTCCATCCACTGCACTACAACTAACTCAATTTAGTTTCTTTTTATGGTTGAGTAATATTCCATTGTATATATGTGCCACATCTTCTTTATCCATTTATCTGTTGATGGACACTTAGGTTACTTCCATGTCCTGGCTATTGTAAATAGAGCGGCAATGAACATTTTGGTGCATGACTCTTTTTTTTTTTTTTTTTTTTTTTTGTTTGCATGACTCTTTTTGAATTATGGTTTTCTCAGGGTATATGCCCAGTAGTGGGATTGCTGGGTCATATGGTAGTTCTATTTTTAGTTTTTTAAGGAACCTCCATACTTCTCTCCATAGTGGTTGTATCAGTTTACATTCCCACTAACAGTGCAAGAGGGTTCTCTTTTCTCCACACCCTCTTCAGCATTTATTGTTTGTACATTTTTTGATGATGGCCATTCCTACTGGTGTGGGGTGATACCTCATTGTAGTTTTGATTTGCATTTCTCTAATGATTAATGATGTTGAGCATTCTTTCATGTGTTTGTTGGCAATCTTTATATCATCTTTGGAGAAATGTCTATTTAGGTCTTCTGACCACTTTTGGATTGGGTTGTTTGTTTTTTTGATATTGAGCTGCTTGTAAATTTTGGAGATTACTCCTTTGTCAGTTGCTTCATTTGCAAATATTTTCTCCCATTCTGAGGGTTGCCTTTTCGTCTTGTTTATGGTTTCCTTTGCTGTGCAAAAGCTTTTAAGTTTCGTTGGGTCCCATTTGTTTATTTTTGTTTTTATTTCCATTTCTCTAGTAGGTTGGTCAAAAAGGATCTTGCTGTGATTTATGTCATAGAGTGTTCTGCCTATGTTTTTCTCTAAGAGTTTGACACTGTCTGGCCTTACATTTAGGTCTTTAATCCATTTTGAGTTTATTTTTGTGTATGATGTTAGGGAGTGTTCTAATTTCATTCTTTTACATGTAGCTGTCCAGTTTTCCCAGCACCACTTATTGAAGAGGCTGTCTTTTCTCCACTGTATATGCATGCCTCCTTTATCAAAGATAAGGTGACCATATGTGCGTGGGTTTATCTCTGGGCTTTCTATCCTGTTCCATTGATCTATGTTTCTGTTTTGGTGCCAGTACCATATTGTCTTGATTACTGTAGCTTTGTAGTAGTGTCTGAAGTCAGGGAGCCTGAATCCCCCAGCTCCAATTGTCTCTCACAAGATTGCTTTGGCTATTTGTAGTCTTTTGTGTTTCCATACAAATTGTGAAATTGTTTGTTCTAGTTCTGTGAAAAATGTCTGTGGTAGTTTGATAGGGATTGCATTGACTCTGTAGATTGCTTTGGGTAGTAGAGTCATTTTCACAATGTTGATTCTTCCAATCCAAGAACAAGGTATATCTCTCCATCTATTTGTATCATCTTTAATTTCTTTCATCAGTGTCTTATAATTTTCTGCATACAGGTCTTTTGTCTCCTTAGGTAGGTTTATTTCTAGATATTTAGTTCTTTTTGTTGCAATGGTAAATGGGAGTGTTTTCTTAATTTCACTTTCAGATTTTTCATCATTAGTGTATAGGAATGCAAGAGATTTCTGTGCATTAATTTTGTATCCAGCTACTTTACCAAATTCATTGATTAGCTCTAGTAGTTTTCTGGTAGCATCTTTAGGATTCTCTATGCATTGTATCATGTCATTTGCAAACAGTGACAGCTTTACTTCTTCTTTTCTGATTTGGATTCCTTTCATTTCTTTTTCTTCTCTGATTGCTGTGGCTAAAACTTCCAAAACTATGTTGAATAAAGGTGGTGAGAGTAGGCAACCTTGTCTTGTTCCTGATCTTAGTGGAAATGTTTCAGTTTTTCACCATTGAGGATGAAGTTGGCTGTGGGTTTGTCATATATGGCCTTTATTATGTTGAGGAAAGTTCACTCTATGCCTACTTTTTATCATAAATGGGTGTTGAATTTTGTCAAAAGCTTTTCTCTGCATCTCTTGAGATGATCATATAGTTTTTCTCCTTCAATTTGTTAATATGGTGTACCACGTTGATTGATTTGCATATATTGAAGAATCCTTGTATTCCTGGGATAAACCACACTTGATCATGGTGTATGATCCTTTTAATGTGCTGTTGGATTCTGTTTGCTAGTATTTTGTTGAGGATTTTTGCATCTATGTTCATCAGTGATATTGGCCTGTAGTTTTCTTTCTTTTTGACATCTTTGTCTGGTTTTGGTATCAGGGTGATGATGGCCTCGTAGAATGAGTTTGGGAGTGTTCCTCCCTCTGCTATATTTTGAAAGATTTTTTTTAATAAATTTATTTAATTAATTAATTTATTTATTTTTGGCTGTGTTGGGTCTTCGTTTCTGTGAGAGGGTTTTCTCCAGTTGCAGCAAGCACTGGCCACGCTTCATCGCGGTGCGTGGGCCTCTCACTATCGCGGCCTCTCTTGTTGCGGAGCACAGGCTCCAGACGTGCAGGCTCAGTAATTATGGCTCACAGACCTAGTTGCTCTGCGGCATGTGGGATCTTCCCAGACCAGGGCTCGAACCCGTGTCCCCTGCATTGGCAGGCAGATTCTCAACCACTGCATTACTGGGGAAGCCCTGAAAGATTTTGAGAAGGATGGGTGTTAGCTCTTCTCTAAATGTTTGATAGAATTCGCCTGTGAAGCCTTCTGTTCCTGGGCTTTTGTTTGTTGGAAGATTTTTAATCACAGTTTCAATTTCATTACTTTTGATTGGTCTATTCATATTTTCTATTTCTTCCCGGTTCAGTCTCAGAAGGTTGTGCATTTCTAAGAATTTGTCCATTTCTTCCAGGTTGTCCATTTTATTGGCATATAGTTGCTTGTAGTAATTTCTCATGATCCTTTGTATCTCTGCAGTGTCAGTTGTTACTTCTCCTTTTACATTTCTAATTCTGCTGATTTGAGTCTTTCCCCTTTTTTTCTTGATGAGTCTGACTAATGGTTTATCAATTTTATATTCTCAAAGAACCAGCTTTTAGTTTTATTGATCTTTGCTATAGCTTCCTTCATTTCTTTTTCATTTATTTCTGACCTGATCTGTATGATTTCTTTCCTTCTGTTAACTTTGGGGTGTTTTTGTTCTTCTTTCCCTAAATGCTTTAGGTGTAAGGTTAGGTTGTTTATTTGAGATGTTTCTTGTTTCTTAAGGTAGGATTGTATTGCTATAAACTTTCCTCTTAGAACTGCTTTTGCTGCATCCCATAGGTTTTGGGTCGTTGTGTTTTCATTATCATTTTTTTCTAGGTATTTTTTTCATTTCCTCTTTGATTTCTTCAGTGATCTCTTGGTTATTAAGTCGTGTATTGTTTACCCTCCACGTGTTTGTATTTTTTACAGTTGTTTTCCTGTAATTGATATCTAGTCTCATAGCATTGTGGTCAGAAAAGATATTTGATACGATTTCAATTTTCTTAAATTTACCAAGGCTTGATTTGTAACCCAAGATATGATCTATCCTGGAGAATATTGCACAAGCACTTGAGAAGAAAGTGTATTCTGTTGTTTTTGGATGGAATGTCTTATAAATATCAATTAAGTCCATCTTGTTTAATGTATCATTTAAAGCTTCTGTTTCCTTATTTATTTTAATTTTGGATCATCTGTCCATTGGTGAAAGTGGGGTGTTAAAGTCCCCTACTATGATTGTGTTACTGTCGATTTCCCCTTTTATGGCTGTTAGCATTTGCCTTATGTATTGAGGTGCTCCTATGTTAGGCACATAAATATTTGCAATTGTTATATCTTCTTCGACTGATCCCTTGATCATTATGTAGTGTCCTTCTTTGTCTCTTGTAATAGTCTTTGTTTTAAAGTCTATTTTGTCTGATATGAGAATTGCTACCCCAGCTTTCTTTTGATTTCCATTTGCATGGAATATCTTTTTCCACCCCCTCACTTTCAGTCTGTATGTGTCCCTAGGTCTGAAGTGGGTCTCTTGTAGACAGCATATATATGGGTCTTGTTTTTGTATCCATTCAGCCAGTCTATGTCTTTTGGTTGGAGCATTTAATCCATTTACATTTAAGGTAATTATCAATATGTAAGTTCCTATTACCATTTTCTTAATTGTTTTGGGTTTGTTATTGTAGGTCTTTTCCTTCTCTTGTGTTTCCTGCCTAGAGAAGTTCCTTTAGCATTTGTTGTAAAGCTGGTTTGGTGGTGCTGAATTCTCTTAGCTTTTGCTTGTTTGCAAAGGTTTTAATTTCTCCATCAAATCTGAATGAGATCCTTGCTGGGTAGAGTAATCTTGGTTGTAGGTTTTTCTCCTTCATCACTTTAAATATGTCCCATCACTTGCTTCTGGCTTGCAGAGTTTCTGCTGTAAGATCAGCTGTTAACTTTATGGGGATTCCCTTGTGTGTTATTTGTTGTTTTTCCCTTGCTGCTTTTAATATTTTTTCTTTGTATTTAATTTTTGATAGTTTGATTTATATGTGTCTTGGCATGTTTCTCCTTGGATTTATCCTGTATGGGACTCTCTGTGCTTCCTGGACTTGATTAGCTATTTCCTTTCCTATATTAGGGAAGTTTTCAACTATAATCTCTTCAAATATTTTCTCAGTCCCTTTCTTTTTCTCTTCTTCTTCTGGGCCCCTACAATTCGAATGTTGGTGTGGTTAATGTTGTCCCAGAGGTCTCTGAGACTGTCCTCAGTTCTTTTTACTCTTTTTTCTTTATTCTGCTCTGCAGTAGTTATTTCCACTATTTTATCTTCCAGGTCACTTATCCGTTCTTCTGTCTCAGTTATTCTGCTATTGATCCCATTCTAGAGAATTTTTAATTTCACTTATTGTGTTGTTCATCACTGTTTGTTTGCTCTTTAGTTGTTCTAGGTCCTTGTTAAACGTTTCTTGTATTTTCTCCATTCTATTTCCAAGATTTTGGATCATCTTTACTATCATTATTCTGAATTATTTTTCAGGTAGACTGCTTATTTCCTCTTCATTTGTTAGGTCTGGTGAGTTTTTGCCTTGCTTGTTCATCTGCTGTGTTTTTCTCTGTCTTCTCATTTTGCTTAACTGACTGTGTTTGGGGTCTTCTTTTCATGGGCTGCAAGTTCATAGTTCCCATTGTTTTTGGTGTCTGTCCCCAGTGGCTAAGGTTGGTTCAGTGTGTTGTGTAGGCTTCCTGGTGGAGGGGACTATTGCCTGTGTTCTGGTGGATGAGACTGGATCTTGTCTTTCTGGTGGGCAGGTCCACGGCTGGTGGTGTGTTTTGAGGTGTCTGTGGCCTTTTTATGATTTTAGGCAGCCTCTCAGTTAATAGATGGTGTTGTGTTCCTGTCTTGCTAGTTGTTTGGCATAGGGTGTCCAGCACTGTAGCTTGCTGGTCATTGAGTGGAGCTGGGTCTTGGTTTTGAGATGGAGATCTCTTGGAGATTTTCATCGTTTGGTATTACGTGGAGCTGGGAGGTCTCTTGTGGACCAGTGTCCTGAACTTGGCTCTCCCACCTCAGAGGCACAGCCCTGACACCTGGGTGGAGCACCAAGAGCCTGTCATCCACACGGCCGGCCCGTGGTCCCCAGGACTGTTGTGGCTTCAGCTGCTGGCGCCCCTCCAGAGCCGGCAGCCTCAGTGAGGCCACCCTCCCCTCGGGCTCCAGGGCAGTTCAGTGATGGTGGAGGGAATAGACCCCGAGCCAGGAGTTCCAGCTCTGCGGAAACACAGGCTCCATTCTCGAGAATAGATTTTAAGTGTTCTACACACACAACAGGTGGTAACTATGTGAGATTATGGATACGTTAATTAGCTTGACTGTAGTAATAATTTCACAATATATGTATAACAAAACATCACATTGTACACCTTTATATACAATCTTTATTTTTAAATTATTTTTTAAATTAAAAAATTAGGAAATAAAAAGTGTTCTGTCCTTTTGACAGGTGTATTCAATTAACAGTAGACTCAGGGACAAAAAGCTCTCATAGACTATGCCACTGGTCCAGCCAACTCCCCTTTCTCTGAACGTATGCTTACCAAGAAATCTTCTGATTATACATTTACTCCTGTAAATATACCTGCAGGGAAAGATTATCCTGATAAGATGGTTCTAGCATCTAGTCTATTCAACAATTATATTTCCAGTTATAAGGTAGTATATTGACCTTCTGGTTTATACATCAATTTCACATGAGTTTATCTATCTTGGGGTCAGTGACCCACAGCCCCTTTAACTCTTGGCTTGGGCACATATGGAATCAGAACCTACAAAGCTGAGAAACAGGCTCTAAAGACTTAATGAGGTGATGGCAGCCCAAGAAGCCTGGCTTTAGTTGCCAGCAGTCTCCTTGACATGTTCTCTGTTTCATTGCTCCCCACCAGCTTACTCCAATTTCTAAAAGGTATATGGTTGAGGCATCCCAATATCTACTCCAGAACCCTTTCATTTGAAACCCTCATTGTTGTTATAAGTCTGGGTTTCTCAACCTCAGTACTATGGACATTTTGAGTCAGATAATTCTTTGTTGGGGAAGGGGACTATCTGTGCATTGTAGGGTGTTTAGCAACATCCTTGACTTCTCCCCACTATATGCCAGTAGTACCGCCCAAGTTGTGACAACCAAAAACGTCTCCAGACATTGCTGGGGTTGGAGGGGACATTGCCCTCAGTGAAAAACCACTGTTCTAATTGAAGACCATAGAATCAGGGAAATTATTCCTTATACACTCTCCAAGGGAAGTGGGAGGTTTGACGGAGAATGGACTGATGCTGCCACAGATTACTATATAGTTGGACATTTCTCCCATGTAACTTTAATTCTGTGAGGAGTTTCATATCATTTACCAAATGGTAAATAGTTCTTAAAATGTGTTACAACATTTATGAGTGCTAATTCTTACTGGAATAAGAAATAATATTCCCCAGTAAGAAGCACTCCTCTACATATAGCAGTCCACGTAGGCTTTTCAGAGGAAGTTACATCTGAACTGGGTTTTGAAATATGACGAGTTTTCCAAGCAGTCAAGACAGAAAAGGGGACTGAAAGCAGAAAGAAGAGCTGTTGTAAAATATGTAGGTCTAAATTTTAATTACAGATACAATTAGATTACTCCTGCCAATGTGAAACAAATCATTCAATTGATCTTTTTTAAGAAAATTGAATTAACAAATTCATTCTTCCAAAACTAAAGGCCCCATCTAACCCCATGTCCTTTCTACACAAAATGGGAGAAAAGAGAAGTTACAAATGAGAAGGTGTTATTGAAGCAGTAACTGTAAACACCAACTCATCTCCACAGGTAAGAGTTGTCCCACTATTATTATTGCTGCTATTCCTTGGTACTTAGGAGGAAACATTTTTAATAACGTTATTAATGTTGACAGGTTTTCTTCCCTAATCTAACTGCTTTAGTGCTTATTGAAAGTATTTGAAAGTATTTATTCTGATCCTGGTATGCTGTAAAGGAATCTCATTACCTTTCTGTAATAAAAATCTTAGTCAGGGACAAATGAGTTTTCCCTTACAGTTTTAATAAGATAGAAAAAACTGGCTGGTTTCAGCACTAATGTATGCTTGGGGAGTTGTTGATCAAAATGGGACTTCAGGTACTGACTACAATACGGAATGTGTGCCAGTAATACTACATATGACTTGTCTTGTCATAAATTCCCTATTCAGAGCTGCAAACAACTGATGCTCTTTCCCCCAGACTCTAGCTCCAGAGCACACACTGGAAACAATAAGGCAATAATCCCAGAAGCTAGTATGGTGACTCAGGACTCACTTATCCCTCCATGATGGTGGCTCTTTGCTGCCACACATCCACAATGCAAGATTTGACCTCACAGACTTGGTACCACTTCAGAGAGCTGGACTTAAATACCATCCTTTAGCTGGTCTGCTGTGAGCCTACATGAGATAGACCGTTTTTAACTTTCAGGGCAGAGAAGCATAGGCAGGGCAGATGTCTGGGAATCAAACAGTTGTCATGAAATTTATCTTTTGTTGCCCTCTTACATATCAGTAAGAAAGATGGGAGATTAAAGGAAAAATTTATTTAGGCAACCAAAGCATTTGAGCACATCATGATTTATAAACTTTATACATATACTCTTGATTTTTCTAGCTCAGCACTTTTCTAGGAGCAGAAAGAGCCCAAACGACATAGTTCTTTGCTTAAAAGGAATTAGTTTCTTTAACTCCATGTCCAAACTTAATAACAAACATTATAGCCCTCATTCTTTCATAAAATACCTAATGTTTAATTTAATTGAAGTTAAAGAAAACCCATAAAACTCAAGTTTTGTTATTATTTAACAAAAACCTTAAAAGAAAAATGGTGTTGACTCAAGATCTTTTGATAATTCAGCAATGAGGCAGTCATGGCTTTTTCTCATACAGTTTGAGGAAAAGAGTAGATAGTTCCTCCCAAAGTGAACTTAGTGTGCAGAAGCTCATCATCAAGTCAGACAGAGAAAGACAAATATCATATGATATTGCTTACACGGAAGCTAAAAAAAATGGTACAAATGAACCTATTTACAAAACAGAAATAGAGTCACAGATGTAGAAAACAAACTTATGGTTACCAAGGGGGAAAGGGGGCGCAGAGATAAATTGGGAGATTGGGATTGACATGTACACACTACTATATATAAAATAGATAATTAATAAGGACTTACTGTATAGCATAAGGAACTATTCAATACTCTGTAACAGCCTACATGGGAAAAGAATCTAAAAAAGAGTTGATATATGTATATGTATAACTGATTCACTTTGTTGTACACCTGAAACTAACACAACATTGTAAATCAACTAAACTCCAATAAAAATTAATTGAAAAATAAAAAATGAAGCTTAGCATCAACCTGAGAAAGAAGCCTAGACCTGGTCAGAAATTTAGGATATGGAGTGCCAGACATGTTGGGACATAAAGCTCTGTTATATCTACCTAGCATCAACACATCAATTAATTCAAACAAAAGATTGAAAATGAAAGTCAAATTGATCGTTTCATTCCATGAAGATAAAATAACTAACTCACTGATTTTTCATATTAACTAGTGGCAGGTACAATTTTCTTTGCTTGGATCCTCGACAGATTTGCTGATGATCATGATGTCACCAAATGTACCTTCTTTTATCCCCATTAGTATCTTCCCCAGTGACAGAGACTTTTTTTGTTGTTGTTGACAGAGACTTTTCTGACATTCAGCACCTGACAGATTGTTTTCCAGTTCCAAATTCAGGACATAACACATCCTGCTTTAAATCCCACTGTGCATCCAAATGGCCCATTCAGTTTATATGCATCCCTCTTCTGCTAAAAATTTAATTAATCCAGATGCTCAAGGTATTTTGGCTAATTTAGTGTTCTGATTAACTCTGGATTAAACAGAGAATTCCTTTTGTTTCAATCTGTGTTGTTAAAAACATTACTAAACTGTGTTAGTTTGCATTCTTGCTTAAATATCAAGATTTATAAAAGCTCTGCCTTGGAAATAATCTTTCTTTTTGGCATTCCAGAAAGAGAAAGTTTCAATTCAGGCTTCAGTAAGGTAACTTCTTTTCTGAAGACCTATTTTTTAAGTGGGGGTGCTGTCCAGTGCTGAAAATCTGAATGCTGTCATTCAAGACTTTATTCAGTTTTAAACATAAATCTGATTCAATCTCCCCACTCTCATCCCAGCATTACCCTCTGGCCATCTTTTAGTTCTTGTCTCTTCTGGATCTATTTATGCAGTGACCTTGCCTAAAATACTGTTGATTAGGAAAGATCAAGTCAGACAAGTTTGGCCTTTTGAGTTTTTTCTCTTTGCATCCTGTCCATAAACCTAGGCTTAGATATATCAAACAATGTGTAAATGAGAGAGTGGAGTTTACTGAAGTTCATGTAGAGACCATCCTATTTTAAGTGAAGAATAAATATTTGTGGGAAGACAATCAGTCTGGAGGTAAGAGACTTAATTTCTTGTCCCAGCTACTTATGAGGTTTAAGATCTTGTACAAGTTATTTAACATCAATCTTTAAGTTTCCTGATATAAAAAGGAAAGGGTTTATGATTTTCTTGAAGTTCCGTTTTTTCCTCTTCCTTTTTGTGAATCCATGAACTTCTTCAGAAGCATTCAATCAAATGGGAAAACATTGATTGCTGATTAAGACAAATTTCCAGGAATGATTTTAATCTTTTTAAACCAGTGTCTTATCTGACACACAGAACACATTATAATTTTTGTTCCTCTCTTACATCAACCAGTGGTATCTTGTCAACTAACCTTTATAGTCAGCAACTCCATAAACCCTAGTGATCAGAGAGATAATTTTTCTATAAAGTAAAAGTTAGATCACTTCATCTTTCATGTTTAAAACATTCCATAAATTTGACAAGAGCATAATTGCATTTGAAGGGAGGCTAATTGGCAGATTCCACTGAGTACGGAGAATCTGAAATCGTTTATACCCCATCTGCCATCAGAATTTGGAAGAATCAGTAGAAAAATGGAAGATCCATTTTTAAGTTACTGATAAGCAAAGATCATTAAAAATTATTCTGGAACAAAAGTATGAAGTTATTTTTCAGTCCAACCCACAAATTTAGAAAATTCATAAATCAGAAGATGAGAAATAGCATATAAGTGCATATAATGATTCAGTTCCATAACCATTATATTCCTTAGAAAAATCATTTTTACCATCATTTTCATTTTCTATATATATTCTTGGATCAGAAGTTGGTGATTTGTTATTAGTTAACTGCAATAATAAATGCTCTAAGGGAATATCTAGACTATATAGACTATAATGAATAAATGAGAGAAAGCCCAAATGCTTGAGTTTTCTGGTTAGTATCTTGGATCTTTTTGATTTAAAACCTCACATTTATTGATGTTTTTGGGTGTAGTTATATTCACAGTGTCACACAGTGATTTTCTGGCCAGAATTCAGCATTATACTCCTCCTAAGGGTATTAACATTTTTTTCAAAGAAGATTCCTGATAATAAAGTCTCATTCCAATCCTCAGTCACACACACACACACGCACACACACACACATATACACACACTCAATTAATCACTCTTTTATCCACCCTTTCACATCTGCATAAAGATAACATTTACTTCAACAAAAATATTACTGGACCATGATTTCAAGTCACTCCACCAAACAGGAGCAAGGACAGAAAAAGCATGAAATGTCTTTCAGGTAACTTTAATTTATATTCAGCTTTCTTCTTTAGAATACTTCACATCATTTCATTTTGTTTTGTAATTCCCTTAGTATATATTTTAAAATTAAGAAGTTCAAATCTCCTTTTTCCATTAATAGATATTTATTCAATTATATATACCTGTTTCTTTCTTCACTCCCAAACATGATCTTTTATATAAAAGTGGGTCACAGAAAATTGTTAATGGCACGCCATCCCAGATCTATTAATCCACCTCTCAGGGCTTAAGAAGCAATATGTGACATTATCAGAAACAATTTCAGGTAGACTACACTGCTATTTCTTGTGTTCTTCCCTAAGGAAATATCTTTGTTAGAAGAAAATAGGTAATTTCAAATATTGCACTTGTTTTCGATGGCTTAAAAATCTTCAAATTTTAAGCTCAAAGGAGCAGAAATAAAACCTCACTATATTACGTGTTATCTGATTAACAATTTTACAAACTACTTTTTAAAAACTCTTCAGACCCAGAGCAGTGTGAGGAAACACAAAGAGTACTGATCTCAGAGTCAGAAAATCTAGGTTTGATACCTGATATACCATCAACGAGCTATGGTGGGTCACACATCTATTGGCTGCACTTTTCTATCTGCAAAAAAAAGATCTTTCTGGTTCCATATGACTCTATGACATTTCTACAATTCCCACCACTTCGTTCAGTCCATAAACATTTACTGAATTCTGAGTTTGTGCCAGGTCTTGTCCCAGAGGATGGAGAATTAACAGATGACAAGGTACAGCCCTGACCATCCAAGAGCCCAGAGGTGTAGAACAGCAGGTGAGTCAATATGAGTATACTCTGGGGTATGGCTGCATCTGCCTAGTATTTTCATCACATCCAGCTCCTATAATTCTCCTCACCTTGCTACACACATATGTACCTCCATCCACACACACACACATACCCACTCAAGCAGTTTCCCCATCACAAAAATATAGCTCTTAATCAAATTCAGTGAATCAACATCCACGATACTCTAATTTGCATGGCTAAAATGTATAGCTGAATTCTTCAGTATGACCTGGTGGTTAGAAATGTGACCAGGTGGCTGAAAATTCTCCATCATGACTATAGAAAAGAAAGTAATTTCAAAATTATGTCCAACTATATGTTAAAAAGGAGAGACATTTCAGTCTCAGACCAATTCTGGAAGAACATAACCATCTTGCATAAAATATTCCTTCCATTAGTTTCTCATATTATCTTAAATTCAACTATCAGATATTTATTGCATTGGTTTAAAGTACTTATTAGCTCCTGTTAAAAAGTAATCTTCATGATATAGATTATATGCTGTGTTTTTTCCAATCATGTTGCTTGGTGTGAACTAACTTGTCTGTTTCTATTTACAGTGAATTGAGAGTATAAGTGCAACTTAAATTTTCTAAACCCCTCTGGTATAGTTGGCAACTGTGGGTGCTGACTTTGGCAGAAGTTCTGGGAGGGGGCTGAACTTAGGATTGCGCTAGGCTGAGGACTGTGGAGAATGCGCCCAAGAGAGAATCAGAGTTGGTATCTAGAGGCAAAGTCATAGCAAGACTCAAGAATAAGAATAAGAAGCATTAATCCAGAAAGACTGGACAGGAAAACAGAAACCATGAGACCAGACAAAGGGTTAGTAACAAGAAACCGTAACACAGAGTAATTAGGCTTAGAAAAGAGGTTGAGTGTGGCAGTCAAGAAAATTTCTAAGACACAGGAATATAAAGCCACAGGAAAACGTTGTAGAAAGCCATAAAGAGGGCCAAATCCAGAAAGAAATGTGGCATAGGAGAAATAAATTAAAATCAAGGAAGGGAGGAGAAACTGGCCAAAGTTTAAGAGAATGTCTTGAAGATGAGTTAGAAAGTTTTAATGACTTTGAACTCTTCAGAAGAAGATGAAAAGGAAGAAATATATCTGCAAAGTCTTGCTTTTAGCCAACAGCTGGTTTAGTCCAAAATCATATTATCTCCCATGGAGATGTGCAAGGGACACCAATCGTCTCCTTCACCTTTGGTCTCATTTCTTACCAATGTTGGATCTCCACCTTACATACATTCCCCCAGAGGAAACAGGATGGAGACACAGAGTTTAGGGATTAAAAGAGCAACTAAATTAGTTAAATGGTGCTTTCTTACCACTAGTTTACACCCAAACATCTGTGAAGCAGGTGAGTCAAAACTTCCCTGGTGCTGGACTCTTGCTTTGTTCTCCCCTTAAACACTGGCATCACATTCACCAGGCATCATTACTAGTGTTCTGTCTATCGCCTTGACAAAAATGGTCCATGAGGATAGGGATCTTTCTGTCTGATCTAGTGAGTCCCCTGTGTCTATTAGAATCTGGGGCATAGTAGGTTCTTAACATACATTGGTTAGATAAACTATATCAATTAATCAATACAGCTCATTTTATAGAACCACCACCTAGATTCGAAAACAACCCTTTTCTTGGTCTACAATAAAGAACTGCCCAAATCTCTCCAAATACAGGCCTTTTCCTGAAGTTGCTTTGCCTACATGAGATACAAGCCCAGGACCAAGGCATCTGCTTAATAAAAAGCTCTTTGGGGCTAGAAACATAAATCCAGTTTGGGGACCTTTCAGTGTGAACCAAAGGTTTTCTTTGCTAGAGGATAATTTTTTTCCCTGTCCTTCAGAAGCATACTGCTCCTGGAATCACTTTCTGTTCATACTCTCTTCTACCTTAGAATGCTGTTTTATAAAGATATAAAAGATAAGGAAACAGATCTGAAAAGATTACAAGAAAGCAGTTTTGTCTTGGATTTTAAATGCTCAGATAGAAATAGACACTTCAGATTAAACTCTGCTTGGAAATTTTAGCTCATTAGTGTTCCTTAAAGCCAAAAAGACCCCAAAGGAGATAATAAAAAATAAGGCTGGTATAAACGAGTTATATAGGAAATTGAATGTAATCACTTCGTTTTCTCTGAAGGATGTCCCGCAGGGACAGACATGGGCATTTTCTAATATAATCTAGAAAGATCCCAATATAAGTGTTTTCAAATTGCTTTGAAGTTTGGAAGTATACAGTGTTAAATTCTCAGGCATCCTAGGAAGCTCACCATCAGAATAATCTAATCCCAGGGTTGCACATTGTGAGTGCTCAACCCAATTCCAGTGATGTCTCCTCTTTCTTTCATGTGAACACTGACATTAGCCACACCAAAAAGAGGCCTGCAGAAAAAAAGAAAATACGGTCCTCATTTCTACATGTAGAAGTTGTGTAGCCCTAGTGAATTGGAACCAGAATTCCCAGTGCTCCAGCTCTATGCTCACTGGGGCAGAATAGTGAGCAGGCTCCCGGGCATTTTGGGACAGGAACAGGTGTAGAAAGCTAATTCACCTGCAATGCCATAGACTATATATGCAGCAGTGATTCCTCCAGGGCTTCAGTTTTCCCCCAGAAGGACCTGTTCTGATATATAAAGCATCTTCTCTGACCCTCACTTGGGGATCCAAAGAGCCATCACAGCCCGCATGTTAGTGTACAGATCTGTAGAGGGCAGATGATGAGTGAAGTCCTGTCTCTGGGTCATCCACAGTGGAAATTTCCCCAGCTTCTAAATGCATAGCATTGTGAAGGATAGACACACTGTGCATATGGCA
This sequence comes from Balaenoptera acutorostrata, assembly GCF_949987535.1. Taxonomy (NCBI): domain Eukaryota; kingdom Metazoa; phylum Chordata; class Mammalia; order Artiodactyla; family Balaenopteridae; genus Balaenoptera; species Balaenoptera acutorostrata. Next base: position 171,886,929 of record NC_080064.1, on the reverse strand, counting down.
GAAACCTCACGTTAGTTCCTTGACCTGTGAAATAAGAGCTATCATTAGGAAAAGCCAAGAAAAATGCCCTGAAATTGTCCCTCTGCTTCTCCCACTAAGATTGCAAGTAAAAATATTACTATCTCTTGAGTGGAATAGCAGAGATTAGTGCCACTCACAAAGACTTAAAGCTTGTAGTGGTGGGGAATCTCGTCTGGCCCCTGAAGTAAACAATTGGGTCATAGTGGATGATAGTAGACTACCACAAACCTAACCGAGAAGTGTCCCAATTGCAGCTGCTGTGCTGGAAATGTTATCCTTACTAGAACATGATCAACGCAGCATCTTACAATGGTATATGGCTGTTGATCTGATAATTTCATTCATTTCAATACCCCATCAGGAAGGAGGAACAGAAGCAGTTCATATTCAACTAAGATGGACAGCAATATAAATTCAGTCTTGTCTCAGGGCTGTTAACACTCCTGTTCTCTTTATAATATTGTCTAAAGAGAACTTTACTGTTCAGACATTTCACAGAGCAGCACACTGGCCCTCTATGTTGATGATAGGCAGGAAAAGGCAGGTACTCTGGATTTCCTGATAAGACACACAATCCAGAGCCAGTAAATACACCCTAGAAAGACTCAGGGACCTAATACATTGGTGAGATTTTGGGGGCCGAGTGGTCTGGGACATGCCAGGATATCTCTCCTCCAAGATAAAGAATAAGTACTGCATTTTGCACCTCCTACCACTAAAAAAGAAGCACTGCTATGAATAGGCCTTTTCAAATTTTGAGGTAGCATATACCAACCTTAAGACTACTGCTCTAACTCATTGATCAATAGACTCAGAAATCTGACAGTTTCCAATGGAGCTCAGAGCAAAGGGAACTCTGTGACGGGGCCAGCAGATCCCATGGTATTAGATCTGAACTGGGTGTCTGGCAATCTCCAATAGGAGAGTTTCAGCAAAGATTCCTAGGATTCTGGAGAAAGATACATTGAAAGCCATATCCTGGAAGACTAATGGGTCCTCATAGAGACTGAGCTCTGAACATAGATCAAGTGACCATGTAACCAACCAGAGCTTCCCATAATGAACTGGGTGCTGTCAGACTGACCAAGTCATAAAGTCATGCAGGTACGGCAGTGATCCATTGTACAATGGAAGAGGTACATCTTGCATTGGGCACAACCAGGACCATCAGGCATGAGTAAGTTGCAGAACAGGCATCTAGGTTCCAACATTCCCTACCATGTTGTTCCAGTGCTTCTCCCTCAACTCACCTGTGGCCTACTCTGGAATTCTCTACAACCACTTGTCAGAGATGGAAAAATCCTGGGGCTGGCTTACAGAAGGGTCAGCTTGATATGTTGGTGTGAGCTGGAAAAGGATTGCTGCAACACTATGTTTTTACTCAAGGATAGGCCTGAAACACCATGATGAAAGGAAACCTTCCAGTGGGCAGAGCTTTAGGAGATGTATGTGGTCATCCATTTTGTTGACAGAAAGAAAGGATATACACAGATTATCGCCTACTGAGGAAATGCTTAGCTGGTTTGTCAGAGGTTTGTAAAGAGCAAAATTGCAAGGGGAGAAGAGGTATGTGGCTGGAATTATGGTAGTGGCATAAAGTGAGGGACTCTTTGTGCTGCACATTAATGCCCACTAGAGGGTGCCCACTAGAGGGTATCCACTACAGGAGGGGCACTAAACAACCAAGCAGACAGGATGACTCATTCAGTGAATGTCAGCAAGCCTCAGTCTTTGGCCACCCCAGTGCTTGCAAAATGGGCCGATGCAGAGTGTGGCCACAGGGTAACAGATAGAGGCCAAGCATGGGCTCCCTCTCACCAAGGCTGATCTAGCCACTGCCACTGCTGCATAGCCAACCTGTAACAGCACAAGTCAACACTAATATGATACCACAATGTCCAATTACCTGAAGGGGATCTTGTGTAACATCAGCTCAAACCAAGGGACAGGCCTGTCAACAAAGGACATGCAAAAACCACTGCCTATGGTATTCAGTGGTCCTACACCAAACTGTACTGTACCTACAGAAGCTGCCAGCCCTGGTAGAGAGATGGAACAATCACATCAGGTGCAGCTGAGGCACTAGCCTGTAGGTGACATCCTGTGACATTGATGCACCCTCCTTCAGGATATAGTACATATCTTGAGCCAGTGGTCCTTATATGTCTCTGTGTCCTCCACATGTAGAATACAAGAGTTTGGCCACCAACGGGTAGAAATAGAAGTGGCCCCACTCACCATCACTGCTAATTTCCCACTGGAGACAAACTTAGGCTCTGAAGGCCTAGAGTAACTTATTCCCAGAAAAGGAACACCTCTACCATAGGACACAGTAAAAGTCCCTCTATACTTAAAGTTATAGCTGCTGTCTGGTCATTTCAGGTTTTTTTATGCTGGTTGACCAGCAGGCAAAGAAGTTATGATATCAACAGGGGTAATTGACCAGTGGTAGGGTGTTTTCATATCTTGGTGTTTTCATTCCAGTTTTAACTGTAAAGAGGCAATTAAGGCAAACATGGCCTGACAAGGCTATGATAACAGGGGCTCAGATATCTCAGGATGAAAATCACCCAGCCAGGTGATCTAGGCAAGCTGTCTAGAACAACACATGTGTTAGCCACGGTGAAGGGGATCTGGAATGGGTGGCAGATAAGGGAATGGTTCACATCAGTTATAGCACTGTGAACAATTGCATCAGGAGACCAACTGCAGTAGCTTGTCCCACTGCTTTGGGCTGAATTGTATCCACTCCCCTCCCCCCAAATTCATATGTTAAAGGCTTAACCACCAGTATCTCAGAATATGACTGTATTTCGGGGTTAGGGTCTTTAAAGAGGTAGTTAAGTTAAAAATGAGGCCCTAATTCAATATGACTGGTGTCCTTATAAGAAGAGGATATTATAAGGAGAGAGACACCAGGGATGTGTACACAGAGGACACAGCAAGAAGGTGGCCGTACGCAAGCCAAGGAGAGGACCTCAGATGAACTAACTCAGCCAACACATTGATTGCAGATGTCCAGCCTCCAGAATGTGAAAAGATAAATTTCTGTTGTTTAAGCCACCCAGTCTGTAGTACTTTGTTATGGCAGCCCTAGCAAACTATTACACCCATTAACCCTTCACTTATAAAATTTTCCCCAGACAGTATGTCCAAATGCCATCTTAGAGGATTCGTGGCAGGATGGAATGAATTTGTTGATACGTGAGTAGATCTGACAGTAAAAGGGGTGGACACTGATAATGTCAGCATTCCGCCCTGATCCTCCTGGATCCCTTTCACTGCCTTTGTGCATCCTGCTCCCCTCCTGCTTCAGCTTCAGTGTGGTTTTGCTTTTAACAATTCACACCTTCAGTGGTCTTTGGAGGATTGCCCTCAGGAGTCAACTGCTCACACCTGTGGAGAGCTGGGAATTTTCCTCCCCAGCCCCATACCTTGTCATTTACAAGACGGTTACTTAGGGCTACAGGTGAGCTTTATGACCATGGAGCACATCAGGGAGACCCTGGGACAGAAATTTATGTCCCACACATAGAACGAACCTGAAATGATGGCCCCCTTTAACCCAGTTAACTACCCAAATACGTTTACAGTCCAAGGAAGGGAAATACAAGTTAGCATTTCCTTTGAAAATTATATGCCTAAAAAAGAAAATCTTTTACCAGAAAAATTTTATATATTGATACAACACCAATTTCTGCCAAAGCGGATAGTTAGCCAAAAAATATCCCCTTTTGGGGGCTTCCCTGGCGGCGCAGTGGTTGAGAATCCGCCTGCCAATGCAGGGGACACGGGTTCGAGCCCTGGTCTGGGAAGATCCCACATGCCACGGAGCAACTAGGCCCGTGAGCCACAACTACTGAGCCTGCGCGTCTGGAGCCTGTGCTCCGCAACAAGAGAGGCCGCGATAGTGAGAGGCCCGCGCACCACGATGAAGAGTGGCCCCCGCTCGCCGCAACTAGAGAGAAAGCCCTCGCACAGAAACGAAGACCCAACACAGCCATAAATAAATTAAAAAAAAAAAAAAATCCCCTTTTCAGGGATTTAACTGTCAAACACAATGAGGTGAACACAGAGCATGCACTGACAAACCTTTTGCTCAACTGATTTAAAAAAACAGAGAGGAGACATGGGCACCCCTTTATGTCAGGTAAAAATGGTAGCTCCTCTTTGTTCCAGAGGCAACTCTGGCAAAGGCTGTGTGTTTTGAAACTTTCCTTCTTGGTGCCAAGAGCCTGTGTGCTATCTATAAATGTTGATCTCGTTCTGTGGAAGGCCTAGCAGTTATCTTCAATTTGGTCACTTCTCTTTCATCAAAACATTTCAGTTTCCTTATCTCTGAAATAAGCCATTATGGCTATTTTCTATTTTGGAGGTAGGAGGAGGAAAAATGGCTTATCTTTATTTATTTAAAGATTTATATACTGTGTGCTTCCAGAAGGACCTGGGCCAGCTCACACTTTTGAACGTAGTGCAAAGGCACAATAGGACATTTAGACATAGCGCAAAAAGGAGTCCATGGAAGAGAAAGGAAAGAGCTGGTTTTAGCAAATGCATAGCTGAACCAATTTCTACACTTGGGAAATAATTATGGATCTAACATTTCTAACCACTAAGGCAAAAGAGAAATATGTTGTGGTTACCTGCTTTGGTTTTATAACCACACACAGTTCATAAATTTCTCTTCAGAAATGCAATTATTCCTGAAACAGAGGTCCCGCCGGAAAAAGTGCTTCCCACCATCAAAGTTACCTGATACAGAAGACTGGAGATTCTCAGAATCACTTCTTCAGTGAGCACTAAGGAGGGGATGCCCATGGTTGTAGATGCCCTTCACTCACTGATGCGACAGAGCCTGGCCTCCCAGGGATAGGGGAAGAAAACCCAGCTCTCCACAATGAGTGGTCACGAAGTCACTGAGTAAGTCACTGTCTCTAGGCATCCAAAGAGCCAGAGGACTGTGGCCCAGTTTACCAAAACCAAGAAGAGAAGAGAGAGGCGGGCAGAGTCTCAATAGAGGAGAAACACTGAAACACAAGCTAGGCTTCCTATATTTTTTCCAACTCAGCTAACAAAGTTCTGACAACCAAGTGAATCATTGAAACTCATCTTCTCTACTAGCTGATTTGTTACTAAAAGCAATAAATGGCTCTTGGAATGGCTGCCCCAGAGATTTCCTCTTCTATGGCGGCAGCCCCTCAGCTGTGGACCTCCAACTGCTTCCTCTGTCTTCCCTGATCTGAAGCAGACACAGGTTGGTCAATCATATCCCCTTTCTTGTGCACCTGAAACTTAGAATGAAGAATCATCATGCTGGAAATTGTACTGATGGCAGTACTCTGGGGGGGAAAGAGGTCTATGAACTCTTACTCCTAAACAAACACCCTGAAGCTCTCACAGGATCATTCCTTCTCTGGATCCAGCTTGATCATCTTTGTCTTGGATTTTGTGGGCTGCACCAGAGTCTTTCAAATTTTCCTCTCCTTTTCTCCCCCTTTTCCTTTACTTGGCCAGAATTGATTTCTATGTCTTATCTTATAATACATATATGAATCCCTGCATAGGATTCTTACAAATAACACTAAGAGATATAGGAGAAAAAATTAGCCTTGATCATGAGTAAGAAATATAATCATATACAATGAAATTAGAAAAGGACAGAACAAGAATGGAGGGTGGGTGGTATATGGAATTAGCCAGTATCATGGCTCCAAATTAAAACAGGAGCTGTCATAGGTCTAGTTATCTAGAAGCAAATGCTGAGAAAGAGTTTGGGTGCAAGATGTTCACAAGGAATCAACACCTGTGAATGGAAGGGAGAAGAGCCAGGACTGTGCAGGGAGAAACCCACCTGTGATGTCCATCCAGAAAGTCCTCGCAGTCAGGAGCCCTGGAGCCAGATGCTGAGGCAGCCCCTGAAATAAGCAGACACCTGGAGGCTGCCTTCTGGTCACCCCCACAGCAAGTCCTACCTTGAAGGGAGACATCGGCAGCACATCTCTGTGTCTATCAGAGTCTGCCTTTGGTGCCATTTGGATCCACTTCTCCATATACAATCAGGGAGCGTCTCCTCTCGGTTTCCAGGGGGCCTCTCTTCCTCAGGGGAAACTTAGAAGAGGAAGATTAGTTAGTGGGGAGAATTATTTCCACTCCACTGCAGTTGATTTCAGGCTGCAATTGATACTCATCATCTCCCTCCTTCACCATCTGTTTTAGATTACCACCACCATTAGCTTCATCTCTGCTGGTCTTACATAGCAGTCATTGAAGGCAGAAGCCTATCATTCAGAGTTATGAGTCTGGGGGCTGTGAGCCACTGTCACCACACAAACATCTGCTGTTGCTTCACCCTGGGCTTCCTGCCGCAGGTTCCCTGGGCAGCGGCCATGTCATCACTGAGATGAAGATGCACGACAGAAAACAGTGGCTGTGTTTGGAAGCTTCAGCCCCTCCACTTGAACTGGCTGTTCTCCAAGACTTGGGTCAGTTCTTTCTGAGTACAGGACTTTCTGGGGAAGAAGCAGATGTTTTTTATTCATATTAATAAAACAGAAACTGAGGGAGATAGTCCTCTTAGCTGGGAAATTTTTACTCCCCAGAAGCTTGGCAACATGGATTATTAACGTTTGTGACTTTCCACCTACTTTCTCTCTCTAAAATAATGAAAAAGAATCTTGTTGTGGGAAAAAAAAAAGAATTCTCAGGCTGAGGTTTCTGAGAATTGTCTGTCCATTTATAATCACAATTGTAAAAGAGAGTACCAAGAAGCACCCAAGTGGATCATCTGGGTTCCACACATATTCCTCCCTATCCCCTTTATACAACAGCAGGTTTACCTCCTCTGGATGCTCAGGGTGAAGACAATGACACCTCTTCTTTCCTGCCCACAACACAAGTTGCCTAAACTCCTCAGGTGGCAGCCATACTTTATAATTCAATGGGAATCTTCCTGTGGCCCTTGGCAAAAGTATGCCCCTTTGGTGACCAGAACTTCTCACCCTGTAGACTCCAGAGTTACAGGGATAGAAAGCACAATTCATTCAGTGGATTTCTGGGAGTGATGTAATTGTCATTCCAAACGACTGCTAAAACTATTGTAATCAGCATAGAAGCAGTGGTGGCCATTCACTGAGCATGTGTTAGGAACCAGGTTCCGTGCGTGAGTGATTTCATTTGATCCTCACAATGCCTGATGAAGTGAGTACCCTCATCATCTCCATGATGCACATGAGGAGAATGAGGTTTACAAAAGGGAAATTGCTGGCTCGGGGTCACACAGTTAATAAAGGTAGAGCTAGGACACTTTTGCTCTGTTATTTTGTAGCATCATATAAAAATAATTCAAATTTAGCTACAAAGCCAAAAATAAATGGGCAAATGCATGTTAATAAAAGAAATAACTTTATAGTGCTTTGTATTTGCTTGCTGATTGATAAGTGAAGAACTAGTTTGGCTTTATCATTTTTATTATCAGTTAATTATTCTTCATATGTTCATGTTTTAGAATGGCCCTGAATCTCTTCTTCTTATCATTATTCAATTAGAAATTATGCCCCAGTTTCTATTCTTCAATAAATCCTGGAGAGGTGTCTGTTTGTGAGTGTATGTGTAAGAGAATGATAAGACAGCCTCTTTTTCTGAAAATATATTGAAGCAGGAGAAATAGGCTGCACATTAATTTTTTTTCTAAGGAAGCTCAAAATGGCATCTCTCTCAGCTCATTAATTCTAGAAACATCCCTATGAAGATGGCTACCAAGGAGCTTTCCTCTTTCAGAATGAAGGGGCCGTAAGTAGATAGAAAAAAGAGAACTCAAAACTTTAGGAAGAGCTACCATCTTATTAGAAACTAAGTGTCTATCATGAAGGAGCTAAAATCAAATCTTTATTCAAAGCTATAGTTAGGAGATGATTTCTCCCTTTTGGGAGCAGGAGGGAAAGGACATGGGAAAAGTATTTTTAGAGATAACTTTTTTTAATTGAGAAAGAAGAATTTGTAGATACATGGACATTCATTATATTATTATTCCTACTTTCCTTTATTTTTTCAAACTTTTTACTACAAAAAAAATTTTTTAGAGAAGTCTGAAAAGAAAGAAAGAAAGAAAGAAAGGAAGGAAGAAAGAAAGAAGAAAGGGAAAGAAAGAAAGAGAGAGAAAGAGAGAGCAAGGGAGGGGGAGGGAAGGAGAAAAGTAAAGGAGAAAAAATTCATTTTTCTACACACAGATGTCTCTTGTTCCTAAAAGGAAAAAATAATTTTCAGAATCAATTTATAAAAATAATCATCCCCAGCTTTTCTTCCTCTACTACCTGCCAAATTTTAAAACAATCATGAAGAGCAATATCCTGAACAACAGCAGAATAATAAACTTTAAGAAAACCTTGACCCCATCTTCTTGTGCTTTAAGCAGTTCCTTCTTAATAAGAACAATAAAATGACTAACAACGAGCAGTGGGAAATACTGTGCATTTGGGCAGCACATGAACAACCATTGGCACCAAAATTATCTCTATTGAATCTGCAGCTCTATCATTTACTAGTGGTGTGGGTTTGGCAGGTCATTCAATCTCTCAGCACCTTGCTTTTTTTATCTGCCTTATGGGGATAAGAAAATCTAGCTCCTAGAGTTTCCTTAGGCCTAAATGAGATGATTTCTATATAATGCCTGGCATAAGGTAACAGCCATTAATAAACCTTCCTGCCCACCCATCCTTTACAACCAAACCGGTTTAAGAAGGAAGCTTTGTCTGCCTCAGCAGCTGAGCTCTTCAGGTGATTTTTTTTTTTTTATTTTATGATACCTTAGTATTCAACACCGGGCTAGGTTTTTTGTTTTTTTTTTTTTAACATCCTTATTGGAGTATAATTGCTTTACAATGGTGTGTTAGTTTCTGCTTTATAACAAAGTGAATCAGTTATACATATACATATGTTCCCATATCTCTTCCCTCTTGCATCTCCCTCCCTCCCTCCCACCCTCCCTATCCCACCCCTCTAGGTGGTCACAAAGTACCGAGCTGATCTCCCTGTGCTATGCGGTTGCTTCCCACTAGCTATCTGTTTTACGTTTGGTAGTGTATATATGTCCATGCCACTCTCTCACTTCTTCCCAGCTTACCCTTCCCCCTCCCCATATCTTCAGGTGATTTTCAGGTGCAGCACATTCCATGTGAGCCCTTCTCTGCAAATGAGCCAGGATGAGTTTATCCCCATCAGTCAGATGACCAGTCTTACGGTCATAACCAGGGAGTCTCTCTTCCTTAAGGGTGGCATGGGGAGAAGCAAGTACATACCATGACCTGACTTCCTCACAAGCCTCTAACTTGCCTGGCTCTGGGCCTGTTTGTTTTCTCTGATCTGATGATCCCGAAGCAGCGCTGATGAGGCCGCCACGCCTTCCACCTCCTGGGCTAAGGCAGGTAAACAAAGGGTGGGCTAGGGAGCGGAAAGCAGGGACAAGGACTAGGGGAGGAGAGGGTGGATTCAGAGAGAATGAAAAGGGAAAGGAAGCAATCTGCCAAGGTGATTAGAGTCTGCCTTCCCTAGGGTGTAACTCAACACACAGTCGATTTTCCTCCTGACAGCATTTTTCATATCCTGCAAGGTTTGCCGTGAGCAGAATTGGAGAGAGTAAGCCCCAATACCTGAAAGGAGGGAAGAACGAGAAATTTTATATATGCTTGAAAGTCTCGAAAATACTCCTGGAGAAAAAGATAAAAGCTTTTAAACATGCTGCCTGTTAGAGTCTCTTGGTTATGAATGGCTTCTACTCTCCATGGAAAGGAGAAAAGCAAGTCTGTCTAAAGCAGATTCCACTCTTGGGAATTCCCTGGCGGTCCAGTGGTTAAGACTCCGTGCTTCCACTGCAGGGGGCACAGGTTTGATCCCTGGTCGGGGAGCTAAGATCCAGCATGCCTCACGGCCAAAAAAAAAAAAAAGCAGATTCCTCTCAAGTGGCTCTAGTCGCCCCTCACTGCCCAGCAAGCTGAGCACAAGTGGCCCAATCTGGCAGCCAAACCCTGCTCCAATCTGACTCCAATTCCATGTTTTCAATGTGGTCGCCAATAAAGATCCTCTTCCCAAGACTATATTGGGGCCAGTATTATTTACCTCTAAAACACCTGTGATTTTCTTTCACAGAGATTACACATTCCTTGTGCAATTATTTGTTTAAAAGGTATTTAACCAAAATGCTGATCAGGCAAATTTATTTTCATTTCCACTCACTATGCCTTTACATTTATTCTATGGATCTCTTTTTCTTCTCCACCCTTGAATGAAAATTCAGGCAGTCATCATTTCTTATCTGATCGCTTTAGGCAAAAAAAAAAATCCTCTGGAAAATGCTAGATTAAAAGGGTCAATCTTAAAACCAGGCTTTCTTCCCCACCTCAGGACTGCTGCAGGCAGGAAGGCTGCCACTGGGGGAAGGATGTCTGGTTGGGTGCTTCTCTTTCCTCTTTTACCATCCTTCCTCCTCCACATTGATTACCTGTGTTTCCAACAGAGAAAAGATAAGGGGAACAGAAAAGTTCTTACCTAAATGGTATTTTCTGGGACTTCATCCATGTGTCTTTCAGAGACCTCCATCATCACCCAGAGCCTCTCCATGGAGACAAGTGTGGTGCTTCTCTGGCTGGTTGGTTACTCCTTCCTTGAGAACAGCTCTTCTCAGGTCGGGTCCAGGGATCCCTGATGATTCTTAAGACCCTTTCACGGAGGCTGCAACGTTAAAAGCATTCTCATCATGATACTAAGATGTGGTTTACCTTTTTCACTTTCTTTCTCTCACAAGTGTACAGTGTGTTTTAAAGAGGCTATAGGATGTATTCATAATTATCTGAAAAGGCTATTCAAATATTCCTCCCTTTTCCAACTAGTACATACCTGTATAAGGTTGAACTTTCTTCCCATACCTCAACCAAACCAGCACATTGAATGCAGAACAACAACAGGTTGAATGCAGCAGAATCCAGCTTAAAGCAGACATTAAAGGGATTTGCAAAAATGTAAAACAGCTCTGAATTATTTTTTTATTTTTGAAAATTTGTTATTTTCATATAAAAATGTTATTTATGCTAATATATAATGCTGCTGCTATTTTTAATGAATTTATAAATGAACATTTTAATTTTTTTTCAGGTTTAATTTCTAATAAGAATTGATAGTTATACCCCATATAAACAAAACCTCCTCAAGGGCCACAATTTTTTTTTTTTTTTTTTTTTTTGGGCTGTGTTGGGTCTTCTTTTTTGTGTGAGGGCTTCCTCTAGCTGGGGCAAGCGGGGGCCACTCTTCATCATGGTGCACGGGCCTCTCACTGTCGCGGCCTCTCTCGTTGCGGGGCACAGGCTCCAGACGCGCAGGCTCAGTAGTTGTGGCTCACGGGCCCAGCTGCTCCGTGGCACGTGGGATCCTCCCAGACCAGGGCTCGAACCCATGTCCCCTGCATTAGCAGGCAGACTCTCAACCACTGCGCCACCAGGGAAGCCCCGCACAATTATTTTTAAAGGTATAAGGAGATCCTGAGACCAGAAAAACTGGGAACCACTTCTGTACCCTCAAATATCCAGAATCTCCACATTTTCCTGCTGAGACCAGGCCCCTCCAGGGAGCCCCATGTAACGATCGATATCAGATAACGTCATGCTGCCTCCTTGCACGACGTGTCTGGCCTATTAATAACACTTTGCCTCAACTAATCAGTAATGCAGGTTGTATTTAGACTTCTCAGGGTGAATCAGACACATGTTCACTACCCCTCAAACTGCTTGTGTGTCAGGCACACAACTTGAAGGAGAAAGCACCAGCTTCAACTTTCCTTGTAGGTAAGGGATGGTGACTAAACCCAACAGCTGTGTCCAAAAATTCTCTCCCCTCCTCCAACAACTCTCAGTTCAATATCCACAAGGTGGGGAGGGGTTTAAGAATACTGTAAATTCTCAACCCTAAAATCTGCCTCCTCTGAACCCCTATGATACATTGATTATATTACTGTTATGATTTTGAGATCTGATTTGCTTACGGTTGTTCATGGTCATACGGTCATACACAAACCTTGACCAAAAGAATGTGAGCTACTTCAAGGTCTGATTTATTCATCTTTTAATCCCCAGTACTTAGAAGAGTCATGCTGATTACATATAGGTGGAATTTATAGAGGCTAATTCTAACCTCCTAAAAGGAGATCATCAGAAGCTAGGATCACTCTAAGACTGAATTCTTGCTCATTTTCTTGGCATCTATTCTTTTAGATTTCTTCTATATTGTTGGTAAGGAAATTGAAGTGATATTACAGGAAAGATAAATCAGAGCCTGCCTGGGATGAAAGCCCAATCCTTACAACCTACGTGAAACTCTCTAATGAGGCTGTGGTGATTTAGGAACATCATGAGCCTGTTCCAGGGGAGACAGCTGTTCAAGATAAATTATTGACTGTAGCCATTTATGTTACCCTTCAAAACTCCCCAGAAACAGTGACACAATTATCTCCAATTTTACACACAGATATGGGCAGTTCATAGAATTGTTGAACTTTTGTGCAAGTAGGAACCTTCAGACATCTTCTCATTTGCAAATGAGTTATGTAAATTGCTCAAGTCCACTGGGCTAACTAATGGTGGAGCTCTTTATGACATCTCTATGACCCTTTCAACTCCACTGATTATAAATGCACATGGCTATAATACAGAAATATATCATGACAGAAGCAGAGATCAAGTCTTACTAGGAAGAGAAACTACAAAGGAAGATTTATAGAGGGTGGAAGAAAGGAAGAGAAAGAAGGGTGGGGGAAGAGGAAAGAGAACACAGACAAGGACACACAAAAAAATAAAACTATGTTTACTGTTTTAAAAGGAAGAAAACAAAGCAAACAAAACCCCTGCCATTTCCCAAGATTCTTCCGCTAGAAGGCTGTGTATTTTGTTTTCTACTGTTACGTAGCAAATTAACACAAACAGCAGCTTAAACAGCTCTCACTGATTATCTCACAGTTCCATAGGTCAGAAGTCCCAGTGGCGCTCAACCAGCTTCTCTGCTCAGGCATCACAAGGTTGCAATCTTGTTTCTAAGTGTCGGTCAGGCTGTGTTCTTACTGAACCTTGGGGTCCTTTCCAAGCTCATTCAGATTGATGGTAGAATTCAGTTCATTGTGGTGGTAGGACTCATAGGAACTTGTCTCTTCAAGGCCAGCAAGAGAATGTTCCTACTACTTTGACTCTCTCTGGCTTCAGGAGATGCCCAGTACCATGCCTTATAAGGATTCACCTGGTTAGGTCAGGCCCAGTAAGGATAATCTGCCTTTTTCATAAACTCAATCAACTGATTAGTAACCTAATCATGGGAGTAATGTCCCATCACATTCTCTAGCTCCACCTACACTCAAGGCAAGAAAACTATAGATACTGTGGCACACCATGGGGTGGGAGTTTGGAGGGCCAGAGTAAAGTTCTGCCTGCCATAGCCTACCCTCTGGCCCAGTGATTTATCTTCCTAACAAATACAAAATATAGTTACCTCCTGCCAAGTTTCTCAAGAGTCTTATCCCATTACAGAATCAGTTCAAAGCCCTAAATCTAGGTTTATTTTTCCTTTCAATGATTTTCTAAAGATGACAGCAACAATTCTAGCCACCTGTAAGTTAAACAAAAGTAGATTTATTACTTTAAAATAAGAAAACATTTATTACATAGGAATACGGTATCCATCTCAAAAGCTTCCTTCTGGTTTGCAGATCAGATGTGATTTACTAATTCTGCACAGTCATTAGAGGCTTGGAATTCCCCAGAGTAAAAAAAAAAAAAAAGGATATCAGAGGCTGTTCTCTGGGTGACATACACATCAAGTCTCTGGTCTTATAATTCTACCTGCTACTTTGGTTTGGTTTCATCATCTGTGGAACTAAAAGGATGTCACTACAAATGGTCTCATATTCATTGACTAATCTAAGCTTATGACACAATAGGTTTCTCCAGTTCCTCCTATGAAAGGAGAAGGTGGCAGGGAAGTGAGCTGGTCAATAGACCACACCGAAGGCAGCAGGGAGAGCCTGGGATTGGCTGCTGCCATTTGCAACCCATGTTGGGACTCAAAGCAGACATGAGATAGAACAGGGAGTTAATGGAAAATAACTTTCTGTACTTTATCTTTTCCAGACACATATCCCTTAGATCTGTCTGGACTTCACTAGTACCTCTTTCTTCAATATTATGGCATTAAGAGAATTATGAAAGATACTACTTAATTTCTTTTCAAATAGTAACATTCTGACATTTTTGGTTTTAATTTTCATGGCTGTTATTACATATTTATTTTTCAGGATGAATGTTATAATCAGTTTTTAGAGTAGCAAAAGAAATACTACTAGAGATTATATTAGGACTGCATAAGATTTGTCAAAGTTTATTAGATTAATTTTTGGAGAAGATGCACCATGAAAATGTTGACTCTTCTCCAAATAGAAGATATGTCTCTCCATTTATTTAAATCTTTGTTTATATCCCTGGAAGGAGTTTTATTGTTTTCTTCATATAGATCTCATTTAAATTTATTCACAGATATTTTATGAATTACTTTAAGTAGAGTCATTTCTTAAATTTCTAACTAGTTTTTGTTGCTAAAAACTAGAAAACTGTTGACTTTTTGTATCCAATTTTTAACCAGTCACATTATTGAGCTCTTTTATACTAAAGTTCTAGTTGGTTTAGTTCTTCCTGGTATATAGTCATGTCATCTGCAAATAATAATTTTAAAATTCTTTCTCAACTTGTATTTCTTTCATCTAATAATAGTGGCCAGTACTTCTAGAATTAGTAGCTAAATAAAAGTCAGATGGTGGTTGGCCTTGTCTAACAATTTGAGATGTACCTTTTTAATTGAAGTGAGGAAGTACTTTCTTATTTTACTTTATTTTAAAATCAGAACTAGATGATGAACTTAAATATTATTCTGCTATCTGTTGGATAATATAGTTTCCTTTCTCCACTGAACTATTAATACGTGAAGTATAGTGATTTATTTATATGTATTGAACCATACTTCCATTCTTGGAATGAACTCCATGTGGTGACAGTATGTTATTCTTTTAATGTACTCCTGGATTCTACTGGCTTACATTTCGTTTAGGATTTTTGCATCAATATCCAAAAGTGTGATTCATCTGTAGCTTTCTTTTCTGAACCATCATTTGTTCTTGGTAGTATGTTTTTATGCTGAAATTATATTAATAAAGAGGATTTCTTTCTTCCTATAGACTCCGGAAAGGGCTGAGTCACACTGCAATTATATACTCTAAAGTTGGAAGGAACTTAATTATGAAGCTTTAGAAGCCTAGTGCTTTTTGAAATGGTAGATCTTAACAACTTTCAAAATCTTTTTCACAATAATTGGTTTATTTTGTGTGCAGTAAAGGGTTAACTCAGCAGTCCTAGGTTGTCCAAAACCTTCATATTCCAAAGGTCTTTAGCAATAGCCCTTGACCAGCTCCCCAGAGATAACCTCTAAGTCCTTTAGATACCCTGCCTGAAAAGAGTGTCTCTGCATGTCTGAGGCCTCAGGCCAAGCCAGACAATTTATGCTAACAATGTGATTTAAGGTGAATGCCTATTTTTGTTCACCTGGGGCCCTGGGCCATGCTGTATCAGTTTCAGCTCTGAAGGGGCTGGAAACTAAGTAGCAAAAGTCAGTCCCACAGGCAATCCAGGCCTATGTGACTGAGCCTTCATGAAACCCTGGACATCTAGGCTCAAGTGAGCTTCCCTGGTTGGCAACACTCAGCTTATTTCCACACAGTGTTGCTTTGTGTTTGTGACTCTGCTGGGAGAGGACAAACTTGTGAATGATTTCTCCTGGGCTCCATGAGAAATCCTTTTTCCTTTGCTGATTTTAACCTGCGCTTTCACTGTAATAAACAGCTTTTCTAAGTTCTGTGACTCTTTCCAGCAAATCATCAGTCTAAACCTGGTCTTGGGGACCCCTGATATATTTAATTTATTCTTGAGTCAATTTTGCCTATTTCTAGTGTCCTCAAAAGTCTTCCTCCTCATTCAGTTCCAAATTTATTAGCAGAATATTTCTTATAATTATTATTTCTTTTTTCATAACTGCAACATTTTTTTCTCTAATTCCTATTTTGTATATTTGTGTTTTCTCTCTTTTTTTGCTCTTAGGATTATTTCTCAAATCTGTGGACTTGTCTGTTTGTTTGTTTGGTTTTTTTTTTATTTTAATTAATTAATTTATTTATTTATGGCTGTGTTGGGTCTTCGTTTCTGTACGAGGGCTTTCTCCAGTTGCGGCGAGCAGGGGCCACTCTTCATCGCGGTGCATGGGCCTCTCACTATCGCGGCCTCTCTTGTTGCGGAGCACAGGCTCCAGACACGCAGGCTCAGTAGTTGTGGCTCACGGGCCTAGTTGCTCCGCGGCATGTGGGATCTTCCCAGACCAGGGCTCGAACCCGTGTCCCCTGCATTGGCAGGCAGATTCTCAACCACTGCGCCACCAGGGAAGCCCCTGTTTGTTTTTTAATTCATTAATTTCTGCATTTATCTAAATTATTTTATTCCTTTTACTTTACTTATGTAAAGTAAACAGAAGTAACATAAGTAAACATAAGCTTGAAACCCAGCCGGACCCTGTGGGGCTCCTGGGCACAGAAGCCTTTCTGTGTCCCCCATTTCTTGTTTGTAAGGAATAGACTCCAGCCTCCATGACCTTCCCTGAGTCTCAAAGGACAGATTCAAACAGTTGCTAATCAGGGAAGGGAGGGGATGCAGAGACAAGGCAAGAGAAACAATAGTGCAGCCTTGGGGCAGGGTTCTGGTTCCGCCTGAAGGGATACACATAACAATATCTTTGCACAGGCTGGGTCGGGGAAAGTGGCGAGGTCGTTGCGGACCGAGAGGCGGTGGGCATCACAGGGCGGCCCCGCTGGCCCCTTTCCCAGGGAGCGAGCAGGGCTGGAGGGGTGGCAGCACATGCATGCCACCGACGGCATCCATGCCTGGGTCCTCCACTACCCCTGGTGTGGGAGGTGGGCCAGGGGGCCCTGTCAGTTGCAGCCCTTGCACTCTTCCTATAAACAAAAAAAAAAAAAAATCTTTGAACTCTTCACAGAACTAAAAATCCCCCTATGAATGAAAGGTGTTAGTATTCTTCATTCCAGATTAAAGGAACCAAAGAAGCTCATCAAGATCAGGAGACCACCTGAGGCCAGATTAAAGGAGCACAGACCCTGCACACACCCTCTTGTTAGCAACCCCACCCTTGAACTATTGCTGTATGAACTCCTCACCGAATCCTCCCAGGTTGGGTGGGACACACAGATTTCAAAGGCAGGAGCCCACTGTGTCCCAATTTCCCTGACTAGCAATAAAGCTATTCTTTTCTACTTCACCCAAAACTCTGTCTCTGAGATTTGATTTGACACCAGTGCACAGAGGCCAAGTTTTTGGCATCAGTCTTTTTCCAAATTTGTGAATTAAGTGCTTAATTAATTGACTTCCACTTTTTCTTTTTTTAAAAAAGAAAATGTTCAGGGCTCCATTTTTTTCTGATTGTACCTTTGGTCACATCTACAGGTTTTGCTATTCAGTATTCTTGTTACCATTATTTTCTAGCACTTTTGAAATCACAATTTTTATTTTTTCTTTGATCCAAGAGTTATTTAGAAAAGTTTGTTTAAATTTTTGATTAGGAATATGAACTCTACTTTTGTTATTTCTAATTTCAATTAATTACATTAAAAGTGTATAGCCTATACTACATTTACTTTGAGGAAAATATGAACTAGTTTTATCTAATATATGGTCAATGTTTGTAAAAATTTAATGAGTGGTAGAAAAGAATGTGTATTTTCTGTTTGCAACATAGAAGGATTGATATATATCTTTAAAAATCAGTATCAATAATTGTATCATTTGTATCCTGTATTTTCTTTTGTCTACATATCTATCAAGGACTGAGGGGTATATTAACATCTGCCACAACTATTATGCTACTATCAATTTTTACTTATATTTCCAAAGATATTTCCTTTTTGTATTTCAAAACTTTTATTTGGTTTTTAGAATTTCATTATTTTAATAGCCTCACTGAGGATTAAACCCCTCACTTTCAATGACCCTCCCGACTGTTTAATATCTTTACTTCGTATTTATCTGGCAAACTTTTGTTCATTGTTTTCAAAGTTTTTGAGTCACTCCATTTTAGCTTTGTCTCTTTTAGACAACATATTGCTAAATGTGTATTTTTAAATCCATTCTAAGAGACTTTTTCTCTCAACAGGTAAGTACACTCCCTTCTGCTGTTAAAACAAATACATTTAGTTTTGGTTTTCATTTTATAGTTTTCATTTCTTTTATATTTTTAATGTCTTTTTGTTACTTTCTTTGTATTTTATTTTTGTTTATATTATTTTATATTTTTTTTGATTTTTTTTTTTCTTTAGATCTTGAAGTTATATTCTGTCTTGGATTTTACATGGGTTTAGCTTTATAACTTTAAGTTATATGCCTGAAGCTACATGACTCCGTACCTCCACTTCTGATATAGGATTAAAAACAAAGAAACATTTAACACAAAATTCAGGAGAGCAATTGTCTTTGTGAGGTAGGCAGTAGGATGGGATCAGAGTGTAGTACATAGATGGACTGAATGAATATTTGATCAAAATCTAACAGGTGGTGTCATCATTGTACTTTTATGCTTTATGGCTTACATATATATTTTTATATTGTCATGTATACACCAAATGTTACTTAAAAACTAAAAATCATCCAAAAAATTCATAAGTATTGACTTCCTCTACTCCCTTCCCTGTTTTGTTCCGCTATCAGCACCCTCCCAAATTCTCAGCGTACCATTTTTTATTACTATTCTCTTGACTTCTTACCCTTTTTGTTTTAGGTAGACTATTATTTTGACACTATGTGGCTTTTAGTTAAAAATTACAAAAAACAAAATGGCATGCATACAATGCCTTCAACAGTACCAAGAAAAATACTTACAAAGCACATAAACAAGGCCTAAAGGATAAGACACAAAAATGAAAATATTTTATGTTAGTGTTGTGGGATTATGTATGACAATTCTTCCCTGGAATTGTTCTTTGCCACCTCATCATTTGAATTAAAATGCTAAAAAGAAACAACAAATGTAGCAACATAGTCTTATATACGCAGTGATGAAAATATCATATTACAAAAGTTTTTACATTTTGTATACTGTATTGCTTTCTGGAGTATTTTAAATTTTCAGAACAAAATTGGAAAGTCTCTTTAGATGAATGGCTTTAGCAGATTATAAAAAGCCTAAAATTGTTGGCAAACTTGCACCTAATAAAGCAATTTGACGCTAATTAGCTATTTAAACATGCAGAAGATGGGCGAAATGAGAGAACAGCAGAGAAAGTCAGACGTGCCTCAACAGTAACAACACACAGGAATACGGAATACTTCAGAGCTGGGGAATTAAAGTATTCCTCCATCTCCTCACAGAGCAAAAGGGAGAAAATACTCTGAAGTCTTTGTCCCAATAGCATGGAAAACCCATGTTTGAAAGAGCTTATCTAGCAAAGAAATTGTATTTTTAAAATTAGCTCACGTTTTACCAATCAAGTTCAAATTAACATAAGAGTGTTCCTACCTTAAGTGGATCTAATTCCAATTTAAAGGAAAAAACACCTGATATTTTCGTTAGCCTGAGCAGTCTGACAAGGGTAAACATGAAAGTTCCTTTAGGATTATTGAGATATGAAAAACAGCCCTGGACCCCAGAGCCCAAGGCTGGAACTGGAGCTGAAAGTGGACTTTGCAAATCAAACTTCCATTAGCAACAGCAAATATTACACAGACCCTGAGCCCCTGGAGAGAGCCGAGCGCATATGGCTCACATTATTTTTACCTGAACCCCCTCTCCAAATACCAGTGGCCCTCTGGTGGGGGGGTGCCAAAATAATTTAAATGCTCCTTATAAAAAAGCTTAGGTCATTTTTGTCATTGTGTTCAACGTCATAAATGTAAAAGTCTCCATCCTGCTGGGCTTCTTCATCCTCCTTGAGACTGAGGGTCACATTCTTTTTCTTCCCAGAATAACTCCGATCAAGAGATAACAGGACATGGGCTTCCCTGGTGGCGCAGTGGTTGAGAGTCTGCCTGCCAATGCAGGGGACACGGGTTCGAGCCCTGGTCTGGGAAGATCCCACATGCCGCGGAGCGGCTGGGCCCGTGAGCCACAGTTACTGAGCCTGCGCGTCTGGAGCCTGTGCTCCGCAACAAGAGAGGCCACGACAGTGAGAGGCCCGCGCATCGCGATGAAGAGTGGCCCCTGCTTGCCACAACTAGAGAAAGCCCTCACACAGAAACGAGGACCCAACACAGCCATAAATAAATAAATAAAATAAATTAAAAAAAAAAAAAAAGCGATAACAGGGCATAATGGAGCAGGACATAGGGATCTGGCTTTGGCTCTCTTTCTCACATCTTTCCCTCCCTCCCAAAGGGCAGGAATATGTCAAAGCTCTGACATTTCTAATGCGCCTTTGACTCAGCACCTTTTCTTCCATGTGTTAGTTGTGGAACCGCTGCCTCAGTCCCAACATCACTCATGCTTGTGTGCATCCCCGTGGTCCCAGCTCTCTGTCTCTCCCACAGGCGAGGAATGCCTCCTTCGCTGCTCTCACAGTTGCTGGAACCATGCACATTTGCGGCATTCATGCCACAATCTCTTACTGAGCACCTACTAGACACAAGGTACAGTGCTAGGGATTTTAAGGTGCATAACATACAAAAAATAATCTCCACATAAAGTAGATAATGAAGAGAGGATTGAAGAAACTGCTTTGTACTCATAGAAACAGGAAGAGATCATTGCATGGAAAAACAGTGAACTTCCATGTAGGAAGCTCTATTTTAGAATGGGAAGGACTCAGAGAAATAGAACACTAATGGATGTTTTCCAAGGCAACCATATGGAAGTATAAAAGTGAGAATGCTGAGGATGTGACTGAGAAAGAATGAGCAGCCCAACTTAGCTAAAGTATAGGGAGCTCAGTGGGAAAAAACGAGAAGGGTGTGGCATAAATTTTGCAGTGGCCTGTTTTCTACATCTTCCAAGGAATACAGTTAGGCAGTTAGTCCCATGGACATTCTAAGCTACTTTTCCCCTTTATCTGAACAGTACCACTTTTCTAGGGTCTTATTTTTATTTTCTTCAAAGGAAATGACAACTGTGGAAATGACTGGTCAGCTTGTAGGGGTGCTGCATGACTCTCACTCAGTGGACTTAACCTAATTTGCTTTAGCACTCTTTTCTTTGATCACTCTCCAGCTCTGATGGATTAAACTGACCCCTTTATAGGAGATAATACAATATTCAGGGCTGAACTCCAGAATCATTATGTTATTAACTGCCCTCACAACCAAAATCAAAAGACAGACCAGTCATAAGGAAGATCAGTGGTGCAGGTTGACCTGTGGAAATATTCATAAAATGTTATTCAATGTGATAGCAAATTATGTGTTGGAAGAACATGGTCCTGCACCAACAGTAAGGCTTCCCTTAGTAGAGTGGAAAATAACTGTTTTAGGGTCTCCACTTAGTAATAGGGACTGGGAAGGTGATGTAAAAATGGAAAACAATAAAAATGGCTGCTTGAGAAATGATAGCAACTGAGAGGATAGTTTAAATAAGATATGGGAATGGGCTACATCATTGAAAAAAAATCTGAAAAGATTCTACTTGTAGTATATTAATTCCATCTCTGTTTCTTGAAAGACATAGAAACTGGCCAAGCTCTTTCCATTCACTATTGGGTGTTTGTAAAGTATTAATAATAATGAAACTTTAAAAATTTTCTCTAAAGAAAGATAAGAGGAATTCTGACAGTTTTTTAAAATGCTTTCCTATAACAAGGATGGTGGTGACTCATTCATTTATTCATTCCACATGGATTTATAGAACTTACATTTTGTTAGGCATTAAAAACATGAAACTAAGTTTAAAATGTCCATTCCCTACTGTACAGCAGGAAAACACTTAGAAAAACAAAAGATTGTACAATACAGAGTGCCAAGTGGCACGATAAAAATATATACAAGATGCCCTAAGAGCATGAAAAATATTTAATCTGTGGTGGTGAGAAAATGATGAGATAAGACTTCCAGATGAAGTGTGTCCTAGGCCAAGTGTTAAGTGGTGGGTAGAAATCATCCAAGCAAAGATGAAAAAAAAAAGTACTTTTCGGGCATGTACTTACAGAAGATACCCACAACACTCATGAAATCACCAGTAGTTGAGTAAACCTGAGAAAACTGGGCAAAGAGAGATTGAGGCAGGAGGTCTTAAATGTCATGGCCAGAAGTCTGGACTTTGCCAAAGGCCATGAGGAACCAACGAACAACTTTAAATAGTTAAACATCATGGCCATAAGTGTTTCAGATCAAATTTATGGAACACTGAAAATGTACCAGAGAAAGTCAAAAGCATACTTAAAAAAACACAGTAGGAAGCAGAATTGTAATCCTAACAAGAGAAGAACTAAGTTCGTGGCAGTGAGGATAGAGAGGAAAGAATATGTTTAATAAATATGAAAGAGATAAATCTAGAAGACTTGGTTTGAATATGGAGAGTAGAAGAAAGGAATTTGGGATTAGGGAAATAATTGATGGTGGTGTGACTCATCACCCACAAGGGATCCTCAGTTCGACTATCTCTGGATTTCTCAGCAGAAACCTTTCAGACCAGAAGGCAGCAAAATTGATATATTTAAAGTGTTGAAAGAAGAAAACTGTCAAACAAGAATTCCATATCTGCAAAACTGTCCTTCAAAAATGAGGGAGTAATTAAGACATTCTCAGTCAAATGAAAGCTGAGAGAGTTTGTTAGTACTAGACCTTCTCTACAAGAAAGGTTACAAGAGGCCTTCGGGTTGAAATGAATGGGAAGTTATTGTTTAATGGGTACAGAGTTTCTATTTCAAATGATGAACAAATTCTGGAAATGGATAGTGGTGATGGTTGCACAAAAATGTGAATATACTTAATGTCACTGAAATTGTACAGTTGACTGTTAAAATGGTAAATTTGTATGTTATGTATATTTTACCACAATAAAAAAGAAAACAGAAGCCATGGAGTGTTTATTACTTGCACCTAAACCCTGATTGGTATACAAGTCAACCAGCAGATTCTCTTAATTCAGTCAAATAAACCATCATTCATTTCATTTTTTAAGCTCTATCAATGGCCTGAATAATCAGATAATTAAAAATACTTGCTCTTCTATTTCTGTGTGCACAAAGTCTGCATGTAGCAGCAAGATGCCACCAATATTCAGAAAATTCTTTAAATAAGATTACTCTAAATGACCTTATACCACTGTAGGACTTAAATCTCCAAATAGGCCACATCCTATTTTTTAGCAGTTTCTACAGTACTGTTGACAAATTACAACCCAACTGTAAGAGTTATAAATGACAATTCTTTATGTGACATGATTTTAAGGAGTCTCCCTTAAAACTGTTCCCTCCTGTCTGCCTCATGGTCAACACTTTGTATCTTTAGAAGTAATCTAGGGTCATAGGCATCTTTAGTTATAGTAAGACCTCGTGCTCCCTCACTGCATATAAATTGTTTTATTAAGGCATGAATATCAACTATTGCATGGAACTAAGTAGGTACCTAAGGACTCAGGCAAGTAACATGTGTTTCCTAGAGGTAGGAACATGGAAGAGCCAAGACGCCCCATTGGAGGGCCCTTATGGGAAAGACATCAGCTAGAAAGGACATGAGAAAGTACCTATGACAAAACTTTGCCTGAGATACCAAATAAACAACCAGGACTTAGGGCTGTGAACATGAGCAACATCTTCAACCTTGGGGACAAAAAAAAAGCCTTAGAGGTCTCACACTTCAACCTCAGATTCACTGTCGATGTCTCCTCTCCTGCATTCCCGACAGGAATAAATCCATTTTCAAACAAACATTGGGAGCCTACTGGAACCACGCACTGTACCAGGAGCTGAGGATTCAATAGTGAACAAAAGAAAATCCCTGATCTCATGGAGCTTACAGTCTAGTAAGGGAGACAATGGGAATAAGCAAATATATACATGTCAGGTGGTGATGAGTGCAAGGAGGAAAAATACAATAAAGTGACAAAGAATCATAGGAATCAGTAAGCTGAGCCAAGACAGAGGAAAAGGCATTGAGCCACAAAGATGCACTGAAACAGTTATTGAGGGGTCTAGCTGAAGCAGGTACAGTCCTAAATCCTCATGAAAATCACATGCTATAGGAGCTGTGATTATCCTCATTTTGCAGATGAGGAAACTGAAGCGCTAAACTAAAACTGCTTTTTAACTAAAAGCTAAATAACTTGCCAACACTATCTATCTATCTATCGAGCAAGTGGCAGAGGTGGGGCTGGAACCCAGACAAGCTGGCTCAAGCCCATGTGCTTACCCACCAGACCACACCAACTCTGAGGTTGGAGGATTTCAGGGAGAGGGAACCTGAGTGGAGGCAAAGGCCCTGTGGTGAGGAGAGGGCTTGCCATGTTCTAGGAACAGCCACAGAGTAAGAGAGGGAAGATTTATAGAGCTAAGGTCAGGGAGGTGGCAGGGTCAGAACCTGTAGGGTCCCGAGGAACCTGTCAGTCTTCAGAGTACTCAGAGTGAGACTGAGGCCATTGGAGGGTTTTGAGCAGAAAAGTATCATGATCCGTCCAAGGTTTTCAAAAGTTCCCTCTGGCTGTCAGGTGGAAAATACATAAGGCAAGTGTATTACTTTCCTATTGCTGCTATAACAAGTTACCCAAAACTTAGTGGCTTAAGACAACAGGAATTCATTATCTTATAGTTCTGTTGGTAAAAATTTCAACACAGGTCTCGCTGGCTTAAAATCAGGGTGTAGGCAGTGCTGCATTTTTTTATGAAATGGTCTAGGGGCAATCCATTTTCTTCCTTTTCTGGCTTCTAGAGGCCACTTGAATTTCTTAGCTCCCTGTGCCCTTCCTCCATCTTCAGAGACAGCAATGGTGGGTAGAATCCTCACATCTCATGGTTCCGACCCTTCTTCTGCCCCCCTCTTCCACTTTTAAGGACAATGTGATTACATTAGACCTACCCAAATAATCCAGGATAATCCCCCCATTTCATGATCCTCAACTTAAATCACATCTGCAAGATCCCTTTTGCCATGTGAGATAACACATTCATAAATTCTAAGGATTGGAATCTATTACAATAGGGCAGGTGACTAATGCCTGAATAATTATCTTGGACATTTATTCTTGAATAATGCACATTCTGTATTTTGTTATATCATATCTTATAACAATTCCAAGTCAGTATAACCATCATCCTTGCTTTACAGTGGAAGAAATCAAGAGTTACAGCTTGCCCTGAATCATGTGGCTTGTATGCCAGAGAGCTGGTCTTTACATGCAGGCCAGCTTGCCTCCTTATCCCTGTGCCTTTTCTACTGCACTATACCACCGCAATAATAGAAGCAAGGACAAAAAGTAATAATTATTTTAAATGGTTTTTTTTAACCTGTTAGGCTATGGGAGTTATGTATGGTGGGAGGTGGGAGAGCCTAAAAGTCTTCACAGAGGAGCTGATTTTTCAGCAAGATTTGAAGTCAGATACAGGAATCCTCACAAAGAAATCAGCCTGATTCCCAGCACACTACACTTCCAGACATTTCGGTCATGTTGAAAGTCATTATCTACATATATCAGTGTTGTTTGTGTTAATGCTCTAATGGTAATAAACCACAGAATTAAATCTTTCTGGATAACAAGCTGGACACAAAGGATGGATGGAGAGTGAATACAGAAATATATTTTTTCCTTGACCTTTTTCTAAGAAGCTATTTAGAGGTAATTTCAATAGAAAACACATTAAGGATTTTCTTTCTTTCTGCCTAGCCTACCCTGTTACTCTAATTCACTACTGCTTAATGTGTTCAGGCTTCAAACTGTAGCAATACCCAAATCAGATCAAATAATGCCTCAATCACTCATTTTCGAAACTTTCCTAATTAGGACACTTATCTCCTCGCCACAGAAAAGCACCATTAGCAGATTTGTTTCTTTTCCCATCGAGGAAGCAACACAGGTGAGTCTGTGGGCTAGAGACCCTGCAGGGCCGGCTCCCCAGGTGCGTGGTACGGCACCGGCGTCTGTGTTGATACGGGAGGACTCGGGGACAAGGGCATTTTATCTTGTTCTGTTGTGTGTTACTGTTTATGCTGCAGGCAGAGAGAACACAGTTCATCTGCAGCCCCACCTGACGCTGCTCTTCATTTACATCTTTCCACCCAAGCAGGGGTTTGGGTGGGAGGGGATGAGGTGCTGTCTGAATATCAGGGGCAGGGCTTCCGTGGTTTGAAAACCCACTGTGAATGATGGTGAGTGCCCTCCATTCCTACTATGGAGTCCTTACCATTCCTGAAAATTAGATGCCAGCCTGAGTGCATTCATGAGGTGAGGCTCTTTGAGGATTTCTTTGGAGGGGGCAAGATCAATATTCAGCATTCTTCTTTGTGTTCTCTTGGGAGGACCACTTGCAAAGTTTCCCAATTACAGCCAGAGACGGGAACAAAGCTCCGAGAGCTAGCACCCACCGAATGGCCACACAGATTCCATCACTCTGTTACCCTGGGCTGCTTCCTTCTTTGGTCACAGAAGATGCCTCTGAAGCTCAAGGTAGAGGGGATGTTGAAATTCACTACCTTCCCCCCACAGTAAACCTAACGTTGGGAGAGAGTTCGGTCTTCCAAGTTTGACTCAGACCAAACTATAAACAAAACCTTCCAAAAGATATTTGCTTTCAGTTCTAAGAAAATCGAGAACTATAACCTAACAGAAAGCTAGGAGACAGAGAAGCTCAGTTCTGTGTGTCTGAAGAGAAGCCCTAAGCTCACACTCATTGGAGTACAATGGATTGCTTTTGATTTTCTCTTATCTTGTTCACTGGACTGAAAGAGTGAAAAGAAAGGTAATTGCTTCATGGAAGCCTGTGCTTGAAAGGAAAGAACTCTGTCACCTGAGGTCTGGCAGGAGCCAACAGGAGGCTGCATCTATTAACGTATTTTAGTTACAGGAGATTCCTTCCTAGAGGGAGAGCCAGTGGAAAGGTGTTTTAACTTTTCATTTTTAATATATTACCAGTTTCCATGGAGACCAACGTAAAGCTGCTGCACAGATTTTTCTTGTAGAAGCCAAAGTGACATTATTATGCCTGAGGAGGAACTCATGCCTCTGTCTTCCTGCCCCCTTTTCAGTCTACTGCCCTTTGTAGCACCCCTCCCAGAGAGCCAGTGCTGTGTTGGAAGCTCGAGATTCAGACACCATTGGAATGGGAGCTGGGACAAGGCCAGCTATGTAATTTGCAGGACCCAGCGCAAAATTACAATGCAGGCTTCTTGTTCAAAAAGCAAGAAAAAAGGGTTAACGATGCTAAAATAAAAAGTTTTATCCTTCCTTCCACAGTCTCTCTCAACTTTTCATGGTGCTTTTTATTTGCAATTTAATGTTGTTCTA
The DNA here is from genome assembly GCF_949987535.1 of Balaenoptera acutorostrata. NCBI lineage: Eukaryota > Metazoa > Chordata > Mammalia > Artiodactyla > Balaenopteridae > Balaenoptera > Balaenoptera acutorostrata. Next base: position 171,859,362 of record NC_080064.1, on the reverse strand, counting down.
AGTAAGGCAAATTTTAAATTTTAAATTAATAGGATGAATTTTACTGTTCACCTTTATATTGTTCACCTTTAGAATGCAAACATAAGAGCATTTAACTAATGCAGAATCACAGAAATTACACAATTCCTATTTCATAGCTCAGGCATGCATATGTATTTTGTCTTACCAGAACAACAGAAATGCTGCACAAAACTAATTCAACGGGTTTTTTTTTTTTTCACCTCTTGATATACACTCATTCTATCTACATGCACTACCTTCTACTTACTGACGAGGAATAAAGGACTGAAAAGAAAAGGAACTGTGGGTAACCCTCTTTGCCTTTCCTTCTATGGCATCACTTTCAGTGTAAGTGGTTGGCTAATACAGGGAAGTAACAAGAGTAAGAAAGGATATGGTAGGCTCCTTTGTCATATGGACTTCTTTTTTTTTTTTTTGTCATATGGACTTCTTAAATGCCATTTCCTTTCTACGTTGGGAGCAAATTATGGTTCAAATGGAAAGGACGGCCTTTGGGGGCTCTCAGGGACCCTGTTTACTCAGACATGAACCTTCCCATTTGTACTCATTTTGAGACTCATAGCCCCCATGGAGCGTGGGCCCACCAGAATACTCGTGCTATACTACAGACACTGTACGTCAGTGGTGTGGCACAGGACAATGGATCAGGATATTGCGCTTCTCCTCTGTCATGGGCATGCTCCATCACCTCATCAGACTTCACTTGCAAAACACAAATTCAAAGATAAGATTATTAAGAATTTCAAAATGCTGACAGTACAGTAAACCCCACATTTAGAGCCCATTAGAGCACAGGGCCTGGCCTGACTACACGGCCCTGAGTTAGTGATCTGAGCTCTTCCTCTGATGCGTTACATGAGCAAGTTATTGAAGCTTCAGTTTCCTTCTCGGTAAACTGAGGGCAGAACATTCGCTCCAGGATGCCTTCCAACATAAAAACTTTGTCTTCTGGACTTATGAATAACCCAAGCCCTAAAACTGTTTTAGTTGGCCCAGGGCAGAGGATTTGAGGGAACCACTGCCCAGCAATAGCCTTGAGCCGTTTTACCAGCCACACATTAAAGCGATTTACTAACGTCTGTGCTTTCCTTTCCCACCATCCAACTTCCATTATAGTTTGACAAACTTGCCTGACATAAGACCCGTCTGGGATATTTGTTTAAAATAGAATCCTGAGTCTTCATCACCACCACCCCCATTCCCCACCTCCCCACCCCCTACCCCACCTGAACACCCCCCTACCCTGTCTAGCAGAATCACATTCAGTGCTATAAGTGTAGTGCTATTTTTATCTTCAGGTAAGTTTGAGAAACCTAATCCTCTAATTAAAAGACTTTTGCAGTAAGAAATAGAAAATTATTTAAAAGATGTCCATTTTAACCAAAAGCTGACCTCTCATCTAACCCAAAGACATAATTCAGCTTAAAGTTGATTTTTGCGGTGCGCAGTGATCTTTGCAGCGCACAATGATCTTGCGGTTCACGGTGATCTTGCAGCTCGCAGTGATTTTGCGGTGCGCAGTGATCTTTGCGGCGCACAGTGATTTCGCGTCAAGCAGTGATTTCGCCTCACGCAGTGATCTTTGCGGCTCGCAGTGCTAAAGGAGGCAGGCTCAGGGTAGGCAAGGCTCAGTGGCAGAAATGAGCATAGCTTATTAGCAGCACAGTAAAGAGACTGCGTGCCTCACAAGGAGGTTCAAGGTGAAGGTAAGCCTTACTGTGGATCACAAAGAAAATATAAAACCATGCTGTCGCTCAGACTAGCCTCTGGCATCAACAGCATTAGCGCCTGAAAAGTGTGTTACTTACAATCAAAACAATACGCAAGTGAAGTTTCTTCCAGGTAAACCTGCTACACAATCTAATCACTCAATTTCTTTTCCCCTCTCTTTGGCAAAAGCTGCTCTGTCTTAAACCACTAGTTCATTCATGCAAAATTTAAGTTCTTCCGTGGAGCTAAGTCAGTAAAGTGGGTGGTTTGGTTCCTTCTTTTAACGATAAATGCTGATTGACTGGATGTTTCCCGTTGAAACCAGTTGTAGAGACCTCATGTAGACACAGTTTAGGATTGCCCTTTGCTAATGTCCCTCTCGGCCGGCAATACCTCCAGAATACCGAAACCTATTTCCAAGAAATCAATATCGAAAAATGCAAAGAACAGTGCATTCCCCTCGTACAGCTCCTGATCAAAGCACAGATAGGCTTGAAACTTGATCAGCGCCTTAAAAGTATCTGTGGCTGCCCAGCTTCTCCAGATAATGATTCTTCCTGAAGTCATGTGGTAGAAACCACTGTAAGAATACTTCCTACCAATTTGGCAATAAAGATAGTGTTTATTCCTTAAATGAAAGAGAGCTATGCTGTCTGCCCGAGTGTGTGTTATGTGAGTTAAACGTGGGAGGAGCTGGTCATAAGAAAGTCTGTAGCTCGGGGAAAAAAACAAACCCCAGGTAAACTCTTTTTGTATGCATTTTGATGATAAAATTTGTGTAGTGGGCCAAAGATAAAATTCATCCGTGAGACCCTGTTTGTGTTACTGTTAGCACAGGTTTACCTTTTAGATAGAATAGTGACTCCTTTTGCACCTCTGTGCTTGTTCTCGGAGAAGAGAAAATCAGTAGTTAGCTGTCAAAATTATAGCCATTATTTTGCTCATCGTGCTATAAGGTTTGACCTTCATTCACCTGTCTACTGACTTAGAGCTGAAATTGATGGGAAGCAGAAACTCACAATAAAAAGAGAAGCTTATTTTTGTAGCATGATTTTCCTACATTCCCCCAAAAATGAAAGTTATTATCCCAGTAAATTTCTGCAGTTTGGATTTAGTATTAAATATTAAATAAATATTATGAATTTACAAATAATGATTTTCGCAGAACCTTCCACAGCCTCGTACTTAGCTTATATTCAAATCAGCTGATTTTGCTATGAATTTGTTCTTTTGGAGAATAATGTTATATAACTACACTTACTCTATTTCTGGGCTTGTAGTAGCAGCTTAAAATAATTAAGGATTTATTTTGTTATTCTGCCAAAAGCTGTTGGATTATTTCACCTACTCAGTGCTTGAATTTTACCCCAAATCCTAACCCAGTTTCCTATCCTTGTCCTTTCTGAACAATAAAGAGGGCTTATTCTTTTTTTTTTTTTTTTAATTTTGCTTGTGGCCTTTTTTCAAGTTTATTTATTTATTTATTTATTTATTTATTTATTTTTGGCTGTGTTGGGTCTTCGTTTCTGCGGGAGGACTTTCTCTAGTTGCGGCAAGCGGGGGCCACTCTTCGCCGCGGCTCATCGCGGTGCGTGGGCCTCTCACTGTCGTGGCCTCTCTTGTTGCGGAGCACAGGCTCCAGACGCGCAGGCTCAGTAGCTGTGGCTCACGGGCCTAGTTGCTCCACGGCATGTGGGATCTTCCCAGACCGGGGCACGAACCCGTGTCCCCTGCATTGGCAGGAAGATTCTCAACCACTGTGCCACCAGGGAAGCCCCAAGAGGGGGCTTATTCTTTTAACAAATAAAATAGCACTATGTAGCAGGTGCTATCTTAGGCATTGCAGGATATACAAGGATGAACAGAATAAAGTCTGCTACATTCTAGTGAAGGGAGGTGAGATAAACAAATTTGTTAATTTCAGATAGTCATAAGTGCTTTTGAAAAAATAATACAGGGTGATTCCAGGAGTGATTCCCAAGTGTGTTCACTTGATGATATGGATAAAACGTGATGGCATCTGCAGAATACTGGAAGACAGGCACGAGGCTGTGCATAGCTGAAGGCAGCCAGCCCCAGACTCTGGCTACCACAGACCTTCTTAGGGTTGAGCACCCCCTTCATCCACTAGCAACACACCAGTATACTGAGGCACACTGGCTGAGAAGCTCTGCTACAGGTGGTGACTACGGTGGGGAGGCCATGCCCTGCTGGACAGGATCATCAAGGAAGGTCTTTCTGAGGAGGTGGCATTTGAGCTAAAACGTAAATGGTAATAAGAAGGAGCCCGTCATATGTGGGTCTGGGGGGAAGAGCATTCCAGGCAAAGGAAACAGGACCTTCAAAAGCCCTGAGGCAGGAAAGCCACTGGCAAGTTGGGAAAGGAAAGACCAATGAGCTGGGGATGGTGAGCCAGAGGGAGAATGGAAGGCGAAGAGGGAGAGAGGTAGTCAGGGGCCGGCTCACCCAGGGGACTGAGCCACTGCGTGGACTCAGGATTGGTCAGATCAGCAGGAGAGTGACGAGATCTGACTTACATTTTTCAAAGGTCACTCTTGCTGCTCTGTGGAAACTGGGAGACCAGTTAGTGAAAAAGAATACTTAAGTCAGATTAGGTGTTTTTTTAATTGAGGTAACATTGGTTTATAACATTACATAGGTTTCATGGGTACAACATTACGTTTCTGCTTCTGTATACACTACACCATGCTCATAACCAAAAGTTTAGTTTCAATCTGTCATCACTGCGAGTGACCTCTTTTGCCCATTGTGCCCTCCCCCCTCCCCCACCTCTTCCCTTCTGGTAACCACTACTCTGTTCTCTGTATCTACCTTTTTGTTTTGATTTGGTTTGGTTTGTTCATTTATTTTGTTTTTTTGTTTGCTTGTTTTTTATATTCCACATATGCGTGAAATCATACAGTATTTGTCTTTTTGTCTTTCTAGGTCTGAGTTATTTTACTTAGCGTAATACCCTCTAGGTCCATCCATGTTGTCACAAGTGGCAAGATTTCCTTCCTTTGTTAAGGCTGAGTAGTATTCTATTGTGTGTATATATACACACACATATATATATATATAGTGTGTGTGTGTATGTATATATATATATATATATATATATATATATATATATATAAAACATCTTCTTTCTCCATCCATCTGTTGATAGGAGCTTAAGTTGTTTCCATATCTTGGCTGTTGTAAAAAAAGGAAAAAAAAATGCTTCAATTAACATAGGGGTGCATATATCTTTTTGAATTAGTGTTTTTGTATTCTTTGGATAAATACCCAGAAATGGGAAAACTGGATCATATGGTAGTTCTATTCTTAATTTTTTGAGGAATCTCCATACTGTTTTCCACAGTGGCTGCACCAATTTACAGTCCCACCAACAGTGCACAAGGGTTCTCTTTTCTCTACATCCTCTCCAAACTTGTTATTTCTTGCCTTTTTGATAATAGCCATTCCAACACGTGTGAAGTAATATCTCATTGTGGTTTTGATTTCCATTTCCACAATAATTAATGATGTTGAACACCTTTTCATGTACCTGTTGGCCATCTGTGTATCTTCTTTGGAAAAAACATTTTTTTTTGTTTAATCTTTGAATTTTATTTTATTTATTTTTTATACAGCAGATTCTTATTAGTCATCAATTTTATACACATCAGTGTATACATGTCAATCCCAATCGCCCAATTCATCCCACCACCACCACCCCCACCACCACTTTCCCCCCTTGGTGTCCATATATTTGTTCTCTAGATCTGTGGCTCAATTTCTGCCCTGCAAAACGGTTCATCTGTACCATTTTTCTAGGTTCCACATATATGCGTTAATATACGATATTTGTTTTTCTCTTTCTGACTTACTTCACTCTGTATGACAGTCTCTAGATCGAGGCACATCTCAACAAATGACCCAATATCGTTCCTTTTTATGGCTGAGTAATATTCCATTGTATATATGTCCCACAACTTCTTTATCCATTCGTCTGTCAATGGGCGTTTAGGTTGCTTCCATGACCTGGCTATTGTAAACAGTCCTGCAATGAACATTGGGGTGCGTGTGTCTTTTTTTTTTTTTTAATTTTATTTATTTATTTATTTATTTTTGGCTGTGTTGGGTCTTCATTTCTGTGTGAGGGCTTTCTCTAGTTGCGGCAAGTGGGGGCCACTCTTCATCGCGGTGTGCAGGCCTCTCACTATCGTAGCCTCTCCTGTTGAGGAGCACAGGCTCCAGACGCGCAGGCTCAGCAATTGTGGCTCACAGGCCTAGTCGCTCCACGGCATGTGGGATCCTCCCAGACCAGGGCTCAAACCCTTGTCCCCTGCATTGGCAGGCAGATTCTCAACCACTGCGCCACCAGGGAAGCCCGCATGTGTCTTTTTGAATTATGGTTTTCTCTGGGTATATGCCCAGTAGTGGGATTGCTGGGTCATATGGTAATTCTATTTTTAGTTTTTTAAGGAACCTCCATACTGTTCTCTACAGTGGCTGTATCAATTTACATTCCCACTAATAGTGCAAGAGGGTTCCCTTTTCTCCACACCCTCTCGAGCATTTGTTGTTTGTAGATTTTCTGATGATGCCCATTCTAACTGGTGTGAGGTGATACCTCATTGGAGCTTTGATTTGCATTTCTCTAATAATTACTGATGTTGAGCAGCTTTTCATGCGCTTCTTGGCCATCTGTATGTCTTCTTTGGAGAAATCTCTATTTAGGTCTTCCGCCCATTTTTGGATTGGGTTTTCTGTTTTTCTGATACTGAGCTGCTTGTATATTTTGGAGATTAATCCTTTGTCAGTTGCTTCATTTGCAAATATGTTCTCTGGTTCTGAGGGTTGTCCTTTCATCTTGTTTATGGTTTCCTTTGCTGTGCAAAAGCTTTTAAGTTTCATTAGGTCCCATATGTTTATTTTTGTTTTTATTTCCATTTCTCTAGGCGGTGGGTCAAAAAGGATCTTCCTGTGATTTATGTTGTACAGTGATCTGCCCATGTTTTCCTCTAAGAGTTTTGTAGGGTCTGGCCTTACATTTAGGTCTTTAATCCATTTTGAGTTTATTTTTGTGTATGGTGTTAGGAAGTGTTCTAATTTCATTCTTTTACATGTACCTGTTGAGTTTTCCCAGCGCCACTTATTGAATAGGCTGTCTTTTCTCCACTGTATATTCTTGCCCCCTTTATCAAAGATAAGGTGACGACGTGTGTGGGCTCATCTCTGAGCTTTCTATCCTGTTCCATTGGTCGATATTTCTGTTTTTGTGCCAGTACCATACTGTCTTGATTACTGTAGCTTTGTAGTATAGTCTAAAGTCAGGGAATCTGATTCCTCCAACTCCGTTAACTCTGTTAACTCCAACTCAATATTGCTTTGGCTATTCGGGGTCTTTTGTGTTTCCATACAAATTGTAGCATTTTTTATTCTAGTTCTGTGGAAAATGCCATTGGTAGTTTGATAGGGATTGCATTGAATCTGTAGATTGCTTTGGGTAGTAGAGTTATTTTCACAATATTGAGTCTTCCAATCCAAGAACATGGTATATCTCTTCATCTGTTGGTAATCATGTTTAATTTCTTTCATCAGTGTCTTATAGTTTTCTGCATACAGGTCTTTTGTTTCCCTAGGTAGGTTTATTCCTAGGTATTTTATTCTTTTTGTTGCAATGGTAAATGGGAGTGTTCCCTTAATTTCTCTTTCAGATTTTTCATCATTAGTGTATAGGAGTGCAAGAGATTTCTGTGCATTAATTTTGTATCCTGAAACTTTACCAAATTCATTGATTAGCTCTAGTAGTTTTCTGGTGGCATCTTTAGGATTCTCTATGTATAGTATCATGTCATCTGCAAACAGTGACAGTTTTAGTTCTTCTTTTCCTATTTGGATTCCTTTTATTTCTTTTTCTTCTCTGATTGCCGTGGCTAGGACTTCCAAAACTATGTTGAATAATAGTGGTGAGAGTGGACATCCTTGTCTCGTTCCTGATCTTAGAGGAAATGCTTTCAGTTTTTCACCATTGAGAATAATGTTTGCTGTGGGTTTGTCAAATATAGCCTTTATATGTTGAGGTAGGTTCCCTCTATGCCCACTTTCTGGAGAGTTTTTATCATAAACAGGTGTTGAAATTTGTCAAAAGCTTTTTATGCATCTATTGAGATGATCATATGGTTTTTATTCTTCAGTTAGTTAATATGGTGTATCACATTGATTGATTTGTGTATATTGAAGAATCCTTGCATCCCTGGGATAAATCTCACTTGATCATGGTGTATGATCCTTTTAATGTGTTGTTGGATTCTGTTGGCTAGTATTTTGTTGAGGATTTTTGCATCTATATTCATCAGTGATATTGGTCTGTAATTTTCTTTTTTTGTAGTATCTTTGTCTGGTTTTGGTATCAGGGTGAAGATGGCCTCATAGAATGAGTTTGGGAATGTTCCTTCCTCTGCAATTTTTTGGAAGAGTTTGAGAAGGATGGGTGTTAGCTTGTCTCTAAATGTTTGATAGAATTCACTTGTGAAGCCATCTGGTCCTGGACTTTTGTTTGTTGGAAGATTTTTAATCACAATTTCAATTTCATTACTTGTGATTGGTCTGTTCATATTTTCTATTTCTTCCTGGTTCAGTCTTAGAAGATTATACCTTTCTAAGAATTTGTCCATTTCTTCCAGGTTGTCCATTTTATTGGCATACAGTTGCTTGTAGTAGTCTCTTAGGATGCTTTGTATTTCTGCAGTGTCTGTTGTAACCTCTCCTTTTTCATTTCTAATTTTATTTATTTGAGTCCTCTCCCTCTTTTTCTTGATGAGTCTGACTAATGGTTTATCAATTTTGTTTATCTTCTCAAGGAACCAGCTTTTAGTTTAATTGATTTTTGCTATTGTTTTCTTTGTTTATATTTCATTTATTTCTGCTGTGATCTTTATGATTTCTTTCCTTTTGCTAACTTTGTATTTTGTTTGTTCTTCTTTCTCTAGTTCCTTTAGGTGTAAGGTTTGATTATTTGAGATTTCTCTTGTTTCTTGATGTAGCCTTGTATAGCTATAAACTTCCCTCTTAGAACTGCTTTTGCTGCATCCCATACGTTTTGGATTGTCGTGTTTTCATTGTTATTTGTCTCTAGGTATTTTTTTATTTCCTCTTTGATTTCTTCAGTGATCTCTTGGTTATTTAGTAACGTATTGTTTAGCCTCCTTGTGTTTGTGTTTTTTATATTTTTATTCCCTGTAATGCATTTCTGATCTCATAGCATTTTGGTCAGAAAAGATGCTTGATATGATTTCAATTTTCTTAAATTTACCGAGGCTTGATTTGTGACCCAAGATGTGATCTATCCTGGAGAATGTTCCGTGTTCACTTGAGAAGAACGTGTAATCTGCTGTTTTTGGATGGAATGTCCTATAAATATCAATTAAATCTATCTAGTCTATTATGTCATTTAAAGCTTCTGTTTCCTTATTTATTTTCATTTTGGATGATCTGTCCATTGATGTAAGTGAGGTGTAAAAGTCCCCCACTATTATTGTGTTACTGTCAATTTCCTCTTTTAGAGCTGTTAGCAGTTGCCTATGTATTGAGGTGCTCCTATGTTGGGTGCATATATATTTATAATTGTTATATCTTCCTCTTGGATTGATCCCTTAATCATTATGTAGTGTCCTTCCTTGTCTCTTGTAACATTCTTTATTTTAAAGTCTATTTTATCTGATATGAGTACTGCTACTCCAGCTTTCTTTTGATTTCCATTTGCATGGAATATCTTTTTCCATACCCTCACTTTCAGTCTGTATGTGTCTCTAGGTCTGAAGTGGGTCTCTTGTAGAGAGCATATATATGGGTCTTGTGTTTGTATCCATTCAGCAAGCCTGTGTCTTTTGGTTGGAGCATTTAATCCATTCACGTTTAAGGTAATTATCGATATGTATGTTCCTATGACCATTTTCTTAATTGTTTTGGGTTTGTTTTTGTAGGTCCTTTTCTTCTCTTGTGTTTCCCACTTAGAGAAGTTCCTTTAGCGTTTGTTGTAGAGCTGGTTTTGTGGTGCTAAATTCTCTTAGCTTTTGCTTGTCTGTAAAGCTTTTGATTTCCGCATCGAATCTGAATGAGATCCTTGCCAGGTAGAGTAATCTTGATTGTAGGTTCTTCCCTTTCATTACTTTAAGTATATCATGCCACTCCTTTCTGGCTTGTAGAGTTTCTGTTGAGAAATCAGCTGTTAACCTTATGGGAGTTCCCTTGTATATTATTTGTCATTTTTCCCTTGCTGCTTTCAGTAATTTGTCTTTAATTTTTACCACTTTGATTACTATGTGTCTCGGCATGTTTCTCCTTGGGTTTATCCTGTACGGGACTCTCTGCGCTTCCTGGACTTGGGTGGCTATTTCCTTTCCCATGTCAGGGAAGTTTTCGATTATAATCCCTTCAAATATTTTCTCTGGTCCTTTCTCTCTATCTTCTCCTTCTGGGACCCCTATAATGCAAATGTTGTTATGTGTAATGTTGTCCCAGAGGTCTCGTAGACTGTCTTCATTTCTTTTCATTTATTTTTCTTTTTTCTGTTCCACAGCAGTGAATTCCACCATTCTGTCTTCCAGGTCACTTATCCATTCTTCTGCCTCAGTTATTCTGCTATTGATTCCTTCTAGTGTAGTTTTCATTTCAGTTATTGTATTGTTCATCTCTGTTTGTTTGTTCTTTAATTCTTCTAAGTCTTTGTTAAACATTTCTTGCATCTTCTCGATCTTTACCTCCATTCTTTTTCCGAGGTCCTGGATCATCTTCACTATCATTATTCTGAATTCTTTTTCTAGAAGGTTGCCTATCTCCACTTCATTTAGTTGTTTTTCTGGGTTTTATCTTGTTCCTTCACATGGTACATAGCCCTCTGCCTTTTCATCTTGTCTATCTTTCTTGTCTATCTTTCTTGAATGTCTGGAAATTTTTTTATTCAGCTCCACTGTCCATTTTTTAATCAGGTTGTTGTTTTTTTCATTGTTGAGTTGTATGAGTTCTTTATATATTTTGGATATTGCCCCCTTATCAGATATATGATTTGCAAATATCTTCTACCAATCACGAGGTTGTCTTTTTGTTTTGTTTATGGTTTCCTTTCCTGTGCAGAAGCTTTTTAGTTTGATGTAGTCCCATTTGTTTATATTTGCTTTTGTTTTCCTTGCCTGAGGAGACATAACAGAAAAATATTGCTGAGACTGCTGTCAAAGAATGTACTGCCTATGTTTTCTTCTAGGAGTTTTAAGCTTTTAAGTCTTACATTCAAGTCTTTAATCCATCTTGAGTTGATTTGTGTGTGTGTTGTGAGATAATGGTCTAGTTTTATTTATTTTTTTGCATGTAGCTGTCTAGTGTTCCCAACACGATTTATTGAAGAGACTATCCTTTCTCCATTGTATGTGCTTTTCTGCTTTGTCATAAACTACTTGTGTATATATGTGTGTGTGTGTGTCGGTTTATTTCTGGGATCTTAAATCTGTTCCCTTATCTATGTATCTGTTTTTCTGCTAATAGCATGCTGTTTTGATTACTATAGCTTTGTAAAATAGTTTGAAATCAGGGAGCGTGATACCTCCAGCTTTGTTCTTTTTTCTCAGGATTGCTTTGGCTACTGGGGTCTTTTGTGGTTCCACATAAATTTCAGAGTTTTTTGTTATATTTATGTGAAAAATGTCCTTGGGATTTTGATAGGGATTGCACTGAATCTTCAGATTGCGTTAGGTAATATTTAGGACATTCTAACAATGTTAATTCTTCCAGTCCATGAGCATGGAATATCTTTCCATTTATTTGTGTCTTCAGTTTCTTTCAATAACATCTTACAGTTTTCAGTGTGCAGGTCTTTCACTTCCTTGATTAAATTTATTCCTAGATATTTTGTTATTTTTATTGTGATTGTAAATAGAATTGTTTTCTTAATTTCTCTTTATGCTAGCTCATTGTTAGCATATAGAAACACAACAGATTTTTGTATGTTGATTTTGTAACCTGCAACTTTACTATTTTATTATTTCTAATAGTGTTTTTGGTGGAGTCTTTTGGGTCTTCTATATATAAAATCATGTCATCCAAATATAGTGACAGTTTTACTTCTTCCTTTCCAATTTGGGTGTCTTTTATTTCTTCTTCTTTCCTGATTTCTCTGGCTAGGACTTCCACGTTCAATAAGAGTGGCAAGAGTGGGCATCTTTGTCTTGCTCCTGATTTTTGAAGGATAGCTTTCAGTTTTTCACCACTGAGTATGATTTTAGCTGTGTGCTTGTCATACATGACCTTTATTACATTGAAGTGCATTCCTTCTATACCCACTTTATTGAGAGTTTTTATCATAAGTGGGTGTTGAGTCTTGTCAATGCTTTTTCTGCATCTATTGAGATGATCATATGGTTTTTATCCTTCATTTTGTTTAGGTGATATATCACATTGATTGATCACAAATGATCACATTTGCAGGTGTGAATTATCCTTGAATTTCTGGAATAAGATTATGTGGTTTTTAATCCTGTCTCCTCTACAAAACTTGCTCAGGTTCCTTAACTACTAGGTATGTTTTATTATCAATAAAATGGGGACAACAACAATTAACTTAAATATCTGCATGAGGTACTGTTAGAACCAAATGAAATCTTATAAGTGAGGGGACTTTGAAAAGTACAAAGCATTTCATGCATTTTAGGATTAAACCACCTGTTTCTAGTCTCCCTAAACTCCCTGAAACACCACATCTGACACTGCTTCCTACTCTACACATCTTTAGTCCCCTACCCATTAATTCTTTTGGAGCTGCCATGATGTACTCTAATATAGTTTATAGTATAAAGTATTATGCTGGAAATGCATAATCATGAAACACAGTCCCAATTTGCATTGCTTGAAATATATGTCTCTATCAGAAAGATCATTATGTTTGCTTTGCTATATAGAAATTCTTTGGCTGACGGTAAAACACCATTCTCCACCATGAAATATGGGAAACATAAACACACACAATACATACATGCACCTTACATACAGAAATTTCTTAGTGATCCAGAAAAATCAGTATTTCAATTAAGAAATCAGATAATTGGTCTCTGGACAACCAAAATTCAACTGTGTAAAGAAACAATTCAGCAATCAGGAAGAAATTCATAATGACTTGCCTTAGTTCTGTCATTAAACCAAGGTCAAGGCTCACTCATCTGCAAATTTAGTTATTCAACCAACATTTAACTTGGTGCCCATTTTGAGCACAATGTTTTCTTGTTTAACTTTCACACAACCCCATTGTGTGACATAATTGTCATTTTCCCCATTTTACAGATGAGACCACTAAGGCTTTGAGAAGACAAATGACTCGTCCAAAGTATCCTGCTAGTTAGTATACTACTAGTTAATGGTAGCACCGAGATTCAATCTCAGGTACTCAAAACCCAGCTCCAGTGTTTAACCCTCTCTACAGTCTAGATGACACATGTGCTGCTTCTAACTGCTGCTGGTGGGGGAAGGTGATGGCAGAAAAGCACTTGAAAATGAATTTCAAAACAAAAGAAGAATCCAGACCAGAGGAAAGCTGAGATAAAAAAGTTAGTCTTTGAAAAACATCATTGTATATTTTTCCTCCAGTGTGCAGGGGTAACTGTAAGAATCTGAAAAGGAATCCAGCACACTTACTCAGCTATAAAGAAAGTGTAATTTAATTCATATTTCCTGTACTCTCCTTTCCAAGTGAGTGGACACAGGGAGTAGCTTAGTGAAGCAATCCAATAAAGTTTGGTTTGAAGTTGTAGGTGGGTATTGACACAGCCGCTCAGGACAGAGGAGTTTGCCAACACAGCCCTGCACCTCCTGGCCTGGCCTCACACCTTCTTCAGACATCCGGACTGAGACGCTCACAGGCCCAGAGCCAAATCCAGAAGTAAAGTTCAACTTCCATAACCCTGCTGCCCTTGCCCAGTTGCCTCCTCATCCCCCTGCCCAGGACCAGGGCCTTCCAATTCAATGTGATTGCAGGAAGGACTGGAAGTTCATTCGAATAGATGCTCCAGTGACTTATTAAGTCTTAAAACATGAGGCCTCAGCAAACCTCCTTTCTCAATCTCTGAAGAATCAGAATCTTAAGAGAAATGTCCTGCTTGACCAATGAAAGGGGGAGAAATTGCTCAGCCTGGCTAAATTCTGAGAAAAGCCTGAGGACACTCTTGTGAAGCAACTGCTCTTGACAGGAATCCATAAACCAGCCATGTCTGAGATGCCCATTCAGGGAGGCAATTCCAGGATTACACAACTCCTAACATCTGTCTAAATCTGCCTGTATAGTTCCCTCCCTTGATCCTTCAGGAAAACAGAACAGCAGTTCCCTTCCTGCCTCTCTCTCCTCTCCTCACTCTCTCTCATTCTCCTTTTCTCTCTCCCCTTCCTTCTCCCCTTTTCTCCCTTCCTTTCTCCTCTTTTCTCTCTCTCTCTTCTACACACGTATAAAACCACAGATACCAAAAGTGTTTCAAGACCGTCAGTCTGTCCTTCTCCCGGTCCAGGACAATTAATTGAATTTATCCAAAGAAGAAATTACTTTCTTCACTCCTAAATTACACACATGGATATTTTAACCCCTACATGCACTCAAAGACAGCATCACTACTCTGGGCTGCCACAGTCTTAGAAGGCTAAGTCAAAGTGCTCTTTGAAAGTTTGCCATTAAGTTCTTGTTTCTGACCCACCTTTATCACTAGTACTTAAAAAGGAAATGAAAAGTATGAATAACTCCAAAGACCCAAGAGACTGATAACTTAATTTTGCAGCAGTGTGTTGGCCTGGGGACTACATTTCTGTATTTCTTGCCCCTGTCATTTAAAAGGGCACATCTTTCAATGAGATGTGTTATTAGTTATATCACCTGAGATAATCACATGAGAGAAGTTAGTCCTAAGTATTTGTGTCACTTATGTGACAGACATTTCTGGATAATGGATATGGTATGCTCGGTGTTCCCTCCCACCCTCTCTCATTCTATTCCAGCATAAAAGAGGGTCATGTCCAACACATCCACAGATGAGCACTTACATTTAATGTGTTTTAAAGTTGCTTTCAGTCGCTTTTATTGGCACATAAGAGCCATTTTGAAAGTAGTTGCTTTCCCCTCTCCTCCCAACTCAAAGCCATCATCTTTCAAGATGAGGTTTTAACCAGAACAATATACCACAGCTCCTTAGATCCTGTTTGTTTAAGCCCTCCTACTACCCACGCCTCCCACCTTGCTTGGCTGACCCTTTCATTATTTATTTAGCAAGTTATTCCAAGAAGCATTTTATGGGTACCTCCCACATGGTAGACCATGGACAGTCCCTGGGCCATGAAAATGAATCATCTCTGCCCACCAGAAGCCCATAGTCTAGCTGGGAATGGACTGACCAAACTGACACACCATCATGTGAAAGAGGGAGGTGCTATGGGATGCCACGGGAACACACTGAAGGAGAAATCAATTCAGCATGAGTAAGTCAAGAAAGTCCCCACAGAGAAGATGGTTTTAACTATGGGACTGAGGAAAGCATAGATGTTTACCAGGTAGAAATACAGAGAGGGGAGAGGGAGTCAGCAGTGACTGATAACTATAAGTATCAGGTGCTAGGCATTCTCACCCCCTCAATTCCAGCATTCGACCAAGCTCCAGGTGCTCCCCACCAAGGGTCTACACTTGTCTTAGTCTCTGTACATTGAGAATCACAGATCTGCCTTTTCAGGAAACCCCTTATCTAAGCAGGAAAGGCCTGCCTCACCTGCAAGGCCACCAGCGTACTTGGTTTTAGTTCTTCCCCCTTCCACCCCAAAATAAAACAAACCCTTTGTGAAAGCATCCTGTTCTTCACTTTAAAGTTTCCCTTGCTGAAAGAAAAGCACCCAAACATCAAAGATTTGTAGGAAACAATAGAAACATCATCTTAGCCAGTGATACATGTGAGCCATTACTAACTTTCATAGCAGTAATCATACTAGCTCAGGCAGAAATAAGTAAAACTTAAATGTAATTAATGTGATCCTCTATTTTTGTTCAGAATCACTAGTACATGTTTAGTAGCCAACTAATATCATATAGGAGACCACCCATGGCCAGAGAGTCAAGTTCTAAGACAGCAGTTCTCAACACTGACTCCACTCCACCTGGGGAGCTCTTTATGAAAGAACTGATGCTACAGAGCA
This sequence comes from Balaenoptera acutorostrata, assembly GCF_949987535.1. Classification (NCBI taxonomy): domain Eukaryota; kingdom Metazoa; phylum Chordata; class Mammalia; order Artiodactyla; family Balaenopteridae; genus Balaenoptera; species Balaenoptera acutorostrata. Next base: position 171,843,438 of record NC_080064.1, on the reverse strand, counting down.
ATGGAAACCAGGGTCTTGAGGTGGGAGAGCTGGTCCTCAGGCAAGTGGGGAGCCACTGGTCCCAGAGAATGCTGGCCCAGCAGTGAGAAGACCAGCGACCCACTGCCTGTGGATTGACAGTGAATAAATTGTTCCTCTCTGCTGCTTAACACTGGTTTCCTGATCTGTAAAATGGGAAGAAACCTTACGGTTTACGAGATTATAGTCTGAGTTGTGGGAGATAGTTTGGGTACAGGTGCTTTAAAACTGTCAAGAATACTTCAGAGAAAAGGGAAAGCCATTCATCAGTAGCAACCCTTTTAATTTGTGTATTGGGTTTGGGGGACATGAATTGTTACGTTGCTATTTCTAGTAGTTGTTTACTTCAAACATCTTGAAGGAAATGGTCCGTTAATAAAAATTATCAGTGCAGAAGAACATGTTTGTGGGGGGAGTTACTTCATTTTCATCTATTAATTTTGAGGTACAGGAAGAGAGGCTAACCAGGCAGTTGGAGAGGCAGATTGCAGCTTGAGAGAGATTAGGGCTAAAAATATAGGTTGGGTCAACATCTGTGTGGAACTTGGGTTAAGACTGTTCCTTGTAACCCACAAGTCTGCTGCCTAATTGTCTTCTAAACCTGCGTTGAATAATTAAGAAAAATGACTCAAGTTTCCATCTCATATACCGTGGAAAATTCAGGGAGCTTACTCAGATTTCTGTAGATTCCCAAGATATAAGGGATGGAGGGGTGCAGATTACATCCTTCTTACACCTTTTCCTTCCACTGAATTTTCTATGACCCACGTATTTGGCCCCTTCTGACTCCCCAAACACCACTAACACAATGTTCCATACTTTTATGGAACAGTAATGTGGCAGTAATGAAAGAAAGTCAAGACCAGAAACAACTTCACCTTGAAAGTTGTACATTCCACCCCACCCTCATCACAGGAAAATTTTCCCTGGATGGATTGTTCTTCAACCCTTGCCTGGTTCCCTATTGCTAGCTCGCTCTTCCACCTCCATCTACAGACTCTCTTCAGAGCTCTGCAATTCTTTGCATATCCTACTGTTTTTTTCACTCCTTCTTTCTGGATTGCCCACCAAATCTCAAAGTTCTTCTTTCTTTACTGTGCAGATGAATTCAATTCTAAATTGTACATAATGTTGCCCAAATAGGCTATGTCAAAGGGAGCTTCACTTTTCCTCCCATAAAAGTTTCTTCAAGCTCCATCAAGGCATATTCTTAAACACTGGAAAAACCTGCCGTGCTATTTATGTAGATGACAAAAGCAGCAGCAGGTATCTTTGAAAAGACATGTTCTCTTCCTACTACACAGAGGAAGAAGAGAAGGCTGGCATTATTAACAATTATGTTAGCCATATTTTTAAAGCACATTCCATGTGATGAGCTAAGAATTGTGATCAGTGGCTTATATGCATACCACTATTTGATCCTTACAACAAATTTATTTTACAGACAAGGAAACTAAAGCTCAGAGAGACTAGGCATCTCACCCAAGGTGAGATAGTTGTTAACCAGAGATTCAGAGCCTGCCATGTCATTCTCCTGTGGCTATACCTGTGCTAGTAATGTTTAGCAGGTGGCTCTACAGAGAAAAAAATCTCTGCTTTGTGCAGCCTACCAATTTCCATGGTGAAAATACTCCCACCAAGGCCGACTTCAAGCTAATGTGACATCAATGCACAGAGAATTGGGAAGATATGGACAGAAGCACACCATTGTATAGTAATTCCATCAATGCACCAATAATCCCAAGAGCATAGATAACAGTAGCAAAAGGTAGTAATTACAAAGTGATGTTTACATATTTATTACCTGTTTTTAATATGTTATTTAATTGTAAGTTTAAATAATTTAAGTTTTAATAATGGCTGTATTTAATAACCAGCTTGCAAAAATTCTTGAAAATTTAACAGTTAGCTCCAGCAAGCCAGTATGAGCACACACACAACTGCTCTTGAGTATACCTTAAATATAATCCATACTTAAAGAGATTAGGGAAGGAAATAAATCACGATGGAAAAAAAATCAGAAATGTGTTCCACAATGAAAGTTAAAAAATTCAATATGCTGGGACTTCTTGCAGTTCTGGAGATTAGGGGAGGCAAACATTTGCTGTTAAATAATATGATAAGGTTTGGAGTTCAGACACATTTGTCATGAGTCTCAGAATTTGGTTCAATAGATAAAATGATTAGGGGGAACCATGTGGTTGCTTGCTTATTGATCATTGTGAAGTTATAAACAAAATAGGAGCCTGATGACTTCTAAAAAAAGAAAGAAAACATGAAATAATGAATGTTATTACTCTGGATTTAGGAAATGTTTGGCTTGGTTTTGGGAAATAGAAAGATATCAAGTCAACTCCAGATATCTTTTAATTCATTATCAATTTTAAAATATTTTTGTATTGGAACATTCATACAAGGGTTTCACAGCAGCTAAAGACAATAATTCTCCAAAACTATTCACATCAGTCCCCTTAGGTGTGGGGAATAGGAACAAGGTGCCACATCTGCAACTCCTGTCCTGTCTTGTAGAATAAAGACAGGCTCAGAGACATGAGCCCTGGGTTCCAGCCTCTGCTTTTTCACTTATTGGCTTTTTAACTTTAAGACAGGTAAGCTGACTTTTTCCTGCCTCAGTTTACATGCCCCCAAAATATTGATAATCATATCTGCCTTATCTGGCTATTTATTTGTATATAGTGATTACAATGGAAATAGAAGCCAAAGTTCCTGGAATCCAGTTCACCTTGAGAAATACTGGCTGAGCAGAGAACTTTTTGCCAGGCACTGGGGCTACAATAATAAGCAAACAGGCAAGGTCCCTGCCCATGAGGAACATTCAGTCTACTGGTAAAGCAAAGTGCGCTTAGAGAAGCAAAAACCTGTAAAATATATGCATTTCTGTAGCCATTTCTTATTCAAGAACATTCATTGCAAAGTTGAGAATTTTTTAAAAATCTATGAACATGCAGAACTTGCAGAATTTTCTACACAGCCTCTGAAATCTATTCAGTGCTACACCCTCAGGCTGGATGAACTGTGTTTATTTAATTAAAAGAAAAGGACAGAGTTACACTGAGATAATGATTTTCATAATTAAGAAAACTTATAATCAGTATCAGCTCCAAATCCAAGACAACTTCCACTTCCTGACAGTGTTGTCTCTTTTTTGGTTCCTCTCTTGCAAGGCAGATGTTGGTGATAAGGTAAGTTTTAAGTTGGATGCTTGGTATCTAAACTTGAATGTCTGGTTTTCACATAGCAATAAGTTCTGGCTATTGTACACTCTGTCCAAAAATCTAAAAATATATCTTGACTTAATGGCCTGTGTAACCTAATTTAAAATGGGAAAGTGAACTTCAGGTTTTCTCGCTTCAGTTTACTGTTAAGTAAGTATTAGCCTATTATTGTCTTCTTGCTATCATTTATCATTTACGTTTTCTTCCAACAAGAAGAACCTGCCACATCATGGTGTTTGGTTCAAAGGTAGCTGGGTACACCTGCTCAGAGGGACACAAGGGAACACAGAAGACTGTGGAAGGAGAGATTGTGGGCTTGAAAAGAAACAGAAATTTACATTTTAATCTAAGTTCTATGTCTCACTGATGACTCAACATGACCTTGAACACGTAACCTAACATATCTGATGTTTAGTTAGTTGCCTCATCTGTAAAATGGGACTACTGACTGCAGTAGGCAGCTCCTGCCAAGTCTGTTTTCTCTGTAAACACAGTGATATGGGTTCCTGTGGGCCATGTCTGTACCAAATAATCTTCCCACCTCTGCCCCACCCAACTTAACCCAAAGTGACACCTGGCTCAATATAGGCAGCTCAATTCTCTTCCTTGGAAATTGATGTTGGCACAGAGACACAGAAACCTGGAAGTCCCTGGTAATAATAATAATAATAAAGCAAACACAGATAGAGTTTTCTGCCTGACACTGTTCTAAGCTCTCAGAACCAATCTATGTACATGTACTGTTACTATTATCACCTCCATTTAACAGATGAGGAAACTGAGACCCAGAGAGGTAACCCTATGGGGAGAAGATGCAAAAAGTCCTGCTTCTCAGGACTTTATCATTTTATCTCAACTATCCAGGTCATCTAACCCCAAGAATATAGATACAATACTACTACTACCAATAGTTATTGAAAGATTGCCCTGTGCCTGGCACTGTGTCATGGGTTTTGCTTACATTATTTGCATATGATCTTGGGGAAGTACCTATGAGGCAAATACTTTCATTGTCTTTATTGTACCTGTGGAAGAATGCAGTTCTGCCTCCTTTCACCCTTCCCCTCTCCTCCCCTTCCTCACCTCTTAGTAGAAGGAAGGTCTGACTTGGTGTAAATAGCCAGAACTTCTGGGCATGCTATTGGCTGAGGATCTGACCAACATCAGCAGGAGAAAAGCTGACTTGTCTTGCAGATGCTACAATTTACAGAATGTGAAAGCCCTACAGCCCTTCATACATAGGGTGCCTGAAGCTAGAAACACTGCTCACGGAGACTGGAGGCAACCACCAGAGGGAGATGGGACACTGAAATGGATGGAGTGGATGGAGGAGAAGAGATGGGGATGGGGGGAGGTTTCAGGGAGAGAAGGGGCTCCCCAACACTGCCCAAGTCCAGCCCGGGGACTCGATGAGGAAAGAAGGGACATTGGATGCTGGAGTACCCACCATCGGCCAAAGCCAAGATGGTTTCCAAACTGGTCATGGATGGGCAAAACCTACGAGATGCTGTGGGCAGTGCTGTGGGTTTCCATATAAATGAGGACACCTCAGCTGAGAGAAGTGAAGGAATTTGCTCAAAGTTACAGAGCAAGAGTGGCAGAGACAGTACTTGAACCCCAGCTGTCTGGTTCTGGGGTACATGCTCTTAGCCCACTACTCCATTTGCGACCTCCCTGGCTATATAGAATTACTGATTCTTCTAGGTTTTATATCTTGGAGCTTTTCTTGGACTGCATTTGTTCACATCCATCCCCAAAACCTCTTTCAAATCTGGCTCAGCCTTCAAAGCCAGGCACAAATGCCATTTCTTTCCATGCTAAGCTTTTCCTAGCCCCACCAGCCTCAGTACCCTCTCTCTTCCTGATTCCCCAGAGCACTTTTTCCTATCTAACCATACAAAATGGATTCTGCTTGGCACAAGAGCTGGGTAGGCATGTCCAATCTCTTCTACTAATTGACGTCCTCAAGGCCAGAGGTATTTTATATGTCACCTGCTTTCTCCCACTCCACCCAACACACACACCACCACCACCACCACCAGGATATTGCCTTGCAGTAGCACTCAAGTAATATGTATTATGAATAAGTTCTGGGGATCTAATGTACAGCATGATGACTATAGGTACTAATACCATATCGTATACTTGAAATTTGCTAAAGAGAGTAGATGGTAAATGTGCTCACCACAAACAAACAAAACCTTAAGTGAGGTGATGACTCTATTAATTAACTTGGCTGTGGTAATCATTTCACAGTGTACACATGTATCAAATCATCATGTTGTATACCTGAAATGCAATTTTTATTTATTTTATTTATTGAAGTCAATTATACCTCAATAAAGTTGGGGAGAAAAAGGAAATAAGTATTGAAGGAGGCAGACATTCAAAGGATTCAAACAACCACAGACACAACACAGCCTCAGAGAAATGTCAGTAGTGAGTATCTGCTCTAGCTCCATCCCTCAGGCTGAAAGGCCAGCTTGAGTTTTTGAGTCAATCAGTTTGGGAAAGCTTCTTCCAAAGATGGGAATATGGCATCATATGAGTAAGTAAGTCATCTGCTGACTCTCTGTACAGGAAGAGTTAATTTCTTATCTAACTTAAATGCACAAAAAAAGAAATCAGAAAGAAAACAGGATCTGTGTTCCCCGAGTAGAATCAATGGAATTTACCACATTTACTCGGGTGCCAATTTGGTGCAGGAAATACTTTGAGAACTTCACATGCCTCCCAGCTCAGGGCCTGAGGTCGGCAATGCCCAGCGCACCATGCTGTCCGCCTGGCCAGGGGTCACCCCGAGGAGCCGCCCCATTGCCACTGCGGGACGTTACTGCAGCTTTTCAATGTGCCGCACTCTGAGCATCGGCCCCCAGAGCAATCTACCTAGTTTTGGGAGGTAAAATATCTCACAAAAGGAGTGTGGAGGAAGAGAGGACAGTACAAGTGAAGACCACACCATAACAACTCCTTAACTTAAACCACCACAAATTCTTGTCAATGGGCTGCCAGGATCGTGCCTCAGAGAATCTGTTCCACAAGCCTGAGTGACAACCAGCTGGGAAGCAACCTCAGCTTCAGTTTGTACCTTTACAAGTGCTGCCGTTCAATTCACATACCCATTTGTGGGGGGTAATTGCAAAATTGCAAAGCAAGAGAGAAATGAAGAAGTGGTGTAAGCCTTCTCCCTGGCGGCCAGGTCTGGGTTTTTACGAGGGCAGCAATATCCAGGGGAAGGTCAAGACGGTTGGGTGGGTTCATCCTTCTTGCTCGGCAAATCTCCCTAGCCCGCAGACTAAACAGGGAATATCTGCTGTTGCTGGGGTTGTTATTGTCTGAGAGTTTAATGAAACATCTGTGCTCAAGGCTCTTCAGATGGATTGTATTATTTCATTTTCCTCCCACGTATTTTGTACCTGGTGCAGGCAGGTTTACTGCAGAGATTAAACTCTCGTGTTTAGAGATTTCAGGAAGTAATCTGCCCTCTTCAACTCACATGGTTGTTAGTCTATGGCTAACCCACAGGTTCCAAATAAAACAACTCTCTATCTCATGTCTCTTTTGAGCTCTATTAAAAAAAAAAAAAAATCACCTCAGAGCCCAGTATCTGGACCTCCAGTTCCTTGAAAGAGCACTTTTCATAGCCCACTCTCAGCATCACCAAGAAACCGCCTCTCCAACCTAGGATTAGCTACAGGCAGCCTCATTTTATTATGCTTCATTTTATTGCACTTTGTGGATAGATATTGTGTTTTTTACAAATTGAAGCTTTGTGGCAACCCTGCATCCAGCAAGCCTATTGCCACCATTTTTACAACACCATTTGCTCACTTCAGATTTCTGTGTCACATTTTGGTAATTCTAGCAATATTTCAAGCTTTTTCCTTATCATTATATTTGTTATGGTGATCTGTGATCACTGATCTTTGCTGCTACTATTGTAATTGTTCTCAAAACCACAAACCTCACCCATATAAAATGATGAACTTAATCGATATATGTTGTATGTGTTCTGACTGCTCCGATGACTGGCCATTCCCATCTCTCTCCCTCTCCTTGGGCCTCCCTATCCCCTGAGACACAACAATATGGGAATTAGGCCCCTTAACAACCCTATAATGGCCTCCAAGCAAAAGGAAGAGTCACATGTCTCTCAGTTTAAATCAAAAGCTAGAAATGATTATGCTTAGTGAGGAAGGCATGTAGAAAGCCGAGATAGGCTGAAAGCTTGGCCTTGTATGCCAAACAGTTAGTCAAGTTGTGAATGCAAAGGAAAAGTTCTTGAAGGAAATTAAAAGTGCTACTTCAGTGAACACATAAATGCTAAGAAAGCAAAACAGCCTTATTGCTGGTACAGAGTAAGTTTTAGTGCTCTGAATAGAAGATTAAACCAACCACAACATTACCTTAAGACAAAGCCTAATCCAGAGCAAGGCCCTAACTCTCTTCAATTCTATGAAGGCTGAGAGAGGTGAGGAAGCTGAAGAAGAAAAGTTTGTAGCTAAGAGTTGATTCATGAAGTTTAAGGAAAGAAGCTGTCTCCATAATAGCAATTGCTGATGCAGAAGCTATAGCAAGTTATCCAGAAGACCTAGCTAAGACAATTATAATGGAGGTGACTACACTAAACAACAGATTTTCAATGTAGATGAAACAGTCTTCTCTGGGAAGAAGATGCCCTCTAGGACTTTCATAGCTAGAGAGGAGAAGTCAATGCCTTGGCGTCAAAGCTTCAAAGGGCAGAATGACTCTCTTGTTAGGGGCTAATGCAGCTGGTGACTTTAAGTTGAAGCCAATGCTTACTTACCATTCTGAAAATCCTAGGGCCCTTAAGAATTATGCTAAATCTACTCTGCCTGTGCTCTGTCAGTGGAACAATAAAGCCTGGATGACAGCACGTCTGTTTACAGCATGGTTTAGTGAATATTTTAAGCCCACTGTTTGAGACCTACTGCTGAGAAAATAAGACTCTTTTCAAAATATTTCTGCTCATTGACAATGCACCTGGCCATGCAAGAGCTCTGATGGAGATGTACAAGATTAATGTTGTTTTCATGCCTGCTAACAACAACATCCATTCTGCAGCCCATAGATCAAGGAGTCATTTTGACTTTCAAGTCTTATTATTGAATAAATACATTTCATAAGGCTACAGCTGCCACAGTGATTCCTCTGCTGGATCTGAGAAAAGTCATTTGAAAACCTTCTGGAAAAGACCCACCATTCTAGATGCCATTAAGAACATTCGAGATTCATGGAGTCAAAATATCAACACTAACAGGAGTTTGGAAGAAGTTGATTCCAGACCTCATGGATGACTTTGAGGGGTTCAAGACTTCAGTGGGAGAAGTAACTGCAGATGTGGTGGAAATAGCAAGAGAAATAGAATTAGAAGTGGAGCCTGAAGATGTGGTTGAATTGCTGCAATCTCATGGTAACACTTGAATGAAAATGAGAAGTTGCTTTTTATGAATGGGCAAAGAAAGTGGTTTCTTGAGATGGAATCTACTCCTGGTAAAGGTGCTGTGAAAACTGTTGACATGACAACAAAGGATCTAGAATATTATATAAACTCAGTTGATAAAGCAGCAGCAGGGTTTGAGAGGATTGACTCCAATTTTGAATTAAGTCCTGCTTTGGGTAAAATGCTATCAAAGAGCACTGTGTGCTACAGAGAAATCATTTGTGAAGGGAAGAGTCAATAGATGTGGGAAACTTCACTGTTGTCCTATTTTAAGAAATGGCCACAGCCACTCCAACCTTCAGCAACTACCACCCTGATCAGTCAGCAGCCGTCAACACTGAGGCAAGACCCTGCACCCTCAATAAGATTATGACTCATTGAATGCTCAGATGATAGCATCTGAGCAATAAAACATTTTTAAATTAAGGTATGTACATTTTTTAGACATAATGCTATTGCATACTTAATAGACTACAGTATAGTATAAACATAACTTTTATATACACCAGGAAACAAAAAAATTAATGTGACTTGCTTTATTGTGATATTAGCTTTATTGCAGTGGTCTGGAACTGAACCCACAATATCTCCAAGGTATGCCTGTACTTAGGGGATATTCCTGTATTTGCAACAGTTCTGAGTAATGTGTCTAGTCCTCTTCTAAGGAGAAAGAAAGCAAACCCAGGTGCAATTATGGTATATGGTTCAAATCAACCACAAGAAGTGCTAAGCTGCAGGCTCCAGGGGCTGCAGAATTTAGAGGAGAAAAGGAAGTAAATGAAGTCAAGTAGTCAGGGACACATGGGTGGAAGATTGGACTTGAGCTGGAACTAGAAGATGGATAAGCTATAGATCAACAGAACAGCATGAGAGGAGAGCATTCTAGAAGAGGGGGAGACATGAAGATCTATATGAGCCCAGGGAGCTCATGAGGCTATGAGAACAGCTCAGTGAGAGTTGAAGAGAATGTTGCTCCATTGTAGAGAACAAATTTTGGAAAAGGAGCAAGATAGTAGAAGGATCTTGAAAATATTCTTGGTGATTTAAAGTTGATGTATAGAGTTTTCAAAGATTCCTCACGTCTCTTCCCAAGTGGACCAGCTGGCTACTTTTTATATTTTTAGATATATCTTTTACTTAAATGCCAGATGCTTAACTAAAGCTTTAGCAAACATTTATTGAGTGTCAGCTGTGTCGGGTGCCCTGCCTGGGGCTGGAGATTCATAGATGAAAGTTTTAATCACAAGCTCAAGTTCTCATGTGTATGGAGGAGACGGCACCACCCAGGTACAAGCAGTGGCTATCTTTATGTGGTGGAATTATGGGTGGCTTTTATTTTCTTATTTGTAGTTTTCTAATTTTTTCCAACTTTCTGCAAGGAGAAAAGATTACATTGTGATTAAAATAATAATAGCTATATAAAATATGATGTGATAAATGAGATAATGGAGATAAGAAACAGGGTATTTAGGGAAAGAAATGAGATTTCCCTTGTGCCAAGGAAAACATAAAAGCTGAAAAATCTAAGCCAAACTACTTTGGGGCTGACATTATTTTCAAATATATTCACAGAGAATTACTATACAGATAGGTTCTGAAGTTACACAAGAGAAAATGACTAGGGTGGATGTTCTAAATACACAGGTCATTCCTGTTTGAGACAGTGCCCTGGGATCAGCTATATGAAATGTGCAACTCTTTAGGCCTCTTTTTTCACTCTGAGAAGGCAACATTTGAAGGCAGAGACTCAGTCCTAGTTCCCTTTCTTCTCTTAATAGCTCTGGAGTGGCTCCCTCCATTCATCTGCCCTCCTACAGCAGTCTGTGGACAGAGAGCTCTATAAATCACATCTGCCACAATGTCCCCCTGGGCAACACCTAGAGTCACAAAAGATAGAAACAACCTTCAAAGGACATGTCATTTGTTCCTCTTGTCTGTTGCCCACTCCCTTCACTCTTTCCTCTCACTTGCTCTTTTAGGGCAGCAAAGGAGAGTGATCAGGGGCTCTGGTGTTAGAGTCAGACTGCTTTCTGGCTCCTCCCTCTGCTGGCTCTGTGGCTTATTAACCTCTGTAAGTCTCCTAAGCCTCATTTTCACCTTCTGTAAAATGGATATACGAATAGATGGATAGACTGACAGATAGACAAAGATACATTCCTATCTCCATGCCTCCACTGCTACCTCCAAACTCATTTTAAACTTCATCAAAATTATACTTGCACATACTTTTAAATAAATAATTCTATAAGTATTTTTACAAAAAATGGCATTCAATCATCCCTTTACCTTCCATTTTCTCCTCCCTAGAATAAGCCACCTTCAACTATTTTGATCTGTTGTATTTACCTTCAAATCTCTAAATAGATCATGATTGGTCAGTTTTAGGCATTAACTATTGACTTTTCAAGGTGGAGAATGAAGATTTGGCTCTCATATGCACCCCTCCTTTGTCTACACACCCTGTAGTCACTCTGTATTCACAGTTCAATTTTGATTTTATTTATAATTAGGTTTTACATTATTATGACTCTGTAAACTAGTGATTTTCAACGTGGCTCAGTAATACCCCTTAAAAGGGAATTTGAAATGTGGGGCAGCATTTGGTTTGTCAGTGTTAGGGGGGTTGGGTGGGAGGGGCTGGGTCAGTCAGTGGAATTTAGTGGATGAGAACCAGGTATGCTGAAAGTCCTGCAATGGGCAGGACATTGCTGCACAACAATGCCTAAAGTGCTACAAAGCCCTCCTGAGAAGCAGTGTGCACTACTTACTACTAAGCCATGCAGTGTACCATGGTTACTTTCTTCCTTGGGCAACTTTTTGCTTTCCCTGGAGTTAATAATTGTCTTAATGTTTTTATTTTTCTTCTCTGGAAGCTTTTATGATTGGCTCTTTGTTCCTCAGTATTCTGATATTTCACAATGATGTGTCTTGATCTGTTTTCATCCACAGTTTTGGGCATCTAAGGGGAACTTTCAACCTGGAGATTTCTGTACTTTAGTTCTGGATTATTTTCTGAAATTATTTCATAAATGGTTTTCTTCCTTCTACTTTCCCTGACTCTTATTAATTCATGTTATTTAAGTTTTGGGATTTCTGATCCTCAAGTTTTTCTCTTTTTCTCCTGTTTTTAATCTTTTTGCTTGCTCTATTTCAAGGAAGATTTCCTGAACTTTTCCCTCCAACCCTTCTACTGAGTTGATTTTTGTATCGTTGCATTATGTTTTTATCACAGTTATTAGTTTTTTTAGGTCCTAAGATCTTTTTTCCAAATGTTTTATCTTATAGCATTCTATTACTGATTCATGGATGCAATACCTTTTAAAAATATGTTCTTAAGGAAATTAATAATAGAGAAAATTTTGTTTGATATTAAATTCTCTTTTCCTTTTACAGAAATCTTCCCCATGCCACTTTATTTTGCTTGCTTGTTTGTTTGTTTGTGACTCTAGCTTTTATATTTTGTATGATGATATTAAAAAATAGAGCCCAAATGTCTGATGATTCTTAGCAGTCTGAGAATATTTAAGTGGGTACTAAAAAGCTGGTTAGAAGCTCTTTGCACAAAGGCAAGAATTTATCTATGCAGAAAACTATGGACTTTCCCACAAGATGATTTATCTGGGCTATTTCCTTGAGAACTCCCATGTCAATATCTTATGTCTCTTCTTTAACTAGTAAAATTCCCCCAGAGAGAGCTTTTCCAATATCCATCCTTTCCCAATATCCATCCTGAGTTTTTCCAACTTATACCTGAGAGGTATAAGTTTGGGTGTCAACTTTCTGGGAACTCAGTGGGGTCCCAATATATTGTATGTAAACTTTCATTTAATTCCCCTCTTATTTGTACCACAACTGTGCCTAAGTAATTCCAGAGACCCTCAATTTTACCCTCTCCAGAGAATGGATCACCAGTCTCCTGTAAGAGTGTGGGGGGGGGGGGGCGGCAATCACAAGCTTCATGGAAAGGGGGAATCAATTTGAAGTCCTGTTTGCTTCTTAAACTGACTTTCGACCAATCCTTCTGTAACTTCACTTTGACCTCCCTTCTAGAGGTACCTGATCATAGCGATCCCTAAGTCTTAAAAGGGTCTTTGGGCAGGGGATTGTCTGCAATGTAAATCAGATTTTTCTCTGCTTCCCTCATTGCCAGTTTATACCTGACAAGTCAGATACCACTCATCTGTCAGGTTTTAGCTTCCAATTCCTGTTGCTGTCACATCCTCTTCCATTATCATTGTATTTGTGAGCTTTGCCTCTTTATTTACATTTCTTTATAGTCATTTTGTAGGGCACTTGGGAAGAAGCAGAAAATGGGTAAATGGAGCCCACCATCATTTTGGAAGTCCTATGATTCATTCTCTACACAGCAACCAGAGAAATCTTTTAAAAAATCCAAATCAGATCCAATTACTACCTGGAACCCAACCTTTCAATGGCCTTTGCTTGTCATTATAATAATATTCAAACTCTTTTTCTGGTTTACAGTTTACAAAACCCATTGTTACCTGATAAATCTTTGATTTTGTCTTCTGCCACCTTGCCTCTTACTCACTAGGGCTAATCATGCTGGCTTTTTTGTTACTCATACCATGCTTGTTTCTACCTCAGGGCCTTTGCGCTTACTATTCTCTCTGTTGGGAAGGCTTTTCTCCGAGGACTTTTGTCAAGCTGCTTTTTGTCACTCCAAACTCAGTTTAAATGTCATCTCCTCAGAAAGACCTTCCCTGACCACCCAACTTAAAAGAGACATCCAGTCACTTACTATCACACCATTTTGTTTGAATTCTTCTGTAGGAATCACAGCCTTGATCATAATAGTCTTTCTTGTTCACTTGTTGTGTTTGTTTGCTTTGTTTATGATCTGTCTCACCCAACAAGAATGTAAGATCAGTTAGACCAGGGGCCATTATGGAGGCTAAGAAGTTAAGACTCTAGAGAGCCAGTGGTACAGTTCCAGTCCAAATCTAAAGACCTGAGAAGCAGGAGAGCTGATGGTGTAAGTTCCATTCAGAGTCCAAGTCTAAAAGCAGGAGAAAACCAAAGTCCCAACTTGAAGACAATCAGGCAGAGAGAAAGAATTTTTTCTTACTTAGCCTTTTATTCTATTCAGGACTTCAGTGGCTTGGATCAGGCCTATCCACATTGGGGAGGAAAATTTGCTTTACTCAGTCTACCTATTCAAATGTTAATCTCATCTAGAAACACCCTCACAGACACATGCAGGATGTTTGACCAACCCATGACCCAGTCAAGTTGACACTTGAAATCAACCATCATAATGCCTGCCATTTGCTGAAAGAACAAATAAATAAAGTCTCTGCTCTTAACAGAGGTAGACCCTCTTCAGATATACTTGAAAGTGAGTGGAGACTGTCCCTTTGTCTTCCCTCAACTCTACCCATTGACTTAATGCTTCTATCAAGTATCCCCAACTGCCTGCAAAATTATTTCTAAGCCTCTGCTTAGCATCAGGGCCAAGGCCCCTCTTCTCCCCAGGCTCACAGCCTCTGCCTTGGCACCATCACCATGGTAAACTCTTGAGAACCTGCCCCAGAGTCTAGCTTAGTTAGAGGCTGTCAGTTCCAGCTCAGTAATCCCCTGCTCATGCTTGGCATATAGAGAAGATCACTGGAGAAGAGCATATAGAGGGAGGATTTGGTACCTCTGAGTTTCAGAAGGAGGCTTCTGCAGGGATGGAAGGAAACCTGAGCATAAGAGATTTAGAACAATTGAAAACACTTCCTCCATGCTACTCGGGACCAGAGTGTGACCTTGAACAGTCCACCGCCACAGCCCTTACCAAAACTATTACCAAATGACCTTCCCTCCATAATCAAGGGGTAAGAGTACTTCTAGGGAATCCTCTGATTGACAGGGCAACTCTCTTCCAAGATGCTTTCCAACTGATGTTCCACATAGCAGTTCCTTTCTCTGGTGTCTGTTTATGGAATTCTAACTCCTAAGCTTGTGTGAGCACTTGATCAAAGCATTACCATTTTAGATATAGGGATACTATGGAAGAAATAAAACATCATTACAGCTGCAAGTCATAACTTTTCTGTTTGGCAGGGCACAATCCATCGCTAATGCAATGGTAGATTATGCGCCTGCTATTTAACTTGTCAGCCCACGGTTGCTGGGCGTGGGGAGGATGGAAGATTGTACGGTAGGTAGAGAACTTCATGCATGTGATTAGTATGTTTAATAGACATGTATCTAAATAATTAATGACTTCAATAATCCCCCAAGTCCTCAGGTCTGAGCCCTTGGTGAGGAAGCATTACACTCTAGCATCACATCCCTTGATATGGAAATATTCTTCCCTGATGACCCAGGTATTCCCACGCCTGTTTTCTACAGAGGGTTCCAGTCTTTCAGCTGGAAAAAAGCCACAGGGAATCACCTCCTGTGCCTTTTCCCTTGACCTGCACTCTATCCACAGCATTTACTCCAGAGCTTTGTCGTTAGTTGTCTATTCCTTTGCCTCCCACACTAGGCAGTGAGCCCCTGAGGACACAGGCTGTGCCTTATTCATTGCAATGTCCCAAGTGAATGTTTCAGAATTCATTAATGATCAACTGCCACAATGAATCCAGGCACTAGTCATCATAAAACTGTGGAGAATAAAATTGTTGGCTATCTAGAAATAAAGTAGTAGTATATAGAGTCAACTATTTTTATTCATTCTTAGCAATAATAAGTAGCTATTAAGCAATTTTAGCAGTCATGTGCTAGGCACAGAATGGAAAACTGAAATAGCATAGAAACAGTGCATTTTATTAAAAATTGCTTTAGAACTTTCAGGAACTACTGATGATTGTGAGCATGGAAAATATACTGGGGCAACCGTGAATTCACTGAGGTTTCGCTTTGCTGTATCAACCTCCCCAATGGCAGCCCCACACACGTCTGAACAACAGTAAACAGCCACACATTTAGAAGGCTTATAATCATTTCATGATCTCTTCCTGCCTCCTCCTTCCCCCCCAACACACAAACTAATTAGAAGGGATAATGCCCACCTTGACAACATCAGGTGTTGGGCAGTGTTTTTGGTGTACTTTATGGTTACTGTGCTGCCCATATCCCACTAAATGGAGAGTGAGTTAATGTGCAGCCTCTCCCAGGAAACTCCTAATTCGGGGCATACTTTCTTCAGTTGCCAGAAGTAAAAATATTTTTTATTTTAAAAATTTAAGAAGTTTCTCATTTTAGAATCTGCACATTTCACAAAGAAACTGCTGATAGCCATTTGAAAAGAATGCTTTATTTTCCCAGCTACTTACTTCCTAAGGCACCTGCTTTTTCAGACCTGAAGACTCAATGCCATTCATTATTAGGTGACATCCAATCAAGCTTGAAATCCATGGGAATGTTAGAAAAGTGCAATTTGGGACCTATCAGCTCCTACCTTGAGCTTGGAGTTTACGAATCTCATCCAGTTCAGGCAGCTGAGTAGTTTCAAAGGAATGATTTAACTTGATATCCAGTCCCCAGGTATGAATTCTGTGTGTAAAGACAGTCTCTTCTGTATTGCTGTTAAGGCTTTGCCGTCTATTTTGACAAGAAAACAAGATCACTAGACTTGAACCTAAGAGTGATGGTGTAGACTTCCTGCTCAGAGCGTCACCTTCCATCTCACATACTTCCTAAAGTCAACCGAGGTCAAGCCAGGCACATTTCAACTTACACAGAACAGAAGTAGAGCCTCTCAGCGTGTAAGAGTTTCCCTGGGAAAAGCAAGCCGGGCGGCATGCACACAGCAGCCCACACCCACGTGGGGAGCCGGACTTCTCCAGTCCTGCTGCTTGTTACTGCTCTTCATCATCTATACACCTGAAGCACAGAAGTCAGGGATACTTCTTTCAGAACCCTGGCATGTGTCTCAAGTTCTACTCTGCAGAACATTTCACCTAAGCACGACTAATCAAGATTTGCTGTTCTTTTCCTCTCCCTTAACCTTTATTCAATGGTGCTAACAAATTCAAAAATAGCCAAAAGTGGGCTGGTAGAAGGAAATAGAGGAAAAAAGAGTTCAAATGAGAGTAGCTGGTTCCTTACCCCTCTAAAAAGTTATTCTCTCAATGAGTGTAAATATTGATACTAAATGACTTTACACTCCTTAACTGATTGCACCTTACCTGGCATCTTCCCTCAGAGACCTCAACTGACATTTCAAACAGTGATACCCACAGATCTGTACAGGATTCCTATTGCTGCCCTTTCTCAGAGAAAGATCCCAAGTTGGAAAGATTTAAACATAAGAGAGCGATGGCAGATCAGAAAATCGTATTCAATCAAGTGAACGTTCTAAGTCAGCCTAGGCTGTCCCAGTGTGGATTTCAATTTTGACTGAAATTTTCTTACCAACTTGGAGAAGAATAAGCAGGGGAACTAGGGAAAGCAGTCTGCCTCCTCTATTTATGTGAAATTAGGGCACCAACCTCTGACTGTTGTGCAGAGGTATCCGGAATGCCAGGGAACTCCCAGACAGAGTTCGTCTGTAGAGAAAGATATACTTACCTTGGCCAAGGGGTGAAAAGAGTTCTCTTTGCAAAACTTGCAATTTAAAAGTTAATTTGGTGCTTGATACACAGAGGACAATCACTCAATAAATGCCATTGACTGGCTGACTGCAAATAACTTGAAAAGCAGTCTGAATGCTACTGGAATTGATTTCTTAACCCTTTTCATCCTGTCTTCGGGTTAGCGGTTGAAGCATCATCCTCAGGGATTCTGTTTTAAAGAACAGAGTCATTGTGGATTCTTTTAGATCCTTAACATGCCTTATAATTTTATTGACCTCAAAGGCTTGGGGTCAGTCCACTTAAGATGACTAATGTAAATGGAGGAGTCATGCTTTCTAAGATTTAAAACAATTCTCCTTCGAACTGGGGTGACAGTCACCACCAAGTACACAGAGAACTAAACTGCCCTTCTCCTACTTCCAACTGATGTTCTGGCTGCCCTGGTAAGTAGAAGATTCCAGAAAGCACAGAGTGGTGTTCACTTTCTCTTCCTACAAGCCTTAATCTGTCACCTCTAATTTTTAAATATGTCAGGCAACAAAACCAGAAAAATAACATTATAGCCTCACACCCTCTTTTGTCTGTTAAAATGGATTCTGTCTTTGTGACCTTTCTTGCCTAGAAACAGGGTGGTGTGTGAAAGGGAGAATTAGAAGTTATTAAAATGAGCCGAATAGATTTACACTGTTAATGACAGAGAACTGTTGGCCAGTGAGTACAGACTACACATAGAAGATGAGATGGGAGGGAAAGAACAGGAGCAACCAGGGCAGGATTGGAAAGAGTTTTTTAGGAGGTAAAGAGGGATGAGTTCAGATAGGAGAAGAGGGAGTTATTTGGGTAGTTGTCATGTTCATGAGTTGCTGAGAAAGAGAGCAAGAGGGAAAGAGATTTCAATAGGCTTGCTCTGTATTAAGAATGCTTTGCAAAATTATTCATAATATTTAAATTGCTTTTCAAATATCGTTGTTGGATGTCAGGCTGATTTTTCTGTGAATGCCACACTGTGCTAAACCTAGGCCACCAGGGAGCTTGGCTTTATATGAATTAGAGTTTGTTACGGTTTTATCCAAATCTACTCTCATCAGTTGGAAATGTATTTAAATGCATCATGTGGTTTTACTTCTCTCAACGTTGGCTAAAAGGAGGCTCCTTCTTAAATATTATTTCCATAGAATCTGAGTGTTGTTCAGGACTTTAGAGTAACTCAATTCTAGTCCTAATAGACTTGATTTTTTTTTAATTGAAGGAGAAAACTTCTGTGATTTCTAAAGGTTTTATTGATTAATTTAAAACTTGGATATGTACTTTATCTATTTGTGTGATGGGCTTTATTCAAATCCCCAAACTCTCAAGTTATTAATTCATTCTCTTTTTTTGGTAACAGTTTTATTGAGATAAAATTCACATACCATATAATTTAGAGTGTACGATTAAATTGTTTTTGGTATATTTACAGTTGGGCAACCATCACCCCAGTCAGTTTTAGAACATTTTCGGTACTCCAAAAAGAAAACCAGACCCTTTAGTTATCATTCCACAACCACTCCATTGCCCCCACCCCCAGGCAACCACAAATCTATTTTTTGTCTCTATAAATTGACCTATTCTGGACATTTAATATAAGAGTAATCATAATATGTTGTCCTTCATGACTGATATCTTTCACTTAGCACAATGTTTTCAATGTTCATTCATGCTGTAGCGTGTATTAGTAATTTGTATGTACCTTTTTAGCCAAAAAATATTTCATTGTATGGATATACCACTTTTTTTTTTTTTTTTTTTTTTAATGATTATTCTGTGTTTATTTTATTTTATTTTATTAATGGCTGTGTTGGGTCTTCGTTTCTGTGCGAGGGCTTTCTCTAGTTGTGGCAAGCGGGGGCCACTCTTCATCACGGTGCGCGGGCCTCTCACTATCGCGGCCTCTCTTGTTGCGGAGCACAGGCTCCAGACGCGCAGGCTCAGTAATTGTGGCTCATGGGCCCAGCCGCTCCGCGGCATGTGGGATCCTCCCAGACCAGGGCCCGAACCCGTGTCCCCTGCATTGGCAGGCAGATTCTCAACCACTGCGCCACCAGGGAAGCCCGGATATACCACTTTTGTTTATTCATTCATCAGCTCATGGACAGTTGGGTTGTTTCCACCTTTTGACTATTTCAGCACTTTTGAATAATGCTGCTATGAACATTCATGTATGTGTTTTTATGTAGACACATGTTTCATTTCTCTTGGGAATATACCTAATAGAACTGGAATTGCAGGGTTATATGGTAACTCTGCGTTTAACTTTTCGAGGAATTTTCAGAATGCTTCCAAAGTGGCCATACCATTTCACATTCCCACCAGCAGTTTATGAGCGTTCCAATTTCTCCACATCCTCACCAACACTTGTTTTTATCTGACTTTTTTATTATAGCTATCTTTGTTGGTATGAAGTGGTATCTCATTGTCTCATTGTGGTTTTGATTTGTATTTCCATGATGACCAATGGTGCCAAGCATCTTTTTGTTTGCTATTGGCCATTTGTATAGCCTCTTTGGAGAAATGTTTATGTAGATTATTTGTCTGTTATTTATTTGGGAAATGTTTTTCTTATTCTCGACTTGTAAGAATTTTTTATATATTCTGACATAACTCCCTTATCAGATATATGATTTGCAATTTTTTTTCCCATCCTGTGGGTTGTCTTTTCAGTTTCTTGATAGTGTTCTTTGGAACACAGAAGTTTTTAATCTTGAATTTCATTTATCTATTTTTTTTTTCCTTTGGTTGCTTGTGCTTTTGGTCTACTAAGAAACTTGCTAATTCCAAGGTCAGGAAGATTTACCTCTGTTTTTTTTCTAAGAGTATTATAATATTAGCTCTTACATTTAGTCATTTGATCCATTTTGAATTAATGTTATAAACAGTGTGAGGCAGGGGTCCAACTTCATTCTTTTGCACATGGATATCTAATTATCCCAGTACCATTTGTTGAAGACTATTATTAGTTAAATGGTCTTCACACCTTTGTTGAAAATCTATTGACCATAGATGCATAGGTTTATTTCTGGACTCTCAATTCTACTCCATTGTTCTATAGACCTATAATTATGCCAGGACTATACTCTCTTGATTACCACTGGTTTATAGTAAGTTTTGAAATCAGAAAGCCTGGATCTCCTACTGTGTTCCTCTTTTTAAACTGTTTTGGCTATTTTGGATCCCTTACAATTTCATATGAAATTTGGAATCAGCTTGTCAGTTTCTACAAAGAAGCCCGTAGGGATTCTGATAGGGATTGTGTTGAACCTGTAGACCAATTTGGAGAGGTTTGCCATCTTAACAACGTTCCAATCCATGAAAATGGAATATCTTTCATTTTATTGAGATCTTCTTTAATTTTTTTCAACAATATTTTGTAGTTTCCAGAGTATAAATTTTGCATTTCTTCTGCTAAATTTATTCTTTTTTTTTTTTTTTTTCTTTCATACTATTTATTTTTTAAGTTCAAATCAAGGACTTGTATATATGAAAGATCCTCTCGCATCTAAAACACAAAACAGAGGGAGAGAGAAGTGGGGATGCAGCATGAGGTGGGGGGTAGGAGTTAGAGAAAAGACTTGTGTCTCCAACAGAACCTACTCGTTAACATTGGAATTCTTATAAAATTCCAGGCTGCCCCAGCTGATACCCACATGAGGGTGGAGGCTGATACCGAGGCTGTCAGACCTCTGGGGTGAGGGAGTGGAGTTCAAAGACCAGCAGCATCCTAGGATGTTCTAGGATGTCACAAAGAGGAGGACCGGAGGGGGAGGAGACCCATTCTGAATCATGATGAGCAGCTTTCTTTCTCTGCCAGGCCTGCAGATCCAGGCTCTTCTCAGCAAGCCATCCTGTAATTCTACATAATCTGTGCTTCATTTGCTGGTTTCAGGACTTAATGAAGCTCAGGTTCTTGATGTCTCATCACAGAAAGAATTCAGTGAGAGACAAAGTGATGGGTAAGAAGTGGATTTATTCAGAGAGAAACACACACTCCACAGACAGAGTGTGGGCCATCTCAAAAGGCGAGAGCAGCCTCAAAATATGGTTAGTTATTATGGGCTGGGTAATTTTTTTTTTTTTTTTTGGCTGCATTGGGTCTTCGTTGCTGCACGCGGGCTTTCTCTAGTTGTGGTGAGCGGGAGCTACTCTTCATTGTAGTGCGTGGGCTTCTCACTGTGGTGGCTTCTCTTGTTGTGGAGCACAGCTTCTAGGTGCGTGGGCTTCAGTAGTTGCAGGACGCATGCTCAGTAGTTGTGGCACACGGGCTTAGTTGCTCTGCGGCATGTGGGACCTTCGAGGACCAGGGATTGAACCCGTGTCCCCTGCATTGGCAGGCAGATTCTTAACCACTGCCTAAATTTATTCTTAAGTATTTTATTCTTTTTGATGCTATTGTAAATGTTTTCATTTCACTTCATTTTCAGATTGTTCATTGCAAATGTATAAGAATACGATTAATATAAATGTATAAGAACATGATTAATATTTACATATTGATCTTAAATTCTGAACCATTGCTGAACTCATTTATTAATTCTAATAGTTTTTTAGTGGGTTCCTTAGAATTTTCTATATACAAGATCAGATCATCTGTAAATAGAGAGAGTTTTACTTCTTCCTTTCCAATCTGGACGCCTTTTATTTCCTTTTCTTGCCAAATTGCCCTGGCTAGAACCTCCAGGATAATGTTGGATAGAAATGGTGAGAGCAGACATCCTTGATTTTTTTTTTTCTCTCTCATCTTAAGGGGAAAGCATCCAATCTTTCACCATTAAGTATGATATTAGCTGTGGGTTTCTTATAAATGCCCTTTATCAGGTTGAGGAAGTTCTCTTCTACTCCACATTTGTATAGTATTTTTATCATTGAAGAGTGTTGGATTTTGCCAGATTCTTTTCTGTTTGGATAATCATGTGCATTTTATTTATTCTATTGATATGGTATATTACATTAATTTCAAATTTTAAACCAACATTGTATTCCTAGGATAAATCCCACTTTATCACAGTATTTGTATTATCCTTTGTATATGTTGCTGGATTCAGTTTGCTAGTATTTTGTTGAAATTTTTCATCTATATTCATAAGAGATGTTGGTCTGTAGTTTTCTTGTGATGTCTTTGGTTTTGGCATCAGGATGGTAATGGCTTCATAAAATGAGATAGGAAATAGTCTCCCTTATTTTATTTCTTGGAAGAGTTTGTAAAGACTCGGTATTAATTCTTCTGTAAATATTTGGTAGTGGTTAATTCATTTTTTATTCATATACATTTGTCCAGGGCCTACTAGGTACAAAGCACCTTCCTAGGCACTGGGGATACAGCAGTAAATAAGTTTCTGCCCCTAAAAGGCTAACATTTTTTGCCAGTTTTTGTTTAGCTAACTGAAATGGCAATATTAAGTTAATTTGTGCCCTTCCTCACGTTAACTTAAGATTTAACAACAACAACAAAAAAGTAGGAACATAAGTAAATTTAGTACTCTGATTCCTGTGGGCTCCATTTAGCATTTAGCATAAAATGACCTCTCTCTGTCTTTCTCTACCTCTGTCACACACACACATGTACACACACATTTTCTTCTTCCCTCTCTTCCTGTCCCTCTCTTCTGTAATTCTAAGCTCTGTCCCTGATTCCTACCCTACCTCCCTATTGACGCCTACTCTCTGAATCTAATACAGGATTCTAAAAAATATGGGTACATTTTCTAAAATAATCCCTGCTACTGTGTAAACTAGCAAATGTGTCATCTTCTTTAAACTTCTCAGTTTTGAGAAGTGATGAGAATTGTATGCTCTGTGGCACAAAGGAGGTATTCTTGGGTGTGTGGAGAGTGTCAAGGGCTTTTCCTATCACTTTAATCACTGCATTTTGACAGTTCTTACAAACATGCCTTGTTCTGGCCTTGCCTATAAAGATTTTCCTTAGGGACTGCAGGAACTTGTTTGTATTCAAAGCCAGACAACCAGATATCTGCCACAGATTCTGGGCATAGCCAAGGCTACCTGAGATCACTGAGGCAGTGAGGAACCTTTCAAATTGCATCCCCAGCAAAAGAACATGATTTGTCCCTATCTAAAAAACAGAATTGAGTTCAACCCCAGGAAGCCACATGATCCTCTTTGACAGATTGATTTAATGCTCTAAGTCAAGTCTGTTCCAGACGGTATTATCATCAGTGTCTAACAACAGTACTGATAACTGAATCTTCAGAAGCTGACTCTGAACAAGGCGCAAGTCTCTACAGAATTGACCACTCACTGCTCTGGTGATCACAGTCATGGAACTGGTACAATTCCTTCTCTGGTAATACATTTATTCACTGCCATCCACAAACATATGTTGACCACTTAGTATGTACTGTACCAAATAATTATAAAAATAAGCTCAGAAGAGATTCTGTTCTCCAAGAGTCCAGACTTGGTCAGGAACTCCTAGCCCCACGGAGTGTGTAGGACAGGGTACTTGATCCCCGATTAAACCCTTCATGCCACCAGAGGATCTAGAGGAGAAGACCATACAATTGCCCAGAGTTATGAGATGCATTTAAAGCTTCAATACAATGTGGCCAACATAAGACTATAAACAGAAACATTTCCAGGAAATATCTATATAGTCTAGAATTCCATAATAAACATCTGGGAGCACCTCTATGTGCCAGGCACTGTGCCAAGCGCTGGAATACAACATTAAATAAGACATAATCCCTTTCCGTAGAATGGACTAGATGTAATTCAGCAGCCCAAATAAGACAGCAACTCTGTCAATACTGATGAATTTCTAAAAGACCTAAAGAAAACTGTAAACCAAAGCAATTTCTGTTACAGAACGCTCTAAACCCCATGCAAGGTGCAACTTACTAATTAACAATGTTCTATAAAGACTCAAGGTCTCTGGCATTCCCCAAACCAAGTGTCAGATTACTCTCTCGATTGATCTGTTTCTTTTTTAACCTAAAGCATGACTAGAAAGACAACTTCCCCAGATCCCTGTAGCACAAGCCATTCAATATCTTATAATAAGGCAGAAAATAATGTAAAATAACCCCCCAGGCCAAAATATATAGTTAATCTGGTTTTTTTTTCCCTGACTTAGACCGTTAGTCCTAACATTTGCCATGTACTCACCCTGTGGTGATTGTGCAGCAGTGCTGAGTGCTTGGAAAGAGCAAGGAAAATAGACTGAGGTCTCAGTCTTGGGTGATGTCTGTGCTGGGTACATAGGATGATTCAACCCTGAATAGTGACCCTAGGAGCTTACAATCTAGGATGGAAGTGAAGATATAGCCATAATAAAATAATATTTTAGGTTAAAAGTGAAGTTCTGATTCAGCTCTGTTAGAGCAGAGAACTAACAAAGGAAGATATAAGGCGCAACCAGTACAAAAAGATCGATTTTCATATGGTTGTAACTGTGCTTTTATTATTTGAGAATCCCATCTCATATGTAAAAAGGCTATAAGAAAAAAAAAGATTTTAGGATATACAATATTAGCTACTCAGGGATATATACACATATTCTTAGGAATCCTGGAAGGATTACCCCATCTGAGCTCAAGCCAGGCACAAGCTTGGCAGGAAAGGGGCTCAGAAAGGACACCTGGACCAGAAACCACATCCTCTAGAGAGGAACAGGTAGAATTATAGTTCAGTAAACAGAAAAAGTATTCTACAATACTGGTGATAATTTCAGTGCAAACTCCCCCACCACTCACCAGCAGCTTCTTGATCAATCCCATGCACTTCCCCTCCCCAGCCTCATTGGCCTTCTGGTTCCTGGATGTGACAAGCTTCCTACTTCAGCATCTCCACACATGTTGCTCCCTTTAACAGAATATTATTTCCCTTCTCTCCCCTGGCTAACAGCTATCATCTGTCAAATCTCACCTTTTCAAAACTCCTTTCTCTGAGTCTTCACTCTAAACAGAATGCCTCTGTTGGTCTTTCTAATGGCATCTTTTATACATTCACTTCATGGCATTTATCACAGTCTTTGGTTATATATATTGTTGACTAAAAAAAAGTGCACAGGGCTTCCCTGGTGGCGCAGTGGTTGAGAATCTGCTTGCCAATGCAGGGGACACGGGTTCGAGCCCTGGTCTGGGAAGATCCCACATGCCGCGGAGCAGCTGGGCCCGTGAGCCACAATTACTGAGCCTGCGCGTCTGGAGCCTGTGCTCCGCAACAGGAGAGGCTGCGACAGTGAGAGGCCCGCGCACCGCGATGAAGAGTGGCCCCCGCTCGCCGCAACTAGAGAAAGCCCTCGCACAGAAACGAAGACCCAACACAGCCATAAATAAATAAATAAATAAATAAAAATTAAAAAAAAAAAAAAGTGCACAACGTGAGAGCTATGCGTTGTTTTATTTGGAGCCTAATGAGGACATGGCCCGGGAGACAGCCTCTCAGATGGCGCTGAGGAACTTCTCTGAAGAGGTACGGGGGAGGTCAGTATATATGTGATTTTGGTGAAGGGAGTACGTGCAATCCAGTACACATCTCGGTAGACAGTTGCTGCTAGTCACGAGGAGCAGATGTGTCCATTAATGATCTTAGTGCTTTTCTAGGTATGAGAAGATGCAAGAAATTGGGTTCATAAAACTTTCTCTTGAAAATATCTATCTGAAGGCCTGTTCTTCCAGTTTTTCCCAGAGCACAGAGTGCCTCATTTCTGATCTCCACCCTGAACAGCAACTGCAGTGGCTAGTGACTTCATTCTTATAGAACCAGATGGTGAATGACATTCTTTAGTTGGCTATATATATCTTTTTTTCATCTGTCCCCTTCTACCAGACTACCTAAATGAGGGCAGGAACTACATCTGTTCACCATTCTATACCAGTACCTAATATGTAGCAGGGTGCCAAAAGATATCTGATGACTAAATAATAGGTTTGACATGTAAGAGAAATTAAATTATTTTCATACACCAGAGCTAAAACCAATTGAAAGAAGATTTTTCCAAGGCTATAAATAAGAAAATTTTATTTCCATTTTATAATTTTAATCTAAATTATATTCATAATATACATTAACTATAATGTACATGTCCTAAATATATGTCTTAATCAATATGCTAAGTAAAGAAATTGCCATGTCAGTAATGAGCTCTCAGTCACCAGAAGTGTCTAAAAGGAAGCAAGATGATCACTTTGATTCTGAAAATAAGGTTTGTTGAGCATCTTCTACATGACAATTACTTTTTAAAATGTTGAATAAATGAGATAATGTTCCTGATCTCAAGAGTACCTAGTTGAAGTGCATTCTTAGAGAAAGCATTTAGACTAGAAGATCCATAATAATCCAGATAGGAATTTGTTGATAAGCTTATTGTATTTACCTAGCAGACTCCAGTGGGACTGACCTAGAGAGAGGTCAACTGAGAGGGTGCTGTGAGAACCTTGAAACAGCATCTTTTCTGCTCCCTGGTACCTGTGAGAGCACCTGTTACACGGGCAGGAGTGGCAGATGATCTCTGAATTGAATCAAAGACACACATCTAGAACTTGGAGTCCTGTATAGTAGACACAGCTCAGATGAAGCAGTTCTGCTGAGGAGACCTGGGAGTTCAGAAAGAGTAATCTGCCCCTGGTTGGGGAAGGTGAGGAATAAAGAGAGGTTGCAGATAGGAGAGTGTATTAGTTTGCTAGGGCTGCCCATACAAAGTATCACAGACTGGGTGGCTTAAACAACAGAAATTTATTTTCTCATGATTCTGGAGGCTAGAACTTCGAGATCAAGTTGCTGGCAAGTTGATTTCTTCTGAGGCCTCTCTTGGCTTGTAGGTGGCCATCTTCTCTCTGTGTCCTCACATGGTCTTCCCTCTGTCTGTGTGTACATCCTAATTTCATCTTTTTATTAGAATACTAGTCAGTTTGAGTTAGGGCTCACCCTAATGAATTCGTTTTACCTCTTTAAAGACCCTATCTCCAAATACAATCACATTCTAAGGTATTGGGGTTAGGACTTCAACATATGAGTTTGAGGGAGACACAATTCAGCCCATAACAGAGAGGAAGCAGAACACTGGAGACAAATCTCATTTATTTCACAATTTTCACTTTAAAATCAACTTGGTCCCTTATCCTTAGCCTTGTCAATACTAAAATGGTGCAATTTCCCAGAAAAAGCGAAGAAACCCAAAGCAGCACTAAGCCCATACTCACGTTCATTAGGAAGGTGGAACACGATGGGCCAGTGGTTTCCAACACCTAGCTCATCAACAGAATATTTTAGGGTGGTTGTTTTCTTAAATCCAGATAGTTGGGGGCCATTTGAAACCAGTTAATTAAAACTAGGAGTTATTAAGGAATCTGTATTCTTTTAAATCTCCCCATAGGTTTCTAATGATTATTTTTGAGAACCACTGCTTTTGAACTTCTGGAAAAACTAAGGCCTGTTTCATAGCAAAAGGGTGTTGTGCCCTTTCCATATTACTCATCATTTTTTTCTTTACCCTCGAGGAAATTCCGCAGATAAATATAAGTAAAATAATTATTTGGATTGAACCTTACCATTAAGCTTTCAAATAAGCTTGAAGCTAAAGCTTAAAGAATTTATAGTCATTCGTCCAATCATTTATTATACTCATTTATTTATCAGTTGTTGTGGAGTATTTACTACATGCCAAGCTTGGTGCTGGATACTGGACATGCAGCAGAGGACACAACATGGTCCTTGTCCTTGGTCCTGCCCTTATATGTTTCTCTGCACAAAGTCTCAGAGAAGGAGGGATTTTTTTTTGCTTCTGGCTGCTGTCTAAGGTTGAAACTGGTTTTAGAACTCTCAAGGCAAAGAATGTATTTGTTGCCAGGGGGAGGAGGGGGCTTCTCCTGAAAGTTGCAGCTCAGTTGGAAAGCCAGCCACAAATCATACTCAGGTTTATAGTACTCTTAAGAAATAAACTGCATCCTTGTCTTATGTGGATGGGTACTGTTGTCAAAAGGACATTAATCCTATCCTCCCTTTAATCACATACCAGAACTGCATACAAGCCAACTGAGGCAATAAATGTAGCTATGGCCCCTGGACGTACTAAATTGCTTAAGTGACAGCTCTGGCTCAAACACCTTTTCCAGGATTTTTTTTTTTTTGATGCTCACGGGCAGCTATGGATCTATTCCCAACTCAGGTCTAAGGCTAACCAACAGGCCTGATCTGCTGGCCTGAGAGTAATAGCAGGGGCACAACATTGAGCCGAGCTCCATTTCTCTGTCTGGCTTCTGCCTCCAGGGTTCCGACCACAGCTCTCTTTGCTCCTTCCCTAATGATCAGCAGGTTAAGTACATTAAGATGCTTTTGATCCTTAAAGACACCCAGCAGGTACTGAAGGGATAATGACACAAATCAGCTTTATCTGGGATATTGCTCTTTAGATAAGCCTTCCCGTTAATGAGTTAGGTGGGTGCAGATTGCCTCCTGGTTTGAGACTTTATATCCTAGTCCAGCTGATGCTCACAAAGAGGAGATTCTTTGGGGCTAATCAAACAGGACTCATTCATTCTTATCTTGGCCTCGTGTTTATTGCTCAGCTCTCCCCCTGTCTTATGAAGGAAGTCCTATTTTTCTAGGACTCTATCCCAACCTGCCTCTGCTTTGGAACTTGCTGAGTCTCTCCTCTTCCCCCTCCACTCCTTGCAGCATTGTTTTTCTTGCCTCTTTATTGTACCTACTCCCTTTACTTATATGACTGAATCCCTCCCCTCCCTAGTGTATGTAGGCTTAAACCAATGACTCCAGATGATCAGAAGTAAACACCAGAAATGCTAAGGTCTGTCCTTGCCTTGACTGAGAGCTCTTGTTTTTGGACCCTCAATGGGCCAGAGAAAAATGGATTTCTCTTAGAGCCTGGAGGACTATGAGGGTGACTGCAGTTCACTGATGAGAGGTTCGATCTCTTTCTAACCCTAATTTGATTCAAATACTTTCATGCTGTAGTTTAGTTGAGTGCATCTTAGTTTCTTACATCTGGGGAGAGAATTGGGTCCTTGAGATAGGCCGGGACGTTTGCTTTCAATTTACCCCAGCAGTCTCTGACAAAAACCCATCATCAGATATAAACCACTTTAAACTCCCACTAACTCTCTGCAGACCCTGACTCTCAACAATGAATTTCAAGAATAAAGAGCTGTCCTCCTAAGGTATGAAATGGGGGATTATATAAAGTGCAGAACACAATTACTAGTTATACTTATTTATTTTTAATCTAAGTGCTCCTTTCATTATCTGAGTGTGGGCTCAGGAAAATAATGGGGTTAAAGAGGTAAAGAGAATACAAGTGGCTAATATTATATAATACCATTCTAATAAGGTAATAAAAAATGAAATTCCCTGGTATTTAAAAATTCAGAAGGACAACTAGCAATCTCAGGCTTAAACAGCTTGAGAAATTCCCTTTGGGGTTGGCGAACATGTCTGTGGACTTGGGCACTCATTTGCATTTTATTATGACATAGAATGGTTTGCTTATACATTGAGAAAATAAACTATGTCCATATGTGCCGGAGGCAGGGTAAAACTGGGAAAACAAATCTGCTTATATTTGCCTTTTTGAGTGAAATGGAAGCTTTCAGTAGAGTAGCTGATTAGTTTTCAGGATTTTCTTTTGATTTTGCATCTTTGTTTTAATTGTAAAGAAAGAGAAAGGGAAAGAAAGGAACAAAAGCAAAGTCCACTGCCCCATGAGAGAAAGATCATAGGACCTTCAGAACCATTTTTTTTTTTCTTGGATACATACATTTTTATACAAGGAAGCACTCCTGGGTTTGGGCTTTATTAGGAAATGTGTCCAACAACCTGGTCACTAATCAGAAAGCATGGAATAAACGGTTAAGAACCTGACCCATATATTTTCAAGGTACCTTGAAAAGAAATCTCTTTAAAGATACTCAGTTCTCATGGTGATTCACTATGTAGGCAATGGTCCAATTTAGCCATTTAGTCTTTTTCCATGAACCATCTCTCAGCAGTGGTCAGAGCAGTAGCACTCAGTGAGGTTAAGGGAGCCCTTCAGGGACTTGCCCTCTGGCTTAGGAAGTGAAAAGTCCCAAGAGAATGTCACTGCCACCACAACAACCCCAACAAGCCACAGAGTCTACACAAGAATACCATTTTTTAGCCTCTAAGAGAGCAGAGATTGTAAATGAAAATCTTGCTTCTCCAAGGAGAGAGGGACATACAACTATTTCATACACTTCTGTCTCTAGAAGCAGAGACAATCACCAAAGAACAAGTGAAGAGGAAG
The DNA here is from genome assembly GCF_949987535.1 of Balaenoptera acutorostrata. Classification (NCBI taxonomy): domain Eukaryota; kingdom Metazoa; phylum Chordata; class Mammalia; order Artiodactyla; family Balaenopteridae; genus Balaenoptera; species Balaenoptera acutorostrata. The sequence goes on along the minus strand of NC_080064.1, from coordinate 171,812,919 downwards.
ACCTGGTAGACTTTGTCAACATTTTAAAAGTTCCCATCAAGCTAAACCACTTTTAAAAAAGTCTGTTAGTCATTTGACAATTGTTCATTGAAAATGGCTAATGTTTATCATGTTACGTGCCAAACTTTGCATGCTTTATACCTTTCAATTCTTGAGTCAACCAGTAAGTAAAACTGTTTTATAGATAGGAAATCAAAGCTTAGCAAAAGTGAAATAATTTTTTCAGTGGAATCCAGGTCTGCTGTCTACAAAGCCTTTAGTCTTTGGATCATAACACTCTCCCCTTGCTGCTTTTGATCAGGGTGCTTATATTGCTAAAATTTTCTGAATATCTGTGGCTGATTTTCTTTTAAGTCCTAAGAAATCACTGTGACAATCCCAGGGGAATGGAAAAAATGACGGTTTTAAACATATGTATATGTTAATTGTCTAAAATCATCTGAACTGATAATTTGAACTCTTAAAGGAATTGTGCAGGAAAATTAAAGATATATGAAGACTAAATGTTCCATGAAAGGAACATTTGGATGCCTAAGCTCCTTATTGCTTAATAACTTTCAACTTCTTTTCCTGAGGTGGTATATTTCTAAAATTATTATAAAAGTTATTATTAAAGTTATAAAGTAGAAATCAAAATGTAAATAATCACTCCACACATGCCTTTTTCAGGAATGTTACAAATATTTACAACAAGAATAACCTATAATAGCAATGGTATCAGCAACACATCCCTGATAAAGTTTTAATATTTAAGATTTAAGCAAATTTCTATTTTAATAAACTAGATCAGGGTGGTATTGCCTGCCTTTCTCACTTAAACAAATTGTGGTAAAAACTGTTCCGAAAGAGAAAACATATTTCCTAAGGTAGATACAAAAGTAACCATTTTTTGCCTCTTTTGAGCTATTGTGATTGCTTAGCAGCTACCTATTTCCATTAGTTTCATAACTGTTTCCCATTCTTTGTTGGGAAACAAAGACTCATAGGACTTGACTGGGAGTTACTCAGAATATCAGCAATCCCCACCAGTGACTAGAAAGATTATGTGATGGTGATGACAATAATAATTGATAATTATTAAGTAGATCATCTAATTTAAGAGTCACAATGGCTTTATGAGGAGATATTGTTATTGTTACTATTCCAATTTTACAGGTGAAGAAACAGAGCCAAAAGAACCTAAATGACTTGCTTAAGATCTCACAGCTAGAAAGTGATGATCCATAGACATAAACCCAAGTAGGTTTCCAAAGCCATGTCTTTCCTCTACTGTGCCTCTGAGCCACTGGAGCTCACCATGATGGATACAATCTTTGGAACTCCTTGTCTTAACTTGTCAAATGTGATCTTTGGACTAGCTTAAGATTCTGGGATCCTAGCAAGTCCCATCATAAAAATAAAGTATGTAGATAGGTGAAATGCATTGGAATTGGAATACTCCTGGGTCCTCTATCAAGTCAATCCATTGATTAGCAAGTGCTTATTGCGTGGTGGCAGCCTTGAGCTGGGTCCTGGGGAATGCTCCTAGTTCACGTCTTTAGCATCTGCTTAGAAATAACCATCTTACTACTATCCTGCAAATTAGAAGTTGCTTGGAGATACTTTCTGAAGCATCTTCATGCCATCAAACAATAATTAGGTACTCAGATCTCCAATGTTAGAAAAGAATTTTTTAAAACATGACCATTTTCTTTAAGATAAAAAGCTTGAATAGTTATCAACTAATGTCTGATGTCAGTTTACGTAGTCACCTACTCCAGGCTGCCCTGCTCTGAATCATTTTGAAGCAAACTTAAGATACTAAATCATTTCATTTGTAAGTATTTCAGCATGTGATAAGGGGTCAAGAAAAACCCACAGACTGAATCTCATTATCACACTTAAAAGTTAATAATAACATTAATATCATCAAATATCCAATCAATATTCAATTTTCTCTGGCTCCTAATTTTTAATAGTGTATTTGAATAACTTATTCTTCTTTATAGTAATTATAGGTCATAATTTTCCAAAGTGCCTTCCCTGAGAAACTGATGTTACACAATTTTTTATTTTTTTTATTTTTTTTAATAAATTTACTTATTTATTTATTTATTTATTTTGGCTGTGTTGGGTCTTCGTTTCTGTGCGAGGGCTTTCTCTAGTTGCGGCAAGTGGGGGCCACTCTTCGTCGTGGTGCGCGGGCCTCTCACTATCGCGGCCTCTCTTGTTGCGCGGAGCACAGGCTCCAGACGCGCAGGCTCAGTAGTTGTGGCTCACGGGCCCAGTTGCTCCACGGCATGTGGGATCTTCCCAGACCAGGGCTCGAACCCGTGTCCCCTGCATTGGCAGGCGGATTCTCAACCACTGCACCACCAGGGAAGCCCCCCCACAATTTTTAAAAGACATTTTGTAGGCCAGTAAATTTAGCAAACACTGAATTAAATAAAGTTAAACAAATTTCTTTACTGCAGGACCTTCCTAAACCTTCAATATGTTAACGTACATTGAGGCCTTCGAAAAGTAGGATCTGGTGTGCAGTTTTACCAAATATGTTGGAACATTGATCTCTTTTCTCTGATACACATCTTAGGAAATACTACTAGAGGTAAGTCACTTAATTTTTGTGTCAATTTTCTTTCCCCTTTGTGAAATTTAATGGAGCTTGTTTTTGCACTCCTAGAAATCTTAATGGGAATCAATATGGTCCCTACAAAGCCTGAATTCTGTTAACTAAATGAATTCCAGGATTATGGTCATTTATAGACGTAGCATGTGGACACAGCAATGACCACCACATGTCTGGAAACAAAAGTTTAATATATGCTGGACTGATATAGGGTCAGAATACATGCACTAGCAAAGGTGTAGAAAATGTAAACCAATACTGTTCTTGGAATTCAGAGCATGAGGTCAGACTCTCTGATAAAAAGAAGCTGTTCTATATCAGGAAAACAGACCATTCTTGCTTTGCAACAATGTCCACAGTGGCAACACTTTCCAAAAACTAATAGAACCCAGTGTATGAGAAAGGAGTTTTGTATCACAAGGGGTTAGAGGTAAGTCATCTGAGAAATACAGATTCAATTTGGAGACAAAAGAATAACTAGGACATTTTATCAGTTTGCAGGAATAACAACACAGAACCTTTGAAATTAGGAGTCTCCAGGAGGTTTGAGATGTGCTATCTATCTTTGAAGGAGGAAAGGCCAAATAGATTTATCTAGTTCAAGCACTTACTTTTCTGTTTCTCCTAAGGCACATGTTATATTTCTAGCATTCACTCCATAATCCTAAAAACAATACTGTAGAGAAAAAAATGACTCTTGTTTCCAAGTGAAGAAAGCTGCACTGGCAGAGGACAATTCTTTTCCATCTCCTGTCAAATAGGGGTCAGGAAAAGAATGGAAAGCTGAGAAGAATATTAGATTAGGATTGCTCTTAGTTGGCCCAGGTGACCCTGATGTTTTTGTAAAGTCCCAGGAACTCACCCTCCACCAGGGCTAGTCTTGGAAATGCCCCTTATGTGTTGGAATGGTGCATATATGCCAAGAATCTTTTCCCCAAGATCTCTGTCTTTTAGGACAGTTAAGAGTTCATTACCCCAGGGGTTATGTTTTGTTTCAGGATGTTACTTAGCTGACTTGCTTAGGCTTAGGCAGTAGCAGCAATCAACATGAGTGATGCTAATTGGGATGCTGGTTGATTCCTGTTTTCTTTTGCACTAACCACTCTGGGAGCAAAGTTTAAAAAGCTGGTTTTTGCTGGTAGCCATCGGGAACATGGCTGCGATTACTACCCACTCATTTTCCAAACTAGAGCTATAAAGAGTGCAGGATGTCATACATATCTCCTTCCAGTTCAGCAACACTTTCAGGACTGCTAGTCTGTGCAAGTTTCTCCATTGCCTCCTGATTAGTGATTAGACATCTGTACTGAGGAATCATTGCCAGAAACCTTCAAGGTTCTGGGCACTGGGCTTGGTACAGGTGCTAGACGGGTATAAATTGGACCCTAGACCTTCAGGGTTTGCAGTCTAATTGCAGAGACAAAGCTAAAATTATAAATCATGGAGCTTTTAATCTCTTTTCTTTCCAACTTTTTATTATGAAAAATGTCAACAGTCACAAAAGCTGAAACAGTATAACATATACTGAGCACCCGTACACATATTCATCACCTGTATTTCAAAACTCACATCTTCCATTATATTACTTGCATTATCTGTGTGTGTGTGTGTGTGTGTGTGTGAGAGAGAGAGAGAGAGAGAGAGAGAGAGATCGGAGAGATTGTTGAACAACTTGAAAGAAGTTACAGGTATCATGACACTTAAAGTCCCTAAATAATTCAGCTGCATCTCTTAAAAATAAGAACATTCCCCTCCTATTTAACTATAATATTAATACCATATCTAAGAAATTTTACAATAATTCCCTAATACTATCTAATATCCATTCAAATATCCCAACTTATTCCAAAAATGTCTTTTAGAGCTGATTTTTTTGTTTTTGCTCTAAGCAGGATCTAATTAAGATTTACACATTAGATTTGGTTATGTTTCTTTAGTGTCTTTTAATCTAAAATAGCCTCCATCATCCTTCTTTTTTAAAGGACATTGACTCACTGAATTTTTGAAGAGATCAACTAGAGAATGTCTCACTTTCTGTATTTTTCTGATTGCTTCCTCATGGTATCCGTTAACTCTTTTCTCTGTCAATGTTTCCTGTAAACTGAAAGTTAGGCCTAAGGCTTTACTGAACATGTTTGACAAAACTTCATATTTTCATACATTGCTCATGGGAATGTAAGATGATGCAGCCACTTTGGAAAACAGTCTGGCAGTTCCTTAAAACATTAAATGTATTAGGAACAAGGCAAGAATGGCCACTCTCAACATTCCTCTTCACCGTTGTGCTAGAAACCCTAGTTAATGAAATGAAAAAAGGGAATAAAAAGTATACAGACTTGGAAGAAAGAAATAAAAGTGTCTTTGTTTTCAGATGACATAATCATCTATGTAGAAAATCCAAGAGAGTTAACAAAAAACAAACAAACAAAAAACACCCTCCTGGAACTAATAAGCAGTTACAGCAAAGTTGCAGGATATAAAGTTAATATACAAAAGTACAAAAGTCTGTTGTTTTCCCATACACCAGCAATGGGACAAGTGGAATTTGAAATTATTTACATTATTATCCCCCCAAAAAAGAAATAAGTATAAATCCAACAAAATACATATATGATCTATATGAAAATGTATATGATCTGTATACAAAACTCTGATGAATTAAAGCAAAGAAAAACTAAATAAATGGAGACATATTTCATGTTCATGGATAGGAAGACTCGATATTTTCAAGATGTCAGGTCTTTCTAAATTGATTTATAGATTCAATGAAATCCCAGTCAAAATCACAGCAAGTTATTTAGTGGCTATTAACAAACTGATTCTAAAGTTCATATAGAGAAGCAAAAGCCCAAGAATAATGAACACAATATTGAAGGAGAAAAACAAAATTGGAGGATTAATGCTACTCAACTTAAAGACTTACTATAAAGCTATAGTAATCAAGACACTGTGGTACTGGTGATAGACCAGACAAATATATCAATGGAACAGAATAGAGAGCCCAGAAGTAGACCCACATAAATATAGTCAACTGACCTTTGACAAAGGAGCAAAGACAATACCATGGAGCAAAGATAGTCTTTTCAACAAATGGTGCTGGAACAACTGAATATTTGCATGCAAAAAAATGAATCTAGACACAGACCTTACATACTTCAAAAAAATTAACTCAAAATCAATTTTAGACCTACATGTAAAACACAAAACTATAAAACTCCTAGAAGATAATAGGAGCAAACTAGATGACCTTGGGTATGGCGATGGCTTTTTAGATACAACACCAAAGCCATGATTCATAAAAGAAATAATTGATAAGCTGTACTTCATTAAAATTAAGAACTTCTGCTTCACAAAAAAACAATGTCAAGAGAATGAGAAGACAAGCTGGAGACTGGGAGAAAATATTTGCAAAAGATACTTCTATCAAAGGACTGTTATCCAAAATCTACGAAGAACTCTTAAAAATCAACAAGAAAACAAACAACCCAATTAAAAAATGGTACAAAGACCTTAACAGTCACCACACCAAAGAAGATATACAAATGGCAAATAAGCATATGAAAAGATGTTCCTCCTCATATGTCATCAGGGAAATGCAATTAAAATAATAAGGTCTCACTACATACCTATTAGAATGGCCAAAATCGAGAACACTGACAACACCAAATGCTGGTGAGGTTATGGAGCAACAGAAACTCTCATTCACTGTTGGTGGGAATGCAAAATTGTATGGCCACTTGGAAAGACAGTTTGGCAGTTTCTTATAAAACTAAACGTACTACTTAACATGCAGTCCAGCAATTGTGCTCCTCGGTAACCAAAGGGGTTGAAAACATATGTCCACACAAAAACCTACACAAGGATGTCTATAGACGCTTTATTTATAATTGCCAAAAACTGGAAGCAACCAAAATGTCTTTCAGTAGGTGAGTGGATAAATAAACTGTGGTGTATCCAGACAATGAAATATTATTCAGCACTAAGAAGAAATGAACTATCCAGCCATGAAAAGACATGGAGGAACTTTAAATGCATATTACTAAGTGATAAAAGCCAATCTGAAAAGGCTACATACTGTATTATTCCAAATATGTGACATTCTGGAAAAGGCAAAATTATGGAGAAAGTAAAAAAAAATCAGTGGTGGCAGGGTGTGGGGTGGAAGGGAAGAATGAATAGGTGGAGCACAGAGGACTTTCAGGGCAGTGAAAATACTCTGTATGATACCATATAATGGATACATGTCCAAACCCACAGAATGTACAACACCAAGAGTGAACCCTAATGTAAACTGTGGACTTTGGACGATTACGATGTGTCAATGTAGGTTCCTCAGTTGTGAGAAATGTACCACTCTAGTGGGTATGTTGATGAGGGCAGAGGGAACACTATGCATGTGTGGTGGCAAGGGGTATATGGGAAATCTCTAGACATTCCTCTCAGTTTTGTGAACCTAAAACTGCTCTAAAAAACAAAGTCTTTTTTTAAAATATTGTAATATTTTTTTCATTCAAAAAATATATTTTTATGAAACACAGAGTTACCATATGACCCAGCAATTACACTTTGAGGTATACAGCCGAGATAGAATTGAAAAAATATGTCCACATAAAAATTTGAACACGTAGCAGCAATATTTATAATAAACAAAAAACAGAAACAACTCACGTATCCATCAACTGATAGATAAATAAAATGTGGTACATTTCATTCCATACAATAGGATATTATTAGGCCATAAAAAAGAGGGGAATACTGATATGTGAATGAACCTTGAAAACATACTACGTGAAAGAAATCAGTCACAAAGGACCATATGTTATGTTATTTTATTTATATGAATGTCCAGAATAAGCAATCTATACAAACATAAAGTAGATTAGTGGTTGCCTAGGAATGGGGGCAGGAGAAGGAGGATATGTGAATGACTGCTAATGGGTGTAGAGCTTCTTTTTGGGACGATGAAAATGTTCTAAAATTCGATTCCGGTGATGGCTGTACAATTCTATAAATATAAAAAAAATCCAACTGAACACTTTAAATGGGTGAATTATCTGGTATGTGAATTACATCTCAGTAAGGCTGTTAGAAAAGAAAGAAAACTTCATAGATGGTGTTGTGTGCATTTTGTATTGCATCACATCATGAGGCTCATAAATTTTAGCTTTTCCCTCAGTTAATGATGCTCAGTTTGACTTCTTGGTTAAGATGGTGGCCTTGGATCTCTCCAGAGTAATGGTATGCTTTCTCTCTGCAAACAGGAAGTAATCTGTGGGGTGATAGAGTAAAAGCACACAGACAGCCTGCTCCCCGACACTTCCTCACCTAACGTTTTAGCATATATGAGGAACCTTACCTGAATCAATAATGCCACTGGGCATTGCCGGATAGCCAACACTGCTTTCTACAGATTCCAAAGCCCACATGGCTTGACAAGCTTTGCAGGGTCACTAGGCAAGTTGTGGTACACCAGGGACTGGAACCCAGGCCTTCTTTTTTCTAATCCAGTGCTCATGCCATTGCCTCAAGCTATTGTTCACTTGTGTGTGAAGAAAGCTTCTGGTGCAGTGAGGGCTAGGAAAGTGCTAAATGAGGAGTACTGCAAGGACACTGGATCAAAAATTATTGCCTCACAACAGGGAGGGAATCCAGGAAGACTTCTTGAAAGATGTTGGACTTGCTGCGGGTCCTAAAGGCTAGTTAGGGGTACACAGACCGATTCCAGGCTAGGGCATAGCACAAGCGAAGACACCTTCCCCCTCAACAGGAACAGCTTAAGCACAAAGAGGGAAAACATTGTTGGTGAGCAGAATTGCAATTAATAATAGCCTAGGGCTAAAGGGCATGAGTTCTAGAGCCAAATTGCTGAGATTTTTTTTTTTTTTAAGTTATGAGGTGGAAGAAAGGAAGTAATGTAGGGGTAGAGTCTTTTTTTTTTTTTTAATAAATTTATTTATTTATTTTTGGCTGTGTTGGGTCTTCGTTTCTGTGCGAGGGCTTTCTCCTGTTGTGGCGAGTGGGGACCACTCTTCATCGCGGTGCACGGGCCTTCTTTCACTGTCACGGCCTCTCTTGTTGCGGAGCACAGGCTCCAGACGCGCAGGCTCAGTAGTTGTGGCTCACGGGCCTAGTTGCTCCGCGGCATGTGGGATCTTCCCAGACAAGGGCTCAAACCCGTGTCCCCTGCATTGGCAGGCAGATTCTCAACCACTGCGCCACCAGGGAAGCCCCCAAATTGCTGAGGTTTGAAGACCAGCTCTGACACTCACTACCTAAGCAACCCTGGGCAAGTTACGTACCCTCTCAGTGCCTGGATTCTTTGGTATAAAAATAGAATCATAGTAATAACAACCTCACTGGATTTTTGTGAGAATTAAATAAGATTAAGAACAATCCTGGCAGTAGTGAGTCCTCAAAAATACTGGCTATCATTACATTCCACAAAATGTTTGGATAGCAATTTGTAAAGAATAGGAGTGTTGCAGAGGCTAACAACAGCCAACTGCCTTTCACTTTGCAAATATGGCATTCTCCTGCTCAGAAGGCACCCAGGGGGACTGCTACTGCAAGAGGCAATGTGGACAATAGAGAAAGAAGTCAAGATTGAAACCAGGAAATCTGGCTTGTAATCTCACATCTGCCACTGACAACTGGATGATTCAGGGCAAGTCCCCTCGCTTCTCTAAGCCTCCGTCTCTACAATGGCAAAATGGAGATGTTTGACTAGTTTACATCCCAAGGCCCTTTCCACCTCTTTGACTATGGGATTCTAGGAGTCTTCAGTGGGTGCCACAGCCAGTCCATTTTGCTCAGGTCTGCTAGGGTGATATAGAATTGAACCTTAGAATTGTAAGGCATTGCTTCCCTGAAGGAGAATTGGCACCTGTCAGAGCACCGAAGATTACCCAAGGTCACCTTCATTTATCCATTTATCAAGAGGGAGTAGTTTAAAGGGAGCCACCTGAATTAATCCATACCACAGTGAGTATGTAATCTTTTAGGTAGTTACTATTATTATGTCACATGTGGCTCTTTGTGTTGATATCACAAAAGTTATGTTAACTTTCATTAGTTTGTTTTCTACTTCTTACTCTATCTGAAACTTATCAAAAAGAATGTTTGGTCAGAAAACACAATTTGTGTGGGAAAACTGTTAAGTCTTTGGTTGCATGAAGGTCTCTTTGATGCTAATTGGTATGCAGGATGAATCATGTCTAAATATGTGTGTTATATTCATGATTGAGAGATAGGTAGAAAACTGTATATTTAGTGTATAATCAAGTAGACATTCCCTATACAATATTTTCCATCTTTGCACTGTCCAAGACTTAGTAAGCATTCAATCAGCAGACATAACTGGCTGACTGACTGATATTACAGCCTATGGTGGGAAAAGGGGGCTGGAAAAATGTCTCCAAGTTGATCCTTAACATCTGTTGCTAGTTTATGACAGACATTCTTTTGAAGTATTCATTATTTTCTTTATTCCTGGATCTCCAGCGCATTGAAGAGTGCTGGTACAAAGAAGGTAACTATCAAATGCTGGGGTGGTTTTAAAATACATCCACAAATTGTTTGATACTTTTTCTTTCAAGAGGTGGCATTTACTTCCTCTTCGTGTGTGGGCTAGATTTAGTGACTCACTTCTAATGAAAAGAATAAAGCAGACATGGTGGTGTATGATTTCAGGGACTAAGTCATGAAAGGAACCATGGCTTCCTCCTCACTCGTTCTCTCTTGAATCGCTTACTCTGGGTGAAGTGAGCTGACATGTCATGAGCAGACCTATGGTAAGGGCCACATAATTAGGAACTGAGGCCTCCAGGCAACAGACACGTGAGTGTGTGATCTTGGAATCAGATCCTCTGGCCACAGTCAAGCCTTCACATGACTGCAGGCCCCAGCCAACATCTTGCCTGCAACTTCACGAAAGACCCTGAGCCAGAATCATTCAGCTAAGCCACTCCCAGATTCCTGACCTTCAGAAACAGTGAGATAATGAAATGACTGATGTTGTAAGCCACCAAGTTTTGGAATAATTTGTTACTTGGCATTAGGTGACTAATACAGATGCTTAAATGAATGAATAGAAAATATGTTGCATATATATGAACTAGAGAAATGTCAATATTCAGACATCTCTCTTTTTTCTTTAGAATTCTCCAATTTATTCCTTATTTGATTGTGTCCTTATTTGATTTGACTGAAGTCCGTGGGTTATTTTGTGGCAGAAATGTCAGAAGTGACAATAAAATTATAATGAAATATGATGTGATCTGATTAAGATCAAGTTAGGGATGTGAAAGAAAGCCGAGCTAGCTCCAGCTCACTGGAGAAAAAGCCCTGAAAAATCACACTGACAACAGGCAAGATATTTTTCCTTTTTTGCCTTTTCCATACTCATACATAGGCTGCCAATCCTCTTTCCCTTCTCTGTATAAGGAGTAAAGTTGCTTCCTGCTCCTTCCTTTTTGCTTACAAAGAAAAAAAAGCAAGCTGTAGATTTTTAGCAGCAGCAACCAGCTGTAGAGTAAGCCATGTTATCTATGGGAAACAGGAACATTTCAATCAGGCTAAAATGATTTCTTCAAGGATAAGGAGCCAAATCTATTTCAAATGGAATTTTCCAAGAGAGGAACAAATTGTGAGTCTAGCTCCCAAGTTAGCTCATTGTCTAGTAGACTAAGAACCCAGGATTACTGGCTGTACTTTTTTCAGACTGGCTTGGCTAGTTTGGTTGGTTTCAACATGCTGTAAATAAATCCCAACTTCTGAGTTTAGTTAATTGCAATAGTAGTAACACCAACTGCTTCAACAACAAAAAGTTAACCCCAAAATGTGTAATGGCTTAAACATAATAGAAATTTATTTCTCACATTCATCAAGTCTGAAATACGTGTATGTGATCAGCAGCAGGCTCACTTCTGACCAGGGACCCAGCCCCTTCCATCTTGCGGCTCTACACCTGCAACATGTGCCTTCCAGTTCACTGCCTGTGTCTGCATCTAGCCTGCAGATGGAGGAAGCACACGAAGAGTCACATGCCAGAGAATTAGTGGTCTGAGCCGAAGTAGCACTTATGACTTCTGCTTACATTTTATCGGCTAAAACTCAGTCATGTGGCCTCCTGATCATAAGGAGGGCTGGTGTGCGCAGGAAGAAGGAGAAACAGCTTCTTGAACAACCAGCCACTGTCTGTCACAGTAATGGTACCACTTACCTTCGCACAGCCACAGATCACTTCCTCAACTGACTCTCTTCCTAGGTCTACACGTACCCCTACCTGAACCCCCGACCTAAGGTAGATTAAACCTCCTTCCTCTGTGCTTCTCGAAAACCATGCACCTGTCTCCACTGTATTAATTATTGCCCAGTTACCATTGTTCATGGATCTGTCCTTCCACTTTTTCATTAGCATCTGGAGAGAAGAGAGCATGTCTTTTTGTTTGTGTATCCACAGTATCTGGCAAAGAGTAAGGACTCATTTTGAGCAACAAATGGATAGATTGAAGAATGAATAAAATGTTACTCATAATAAGATCAGGTTAGAGAATAAGGATGATTGTATGTCATGACCCCTTTTTACCCGAATGTGAAAAGGAAATATAAGAAATAGCTCCATGCCATGTTTATAAAGGGCAGCATTTCTGGTTCTGTAACCTATCTGTGGAGTACTTAGAAGTGCCAAGAAAAAGACAAGAATTCTAATATTTATTAAAATCTGATCATGGACAATGTGAAATCTCATTTCAACACTCATGTTTTAAAAGGATTCAGTATTTATTGCTGGGGCCAATGACAGGGAGAAAGTTGGACCCACAGGGAAGAATTACAGGGAGGTAGCCTTTGACATAATTTAAGAAAGGAAAAGACACTGGAGTCAATGCCAGGGGCTCTGAAGTTCTAGTGTTGGTTCTGCCCTTGACTAGTGGTATATCCTTGGGTAAATCATTTAATCCTTCTGTGCCTTAGATTTCTTGCTTGTGAACTAATGAGATTGAACTAATTGTTCTCTTATATATCAAATTATAGGATTCCTTGAACTAGAGCTTTCCAACAAGTTGCTTTATGAGGTAGTTAGCTCCTCATCACTGAAAGTTTTGAACAAAGATGAGATGACCTTAATAGCAATAATAGGTGCATTTATTGAGTGCTTACTATGTTCCCAGCAGTATGCTAAGCACTACTTTACATATTTCCTCTTAAGAATATGAAGAGGTGGTTACCAATATTATCCGCATTTTATAGATAAGGAAATCAGTGCTTACAGAAGTTAAATAACTTCATAAAAGTCATCCTGCTGCTGAGTGGTAGTCCCAGGATCTGGACCCAGGTAAGCACTCTAGCTCTGCAGGCAGGATTTCCATACCCAGATTAGAAATATGACTGAATGGCCTTGTGGGGATTCCTCCTTCTTAAAGATTTTATGCAGTAAGAACTTGAGTGACCAGCCTAGGAAGGAGAAAGGGGAAACCGTTACCGAACTCAACCCTCATATTTTGTTTAGGATCTCAGAGTTTATAATTGTGTTTCAGATATCAGGTAGGGCTATCATGGCTCGAGGAAAGCTTTCTGAGCTTGGAGAAGTTGTTCTGTTTCTCAACCAAAGTAAACCACTAATGCTTTGGAAGGTTCTCTGCTCAGCAACAGTGTGTGAAGCAGCCAAGGCTCAATTTAACTGGTGAGAAACAAGTAGAGGACTTGAGAGGGTCTCTCTCAATGGGTTACTTTTTGATTCTTTTGCTTGTTTGTTCTTGTAATGAATGAAATTGCTATTTGAAAGAGCTACAGAAAGGTGACATAACAGCGTAACCCAAAAAGCATCCTTGGCCCTGTGCCTCCAAGGGGCCCCCAGCACATATAAGCAACTGTCCATAGGGAAGGCAGTAGCCGGGGCTTGTGAGGAGCACAGGTTCTGGTAGACGCCTGAACTCTTGCCTTGACTGTGTGCTTTGGGGCAAGTGACCCATCCTCTCGGTATCTCACCTCCCCCACCTGCAAAGTAGGAATAGTGACAGGACCTGCCTCATTGGGGTTGCTATGAGGATGACATGAGTTAAAACATGTAAGGTGCTGACAACAGTGGCTGGCACATAATGAATACCTAATACAGCCATTCCTTTAAGGTTCAAGTTAGTGATGGGTAGTTTATTCTTTTTTCACAGTTTGGGACCAAGGATTCAGGAAATAAATTCATCTCCAAGTCATAAAGTAAAAGAGTGACAAAAGTGGGCAGGCAAGAACTAACTCAGCAGCATAGATCTGGCCCTGGAATCCAGGATTATTTCATAGTCATCTGAACTTGGTTTTACAGGAATCACCAGACTAGCCAGTCCTGTCCTTGGCCAAGCCCTGATTCTAGGAAGGCCCTCCCAAACAGCCTCTACCTTGTGAAACAGCTTACAATTCAGCAGAGAGTGTTTTATTTTTTAAAGACACATCCAACGGGATATATAACATCACTGTTTTCATCACCTTATGAAAGCCTAGGGGTGTATTAATAAATACAGGGTTGACAGGCACATAACTATAAAGCAATGTCAGGCGTTATCCATATATATTAATGGAAGCAGGATCCCAGGGACAGACAGAGGATGTTCCCAGAAGGAGCTGGCCCACTTTATTATTTTTTATAGACTCAAGTTATTTCTCAGATATGGTATAAAATGATGCTTTATTCCATCAACTATAACCCAGACATACAGAGTCATCCCATTTCCAGAGCAATACAAGCAAATAACCCTGTAGACAACAAATGGAAATACACTCTCTCTTCTCCCCTGGACTTCCTTTGTGGATCAGAATTAGAAGATTTTCCTAAGAGTAGGCTTTGCTCTCTTGGACCACATCCCCAAACCCCAAGGGAAACACAATGAGACCAACTCCCCCCAGATATTTCAAAATTGGGGGCCTTTTAATTCACAAGATTTAATAAAAGGACTCAATAAAGGCTGTGCTGGCATGACATTCAACTGCTCAGTTCTTTGAAGACTCAATAGAGATGATTATTTTACATGCTGTAAACCAAACATCTTGATGACTGACTTAATTACTTAAATGTTGATCTGTGTGTTTTTGATGTCGTAAAAAGCTTAAGACAGTTACCTTTAAGCCAAAGTGCTAGTTCATTTCTGAGCAATACTATTTAAGTAGGCAAGAGTTTCTGGGGATATCTGAACTATTTGTACCCTCAGTTGAGGGGACAGAGCAGCAATAACCTGATATTTGTGGAAATGGGCTCACTGGAAATTTTCCAGTTTGTTTTATAAAATCCATTTTGTTCTATCAATTAAAAACAAAAGAAGTCATGTGATGTGTTCAAGAAAACAAATTATTTCCCAAATGGGCAGGGTAGGTCAGTGGAAGCAAACATGGAATTTTAATCCCTTGCTCATCTCATCACCCAACCAAAACAAAAACAAAAAATTAACATTGATGTCACATATCATACACTGTGCTCACATAGAGATGCAAAGAACTTTAACATATGCTCCCTGCATGGACTCTTTTCACTGGATTAGACACTCAGATGTCTGAGTCTGATAGGCATCCTCTGCTAATGCACTTTAAATAATTGAATCAATAATTTGATATGTTGCTTTTGATAAGATTCCAGTATTCCTTGGAACACCACTGAAAAAGTCATATTTCTGCACCCCTGATGTAGCCCTATTGTTCACAACCAATATTGGTTCTCTGGCAAGAAGACCAAAAGCAGCTCTTTAAGATATTCCTCATTGATATTCTTACATTTTTCATCAGCCAGAGAGATTTGGGTAAAAATCAAATCTGTGGCCCTACACCCCTGATGTAGCCCTATTGTTCACAACCAATATTGGTTCTCTGGCAAGAAGACCAAAAGCAGCTCTTTAAGATATTCCTCATTGATATTCTTACATTTTTCAGCAGCCAGAGAGACTTGGGTAAAAAGCAAATCTGTGGCCCTACACCCAAGAACGGGGTGCTATCAAAGGCACTGCCAGCGGGTTCCTGGGCAGCATCTGAGACCAACCCCAGTGTGGGATCGAAGCAGGCTAGCCAGAAGAGCTGTGATCCTCCTCCTCCTTACTGCCCATGGTTCTATTCCTGCGGAATTGGTCCTTCAACTGGGGGTGGACATTCCTACCCAGGGAAGACTGGGGAAATCCCCAGATCTCGGCATTGCAAGTTCCTTTCCCCCAGTGGTCCTGCTGCTCCCATTTCACGTGTCCCTGGGCAAAATCTCCTGGATCTTGAGAGATTCCGGTCTAGGCTCAATCACCTCCCCACTTCCTCCATCCCAGAGCAAGAGCAGAAAAACTGTCAGCTGTTGATGACAAGTTCCTTTAGGTCCTACCAACAAGGGCTTAATTTCCAAAATATACAAACAGTTCATACAACTCAATATCAAAAAACCAAATAACTCAATCAAAAAAATGGGGAGAAGACCTAAATAAACATTTCTCCAAAGAAGACATACAGATGGCCAACAGGCACATGAAAAGATGCTCAACATCACTAATTATTAGAGAAATGCAAATCAAAACTACAATAAGGGGACTGCCCTGGTGGCATAGTGGTTAAGAATCTGCCTGCCAATGCAGGGGACATGGGTTTGAGCCCTGGTCCAGGAAGATCCCACGTGCCGCGGAGCAACTAAGCCCATGTACCGCAACTACTGAGCCTGCATTCTAAAGCCCGCGTGCCACAACTACTGAAGCCTGAACACCTAGAGCCCGTGCTCCACAACAAGAGAAGCCACCACAATGAGAAGGCCACACACTGCAACGAAGAGTAGCCCCCATTCGCCACAACTAGAGAAGGCCTGCACGCAGCAATGAAGACCCAATGCAGCCAAAAATAAATAAATAAATAAATTTAAAAATAATAATAATAAAGTTTAGTTCAATCCAATAATTTATTAAAAAAAAAAACTACAATGAGATATCACCTCACACTGGTCAGAATGGCCATCATCAAAAAGTCTACAAATAATAAATGCTGGAGAGGATGTGCAGAAAAAGAAACACTTCTACACTGTTGGTGGGACTGTAAATTGGTGCAGTCACTATGGAAAACAGTATGGAGGTTTCTTTAAAAACTAAAAATAAAGTTACCATATGATCCAGCAATCCCACTCCTGGGCATATATCCGAAAAAGATGAAAACTCTATTTTGAAAAGACACATGCACCCCTATGTTCATAGCAGCACTATTACAATAGCCCAGACATGGAAACAACCTAAATGTCCATTAACAGATGAATGGATAAAGAAGATGTGATTTTATATATATATATATATATATATATATATATATATATACACACACACACACATATATATGAAATGGAATATTACTCAGCCATAAAAAAGAATGAAATACACATGGAGCTCAGCTTGGTGCTCTGTGATGGCCTAGTTGGGTGGGATGGGGGCGGGGAGGGAGGTTCAAGAGGGAGGAGATGTGTATATACACATATGGCTGATTCACTTCGCTGTATGGCAGAAACCAACACAACATTGTAAAGCAATTATACTCCAATAAAAAATAAAAATAAATGAATGAAATGCCATTTGCAGCAACGTGGATGGACCTAGAGATTACCATACTAAGTGAATTAAGTCAGACAAAGACAAATATCATGTGATATCACTTATATGTGGAATCTAAAAAAATGATATAAGTGAACTTATTTACAAAACAGAAATAGACTCACAGGCATTGAAAACAAACTTAAGGTTACCAAAGGGGAAAGGGGGGGGAGGGGTAAATTAGAAGTTTGGGATTAACAGATACGCACTGCTATCTATAAAGTAGATAAACAGCAAAGACCTACTGTATAGCACAGGGAACTATATTCAATGTTCTGTAATGATCTATAATGGAAAGAATCTGAAAAAGAATATATCGCTTTGCTGAAACTAACACCTGAAACTAACACAATATTGTAAATCAACTATACTGAATAAAAAAATAAAAAATAAATAATTTTATTTATAAATAAATAATAAATAGTTTATATTAAAAAATAAATAATTTTATTTATAAATAAATAATAAATAGTTTATGTTAGGTACATAAACCTAACCTCCCAAAAAAATCCCTTTTGGCCCTTAAGTTTAGGGGGAAGCATCCATATTTTGCCTTCCTCACTGTCATTCTGCACAATGGTTATTTGAAACAATCCAATTTCAAGCACTGACAGACCTTCCTCCTTGGACACACCAAAAACATATTCCAGAGTGTGGGGTCCACAGCTGCTAAATGGAAGGAGGTTTAGAGCCAAGCACAGGATCAGTGGTGCAGCTCTCACTCCCAGCGTTAGCTCTGCCCAGGCCTGGCAAGGACAGCCTCAGCCCCTGTCTCTGCCCAGGCCTGGCAAGGACAGCCTCAGCCCCTGTTTCCTGGCTGTTCATATGTATAAACCACTTAAGGGTTTGCCCCGAATTAGGGCTTCAAAGCTTTGTTCTTGTCTCATCTAATTACATTTGCCCAGTGGGAAATATTCTCTGTCCTGTAGGTATACTCCGTCTGGAAATTTGTCTTGGCCCAAATAAAGGTGAGAGAAGGTGAGCAGCTAATCTCTAATCTCTCCCCATACAGTGTAAGGCAGATGGTCTGACCCCTGTTGGAATCCCATCCTGAACCAAAAGAGCACACAGCACTGTGGGCTTCAGGCTACTGGAGTCTCTTCCAGCTCTGGTGTGTAGCCCAGAGAACAAAGTCTCCTCCTGGCCAAGGCTCCTTCTTTGCTTAATTCTTTTCTTTATGTCTAACCCCAGTGTCAGCCCCCAGGCAGCCTGCTGCATTGTCACCTCTGCAGGACGGGGAATGGACTCAATCTGTAGCTCTCTCCTGGGGAACCAAGTGCAGCCTCTCATCTTGCCATCAACCCCTGTGCTTCAGGCCTGCTGGCTATTCCCTTTCAGTGCAGCCTGGTGGGGGATAAATTATCCTGAGCTTTTAAGAGTTTGAGTGAAATCACCTCTGACAGAGGGACAGGGCTTTAATAAAAGAGGTTCCCTTACCCTCAGTTATGTCTGAATTCAGCTGATCATCTTCTACTTTGGATTTCAAAAGAAATTTCTGTTTTGATTCTGGGTTTGGCTATGGGTAATAATGGATAGTAGAGGAAACTGGGCCTGTTGTAACAGCTGGCACTCAGAGGGGCATGGCTGATATGACTAGAGTGGGACAGGGCACGGGCGTGGGGAAACCATGGGGACTGCACAAGCCAGGTGCCTTATCACAGATACAGGAGCTGACCCACAAGGTCAGAACATCAGACAGAGTGCTGTGGGCCTGAGTCACAGCAGTTTCGGGGAGAGTCCAAATTTCACAAAAGGAGTAAATGGACATTTGCGCCTGGGGTCATTTAGCAACCATTTACCTTACTTCTGAGAAAAGCCTACAATTTTCATTAGGGAATGCACCCACCCCCGCCCCTGCCAACTCCCACCTTAGTCTATGTTTTTGAAAGCTAACCACCACTGAATCATGGTCAATGAGAGGCACTCATCCCCCTGAAATGTGTGGCTAGCTCAAGGATGCACAGGTGACCCCATCAGAGCCAGAGAAAGTCTGTGTAAGACTTTGATGAGAATTTTGGACTTAAACTTTCCACCAGGCTAAAATCTGATAGGCTATAAGATCTAGATCCTCTGTAGACATTCTGTGAGCACAGAATCAATTCTTTCTGAGAATGAAACAAAGAGGAGAGAGTAGCCAAGTGAGGAGACAGAGAAAAACAGAGCATGCGCCCCTGGATCAAGCCATGCTTGAAAGCAGTCTATTCCTGAACTTCTACAATAAAGTTTCTTTTTCTTTAAATAATTTTGGATTGAGTTTTTGTTCATTTGTAAGTAACAGTGCACTAATCATACAAGGAAGTACAAGATAAGTATCAGAAACCAAGAAATAGGGAGTACCCAATACCAGAGTCCAGGCCAGCCAGGAAAGCAAACAGACAGGCAGCATCTGAGAGGTCTACATTCAGTATCCAAGCCCTGGATCAGTGGTGTTCAAACGTTAATGTGCAGAAGAATTATGTGGAGAACTTAATAACAGCATAGATTCCCAGTCATCCCAACAGCCAATTCTGATCCGTAAGTCTGGAATTTGACCCAGGGATATGGTTTTTAACTAGGATCCAGGCAAGTTGGTGGCAGATGATACAGGGAACACACTTTGAGAAATATTACTTTACACTCTGGGATGGGGGTTAAAAGACAGGGTTCTGGTCCTGGTGTGAGGCAATGGCAAGAGCCACGTAGGGGAGAAGAGTAGTATTAGGCCACAGCTTAGAACAGGACTGCGGAGACAAGCGTGGGAGCAGCAGCTCAGCGGTGACTGTGGCACACAGTGAGCCCACAGGTCATGAGCCACAGTTTTAGAGCTGGAACATCACACTAGTTTGGATCAGCAGGAACGATGGTTTGATCAGAAGTGCCACGTGAACACGTCCAAGTTTGCAAATGCTTCCATGGGTCCATCTAAGCTGCTCCTACCAACCCATTTGTCTGGCAACTAGAGATTACGAAATCAAAACTCAGAGCATCTAAACTGCATGCACAAAGCAGCACAACTAATTAGTCTGGTAGCCTAGACCTGGGTCCCATGCCAAACCCCACACTACTTCAGCTGGGTCTCAAGAAAGGTCAGCCTCCCAGTTGTGACAAAGATAGGGCACAGAGGGTGGCAATCAGTGAGAACACTGAGTTCAGAGAACCCAGCTTAAGGAGGGACAATTTTCACATTAGAGATTTCAGTGACTCATTTTGCTCAAAATATCCTGGCCCAGCTTGGGGATGGAAAGTGGAGGAAGGCAGGATGGCCAGCCTTTGGGAGAAAAGCAGATAATTATTTTATCATTCTGAGTCAGCCCCTGGCATCGGGGATAAGCCCCGTTTGTGCTCCTGACTCTTCCCTTGGGATAAGAGAAATGGATTCTGCACGCAGTAGGGTTGGAAGTCACCCTGATCCTTAACAACACTGAGTACTTTTAACAGACTTTTCTTTTTAAATGGAAAATCCAAAAAAAAAAAAATAATGCAGATTCAATATAAGAAAGAAATAATAATACTTCCAAAAATTTCATCCCCTGAACCACTGTCAATATTTCGGTATAAATCCTTCTAGAACTCTTAAAAAATGCAAACATATCATACAAATGTCAAATATTTAAATGCAAAAGAATGTTAACACTTAAATAATATCTCATTTATCATTAAACAATCCCTTATTGTTAAATATTTAGATTGTTTCCAATTTTATACTACCATAATCTTTGTACATTCATTAAATCCTTAAACGAAAAATAAATTAAATGCTTAAAAGAAATCCCTAGAAATGTTATCCTGGGGTCAACTGGCTTGGACATTTTTTACACTCCTGATATATATTGGGAAATTGCTTTCCAGAAAGGTTATGGCAATTTACTTGTTCCCAACAGCAGAAGACTCTGGAAGGTACACAGTATCTAATATTGAACTCTGATAGATGTGAACTTCTACCTTCCTTTTCCACTCAAAATATTGTCTCCTACTCACTTAGTGTCTCTTCACACTGATAACTGGTAAATGCTAACACTTCAGTTTGCAAAACATTTTTACATACTTTTCATCCTCCTAAAAACTGTTAGAAACAGCACTTATTATTATAATCCTCTTTGCACATGAGACCCAAAGAAGTTGAGTGATTTCTCTAAGGTCTCATGGTCAAGAGACACTGGTAATGAGATAAAAACCAAGGTCACTTATCTTCCAAGCCCAGTGTTCCTTGCACATGGTGGTTTTCCACTTAGGCTACCATTAGAATTTACCATCTGCAGTGACTCTGATTTAATTCACCTGGTGTGGGTGTCTGTGATGAGTGAACACTTCCAGAATGTTTGAGAATCTAATGAAAATCATGGATCTTCTTCCCAGAAAAAGGGATACATGTATGCACACACAAAAAATTGTAAATATATCAGGAGGGAATCAAAAAGACTTGAGACCATAAACACACCCAGAGTCCAATGGCCCAAAGATAGGATTTAGTTAGTGCATTATTGATTAATATTTGTGTGGTAGGCAGAATTCCAAGATGACTTCAATGACCCTTATATAATCTCCTCTTTTTTGAGTGTGGGTAGAACCTATGTATCAATCCCAGGATATATTATGGCAAAACATATGGCAAAAGAGAGATTATCCTGGGTGGGTCTGACCTAATCACACGAGTCCTTTAAATTTGAGCCTAGAGGTCAGAGACCAGAGAAGTCTGTGCAAACCTGAGAGCAATTCAATTCAAGAGACGTTCTTCTGCTGGCTTTGAAGATGGATGGGCCCTTGTGGCAAGAATCTGAGAGTGGCCTTTAGGAGCTATTGACCTAAAACAAGTAGACTGCCAGTTATTTCTCTAGCTAAAAAAGTGTTTATTTGGGAACAGCAGAGAATTGCAATTATGGGTCTGCAACCACAGTGAGCCACATGTAAGTGCCTGCATAACAAGGGAAGAACTCTTTTACAGAGGGAAAAAGGAAGTTGAGAGGGATACATAAGCAAAGAGTCCGTGGCTTTTCATTGGCTGTGTTCTTACCAGGAAAGAAGAGGAGACTTTCATCTTCTTGTAAGGGTCTGCTAGTGTCACAGGACATGAGAACTCCCCTTTCGGGTCTCCCAACTCTATGTAATTGAGGTTCCTGTTTATTAAATTTTTTACATTTTCCCCCTTTTGATCAAGATCCTTCTCTGAAAGCATTGCTGATCAAGAGTCAGGTTTTCTGGTTTCAGTGGCTTTTTGTCTCTAAATGTCAAATGGAACTTCCCTGGATGTAGTGTCTCAGGTCAAAGGGAAAGTGAACAGATTGGAAACCTATTGAGGTCATATTCAAGTAACAACGAAGGGTAAGAGGGAGAACTCTCAGGCACTTTTAATCTAAACTTCATATATTGGCCAGAAATTTCATTTGGGGTTTTCCATGACAGCTTATGGAAAGACCCGAACAAACTTTTGGGCCAACCCAATATTATCAAGATCATAGAAATTAGAGATCATCTGAAGCATTATGTCATCATTAATGGTTTGGCAACAAACTTCCAACAGGTCTGATCCAGATATCTTGGGAAAGCTGTCTCATCAGATGTTGTCTGCTTCAATTCCAGGAAATCTTTACTTTCAAGTCATCAGATAATGTGTAGGTACAGTCAGGTTTCTGTGCTTTGTTTAGGTGTGTCATATGAATCCAAGAGTCTATTCCTTGGAGTTTGGTGGCACAAGGGTTGGATAGCAGTATTGGATAGGGGCCTTTCCACTGAGGTTGAAGAGAGTTCTTCTGGAGGTATCTTTCCCAATAGACAAAATCTTCAGACTGCAAGGTGTGATGCTTGAGGTCTTCATCTCCCAAGGGTACACTTTGAAAAGATGGTTCTACCAAAACATGGTTATTTTAATAGAAGTGATTAGGCCTTTTCAATATTAGAATATTTCTCCTTTTATTAGTTATGGGTCAAAAGAATCAGAAGCCAAGTGTATTGGGCATCCTGTGACTATCTCAATGGGTGAGAGTTCATGAGTTCCAAAAGGGCTACCCCTGAGATTTAGAAGGACCAATGAAAATGCTTTTAGCCAAGGCATTTGGAGGGCCTCTACAAATTTTGCCAATTGAGTATTAATAATGCCATTACTGTGTCCAACTAAACCAGAGAATTGAGGGCGGTAAGTACAGTGAAAGTGTTGTAAAACTGGCCAAACAACACAGACTTGTGAAAGTACCTGGCCCATAAAATGGGTTCCTCAATCACTGTGAAGTTGGAGAGGCATTCCCCATGTAGGGATACTCTTTTCCAAAAGGACTTTAGCCACAGAAGAGGTACTAGCCTGTCTGTAAGAGAAGGCTTCAGTCCAGTGTGAAAACATGCAGACCATGACTAAAACATATTTATATCCATGAGATGGAGGAAGTTGTAAGAAATCCATTTGCTAGAACATGAATGGCCTAGGCAGTTTGAAATATGCAGGAGAAGTACAAACAGGCTTCCCTGGGTTGCACTTTGGAAAAGTGGAACAAATGAGATAGGCACTTTCTGCAGCCTTGTTAATGTTTCCCCACCAATATTGATGCATGAAGGCTATCATTTTGTCACTAGACTGATAGTGTAATGTATGTACAATGGTGAGGAGTGGGAATTTTAGGGTCTCTGGTAAGACTGGGTTGTTATGTAGTCCAAACCAGAGCTTGCTCTTTTTATCAAACCGAAAACTGTTGGATTTCCAATCTTGTTTTTCCTTTCTGAGGCCAATTATTGGGCCTCTCTAGCCAGTTTTTCTAAATTATCATTTGGAGAACTATCCCTTTGGACCATGATAGATGTTTGGCTGCTGTTAATCCCTTTAAGGACAGCATTCCTTGCAAAAATGTCAGCAAGGTGATTTCCCTTAATTTTCAGAGAATCAAGATTAGAATGTCCTAGAATCTTAATAATAGCTAAAGTGGCAGGTGAAAGTATTGCATTCAATAATTCCTGAACATAGGGGCCATTTTTAATTTTATTCCCACTGAAAGTAAGAAAGCCACATTGCTTCAAGAACATTCCAAAATCATGAACTACTCCAAAAGCATATCTACTATCAGTATAAATATTGGCAGTTTTGTCCTTGGCTAAAGTACAAGCCTGTATAAAAGCATGTTGGGCTAAAGTAGCCATAGGTAAAGATGTTGCCTCAATAACATCAAAAGAAGTTGTAATAGCATGCCCAGCATAATATTTGCCACTGTCACCTTTTAAATAAGAACCATGAGAAGTCAATATTACCTAATGGAATTTCCTGTAGATCATTATGAGGAATCAGGAGGTGGTCCATCAGCATTAAGCAGTCATGACGAACTTCATCAGTGATGGAGAGGAGAAGAGTAGTTAGGCTAAGAATTACAACATAAAACAGTTATGTGAGGGACAGTTAATAAAAGGATTTCTTAGGAGGTGAGGCCGCTGGGTGAGAAATGTTGAGTGTGATGAGAATTCAGGAGAGCTTCTACTGCATGAGGTACAAAAATGGTTAAAGGGGATCCCACAACAAATTTCTCAGTGGTCTTAATCAAAAGGGCAGTGACTGCAACGGCTCTAAGGCAAGGAGGCCATGCCTGTGCCGCAGGGTCCAGTTGCTGGCTATAATACCCTATGGGTTGGTGGTGGTCCCCATGTTTTGGGGTGAGTACTCTAAGGGCATTCCCTTCCTTCCCATATATAAAAAGGAAAAGGAGGATCTGATAATTGGGATACCAAGGGCAGATGGGTTCATCAGACTCTCTTTTATGGCCATGAAGGCTATGTTGTCTGGTTCTTCCTATAAAATTGGGTCAGGGCTGTTAATGTTGAGTAAAGAATACAGAGGTTTTGCCATAAGAGAGAAATTTGGAATCTATTTCGGCAATAACCAACTAGCCCAAGAAAACCTCACAGTTGACTCTTAGCTTTAAGTTTTGGAAAACTTAGGGCACCGTGAATCTGGATCTAGGTGTATCCCTTGTTCTATATCTGATACCCTAAATATTAAACCTGGGTTTGGGCAAACTGCAATTTTTCTTTGGCAACTTTATGTCCCTTTAAGGCTAAAAGCTTTAGTAAGTGGATGCTGTCTTCCTGTGAGGAATCTTGAGAAGAAGAGCAAGAAGCAAATCACATCATCCACGTATTGCAACAAAGTAGAACCCCTAGGGAACTTTATATCATCCAGATCAGCCTTCAAGATTTGTGAGAAATAGGAAGAACTCTCAGTAAAACCCTGAGGCATTACTGTTCAGGTGAATTGTTTTTCTTCCCAAGTGAAGGCAAAAAGGTATTAGCTAGCTTCATCAAATGGAATACTAAAGAATGCACTGCATAAATCAATTACAGTAAAGAATTCGCTTCCAGTGGGATATTAGCAGCATGTGGGGATTAGAAATAACAGGGGTTGAGGAATAACAATGTCATTTATTGGTCCTGGACAAAAGTCTAGGTTTTCTCACCAGTAAAATGGGAGTAATTCAGGGACTAGTACAAGGGATAATGAGGCATTGAGTCTTATAATATTCTGTTATGGGCTTTATGCATTGAAGGGTTTCTTTACTTATAAGATATTGATTCATTCTGGGAAGAGGTTTTGGGGGATCTATTTGAATCTTGATGGGAAGCATGCTGTGATCTTTGCCAACATCAGTGGGAGTTTTAGCCCATAAGGAAAGTGGTAGCTGATTCAATAGGGACAAATGATTGATGTCAATAACAAATAAACGATGTCAAAGGGTCGTTTAATTTACCTGGTGGGTTACTTTGATGACTACTGTCAAATTCTAGAATTATTCCCCCATTTTGGGAGAAAGATATTCCGACATGATGCTTTTCTAAGAAGTCTCAGCCTAGTAAATGGATAGAGAGAGAGGAACTAAGGAGAAAGGAGCCTAAACAAAAGGGAATAGGTTCAGAGGCGGGGATCTCTTGAAGTTCATCAGAGATCCCCGCTATTTGAACTATTTTAGTACTCCAAGGCAGAGGATGTTTTATAATAGTGAGACTGAGCACTAAGAGAGTGGCTCTGGTGTCAATTAGGACTGGAAGAGATTCATCCCATTCTGAAGAAATGTTTTTCCAAGCTGATTAAGAGGGAGGATTAGGAAGAGCCCATCATTGAGAATTGTGAGGATGTTGGAAAGGCTAGTTAGAGGGCTGAAGGCACCTAAAGTGCTTCAGTTTGTAACAATCTCTTTTCCAATATCCTGGCTACTTGTAATAATAGCAGAAACCAGAAGGGCATTGGTTTTGTTTAGGGGCTTTCGATTGCTGGTGTTGAAGATTAAGAATTTTGGTGGTCTTCCTTTGAGGTCACACATCTAGAGTACAAGAGAGCTGGTTTGCCAGATTAAGTAAATCTAGAATAGACATAGTTTCCCGTTCCATCCTGCTCCTTTTTACTAGAAAGGAAAGGTTCCAGTTCAGCCCATTAATAAGCATAGAGTTAAAAGCTACCCAGATAGAATCAACATCTGAAGGAAGACTAGAATTTTCTTTAAAAACAATCAAGTTGATTGTAATAGTCCTGAACATGTTCATCAGATTTTTGTGTGCAAGTCTGAATTTTCTTCCCATCAACAGGCTTTAGAAAAGCCCTAAGAATTGCTTGATGAATTCACCTAGCAATTGCCTGAGCCTGACCATATAATAAGTTAGCAGGTTGGTCTCTCAGTTGTAATTCTAGAGACCTTTCAGGATTTTCCCAATTAGTGGTTTTCATCTAACAACATCCTGGCCTTCACCAACAACAATATGAACTAGCTGATGTTAAGTCAGAGAAACCAGGTTAATAAGTTTGAATAACTATATTAAATACCTCAGCAAATCTGTGAGGATCTTTGGTTACTTTGGGAACATCTTTGACGATGGCTCACAATTCAGCTTCAGTCCAGAGTATGTAAGAAATTAAGGGTTTAGCCTCTTTGGATTCTCAGAAGGCTTAATTCTAAAGGGACAGGTTCTGATAAGTTCAGAGGAAATGGAGTGGGTAGTGTTTCAGAGAAAAAGGAAAGTTTGGTGAGAGAATTAAAGTGGGAGAACTGAAGGTATACGGGAGATGCAGGCAGCATAGAAAGCAAGGAGGAAAATGGCATTTGAGGTAGAGCCTGAGACAAAAAAGCCAAGAAGAAGAGCCTGAGGCTTCAAGAGCCGTTTGATCTTTCTTTAATCATTTGTTTGCCTCAGTCAATCTTAAAACCTTATTCTGCAGAAAGAGGTCACTTTAGGCTCTGCATAATGTTTGGAAGTCTCAAATACCAGTCAAAATAGGCAATCCATTTTTTTCTGGAAAACTTTGAGCTATTGTAGTCCAATTCAGCTTTCAGAAAATTAAGCTTGGGTGTTTCAAAATTTCCCCATAATGGCAATTGATTTTCTAAATTGCCTTTGGTCAGGTCAGTTCATTTAGTTAAAAATGCATATGAGGAAGGACCACAGTTTTTAAACATAAAGTCTGCTGGAGTCCCTTTTGGGGGAGAGGGCAGTCCTCAAAATATTTAGATAACTGGGTCCTTGTTTCTCATAGGATTTTCTCTAGAGTAAAAGAACAGTTTTCAAACAGCTCAAACAGCTAGCAATTCAAACAGCATAAACGTTCAAATATCTCAAACAGCTTGCAACTCAATAGCCAGCAGGCCTAATACCAGCCAGTTCAATGGGAGCAGCTTGGTCCTGGAGGAGCCAGGCCACAGGCTTTCCACCTAGTTCCCATAGAACAGTCCCTGTGCCAAATGAATGGGCCGATGGCTGAACTGGCACAGTTTCAGTGAAGTAGCCCCTGTTCCCAAAGGAATGGGCTAGAGGCTTCTCAGCCAATTTCAGTGAAACAGTCTGATCCCAAAATCAAACCAAGTGTCAAATGAGTACTTGCATACAGAACAAGCTCTTAACCAGAAAGACAAAACCTTTAACTAGATCTCAAATAAAGCCTGGAGAGCTTCAGATGCAAAGAGGGCATGAGCTTGGATCTAGGAGAAGAGCTACCTTCAAACTCCAGGGTCAGTGAAAAAAATCAGTGAGATATGGGTCAACCTGTGGGTAATGGCACCTGTTTGCTTACCTACCCCAGAGCTGTTGAGAGTCTACTCTGGTCCCCATATAGGCCACCAAAACTTTGGCCTAAAACAAATAGACTGCCAGTTATTTCTCCAGGAAAAAAAAAAAAAAGGGTTCATTCAGAACCAGCAGAGAATTGCAATTCAAGGTCTGCAACTATGGTGAGCCAACATGCAAGTCCCCTCATGGCAAGGGAAGGAGAACGCTTTTATTAGGAGGAAAAGGAAGTTGGGAGGGCTACAGTAAGAAAGAGTCCATGGCTTTTCATTGGCTGAGTTCATGCCAGGAAAGAAGAGGAGTCTTTCTTCTTCCTGTTCAGCTCTGCTGCTGTCACAGGGTGTGAGAGCTCCTC
This sequence comes from Balaenoptera acutorostrata, assembly GCF_949987535.1. Classification (NCBI taxonomy): domain Eukaryota; kingdom Metazoa; phylum Chordata; class Mammalia; order Artiodactyla; family Balaenopteridae; genus Balaenoptera; species Balaenoptera acutorostrata. The sequence goes on along the minus strand of NC_080064.1, from coordinate 171,784,388 downwards.
CCCTGGTCTCCTGACTCTATTTAATTGAAGTTTCTGTTTATTAATGTTTTTTACAGAGCTGAGAGCAACCCTTGGTTGACAGCCAGAAAGAAATATGGGGACCTCAGTCCTACAACTACAGGAAATGAATTCTATCAATAGCAACAAACACAGGGAATGAGCTTGAACAAGGACCAGCTAACACCTGATTTCAGCCCTTTGAGACCATGAGCAGAAATCCAATCCCACACCTTACCCAAACTTCTGACCTACAAAAACTGTAAGATAGTAAATGAGTATTGTTTTAAGCCACTAAGATTGCAGTAATACGTTATGCAGCAGTTGTAAACTAATCAACTTGATATACCTAAGCGCTTGCCAGGTTATCATTAAGATTACTCATATAAGGGATAAAAGGATTTTTAAAAATTTTTCTGCTCTACTTTTTATGAGCATCTAGTGATGGACAGAACACACACACCCAAAGAAGGTAGATTGTGGAGTGCTGTAAACAAGGCTGCAACTAACTCTGCTTTGTGAATCCAAGGTAAGGAGGCTTCAGTATACCTGGAAGCCGTGAGAAGACCACTAACAAACAGGAGGAGTGTGAACTGGGCTTTGAGGAAAGCAGGGGCTTGGGTAGCTATGGGGGGAGGGCATGCGCTGAGGGTGGAGGACATGTAGAGCGCTCTGGCCAGTGAGACTAGCCTCAGAGCATTTTCAGAAAACGGCCATTAGATCCAACTTGCTGAAACCCAAGGTTGGTGGAGGGTAAGTGAAAATAACACCAAAAAAAAAAGAAAAGAACACCAGAAAAGTAGAGAAAGATCAAATTGGAGAGTGTGTTGGATCTTTGAATAAGGGGTGTGGATACCACTCTGTGAGAGACATCATGGAAGATTCATGTGCTGGAGTGGCTTTTTCAGAGGTAGGATAATTTCGGAAGACTGCAGCCGTGACTTGGATGGGAAAGACTATTCCAGAATCAAGGCACATGGTGGACCAACACATGAATAGCTTTCTTGTCTGTTTCTCCCTGTGGTTTTATTTGCCTGAGGAAGTGGGGATGTGTTGAGCTAGACAGTTCATTGATCTATGTCCTTCCCCACCTCACTCTACCTGTCACAGATTTGTTTGAGAATCCATAGTGCGGTCCCCAGAAGACACACCCTGTTTGTCCCTAACATAATCCTTACCAGGGCCCATCTCTCCTCCTTGCAGAGCCACGCCCAAGTGCAACACTCTTGAATTACTGGGCTTCAGCCCTTAAATCCAATGTAACTGGTTTTAAGGTTTGGAATTGGCTCTTTAAGGTGGAAATTTGGAAAAGCTCTAATTTGTAGATCCTGAAGTGCTAGCTCTGGCATGCCACAACTTACATAGAGTGAAATTCGTTCCTGGTCTCCCCTCTGCTCTAACAGTAGAGTCTTCAGCACACACACATTGTTCTGCTCCTTCTAGCTGAGTATAATAACTGCCTACCTAGGGAATTTTGCCTATCCTTACTGAGCCCCATTTTCCTCCTCTGTAAAACAGGAATAAGATCATGATTCAGAATATGGCTGCCACATGCTATGCCACAGAAGTAGGTGCTCTCTTCCACGAGAATGTCATGCTATTGATCCATCATGGGTTCATGTGTTCACTGCCCAGAAACATAAGCACGTGTCTACTGTGAGACCAGCTCACTCTTATGACTCTTAGGACAGTGGTTCTCCAGCTTGTCTGAGTATTAGAATCACCTGGGGAGATTTCTTAAATTACTGATGCCTGGTCCCATCTACCTCTGATTTTTTTTTTTTTAATCTCTCCAGGTGATCCCAATGTGTAGGCAAGTTTGAGAATACACAGAGCCAGAGTTAGCAGAGCCGTCAGAGGCTATGAAGCAGCCAGCCCAGAGTAACTGGCCTCACCAAATCCATGACCTGCTGTAACCCCTGCACACAAGAAGGAGAGCTGGATCCAGTGATGCCCCTGGCAGGCATGAGGAAATTAAGAAACAGGAGCCCAACCAGGAAGCTGAGCCCTATTGACCAAGATGCCAGTACACAGACCATAGTCTCAGCAATCCAGACCAGTCCCCAAAAGAAGTGCAAAACCAGGGATCTCCTGGAAGGGCCTGTGTGAGGCCTCTCAAGGCTCACTGTCCGTCTCATCCTGTTCTCTTTCCCTCCAGGCCTTCGGTTAGCAATCCCTGGCCTCTTCTCTTCCTTCACACTCAGAATCAGGCAGGGGGTGAGAGGTGGGTGGTGAGGATTCCTTGAAGGAGTTAAAATACAAAGTTGGTATTTAGAGGCCCCATTAATGGGAGAAAAAAAGAAGTCCTCAACAAATTTAAAAAGAAAAAGGCAAGTGCTTTCCAGGCAGAGCCTCCCAAGTGTCAGTGTCCCAGAAGTTTCTGGAATCCTATCTTTTCTGAATTGTTACGGTCTCAAGATCTTTCTTTGTCATTTTTGATGCTGCATTGCAACCAGAAGTCCTACAAACAGGTAAAACAACAATTGTAGGGGTTCAGAATGAGCTTCCCCCAAATGTGCCACTTTTGCATGAGGATCATTTTGAACTAAAGGTAATCAAGACCCTGCAGGTTCAAGAGAAATTACTGCCCCTTCCTTAACTACCCAGAATAATTTAAATTGGGGGGTTTCCCAGAAAAGAGTTATTAATGGAAATAAATGTTATCTAGGTGGCCCCATATATATGGCAGGGCAAACATCTAATTGCCAAACAACTGGTCTTCTTCTTGTCCTATGAATGACCTTCCTGTCCTTGGAAGCCCCAGGCCCCTACCCCATTTCTTAACTCAGGATTGCATACATACCTCATTTTGCCTTTCTGGCTCTGAACCTCTCATGTATATGGGATTCCCATATGTATGAAATTAAATTTGACTTTCTACTATTAACCTGTCTGATGTTAATTCAATTCTTAGACCAGCTGGAAGAACCTAGAAGGGTAGAGGCAAGTTTTTCCTTCTCCAACACAGCCATAAGGTGGTCTAATTATTCAGGTGTGACACTTATTTTAATTATTGTCATGGCCTCTCCACTGAGATCCTGACTTATAAATGCCGATTTCTTAGCACAAATTTTAGCTCAGCAACAATTATTATCGATTCCTGTCAGAGTGAGTGAACCCTTTCGAGTCTCTGCAGTCACGCCTCGGAAACTGTGTAGGTGCCTCCGTGGCAGATAGGGGGCCGATTACGACTTCCAAGGAGCTGCCCTCGGTTTCCCTTCCAGGACCAGAAATGTGACATCACGTACAGTGCCTTTGGAATGCATGATTAAGCTTCTGGCTGCCACTAGCACCACTACTTCCAGCAGCTTTGTCTGCCACTATGTCTGCTTTTCTTTGCTAAAGGCCCTGAGGCAAAGAGACTGCAGGTGTTTCTATGAAGTCCTCCTGATTCTCCAGGCCAGAGTTAAGCACTGCATGAGCATGAGGGATGTAGTATGAGAAAAATGCACTGCTGATGGGCATCAAACAAGAAATATGAAAGCTGTGTCTTCTTCATAGCCCCTGCTGCCACAGGAGATGTATTTTTTAATTATTATTTTCTGTGTCTCTCCCACTGGAATGTAAACTCCCTGAGAACAAGGACTTTGTTTCTTGCTATATCCCAAGAGCCTGGCACATGGTAGGTACTCAATAAGTGTTTGAGATAGAGAGGGAGGGAGGAAATAGGGAGGAAGGAAAGGGTGAGCCCATGGACCGTGGAATTAGACAAACTTAGGTTTAAATCCTTTCTGTAGCAATTCTAAGTGTGCAAAAAACATGGGTGAGTTATTTACTTTCTTCACGTCCCTCTCTTCATCATATTACCAATTAGCGAGACTGGGGTAAAGATCAGCAATATCATGTGTAGGCCTGCTAGCACTATTAGGCAATCAAAGCTTAGGAATTAATTACTTACGTAGATTATCTGTAATATTATTACTAGTATTAAGTAAAGTTCTGAACACTAATAAAGACATGAGTATTGGCCTCTAGTCAGAGCTTATTGGATAAAGGACATTCCCAGTTTGTCTCTGCTTGTTGTGTTAAGGTCCCCTCTTATCCAGCAGTACTCTCTTCCGTTTTCCCAATTTAGTGAAAATTCTAATTTTTCTAGTCACTCTCATCATTCTTGCTTTGTCTCCCCTACTGTGGATCCCAGCCTTCCTCATGATATTGGTATCTCAGCGATGGAACCCTCCTCACCCCCACATCAGGCCCTGGTCAAGGACACTCATGTCTGGGAATGAACCTCAAGTCAGCCATGACAAAGAAAAGCCCGATTCTATCCTTTTTGCGTCTGACAATTCCCAGAAAACTTTCCCCAGCCTGTCTGGCTGAATGGTCAAAGTATAATTTTCATAAACTTAAAACATGATTATGATATAAACACAGAGTGAATATGTATCAAAGATTTATTTACTTCATAAAAGACAGAATCAGAGAATGGTAAATCTGTTTCAAAGGAGAACTGGAAGAACAAAGATTCATATAGACCGTCAGGAATGGCGTGCTGGAATAAGTTTGCTAATTTAGAGGCCAAATTGGTTAACGTCTTATAGGGCAATAAAATCTTCTGAAAGGAAAGAAATCATCTGCATCTCTATCAGAATAAAATTAACATGTAGCTTCACAGAGTCTGGGCCCCAAAAAAAGGCCATGAAGAACCTAGTGGCAAGACGGGAATAAAGACACAGACCTACTAGAGAATGGACTTGAGGATATGGGGAGGGGGAGGGGGGAGATGTGACAGGGTGAGAGAGTGTCATGGACATATATACACTACCAAATGTAAAATAGATAGCTAGTGGGAAGCAGCCGCATAGCACAGGGAGATCAGCTCGGTGTTTTGTGACCACCTAGGAGGGTGGGATGGGGAGGGTGGGAGGGAGGGAGATGCAAGAGGGAAGAGATATGGGAACATATGTATATGTATAACTGATTCACTTTGTTATAAAGCAGAAACTAACACACCATTGTAAAGCAATTATACTTCAATAAAGATGTTTTAAAAAAAATAGTAAATAGTATAGAGGAGGAAAAGTAATTTTCCCTCTACTCTTCTAGGTTCTTGGCTGAGACTCCCCCCTGCCCCATAATAAAAGATAAATAGGAGAAAAACAGAAGTTTAATAGAATATATAACTCCCGTACATGGGAAATACCCAAGAAAACCAAGTAAATTTCTAAAATGGCCCAAGCCACCACCTTAAATACCATCTCCAGCTAAAGACAAAAGAAGATGTTGGAGAGTGGGGAAGCCAGTTAGGAAGGCTATCAGGGAAAGCACAGTCAACAAGGGTAAGGTTGTTATTGCAGATTTACGTTGGTGTCTTCTCCATTGATGAGGGTTTCTCCAAGTTAGGAAGGCTATCAGGGAAAGCACAGTCAACAAGGGTAAGGTTGTTACTGCAGATTTACGTTGGTGTCTTCTCCATTGATGAGGGTTTCTCCAAGTTAGGAAGGCTATCAGGGAAAGCACAGTCAACAAGGGTAAGGTTGTTACTGCAGATTTACGTTGGTGTCTTCTCCATTGATGAGGGTTTCTCCAAGTTAGGAAGGCTATCAGGGAAAGCACAGTCAACAAGGGTAAGGTTGTTACTGCAGATTTACGTTGGTGTCTTCTCCATTGATGAGGGTTTCTCCAAGTTAGGAAGGCTATCAGGGAAAGCACAGTCAACAAGGGTAAGGTTGTTACTGCAGATTTACGTTGGTGTCTTCTCCATTGATGAGGGTTTCTCCAAGTTAGGAAGGCTATCAGGGAAAGCACAGTCAACAAGGGTAAGGTTGTTACTGCAGATTTACGTTGGTGTCTTCTCCATTGATGAGGGTTTCTCCAAGTTAGGAAGGCTATCAGGGAAAGCACAGTCAACAAGGGTAAGGTTGTTACTGCAGATTTACGTTGGTGTCTTCTCCATTGATGAGGGTTTCTCCAAGTTAGGAAGGCTATCAGGGAAAGCACAGTCAACAAGGGTAAGGTTGTTACTGCAGATTTACGTTGGTGTCTTCTCCATTGATGAGGGTTTCTCCAAGTTAGGAAGGCTATCAGGGAAAGCACAGTCAACAAGGGTAAGGTTGTTACTGCAGATTTACGTTGGTGTCTTCTCCATTGATGAGGGTTTCTCCAAGTTAGGAAGGCTATCAGGGAAAGCACAGTCAACAAGGGTAAGGTTGTTACTGCAGATTTACGTTGGTGTCTTCTCCATTGATGAGGGTTTCTCCAAGTTAGGAAGGCTATCAGGGAAAGCACAGTCAACAAGGGTAAGGTTGTTACTGCAGATTTACGTTGGTGTCTTCTCCATTGATGAGGGTTTCTCCAAGTTAGGAAGGCTATCAGGGAAAGCACAGTCAACAAGGGTAAGGTTGTTACTGCAGATTTACGTTGGTGTCTTCTCCATTGATGAGGGTTTCTCCAAGTTAGGAAGGCTATCAGGGAAAGCACGGTCAACAAGGGTAAGGTTGTTACTGCAGATTTACGTTGGTGTCTTCTCCATTGATGAGGGTTTCTCCAAGTTAGGAAGGCTATCAGGGAAAGCACAGTCAACAAGGGTAAGGTTGTTACTGCAGATTTACGTTGGTGTCTTCTCCATTGATGAGGGTTTCTCCAAGTTAGGAAGGCTATCAGGGAAAGCACAGTCAACAAGGGTAAGGTTGTTACTGCAGATTTACGTTGGTGTCTTCTCCATTGATGAGGGTTTCTCCAAGTTAGGAAGGCTATCAGGGAAAGCACAGTCAACAAGGGTAAGGTTGTTACTGCAGATTTACGTTGGTGTCTTCTCCATTGATGAGGGTTTCTCCAAGTTAGGAAGGCTATCAGGGAAAGCACAGTCAACAAGGGTAAGGTTGTTACTGCAGATTTACGTTGGTGTCTTCTCCATTGATGAGGGTTTCTCCAAGTTAGGAAGGCTATCAGGGAAAGCACAGTCAACAAGGGTAAGGTTGTTACTGCAGATTTACGTTGGTGTCTTCTCCATTGATGAGGGTTTCTCCAAGTTAGGAAGGCTATCAGGGAAAGCACAGTCAACAAGGGTAAGGTTGTTACTGCAGATTTACGTTGGTGTCTTCTCCATTGATGAGGGTTTCTCCAAGTTAGGAAGGCTATCAGGGAAAGCACAGTCAACAAGGGTAAGGTTGTTACTGCAGATTTACGTTGGTGTCTTCTCCATTGATGAGGGTTTCTCCAAGTTAGGAAGGCTATCAGGGAAAGCACAGTCAACAAGGGTAAGGTTGTTACTGCAGATTTACGTTGGTGTCTTCTCCATTGATGAGGGTTTCTCCAAGTTAGGAAGGCTATCAGGGAAAGCACAGTCAACAAGGGTAAGGTTGTTACTGCAGATTTACGTTGGTGTCTTCTCCATTGATGAGGGTTTCTCCAAGTTAGGAAGGCTATCAGGGAAAGCACAGTCAACAAGGGTAAGGTTGTTACTGCAGATTTACGTTGGTGTCTTCTCCATTGATGAGGGTTTCTCCAAGTTAGGAAGGCTATCAGGGAAAGCACAGTCAACAAGGGTAAGGTTGTTACTGCAGATTTACGTTGGTGTCTTCTCCATTGATGAGGGTTTCTCCAAGTTAGGAAGGCTATCAGGGAAAGCACAGTCAACAAGGGTAAGGTTGTTACTGCAGATTTACGTTGGTGTCTTCTCCATTGATGAGGGTTTCTCCAAGTTAGGAAGGCTATCAGGGAAAGCACAGTCAACAAGGGTAAGGTTGTTACTGCAGATTTACGTTGGTGTCTTCTCCATTGATGAGGGTTTCTCCAAGTTAGGAAGGCTATCAGGGAAAGCACAGTCAACAAGGGTAAGGTTGTTACTGCAGATTTACGTTGGTGTCTTCTCCATTGATGAGGGTTTCTCCAAGTTGAGTCATCCTTCTCTACCTGGTACAGAAAGGGAGCCACCCTTACAAATGGAGATTTACCTTATCAATGTAAATGTCTTTTACAGAAGGCTAACTTCCACTCAGTTTCCAGAGCTTCTCCTGTGTCTGCTATTTCTTAAAAATAATCAGCCTAGAATAATTCTTATGCCCAAGAGGCATATTTTGGAGTGGCAAATTCTGCTTCCCTTCAATAGTAAGTCAAACAAAAGTAGAGAATTTAAAAAATCTTTAGGGTGTTTTTGGACAGTGGTACAGTATGACATTACAAAGACATGCAGTCATCCTATTTTTACTTCCAAGTTTCAGATAATGTTTCTTAACAAAGTTGACCTCCACAAGCTAGGATATGAAAATACAGTGATGCTCTGGGTGGCTGACACTGTCAGATCCTTCTGATAGAAACTGTCCATCCCACAACCTTACTGAGAGAGAAGCTGCAGGTGGCTGTTATCTGAATACAGATGAGTTCAATAGGCCAGGACTGGGCACCAGGCTTAAGGGTAGGCCATCTCATGATGGTCAATGGTCTTTATAGTCCAGGGCAAGTGCTGTGCCCAAGCAGGAACAAAGTGGCCCAATCAGATTGTCACTTTCTGGGGAATTTTGTGGGAGTTATTGGGGAAAAGTCCATTAATATCGGAAGGAAGAGAGTAAGTTAATTAGTATTGGAAGGAAAGAGAAGTAAGGAGACCGTAGCTGAGATGTGGAAACATGGCGTTTAAAGGAGGATCTGTAGAAGCCCCATTCTAAGGACACAACTTCCTCTGGGTCAAGAAGTTGTCAATAAAGACAGTAGAGCTACTGTACCTTCTAGCTTCCATTAGCCTGGGCCAGGCAGTTGAAATTACTGCCTTCCTTATTTCTATGTGTTATAAGTATTCTTTTTTTAAAAAACCTCATTATTGGAATGACTCTCTTTTTTCTTACAGCCAGTGGAGCCTCACTCACATGAAGAGTGGCTCCTAATCCACAAGGGCCACATGGCCTGGGTTACACTCTTAGCTAGAGTCACAGACATGAGACATGAGGGTGTTTCTGAGGCTATCTTTACTCATTTGAGTTTTAGGGTCAGACTGAGGCAATACCCAGTGTCTTATTCAGAGACAATTCAAACACCAGAAACCCATTCAAACTAGCTCAAGTAAAGGAGGATCTGTTGTATGGATACAGGGAATCTTACAGAACAAGTTTAGAGCCCACAATCTCACTGTGCAGCTTCTCCCTCCACCTCACTACCCATCTTTAATCTCTCTTCTTTCTGTGATTCTTTTTCCATTCTTTTCTTTCTGCAGACTGATTTCTTTTCAGGGGCCTCAGAGTTCTTCCAAAATGGCAGTCCAATCACTCGAGTCAGCAGAACCTTCCAGCTCAGCTCCCTAACAGTCTCCCAATTCCCAATGGCCAGAAGAAGGTATCTGCCCCTCAAGTTCAGATGTCCATCCCTGGCCCAGTCAGCTATGCCTAATTGCTTATCAGGTACACAGGACTGGTCCCACTCTGTGGGTAGTAGAGCAGCTTCTCCAAGAAGATGAATAGGCTGGAATAGAGAGAAGAGTGTAAAGAGAGAGAGAAAAAAAAAACAAAAACCTACAATTGAAAGAGAACTGCCTGGTCTTGAGAGAGTCCCAGTTTAATGACTCCTTTTTCCCAAATTTGCCCAGCAGAGGACATGTTTGAGCTGAGTGGACAGAATACCTTGGGCAGCCTCCTTGGTGCTTCTTGGCACTCACAGGGGCAGGGTGGCCTCCCCCCGCCCAGTGTGACAAAGCAACTGAGCCCACCTAGGTGAGACTCCTTACCCTCCTAATCCTTTATGTTCATCGCCACTATCTCTTGTAGACCTGATGTGGAAACCACCATTGAGAGGATTCTAAGAAAAAGGATATTTTTCTGGGAAAAGGACAGTGAATGGGGCTAAGTCCATTTGGCTTTCTCCCCTATGAGCCTCAATGTCCAGCACTTTATCAGTAGCCTTTTTATCTTAGTATAGCTAATGGATCTATTTTGAGTAAGGACATGTATGAATCCTTTTGCGATTCCAAGGAGGTGAGAAGTATAAAGCGTAATTAAAGAATTATCATTGTCACCATTATCTTTAATCAGCACATCATTCACAGTGACAGTTTCTAAGAGCTTTATATAGGAAAAGTGTCATCTCTAGTACAAATGAAGAGCCACCAGTACTGTTCCTAGGTCGCCTTCTGGATTACTGATGCAAGTCATCATCTAGACCCTGTAGTCCCCTGATGAGGAGGGGGCATCATTTCCATTTGCTAAATATAAGAAACGGAAGCACTATGAGATGAGATTAGGGCAACGACAACCAGTCCCAAGTTCAGTATCAAAGAAAAGCTCAGTAAATTTGGATGCCTTGTGGTCAACACACAAAATAGGTAGAACCACAGAAAGAACTCAGAGCAAAAGGAGAAGAATGGTTTAATTCCCGTGAGAGTCCTTTCCTGTTTAGTTAGGCATTGTTTAATCCAGGCAACTCATTTTCAATGGATCTGTCATTTCTGATTTCAAAGCACATAAAACAGATGGCCACTTAACCCACTGCTCAGCTCTATGCTCATTCTGAGATACAGGCTCTTTGCAGGTTAGAAATGGCATGGGAGAGGCAATGGTAAATTGGAAAAGACCTGTGTTAGAGTCCTCCAGAGAAACAGAACCGATAGGATGTATAGAGATATGTATAAGAGGGGATTTATTATAGAAATTGCCTCATGAGGTTGTGGAGGTCAAGAAGTCCCACAGTCTGCCATCTGAAAACTGGAGAATCAGAAATGCTGGTGGTATAATTCAGTCTCAATCTGAAGGCCTGAGAATCAAGGGAGCCATTGGTGTAACTCCTAGCCCAAGGCCAAAGACCTGAGAACTGCAAGGCTACTGGCATAAGTCCTAGAACCCAAAGGCCCGAGAACAGGAGCTCCCATGTCTGAGGGCAGGAAAAGATGGGTATCCCAGCTCAAGAAGAGAGACAATTTTTCCTTCCTTTGCCTTTTTGTTCTATTAGGGCCGTCAGTGGATTGGATGGTCTGCACCCACATTGAGGGGGAAGGCTCTCTTTACTCAGCCTGATGAATCAAACTTTAATCTCCTTCAGAAACACCCTCAAAGACCCACCCAGAAATGTTTTAGGCGGCATCCCTTGATCCAGGCAACTTGACACATAAAATTATCCATCCCAAGACCTAAGGATTTAGGGCCAGTCAAACCTGAGCTCACATCCAGATTCTGCCATTTACTAGCTGTGTGAGAAAATTTCTCAATTACTTTGAGTCTCCCCATTCTTTATTTTGAAAATATCTGTGTTGAGGTGTTATCATAAAGATTCTGTGAAATTAAATGACATAATACGTTTATATATATAGGATAATACATAATCCTAAAGGACTTAGCAAGAATCCAATGGATAATAAACAGTCAATAAATGGTGGCTATCACTAGAGTTGGCCTCTAAGAGGAGAGCAGATGTTCATCCTCAAGAAGAATTTTGCAGAAAGGGCCACTTTTAGTCTACCATCTTTCCAAATTTTGATCATGATTTGAGGGAAGGATGATACAAGAGACAAGGGGAAAAAATGAGAATGAGCGTGAAATAACATAGATCGTCTAACACTAAGTCTCTGTGTCTGTTTTTGCCCATCTTAATAACATAAACTTGGACTGGCTGTTCACTCTATGCTCCCATCACTCTGCACATGTCATTTGCAGCATTCATGAGATGTGCTATATTTATTAGGTGTTTGCTGGGATATATGTGTATCCTCCTATTAGGTTAGGAGCTCCTGGATGACCGGATAGTGTCTTATTCATCTTCTCTCTGCAGCTTCTGGCTTAGTATCTGGATAATACTTATTACTGGATAATAAATATCTGTTGGATGAATGGACAAAGAAAGATAAGAAATGTATGAAGGAGATGTGGGTCCCAACCAGTAGAAGTCTCAGCCGTTCTGCCTGGGCCCCGTGTCATCTCTCCGTGATTAGGCCCACCTGAGCGTAAAGTCAAACTCCTAGAGAATGCTTCCCCTGGGCTCTGTAGATGGGACACAGCAAAAGGGTAGATGGCTCCTCCAGGCCCTCCTCGAGCTGACCTGGCTGCAGGCAAAGCAGGGCCAAGCTTGGAGAGAGCAGGTCCAGGGCCTGCTGGCTTGGCTGGCAGCAAACACATCCTTCTTCCAAGATTGATCAGCTCCTGCCCCAAGATACCCCAAGATGCCCCAAGATACTTGATTTCCAAACATGATTTGCTAGAGCCATGTTTTCAAATATTGTTCCAAAGAGGCTTAAGTTCCTGTGAGGAACAGTGCAGCTTGTGATCAGATTGCTTCCCCGTGCCCAAGTGAAGCCCCTCCCCACCTCCGCACCCCAGTCCACTTTTTCAGGCATAGCAGCTCCTAGCTTATGCTTTACAAATTCTGGTCATCTACCTATGACTTCATTAGGGAAAGAATGCTTCTATTTTTATTGTCTTTTTAACCACTGAACTAAAAAAAAAAATGCCACCTCACACTCTTCACTAGCCTGAAGCCCAAAGCTACAAGGATGCTCAGAATAACAGATGCTATTCATTGGCCACTAACTGCACTTTCTGTCCCTCCATCCTCATAACAGCTCTCTAAGACAGGCAGAAATATCCCCATTTTCAGGTGAGAAAACCAAGGCTTAGAGGTTAAGTTTATTTCAGGCTCAAGTGTGCTTCAGACAGCGTATGGCCTATAGAGCTGGCATTTGCATGCAGGCCTGAAACAAATAGGACTTAGGAGAGGAGAGAGAAGAGGAACAGAATTTTTTGTCGGCAAAATAACAATTCTTTGTGCAGCAGCACTTTTAAAAAATCCATTTTGTGCCTATGGACAAAATCTTTGAATTGGCTTTATTTCTCAATGAATGACTTGGAAGCCATTCTAATAAAGGAAGAACTTAAATGAAAACCAAGAGGTAGTTTTTGACTGATGGTGCATGTACTTTCTAAGCAAAATAAATTTACAAATAAGAACATTACAGAGATTCAGCTCAAGGAAAGTGATACGCATTCGAATCTCACTTGCTGTCTGATAACCTCTACGTAATTTCAACAATGGTTTGCAATATTACACTTAAAATCAGTGTGGCTTAGGTATGAAATTGCTTCTCCCTAAAGCTTCCCTGAGGCCTAAAGAGTAGTTGTTACCATATCTGTGGCTCTTGAATTTAAAACATATTGACCACTTACAAGATACTTTACAAATCCTTCTCAGGATGTCTTAGCAATAGAAGTGCACTTCATTGTCATACTGAAGCTGAATCTGGCCTCTGTACCCCAACACTGAATTAAGTCTTGGAGACAGAGTTTTGAGTGAAGTAGAAGAGAAGAGCTTTATTGCTTTGCCAGGCAAAGGGGGCCACAGTGGGCTAAGGCCTTCAAAACTGTGTCCCAACCTGGAGGGGGTAGTGAGAAGTTTTATAGCAATGGTTCAAAGAGGGCGTGATCAGCTCGTGGATATTCTTCTGATTGGTTGGTGATGCAGTAAGTGGGAGTCAGCATCATCAACCCTGTGTTTCCAACTAGTCTGGGGTCTATGTGCTTGCAGTATACTGTCCTTAACCAGTTAACCGTTAACTTCTCCCACCTGCTGGGGGTTTCAGTCTCTGAAAAACAAGCTCAAAGATATTGTTGTGTGTATCCCTTGATGGGGAACAAGGACCCTGCCCCAAGGCTGCACTGTTGTTTCCCTTGACTGTTTGTCCCTCCCTTGCCTCGCCTCCCCACCCTTTCCTAATTAACTACTGCTTGAACCTACCCATTGGACCTCCAGAAAGGTCATGGAGGGTGAATGAAGACTCTTTCCTGCAATCAAAGAAATGAGGGCCACAGAAAGGCTTTTGTGCCCAGGAGCCTCACAGGGTCCTGCTCCGTATCAGTATTCCCTTCACTCTTGACCCACCATACAGGACTTGGAGCTGACCTGCTGCCTTAGTATGGAGCATTCAAAATCGTCTTTTTTCCTTTGTCCCCACTACCTAAACTAAAATTGACAAACAGCACTCTTATTTTCTTGGATGAGACTAGATTGTTTAATACAATAAGATGCCAGTTATTTCTCCTGATATAGAACTGAGTCTTTTTCTTTTGAAAGCAGTTTCTCTCACACTACTTTGCATGGAATGTAAATTCTATCAAGCACTCCATTAAAAGAAAAGTCTGTGATCTAATGAATTTGGGAAACTGGGAAATACTTCTCTTAGATATTTGCAATAGCCACTCAGCTGATTACAGACTGCATAAACACTGCAATATTTGTCTGTTTTTGTGATATCTACTAACATCCTGGTAATGAGTAGTCTATGAAATGCACTTTGGGAAAACCTATTGTTTAAGAAAATTCTGGAACATGAAAGCTATTTCAGTCAACCCTTTCACAAAATCCCGATAGATATCTGAAAGCACACCAGAAATCTCCTGGAAATAGGTTGAATTGCCCACTTCAAAAATAAGGTGATTCTTTTGTAATAGACTACTGTTTAGTGAGCACTTATCTCATGAGTCCTGAGAACTATCTCACAAAATAGGTATAGTTCTTTTCATTAAACAGATGAGGAGAGAGGCTCAGAGAGGTTAAGTAGCTCGTTCAAGGCCACACTACAGGGAAGCAACAGAACCAATTTTTAATGTAAGCTCAAACCCTAAGCTCTTAAAGACTATACTGTTGTTCAGCTCTCCCTGTTGGAAAAGACCCTCCCTTGTTCTAGAGACTAGCCCTTCCTCAGAGAGCCTGGTGGGGACTTCACCCCAGGAGAGCTGATGGAACACAAAGCAGACTGGAACCCTCATGGGTGTCCAGGCAAAGCTGAGCCTGGAAGCCACCAAGTCTTCCCACAACTCTCCCGCCCCTGGTCAATCCACAGTTGGGAACCTTGCTCAGCTCCTTCCCAGTGAGAAACAAATGAAAGACTTATTAAACTGGCTTCTGCGCCACAATGGGGATCAAATCAACAAATTCAGACTGTAAGTGGCACCTTGAGATTTCAGTACACACCCTGGCTCGGGGCCTTGCTGAGAACTGCTGAATTCTTTAATGCTCATTGTATTTATGCTAAAACCTCTTTTCCCCAGTCCTCCTGACCAGGGGAGGCTGAACTCAACACTCTTCAACGTGCACTGCTGAGAAGGAGAAATTTCCCCCCTACCCCTCCTGAGGTCTTGCGCTGGTCTTAAAATTAAACTGACATAAAACAGATTAACAGGAGAAAAAAACTAATTTGAGTGGTACCTATGGAGGTCTCATAGAAATAGTCAAGGCAGGTGGCTTTTATACTTTTTAGACAAAGAAACAATACATTTGTGAGGAACTGACAGGACAAAGGAATTTAGTCTTGGGTGCTTAATTAGTGAAGAATCTAAACAGAGGTTGAGCTTGGGGTAGTAAATTCGTAAAGAAGTAACAATGTTTGTTGTCAGACTTCTCCACCCTGAATTCCCTATCTGTGGTGATAAGAATGTTTTTCTCTCTTTCTCCTGGTGCAGGGAGGCACCTTTCAAATGAGAAATTTAGTTCCTGCTTTCAGTGGGGACAGAGAGGAGGGTCAGAGTTTCTTCTTGCACTGGCTATTTCTCAAGTAACTTTAATTCAAAATGATCAATATGCCACTTTGGCATATTTGGGGGCAGCCTGCCCTGAGCTCCAACAGCACTCAATATTTAATGAGCCCCTACTATGTGCCAGGCATTATGGTAGGTGCTGGAACTATAATTGATGTGACAGGAAAAGTCCCTGTCCTCATAGGGCTTCTTTCCAAGTAGGGGGACACAATTAAAATGAGAATATAATATAATGTCAGGTAACAATAAAGACTTGGAAAATAAAGCAGAGTAAGAGGGTGGGGTTGCTGTAGGGTGCCCAGGGCAAGGCTTTATGAGCAGCCTACTTGTTTGTACAGAAAGACCTTAATGGAATGAGGGAGAATCCAACAGGAGATGTGTGAAGGAAGAATGGGGCCCTTCTCAGCGCCTGCTTGTGCTGTCTGCCTGGTAGATAGCTCGGCACTGCCCTCTGGGGGCTTGGCACAAGCTGGCACCGAGTCTGGGGAAGGAGGCTGGTCTGGAGGCACGGAGGGGGGGGACTGCATATAATTCCTTCCTGATCTGCTCTCTGCTTGTTTGGGAGTGAGGCTAAGGTTAGAGGGAAACTCAAGTAGAATTCATTTTATCCCTTTTTTACTTCCTGCAGTGTTGTCAACATCTATGCTGTTTTGGTTGGGTTGATCCCAGAGCCAGATGCCCTCCTTTGAGTTTCAGCCACACCAGTTACTAGCTTGGTAACCTTGAGCAAGTTATTTAACCTCTCTGTACCTTGCTACCTCATCTGTAAAATAAAAAGCAATAGTAATAGTATCTACTTAATTGTGGTTTGAGGATTAAATGAGCTAATATATGTGAACCATTTAAAGCAGTGCCTGATAGACAAAAACTTCTCAACAAATACTAGCTTTTATTAATATCCTTTGTGTCTGCATCTGAATGTGTGTCGGGGAGGTGTGTGTGTGTGAGAGAGAGAGAGAGAGAGACAGAGAAGGAGTGAAAGTGAGAGGCAGGGGGATAGGCAAGCAATCTCTAAAGTTTCTCCTGACACTAAAAAAAATTTATTACATATTTTGTCTGACTCCTCACACTGGTAGCTCTTCCAGAGGCTATCAGTAAGACCTATTAGTAGGTCCTATTCCCATTTTCCTATCCAATCTTGTAGGAGAGAAACTGAGACAAAGTAAGGATTTACTACTCAGGAAATTAACAATTATGTTGGTAAGCACTGGGGTTATTTGGACGGCAGCATCAGGACAAATTTGAAGTCACTTGAAGTACAGAAGTGCGATTTCCCACAGTTAAAGTGAAGCTCTCTTTATTTGCTTCTGCTAATTTAAAAATCAAAGCTAAAGGTACTTAAACATTACATGGCATTAAAATGGCATGGCTCTGTACTGGCTTAATGAATTCCCTTATGAAATCAACTCTAAAATGTCACCCCTCATGAATCATGAAACAGAATCTTTCTTGTTCTCTTAGGAGTTTTAGAGTTGATTTTCAAAATCCATGTTTACGTTCTGTTCTATAAGTTGTGTTCTCTTCTACAGGTTGGCCAGAAAAAATAAAATTCTGGCTCTCTGACTTCTATGTGTACTACCTTTAACCAGAAAGGAAAATACTGCTTTATTTAAAATTGACAATTACTGGTGGTTTTAATTTTATTGTGAGTCTTCTTCTGACCTCTTTAAATGTAGTCCTCTATATAAAATTGCCCATCAGAATTCTCCATATGAATGCTTCCTCCACAAGCATTTAAGAAAGCAAACTCATCATCTTTCCTTCCAAATTTAATTTCCTCTGCCCCCAGAATTCTCCATCTCTAGGCCTGATACCACTCTCCACCCAGTTTCCTCTTCCAATCAAGTCCCACCAATTTTGCCTTTTTGATATCTCTAAAATCTTTGAATCCATTTTCTATTTTTTGTCACTTGCCCCATTCCTCAGCCTACCTTCAACTCTTAATAACTACAGTAATAGCCTTCCAAATGGTCTTCCTGCCTCCAGACTTGACCTCTTTAAATCCATTCTCCACATGGATGCCAATGTAACTTTATAAAATGAAAATCTGACCAGGTTACTTTCTTGCCTAAATCCTTCTATAGCTGTTCTTAGGATTAAGTCTAAACTCTTGACCATAGACTATAAGGCCTCGTGTTCTGGCCACTGCCTATTTGCCTTACCTGCAGTCAATACCCCTCCAACATCCATCACTGTACTAACCATGTGTTAGCATGAATACGATTTAGGTGTTTCAGTCTCTAAAAGGCATTGAGCTTTTCAATTATCTATTGCTGTGCAATTACCACCCCAAAACTAAACACATGATTTATTTTTTCTGGGCTCCCTCATTTGACTGTGTTCAGTTGAAGGGCTTACTGGACTGTCAGGTCCAAGATGGCATCATTCATGTGACTGGCAGTTGACTGAGAGCCTTGATTCCCTTCCATTGACCTCTCATCCTCCAGTAAGTTAGTGGTATCAGAGCAGCATTCGAAGACAGTAAAAGCAGAAGTTCCAAGGCCTCTTATAATCCAGCCTTGAAAGTCCCACAACATTGCTTTCTCCATATTTTACTGGCCAAACAAGTTGCGAGGTCTGTCCAGATTCCATTAAATAAGCCCCTCTTGATGGATGGAGTGGCAAAGTCACAATACATGCCCATGCAAAGGGGCATGCAGACCAGATAAGAGGATTAAATGACTGTATTTTGCAATCTGTGATAGGTACATAAACTAAATGCCTTTGAAAGGATATGAGGAGAAACAAAAGGAAACCTGACCACTCCACTGGCCCTGATGAAATCCAGGAGGCCTAGGAGTGCAGCTAGCCTGACGCAGAGAGAGGGTCAGTCTCTGGAAAAGAGGGAGCTGGGCGCTCCACTTACAAGAAAGTACACGGTTTCCTTTATAAGTGCCATTCTCAAAGTGCTGTGAGCCAGGGCAGCTGGTAGGAAGGGTGGAAAAGCAGTAACCAAAATACCCATCCATTCTCTGAACCTGTTAATTTGATCACATGGAATACTTTTATATTTAAAATTCCCCGGGGTTAAGAAGTGAGAACACATATCAGGTCCATTGATTTTGCTTGGAGTGTCCAGCCTAGATTTTTATTCATCAGATACAACAGCGCCCCTAATAACACCAGCAACATGACAATGGGGCAATTTCTGAATGGCATCGTGTATTTTGTTGATACACGTCCATTGCAGAAAGTGCAGCTGAATCTAAAAAAGAAAATAAATGTCCCTCTTAATTCCATAGCCCAGGGCTAACCACTCTAAAGAGTCTGACGTGGTTTTTAACTAGTAGTCCAGGTTCATTAGAGGTTCTCAACCTTCCTGTGTCCCAACATGAAACATCCATCATCTCCAGTTTTGCCAAGGCTGTAGGTTTCTTGGCCTATAGCATCTGCTCTAAGTCAGGGCCAGAGTCAACTTGGAGCCAACCCCAAGAACGGGGTGTCCAAGCCCCAGTGGACAAGGAGAGAGCAAATCTTCCAAGGACACTCAAGGACAAATCAAGCAAACAAATTCAGGGGAGGCATGAACACCGGTCACAGTTCTGTTAGTTGCTCAGTGTGGTTGGGAGGCACAGTGGAAGAGCATTCTAAATGCTGTAGGGGCTCATCTGCACTGACTCAGAGTTTCCTGCTGCCCAAAAGCTAGGGGGGAGGACAGTTGGAATTACTCACGTCTCCTGGCAAGATTGTGGGCCCCCTCAATTTTAAGCATGATGACAGACAGCTTCACAAATAAGCTAACATCAAACTAGAAACTGTAATAAATGCTGGGAGATTTATAAGCCCCAGGAAAATGTAAACTGCCAGTGAAGGGAAAAAAACCTCAGTGATCTTACTTTTATGTGACTCCTTTGCTGACTGGAAATTGAGATTTCCATGGGCATGATATAGTCCTAAGATTGATGAAGGCAAATGGGAGACAGCCCCTGAAGGCAGCCCTCCGCTCACCGGAGACAAGGGGGAGCGTGAGACAGGCGTCTGTGTGCTGGGAGGTGGGCACTGGGCTTCAGAACGGGTCCGTTTTGCCCTCGTTAGGTAGTAACGAATGGGTGATTTCCCTAGTCACTGCCAGTATGAGAAATTAACAAAAGTAATTTCTCAGTACCCTTTGCGGGACAGTAGGAGAAACAAACAAGGGAAAACCACAGTGAGTTATAAAAAAAATGGCTTTTCAAGTTGAGCAATAAATTAGTTCCGGCAGCCATTCTGAAGGGCAAATAGGGACTCCATGCTTCAGGGTGCGTGTCAGCACTTCTGTTCTCACTGGGTTGAGCATGACTCACCAAAGCCTCTGGTAGTCACCACAGTGGGCTCAAAACATATTTTGCAAAAGACTAACACCAAACTCCAGACTTAGGGAGTAAGTGAGCTTGTTTTATTTATTACTTCTTTTATTTACTTTTTAAAATATTACAGCAGTTAAAGGTTCCGAGGGCTAAGTGGGTGGAGATGAGTTTGGTTTTATTTTGTCTCTCTAAAGAGAATGTAGGTTGATAGACCAAGCCCTGATAAAAGCAAAGTTGCCAACACGAGTGAAACTGCATGAGCTGGGGCGGGGGGCGTGGAGGGGAGTGATGTGTGTGTCAGGACCAGGTGGTAAGAAAATGAGAAATAAAAAATAAGAATGTTCAGTCCAAGGCCGTCCGTTGAACAGATGGTAAGCTATAAGAAAGACTAGTGGCAGTGAATTCCCTGGTGGTCCAGTGGTTAGGACTCAGCACTTTCACTGCCATGGCCCCGGGGTTCAATCCCTGGTCAGGGAACTAAGATCTCACAATCTGGCGGCCAAAATGTAAAAAAAAAAAAAAAAAGTTACATTTTCCTAATGACCCCCTTGCTTTGTGTCACCTTTTAGATTCTTCCTTCACAGGCTGAAAACCTGAAAGTGCTAACTACATGCCCCAATTTTCAGGGATAGTGCTACCTGCAAGTTCTGTTTTCTGAAGGAACATGGCTATGTTTAGATGATTCCTAAACTACTGCTTTATTTGGTCAATTCAGCAAAAAATCAGACCAAATGCTCATTTAGTGATATATTGACTTGGCTATCAACTTGTTTTCACTTTCCTGCAAATTATTTAATACATAATTAAATAGAATTGTGTTGATGCCACAACTGTTTTTGTCTTAGTTATCTAAAAGGTCATTAATTTTTTTTCCTTTGATCTATATGTTATTCAAATTTTAACGTCAATTCTCAGTCTTTCATTTTATTTATTGAGGAAATTAGAGAGCATCAGTAAGAACTCCACATTCCCACCATGGCAGAATTGCAAAGTAAATCTTTTAAAGGAAATTTACAACTATTTCTTTCCACTTAAGAGCTTCCTTTCTAGCTGGGCATATCAGTAACCTCTTATAAGACAAGCTATAAACGTGTGGTGCATGTGTACTGTGGTAGTGATAAGGGCTGGTTCTGCTTCCAGAAACATGGTGGGATTGCACTTCTACACCATCCTTGAAGTTAGTCAGGACTATGTGAGTATTCTAGATAGATTTAACAAAAAGGTATTTATTTTATTTTTAAAGTATGAGTGGGGAGACCCAAAGAAGTGACAAAGAATTGGAGAACAAGGCTTGGAGAACAGGTCAGAACAAAGGAATTTCCCCCTCAGGGCTGGGCAGCAGAAAATATAGGCTGCCCCAGGGATATTCTAGTTTACTTGCACCTGTGGAGCAAGACTGCCCATATCTCATTCACTGTTCAAAATCCCATTAAAAAAATGTCCAAGCAGCCAAAACTAAGTCACATGCTCTCACCCATACCAACAAAGCTGCCCACAGTGACGAATTCCTAATAAAAGGATATTGCTGTGCTAATAGGAATTGTGTGGATGCTTCACGGCCAAAATGTGACAAATATACTCTACAGTGGCAGAAGCAGAAGTCCTTAAGTGCTTCTCATTATTTGCATCAGAATTTAGGCAAGAAATTAGGCAACTAAATCCCCAAGATTCCCAGTCTCCTACCATCCCACCCTAATATGACAGAAGCAACTCCTGAGTTGTTTCCTAAACCAGGGGTTTCCCTCAGAGCCCTTCTCCTGCCAAATGGCTTCTTGGATTGTCCAACCTCATTTTTTTTCCTTCTGCTATTGATGCTGACTCATTCAAGCTTTTAAAAATTACTCATTATCCAAGAACCTCCTTTCTAGAAAGGTCATGCAAGTTCTCTCAGGAGGCTACATGGGCACCTGTATTCCTCCAGCCACAATCAGGAGACCAATTGCAGCAAAAAAGAGAAACCTCACAATTATTATGACGTGGCAGGTTAGGATACTGAGGTGATGATCTTTGTAAAATATGACTTTCTGTTGGTGTTCACTTCTGCTCTAGTGGCATTTAGTAAATATCGTTGACTGAAATTGACTAAATGTAGCCATGTGACTTCATAAAGAAAGGCTCTCCATAAAAACTGGAGATGCCCTATTGCTGGCATAAGAAAATGCTTCAGAAAGAAAGCAGAGCTGCCTTAAATTACTACCAGCATAAGAAAAATGCATTGATGTGCCTTCCTGGTAACAGGTTTTTCAAAATTCAAATATAAATGAACCTCAGTGTATTTATGTATGTGTTATAAGTAAGAACCAAGTTTATTTTACTTTATTTGGGAAAAAAGTGGCCCTAGGCCCAAACAAAACAGCTAAGTGCCACTGTGACAGCCTCAGTAGCTCCAGGATTGCTTTTATAGTCATTCCTCAGGCACCCATGTAGGCACAATGTCATTTAGTCTTTGAGATTATTCAGTGCAAAATCTGGAAATTAATGATGTATATTCAACACCAGTGTTCTCAGATGAGAAGAGCAATTAACAAATCCATAAATTAAGTGCTTGCTTGCTTTTCTTTAGTCAAAGATAAACAGTGTTTAAAGATACTTTTCTTTAACTAAAATTTTTCTCCCAGGAAATAAACAGATGTTTGAATATTCATATTGCTGCTTGAATCTCACACCATTTCATCATGCCAGGCACCCAGATTCAGTTACAGTTTCATGTGATAGTGAGCATTGGTTAATAAGTCAATGTGAACTTGGAAAGGGGAATTTGGTGGAGTGCCACAGGGCTCTCCCCTTGCTCACACATGGTCCACGCTCTTTTTGGAAAGTGCACAGTAATGAAAAAGTGCAAGTTGGCAGATTACCATCATAAGAACTATCTTAGTGAATTCATAAAGTTTTAAATTCTGACTCTTAACCTCATATATGCAAAAGCTGATTTACCCACAATTGAGGAAGGATGAGTATTTCTGGAAGTGAAGTGATTATGCTAATTAAGCACACAGAAAATAATGTATAGAACCCAGATGCCAAGTTACCAAATTATACTGAAATGTTTGCATTGACATGGGCTGAAATGTTAGCATTGCCATACCTAATATATTTTCTCTCTACAGCTAGAATTATATGGGATGTTGAATTATAATCAGAATAATGTTTGGTGAGCAAGAAACCACAACAGGGGAAGTTAATTGGATGCATTTTTAGAAACATGTCTCAGCCAAAACAGCTTAGGGCAGTCTCCCTCACAATAGGAATAATCTTGCCCAATGAGGTAGTAAGATTGAAGACACTAGGAGTGACTTCCCTACTTTGAACAGTTTCTGGATTTGCACAGTCCAGCAGCCTTCTGTTAAGTCTTATGCAAGACCAGAAATCAACTTATCATTTTAAGGTGACTCTCCCTATCTCTTCTCTAACTCTGTGATTCCCAATGTTTAAGACGCTGAAGTGAGGAAGACGGTTCCTAGAGGCATAGCTGTCCATGGTCCTGAACCACTATTAGCAGCGCTGAGATCCTTCTCTTAATCAGATTTCTCCCTGGAATGTTAAACCTGTGCGGTTAACAGCAGGCCAATCAGAATCAAGGTGGAGGATTTCCCTGGCGGTCCAGTGGTTAAGACTCCACGCTTCCACTGCTGGGGACGTGGGTTTGATCCCTGGTCTGGGAACTAAGATCCCACATGCCACGCAGTGTGGCCAAAAAAAAAAAAAAAGAAAATAATAGCCAGAATCAAGGAGGAGAGAAAATCTCTTTATAAAAGGTAAAATCCAAATGTTATGCATAAAAACTGTATGTGCAATGTTTTATGCATAAAAATTTCATGAAGATAAAACTTCAGGAAATGCAAAGAGATATGGAAAGAGAAATGACGGTGAGACTTTACTCTACCCTCTCATCTCATGACAAAGAAAGAAGGCACCAAAAATATATATAAAGCCCTAATACAAATGCCTAAAACTGTATAGCAAAGCCTATAACCAGAAAATGTAAACACTGAACTGTTATATGTCCATGATATATTTATAGAATCCAACACATTAGACCACCTGCAAAAAATCTGAGCCAAGTTTAAAAAGGTATAAATGTGGTATAAATGCTATTACAAATACAAATGATATTCTCTAATCACAGTGCAATAAAACTAGAAATTACAACATGGGAACTTAAGAGTTTTCTCAAATGATTCTTTTGTCAAAAATAAATCAAAATAAAATTTGTAGAATATCTAGAAAATAGTGACAATAAAAACGCTAAGTATGAAAAATAGAGCAGAATGAAAATAAATAAGTATTCAACAAAAAATAGTAAAAGGTGAACAATTACTCCTAGGAAAGCAGAAATAGTGCATTAGTAAACATGAAAACAGAAAACAATATATTAGAAAACAAAAACATAGAACAAATTGATAAATAAAGTACTATGTCTTGGCAGTAGGCAGGAAAAATTTTGAATTAGGGGAGGGAGGAGATGGTTGGGGCAGAGAAGAGAGAAGGCAGAGAAAGCTCAGTAAACAAAGACAGCTGGAGAAGCAAAGCCAGAGGTCCAAGAAAAAATGTTCAAATAACCATCTTTTCAGATGATGGAAGTTCCCAGTGAAATTACTTTCCACTCTATGGGAAGTCTGAGGGTGAGTTCACTTGTTTACTCCCCTCCCCACCCCATACCCCCGCACACAATCCATACGCCTCCTATTCTATACTTATATCTTGAATGGTATTCTTATTTCCCTTCTTTCTTTTTGGGATAGCATGCATTTCTGTATGCAAGCTATCATTTATTGAATGCTTGTCATGGGCCAAGAGGGACATAAGGGCTTTAAAGACATTTTTGTTAAACTCACACCAAATTTTTCTGGTATTATGCTTATCTTATAGACGAAGAAATTGAAGCTCATTTTAAGTAATTTTTCTAAAGTCACATGGTTAGTCATTCAAACCTAACTCTATCTACTCCGAAGTTGATTTTTCCTCACGATGCTATACTGCCTCTCCATGGATAGAGATAGAGATCACATAGTAATAAAATTTGTACACAGTTAGCAAATTGTTGAGGAGGAAGGCTAAGATTATTAATAAAATCAAGATCTAAATGATCTCAACCATCTGAAATGATTGGCTGACACCAACATAAAGAACTCCCTGAGAGCTAAGTTCAAAATACTATATCTGGGAGTTTAAAAAAAAAAATAATACTACACAAACAGAAGCAGGAAGATCTTTTCTGGTGCAGTTCATCTGAAAAATTTCTCAGCATTTTAGTGCCTGTATGCTCCTTATACCAGGCTGTGTCCCAGCAGAAAATGTTGGCACTGTCAAAGAGTTTAACTGAGAAGAGTTTAATGAAGGAACTGTTTACAGGGTAAAGGCAACTAACGAGTAATAGTGACTCACCCAAGAACTGGCACCATAATTCCCAGCAGGAGCTGAGGCCACAGGTAAGACACATTCCCTGTTCTTTTTAAAAATGGTTCAATACCTTCTTGCTCTTACCCTCAAAGTTCATGCTGGGGCCAAGCCCAATCAGAAGTTAGAGAGCAGGGCCACCTGAGAGGTACATTCAGTAGAGTTCAGACTCCTAGGGAATCTTTCAGGGAGGACAAAGTGGAGAATCTATCTGTTGGGGAAGCAAACAGAGAATAACCAGTATATTCATTCATATTCACTCTCATCCAACAGAGTAACACAGATGCTAAAACAATAAAAAAAAAGTGAATTTAGTCTCAGGTCTACTGATGTATATTCTAGGTCTTGATCATCAGAGATCTGAGTGCTACTGTCCTCTACAGACCAGAACAAACTTGGAGATCCCCTTCAATCTGAATGACTCAGAGAGAAGAAACATACAAGGAGTGCATCCTAAGAAAACCAGCTGGTATGTCAACCATTACAAAAAGCAGGATGTTTACTGTAGGGTGAAAAAGACTCTGGAAAGGCAAGTGTGAAGACTCATGCAGAACAGACTAATCTGTGGTAGTCCAGAGAGCAGACATTAGATACAGGCAGGAGAGTTATTGGGAAGCAGAAATTTGTTAACATAAGCAGTAAGTTCCTGATCTCCAGAACTATCCATCAGCGACATGGATTGCAGTTGGAAGAGTCATCCTTTATGAAATTCGATCATAGTTTAGGCTGTCACCTGCTGTTGGGCCTGCTGTAGAAAGGATTCCTGCACTTGGCAGAACATTTTCCTTATATCTCTAAGATTCTGACTTAGACCTGATGCCAATACTAAACACACTAGGCAGTCCAACTTAAACAAATGATTGTCCTTCGCACTAAGGACCACGTAGATAAGTCTGAATTTGTTCTGATGTTTTCTCTGCTACTGACATGCAGGCATGAAACTATCAATCCTTCCATAAACAACCTTTGAGTTTTGTCACTTCTTGGAGAGGCTAATAGAAGATGACCAAATATCTTGAAATATCATGCTTCTAATCATCTCAAAAGAACAAAATGTCTAGCAAAACAGAGCAGTTCTGCACTTAACATTAGGCATCATCTTATACCTCTTTTCTTGGCCCTAACTACAGTCAGAATAGATCTTCCCAACAGAATAAAGGCCTGTTGAAAACATGCCTCATTCTAAGTCTTCAAGAAGAATGCTGTGGTAATAACATAGATAAATGTTCATAATCTATTCAGTGAGAAAAAGTTGTGAAACAGTCTATATACGTATATATATATTTATATACATATATATGAACGTACTCTGTGTGTATATATGTGTGTGTATAGATATATGCAGTCTATGTAAAGAGTTGAAAATATACATATACCCAAAGAAGTAATAGTTATCTCTAAGTAGTGGAATTATAGTTGCCTTCTTTTTTCTTCTTTGGGGCTTACTATATTTTCCATAATAAACATGTATGTTTAGGAAAAAATCTTTTATGTTGTGCTTTTTTATCTTCTTTGTTTAATAGGGGGAGAACTATGTAATTACCTGGCTAGGTAGACTTTTAGAAGACTTGACTACTTTGTAAAGTTGTGACATCCCTATTTCTTCCATAGTTTGGATTCTGACCTAGAGGGGACATAAAAATTTGCTTTGAACCCTGGATTGGGTATGTCATTTCATTGCTAAAGCAGTTTCATGGATCATGAACCGCATAAGTGACTTCAGCAATACAGAGCCTGAAAAACAGATGGCACAAGTGATCCAAGACAGATGATGGAGAACAAACAGCAAGTCAGGAAAAGCAGTGGCCTTTAAAAAACACCTGATTAATTACCTTTTGAAATTAAGCTGCACTCCACTCTGCTCTCTAAACTCCCTTATGTAAGTATAACTTTAAATGGCTTATTTTATAAAACTCAAAGCTCCTCCAGGGACATACCAAGGACAGAGTAGAGGGAATGGTCAGCCCCCGTGGAAGCAAGAAGGCATTGTCTGTAGAGAATGTAAAGACATTAATAAAACTAAGAAGTAAAAGTGTGTCTGCCTTTTAAAAATCACTGTGCATCAGCAGTGCCACCCCACACTTTGTACATCACTGAAGACTTCATAAAGGCTCCAGTGAAGGATTCCCTGATGAACTTCTCCCACCTTGAAGAAAATAACCTGTTATGCTCTTTGGTGTGCCCTTTCCTTCCCCTCCTACTTTTGCATTTCTCTCTGACTCCTCTTCTCTTTCTTTTTTTTTTTTTTTTTTTGGTTTTGTTTTGTTTTGGGGGGGGGGAGCAGGGGAGATGCATTCCTTTAAGTAAAAATAGTGATAGTGAGTCACTTGTGTCCCAAAACCCTGGCAAGGGATAGATCTCAAGACTGGAAGATTTCTGTTTATTTGTTACTTTCATTAGAACAACATTCCATCTTAACTGACTCATGGGACCATAATTGCTTTTTCTCTATTGAGTGGCAACATTTGCCCAAAAATGTTCTTTGAAGAACTAATGTTTTTCTTCTTCTTTGATTCACTCCTACATTTATATGCAACTTTTCTGCAAACGTTAGGGCTTGATCACCCAAGGATAAACAAGTTTTAGATAAATTTTATTTCTTACATGCTGTATATTGTCTTCCAGGTGTCATATTTTTATGCCATTGTGCTGTTAGAATTATCATCTTGATAATGCAATGCTAAGCACTTGCTTTATAACATCTCCAGTTGTGGGAGGTTAATATGCCTACAAATTTCACAGGGATTGAAATACCTTCAAAAGTATGTGCTCTCAGTTTTTAGTCATATGATAGTTTTAGTTCTGAAATTCTTTTTAGGTAAGGTCAAACCGCAGGTACTGAGGAAGCACCCAAAGGAGGAATTCTATTATTATAATCTAATTGTTCTCATTCAACTAGATTTATCTCATTTTAACCACAATGAAATCAAGACAGAAGAGAGTATTTCTGATTTATAGACTTGTATCAACACCAGAGTTCCAATATTACACAAATAGCAGTGGGAAAGACCAAGGCATTAAAAATGCTAGAACATGAGTTCCAGTTGAACCCGGTTTTAACTGATTTTTAAAATAAACTTTTCTAGTATCTTTTCTTCCAGTATTTTCTGTAGATGATGAACTAGAACTCCCCAGGATCCAATGTATCCTCAGGTAGTAAGGAAAACGCTGCCGGCAGGTATGATAGCATAGGCCCTAGAGCCCTGTCACACCTCTTTCAGCTTGGCTTATTTATGAAAACTAGTAGTACAGTGGGAACCATATTTTTTTCAAAAAAGCTATTTAGCACAGTTTCATTTTTGTGAATTTTTATCAGAGTAGTGAATCACTTAACATAAGTGACCAAAGCCTCATCCCTGTTTTGACACTAGTATAGTCCTTTACATAGACAAGTACAGATACCCTCTAATCATAAAAATATTATTATTGTAAAATTAATAAATACTACTTATCAGGTACATACTATGGGCCAGACACTGTGATAATCACATTTCATATGCTGTCACATTTAATCCTCACAATAATTCTGGGAGGTAAAGATTATTGAGTCATTTAATGGATGAGGAAACTGAGGCATTTCTATCCATGGGAACACACTTTAACAATAAAAGTTAATATTTGCTTTACCCCAAAAATGTCTAGCATTAAATCTATTTTATATAATTTGACAAAGTTACTCATCACTAAACATAGCCTAGTGCCCCTCTCGAAAATGATGATGTGTTTATGTGTTTACTGAGAGAGTACCTTTAGCCCTAGAAATTCTCTCACTTTCTAGACTTAACAATACCTCCTTATACAGGCATTCTTACAAACAGACAGTCACACAGACATTTCAAGTGACTTTCCCAAATGTTACAAAGCAGATCAATAACGAAAATTGGAACCCAATGCACATTTCTTTACATTTTACCCTGTTTTGCAAACCTTCAAAGGAGTACTATTTATTTGAAAACTATGTAACTATTTTAAAAAAACTCTGGATATAGTGCCTTAAAATTGTGATTAATATACATATCTTCTCTATTTTCATAAATGTTGCTAAGAAATAATATTCCAGGGGCTTCCCTGGTGGCACAGTGGTTGAGAAACTGCCTGCCAATGCAGGGGACACGGGTTCAAGCCCTGGTCTGGGAAGATTCCACATGCCGCGGAGCAACTAGGCCCGTGAGCCACAACTACTGAGCCTGCGCGTCTGGAGCCTGTGCTCCGCAACAAGAGAGGCCGCGACAGTGAGAGGCCCACGCACCGCGATGAAGAGTGGCCCCCACTTGCCGCAACTAGAGAAAGCCCTCGCACAGAAACGAAGACCCAACACAGCCATAAATAAATTAATTAATTAATTAATTTTTTTAAAAAAGTAAAAAAAAAAAAAAAAAGAAATAATATTCCAGAATACACCAAGAAATCCTCATATGGATTTTTATTTTTTAAGCTGCAGTGGCAGAGGCTGCTAGGTGCCTCCCCATATCCATTCTCTGCATTTTTCCTACTAAGAGAATATTGATCTTAGCTGGGCACATTGACACCTGGAATAAAAGGCTTTTCCTAGGATCCACTGCTGTTGCGTGAGGTTATTTGAATAGTTCTGACTAATGACATGTAAGCAGAAGTGTTGTGAGGGACATCCAGGAAGTCTCCTTAAAGGGATCTGGCTCACCTGGGGGGGGGGGGGGTCATTGTTTTTTTGTTTTTTGTTTTGTTTTGTTTTTTAATGAAGTATAGTTGATTTATAATGTGTTAATTACTACTGTACAGCAAAGTGATTCAGTTATACATATCTATGTATTTTTTAAATATTCTTCTCCATTATGGTTTATCATAGGATATTGAATACAGTTCTCTGTGCAGTACAGTAGGACCTTGTTTTGGAGGGTCATTGTTAATGACAATAACAGATTATGACCCATTGAACAAAGTAGGGATTCATGACACCATGTTAATATAAATAATAACTGAATACATTGAAATTTTGAGGGGGAATGAGATATTTACTAGTCTTTAGTCACCTGCCTACAAATTATGTACTAATTACTAAAGGGAAAGTGCAGCTTTACAGGTGAGAAGCCTGGGAGAACTACCTTAATCAGGAGGTCAATGTGAGCATCATCCCTAAGTCAAAATCATGAGTCATCTGACAAGATGCAATGAGAAAATAATGTATGACACCCCTGCCAAAGACGCATACACTGAGTCTAATGATGAGAAAACATTAGACAAACTCAAACTGAGGGACATTCTACAAAGCAATTCGTGTAATCTTCCAAAGTGTCAAAGTCATGAAAACCAAGAAAAAAACTCGAAGGATGGAAAGTTGTCTACTCTAAAGGAGACTAAAGACATGAAATTTAAATGCAAAGTTCTAGACTCGATCTTTCTGATATAGAAGGCATTGTTGGGACTACTGATGAAACTTGAATGTAACCTGAGGATTAGATGGTAGTAGTAAGCTAAAGTTAATTTCTTGATTTTTATGGTTGCACTATAGTTTTGTAGAACGTTCTCATTTGCAGGTAATACACATTAAACTATTCAAGGGTTATAAGGCATCATGTTGGCAGCTCAACCTTAATGGTTCAGAGAAAAAAGTTTTTTGTATTGTTATTGTAACTTTCTGTAAGTTTGAGATCATTTCCCAAAAAAGTGAGAATTTTCCAAAACAAATGAAAGATATCATCAAGCCATGGATTCAAAAAGGGCTATAAAACCCAAGCATGATGAGTACATAGAAACCACACCTGGGTACATCATAATGAAACCTGACCTGAGAGCTCCTTCTGAGCTCCCAGAAGCAATTTCTCCCACCCCACCACTAACAGGAATCTCCAAACCTTAGAGTGTAGATCCAATGAGACATTTCACGCTATGAATAGAAAAATATATTTCCCTACCCCTTAACAAGGCCTTCTTCCTTTGCTGCTTCAGGATTTTTGATGAACAGCACATCCATTTTATTTAGGGTACATCCAAGCCCACTGTCCTGAGATCCAGACCACTCAGTCACAAAAACACACGGTAGAGGTCCAAAGGCTGGGGAGTTCAGTCTTCAACATTTCTACCTTTATGACTCCCAGTGGGTATAGAGCTGCACCAAATTCAATTCCATTCTTCATCACAGGGTTTTTCCCCCATCTTGAATTAAAGAGAAGATCAGACCTTCTTGCTATATTTCAGCATGCTGTGCACCATGAGCAAATTCTTAGGTAAGACAAAAACATAACCCTTAAGGGCAAGTAATAACTGTTCAGATATAGGCAGGACAATCATTTATCTCAGTTTGCCCAGGACAGTTCTAATTTACAACTATGTTATCCCAGCACCAGCTTTCACACTCAGAGTAACCCTGATTTGGACTATCAATTACATGATCATTAGGGATAGCATGGATTAAAACAAAACTTTGAGGGAAAATTCTGTATGTAGTAGATACTTGATATTTGAAGTTTATTGGTTGGTTCATTGGTTGGTGAGGTGTTATATTTGGGAAACACGCCATCCTGTGGGTCTTAGAGGAAAACAGGGCATAGGCAGTCAGTTGTGTTCATGATCTAATCTTGGACAGGTATGGAGTCCTTGCCAGAGTTTTGAATCAGGAGCAAATGAAAAGGAAGCTTTATTAGACCTTATTCTGGTGGTGAGTGGTGACCTCCAGTGACTACCATCCAGAATAGTGGGGGCAGCAGTGGTCAGGATCACTGGTAACAGTGGTTTCCCAAGCATGGTGTTCTTGTGTCATGACCTATCTCTGTTGTCAGCTAGAAAATTTTCCTTAGTTCTTGCATATTTATTTTCTGAACCTAGTTCTCCAATGCTTTCATCAATTCCATGAGCTACTTGTTCTAATTCTTTTTCTTCTGATGCTCAAAAACTTGGTTTCTACTATCAGTAACCAAGAAAATGAATACATCTAGCTAACGATACTAAACAGAACTCATACATTTTTAGAAAAAGAACTCTGTCTCAAAGGTGAAAGGAATTCTCCTGCTTTGGTTCAGAACACTGATAGAAACTTTTTATTTTTATTTTTTTTATTTTTAACATCTTTATTGGAGTATAATTGCTTTAAAATGTTGTGTTAGTTTCTGCTGTATAACAAAGTGAATCAGCTATATGTATATATATATCCCCATATTCCCTCCCTCTTGTACCTCCCTTCCATATTTCCTATTCCACCCCTCTAGGTGGTCACAAAGCACCAAGCTGATCTACGTGTGTGATGCAGCTGCTTCCCACTAGCTATCTATTCTACATTTGGTAGTGTATATATGTCAATGCTACTCTCTCACTTAATCCCAGCTTACACTTCCCCCTCCCTGTGTCCTCAAGTCCATTCTCTACATCTGCAACTTTATTCCTGTCCTGCCCCAACATTCACCAGAACCTTTTTTTTTTTTTTTTAGATTCCATATATATGTGTTAGCATACGGTATTTGTTTTTCTTTTTCTGACTTACTTCACTCTGTATGACAGACTAGGTCCATCCACCTCACTACAAATAACTCAATTTCATTTCTTTTTATGGCTGAGTAATACTTCATTGTATATATGTGCCACATCTTCTTTATCCATGCATCTGTCGATGGACACTTAGCTTGCTTCCATGCCCTGGCTATTGTAAACACTGCTGCAATAAACATTGTGGTACATGTCTCATTTTGAATTATGATTTTCTCAGGGTATATCTCCAGAAGTGGGATTGCTGGGTCACATGGTAGTTCTATTTTTAGTTTTTTAAGGAACCTCCATAATGTTGGCTGTATCAACGTACATTCCCACCAACAGTGCAAGAGGGTTCCATTTTCTCCACACCCTCTCCAGCATTTACTCTTTGTAGATTTTTTGATCATGCCCATTCTGAATGGTGTGAGGTGATACCTCACTGTGGTTTTGATTTGCATTTCTCTAATGATTAGTGATGCCAAGCATCCTTTCATGTATTTGTTGGAAATCTGTATATCTTCTTTGGAGAAATGTCTATTTAGGTCTTCCACCCATTTTTTGATTGGGTTTTCTGTTTTTCTGATATTGAGCTGCTTGTATATTTTGGAGATTAATCCTTTGTCAGTTGCTTCATTTGCAAATATGTTCTCCGGTTCTGAGGGTTGTCCTTTCATCTTGTTTATGGTTTCCTTTGCTGTGCAAAAGCTTTTAAGTTTCATTAGGTCCCATATCTTTATTTTTGTTTTTATTTCCATTTCTCTAAGAGGTGGGTCAAAAAGGATCTTCCTGTGATTTATGTCATACAGTGATCTGCCCATGTTTTCCTCTAAGAGTTTTGTAGGGTCTGGCCTTACAATTAGGTCTTTAATCCATTTTGAGTTTATTTTTGTGTATGGTGTTAGGAAGTGTTCTAATTTCATTCTTTTACATGTACCTGTTGAGTTTTCCCAGCGCCACTTATTGAATAGGCTGTCTTTTCTCCACTGTATATTCTTGCCCCCTTTATCAAAGATAAGGTGATGACATGTGTGTGGGTTTATCTCTGAGCTTTCTATCCTGTTCCATTGGTCTATATTTCTGTTTTTGTGCCAGTACCATACTGTCTTGATTACTGTAGCTTTGTAGTATAGTCTAAAGTCAGGGAGTCTGATTCCTCCAGCTCCGTTTTTCTTTCTCAAGATTGCTTTGGCTATTCAGGGTCTTTTGTGTTTCCATACAATTTTTTTTCTAGTTCTGTGGAAAATGCCATTGGTAGTTTGATAGGGATTGCATTGAATCTGTAGATTGCTTTGGGTAGTATACTCATTTTCACAATGTTGATTCTTCCAATCCAGGAACATGGTATATCTCTCCAACTGTTTGTATCACCTTTCATTTCTTTCATCAGTGTCTGATAGTTTTCTGCATACAGGTCTTTTGCCTCCTTAGGTAGGTTTATTCATGGGTATTTTATTCTTTTTGTTGCAATGGTAAATGGGAGTGTTTCCATAATTTCTCTTTCAGACTTTTCATCATTAGTGTATAGGGATGCAAGAGATTTCTGTGCATTAATTTTGTATCCTGCTACTTTACCAAATTCATTGATTAGCTCTAGTAGTTTTCTGGTAGCATCCTTAGGATTCTCTATGTATAGTATCATGTCATCTGCAAACAGTGACAGTTTTACTTCTTCTTTTCCAATTTGGATTCCTTTTATTTCTTTTTCTTCTCTGATTGCCATGGCTAGGACTTCCAAAACTATGTTGAATAATAGTGGTGAGAGTGGGCACCCTTGTCTTGTTCCTGATCTTAGAGGAAATAATTTCAGTTTTTTACCATTGAGAACGATGTTGGCTGTGGGTTTGTCATATATGGCCTTTATTATGTTGAGGTAGGTTCCTTGTATGCCCACTTTCTTGAGAGTCTTTATCATAAATGGGTGTTGAATTTTGACAAAAGCTTTTTCTACTACTATTGAGATTATCATATGGTTTTAATCCTTCAGTTTGTTAATATGGTGTATCACATTGACTGATTTGCATACATTGAAGAATCCCTGCACTCCTGGGATAAACCCCATTTAATCATGGTGTATGATCCTTTTAATATGCTGTTGGATTCTGTTTGCTAGTATTTTGGGAGGGATTTTTGCATCTATGTTCATCAGTGATATTGGTCTGTAGTTTTCTTTTTTTGGTAGTATCTTTGTCTGGTTTTGGTATCAGGGTGATGGTGGCCTCGTAGAATGAGTTTCAGAGTGTTGCTCTCTCTGCTATATTTTGGAAGAGTTTGAGAAGGATAGGTGTTAGCTCTTCTCTAAATGTTTGATAGAATTCACCTGTGAAGCCATATGGTCCTGGACTTTTGTCTGTTGGAAGATTTATTTTTATTTTTTTAAATTTATTTATTTCTGGCTGTGTTGGGTCTTCGTTTCTGTGCGAGGGCTTTCTCTAGTTGTGGCAAACGGGGGCCACTCTTCATCGTGGTGCACGGGCCTCTCACTATTATGGTCTCTCTTGTTGCAGAGCACAGGCTCTAGATGCGCAGGCTCAGTAATTGTGACTCACAGGCCCAGTTGCTCCACAGCACGTGGGATCCTCCCAGACCAGGGCTCAAACCTGTGTCCCCTGCATTGGCAGGCAGATTCTCAACCATTGAGCCACCAGGGAAGCCCTGTTGGAAGATTTTTAATCACAGTTTCAATTTCACTACTTGTGATTGGTCTGTTCATATTTTCTATTTCTTCCTGCTTCAGTCTTGGAAGGTTGTACTTTTCTAAGAATTTGTCCATTTCTTCCAGGTTGTCCATTTTATTGGAATATAGTTGCTTGTAGTAGTCTCTCATGATACTTTGTATTTCTTCAGTGTCAGTTGTTACTTTTCCTTTTTCATTTCTAATTCTATTGATTTGAGTCTTCTTTTTTTTCTTGATGAGTCTGGCTAGTGGTTTATCAATTTTGTATATCTTCTCAAAGAACCAGCTTTTAGTTTTATTGATCTTAGCTATTGTTTCCTTCATTTATTTTTCATTTATTTCTGATATGATCTTTATGATTTCTTTCCTTCTCCTAACTTTGGGGGTTTTTTTGTTCTGCTTTCTCTAATTGCTTTAGGTGTAAGGGTAGGTTGTTTACTTGAGATGTTTCTTGTTTCTTGAGCTAGGATTGTGTTGCTATAAACTTCCCTCTTAGAACTGCTTTAGCTGCATCCCATAGGTTTTGGGTTGTCATGTTTTCATTGTCATTTGTTTCTAGATATTTTTTGATTTCCACTTTGATTTCTTCAGTGATCGCTTGGTTATTTAGTAGTGTGTTGTTTAGCCTCCATGTGTTTGTATTTCTTACAGATTTTTCCCTGTAATTGATATCTAGTCTCATAGTGTTGTGGTCAGAAAAGATACTTGAAATGATTTCATTTTTTTACAGTTTACCAAGGCTTGAGTTTTGACCCAAGATATGATCTATCCTGGAGAATGTTCCATGAGCACTTGAAAAGAAAGTGTATTCTGTTGTTTTTGGATGGAATGTCCTATAAATATCAATTAAATCCAACTTGTTTAATATATCATTTAAAGCTTATGTTAGCTTGCTTATTTTCATTTTGGATCATCTGTCCATTGGTGAAAGTAGGGTGTTAAAGTCCCCTACTATGATTGTGTTACTGTCGATTTCCCCTTTTATGGCTGTTAGCATTTGCCTTATGTACTGAGGTGCTCCTATGTTGGGTGCATAAATATTTACAATTGTTATATCTTCTTCTTGGGTTGATCCCTTGATCATTATGTAGTGTCCTTCTTTTTCTCTTGTAATAGTCTTTATTTTAAAGTCTATTTTGTCTGATATGAGAATTGCTACTCCAGCTTTCTTTTGATTTCCATTTGCTTGGAATATCTTTTACCATCCCCTCACTTTCACTATGTATGTGTCCCTAGGTCTGAAGTGGGTCTCTTGTAGACAGCATATATATGGTTCTTGTTTTTGTATCCATTCAGCCAGTCTGTGTCTTTTGGTTGGAGCATTTAATCCATTTACATTTAAGATGATTATCAATATGTATGTTCCTATTACCATTTTCTTAATTGTTTTGGGTTTGTTTTTATAGGTCTTTTCCTTCTCTTGTGTTTCCTGCCTAGGGAAGTTCCTTTAACATTTGTTGTAACTGGTTTTGTTGTGCAGAATTCGCTTAGCTTTTGCTTGTCTGTAAAGGTTTTAATTTCTTTCTCCAATCTGAAGGAGATCCTTGCTGGGTAGATTAATCTTGGTTTTAGGTTTTTCCCTTTCATCACTTTAAATATGTCTTGCCACTCCCTTCAGGCTTGCAGAGTTTCTGCTGAAACATCATCTGTTAACCTTATGGGGATTCCCTTGTATGTTATTTGTTGCTTTTCCCTTGCTGCTTTTAATATTTTTTCTTTGTATTTAATTTTTGATAGTTTGATTAATATGTGTCTTGGCGTGTTTCTCCTTGGATCTATCCTGTATTGGACTCTCTGTGCTTCCTGGACTTGATTGACTATTTCCTTTCCCATGTTAGGGAAGTTTTCAACTATAGTCTCTTCAAATACTTTCTCAGACCCTTTCTTTTTCTCTTCTTCTTCTGGGACCTCTATAATTCAAAAGTTGGTGCCCTTAATGTTGTCCCAGAGGTCTCTGAGACTGTCCTCAATTCTTTTCATTCTTTTATTCATTTCTTTATTCTGCTCTGCAGCAGTTATTTCCACTATTTTATCTTCCAGGTCACTTATCCATTCTTCTGCTTCTGTTATTCTGCTATTGATTTTTTCTAGAGTAATTTTAATTTCATTTATTATGTTGTTCATCATTGTTTGTTTGCTCTTTAGTTCTTCTAGGTCCTTGTTGAACGTTTCTTGTATTTTCTCCTTTCTATTTCTGAGATTTTGGATCATCTTTACTATCATTACTCTGAATTCTTTTTCAGGTAGACTGCCTATTTCCTCTATTTGTTTGGTCTGGTGGGTTTTTACCTTGCTCCTTCATCTGCTGTGTATGTCTCTGTCTTCTCATTTTGCTTAACTTACTGTGAATGGGGTCTCCTTTTCGCAGACTGCAGGTTTGTAGTTCCCGTTGTTTTTGGTGTCTGCCCCCAGTGGGTGAGGTTGGTTCAGTGGCTTGTGTAGGCTTCCTGGTGGAGGGGACTGGTGCCTGTGTTCTGGTGGGTAGAGCTTGATATTGTCCTTCTGGTGGGCACAGCCACATCCTGTGGTGTGTTTTGGGCTGTCTGTGAGCTTAGTATGACTTTAGGCAGCCTTTCTGCTAATGGGTGGGGTTGTGTTCCTATCTTGCTAGTTGTTTGGCATGGGGCTTCCAGCACTGGAACTTGCTGCCCGTTTGGTGGAGCTGAGTCTTAGTGTTGGGACGGAGATCTCTGGGACAGCTCTTGCCAATTGATATTATGTGGGACCAGAAGGTCTGTGGTGGTCAAATGTCCTGGACTCAGCTCTCCCACCTCAGAGACTCAGGCCTGACACCCAGCCAGAGCACCAAGACCCTGCCAGCCACACAGCTCGGAAGAAAAGGAAGGAAAAAAAAAACAAAAACGAGCAGATAGAACCCCAAACCAAATGGTAAAAGCAAAACTAAACAGACAAAATCACACAAAGAAATATACACAAACACACACACTCATAAAAAGAAAACAAACAACAACAACAAATAAACGAACAAAAAAAATGGACAGAAACCTAAGACAAATGGTAAAAGCAAAACTAAACAGACAAATCACACAAAGAAGCATACACATACACAGTCACAGTCACACATACACAGTCACAAGAGAAAAAAGGGAAAAAAATAAAATAATAAAAATAATAAAAAAATAAAATAAAGTAAAAACTAAAAAAAAGAAAGGAAGAGAGCAACCAAACCAATAAGCAAATGCACCAATGATAACAAGCACTAAAAACTAAACTAAGATAAACATAAAACCAGAAACAAATCAGATGCAGAAAGCAAACCCCAAATCTACAGTTGCTCCCAAAGTCCACTGCCTCAATTTTTGGAACATTAGTTTTCTATTCAGGTATTCCACAGATGCAGGGTACATCAAGTTGATTGTGGGGATTTAATCCACTGCTCCTGAGGCTGCATGGAGAAATTTCCCTTTCTCTTCTTTGTTTGCACAGCTCCTGGGTTGCAGCTTTTGTTTTGGCCCCACCTCTGCATGTAGGCCGCCCTCAGGTGTCTGTTCCCCACCCAGACAGGACAGGGCTAAAGCAGCAGCTGATTAGGACTCTCTTGCTCACTCAGGCTGGGGAGAGGGAGGGGTAGTTATAAGTGGAATATGGGGTGAACCTGAGGCAGCAGGGACCAATGTGACATTGCAACAGCCTGAGGCACGCTGTGTGTTCTCCCAGGGAAGTTGTCCCTGGATCATGGGACCCTGGCAGTGGTGGGCTGCACAGGCTCCCTGCGGGGGTGGTAGTGACCTGTGCTTGCACACAGGATTTTTGGTGGCAGCGGTGGCAGCATTAGCAGTTCATGCCTGTCTCTGGGGTCTGAGCTGACAGTTGTGGCTCGTGACTGTCTCTGGAGTTTGCTTAGGTGGGGCTCTGCCTTCTGTGGGCACATGGAGGAGGAATCCCCTCTCCTTGCACACCCCAAAACAATGGTCTCTTGCCTCTCCGGCAGGTCAGACATTTTCCCTGACTCCCTCCTGGCTAGCTTTGGCGCACTAGCCACTTTCAGGCTGTCTTCATGCAGCCAATCCCAGTCCTTTCCTCGGGTCTGACCTCCAAAGCCCGGGCCTCAGTTCCCAACCCCCACCCACCCCAGTGGGTGAGCAGAGAAGCGTCTCAGGTTGGTGAGTCCTGGTCGGCACCAATCCTCTGTGTGGAAATCTCTCTGCTTTGCCCTCTGCACCCTTGTTGCTGTGCTCTCCTCCATGGCTCTGAAGCTTCTGCCCCCCCCCCGCCCACCCCCCATCCCCACCAGTGAAGGGGTTCCCTAGTGTGTGGAAACATTTCCTCCTTCACAGCTCCCTCCCAGAGGTGCAGGTCCTGTCCCTATTCTTTTGTCTCTGTTTTTTCTTTTTTCTTTTGCCCTACCCCAGTATGTGGGGATTTTCTTGCCCTTTGGGAAGTCTGAGGTCTTCCATCTGCATTCAGTAGGCATTCTATAGGAGCTGTTCCACATGTAGGTGTATTTTTTTTATTTGTGGGGAGGAAGGTGATCACATCTTACTCATCTGCCTTCTTGAAGTTCTCCCCCAATAGAAACTTTTAAATGGCAGTCACCTGAATTTTTTTAAAATCTCATTCTCAACCAAGTACCTGATTTCACAAACATAATATGCTGTGAACTGCTAGTTGCAATATACTAGCCACATAGGGATGTCTGCATAGAATCCTCATAGAATTGACTTGCATTGCTTTGTCATTTGATTTCATACATTTTATGTTGCTTGTTGAGTCTTTACTAAAACATCCATAGAAAAAGGGAACAAATATTTCACACTAAGGAATTAAATATACACAATGACCTTCCTCCCCATCTACATACACAGATACACTTTTGCACACACATTCACATTCACAACAATATTTTTTAAAGGTATTTTGACTTAGGTATAGTTAGTTAATTTGGCTTAGGCAGATTCTGATATTTCTTTGAGCTGAAGTTATCATCCCAGGCAACAGTCACACTCTCTCTGTGAAACATAGAAATGTCAGAAGTGCAGAGGGCTTTGTCTGCATTCAAAGCTTGACACCACTCTACCAGGAAATTCTCTCTAAAGTCAGCAAAAACGGGGTGGGCATTCTTTATGAGCTGGCATTACTTCCATGTCAAAAACTTAACCTGATAATTCTTTCTAAATTAATGTTCTGAGACCCATTGGCCATCATAGCCCACTTAATTAATCAAATTCCTCTCATGCTCTCCACTTGTTCCTGGCCTATTGAAGATACTCTGAGCATTTCTCACTTGCAAATTACTGAGGAAATCTAAGTTCACTTTGAAATACGGAATCTGTCATTTTTTGATGTTCAGACATTCAGAGAACTCAAAAGACAATGTCCTTGCTCCACATTTTATTTAGTTTTACTAACCTGTCCCCATACTCACATCATCCCTACTGGCAGCCCATTAGAGCCTGAATGCAATACTCTTGATGTCCAGTGAAGTCAAACAGTACAGTGGAGTTGCACTCTTTCTTGCCCATCACACTGACAGCTTGTTTAAGATGAAGATTCTTTTTGGATCTTGATTCCAGAATGCATACGGGACATTTTCTTTCTTTCTTCCACTCTTTTATCACCTCCTGTCTGATAGAAAACAGATAAAATTGAGAAGGAAGGAAGGCAAAGGAATGCAACTCATATACATTCAGCATTCACTAGGTGTCAGATGTCTTATGGCTATATGTTCATATATAACAGTATTACATTTATTTAGTAACTATTCTGTGCCAAGCATTCTACAAAGTGCTTAAGTAATGTAACTTAATTCTCTCAACACCTCTATAAAATAGATATTATTATCATCGTCATTTCACAAATGAGGAAACTGAAGCAGAGAGAAGTTAAGTAGTTTTCACATCTCATAAGAAGCAAAGTTGTCTCTGCAATTCTTGTTCTAGCCATCTTCCGGCTGCTGTGCATGTCACAAGTGTTATAGTTAGGTTTGCACAAACTATCACAGGAGTATCAAGGACTCCTTGATACTCCCCACAAAGATTCCTGTGTCCTAATCCCCAGAATCTGGGAATACGTTAAGTTGCATGGTGAAGGAAAATTATGGTTGCAGATGGAATTAAGTTTGCTAATCAACTGAACTTCAAATAGGAAGATGATCCTGAAGTATCTGAGTGGGCCCAATCTAATCACAGTGGTTCTTTAAAAAGGAGAAAGAAATGGGCAGGGGTCCAAGATGACAGTGTAGGAAGATCCTGAACTCACCTCCTTCCATGAACACACCAAATCTACAGCTATAGCTATATATGGATCATTTCCCTCTTAAAACTGAAAACTAGATGAACTGCTTCTCCACATCAGATACAAGGACCAACACAAGATGGGTAAGAAAGACAGAGATTATCAGCAAAAACCCCATCCCCAGTGCAGCAACATGAATTGGGAAGTATCTCACCAGTCCAGTGCTTCTCCCTGAGGAGCAAGGTGCTGGTACCCCACACCAGGCACCCAAACCCCTGGGATGTGCACTGGAGAGATGAGGTCCCCAAAAGGTCTGCCTTAGAAAACCAGTAGGGCTGACATCCAAGTGAAGCAAAGTGCTACTGACCTCCATGGGACTGTAACATTTGGAAGCATGGTTCTAGGCAGACTACCACCCCAGGGTGCTGCACAGACAATAGACTGAAACACAACCACAGTCTTCTTGTGAAAAAGGCTTATTTATTTAGCCTGGAGCTTCACCTGGGGGACAGGCTTCTGGTTTCCCACGCATCTAGGGGCTAAGGAAACACTCCCAAGGTACATAAGCAGGGAGACACCATCTTTGTGCACCTCTTTGGCCTCACAACAGCTCTATAAGGCCTACTAGCTTATACAGTCACCAGGAGCCCCAATTTTTGCAACTGTTGCCCAGGGGACACCTCCAGATATCTTTCCTGGACTAGAGGCCACCAGGAATGACAATTGCTGCCCCACAGGATTGTATATTTTTGCAAACTTTAAAAGCTGCTGCCTAAGGGTCTGGCTTCCAATCAGCCTGAAATTAGGTGCTAAATGAGATTCTCCCCCTCTTGGAACACTGACAGGTCATGGCACACCCTGAAAAACAGGGACATATCAAGAATAAGTCAGACAGTTTGGACAACCATGAAGGTTCAAGAGATAACCAAGAGCTAAGGCAAGGTTGAATGAGAAGATTCATCACCTACACAAGGCCACTCCTTCAAGATGGAGAAAAGTAGCCCTTTTGCCTAATACATAGAAATAAACACAGAGGGTCAAGTGAAATGAGAAAAAAGAGAAAATTTTTTTAAATGAAAGAACAAGATGAAACCTCAAAAAAGACCTTACTGATACAGAGATAAGTAACCGATAGAATTAAAAGTAATGTCATAAAGTGGCTCACTGAACCTGGGAGAGGATGAATGAACACAGTGCGAACTTCAACAAAGAGATAGAAAATGTAAGAAAGTACCAAACAACAATCACGGAGAGGAAGAATACAATAACCAAATCAAAAAAATACAGTACAGAGGTTTAAGAGTCGGGTGGATGAAACAAAAGAGTAAATCAGTGAGCTAGAACTCACCCAGACAGAGCAGCAAAAAGAAAAAATAATTAATAAATAAAGATACTTAAGGGACCTATGGGACAACATCAAGTGGAATAACATTTGCATTATAGGGGTACCAGAAGGAAAAGAAAGGGGCA
Organism: Balaenoptera acutorostrata; assembly: GCF_949987535.1. NCBI lineage: Eukaryota > Metazoa > Chordata > Mammalia > Artiodactyla > Balaenopteridae > Balaenoptera > Balaenoptera acutorostrata. Next base: position 171,741,486 of record NC_080064.1, on the reverse strand, counting down.
GAAAAGGAAACCTAGAGAGTTTCAAATAAGATAAATGCAGAGATATCCATACCAAGACAGATTATAACTAAAATGGCAGGAGTTAAAGATAAAGACAGAACCTTAAAGCAGCAAGAGAAAAAGAAATTGTTATATACAAGGGAAACCCCATAAGGCTATCAGCAGATTTCTCAGCAGGAACTTTGCAAGTGACTAGGGTATGGCATGACATATTCAAAGTGCTGAGAGGAAAAAAAAAACACAAAAGACAATTTTCTAACCAAGAATACTCTGCCCAGCAAGGTTATCATTCAGAATTAGAGACATAAAAATTTGTGTAAACAAGCAAAAGCTAAAGGAGTTCATCACTACTAAATGAGGCTTAAAGGAACGTAACAAGGACTACTTTAAGCTGAAAAGAAATGGCACCAATAATACTAAGAAAACAAATGAAAGTAAAATTCTCACTGAAAAAGGTAAATATATAGTAAAGGTAGAGGATTAATCACTTATAAAGGTACTATGAAGTAACCTAAAAGTACAATAATTTGTTAAGTGATACATAAAATTAAAAATGTAAAATGTGACATTAAAAAAAATGGGACAGTGGAGTAAAAATGTAGAATTTTGGAATGTGTTCAAATTTAAATTTTGCTAGCAACTTAAAATAAACTTATATACATAGAGGGATATATGTGAACATCACAGTAACAACATAGCAAAAAATTATCATAAATACACAAAGAAAGTGAGAAATGAACTAAACATAACACTACAGAGAGTCATCAAACCTCACAGGAAGAGAGAAAGAAAAGTAGAAAAGAACAGAGGGGAACTACAAAAACAGCCAGAAAGCAATGTAAAAATGCACTAAGTACATAATACAATAATTACTTTAAATGTAAATAGACTAAATTCACCAATCAAAAGATATAGAGTGGTTGAATGGATTAAAAAAAAAAAATCTGTTTACGGCCTAAAAGAGACTCACTTCAGAAGTAAGGGCACACACAGACTAAAAGTGAATGGATGGAAAAAGATATTCTATGGAAATGAAAAGAAAGCTGGTGTAACTATACTAATATCAGAGAAAATAGATTTTAAAACAAAGAGTATAATAAAAGACAAAGAGGGGCACTACATAATGATAAAGGCGTCAATCCAGCAAGAAGATATAACATTTATAAATGTATATGTGGTGCATACCCAACATAGGAGCACCAAAAATGTAAAGCAAATATTAACAGACCTAAAGGAAGAAATTGACAACTATACAATGAGAGTAGGTGACTTTAACACCCAACTTATATAAATGGATATATCATCCAGGCAAAAAATCAATAAGAAAACATTGGTCTTAAATGACACATTAGACTAGATGGACTTAATAGATATATAAAAGCACACATTATTCTCAAGTGCACATGGAATCCAGAATAGATCACAAGTTAGACCACAAAGCAAATCTCAATAAATTCAAGAAGATTGAAATCATATCAAGCATTTTTCCAACCGCAATGAATGAAACCAGAAATCAAAAACATGAAAAAACTTCAAATACATGGAGATTAAACAACGTGTTCCTGAACAACTACTGGGACATAGAAGAAATCAAAGGAGATATTTTTCAAAATACCTAGAGACAAAGGAAACAGAAATATGACATACCAAAATCTTTGAGATGCAGCAAAAGTGCTTCTAAGAGGGAAGTTCATAGGCTTACCTCAAGAAACAAGAGAAATCTCAAACAATCTAATGTTACACCTAAAGGAACTAGAAAAAGAAAAACAAACAAAGCCCCAAGTTAATAGAAGGAAGGAAATAATAAAGATAGGAATGGAGGGGCTTCCCTGGTGGCGCAGTGGTTGAGAATCTGCCTGCCAATGCAGGGGACACGGGTTCAAGCCCTGGTCTGGGAAGATTCCACATGCCGTGGAGCAACTAGGCCCGTGAGCCACAACTACTGAGCCTGTGCGTCTGGAGCCTGTGCTCCGCAACAAGAGAGGCCGCGATAGTGAGAGGCCCACGCACCGCCATGAAGAGTGGCCCCCGCTTGCTGCAACTAGAGAAAGCCCTCACACAGAAATGAAGACCCAACACAGCCAAAAATTAATTAATTAATTAATTAATTTAAAAAAATGTTAGCCTATGTCTAAAAAAGAAATATGATTTTAAAAAAAAGATAGGAATGGAAAGAAATGTAAAGAGACTTAAATAAAAGAACAATAGAAAAGATCAATGAAGCTAAGAGTTCATTCTTTGAAAAGATAAACAAAATTGGCAAACCTATTAAAAAAAAGAGGGTTGAAATAAATAAAATTAAAATGAAAGAGAAGTTACAACTGATACCACAGAAATACAAATAATCATAACAGACTACTATGAATTATATGCTGACAAACTGGATAACCTAGAAGAAATTAATAAATTCCTAGAAGCATACATTCTTCCAGGACCAAATAATGAAGAAATAGAAAATATGAATAGACCAATTACTAGGAGATTGAATCAGTAATTTAAAAAACCTCCCAATATACAAAAGTCCAGGACCAGGTGGCTTCACTGGTGAATTCTACAAAACATTCAAAGAAGATTTAATACATATCTTTGTCAAACTCTTCCAAAAAAATGAAGAGGAAAACCTTCCAAACTCATTTTATGAGTCTAGAATTACCCTGATACCAAAACCAGACAAGGGCACCATAAAAAAGGAAAACTACAGGCCAATAGCCATGATGAACATAGATGCAAAAATCCTCAACAATATATTAACAAACCAAATTCAAAAACACAGTAAAAGGATCATACACAATGATCAAGTAGGATTTATTTCAGGGATGAAAAGATGGCTCAACATCCACAAATTAATCAATATGACATATCACATTAACAAAATGAAACAGAAAAATCATATGATCATCTCAATAGATGCAGGAAAAAAATTGGCAAAATTAAATATCTATTTATGACAAAAATTCTCAACAAAGTGCCTATAAAAGGAACATACCTCTATATAATAAAGGTCATATATGATAAACCTACAGTTAACATCATACTCAACAGCAAAAAGCTGAACACTTTTCCTCTAAGATCAGAAATAAGACAAGGATGCTCACTCTTGCCACTTTTATTCAACACAGTATTGAAAGTTCTAGCCACAGCAATTAGGCAAGAAAAAGAAATAAAAGTCATCCAAATTGGAAAGGAAAAAGTAAAACTGTCACAATTTGCAGATGACATGTTACTTCTATAGAAAACCCCACAGACTGCACCAAAGATTATCAGAAATAATAAACGATTTCAGTAAAGTTGCAGGATACAAAATCAATATACAAAATCTGTTGCATTTCTATACACTAATAACAAACTCTTTCAAAGAGAAATGAAGAAAACAATCCCATTTACAATTGCATCAAAAAGAATTAAAAACTTGGGAATAAATTTAACCAAGGAATGAAAGACCTATACACTGAAAACTAAAAGACAATGATGAAAGAAACTGAAGAAGACATAAATAAATGGAAAGACAGTCTGTGCTCATGGAGTAGAAGAACTAATATTATTAAAATGTCCATACTATCAAAAGCAATCTACAAATTCGATGCAATCCCTATCAAATTTCCAATGACATTTTTCATAGAACAAGAACTAATAACTCTAAAATTTGTATGGAAACACAGAAGACTCCCGATAACCAAAACAATCTTGAGAAAGAACAGGGTTGGAGGAATCATGCTCCTTGATTTCAAAAAATACTACAAAGCTATAGTAATCAGAACAGTATGTTTTGGCATAAAAACAGACACAAAAGTCAACAGAACAGAATAGAGCACAGAGATAAATCCATACCTATAAAGTCAATTAATTTATGACAAAGGAGGCAAGAATATACAATGGGGAAATGACAGTGTCTTCAATAAATAGTATTGAGAAAACTGGACAGATACATGCAGAAGAAAGAAAATGGACCACTCTCTTACACTGTATATAAAAATAGTCAAAACGGATTAAAAATTTGAATGTAAGACCTGAAACCATAAAACTCCTAGAAGAAAGCATAGGTGATAATCTCCTTGACATGTGTCTTAGGGATTTTTTTGGGGGGGGGGGGGGAATCTGACTCCAAAGGTAAGGGAAACAAGCAAATATAAACAAATGGGACATCAAACTAAAAAGCTTCTGCACAGCAAGGAAACCTACTGAATGGAAGAAGACATTTGCAAATCATATATCCAATAATGGGTTAATATCCACAATATATAAAGAACTCAATAACAACAACAAAAACCAAATAATCTGATTAAAAAATGAGCAGAGAATCTGAACAGACATTACTCCAAAGAAGACATAAAGATGGCCAACAGGCATATGAAAAGATGCTCAACATCACTAATCATCTGGGAAATGCAAATCAAAACCACAATGAGATATCTCCTTGCACCTGTCAGAATGCTATTATCAAAAAGATAAGAAAACAAAAAAGAAATAACAAGTGTTGGCAAGGATGTAGATAAAAGGGAATATTTGTGCACTGTTGGTGGGTGTGTAAATTGGTGCAGCCACTATGGAAAACAGTACGGAGTTTCCTCAAAATATTAAAAATAGATCTATTATTAGGGAACTATATTCAATATCTTGTAATAACTTATAATGGAAAAGAATCTGGAAAAATATATATTTTTTTAATTGAGGTATAGTTGATTTACAATATTGTGTTAGTTTCAGGTGTACAGTTATAACTGAATCATTTTGCTGTACACCTGAAACTAACACAATAATGTAAATCAACTATACTTCAATTTAAAAAATTAGATCTATGGTATGACCTAACAATTTCACTACTGTATATATTCAAAGAAAACAAAAACACTAATTCAAAAAGATATGTGCACCCTTATGTTCATTGCAGCATTATTTTCAATAGACAAGATATAGAAGGAACCAAAATGTCCACTGACGGATGAATGTTATAAAGAAAGTGTGGTATACGTATATACAATGAAAGATTATTCAACTGTAAAAAAGAATGAAATCTTGCCATTTGCAACAACATAGATGGACCTTGAGGGTCTTATGCTAAGTGAAATAAGTCAGACAAAGACAAATACCACATGATTTCACTTAAATGTGGAATCTATAAAACAAAACAAATAAACAAAATAAAACAAAACCCAGACTCATAGATACAGGAAACAGATTCAAAGTTGCCAGAGGGGAGGTGGGGGAACAAAATGGGTGAAGGAGATCAAGAAGTTCAAACTTCCAGTTATGAAACACATAAGTCATGGCAATGTAAAGTACAGCATGGGGAATATAGCCAATAATATTGTATTGACATTGTATGGTGACAGATGGTAAATAGACTTATTGTTTGATCATTTCTCAATGTATACAAATGTCAACACACTACCTTGTACACCTAAAATTAATTATATATTGTATATCAATTATACCTCAACAGAAAATTACTTTTACAAGAAAAAAAAGGGAAAAAGGAGGGAGAATTTCAGAATCAGGGAAAGATTTTAAGATGCTATGAGACTGCCTTGAAGATGGAGGAAGGGGGTCAGGAACCACAAGGGGTACAGACAGCCTCCAGAAGCTAAAAAAAAGTCAAGGAAACAGATTCTCTCTTAGAGCCTCCAGAAGGAATATACTCTGAAAACAATTTGATTTTAGTTCAATGAGACTCATTTTGACTTGTGACCTCCAACATTGTAAGATAGTAACTTTGTATTGTTTTAAGCCATTAAGTTTGTGATAATTTGTTATCATGGTGATAGAAAACTAATACAGATGCCTCGTCTTGGGTGGTCAATGAAAAATAAGAGGTGATATCTGAACAGAGTGTGGAAGGATGTGTAGCAGCTCCCTGTACAAGGAATATATGTGGAGAAGAGGATTCTCAGCAGAGGGGAGGACAAATACTAAGGCAAGACACAGCATGGTGTGGGGAGGGGATGGCAGGTGTCCTGGCAAGGCTGGGTACAGGGCATGTGTTCAGAATGGCAGAGGATGACTATAGCTGAATTTGATATGCCAGAATAAAGAGAGTAGATTTTATCTTGCAGAAAATGGTAACTATTAAGGGATATTTAAGCAGAGTTGAGTAACTTTCATTTTTTTAAGCTTTTTAATTTTTTAAATTAATTTTTATTGGAGTATAGTTGATTTACAATGTTGTGTTAGTTTCTACTGTACAGCAAAAGGAATCAGCCATACATATACATATATCCCCTCCTTTTTGGACTTCCTTCCCGTTCAGGTCACCACAGTGCATTAAGTAGAGTTCCCTGTGCTATACAGTAGGTTCTCATTAGTTATCTCTTTTATACATAGTATCAATAGTGTATATGTGTCAATCCCAATCTCCCAATTCCTCCCACTCCCCCCTTTCCCTCTTGGTATCCATACATTTGTTCTCTACATCTGTGTCTCTATTTCTGCTTTGCAAATAGGATCATCTGTACCATTTTTCTAGAGTCCACATATATGCATTAATATACGATATTTGTTTTCCTCTTTCTGACTTACTTCACTCTGTATGACAGTCCATCCACGTCTCTACAAATGGCCCAATTTTGTTCCTTTTTATGGCTGAGTAATATTCCATTGTATATATGATGTACCACATCTTCTTTATCCATTCCTCTGTTGATGGACATTTAGCTTGCTTCCATGTTCTGGCTATTGTAAACAGTGCTGCTATGAACATTGGGGTGCATGTATTTTTTGAATTGTGTTTTTCTCTGGGTATATGCCCAGTAGTGGGATTGCTGGGTCATATGATAGTTTTATTTTTAGTTTTTTAAGGAACTTCCATACTGTTTTCCATAGTGGCTGTATCAATTTACACTCCCACCAACAGTACATGAGGGTTCCCTTTTCTCCACACCCTCTCCAGCATCTATTGTTTGTAGATTTTTTAATAATGGCTATTCTGACCAGTGTGAAGTGATACCTCATTGTAGTTTTGATTTGCACTTATCTAATAATTAGTGATGTTGAGCATCTTTTCATGTGTCTGTTAGCCAGCTACACGTAAAAGAATGAAATTAGAACACTCCCTAACACCATACACAAAAATAAGTTCAAAATGGGTTAAAGACCTGAATGTAAGTCTAGACACTATAAAACTCTTAGAGGAAAACATAGGCAGAACACTCTTTGACATAAATCACAGCAAGATCTTTCTTGACCCATCTCCTAGAGTAATGAAAATAAAAACAAAAATAAACTAATGGGACCTAATTAAACTTAAAACTTTTGCACAGCAAAGGAAACCATAAACAAGATGAAAAGACAACCTTCAGAATGGTAGAAAATATTTGCAAATGAAGCAACTGACAAAGGATTAATCTCCAAAATATACACCAGCTCATGCAGCTCAATATCAAAAAAACAAACCCAATCAAACAATGGGCAGAAAACCTAAATAGACATTTTTCCAAATTTTCATTTTAGAAAGAACACTCTAGTTACTTATTTAACAACAACATCATCTGATATTTATTGAATATGAAAATGGGCTGGAGGATGAGTGACATAGAGTCTAGGAGAAAAATCGTAGTTATCTAAGCAAGAGGTGATAAAGGCCAGAGACAGCAAAGTTAGAGGACACAACAGATTTGAAAGATATTTAGGAGGCACAATTCATGAGACTTGGTGATTTGTTTGATGTCAACAACTTTATGGCTTGAGAGATTAAGAGGATGTTATTGCCGTTAGTCAAGACAAGGGGGGAAAAGGTACAGAATCTATATTTGAAAAAGGGAAGCTATTTTGTTATTATTTTTGAACACATAATAATGACAATTTCAATTTATTAAGTGCCTACTATGTGCCAGTTCTTTATACATATATGTTATCTCTTGTAATACTCATACTAATGCTATCATTATTTCCATTTGTTAGATGAAGAAAGTGAGGCTCAGAGAGGTTAGAAATACCTTTTCCATTGTTACAGGGCTAATCGTCAGGGCATGACTCAGCTCTAGTATAGGAGCAAAAATTCTTATTGCAAACCAACATTCTTTCTGTCCCCTCCACTACTCTGTCATGTTGAGTTTGAAGTGCTAATGGGAAAAAGTGCTTCATGATGATGTCCAATAGACAATTCAAAGTTCAAGTCTGGAAATGAGATCTGGACTAGAGAGGGAAATTAGCTCTCAACAGCATACATGTTGAGCATGGCTGAAATTGGTCTTATGAAGAAGAAACTAGAACTCAGGAGAAACTTGGGAGGACACATTGTTTAAAGGATGAGGCAAAGGAGGTAAGCCAGTACAAGAAGCCAAAGTGAGCCATAGACCCAGAGGGAACACAAGAGTGATGTCACAGAAACAAAGGGAAGTGTTGCCCACAGCAAGACTTCACAAGTATGTGCTGGTGAATGTAATTAAATACAAAATCTTCTCCTAGCTGAGACAGACTGAAAACTAGGCCTCTTGTGCCAAACCGTTAGCTGCATTGTGAATGCAAAGGGAAAGTTCTTGAAGGAAATTAAAAGTGCTCCTCCAGTGAACACACAAATGATAAAAAAGAAAAACAGCCTTATTGCTGATATGGAGAATGTTTTAGTGGTCAGATAAAAGATCAAACAAGTCACAACATTCCCTTAAGCCAAAATCTAATCTAGAGCAAGGCCCTGACTTCCTTTAATTCTGTGACAGCTGAGAGAGGTGAGGAAGCTGCAGAAGAAAAGTTTGAAGCTAACAGAGCTTGGTTCATGAGTTGGTTATTGAGTAAGCATTAAACAAGAATATGATGCATATTACCGGCAATCTGCTAAGAGAGTGCAAAGACAGAAAGAAATCTCATTTTTTATATAACTAGGCAGATACAACCCATTAACCCATGCTCTCAAGATACACAGTAACTAATCCTCAAGTAAGAGAACTTGAAAGCACCATTTGACACACAAAGTTCATCCTAACTTTACCTAATTTTGGGGATGATCATCTGTGTTAGCTAATTGTCTTTGTACAAAGGAAAAAAAGCTTCTCGTATCTTTATGACAGGAGGTAGTTTCACAACTTGAGGACAGGCACCCATCACCACCCAAGATAGGGATCTACTCCCCCTCTCAAGCTAAGGGCTTGAGTCAATGGAAAGGACCACTTTCAGGGACCAGGAGAGAGAGGGTATGAATGATGGTGCAGAGTTATGGAGCAAGTGAGAAGAAGGATGGTCAATAGTCAGGTAGAGGGATTCATCTTGGCCAGGAAGAAAGACAGATAGCTCTTCCTCAATGTCCAAAGTGTGAGAAATAAAGGAGGAGGAAGGATGGGAAGATGCAGCTTTGAAGGAAAGAGTGAAGGAAGTTGAGTATGTTTACATTTAACGTTCTTTATAGTATCTAGAAAAATGGAGGCAAAAAATCTGTAGTTCAAGAAATTTAATGAAAGGTGGTGTGGTACCTTTGGTTTAAGAGCCAAAGAGATGAGAGTATGAATTTCAGATTGACATCATAGGGTCGCTGTCATAAGCTCATCAGAGGCTGAAATGAGACAACGCTTGTGATTTGCCCAGCACAACACCTAGCAAATAGCAGGCAGTCAATATGTGGTAACTGTTAAAATTATCCAAAGTCAGACAAGCAAGTGCTGGAGCTGAATCTGCACTCACTGCCCTGTCCTCTGTGCCATGTTCCCTTTTACCATCTGGGTGACCTGAACAACTTGTTTAACTTCTGGGTCTCAGTTCATTACAAAATGCGAGGATTCACTTTATTGATCTAAGTCTCTTAATCTCTCCAAGTCATTGGGGTAGAAATCCATCATTCAACGGACTTCTGGGAACACTGCAAGAATGTTACTGAACTCGAGTCTGGCTGCTCACCACTCAAAAAATCAATAAGAGAGAGACAGATAGAGAAAGAGTAGAAAGAAAAGTTGCTTTTAATCAGAATGCCGGCAATCTGGGAAGACTGTGGACTCAGTGTCCACCAAAAACCATCTCCGAAGATTCTGCTCAACCATGAAAGCTTTTAAAGGGAAAAAGGAAAGTAATCTCAGTTAATCATTGAGATAGGGGGCCAGGGTCATCACCATCCCCCACTGTGTGCAGGCTTGTGCGCAAGCTTCTCGACTTCTTGTGGTTTTTCTATAGATGCTATCATGTTCACACAGTTTGTTCACGAGATTACTGAAGGGGAAGCTAGGGAAGATATCTGGTCATCTGTTAATTACTGATTTTTTATTTCTACTTCTTTGATCTAGAGAAAGAACCAACAAGTTAGGCAAGGTTTTGTGTGATCAAAAGATTTGAAAGGTGTGCTGGGGCCGGAGATGAGCAGGGCATGGGGGTGCCTGGTTTAAGGTTAGTGACAAGACAAAGGGGCCTCCTGCAGAGAGCTCTTTCCTGCCAAAAGCTGCTTACAAATCCCCACCTGTCAGAACATCGTTCCATTTCTATGGGATCATGGGCGAAGGTCCGTCTTCTGTAACTTCTTCATTCTGACATAGGGCATCGTATTCTTAGACTGGAAGATATCAACATGGGTCTGTAGCTTCTCTTTGCTGACAGTTGTAGTTGCCCATTTACATACATGAGCAGAACAAGGTAGAATTATTTTGATGCCCACAAAGATATAGATTATTATCTGCAATAGTGTTAATCCCATTGTCTCAAGTCCAGTTCTTGGAACTGTACTAGCCATAGATTCAGTACTGCTCAAGATGGAGCAGTTTATGTCATGGTTGCAGTCTGGTCATCATGCAGTCAGCCTTTTCCCTCTGCTGGCAGTTACAGTACCTGTAAAACAATTCGGGAATGTGCATCAGATACTGAGCCTGTGACTCTATTGTCCTAACCATTAGCTGCTTGAGCCTGCTCCTTTGTGACTCTGGGAGGCCTGGGAGACTTCAGCTGTTCTACAAACAAGAGGCAGGAGACATGGAGGGGCAGTCTTGGGGAGGAGGGGGGGCCAGCAGAGGTCTGCTTGGTTCCAAGAAGGCACGTAGCAAGGATAATCATTCAACAGGACAAAAGCAAGAAGACTCTGGCACAGAAGCAAACTCCTTTTTACAGTTCTATCCAACAAACATTGTTGATCACCACTATATTCCAGGTACTGTGCTGGGAACTTCATATACATTACCTCATTTGATTTTCTTCACCACTTAGATTAGGTTTTATTATACTTATTTAACAGATGAGGCTCAGAAATAATATGACTTTCCCAAAGTCATGAAGCTAGTATTGAGAGGGCCAGGATTCAAATCCAGATATATTTGATTACAGAATTCATGGTATTTTCACCATTTCATGACCAGGAAGCTTCTTAAATAGTGTGTCTCCATGGAAAAATCAATCAGTCATAGGCAAGGCCAAATTAGGGCCTCTAGGTGACTCAAGAAATTGAAAAAACACCTGTAATAGGGTAGTAGTTTTAATATATTAAACTATAAAATATTATTGAGAAAGACTTTGAAATATAGTGAGTATCCTAACTAGCTCATCCATCTGGGTTACCTCCAATTTTCATTGCTTTTGACTGGGTTATTTTTCAACTCTGTGGAGATGGAAATTAACTGTAGAAACCTAATAGTAATCAAATAATTTCTGTCATAGAAATGCAAATTCTTTCCCAAGGAATTTCAATTGGCTTCCCTCCCCCTATTATGGAAGAAGCCAATTCACTTTTTTTTTTTAATTTGCTTAATGCAAATACATTTCAACATTCTTAATGGCCTATAATTGTGTCTGCTCTTCGGAGTCTCCTTTGAACCATTTGTAATAAATTTCTGGTTCCCTCATTAATTAATGAGTTAAATAAAGTCTTTGATGTGCGCTCATTTTATGTTTGTATGAGAATCATGACATTATCCTCTTTTAAAACCAGGTGTTTTCATCCTTGGTTGTTTCTAGTTTCATACTGCCCCATAATAAGAGTTACACCTGATCCACGCAGGTCATCATTTTTTCCTAGTGTCACAGAGAGTAGGCACTCTGCCATAAGGACAGTCTGAGTGTCTGAAGCTTGTGTCCTGGGAAGAAGGAGAAGATGGAACAGAGAAAGTGAGCCTGGACTTTTTCCTCTGGTAAAGTCGGGAAAGGAAAAGGGAGATGGATTGAGCCTAATGTGTGGATGCAGCTGAGGAAACAGTGAGGTAGGTATGAAAGCACCCAAGAAAACCAGCTCATGGGATGGAGAGACTGAAACCTCTCCTGGAAATCCCAAGCTCAGCTTCACAAAGGTGCTAGGGAGTGTTACTGGGAGGGGGAGAATGGTGTTCCATCTGTGCATGGTGAGCCAGAGACCCAGAATTCCCTGCACACCCCATGAGGGGATGCACAGTGCTGTGGGATTGCCAGATGAAATACAGGAGGCCTGGTTAAGCTTGAATTTCACATACATACCAAATGATTTTTACAATACTTTATAGTCCCATACTTATACTAAGTCTTATTTGTTGTTTATGTGAAATTCAAATTTAACTGGGTGTCCTATATTTTTATTTGCTGATTCTGAGTACCTCAACTGAGAGGGTGCACTCAATCGTCAGAAGGCCAGAGAGCATAACAGAGCAGCCCCTCAAGACAGAGATCAACGAGGATCCAGGGCTTCCTTATGTGTGGATCCTGATCCTCCTTCTTCTCCCCATTATGGACGTCCTAGAAATACACACCCAGACTCCCTCCTGGAGGGGAGCAGACAGAGCAGAAACCTGAAAGCCAGTATGACCTGAACAGGATCACCCAAACTGGAAGAGGTTTTGTTACCATCCATTACCAGATTTAAAGTTATTGTTCCCATCCTTCCTGCAGGGAGAGACCCCTGTAAAAGATTCATTAGATTAGTTATTTTTTTTAAAAAAAAGCTATGTTTTTCTTTGCACACCTAAACAGTGTGGGTGTTTAAGTTTTGACACTGCTACCATGCCTGGAACTGATGTTTGGAATAGGAATATGGACAATTTCTAACACTAAGGACCAAGAAAACTGTCCGGTCCTTCACTGAGGGAAGTGCTCAAAGTTCAATGTACACCCCAAGATTGGGACAAATGCCACATGCCCATCCCTACTTGTACCTGTTAGGGTACCCAGTTACATGTGACTTCCCCACTTTGTATCATAAAATGGTGAGGATTTGGTCTCAGGTTTTGTATATTCTTTGCTTTTGCTTATGGCACATTCAGAGAATCACAGGGAACTTTCACAAATGACTAATTGAGCAATTAAGTTAAATTCAGCAACTAAAATTTCCCTTAAATGACAACACCTGAGGTCTTCTCTCCAGGAAGGAATTATGGTTAGTGCTTCACGAAGCTTTTATGAAGATTAATAAATTGTTGTTTTCAAAGGTATTTGAGAACTCTAGATAAGAGTGTCTATACTGCATGTTTTAGAAATTTGTGAAGATTTGCATTAATGAGGTATTTACTTTGGACAAACAGACCAAAAAAAAAAAAAAAAAAAAAAACAACCTAGAGGTAGCTTCCTGCCACATGAGCACTATTGAGCACTTAAAACATAACTAGTATGACTGAGGAATTGAATTTTGAATTGTATTCAATTTTAATTAATTTAAATTTAAATAGCTCCATGTAGCTAGTGGCTACATATTTCACAGAGCAGCATTAGAAAAATGACAAAATACAACAGAAACACTTAACATTTAAAGACCCTAATGATAATGACAACTATATAATGGCACTCATTATAAATATTTTTAACATCTACATCAGAGTTCCCCAAACTGATTTTGCAAATAACACTTTTCTCTCAGGAAATATTGTTTAATAAAATGCTTGATTAAACAATACTTGTCAGATCCCTTCATGTAAGTACATACTGGACATGTCTAGTAATAGAACATTGTATGCAGGCTTTTTCAAAGTTTCTTCCAAACTTATTTATACCCAGGATCACTTTTGCCCTATTTACATCTGAAACTTGTGTTTGGGAAAACATCTGAAACACAGTTTAGAAAATCCTAGTGTGGAAAAAAGGGACCCAGTAAAATTAAGATCTTGGACCTACACAGTGTTGCTTTTGAAATGAGCCTATGTCCAGACACAGCATTAGGACTTGATTCTGTTCATTATTTTGAGTTGATGCCCTTTTTCTATCACTGTGCTTACCTCATTCCTTGTTCCTCAAATGCCCCACTCTGTATTCTTTAAGGACTGTTGCTATGAAACAGTTTCCATGACAGAGCATGACAGTTGTTTTTCTAACTTTTTTTAAGCATAGGAGCATGCTTTAAAAATGAATTCTTATAGAAAAATGCTACAATCTCTCTATATAACAGATAAAAATAGTATCTCATTACTATAAATGTGTTTTAGACATATACATTTACATTGACTTGTCAGAATAATTAATATAAATAATAATAAAAACAAATTTCAAATTGGAGGCTATGGACATTAATGGCCATCTCACATCATTCTGGGCATGTAATTGATTTTTGTGTTTTGTTCTAGTTGTAAAAATGTTAAAAAGTCATGAGTTATCCATATAACTAATTGTATGTGGTAACAGGGCTTTTTGTGTATTTTATTATTTTTTTAGTAGCTGACTTGCATGACAGGATACTCTTAGGTTAAACAGACTTAGCAGAAAAAAACTTTATCTCAAAATTGGCCTACATAAATTGAGATTTCCACTTCCAACCAAGATGCACTAACAGGGACTAGATTTATCCTTCCTAAACAACTTTAAAAATAGACAAAGCAAAAGTTTTTATACATCACACATCAGGCAGTACAGGAAAAGGGGTGAGTCCTACAATTGCCCCAACATACTACCTGGACAGTTTCCAGACTGCAGCCCAAAGATGGTGAAACTGAGCAGGATCCTATGGGGGCCCTACCTGGTACAAAAAGCTTTCCATGTCCCTCATTTCTTGTTTGTAAGAAATAGGCTTCATTCAGTCTCCTTGACCTTCTTTGAGTTCCAAAGAGCAGATTCAAACTGTTGCTAATCAGGGAAGGGAGGGAATGCAGAAACAAGGGAGGAACAGTCAAGAAAAAAATAGTGCAATGATAAAGCAGGGTCCTGGTTCCTCCTCAAGGAATATACATAACAATATCTTTGAGTTCTCCTGCAGAACTAAGGCTCCCACCCAGATGGAGGATGGCACCTTCAGGCTGAGCACAAGATTCCTGGAGTATCACCCTATTACCTCTCCACCAACCAATCAAAAGAAAGGCACATACCCTACAGCCCTCATCCCAAATTTTGCCTATAAAAACTTCTCCCCCAGAACCATCAGGGAGTTCAGGGTTTTTTTAGCACAAGCTACCCATTCTCCTTGCTTGGCCTTGCAATAAACCCTTCTCTGCTCCAAACTCCAACATGTTGGTTTATTTGGCCTCACTGTGCATCAGGCACACAAATTTTTTTCGGTAACAAGAGGGATTCCAAGTGGTTCCTAGCAGTGTCCCAGACTTGAAGAGGCAGAATTGGGAGTCCAGGCAGGACAAGATGGCTGAAGTTCACAGAGCAGAGTACCAAAGAAGAGAGAGTTGAACTGAGAAAGAGTTGAAGAGATCTGCCTAGGGTTCCCCCTTGATTCTTTAATAGAGTACTAATCAGTACATATGTGGGAAAAACTAGCCTAGTGTAACTGAGAAGGACCCCAAGGGGCTTTCCTGGGGACAGACCCCTCACCTGTATCCTCTGCTTTAGCTCCTCTCTGAAGTATCTAGATAATAGTATCTGTTGCACATTTCCTTTGTTGTTTACAGATGCTAAAATCCCCACCAAATGGAAGACATTAACTATTTGATGACCATGAGCACATAGCCCCCAGGCCTAGAGGAACCTAAGAATTGATAATGTTATCCCCTGTGACACTGCCCTGTTACCTCACCATGAACCAATCAGAGAATTTTGCATGAGCTGATCACATACCCTGGGATCACCCCTCCCTCACCTTGCCTTTAAAAATTCCTTTACTGAAACCCACTGGGGAGTTTGGGCTTTTTGAGCATTAGCTATCTGAACTCCTTGTATTGGTACCCTACAATAAACGCTGCACTTTCTTTCATAACAACCCACTGTCAGTAGATTGGCTTTACTGTGCATGCATGAGCAGACCCAAGTTTTGGTTCAGTAACACTAGGGGCTCACATAAGGCTGGAAATAATTTGGATTTCCCCAGAGAGTAGAAAAACCTCTTAATTTATAGGACAATAGAAGGGGTTTGCCTAAAAGAGGAGCAAAATTAGCCCTAGACTAAAGATTGTTCTGGTCCCACCTGACAAAAGCAAGCCTCCAAAGAATCAATCTGTTTCTGAATATCCCAGAACAAAGCTCAAGAATATTTATAGGAATACAAAAATATCTGTCACTTAAAAATGTAAAATTCGAATGTTTAGCATCCAATCAAAAATTATCAGGCATGCAAAGAAGCAGGAAAGTATGACCCAAAATGAGGAGAAAAATTAACCCATTAAAGTAGACCCCAAAATGACAAAAATAATAGAATTTGTAGACAAAGGACATAGAATTGTTATTAAAGCTATACATATATTTGAGAAGGAGGAAAGATGGAGCATATTGTCAATAAAAAATTAATCAGTCGATCTAAGAAAGAAATGGAAAATTTTATTCAAGCCAAATTTGAGGATTATAACCCAGGAAGAGCATCTCAGAAAGGTCTGAGAACTGTTCCACTGGTTAGAAGTCAAGGCACAGTTATATAAGCTTTTTGAGACAGAGGGCTGTACATCAAATGACGTGTTATTGACAGTTTACATAATCCAGGTCTAAGCATCATCATGGTGGGTCATGTGACACCTTTACAAGATCAAGAAGGAATGTTATCTTTTAAGGAGTTGTCTTGTTGATGTTAGGAGAATGTTGCTCTTTATGGTTGAGCAGGTATTCCTGCCCATGGGGGAGGTTTTGTTGATGCATGATTCCGATACACAATGCACAGTGCAGGGAGAGAGGAGGACAAAGGGCAGAGAAGAATTTTTGTTTAAATTTCTCTTGTCTTGCCATAAAAATATGACATTTATTTCACAATATTAAGTAGTCATGAAAGTTATAAAAAGATATTTTTTAAAAAGAAAGACCCAGGTCAAATTTCTAAAGATTAAAACTATAAAATCTGAGATGAAAAAATACACTGGAGGGATTAATGGCAGATCAGATATTGCAGATGGAAAGATCAACCAACACAAGACACAGCAATAGAAACTATGTGAACTTAAACAAGGCAGAAAAAATGAACAGACTATCAGGACAACTTTAAGCAGCCTAATGTGATTAGGATGTGATTAGGATCCCTGAATAACAGTGAGAGAGCTAGAGTAACAGAATAAACATTTGAAGAGACAATAACCAAAATTTTCCCGGATTTGATGAAAACTATAAACCCACAGATCTAAAAAGAACAAACCCCCCAAAGAACAATAACATGAAGAAAAATACACCAAGGCACATCATAATCAAATTGCTTAAAGCCAATTTTAAAGAGAAAAATCTTAAAAGTAGCCCGAGAGCCAGGAATTAGAAGAGAAAGTCCAAGCCCAAACTTAGGAAAGTACAGTCAGCATCATACCATCTGCCAAGGCCGTTGCTCTTGTCCAGACCTTACTACACATCAGAACACTGCCCTTTTCTTTTCCTCCTTCTCAATAGTCTTCTTCTCCTCAACTGCTATGGTTTGGTTGGAAGACATTTCACCTTAGCCGCTGTATCAGTCAAGGTCAAGCAGAGAAGCAGAACCACTAGGACATTTTATAGAAGATGTAGATCCATAAGGCAGACAGTTGGGAAGGGAAGAAAGATGTAAAGTGGTGCAGAGCAAGAACAAGGTGAAACACACAAGCATGAGCTAGAGCCCACAAAAATAGACAGAAGTCCTTGTCATTTCTTGTAGCATCTGACATCAATGGTGTAGGTGTCCTGCAGAAGCCAAGACCCTTCATCACTGAGCTAAGCACACATGCAGGGAGAAGCTGAAGGAGAATCCAGAGGAGGGTAGAGCAGTTGCAGGCCTGACCCCTGCCTCATGCTAACAAGGTGAGCCAGAAGATAAGTGACAAGGCATGTGAGCTACAAAATGGCTACAACTTCACTGGCTCCCCCCAAATCGCCTATAAAAACCTGTCTAGTGGTCCATCTTAACCAGAAACCAATAGGAAAGAGATTTCCAGGAAAAGTGATTCAACCAAATTGACACATTAAAAACCATCACAGCAACTAAAATAGCATTTGTGGGATAGCAGAGAATTTCAATTATCCATGCTCTTGCTGGTTCCAGTTAGCACTGATAATTTAAAACGTGTCTGTGGGCAGTCTAGCTAAGCTTATTGCATAATAAATTGTTCTATAATCACCTTTCTCTGAATTTAGAAATCCTGCCAGAACACTGATGAATTCATCAGGTACAAGTGGAGAGGCCACATATGGCATATAAAGATTTACAAGAATACAAACCCACTAAATAATGCCAAAGAAAGATTCTATCTCTAGAGGAATTCTCCCCTGATACCTGAAGCTGCAGGAAAGAGGTGAGGGTATCTGCTCTCAGAAAGGAAGGTGCTGGCAAACAGTAAACAGCCAGAATGGAATTAGGTAGTTATTGAACTTGAATCTTGGCTGCCTCTAAAAGATGATTTTCCAAGCATGAGCTCTTGAGGTTAATTTAGCCTCATGCAGAAAATTAACCTCAATGACAAAATAAGAGGTAAAAAATCTTTCCTGGGGGTGGCCCAAAGGTCATTTTCCTTGTGAGAGGCAGATCTGGAAACAGCTTAATTAGGACTTCTCAGTGTTTCCATGGGGCTAAAAACTGGTGAGTGGCAGCCAGAGTTCTTCACAGACATAGTGGCAAAGGGTCTCCATTTGTGAGAGCCAGATAACTTCAAATAGGCAACTGTCAGATACAACTTTAGAGTGATCTTTGGTGGTCTGAGGAGGGGAATACAGAATCTGTGGGCCTGATGGGAATAGGCCCACAGTGGAAAGCAGCTGGCAACAGAAGAGGGGTAGGGGACTTCTCTTTAGGATTAAGATTTCTGGGAACCAAATAGGAAACACATACATACACACCCCATCACCAGCATTGCCGCCACCAGCATTATTTCTGTTCAAGGGGTAAGGAGACACTACAACAATAAGAGCTTCAAGTTCTAAGTGTTGACAATACTTAGCACTTAACTTTCTACTTTGATTCCCCTTGTTAGGAAGATCAAAAAGCCATAAAGATGGAGCAAAAGCCTGTATTAGGTCATTCAAGGGCCATAGCATTCACAAGAGATTCAAGGAACCTTAAGGAGTTTTTGTACTACTAGGCTGAAATGGAGTTCTACCTACTAAACTCCAAACTCCAAGAATATATGCATTTTCAATTTCTTATCTCTGGGAAATTTAGGGATTCAAATTTTTGCTCCAATTTCCTGTTCCCTGTAATAATGATGGACAAATCCTTTTCTTTTTTTAATTGAGGTATAGTTGATTTATGATATTATATAAGTTTCAGGTGTACAACATAGCAATTCACAATTTTTAAAGGTTATATTCCATTTATAGTTGTTATAAAATATTGGCTGTATTCCCTGTGCTGTACAATAGATCCTTGTAGCTTATTTATTTTATACATAATAGTTTGTACCTCTTAATCCCCTACCCTTATCTTGTGCTTCATCCCTTCCCTCTCCCCTCTGGTAACCACCAGTTTGTTTTCTATATCTGTGAGTCTGTTTCTTTTTTGTTATATTCACTAGTTTGTTGTATTTTTTCAGAATAATTTTTCAATTATTCTGCATATAATTGATATCATACAGTATTTGTCTTTCTCTGTCTGACTAATTTCACTAAGCATAATACTCTCCAAGTCCATCCATGTTGTTGCAAATGGCAAAATGTGATTCTTTTCATGGCTGAGTAGTATTCCATTGTATATACATACGTGTGTGTGTGTGTGTGTATATATATATATACATACACACATATGTATAAAACACGCCTTCTTTATCCATTCATCTGTTGATGGACACTTATGTTGCTTCCTTATCTTGGCAATTATAAATAATGCTGCTGTGAACATTGGGATGCATGTATCTTTTCAAATTAGTGTTTTCATTTTCTTCAGATAGACACCCAGGAGTGGAATTGCTGGATCATATGGTAGTTCTAGTTTGCCAATTTACATTCCCCCCAACAGTGTAGGAAGGTTCCGTTTCTCCACATCCTCACCAACATTTGTTATTTGTGGTCTTTTTGATGACAGCCATTCTGAGAGGTGTGAGGTGGTATCTCACTGTGGTTTTGATTTGCATTTCTCTGATGATTAATGATGTTAAACATCTTTTCATGTGCCCGTTGGCCACCTGTACATCTTCTTTGGAAAAATGTCTGTTTAGGTCTTCTACCCATTTTTTAACCAGGTTATTTATTTATTTATGTATTTGATGTTGCGTTGTATAAGCTGTTTCTATATTTTGGTTACTAACCCCTTACTGATCATAGCGTTTGCAAGTATTTTCTCCCATTCAGTAGATTGTCTTTTCACTTTGTCAGTGTTTTCCTTTGCTGTGCAAAATATTTTAATTTTAATTAGGTCCCATTTCTTTATTTTTGCTTTTGTTTCTTTTGCCTTAGGAGACAGATCTGAAAAAATATTGCTACTATTTATGTCAAAGAATGTTCTGCCTATGTTTTCTTCTGGGAGTTTTATGGTTTCCAGTCTTATATTTAGGTCTTTAATCCATTTTGAGTTTATTTTTGTATATGGTGCTAGAGAATGTTCTAATTTCATTCTTTTACATGTAGCTGTCCAGTTCTCTCAGCACCACTTATTGAAGAGACTGTCTTTTTCTCCATTGTATATTCTTGTCTCCTTTATCACAGATTAGTCAGCCATAAGTGTGGGGGTTTATTTCTGGGCTTTCTATTCTGTTCCATTGATCTATGTGTCTGTTTTTATGCCAGTACCATACTGTTTTGATGACTGTAGCTTTGCAGTGTAGTCTGGAGTCAGGGAGCATGATGCCTCCAGATCTGTTCTTCTTTCTCAATAATTGTTTTGGCTATTTCAGGTCTTTTGTGTTTCCATACAAATTTTAGAATTATTTTTTCTAGTTCTGTGGAAAATGCCAAAGGTATTTTGATAGGGATTGCATTGAATCTGAAGATTGCCTTGGGTATTTCGATCATTTTAACAATATTAGTTCTCCAGTCCATGAACACAGCATAGCTTTCCATTTGTTTCTGTCATCTTCAATTTCTTTCATCAGTGACAGACACATCCTTTTCATCCCTGCAAAACTCCTCTGAAGTAATAAGGGAGTGGGATTTTCAAAATGCTTAAGCTGATAAAAGCAGCCATGGGAACATGATGAGGATCCCTGAATGATGGAATAGTCCCAGGTCATCAACCAGCATTAATCAAGAAACACAGGTAGCCCATCACATAAGCACCATTATGGAGAGACCTGCACTTAAGATATGCAATGAGTTCTGCTTATTGACTTTATTGCCTTTGCCCAGAAAGCTAATGGTTTCTCAGGATGAGGAAGATGTAGTAATATGTAAGATGCCTGTCTAACTGAAGATTAATGAGGTTTTAGTGACATTCATCAGGTGTTAAATCACAAATCGGTCATTTGTAGCCATAACTACATCAGTGTTTGGATTTCACTTCAATTCTCCAGAGGAAAGATGTGAGTTAGGACAGCCATTGCATTTCACTGCTCAGGCAAATCCCAGAGAGTTGCAAAATGTGTAGAAAAAGAATATCTTTTTTTCCCCTCTCTGCTTAAAACTATAGTTGGCTCTTGATATTGCTATACTTGGCTTGTTAAAGAATGTCAACTGTCATGAATTATCAGTAACACCCTTCATCAAGCCTAACAATTAGTCTTATGTTAGGCTTCCTAATGAATCTATAATGCAAGTAATTCAGTGTCACATTGAAACTGTCTTGGTTCCCCTTGTCCCCAATTCTTATTATACTCTAGGAAGTATAAAAATTTGCTTTATTCACATTCACTATCTCTGGTAGATTGAATTATTGGTGTCAATTGTTCACCCTTCCCCGAGTCTATTCTCTTTGCCATGTAGAATTGAAGTTTTTCCACTAAAGATGTAAACTTTCTCAATCCATAACTTTGGGCTTGCCCCTATAACTTTCTTTGCCTAATTGAATGGGGACAATAGTGGTAGTTTGCTAGTTCTGTGTATAAACTTTAAGAGGCTACTTGTGTTTTCCTTTTCCCTCTTGGGCTTCTGCCATTGCCATGAGGAGGACATGCTAATCAATGGAGGATGAGAGACAGGTGGAGCAAAGCTGGACCCAACCTGCATTTTACAGCCAAACTCAGCTGATCAGCCCACCCAAAGCTGGCTCACAGATCCCAAGCAAGACAGTTGTTTTAAACCACTGAATTTGGAGGTAGTTTGTTAAGCAGCAAAAGCTAACTGAGCAATCATTTATTAAGGCCCTACACTATTCCAGAGGTGGATTAGGAGAAGGGCATTCAGAGATATGTGAAAACATAAGTCCTTGCCCTCAAGGAAGGTCCAATCTCACCTGAAGGCTCTGTTACTTCACAATGAGATACTTCTGACCCAGAGGAGATTACATAGTCCCTGGCTCTCAGACTCCAGCTTCAGGTCCTGCCTTACTTCATGCATCCAGTAGTAGTAAATGTAAACAGCAACTGCCATAGTGCCAACAGAGAAATCTAGTGAAAGACTTAACGGTAATTTTTATTAAAGTATGGGTTTTAGTTCCAACTTTAGCAATAATGTTTTATTTATATATGTATACTTTTAATTTAATTTTTTAAATTTATAATAAAAATTCACCCAAAGATCCCTTTAAATTTGTGGTTCTCAAAAAGGTGCGTAAGACTCACAATTGGAAGAGAGTGATTTTATTTTCTTCTAAAATTCAGAATCCTCAGGGATTCTGATTCACTGTATCTGGGATGGGGCACCTGAATCTGTATTTTTCATGTCCCCCCTTCTCCTTTTGCCCCACAAAATTAGGATGCTATAAATCTACAGGCCACTATTTGAGAACCCCTGCTCAAACTGCAAACTTCTTGGGGACATTTAAAGGGTAATTTGAGGTGGAGTTGAACTAACCTATTGGCACTAAGATCCTACCCTATCCCATTGTGAATGTATTTTCACATCTCAAACCAATTCCTCTTCCTCACAGGGAGGACTGCCAGAGGTGATTAGGTTTGAGGGACACAGAAGGATGGGATAGAGCCCTGAGTAGGAGAAGGAAGTAAGACCCTAAATCATGTTCGCAACCCAGGGCATAAACACTTTGAAGCCTACGGCCTTAAATAAGTTGTTAATCTACCTAGAGTTCCCCCATTTACCTCATGCTTTCCTCCTTGGAAGAAACCAAGACAGCCAGTTAACTTTTATTAATTTTATTCAGTAAATACATAGAATTTTTATATAGAGGAAACCACAGCGAGACATGCTTCTCTTCTTGTCCTTGCAGCCCTTGAACCAGGGCATCTGAGGGGAAGCAGGGCGTAGATGTGGGGCGTGGCTCCCGGCACGCCCACCCAAGGACCTGCGCAGCCTGCCAACGAACCCACCCTGCGCTCACGTTGGTGCTGGCCTCCTGCACGTTGTCGCCGTGACAGCCCGAGATGGACGCGAAGGCCACAGAAGCTGGGTTGTAGCTGATCTTCCCAATGTAGGTGCTCACTTCTTCGTGATCTCCTGGAAGCGCGCGGTGCTGTAGGCAGGCTTGGTCCAGTCCATGTTGCTGATGGCCACGATCAGCTGCTTCTCACCCAGGGTGTGGGCCAGTGGCGCGGCTCGCCGGTCTGCGGGATCTTGGAGACGCCCGCCTCGAACTTGCCCATACCAGTGGCCACGATGAGCACCGTGCAGTTGGCCTGCCCTGCAGGGCCGGGACTCCAGGCACAAGAGGTTAGTTATGAGAAGAGGCGCCAGATGGGCTGGGAAGCCAGCTAGAGCTTTGGGCAGTCCCAGACCCCTTTGTAAAGCTTGGGGATGCGTCCCAGAAGTTTACAAATTCATGGACCGCCCCCCGCCCCCCACCGGCTGCTGTGCACAGATATCCCGCCTCCCAGTTAAACTCTCACCTAGTCCCATAAATGAGCTTTTAGTTCCTTCCTCGCGGATCCCACCCCCTACTTGTCTGGGTGCCAGAAAACTGGGTCCCTGCCCCAGCCTGAAAGGGTGACGGCATCTGAGCCTCATTAGAGTTTGTCCTCCAGTTCTTTCAGAATTGGAAGATTGGCCCGGGTGAGGAAAACCTTCTAAGGCTTGTAGTACCATCCTTCCCCAAGTCCCAGAAATAAATCCTGTGCTTCCTCCCCTTCCCCACCCCACTTCCCAGTAGGGAGGCCCCTGGGAACATGGGCTGCTTTACCTGGGAGGTGCCTGTGATCATGTTAAAAAAAGAAAAAATAAATAAATAAAGGGTAATTTGACATGAATCTACATGGACCCCGTCGTAGTTTTCTTACTGGCAGAGCTCTGGCCAGTTCCTAAACTTCTACGAGCTACCTTGCTCCATTCTTCCCATCATCTTACCTTGTTCCCTGATCCCTGCCTCTTGATCTGAGCAACCTGGACTCTGGATATTGTTTTGCACTTAGTAGGTCCTCAACCAATATTCTTTAATGCACCATATGCTTGTCACCTGCCTGGATCCAGACCCCTGTCTGCAACTCCTTGCCCAGCTGACTCCTGTGGATCTGAGCTCTGGCCTTATGATGTGAGCTGCCCTACCCCTTGTCTATCCATATCTAGGTTCTGAATCTTCCTCATACCTTCATCCTTCACCTCTCTCACCATTTGCCCTTCTCTGGTCCACTAACACTAAGAGATGACACTCTGAACTTTTTGTTAAATAGGGTCTAAAGCCGGAGAAAGATCAGACGCCAGACCAGACAATTTCTATTATGGGACTGGTCTGAACTCTCAGAGCTTTAACACATCTTCAGCAGGAAGAGAGGTGAAAGAAGCTGAAAACTGGTTTATGTCTGTAAACAAGGACTGGCCACCTGTGAATAGGCCAAGGCAAAGCAGAATCAAATGTCATTTCAGAAATGTCTCCAGTCACAGTGCAGCAGGCACGTTTACAATGCAAATCTAAATCATTTATGTGTATTGAAGTGCAGTCCAGAATATGGAGCTGCTGGCTGCTTAATAGAGATCAATAAATAATTCCAGCACATAGCAAAATTAGAGCTCTTCATTGCCATCTGGAACTTGGTGATCACAGGTTGATTAGAAACCAGCTGCCTGATGTAATTATATTTCTCCCTTGCCTGTTTTAAAATCATTCCACAATATCCCAGAGCATGAAAAAATTAAAAAAAAAAATTTAAGAGAATAAGGTTCAAGTTTGGCCTGCATGTTTAACCATTCCTCTCAGACACAGGAGAGGAATTTGTTTAGCTTTGTTTTGTTTTGTTTTTGTAACGGGAATTCTTTATTGAGTGACCCTCCAGCCCTGGGATTCTGCCTTTTTAATGCTACTTATCATTAATTATTAAACTCAATGCAATTTGAGGGCAAATTAAAAAAGGTTATAAAGTGACATCTTTTACCCAGTAAATTTATGGCCGAAGAGTTGCTTTGTAAATTCAATTGTAGTGGATCAAATGAAAGTTTTAATTCAATTGAGGAACACTGCCATGCAGAGGAATCCTATGGCAAATTCTTCTGTAAAACCAAAAATCCTCTTAAAATATATAAATGATAATTGTTCTTATAGTTATTCTTTTATAGTTTTTGGTGAATACAAATATCATATGAATACCCAGAACACTTTTCTACACCTTTCTATAGGCACAGTTTTCTTTTTTTTCTTTTTGTATATGTTTCAGATGTACAGCATTATAATTCAACATCTATATATACTACAGAGTGGTCACACCACAGGTCTAGTTACCAGCCATCACCATACAACTTGACTCCCTTTATTTATTTCACCCACTCCCAAATCCTTTCCCTTCTCATAACCACTAATCTGTTATCTGTATCTATGAGTGTTATTTTTGTTTTATTTTTTATTTTTGTTTTTGTTTTGTTTTGTTTAGACTCCACATATAAGTGAAATCATATAGTATTTGTCTTTCTCCATTTGACATATTACTTAGCATAATACCTTAGAGGTCCATTCATGTTGTCACTAATGACAGGATTTCCTTCTTTCTATATATATACACACACACATATACTGCACTTTCTTTATCCATTCATCCATCAATGTACAGTAAAATTGTTTCCATGTCTTGGCTATTATAATAATGCTGCAATTAATATAGGGGTACATATATGGTTTTGAATTAGTGTTTTTGTTTTCTCTGAATAGATATCCAGAAGTGGAATTAGCTATGTCATATAGTAGTTCTATTCTGAATTTTTTTTTTAAGATTTTTTTGATGTGGATCATTTTTAAAGTCTTTATTGAATTTGTTACAATACTGCTTCTGTTTTGTGTTTTGGTTTTTTTGGCCGCGAGGCATGTGGGATCCTAGCTCCCTGACCAGGGATTGAACCCACGCCCCCTGCACTGGAAGGTGAAGTCTCAACCACTGGACCACCAGGGAAGTCCCTATTCTTAATTTTTCGAGGAAACTCCATTCTGTTTTCCACAGTGGCTACGGAAAGAGTGTATGTCCCACCAACAGTGTATGAGGGCTCCCTTTTCTCCACATCCTCTCCAACATTTGTCATTCCTTGTCTTTTCAATAATAGCCGTTCTAACAAGTGTGAGGTGATATCTTATTGTGGTTTTGATCTGTATTTCCCTGATAATTAGTGATATTGAGCACCTTTTCATGTGCCATCTTTGGAAAAATGTCTATTCAGATCTTTTGCCCATTTTTAATTGGGTTTTTTTTTTAAATGTTGAGTTGTATGAGTTCTTTGTATATTTTGTATATCAACCCCTTATCAGATATATCATTTGCAAATGTCTTCTCCCATCAGTAGGTTGTCTTTCATTTTGTTGATGGTTTCCTTTGCTGTGAAGAAGCTTTTTAGTTTGATGTAGCTTCATTTGTTTATTTTTGCTTTGTTATCCTTGCTTTTGGAATCAGATCCATAAAAACATTGCTAAGACCAATGTCAGTGAGGTTACTCCCTATGTTTTCTTCTAGAAGCTTTATGGTTTAAGATCTTACATTCAAGTCTTTCATCCATTTTGAGTTAATTTTTGTGTATGGTGTAAGATAGTAGTCTAGATTCATTCTTTTGCATGTGGCTGTCCAGTTTTCCCAACACCACTTACTGTCCTTTATCCATTGTATTTTTTTTACCTTTGTTGTAGATTAGCTGTCCATATATGTGTGGGTGTATTTCTGAGCTCTCTATTCTGTTTCGTTGATCTATGTATCTGTTTTTTGCCAATACCATACTGTTTTTATTACTATAGTTTTGTAGTATAGTTTGACATTAGGAAGCATGATACCTCCAGCTCTGTTCTTCTTTCTCAAGATTGTTTTGGTTATTTGGGGTCTTTTGTGTTTCCATACAAATTTTAGAATTTTTTGTTCTACTTCTGTGAAAAACACCATTGGTATTTTTTTTTTAACATCTTTATTGAAGTATAATTGCCTTACAATAGTGTGTTAGCTTCTGCTTTATAACAAAGTGAATCAGTTATACATATACAATATGTTCCCATTTCTCTTCCCTCTTGCATCTCCCTCCCTCCCACCCTCCCCATCCCACCCCTCTAGGTGGTCACAAAGCACCGAGCTGATCTCCCTGTGCTGTGCGGCTGCTTCCCACTAGTTATCTATTTTACATTTGGTAGTGTATATATGTCCATGACACTCTCTTACCCTGTCACATCTCACCCCACCCCCTCCCCATATCCTCAAGTCCATTCTCTAGTAGGTCTGTGTCTTTATTCCCGTCTTGCCACTAGGTTCTTCATGGCCTTTTTTTTTTTTTTCCTTAGATTCCGTATATATGTGTTAGCATACTGTATTTGTTTTTCTCTTTCTGACTTACTTCACTCTGTATGACAGACTCTAACTCCATCCACCTCATTACAAATACCTCCATTTCATTTCTTTTTATGGCTGAGTAATATTCCATTGTATATATGTGCCACATCTTCTTCATCCATTCATCTGTCGATGGACATTTAGGTTGCTTCCATGTCCTGGCTATTGTAAATAGAGCTGCAATGAACATTTTGGTACATGACTCTTTTTGACCTATGGTTTTCTCAGGGTATATGCCCAGTAGTGGGATTGCTGGGTCGTATGGTAGTTCTATTTGTAGTTTTTTAAGGAACCTCCATACTGTTCTCCATAGTGGCTGTATCAATTTACATTCCCACCAACAGTGCAAGAGTGTTCCCTTTCCTCCACACCCTCTCCAGCATTTATTGTTTCTAGATTTTTTGATGATGGCCATTCTGACCGGTGTGAGATGATATCTCATTGTAGTTTTGATTTGCATTTCTCTAATGATTAATGATGTTGAGCATTCTTTCATGTGTCTGTAGGCCATCTGTATATCTTCTTTGGAGAAATGTCTATTTAGATCTTCTGCCCATTTTTGGATTGGGTTGTTCGTTTTTTTGTTATTGAGCTGCATGAGCTGCTTGTAAATCTTGGAGATTAATCCTTTGTCAGTTAGTTCATTTGCAAATATTTTCTCCCATTCTGAGGGTTGTCTTTTGGTCTTGTTTATGGTTTCCTTTGCTGTGCAAAAGCTTTTCAGTTTCATTAGGTCCCATTTGTTTATTTGTGTTCTTATTTCCATTTCTCTGGGAGCTGGGTCAAAAAGAATCTTGCTGTGATGTATGTCATAGAGTGTTCTGCCTATGTTTTCCTCTAAGAGTTTGATAGTGTCTGCCCTTACACTTAGGTCTTTAATCCATTTTGAGTTTATTTTTAAGCATGGTGTCAGGGAGTGTTCTAATTTCATACTTTTACATGTTCCTGTCCAATTTTCCCAGCACCACTTATTGAAGAGGCTGTCTTTTCTCCACTGTATATGCTTGCCTCCTTTATCAAAGATAAGTTGACCATATGTGTGTGGGTTTATCTCTGGGCTTTCTATCCTGTTCCATTGATCTATATTTCTGTTTTTGTGCCAGTACCAAACTGTCTTGATTACTGAAGCTTTGTAATATAGTCTGAAGTCAGGGAGCCTGATTCCCCCAGCTCCATTTTTCGTTCTCAAGATGGCTTTGGCTATTCGGGGTCTTTTGTGTTTCCATACAAATTGTGAAATTTTTTGTTCTAGTTCTGTGAAAAATGCCAGTGGTAGTTTGATAGGGATTGCATTGAATCTGTAGATTGCTTTGGGAAGTAGAGTCATTTTCACAATGTTGATTCTTCCAATCCAGGAACATGGTATATCTCTCCATCTATTTGTATCATCTTTAATTTCTTTCATCAGTGTCTTATAATTTTCTGCATACAGGTCTTTTGTCTCCTTAGGTAGGTTTATTCCTAGATATTTTATTCTTTTTGTTGCAATGGTAAATGGGAGTGTTTTCTTAATTTCACTTTCAGATTTTTCATCATTAGTGTATAGAAATGCAAGAGATTTCTGTGCATTAATTTTGTATCCTGCTACTTTACCAAATTCATTGATTAGCTCTAGGAGTTTTCTGGTAGCATCTTTAGGATTCTCTATGTATAGTATCATGTCATCTGCAAATAGTGACAGCTTTACTTCTTCTTTTCCGATTTGGATTCCTTTTATTTCTTTGTCTTCTCTGATTGCTGTGGCTAGGACTTCCAGAACTATGTTGAATAATAGTGGTGAGAGTGGGCAACCTTGTCTTGTTCCTGATCTTAGTGGAAATGGTTTCAGTTTTTCACCATTGAGGACAATGTTGGCTGTGGGTTTGTCATATATGGCCTTTATTATGTTGAGGAAAGTTCCCTCTATGCCTACTTTCTGCAGGGCTTTTATCATAAATGGGTGTTGAATTTTGTCAAAAGCTTTCTCTGCATCTATTGAGATGATCATATGGTTTTTCTCCTTCAATTTGTTAATATGGTGTATCACATTGATTGATTTGCGTATATTGAAGAATCCTTGCATTCCTGGGATAAACCCCACTTAATCATGGTGTATGATCCTTTTAATGTGCTGTTGGATTCTGTTTGCTAGTATTTTGTTGAGGATTTTTGCATCTATGTTCATCAGTGATATTGGCCTGTAGTTTTCTTTCTTTGTGACATCTTTGTCTGGTTTTGGTATCAGGGTGATGGTGGCCTCGTAGAATGAGTTTGGGAGTGTTCCTCCCTCTGCAATATTTTGGAAGAGTTTGAGAAGGATAGGTGTTAGCTCTTCTCTAAATGTTTGATAGAATTCACCTGTGAAGCCATCTGGTCCTGGGCTTTTGTTTGTTGGAAGGTTTTTAATCACAGTTTCAATTTCAGTGCTTGTGATTGGTCTGTTCATATTTTCTGTTTCTTCCTGGTTCAGTCTCGGCAGTTTGTGCATTTCTAAGAATCTGTCCATTTCTTCCAGGTTGTCCATTTTATTGGCATAGAGTTGCTTGTAGTAATCTCTCATGATCTTTTGTATTTCTGCAGTGTCAGTGGTTACTTCTCCTTTTTCATTTCTAATTCTATTGATCTGGGTCTTCTCCCTTTTTTTCTTGATGAGTCTGGCTAATGGTTTATCAATTTTGTTTATCTTCTCAAAGAACCAGCTTTTAGTTTCATTGATTTTTGCTATTGTTTCCTTCATTTCTTTTTCATTTATTTCTGACCTGATCTTTATAATTTCTTTCCTTCTGTTGGCTTTGGGGTTTTTTTGTTCTTCTTTCTCTAATTGCTTTAGGTGCAAGGTTAGGTTGTTTATTCGAGATGTTTCCTGTTTCTTGAGGTAGGCTTGTATTGCTATAAACTTCCCTCTTAGCACTGCTTTTGCTGCGTCCCATAGGTTTTGGGTCGTTGTGTCTCCGTTGTCATTTGTTTCTAGGTATTTTTTGATTTCCCCTTTGATTTCTTCAGTAATCACTTCGTTATTAAGTAATGTATTGTGTAGCCTCCATGTGTTTGTATTTTTTACAGCTCTTTTCCTGTAATTGATATCTAGTCTCATAGCGTTGTGGTCGGAAAAGATACTTGATACGATTTCAATTTTCTTAAATTTACCAAGGCTTGATTTGTGACCCAAGATATGATCTATCCTGGAGAATGTTCCATGAGCACTTGAGAAAAATGTGTATTCTGTTGTTTTTGGGTGGAATGTCCTATAAATATCAATTAAGTCCACCTTGTTTAATGTATCATTTAAAGCTTGTGTTTCCTTATTTATTTTCATTTTGGATGATCTGTCCATTGGTGAAAGTGGGGTGTTAAAGTCCCCTACTATGATTGTGTTGCTGTCAATTTCCCCTTTTATGGCTGTTAGTATTTGCCTTATGTATTGAGGTGCTCCTATGTTGGGTGCATAAATATTTACAATTGTTATACCTTCCTCTTGGATCAATCCCTTGATCATTATATAGTATCCTTCTTTGTCTCTTGTAATAGTCTTTATTTTAAAGTCTATTTTGTCTGATATGAGAATTGCTACTCCAGCTTTCTTTTGATTTCCATTTGCATGGAATATCTTTTTCCATCCCCTCACTTTCAATCTGTATGTGTCTCTAGGTCTGAAGTGGGTCTCTTGTAGACAGCATATATATGGGTCTTGTTTTTGTATCCATTCAGCCAGCCTGTGTCTTTTGGTGGGAGCATTTAATCCATTTACATTCAAGGTAATTATCGATATGTATGTTCCTATTCCCATTTTCTTAAATGTATTGGGTTTGTTATTGTAGGTGTTTTCCTTCTCTTGTGTTTCTTGCCTAGAGAAGTTCCTTTAGCATTTGTTGTAAAGCTGGTTTGGTGGTGCTGAACTCTCTCAGCTTTTGCTTGTCTGTAAAGGTTTTAATTTCTCCATCGAATCTGAATGAGATCCTTGCTGGGTAGAGTAATCTTGGTTGTAGGTTTTTCTCCTTCATGACTTTAAGTATATCCTGCCACTCCCTTCTGGCTTGCAGAGTTTCTGCTGATAGATCAGATGTTAACCTTATGGGGATTCCCTTGTGTGTTATTTGTTTTTTTTCCCTTGCTGCCTTTAATATGTTTTCCTTATATTTAATTTTTGACAGTTTGATTAATATGTGTCTTGGCGTGTTCCTCCTTGGGTTTATCCTGTATAGGACTCTCTGTGCTTCCAGGACTTGATTAACTATTTCCTTTCCCATATTAGGGAAGTTTTCAACTATAATCTCTTCAAAAATTTTCTCAGTCCCTTTCTTTTTCTCTTCTTCTTCTGGTACCCCTATAATTCGAATGTTGGAGCGTTTAATGTTGTCCCAGAGGTCCCTGAGACTGTCCTCAGTTCTTTTCATTCTTTTTTCTTTATCCTGCTCTGTAGTAGTTATTTCCACCATTTTATCTTCCAGGTCACTTATCCTTTCTTCTGCCTCAGTTATTCTACTATTGATCCCATCTAGAGTATTTTTAATTTCATTTATTGTGTTCTTCATCATTGCTTGGTTCCTCTTTAGTTCTTCTACATCCTTGTTAAATGTTTCTTGCATTTTGTCTATTCTATTTCCAAGATTTTGGATCATCCTTACTATCATTATTCTGAATTCTTTTTCAGGTAGACTACCTATTTCCTCTTCATTTGTTAAGTCCAGTGTGTTTTGAGCCTGCTCCTTCATCTGCTGTGTGTTTTTCTGTCGTCTCATTTTGCCTATCTTACTGTGTTTGGGGTCTCCTTTTCACAGGCTGCAGGTTTGTAGTTCCCGTTGTTTTTGGTATCTGTCCCCAGTGGCTAAGGTTGGTTCAGTGGGTTGTGTAGGCTTCCTGGTGGAGGGAACTAGTGCCTGAGTTCTGGTGGATGAGGCTAGATCTTGTCTTTCTGGTGGGCACGTCCACGTCTGCTGGTGTATTTTGGGGTGTCTGTGGCCTTATTATGATTTTAGGCAGCCTCTCTGCTAATGGATGGGGTTGTGTTCCTGTCTAGCTAGTTGTTTGGCATAGGGTGTCCAGCACTGTAGCTTGCTGGTCATGGGGTGAAGCTGGGTCTTGATGTTGAGATGGAGATCTCTGGGAGATTTTTGCCGTTTGGTATTACGTGGAGCTGGGAGGTCTCTTATGGACCTGTGTTCTGAAGTTGGCTCTCCCACCTCAGAGGCACGGCCCTGATGCCTGGCTGGAGCACCAAGAGCCTTTCGTCCACACAGCTCAGAGTAAAAGGGAGAAAAAATAGAAAGAAAGAAAGAAAGAGGCTATAATATAGTGAAGTAAAATAAAGCTATTGTAAAGCAAAGCTATACAGACAAAATCTCACCCAGAAGCATATACATATACACTCACAAAAAAAAGGAAAAGGGGAAAAATTAATATCTCCTGCTCCCAGAGTCCCCCTCCTGAATTTGGGCTGATTCGTTGTCTATTCAGGTATTCAACAGGTGCAGGCACATCAAGTTGTTTGTGGAGCTTTAATCCGCTGCTTCTGAGGCTGCTGGGAGAGATTTCCCCTTCTCTTCCCTGTTCGCACAGCTCCTGGGGTTCAGCTTTGGATTTGGACCCGCCTCTGCGTGGAGGTCGCCTGAGGGCGTCTGTTCCCCGCCCAGACAGGACGGGGTTAAAGGAGCAGCTGCTTCGGGGGCTCTGGCTCACTCAGGCCGCGGGGAGGGAGGGGTTCAGAGGAGGCGGGGCGAGCCTGCAGCGTCAGAGGCCGGCGTGACGTTGCACCAGCCTGAGGCACGCAGTGCGTTCTCCCGGGGATGTTGTCCCCGGATCCCGGGACCCTGGCAGTGGCGGCTGCACAGGCTACCGGGAGGGGCGGTGTGGAGAGTGACCTGTGCTCACACACAGGCTTTTTGGAGGCGGCAGCAGCAGCCCCAGCGTCTCACGCCCGTCTCTGGGGTCCGCGCTGATCGCCGCAACTCGCGCCCTTCTCTGGAGTTCGTTTAGGCGGCGCTCTGAATCCCCTCTCCTTGCGCACAGCGAAACTAAGAGGCAAGAAAAAGTCTCTTGCCTCTTCGGCAGCTGCAGACCTTTTCCCGGTCTCCCTCCCGGCTAGCTGTGGTGCGCCAACCCCTTCAGGCTGTGTTCACGCTGCCAGCCCCAGTCCTCTCCCTGCGATCCGACCGAAGCCGAGCCTCAGCTCCCAGCCCCGCCCGCCCCGGCAGGTGAACAGACAAGCCTCTCGGGCTGGTGAGCGCTGCTCGGCGCCAAGCCTCTGTGCGGGAGTCTCTCCGTTTTTTCCTCTGTGCCCCTGTTGCTGTGGGGTCTGCGCTGATAGCTGCGGCTCGCGCCAGTCTCTGAAGTTCGTTTAGGCGGTGCTCTGAATCCCCTCTCCTCGCGCACCAGGAAACACAGAGGGAAGAAAAAGTCTCTTGCCTCTTCGGCAGCTGCAGACTTTTTCCCCGGACTCCCTCCCGGCTAGCTGTGGTGCGCTAACCCCTTCAGGCTGTGTTCACGCCGCCAGCCCCAGTCCTCTCCCTGCGATCCAACCGAAGCCCCGAGCCTCAGCTCCCAGCCCCGCCTGCCCCGGCGGGGAAGCAGACAAGCCTCTTGGGCTGGTGAGTGCTGCTCGGCGCCGAGCTTCTGTGCGGGAACCTCTCCGCTTTGCCCTCCGCACCCCTGTGGCTGCGCTCTCCTCCGTGGCTCCAAAGCTTCCCCCCTCCGCCACCCGCAGTCTCCGCCCGCGAAGGGGCTTCCTAGTGCGTGGAAACCTTTCCTCCTTCACAGCTCCCTCCCACTGGTGCAGGTGCTGTCCCTATTCTTTTGTCTCTGTTATTTCTTTTTTCTTTTGCCCTACCCAAGTACGGGGGGAGTTTCTTGCCTTTTTGGAGGTCGGACGTTTTCTGCCATCGTTCAGTGGGTATTCTGTAGGAGCAGTTCCACGTGTAGATGTATTTCTACTGTATCTGTGGGAAGGAAGGTGATCTCCGCGTCTTACTCTTCCGCCATCTTCTCCCTCCTCCACCATTGGTATTTTAATAGGGATTGCATTGAATTTGTAGATTGCTTTGGGTAGTATGGACATTTTAACAATATTAATTCTTCTAATCCATGAGCATGGAATAGCTTTCCATTTTCTGTATCTTCTTCAAGTTCTTTTGTCAGTGTCTGTTAGTTTTCAGTGCATGGGTCTTTCACTTCCTTGGTTAAATTTATTCCTAGGAATTCTATTCTGTTTTGATGCAATTATAAATGGGATTGTTTTCTTCATTTCTCTTTGGGAGAGTTTGTTATTAGTGTATAGAAATGCCACAGATATCTTTATATTGATTTTCTATACTGCAATTTTATTGATTCATTTATTAGTCCTAACAGTCTTTTGGTGGAGTCTTTGGGGTTTTCTATATATAGTAACATGTCATCTGCAAACTGTGACAGTTTTACTTCTTTCTTTCTGATTTGGATGCCTTTTATTGCTTTTTCTTACCTAATTGCTGTGACTAGGACTGCCAATACTGTGTTGAGTAAAAGTGTCAAGAGTGGGCCTTGTCTTATTTCTGATCTTAGAGGAAAAGCTTTCAGCTTTTCACCACTATGATATTAGCTGTGGGTTTGTCATATATGGCCTTTATTATGTTGAGATACATTCTTTCTATAGCCACTTTGTTTAGAGTTTTTATCATAAATGGATGTTGAATTTTGTCAAATGATTTTTCTGCATCTATTGAGAAGATCATTTGATTTTCACCATTCATTTTATTATGTGATGTATCACATTGATTGATTTGTGGAAGTTGAATCATCCTTGCATCCCCAGAATAAATCTCACTTGATCATGGTGTATTATCCTTTTAATGTGTTGTTGGATTAGGTTTGCTAGTATTTTGTCGAGGATTTTTTGCATCTGTGTTCATCAGGGATACTGGCCTGTAATTTTCTGTTTTTGTGGTGTCCTTGTCTGGTTTTGGTATCAGAGTAATGCTGGCTTTATAAAATGTGTTTGGAAGGTTTTCCTCTTCTTCAATTTTTTGGAAGAATTTGAGAAGTATAGGTAATAAATCTCTTTGAATGTTTTGTAGAAGTCACCAATGAAGCTGTCTGGACCTGGGCTTTTGTTGGTTGGGAGCTTTTTGATTACAGTTTCAATCTCTTTATTAATATTTTCTATTTCTTCATGAGTAAGTCTGAAAGACTTTATGTTTCTTAGAAATTTACCTATTTCTTCTAGGTTATCCAATTTGTTGGTGTTCATAGTAGTCTTTTATGATCCTTTGTTTTTCTGTGTTATCAGTTATAATTTCTCCTCTTTAATTTCTGATTTTAATTATTTGAGCCTTTTGTCTTTTTTCTTGGTTAGTCTTGCTAATTGCTTTTGATTTTATTTATCTTTTCAAAGAACCAGGTTTTAGTTTCATTTATCTTTTCTAATTTTTTTAGTCTCTTTTTCATATATTTCCATTCTGATCTTTATTACTACTTTCCCTCTAGGAATTTTGGGCTTCATTTTTTCTTTTTCTGGTTCCTTTTGGTGTTAAGTTACATTGTTTATTTGGGATTTTTCTTGTTTTTTGAGGTATGTCTGTACTACTATGACCTTCCTTCCTAGATCCATTTTTGCTTCATCGCATGGACCTTGGTATGTCATATTTCTGTTTTCATTTTCTCTAGGTATATTTTTATTTTTACTTTTATTTCTTCAGTGATCCATTGGATACTCAGTAGCATGTTGTTTAATCTCCACGTTTTTGTACTTTTTCCCATTTATTTCTTGTGATTGATTTCTTGTTTCATACCTTTGTGGAAAGAAAAGATGCTTGATATAATTTCAATCTTCTTGAATTTATTGAGACTTGTTTTGTGACCTAACACGTAATCTATTCTGGAGAATGTTTCATCTTCACTTGAGAAAAATGTGTATTCTGCTACATTTGGATGGAATGTTCTATATATATTTATTAAGTTTATCTGGCCCTAGTGTATTGTTTAATTCCACTGTTTCCTTATTGATTTTTTGTCTGGATGATCTATCCTTTGATGTAAATGGGGTGTTAAAGTCCCTTACTATTATTGTATTGTTTTCAATTTCTCCCTCTAAGTCCATTAAAATTTGCTTTATATTTTGGTTCTCCTATGTTGGGTGTGTATACATTTATATATATTATATCCTTTTGCTGGATTACCCCTTTAACATTATGTAATGTCCTTCTTTTTCTTTTATTACAGGCTTTGCTTTAAAGTCTATTTTGTCTGATATTAGTATAGCTACTCCAGCTTTCTTTTCATTCCATTTGCATGGAATATCTTTTACTATTCCTCCACTTCCAGTCTGTGTGTGTCCTTACTTCTGAAATGCGTCTCTTGTAGACAGCATATAGATGGGTAATTTTTCTTAAATCCATTTAGCCACTCTATGTCTTTTGATGGATGAATTTAGGTAATTAACATGTAAAGTAATTATTGATAGGTGTGTACTTATTGTCATTTTTTAAATCGTTTTCTGTTTTTGTGGATCCTCTCTGTTCCTTTCTTTTTTTTCTCTCTTCCCTTGCATTTTGCTGGTTTTCTTTAGTATTATGTTTAAGTTCTTTTATTTTTTTTTAATTTTCTTTTACTTATTTTTTTATACAGCAGGTTCTTATTAGTCATCCATTTTATACACATCAGTGTATACATGTCAATCCCAATCTCCCAGTTCATCACACCACCACCACCACCACCCCCCCCGCCGCTTTCCCACCTTGGTATCCATATGTTTGTTCTCTACATCTGTGTCACAATATCTGCCCTGCACATTGGTTCACCTGTACCATTTTTCTAGGTTCCACATATATGCGTTAATATACAATATTTGCTTTTCAATTTCTGACTTACTTCACTCTGTATGACAGTCTCTAGATCCATCCACGTCTCTACCAATGGCCTAATTTCGTTCCTTTTTATGGCTGAATAATATTCCATTGTATATATGTATGACATCTTCTTTATCCAGTCGTCTGTTGATGGGCATTTAGGTTGCTTCCATGACTGGGCTATTGTAAATAGTGCTGCAATGAACATTGGGGTGCATGTGTCTTTTTGAATTATGGTTTTCTCTGGGTATATGCCCATTAGTGGGATTGCTGGGTTGTATGGTAGTTCTATTTTTCGTTTTTTAAGGAAACTCCATACTGTCCTCCATAGAGGCTGTATCAATTTACATTCCCACCAAAAGGGCAAGAGGGTTCCCTTTTCTCCACACCCTCTCCAGCATTTGCTGTTTGTAGATGTTCTGATGACGCCCATTCTAACTGGTGTGAAGTGATACCTCATTGTAGTTTTGATTTGCATTTCTCTAATAATTAGTGATGTTGAGCAGCTTTACATGTGCTTCTTGGCCATCTGTATGTCTTCTTTGGAGAAATGTCTATCTAGGTTTTCTGACCATTTTTGGATTGGGTTGTTTGTTTTTTTAATATTGGGCTGCATGAGTTGTTTATATATTTTGGAGATTAATCCTTTGTCCGTTGATTCATTTGCAAATATTTTTTCCCAATCTGAGGGTTGTCTTTTTGTCTTGTTTATGGTTTCCTTTGCTGTGCAAAAGCTTTTAAGTTTCATTTGGTCCCATTTGTTTATTTTTGTTTTATTTCCATTTTTCTAGCAGGTGGATCAGAAAAGATCTTGTCGTGATTTATATCAATGAGTGTTCTTCATATGTTTTCCGCTAAGAGTTTTATAGTGTCTGGTCTTACATTTAGGTCTCTAATCCATTTTGAGTTTATTTTTGTGTATGGTGTTAGGGAGTGCTCTAATTTCATTCTTTTACATGAAGCTGTCCCATTTTCCCAGCACCACTTATTGAAGAGACTGTCTTTTCTCCATTGTATATCCTAGCCTCCTTTGTCATAGATTAGTTGACCATATGTGCATGGGTTTATCTCTGAGCTTTCTATCTTGTTCCATTGATCTATGTTTCTGTTTTTGTTCCAGTACCATATTGCCTTGACCCCTGTAGCTTTGTAGTATAGTCTGAAGTCAGGGAGTCTGATTCCTCCAGCTCTGTTTTTTTCCCTCAAGACTGCTTTGGCTATTCGGTATTGTTTGTGTCTCCATACAAATTTTAGGATTTTTTTGTTCTAGCTCCATAAAAAATGCCATTGGTAATTTGATAGAGATTGCATTGAATCTGTAGATTGCTTTGGGTAGTAAAGTCATTTTCACAATATTGACTCTTCCAATCCAAGAACATGGTATATCTCTCCAACTGTTGGTATCATCTTTAATTTCTTTCATCAGTGTCTTATACTTTTCTGCATACAGGTCTTTTGTCTCCCTAGGTAGGTTTATTCCTAGGTATGTTATTCTTTTTGTTGCAATGGTAAATGAGAGTGATTCCTTAATTTCTCTTTCATATGTTTCATCATTAGTGTATAGGAATGCAAGAGATGTCTGTGCATTAATTTTGTATCCTGTAACTTTACAAAATTCAGTGATTAGCTCTAGTAGTTTTCTGGTGGCATCTTTAGGATTCTCTATGTATAGTATGATATCATCTGCAAACAGTGACAGTTTTACTTCTTCTTTTCCAATTTCTATTCCTTTTATTTATTTTTCTTCTCTGACTGCCGTGGCTAGGACTTCCAAAACTATATTGAATAATAGTGGTGAGATTGGACATCCTTTTCTTGTTCCTGATCTTAGAGGAAATGCTTCCAGTTTTTCACCATTGAGAATGATGTATGCTGTGGGTTTGTCATATGTGGCCTTTATATGTTGAGGTAGGTTCTCTCTATGCCCACTTTCTGGAGAGTTTTTATCATAAATGGGTGTTGAATTTTGTCAAAAGCTTTTTCTGCATCTATTGATGGTTTTTCTTCTTCAATTTGTTAATATGGTGTATCACATTGATTGATTTGTGTATATTGAAGAATCCTTGCATCCTTGGGATAAATCCCACTTGATCATGGTGTACGATCCTTTTAATGTGTTGTTGGATTCTGTTTGCTAGTATTTTGCTCAGGATTTTTGCATCTATATTCATCAGTGATATTGCTCTGTAATTTTCTTTTTTTTTTTTTTGTAGTATCTTTGTCTGGTTTTGGTATCAGACGGATGGTGGCCTTGTAGAATGAGTTTAGGAGGGTTCTTTCCTCTGCAATTTTTTGGAAGAGTTTGAGAAGGATGGGTGTTAGCTCTTCTCTAAATGTTTGATAGAATTCACCTGTGAAGCCATCTGGTCCTGGACTTTTGTTTGTTGGAAGATTTTTTTTTTTTTTTAAAGAGGGAAAGAAATTTTAGGGAAGGCTTCATAGTGAAAGGGACATTTGAATTGGGCTTTAATTTTTTAGTTTTTTATTTATTTATTTTTGGCTGTGTTCGGTGTCCATTTCTGTGCGAGGGCTCTCTCTACTTGCGGCAAGTGGGGGACACTCTTCATCGTGGTGCACGGGCCTCTCACTATCACGGCCTCTCTTGTTGTGGAGCACAGGATCCAGATGCGCAGGCTCAGTAATTGTGGTTCATGGGCCCATTTGCTCCGTGGCATGTAGGATTTTCCCAAACCAGGGCTTGAACCCGTGTCCCCTGCATTGGCAGGCAGATTCTCAACCACTGCGCCAGCAGGGAAGCCCATGTTGGAAGATTTTTAATCACAGTTTCAATTTCATTACTTGTCATTGGTCTGTTCATATTTTCCATTTCTTCCTGGTTCAGTCTTGGAAAGTTATACCTTTCTAAGAATTTGTCCATTTCTTCCAGGTTGTCCATTTTATTGGCATAGAGTTACTTGTAGTAGTCTCTTAGGATGCTTTGTATTTCTGCTGTGTCTGTTGTAACTTCTCCTCTTTCATTTCTAATTTCATTGATTTGAGTCTTCTCCCTCTTTTTTTGATGAGTCTGCCTAACGGTTTATCAATTTTGTTTATCTTCTCAAAGAACCAGGTTTTAGTTTTATTGATCTTTGCTATTGTTTTCTCTGTTTCTATTTCATTTATTTCTGCTGTGATCTTTATGATTTCTTTCCTTCTGCTAACTTTGGGTTTTGTTTGTTCTTCTTTCTCTAGTTCCTTAGGTGTAAGGTTAGATTGTTTATTTGAGATTTTTCTTTTTTCTTGAGGTAAGCTTGTATAGCTATAATCTTCCCTCTTAGAACTGCTTTTGCCGCATCCCATAGGTTTTGGATCATCGCGTTTTCATTGTCATTTGTCTCCTAGTTGTTTTTTTTTTTTTAATTTATTTATTTAATTTATTTTTGGCTCTGTTGGGTCTTCGTTTCTGCGCGAGGGTTTTCTCTAGTTGCGGCAAGCGGGGGCCACTCTTCATCGCGGTGCGCGGGCCTCTCACTATCGCGGCCTCTCTTGTTGCGGAGCACAGGCTTCAGACGCGCAGGCTCAGCAGTTGTGGCTTTCGGGCCCAGTCACTCCGCGGCATGTGGGATCTTCCCAGACCAGGGCTCGAACCCGTGTCCCCTGCATTGGCAGGCAGATTCTCAACCACTGTGCCACCAGGGAAGCCCTCCAGGTATTTTTTGATTTCCTCTTTGATTTCTTCAATGATCGCTTGGTTATTTAGTAACATATTCTTTAGCTTCCATGTATTTGTGTTTTTTACGGGCTTTTCCCTGTAATTCATTTCTAATCTCATAGCATTGTGGTCAGAAAAGCTGCTTGATATGATTTCAGTTTTCTTAAATTTACTGAGGCTTGATTTGTGATCCAAGATGTGATCTATCCTGGAGAATGTTCCATGCACACTTGAGAAGAAAGTGTAATCTGCTCTTTTTGGATGGAATGTCCTATAAATATCAATTAAATCTATCTGGTCTATTGTGTCCTTTAAAGCTTGTGTTTCCTTATTAATTTTCTGTTTGGACGATCTGTCTATTGGTGTAAGTGAGATGCTAAAGTCCCCCACTATTATTGTGTTACTGTCGATTTCGTGTTTTATAGCTGCTAGCAGTTGCCTTATGTATTGAGGTGCTCCTATGTTGGGTGCATATATATTTATAATTGTTCTATCTTCTTCTTGGATTGATCCCTTGATCATTATGTAGTGTCCTTCCTTATCTCTTGTAACATTCTTTATTTTAAAGTCTATTTTATCTGACATGAGTATTGCTACTCCAGCTGTCTTTTGATTTCCATTTGCATGGAATATCTTTTTTCATCCCCTCACTTTCAGTCTGTTTGTGTGCCTAGGTCTGAAGTGGGTCTCTTGTAGACAGCATATGTATGGGTCTTGTCTTTTTATCCATTCAGCAAGCCTGTGTCTTTTGGTTGGAGCATTTAATCCATTCACATTTAACGTAATTATCAATATGTATGTTCCTATTACCATTTTCTGAATTGTTTTGTGTTTGTTTTTGTAGGTCCTTTCCTTCTCTTGTGTTTCGCACTTAGAGAAGTTCCTTTAGCATTTGTTGTAGAGCTGGTTTGGTTTTGCTGAATTTTCTTAGCTTTTGCTTGTCTGTAAAGCTTTTGATTTCCGCATCGAATCTGAATGAGATCCTTGCCAGGTAGAGTAATCTTGATTGTAGGTTCTTCCCTTTCATCACTTTAAGTATATCATGCCACTCTCTTCTGGCTTGTAGAGTTTCTGCTGAGAAATCAGCTGTTAACTTTATGGGAGTTCCCTTGTGTGTTATTTGTCGTTTTTCCCTTGCTGCTTTCAATAATTTTTGTTGTCTTTAATTTTTGCCAATTTGATTACTATGTGTCTTGGCATGTTTCTCCTTGGGTTTATCCTGTATGGGGCTGTCTGTGCTTCCTCAGCTTCGGTGCCTATTTCCTTTCCCATGTTAGGGAAGTTTTCCACTATAATCTCTTCATATATTTTCTCGGGTCCTTTCTCTCTCTCTTCTCCTTCTGGGACCCCTATAATGCGAATGTTGTTGCGTTTAATGTTGTCCCAGAGGTCTCTTAGGCTATGTTCATTTCTTTTCATTCTTTTTTCTTTATTCTGTTCTGCAGCAGTGAATTCCACCATTCTGTCTTCCAGGTCACTTATCCATTCTTCTGCCTCAGTTATTCTGCTATTGATTCCTTCTAGTGTAGTTTTCATTTCAGTTATTGTATTGTTCATCTCTGTGTGTTTGTTCTTTAATTCTTCTAGGTCTTTGTTAAACATTTCTTGCATCTTCTCAATCTTTGCCTCCATTCTTTTTCTAAGGTCCTGGATCATCTTCACTATCATTATTCTGAATTCTTTTTCTGGAAGCTTGCCTATCTCCACTTCATTTAGTTGTTTTTCTGGGGTTTTATCTTGTTCCTCCACCTGGTACATAGACCTCTGCCTTTTCATCTTGTCTATCTTTCTGTGAATGTGGTTTTTGTACTGCAGACTGCAGGACTGTAGTTCTTCTTGCTTCTGCTGTCTGCCCTCTGGTGGATGAGGCTATTTAAGAGGCTTGTGCAAGTTTCCTGATGGGAGGGACTGGTGGTGGCTGTTGCTCTGGTGGGCAGAGCTCAATAAAACTTTAATCTGCTTGTATGCTGATTGGTGGGACTGGATTTCCTCCCTGTTGGTTGTTTGGTCTGAGGCTACCCAGCACTGGAGCCTACCCAGGCTCTTTGGTGGAGCTAATGACAGACTCTGGGAGGGCTCATGCCAAGGATTACTTCCCAGAACTTCTGCTGCCCGTGTCCTTGTCCTCATGGTGAGACAGAGCCCCCCTCCGTCTCTACAGGAGACCCTCCAACAGTAGCAGGTAGGTCTGGTTCAGTCTCCTATGGGGTCACTGCTCCTTCCCCTGGGCCCTGATGCACACACTACTTTGTGTGTTCCCTCCAAGAGTGGAGTCTCTGTTTCCCCCAGTCCTGTCGAAGTCCTGCAATCAAATCCCGCTAGCCTTCAAAGTCTTATTCTGTAGGAATTCCTCCTCCTGTTGCCGGACCCCCAGGTTGGGAAGCCTGAAGTAGGTCTCAGAACCTTCACTCCAGTGGGTGGACTTCTGTGGTATAAGTATTCTCCAGTTTGTGGGTCACCCACCCAGCAGTTAAGGGATTTAATTTTATTGTGACTGCGCCCCTCCTACCATCTCGTTGTGACTTCTCCTTTGTCTTTTGATGTGGAGTATCTTTTTTGGTGAGTTCCAGTGTCTTCCTCTCAATGATTGTTCAGCAGTTAGTTGTGATTCCGGTGTTCTTGCAGGAGGGAGTGAGAGCACGTTCTTCTACTCTGCCATCCTGAACCAATCCTTTCTTTTTTTTTTCTTTTGTGTATTTATTTTAATTTTTTTCCTTGTGATTACTGTGAGGTTCAAATATACCATCATATGTAAAAATCAGTCTAATTTGGTAACAACTTGAATTTGAACATATTGCAAAGTTTTATCTTTTACCCCCTCCATATTTTATACTCTTTCTGACACATTTTACAAATCTATATTTTAGTATCTCTTAAGTAATTATTGTAATTTTAGTTAATTTTGCTACTTTTGTCTTTTAACCTTCATGCTTGCTTTATAAGTGATTGACGCACTGTCTTTAATATATATTTATCTTTCTTAGTGAGATTTTTAATTTTTCATGTTTTCTTATTTTTAATTACTGCCATTTCTTTTCAGCTTAAAGGAGTCCCTTTAATATTTCTTTTAATGCCTCTTTAGTTTTGCTAAATTCTTTTAGCTTTTGCTTACCTGGGAAATTCTTAATTGTTCCTTACATTCTGAATGATAACCTCCTGA
The DNA here is from genome assembly GCF_949987535.1 of Balaenoptera acutorostrata. Classification (NCBI taxonomy): domain Eukaryota; kingdom Metazoa; phylum Chordata; class Mammalia; order Artiodactyla; family Balaenopteridae; genus Balaenoptera; species Balaenoptera acutorostrata. The sequence goes on along the minus strand of NC_080064.1, from coordinate 171,696,966 downwards.
GTAGAAAATTCTTGGTTGAAATTTTTTTCATTTCAGCACTTTGAATATGTTTTGCCACTCGCTTCTGGCCTGTAGAGTTTCTGCTGAAAAATCTGCTGATAGCCTTATGGAAGTTCCCTTTTATGTAAAAAGTTGTTTTTCTCTTGCTGCTTTTAGGGTTCTCTCCTTATCCTTAACTTTTACCATTTTAATTATAGTGTGGCCTGCTGTGGGTCTTTGGGTTCATCTTATTCAGAACTCTCTGTGTTTCCTGGATCTGGATTTCTGTTTCCTTTCCCAGATTGGGGAAGTTTTCAGTCACTATTTCTTTAAATCATTTTTCTGGCTCTTTCTCTCTTTCTTCTCCTTCTGAGACCCCTATAATGTGAATATTATTCTACTTGATGTTATCTGAAAAGTCCCTTAAGGTATCTTCACTTTTTAAAAATTCTTTTTAAATTTTGCTCTTCTGTCTGGGTGAGTTCCATTGCTTTGTCTTCCACTTTGCTGATTCGTTCTTCTACCTCATCCAATCTGCTGTTGAACCCCTCTCATTCATTTTTCAATTTAAACTTCTCTGTACTATTTTCTTATATTTTCTATCTCTTTTTTGAAATTCTCACTATGTTCATGCATTTTTCTCCTGAATTTGGTATTTTTATGAGCATTACTTTGAACTATTTATCAGGTAGATTGCTTATTTCCGTTTCATTTAGTTCTTTTTCTAAGGTTTTGTCTTTTTCTTTCAATTGGAACATGTTTCACTCTTCCATCATTTTGCCTAATTCTCTGTATTTGTTTCTATGTATTATGTATATCAGTCTTTTTTAAATTAATTTTTATTGGAGTATAGTTGATTTAAAATGTTGTGTTAATTTCTGTTGTACAGCAAAGTGAATCAGTTACACATATACATATATCCACTATTTTTTAGATTCTTTTCCTATATAGGTCATTACAGAGTACTGAGTAGAGTTTCCTGTGCTGTACAGTAGGTTCTTATTAGTTATCTATTTTATATAGTGTGTATATGTGAATCTCAGTCTCCCAATTTATCCTTCCCCCTCTCCCCCTTGGTAACCATAGTTTGTTTTCTACATCTGTGACTGTATTTCTGTTTTGTAAATAAATTCATTTGTACCATTGTATATCAGTCTTGAAGGAGTGGCTTTATGTAGGAGATGTCCTGTGGGCCTCAGAAGTGGAATTTTACTTGGCCATCAGAGCCTAGTGCTCAAGGGGTGTCCTCTATGTGAGATGCATATGCTCCTCCTGTTGTGGTGGGGCCATAACTGCTGCAGTGGCATGCTGGTAACTGGGGCTGGCCCCCAAAACAGCTGCAGGGCCTGGCTACTGTGGCTGCCAGGCAATTGTGGGTGGAATTATCACCCAGCTGGCTGTGAAGTCCGGCGGAAGTTCAGGAGTGGGTGACACTCTCAGTGAGGTACACTCACCGGTGCTGATATGTTAGATGGAGATTTCCAAAATGAGTCCCACCAGAGCCACTATTAGCAAGGTAACCTGAGATCATACAAATAACTCCCACCCGTGTCTCAGTCCTCAGGGCACATCCCAGCTTGTTCTTGTTTCTCTGGAAGATGCTTCAAGATTAGTAAGTGGATCCCCTTCACCTATGGTCCGTGCACTTTTCATTCTGGTGTTTCTGTATGGTTTTCAGTTTGAGCGAGTTGGCACAAGCCCTTTAAGAACAGGTTTTCCATTCCCTGCAGTTCTATAGTTTTCCCGGGTATGTCGTCCATTGCTTTTCAAAGCCAGGTGTTTTGGGGGCTTGCCTCTCCTGTGCAGGATCTAGGGGTTGGAATGCCTGATGTGAAGCTCAAATCCTTACTCCTCAGGGAAAATATCCATACCTTTGTGATCCCTCCCAATTGCAGACTGCCACAGCTGGGGTGTGGATTTTTCCTTGGCAAACCCATATGTCTGCCTTTCCTACCCATCTTGATGCTGTCCTTTTACCCTTGGTTATGGAGACTCTGTTTATCCAGTTTTCAGATCCCTTTCAGAGGGTGTTATTCCATACATGGTTGTAGATTTGTTGTGTCTGTGGGAGGAGGCAAGTTCAGGATCTTCCTATGCTGCCATCTTGAACAGTGCACCAGACACGTTTCTTTCTATTTATTCTAGCACTTGCATGTAGCTTTATTATCCCCTGCCTAGTCAATTCACTCCTCTGGTCATGAACTTCTCTGATGTTTGAATTCTATCAGCACCTATCTCATGCCATGAGCAAAGTAGGCACTTATATTTATTAAATGATTGAATATCTGGAGGGTACAATTTATATTATTTCATACAGCAGCCAGTGCATATATGTCTGTCTTTGCTACCAAGAGGTGACAACAACTGAAAACATGAATCAACCTTGAAAAGGTTTTACTGTGTTCAGGGATAACTGCTCCATAAATGGTATTATCAAAATGATATTGCCTCAATAATCTGATCAAAGTCATTTACCATTTCATTAGCTATAAACACAACTAACCTATAATAATTTCCTGCAATCTGGTAAGTCTACTCTTTCTCACAAGCCTTCATTATCCTATAAACTGATATCATGTCATGTGTTGTGGCAACTTTTTATAGAATATAAATCTTTTTTTTTTAATTCTTTGAATTCAGGAACTGTCTTAGGGTTTTTGTTTCTTGGGGAATTTTGTCTTTTATTATGTGGATTATCATGGTTCTGTATTAAAAATCAGCATTCAAGTAATAAATTTATGGATTTTATTGAAGATTGGTTGCAGAAAACATGCCATGAATGAGATTTTTAAATTTGTTCCAACCCATCTGGATGATTTTTTTAGTACCATAGATAGCAGACACACATTCTGCTTCTCGGTCATTTAACATACCCTTAAAATATTTTTGCATAGTAAAATAGATACATTAGGTGGCACTCCATAAACCATATCATCATGAAAGTAATATTTGAGGAAACATATCTGTGATATAGTCGTGAGGCAGTTAGTGTTGGGAGACAATTTTTCATGGGTTTCTCACATTTCTGCATGTTTTGAGAGCAGAGGCCTTTTTTCTGGAGTATCTTTCCCAGAGTATTCATATAGCAAACAGCCTTAGATGGGAAATAGTGTCTCTCTCCAGTGCAATGGGCAGCCATGTTTACTGTCTGGAGTGCAGAGTTCTTCTGTCACCAAGGTGTGTACAGGTGCCACTGGATTTTCAGTACATTGTCCTGTGGGAATTGGGGTTTGGGGGGCCAGCTCAAGAAGATGGTGATACTCTGAATATTCCAGTTGCTGTGGGAAATAGTTTTTTGCCTCTGACCCAGGTCTCTTATATTTTCTGCCAGCATTCATGAAACTGTAGGAGGCTAACTTCATAGCTTACAGGTAGGGCAAAGTCACAGATCTTTCATTGTTCTTGACACAGTGGTTGAAAGTTTGTATTCAAACCTTGACTCTGTCACTTCATAATTGAGTGACATTGGTGAAGTCAGTTCCTGTCTCTGAGTCTCATTTTCTCATTTATAACAAGGGCTATCAATGACAATAGCTATCCTACATGGTAATTACTTAATAAGCAGTAACAATTTTTACCTTTGTAAGTCAGCCTGGAAATGCAGACAAATTTAGAGCAATTGTTAGGACAATAAAATATTTATATTAGCTGGCATTTTCACAAACATTAACAACTATGACAGAGGACTCCAGGGGTCCATCAGACATATTCCTGGGGGCCTCAAGGGTGCCCTCTGTGGCTTTTACTTTTCCATAAGAGGGAGGGCAGGAGAGGAGGAGAGGCAGTGGCCTGACACAGCTAATGGTCTGATCAGGTGGGAATTGATCATCAGTGTTAGTAACTGTCTCTGAAGCCAGACTGGAAGTCTCATGGCACCTGATGTTGTTAAACTCCTGGGACCAGGGTGAGAATTACAGAAGTGAGTAAATGTTAGTGATTCTGAATGAAGCTGTGTTTCCTGTGTGAACTTATTACTTCTTTGAAAATAAAAACATTTGAAACCTTTTCAAGAATACAAAAACAAAGAATTAGGATGGATGTGTCTTGAATTTTGTATTTTAAATAAATTCATTAACATAATTCATGCCTTCACTATACATTCGAGCACCAACTAGCTCTTATAAGTTAAGCAGTTGTATAAATGTAAATCATTCCCAGTCTCTGCCCTTGCAAAGCTCACATCACAGTCAGGAAGAGAATCAAATAAACATCTAAGTGCAATGCAGGTAATAAATCTGTAACATATACATGATAGCATAAGAACTGTCATGTTGGGAAAATTAAGTATGCCTATTAAGAAAAAAATCTCAGATTCTTCACAGATTTACTCCTTCTGTTTTGAGCTTTGTATCAGTGAACCCACACTGATGTTATCATGTAAATAACCTGTGAGTCAAAGTGGCCATTATTCTATGTTGTGGTTTTAGGATACTTAACAAATCCATTCAAATTCTTTATTATTATTTATTTGATTAGGTGTGTTTGTAAATTTTTACGTTACAAAATATGAATAAGAATGTGCCATGTATAATTGTTTTCTTACAGTAAGAAACACCCATATTGCACAACTGTACCATTGCAAAGCTTCCTTGAAAGGGGGCTCTTTTACTGGGTTGTGGATCACATGGTCATGTATGAGCAGCACCACTAAAAGTTTAGAACTTGCAGTATCTTTCAGAATGTTTAAACTGTAAACTAATTAAAAATAAAAATAGAAAGGATGCAGTAGTTGATGTAGCCTTTGGTGTAGGGGACATGTCAGTGCTCCAGCTTCCCCCTCAAAGAGCTCTTACCACTCCCATTCCTGGTTTCCATGTTTCTACATCTAATGTCTCATGCCTCTGGCTCTTTTTCAGGGCACTGTCCTCTGACTACTGGAGGTGATTTGCCTGCCTACGCAAGGAGATGCAAGTGCCTGGAAGTTTAAGGGGCCTGTAGGGAAACCCTTAGCTGATGGAGTCCATAACTACTGGAGTCTGTAGAATTATGAAATTCCAGATCCTTGCCCAAGGATGGCACAACTCCAGGCCAACACTTACACTTCAGAGTCCCCTGCAAGATCAGGCTGAAGCCATCCTCCATGGGCATCTGCCTGATATGCCCCCCTTGGCTTGGCCCCCTCCCCTTCCCAGTCCTGTCTCCATCAATCTCTGATACTTTCACCTAGGAGCATTTCCTTATTAAATCCCTTCCACATGAATTATCTCAAGGTGTGCTTCTGGTTCACTGGGCTAAGGCATATAAGTAAGAGAAGTTTCAGAACATAAAGGAAATAAAGGTGTTTTAACCAGAGGAAACAGCAAGTGCAAAGGCTTAGAGGCAAAAAAGGAAAGTCGTGGAGGGTGGTGGACTGCGACATGGGCAAGGGCTGTGTTGGGGGATTTGTACAGGTTAAGAACAGTGAGCAGAATCTAGTTGTGTAGGACCCATGTTCAAGAGTTTATACTCTAGCCCATAGGCAGCAGAAAGCCAAGGAGGTTTGTAAGCAAGAGACAAAAGTAAGGAATGATGAGTTCAGGTCTCTTTTGGAAAGATACCTTTGCTCTCTGTTATGGACTAAATGCTTTTGTCCTCTCCCAAATTCATATGTTGAAGCCTAACCCCCAAGGTGACAATATTTGGTACTGGGACTTTGGAAGGTTATTAAGGCTACATGAGGTCATGAGGATGGGCCTCCTATGTGGGATTAGTGCCCTCATGAAAAGAGATACCAGGGCTTCCCTGGTGGCGCAGTGGTTAAGACCTAAATAGACATTTCTCCAAAGATCATATAAAGATTGCCAACAAACACATGCAAGAATGCTCAACATCATTAATCACTAGACAAATGCAAATCAAAACTAAAATGAGGTATCACCTCACACCAGTCAGAATGGCCATCATCAAAAAATGTACAAACAATAAATGCTGAAGAGGGTGTGGAGAAAAGGGAACCCTCTTGCATTGTTAGTGGGAATGTAAACGGATACAGCCACTATGGAGAGAAGTATGGAGTTTCCTTAAAAAACTAAAAATAGAACTACCATATGACCCAGCAATCCCACTACTGGGCATATACCCTGAGAAAACCATAATTCAATGAGTCAAGTACCAAAATGTTCATTGCAGCTCTATTTACAATAACCAGGACATGGAAGCAACCTAACTGTCCATCAACAGATGAATGGATAAAGAAGATGTGGCACATATATACAATGGAATATTACTCAGCCATAAAAAGAAACGAAATTGAGTTATTTGTAGTGAGGTGGATGGACCTAGAGTCTGTCATACAGTGAAGTAAGTCAGAAAGAGAAAAAGAAATACTGTATGCTAACACATATATATGGAATCTAAAAAAAAAAAAAAAAAAGGTCATGAAGAACCTAGGAGAAAGACAGGAATAATGACACAGACTTACTAGAGAATGGACTTGAGGATATGGGGAGGGGGAAGGATAAGCTGTGACAAAGTGAGAGAGTGGCATGGACATATATACACTACCAAATGTAAAATAGATAGCTAGTGGGAAGCAGCCACATAGCACAGGGAGATCAGCTCAGTGCTTTGTGACCACCTAGAGGGGTGGGATAGGGAGGGTGGGAGGGAGGGAGATGCAAGAGGGAAGAGATATGGGAACATACGTATATGTATAACTGTTTCACTTTGTTATAAAGCAGAAATTAACACACCATTGTAAAGCAATTATACTCCAATAAAGATGTTAAAAAAAAAACAAATTGAAGGAGAAAAACCATATGATCATCTCAATAAATTCAGAGAAAGCTTTCAACAAAATTCAACACCTATTTATGATAAAAACTCTCCAGAAAGTGGGCATAGAGGGAACCTACCTCAACATAATAAAGGCCATATATGACAAAACCACAGCCAACATCATTCTCAATGGTGAAAATCTGAAACCATTTCTACTAAGATCAGGAACAAGACAAGGTTGCCCACTCTCACCACTATTATTCAACACAGTTTTGGAAGTTATAGCCACAGCAATCAGAGAAGAAAAAGAAATAAAAAGATTCATAATTGGAAAAGAAGAAGTAAAACTGTCACTGTTTGCAGATGACATGATACTATACATTTAGAATCCCAAAGATGCTACCAGAAAACTACCGGAATTAATCAATGAATTTGGTAAAGTAGCAGGATACAAAATTAATGCACAGAAATCTCTTGCATTCCTATACACTAATGATGAAAAATCTGAAAGGGAAATTAAGGAAACACTCCCATTTACCATTGCAACAAAAAGAATAAAATATCTAGGAATAAACCTACCTGAGGAGACAAAAGACGTGTATGCAGAAAACTATAAGACACTGATGAAAGAAATTAAAGATGATACAAACAGATGGAGAGATATACCATGTTCTTGGATTGGAAGAATCAACATTGTGAAAAGGACTATACTACCCAAAGCAATCTACAGGTTCAATGCAATCCCTATTAAACTACCAATGGCATTGTTCACAGAACTACAACAAAAATTTTCACAATTTGTATGGAAACACAAAAGACCCCCAATAGCCAAAGCAGTGTTGAGAAAGAAAAATGGAGCTGGAGGGATCAGGCTCCCTGACTTCAGACTAAACTACAAAGCTACAGTAATCAAGACAGTATGGTACTGGCACAAAAACAGAAATATAGATCAATAGAACAGGATAGAAAGCCCAGAGATAAACACACACACATATGGTCACCTTATCATTGATAAAGGAGGCAAGAATATACAATGGAGAAAAGACAGCCTCTTCGATAAGTGGTGCTGGGAAAACTGTACAGCTACATGTAAAAGAATGAAATTAGAACACTCCCTAACACCATACACCAAAATAAACTCAAAATGGATTAAAGACCTACACGTAAGGCCAGACACTATAAAACTCTTAGAGGAAAACATAAGCAGAACACTCTATGATATAAATCACAGAAAGATCCTGTTTGACCGACCTCTTAGAGAAATGGAAATAAAAACAAAAACAAACAAATGGGGCCTAACGAAACTTAAAACTTTGCATAGCTAGGGAAACCATAAACAAGAAGAAAAGACAACCCTCAGAATGGGAGAATATATTTGCAAATGAAGCAACTGACAAAGGATTAATCTCCAAAATAAACAAGCAGCTCATGCAGCTCAATATTGATAAAACAAACAACGTAATCCAAAAATGTGCAGAAGACCTAGACCTTTCTCCAAAGAAGATATACAGATTGCCAACAAACTCGTGTAAGGATACTCAACATCACTAATCATTAGAGAAATGCAAATCAAAACTACAATGAGGTATCACCTCACGCCTGTCAGAATGGCCATCATCAAAAAATCTAAAAACAATAAATGCTGGAGAGGGTGTGGAGAAAAGGGAACCCTCCTGCAGTGTTAGTGGGAATGTAAATTGATACAGCCACTATGGAGGACAGTATGGAGGTTCCTTAAAAAACTAAAAATAGAACTACCATACAACCCAGCAATCCCACTACTGGGCATACACCCTGAGAAAACCATAATTCAAAAAGACACATGCACCCCAATGTTCACTGCAGCCCTCTTTAGAATAACCAGGATATGAAAACAACCTAAGTGTCCATCGACAGATGAATGGATAAAGAAGATGTGGCACATATATACAATGGAATATTACTCAGCCATGAAAAGAAACGAAATTGAGTTATTTGTAGTGAGGTGGATAGACCTAGAATCTGTCATACAGTGAAGTAAGTCAGAAAGAGAAAAACAAATACCATATGTTAACACATATATATGGAATCTAAAAAAAAAAAAAAAGGTTCTGATGAACCTAGGGGCAGGACAGGAATAAAGATGCAGACATAGAGAAATGACTTGACACGGGGAGCAGGAAGGGCAAGCCTGGACAAAGTGAGAGAGTGGCATATATACACTACCAAATGTAAAATAGATAGCTAGTGGGAAGCAGCTGCATAGCATAGGGAGATCAACTCAGTGCTTTGTGTCCACCTAGAAGGGTGGGATAGGAAGGGTGGGAGGGAGATGCAAGAGGGAGGAGATATGGGGATGTATGTGTATGTATAGCTGATTCACTTTGTTATAAAGCAGAAACTAACACACCATTGTAAAGCAATTATACTTCAATAAAGATGTAAATAAAAACGGGTGAGCTGATGCTGGTTTTCGGACTTCTTGATAATGACTGGCATTTACTGATTATGCAGTGATGTGTCAGATATATTACCTGTTGTCACTAGTTTATTTTTTTGCAAGCCCTTTGAATTTATTGACGAATACTTTGCCTGCAATAAAATGTAGAGATCTGGGAAAACATTTTTTAAATAAATAAATAAGCTACCCAGTCTATGGTATTTTGTTATATCAGCCCTAGCTGACTAATACAGCCTCCTTATCTAAACATGTGATAATGAAGGTATTTTTCCACATCTGCCTTTTGAGCGTTAAATAATATAGCCATTATGTGAGCAAATCCTGTTTCCTCAAATTTAAGATGCACTTTTTTTCTTCAGATCTGATGCTGGATGTGACTTATAACCTAAATTTGTATTGCTTTTGGTTTTGTTTTCAAAAGAATAACTATTAAATTGATGATGACTTATAAGCATAGTCAGACACAAATAGCAGACACAATCTCAGCATACATGACTCAGTTTGGATGGCGTCGAACTGTGGTTTATTCTAAAGATTGCTTTTACATGACCTTTTACAGTACTTTTCAATCCTCATCTTCCAGATCCTGGTGACTAAAGATTCCTTTTTGTTGAAATGATTAAAATTCACAGATTGAACAAATAACCCAATTTTTTAAAATGGCCATCCTCCCAGAAAGTTCCCTTGTGTCCTTCCCAGTCAATTCTCCCACCCTCTTCCTCCCAGAGGTGATCATTTTTAAGATTTTTTTCACCATAGATTAGTTTCTAGAATAGTTTATGTCCTAGAAATTCATATATGGACTCATACTGTAAGTTTCTTTTGTGTCCAGATTCTTTCACTCAGGAAATGCAATTGTATGCATCAATAGCTCATTATTTTTTATTGGTGAGTTGTATTTCATTATGTAAATATACCACAATTTGCTTAATTATATTCTGGGTTGTTTCTGGTTTGAGATTATTCTGAATAAAGATAGTATGATTATGCTTAATGTGGTTTTGATTTGCATTTCCATTATGACTAGATGTTGAGAACTTTTTCATGTATTTAGTGTATCTTTCTTTGTGAGATGTTAATTCAGGTCTTTTGTCCAATTTTTCAAAGGGTTGTTTGTCTTTTTAGAATTGAGCTATAGGAGTTCTTTATATAGTCTGGATATAAGAATTTTGTCCGCCGTGTGTCTTGTGAATATTTTCACCCTGTCTGTTGCTTATTTATTTATTTTTTTAACAATGTCTTTCAGAAGTTTATAAATTTATTGATGTATTATGTCTACTACATTCATACATGTGATGAAAAACACACTCTTCTCTTTTTTTGGCCTGTTCAGGTAAAATTTTATAAAATCAAAAATTTTTTTTCACAGGTTGGAGAAAAACTACCTTAATTTTAAACCTCATACTATTCCTTGAGAAATGTATCCCCTTTACAGGAAGGGTGAAAAGAAGCATTGATTAAAGAGGACTTGAAAGGAGACAAGCTATTTTTTGCAAATATCAGACAAAACATTCTCACTAATACAGAAAGTAACAATCTACTATTCTACAAAATATTTTTTCTTTCCTGACATTTTCTGGTTAAATTTTCAATTTGAGCACAAGATTCTTTATAGAACGCTCACAATATGTGAAATAAGGTTGCACAAGACAGACCAACATAGGCTATCCATTGCAGGAGCCCAAACTTTCACTAAAAATTAGTAAATTTTAGAGTATATTGATGGAGGCAAGGGAGAGATATCTTGATGGAGAGTGGAAGTTCTGTCAAAACTTTAACTCTCAAAAATGGATCAGCACCAAAACTGTCAAGGTCATGAAAAGGAAGGAAAGACTAAGGAACTGTCGTAGACCAGAGCCAGCTAAGGAGATGTTGTGACTAAATGCAGTGTAAGACCCAGGATTGCCTCCTGGTACAGAAAGTGGTCATGAATGGGAAAGCTGGTGAAATCCAAATAAAGTCTGGAACTTAGTTAACAGCAATGTACCAATGGTGGCATCTTAATTTTGACAAATATATCATGGTAATGTAGGATGTTAACAACAGAGAAAACTGGGTGAAGAGGTTATGAAGGAATTCTCTGTACTGTCTTTGTACCTATTTTTATAAATCTAAATCTATTCCAAAATAATACAAAGTTTCTTTTTTTTAATGGATCAGTAGCAATTATGAGAGAGGGAAAAAAATACACTTTCTGCTTCAGCTATTGGGAAAGACAAAAACTCAGTTCATTCATTCATCTCTCTGTGTTCTCACTTATTAACTGCCAATGCACTAGATACTGTTATAGGCACTGGACACACAGCAGTGAATTAAACAAAAATTGTGCTATCTTGGAGCTTGCATTTTAGTTGAGGGAGAGGTTATAGACAATAAATTAGTCAGTAAACAGATAAGTGCATGTCAAATGATGATAAATGCTATGAAGAATGTTAATGTCAAACCCTGAAAAGTAGTAGGGCATGAGTGGTTATCTCAGAGGGTGTTCAGAGAAGTCCTATCTGAGGAATTGAAATTTGAGCTGAATGCAATGAAGGAATTAACTAGCATGATATTTGGGGAAGAACGTTCTCAGATGAAGAAACAGTGATGCAAAGGCCTGATAAACAGAGTGTGTCTTGAGTCTTAAAAATCTGTTAAGGAAAAAAAAAATCGGTTATAATCCACATAATCATAACAGGTATTTTTCTTTTAGTTTAGACAAACATGATTTGAGCCTCTTAGGCATTCTCACTACTATGTGAGTTGCTTGGAGTTTTAGAAAAGCGATGGACCATAATTCCTCTCCAAGTAAAATATTCCAATTCTTCCCATTCTTTCATTTCACTTTCTACCTCCACTTCTTCACCACAACCCAAATAAAACTGAACCTGGAGCAATATGGCCCGACTTACATAATGTATCTGAAATAGTTACAACTTTAAAAAAGGGACTATTCTAATTTTTATTATTTTCACTTTAGTGTTCTATCAGAGATTGCTAATGATTACCTAGGCACTGTTGACTATAACTTCTGTCTTAAAATTCTCAGTCCTACTCAGTCCTTCTCTCATTTGTCTCTGCCTTGGAGATATTTCTAATTGCATAATACAGAGCATAATATGTGCTTGTCAATGTGTTAAGGTTATATGTACATTATAATTTATTTTATTCATCAGCCCTATCAACTGGGTGTTACTAGCTTCACCTTACAGGAAAAAAAGCTGAATCTCAGAAAGATTACCCAACTTGCTTAAGATTTCATATGTTGTAATTAGCGAACAGAGCTTGAAACACATGCCTGCCAAGTTCTAAAAACCCATTCTATTTACCATTTCTTCCTACTAGCTCTGACCTGTGCTTATGACTTCCTCCCGGAGCTCTTTGTGAAAAGACTCCCATATTACATCTAGGCCTGAACTCTTTCAAGAATTTCCATCTTTTGAGCCAGCAAACACTCACTGCTTAACTTTCAAAAAATCTAAAAAATATTCTGTCATCTTCCCACATTTACTTCTCTTCAACTAGTCTTAATTCTGTCAACTTTATTATTTTCCCAACCACCTGAGCTAAAAACCTGCAGGTCACCTTTGAATCTCCAAACTTGTGACAGCACCTGATCCTCAACAATCTTTCAGTAAATGTTCTCCTCCTGCTCTCCTTCCTTCAAAATATTGTTTTCCCTCATCATATCTTTCATTTCACCAAACCCATTCTGTCCTCTCTCCACTTCAATTTCTTTAACAAAAGACATAGTGTTTCATTCTATGATTATATGTAGGACTTAGTATAGTATAATTTTGCAAGAGGTAACACCTAGACCTAAAGTTACAATAAGAAATGAATGATTGTTAAGATACATTCTCAAAAGCTCACTTTTGTGTAAAAAGCCACTGTGGAAAAAAAAAAAAAGAGGGGAGCCTTGAAGAAAGAATAGGATACAGAAAGACAATTTCCTCTCAGCCATTCTTCACTCTTGCTACTAAAACATGATCTAAGAAACCTATCCCTTTGGAAAGCTCACAGTAAAGTATATTGACAAAAAAGTTCCTAATTTCATATCCATCCCAGAGTTTGTTTTAAAATTTAACAAGTAGCACACCAAAAACATGCTCAGAATCACTAGTCATCAGCGAAATGCAAATTAAAATCACATGAACGCTCAAAAGAAAAAAACCCAAACCCACTATTATATATGTTTACCCAGTCATTAGAATGTCTAAAGCTAAAAAGTCTTACAAAAGAAGATGTGGATCAACTGGAATTCTCACACCTTGCTGGTGAGAATGAAAAATGATACAGCCATTTTAGAACACATATGACAATATCTTATGAAATTAAACATACAATTCCCATGTGACCCATCAATCCAATTCTTAGGTATCTCCCAAGAGAAATGAAATATATGTCAATATAAAGATTTGAACATGAATGTTCATAACAACATTATTGAAAAGTCAAAACCTATAAACAAAAACAAGGATGCCTGCTTTCACCATTTCTATTCAACAGTAGTATTGGAAGTTCTAGTCAGAGAAATTAGGCAAGGAAAAGGAATAAAACGCATTCAAATTGGAAACAAATAAATAAAATTACCTCTGTTCATAGATGACATGATCTTATATGTAGATACACAAGCACATACAAATCTATCAGAGCTAATAAATGAATTCATCAAAGTTGCAAGATACAAAATCAACACATAATAATCAGTTTCATTTCTATACACTAACAATGAACAATCTAGAAAGGAAATGAAAATAACAATCTCATTTACAATAGTATAAAAAATACTTAGGAATAAATGTAACAAAGGAAGCAAATGACTTGTATACTTAAACTACAAAAGCATTGCTAAAAGAAATTTTTTTAAAAACACTAAAAATAGAAAACCATCCAGTGTTAATGGATTGGAAGACTTAATATTGTTAAGATCACAATACCACCCAAAATGATCTATTATAGTTTTCATAGAATTCAATGCAATCCCTGTTAAAAATCTCAGTTTGGTTTTTTTATTTGTTTGTTTTTGGTAGGAATAGAAAAAGCTATCTTAAAATTCATGTGGAATCTCATGGGAGCCTGAACAGCTAAGACATTCTTGATAAAGAAGAAAAAGGTTGGACTCACACTTCTTGATTTCAAAACTTACTACAAAGCTACATTTATCAATGGTGTGGTTCTAACATAAGGACACATATAAACCAATGGAATAGAATAAAGAGTCCAGAAATAAACCCAGATATATGTATTTGGTCAACTAGTCTTTGACAAAGGTTCCAAGACCATTCAGTGGAGGAAAGACAGACTTTTCAACAAATCGTTCTGGGAAAACTGGTTATCCACATGCGAAAGAATGAAGGTAGGTGCTTACATTACATCATATACAAAAATTAACCCAAAGAGGATTAAAGACTTAAATAAAAGACCTGAAACTGTAAAGTTCCTAGAAGAAGACAGGGGGAAATCTTTATGACACTGGATTTGTCATGATTCTTAGATATGATACCTAAGCATAGTCAATCAAAGAAAAAATAGATAAACTGAACTTCACCAGAATTAAAGCTTCTGTGCATCAAAGGACACTATCAAAGGAGTGGGAGGAAAACCCACAGAATAGGAGAAAATACTTGCAAATCATATATTATGGGGGTTTAATATCCAGAATATAGAAAGAACTCCTACAACAAATAGACAATGAACTTAAAAACTGGGCAAAGACTTGAATAGACATTTCTGCAAAGAAGATACACAAATGACTAATAAGCACTTGAAAAAATGTTCAACATCACTAACCATTAGAGAAATGAAAGTCAAACCACAACCACAAACTTCACATCCAGTAATTTATTTTAAAATTTTAATTTTTTTTTAAAAATGGAAAATACATGTTGACGAGGATGTAGAGAAATTGCAACCCTTATGGAGTATTGGTGGAAATGTAAAATGGTGCAGCCACTGTGAAAATAATTTGACGGTTCCTCAAAAAGTTAAACATAAAATTACCATATGATTCAGCAATTCCCTCTCAACTTGTATACTCAATAGAATTGAAAGCAGTGACTCAAACAGATACTTGTACACCAAGATACATAGAAATGTTATACATAATAGCGAAAAGATGGAAACAACCCAAATTTCATCAAGATGAAAGAGTAAATAAAATGTCATGAGTAAAAGCACTTTTTATTTTTATTATTATGAAATATTATTCACTCTTAAAAAGTGAGAATCTGATACATGATACCACATGGATGCATACATAGTTGCAAATGCTAAGTGAAATAAACCGGCCACTGAAGGTTAACTATTGTATGATTCCACTTGTAAGAGATACTTTAAATAATAAAATTCATAGAGACAGGAAGTAGAACAGTAATTACCAGGAGCTCAGAAGAGGGGAGAATGGAAAGTTAGTGTCTAATGGGTACAGAGTTTCTATTTGAGATGATGAAAAAGTTATGGAAACACATGGTGGTGATGGTTGCAAAACATTGTGAATGTACTTAATGGCACTGAACTGAAAACTTAAAAATGGTTAAAAGGGCTGTTGGAATTAACTGAGTAACTGCATATGCAGTAGAACCTCTAAGAATAATGACTCTAAAAAGAAATGAGAAAAATGGAAATTTAGCAAAGCACCAGTCACTTTAGAGATTTTAGTAGCTTCACAATTTGTAGTTTCAGTTGCTGAAAATTCTCTTGAATTTTTTGTCGTCTCATTGATCTAACAGGAAGTGAGAACTGCGTTAAGGAAGGAAAAAAGAAGAAAACACCCATTTCATCATGGCCTGAATGTTGGTCTGACTGGATACTGAATATTGGTTTTTTTTCACTATTGCTTTTGACCTGCACTGAATGACTCTAGCCATGCTTTTAGAAGCCACTACAGAGAAAAAATATCTTTAAAATAAATAAAGCCTTATCTTATATCTGTGTGATGTTATACCAAAACTGTATTTGAAATATTTCTGGAATATTAAGATATTAACTTTGGAGGAAGGAAAATAATGTTAGCTTTATATTAATAGCTCATTTTCCTATATCAAATCAACTCCTTGGCATAATACTAAAAATAGCAATAAAAATGAAACTTCAGTAGGAAAATGGTTAAAATGGCAAATTTTATATTATGTATATTTTACCACAAAAAATAATTAAAACAAAAACTATTAACAACCAAAATGTCCATCAGGTTTTTTTTCTTTTCTTTTTTTTTCTTTTTGGCTGCATTGGGTCTTATTTGCGGCACGCAGGATCTTTCCTTGCAGTGCGTGGGTTTCTCTTTAGTTGTGGCGGTGGTTTTCCCTCTCTAGTTGTGGTGCACAGGCTCCAGGGCACCTGGGCTCTGTAGCTGTGGTGCGTGGGCTCCAGAGTGCGTGGGCTCTGTAATTTTGCAGCACGCGGGCTCTCTGGTTAAGGCATGCGAGCTCAATAGTTGTGGTGCACGGGTGTAGTTGCCCCATGGAATGTGGGATCTTAGTTCCTCAACCAGGGATCGAACCCACATCCCCTGCATTGGAAGATGGATTCTTTACCACTGGATCACTAGGGAAGTCCCTCCATCAGTTTTTGAATTGATAGATTGTGCATATCCATACTTTGGAATACTACTCAGCAAAAAAAAGGAACAGAATATTACTCAAAAACATGAATGAGTGCAAAAACATTATTTCTAAATGAAAGAAGTCAAACACAACAGACTCAAATTGTAAGATTACACTCACATGAAATTCTAGAAAATGCAAAAATATAGAGACAGAAAGAGGATCGGTGGTTGCCCTTGGCTGGGTTAGGGAAGAGGACTTCCAAGAGGGGTGGAACTCTTCTAATATCTTGATTGCAGTAGAGATTATGTGACTGCATACAAATACCAAAACTCATCCCACCATACACTTAAAATTAGTGAATTTTATTTTAAGCAAATTATGCCTCCATAAAGCTACTTTTTAAAATATAAAGCTAAAAAAATTAGTGCTAAAGATGACAGAAGTTCAATGATCAGAGATAAATCATTTGTGTAATAATGGTTTTAGAAACAGATGCCCAGTTCTTCCATGGTCCAGCTTCTAAAACAAGGGCTATTCACCTCAACATCATTTGGCCAAAGGGTGGATGACTCTTTAGCTCTCTTTCCAATTATCAGGGTGTCTTTCACAATCCAAGTATTTTCTTTGCCCTTATTGGTGTTAATACATCATTTGTATTAAAAATATTAATAAAATCAATTATAGCATAATTTTTTAAATGTTTCAGTAATAATGCTTAACCTAAAAGAGTACATGTATAGTAATAAAGTTTCAGCCTTCAGAAACCAGGCAGGGGAAGAATATTTGGGGATCAAAAATATCCTTAGCACTCCTTAAATGACATTCCTCAATATTCATTCAAATATTTATGAAACTATATGCTAAATTCTTTCTAGGTGCTTGTGATACATCATTGAGCAAAAGAGATGTGAGTCAGTCAGGAGAGACAAACTCTTCCAAAATTTTAATGGCTTCCACGACAAAGTTTCCCTTCTGACTGATGCTGTCTGACGATTGCTGGTAAGCTGCAGTTCTGCTGCACATTGCCTTCCCTTTGGACCCAGCCTGTTGAAGTAGCAATGAAAAGACACAATATAATGAACTCAGAAAAAAAATGAATGACTCCAAAAATATTATTGCTAAGTGAAAGAAGTCAATTGCAACAAATGTCATGACAGGATTTAAAAAAAAAATTGTAGACCACATGCTGGTTCCTAAAACTTTTGACAACTGGAAGGTAGTTTTATGCTGTTTCCACAATACACTCCTAGGATCCCAAAGGCAGAGAAAGAACTAGAATGCCCCTGAGCCAGGGGTGGAGCCAGTGGGGAGAAGGGAGACTAGAATGTGTTGAGCACCCTCCTGGTGCCAGGCATTTCTCGTACAATGTTGCACCTCTGCTCACAGGTCATTAATCAGAGCAAGTCATGTAGTCAAGTCAATGGGCTGGGGGGAGGTATAATCCTCTCCAGAGAGCATCATAGAACATATTTGGATAATAATACAGTTTATCTGCTACCTATTATAATATTATGTAATAATACAGAAGGAAATAAGGATTATAGAAAAAAATATTAGAACAGGGTACAGTGGATCAGATGCAACAGTATAGAGTATGACGCAGTATTAAAGAGCTCTCAGGGTAGTCTTCAGTGAGAAGCACAGATTTGAAGGAGATGAGGGAGCTGGCCAAGTGCAATCTGAGGATAGAGCATTCCAAGGAGACAGAAGATCTGGCGTGAAGACCCTGCAGTAAGAACATGCCCAGGATTCTGGGGTAACAGTACAGAGGTCTGTGTGGCTGGAGTGGAATAGGAAGGAGAGCATAGTAGGAGTGGAGGTGATCAGGTAATGGGGCCGGAGCAAACAGACAGGACTCTGTAGTCACTGTAAGAATGTTAGCTTTTGTGCTGAGTGAAATGAGAGCCAGTGCTGGGTGATGAGCAGAGAAATATCTGATCTGACTTACAACCTATGTCATATCTTCAAAAGATCTCTGGCTATTACACTGAGGCCAATGAGAAGAAGCAGGGAGACCACTTGGGAGGTCAGTGCAAGAATCCATGCAAGTGTTGAAGGTGACTCAGACCGGGGGAGAGCTGGGGAGGTGGTGAGAAGTGGTCAGATTCTGGATATGTTCAAGGTAAAGTCAATAGGATTTTGTAGGACACTGGATGTAAGTGTGAGAGAAAGAGGAGAGGCAAGGATGACTCCAGTGATTTTGTTTGTTTGTTTATTTGCCTGGGCAACTGGAAGGATGGAGTCGCCCTGAGATGGCAAGGCTACAGGGGAGCAGGTTTAGTGTAAACTGGGAAATCTGGGGTTTAATTTAAAACAGGCTCAATCTGAAAAGTCTGCAGGGTACACAGGCAGGGTTCCACTCCACCCTGGGTCAAGCAGGGCTCACATTTCCATCGTCCGTCCGGTGTCTTAGAATGCCCACTGGCACCAGAAGCTCTCCGACCTTGGGAAGGTCACTAGTACACTCCGTCTCTCCTCATCTTTATAGTGGGGTAATCAAACATGTCCACAGGGCTGTTATGAGCCTCCAGTGACAAATGTACACGGCAGAGCTCCACAAACTCAAACATGGGATAGAAAATGGTCTCGCAGTTGCTGTGGCTGCGGTGATTCACGGTGCTGTTCTCATCAAAGAAGCCAGCTGGCTGCTTTGGGATGAAACACACCAAATAAATCATACCAGCGTCTCAAGACCCAAGGTATCAAAAACTACAATTTGGAAACACTGAAGTTATTGAATTTTTTTCTTCCTTTGATAAGATAGTTTTTCATTCCTATCTACTTCATTCTGAGATAAATCCCTGTAGAATTCCTTGAGCAACATAAGACGTTTTGGTGACTCAGATAAAATCAGAAATTACATAATGCCCTGTGACCTGACTGGGAAGCTGTCCCACACCAGCTGGCCACCAGGTCTGGTCCCAGACCCTCAGGACCAGGCAACACTGAGGCCAGCTACCGCTGAGCCCCGTGCACCATGCCCTGGGGAGCAACAGAGCACAGACGGAGAGCCGGCCCTGTGTGGTCAGCAGCAGTGAGGAGACACTTTGAGTCACACGCCTGGAAGTGAGAAACAATGTTCCACTGGACCACATGGCGTGGGCAAGCCGCTCATTTTCATGAGACTCTGCTTCCATTTCTGGAAGACACAATGGTAAGTTCACCTGACCAAGTCTGGGGAGAATGAAGTGTGACATTGTGTGAGCAGTGCCTGGCACCAGGTGTATTCAACACATTCTAGTCTCCCTTCTCCTCCCTGGCTCAGGCGCATTCTAGTTCTTTCTCTGCCTTTGGGATCCTGGGAGTGTATTGTGGAAACAGCATAAAATTACCTTCCAGTTGTCAACTCAACATGCCCCCAAACAACTTCCTTTCTCTCTCAAGACCATTATGACTTGGTCATACATTGATTACCTGGTGGAATCAAGCCCCAGTTCCCTATAAGAGAGAAGACCTGAGAATGCCTCATTATTAGCTTTCCCTCCTTCCCTGTTTCACTCTCCCTAATCCTTCACTCCCATCTTCTAGAAACACTTGCCAAAATTAGAAAATCCTGGAAGCTAATTAAGGCAAAAAACTAGGCAATTATGTTAAGTAATCTTGTGATGGATTATCAAGAGACTTTGGAGAAATCCTCTTGTCTAGCCTCTGCATCTAAGGGAAGACAACAGCTAAGTCATTGAATGAAGAACCATTGTATTTTAAAAAAAAAAAACAAATTTGGAAAAATGAAATTCTAAAATCTTCTTTAGTAATTCCATTATGTATTCTCCATTGTATATAAACTTTCCTGGATAGAAGGCAGGAGATACAGAGGCCTGCATGTTGGATGCAAGCCCCAGTGTCTAATTGCATGAGCCAATGTTGCACTTAATGGATTTTGCCAGCAATGCTAGCTCAGTTTCAGAAGAGCAGTTCGGTGCCAATTCAATTCTTTTTACATTCTGTCTCCTTCAAGTGTATGATAAGTAGATCCGATGAATAATTCTCCTTGTTAGACATGCCAGAAATTCAGTATCAATTTCAATCTTTTAACTGATTGACATTCTTAAAGCATAAATCAAATAAGAGAGGGCAAGGAAAAATATCTTAAAACACTTTTTTTTTTAACTTGAAACAATTCAGGCATACAAAAAAGCACAAAAGATAACAAATTCTATGGCATACCATCAAGATGAGGCAGTTATTAATACTCTATCTTAATTGCTTTGAACCCATTATTTTAGCAAACAAAAATGCTACATTTTAATAAAATATTACAGCCCAGCTAAAGGCCCACCCAATGTCCATCCCCTTCCACTTCTCTCCATCCTCAGGGATAACTTGATTCAGAAATTAGTATGTGTCATTTCCACATATGCTTTTATTCTTCTGCACAAATATGCACCCATAAACAGTGTATCAATTCCCTGCTTTCTAGCTTTTGTTGCTGTGGAGAAGTCTAGTTGTAGTCTTTGGTTTAAAAAAAAATGTCTCTTTCTCTTTAATTAAGTCTAAAATTTTCTCTTTGACTTTTGTGTTCTACAATTTCACTACAATGTAACCAGGTACTAAAGAAAAATGTATCAGGCTTGAGATTTACTGTGATTTACAAATCTGAGGATCTGAACTCAGATTTCTGGAGAAAGACCCTCTTTCCTCCTCACACATTGCCCCTTTCTCATGCCCAGTCACCTTTTCCCTGAGGTGGCTCACGTGACAATCACAGTTCTGACTGCCTACCACTCACGCACGCACACTCCAAGGCTCATTTCCTCTCTCTGCATGAAATAAAGCCCAAGCCTTCCGGGCACCAAGAAGCCGTGACAGCAGTCTCTCAGCAAGATCACGGAATCAGCTCTGTATTTCAGTTTCCTTTTTAATTCTGGCCCCTGGGAATTTTTGAATTCAGTTATGCTTTAAAATTAAAATTAAATGAAAAATGTTATATTTTATCCAGTGTTTCTAGACACTAAAAGGGAGCAGGATTTTATATCTGGCTGATATTGCTGGAGCTAAAAAGCCAGGACAAAATATCTTAAAATATATCTTCTTGTGGATTCCTCTCTCCCTCAGGATATAATAAGAGGCAATAGCTTGAAAGTCAGAAATTAAGTTTTGGGCTTCCCTGGTGGCGCAGTGGTTGAGAATCTGCCTGCCAATGCAGGGCACACGGGTTCGAGCCCTGGTCTGGGAAGATCCCACATGCCGCGGAGCAACTGGGCCCGTGAGCCACAACTACTGAGCCTGCGCGTCTGGAGCCTGCGCTCCACAACAAGAGAGGCCACGATAGTGAGAGGCCCGCGCACCGCGATGAAGAGTGGTCCCCGCTTGCCGCGGCTGGAGAGGGCCCTCGCACAGAAACGAAGACCCAACACAGCCATAAATAAATAAATAAATAAATAAAATTTAAAAAAAAAAGAAAGAAACTACAGGACAAAGAGTAACAGATACATTTAAAAAAAAAAAAGAAATTAAGTTTAAGAGGACCCTGGGGACAGTATCTGCTGATCCACTGGATATAGATTATGAATATAAAATGCAGGCATGTCAAGTCAATGCATATATCACTCACCTCCCTGAAGATTTCAAAGGGGACCTACCCTTGTAGCCTGCAGAAAACTTAAGACAGTGACTACAGGTAATGCGAGATTTGATCCCAGAAACTGTTGAGTGATTGGGTGGGAGTGTGGGGAGAAGAATGGTGAGGAGACCAGAGGCCCCAACATGCAGAAGTTTCTCTCCAGCTCCACAAACCCCTGCGTTGCTTTGTGAACTCTGACAATTTTGTGTCAGGGCTGTTGCTGGGCTAGGAAACTATCTTCAATGTGCAGTAGCCCAGAAAGTTCCAAAAGGTCAGGAACTTTTGGAACAGCAGGTCCTTACTGCTGAACTCCAGTGCCAACCACAGTGCCTGAGATAAGTAGATGTTCAATAAATACTTCTTGAATGAATAGAAAATCTCATACATTTCCAGAGCGCTGAAGTGCTCTGGCTAGAGAGGCATGGGGAGTTCACAGCTGATTTACAGTGAATACAAAGAAATTTGTTTTTCAAGGCTCTTCACTTGCATCAGCCCTTTCCAAAGTCCTGGATGGACTTAGCCATGTGTGGACAGGATCATATGTTTTGTATAAAATTTGCAATTGGTTAAGGCTACTGTCTCTTTTCATTATGAATGCCCCCTCTGACAGCATTTAACCTGCTGTCAGGTGACATCAGAATGATCATGGGCATGAGATCTAGATAAAGGAAATTTGATTTGGGGATGTATTTTGTTTGGGTTTAGTAGCATATAATTATGTGGTTCACAATCTCTTGGTACAGTTAAGCTGTTGCTACCTTTTCCAGTGTAGGAATGGTCTCTTGAAACCCTCCTACCAGCACACTACTGCCAACTCAACCTGCGTGGTGAACTCAACCTGCACGGTGTAACATGATAGTGCAGACATGATAGGAAAGTGCCCAAAGGCACCCCATATAGGCAGTATGTGGCTGGTGGAGAGAAACAAGGTCTGCAATGCGTGGAGCTAGAAGCTGGTCTATGGAAACACCCTTTTCATTATCTGATGTATAATCGTGTATGAGCAGGAAAATAGGTTTTCATTGATGCCTGGTCAAAAATTGAAGTTCTCTCCTATCACGAATATGTTTGTGAATGCAGCATAAACAATTATAAATGCACCATTAATTGGTTTTCTCTTTTTCATGGGAATAGCAAAAAAATAGAATTCATTAGAATTTCTGTGCTTATATGGCACAAACTTAACAGCAATACTATAAACAGCAAGTCCACCAATGTATGAAGTCTCTTGTTTTGTGCACCCAACTATCAAAAAACAAACTTGATCAACCATGCTAGAGGAAAGACAAATACCTTTCTATTCTCTTGGTAGAAAGTGATATTACAAAATTGTCATCACATGTAGAGGCCATCAAAGAGAATAAAGCCCAGAAATGCAGGGAAAAAAATATTACAGAGGTTTCTTTTACTGGATTTGGCGATGTTGAAACCAAGCAGGACACTGCAGGGCCCTCCTGGGTACAAAAACCTTTCCATGTCCCTGGTTTCTAGTTTGTAGGAAAAAGGTTTCAGCCTCCTAGACCTTCCCTGAGTTCCAAAGGACAGATTCAAATAGCTACTAATTAGGGGAATGAAGAAACAAAAGAAACAAACGAAAAGCATATCCTCTTCAAGGGATATACGTAACAATCTGATACACATCTCTGCATTCTTCTACGGGAACTAAGGCCCCCACCCAGGTGGAGGATGATAATTTCAGGCTGAGCCGAGGACATAGGCCCCAGACTGATTGGAACATGAAGGCTGATGACTGAGATTCCTGGAACCCCACCCTGTTACCTCACCACCAACCAACCAGAGGAAGGTCACATACTCTACAGCCCTCCCCCCAAATTTTGCCTGTAAGAACTCTTCCCCAAAAACCATCCAGCTTTTTTGAGCTGGGGCTTTTTTGAGCATGAGCTGCCTGTTCTGTTCTCCTTGCTTGGCCCTGCAATAAACCTTGCTCTGTTCCAAACTCCACTCTTCAGTCTCTTTGGCTTCACTGTGCCTCAGACACACGAACTTGGGTTCAACAACAATGTTGTGGCATTTTTACAGCTTTTGAAACTTGTAAGTAGTTGCAATTTCTCATCTCATTCTAAATAAATATTCACTTAAGTGCCAAATTTTATATTTGTAATTTTGTGTTCCTTGCCTTCAAAATGGCCCCATAAACTTCAGGCCCACAAAACGTGCTCCACCCTTGGCAGAAGCACCTACCTCCCAGGGATCCTACTGAAGAGAAACACTCTTCACCCTCTCTTGCATCCTCCACAGCCTGACCCAAGGATGCAGGCTTCCCGAGGCTTTCCCAGCCTGCTTGGCCATGGAGAGGGGGGCCACATGCTGCCACCACCACCCCTCCAGCCCTTGGTCAGCAGCGTGGAGGCTGGATGGGTGCTCACCTCTCTCCTTTGGCTCCTGGCTTTTGAGAATGAGGCTGATGGAAGTGACGCCCAGGCTATTGGGCGGCAAAACTGGATGCACATTTAATTTGTTATAAATAGAGACACTTTGGGGAGTGAAAGGGGCAAATTAAGAATTTGCCTGGACTGTCCCAGAGGAACTGACCTGGGCTCAAACCCTGGCTCTGCTCCTACCAAGGATAGTCTACAGAATTCTGAAACCGATCAGGACCCTGTGGGGCTCCAAGGCACAAAAGCCTTTCTGTGTCCCCTATTTCTTGATTTCAGGAAATAGGCTTCATTCAGCCTCCATGACCTTCCCTGAGTTTCAATGGGCAGGTTCAAACAGTTGCTAATTAGGGAAGGGTGGGGTTGTGGAGACAAGGGAGGAACAGTCAAGAAATTACCAATGACATTTTTCACAGAACTAGAACAAAGAAATCTTAAAATTTGTATGGAAACACAAAAAGACCCCAAATAGCCAAAGCAATCTTGAGAAAGATAAATGGAGCTGGAGGAATCAGGCTCCCTGACTTCAGACTATACTACAAAGCTATAGTCATCAAAACAGTATGGTACTGGCAAAAAAACAGAAATATAGATCAATGGAACAGGATAGAAAGCCCAGAGATAAACCCATGCACATATGGTCAATTAATCTATGACAAAGGAGACAAGACTATACAATGGAGAAAAGACAGTCTTTATAAATGGTGCTGAGAAAACGGGACAGCTACATGTAAAAAATAAAATTAGAGTATTCTTTAACACTATACACAAAAATAAACTCAACATGGATTAAAGACCTAAATGTAAGACCAGATGCTATAAAACTTAGAGGAAAACACAAGCAGAACACTCTTTGGCATAAGTTGCAGCAATATCTTTTTCAATCCATCTCCTAGAGTAATGCAAACAAAACTAAAAATAAACAAATGGGACCGAATTAAACTTAAAAGCTTTTACACAGCAAAGGAAACCATAAAGAAAGTGAAAAGACAACCCTCAGAATGGGAGAAAATATTTGCAAAACAATGTGACCAACAAAATTAATCTCCAAAATTTATAAACAGCTCATGCAGCTCAATATAAAAAATACAAACAACCCAATCAAAACATGGACAGAAGACCTAAATAGACATTTCTCCAAAGAAGACATACAGATGGCCAAGAGGCACATGAAAAGATGCTCAACATCACTAATTAGTAGAGAAATGTAAATTGAAACTACAATGAGATATCACCTCACACGAGTCAGAATGGCCATCATCAAAAAGTCTACAAACAATAAATGCTGGAGGGGATGTGGAGAAAAGGGAACCTTCTTGCACTGTTGCTGGGAATATAAATTGGTACAGCCACTATGGAGAACAGCGTGGAGGTTCCTTAAAAAACTAAAAATAGAACTACCATATGACCCAGCAATCCTACTCCTAGGCATATACTCAGAGAAAACCATAATTCAAAAAGATACATGCACCCCAATATTCATAGCAGCACTATTTACAATAGCCAGGACATGGAAACAACCTAAATGTCCACTGATAGACATTTGGTACATATATACAATATGTATACATATATGTACCACATCTTGTATACATATATACAAGATGTGGTACACGTATACAATGGAATATTACTCAGCCATAAAAAAGAACGAAATAATGCCATTTGCAGCAACATGGATGGACTTAGAGATTATTATACTAAGTGAAGTAAGTCAGACAGAGAAAGACAAATATCATATGATATTGCTTATATGTGGAATCTTTAAAAAATGGTATTAATGAACTTATTTACAAAACAGAAACAGACTCACAGACTTAGAGAACGAACTTATGGTTACCAGTGGGGAAGTGTGGTGGGGAGGGATAGATTGGGAGTTTGGGATTGACATGTACACACTGCTATATTTAAAGTAGATAACCGACAAGGACCTTCTATATAGCACAGGGTACTCTGCTCAATACTCTGTAATAACCTAAATGGGAAAATAATTTGAAAAAGAATAGATACATGTATATGTATAATTGATTCACTTTGCTCTATACCTGAAACTAACACACCATTGTTAATCAACTCTGCTCCTATTTAAAACAAAAATTAAAAACAACAACAGTGGGTGGATAGAGAAGATGGCGGAAGAGTAAGACGCGGAGATCACATTCCTTCCCACAGATACAGTAGAAATACACCTACACGTGGAACTGCTCCTACAGAACACCCACTGAACGCTGGCAGAAAACGTCCGACCTCCAAAAAGGCAAGAAACTCCCCCCGTACTTGGGTAGGGCAAAAGAAAAAAGAAATAACAGAGACAAAAGAATAGGGACGGCACCTGCACCAGCGGGAGGGAGCCGTGAAGGAGGAAAGGTTTCCACGCACTAGGAGCCCCTTCGCGGGCGGAGACTGCGGGGGGCGGAGGGGGGAAGCTTCAGAGCCACGGAGGAGAGCGCAGCCACAGAGGTGCAGAGGGCAAAGCGGAGAGGTTCCCGCACAGAGGCTCGGCGCCGAGCAGCACTCACCAGCCCGAGAGGCTTGTCTCCTTAGCCGCCTGGGCGGGCGGGGCTGGGAGCTGAGGCTCGGGCTTCGGTCGGATCGCAGGGAGAGGACTGGGGCTGGCGGCGTGAACACAGCCTGAAGGGGTTAGCGCACCACAGCTAGCCGGGAGGGAGTCCGGGGAAAAAGTCTGCAGCTGCCGAAGAGGCAAGAGACTTTTTCTTCCCTCTGTGTTTCGCGGCGGGCAAGGAGAGGGGATTCAGAGCGCCGCCTAAACGAACTCCAGAGAAGGGCGCGAGCCGCGGCTATCAGCGCGGATCCCACAGCAACAGGGGCGCAGAGGGAAAATCGGAGAGACTCCCGCACAGAGGCTCGGCGCCGAGCGGCGCTCACCAGCCCGAGAGGCTTGTCTGCTCCCCCGCCGGGGCGGGCGGGGCTGGGAGCTGAGGCTCGGGCTGCGGTCGGATCGCAGGGAGAGGACTGGGGCTGGCGGCGTGAACACAGCCTGAAGGGGTTAGCGCACCACAGCTAGCCCGGAAGAAGTCCGGGAAAAAGTCTGCAGCTGCCGAAGAGGCAGGAGACTTTTTCTTGCCTCTTTGTTTCGCGGCGGGCAAGGAGAGGGGATTCAGAGCGCCGCCTAAACGAACTCCAGAGAAGGGCGCGAGCCGCGGCTATCAGCGCGGATCCCACAGCAACAGGGGCGCAGAGGGAAAATCGGAGAGACTCCCGCACAGAGGCTCGGCGCCGAGCGGCGCTCACCAGCCCGAGAGGCTTGTCTGCTCCCCCGCCGGGGCGGGCAGGGCTGGGAGCTGAGGCTCGGGCTGCGGTCGGATCGCAGGGAGAGGACTGGGGCTGGCGGCGTGAACACAGCCTGAAGGGGTTGGCGCACCACAGCTAGCCGGGAGGGAGACCGGGAAAAGGTCTGCAGCTGCCGAAGAGGCAAGAGACTTTTTCTTGCCTCTTTGTTTCGCTGCGCGCAAGGAGAGGGGATTCAGAGCGCCGCCTAAACGAACTCCAGAGAAGGGCGCAAGCCACGGCGATCAGCGCGGACCCCAGAGACGAGCGTGAGACGCTGGGGCTGCTGCTGCCGCCTCCAAAAAGCCTGTGTGTGAGCACAGGTCACTCTCCACACCGCCCCTCCCGGTAGCCTGTGCAGCCGCCACTGCCAGGGTCCCGGGATCCGGGGACAACATCCCCGGGAGAACGCACTGCGCGCCTCGAGCTGGTGCAACGTCACGCCGGCCTCGGCCGCCGCAGGCTCGCCCCGCCTCCTCCGTACCGCTCCCTCCCCGCGGCCTGGGTGAGCCAGAGCCCCCGAAGCAGCTGCTCCTTTAACCCCGTCCTGTCTGGGCGGGGAACAGACGCCCTCAGGCGACCTCCACGCAGAGGCGGGTCCAAATCCAAAGCTGAACCCCAGGAGCTGTGCGAACAGGGAAGAGAAGGGGAAATCTCTCCCAGCAGCCTCAGAAGCAGCGGATTAAAGCTCCACAATCAACTTGATGTGCCTGCATCTGCTGAATACCTGAATAGACAACGAATCAGCCCAAAGTCAGGAGGTGGACTCTGGGAGCAGGAGATATTAATTTTTCCCCTTTTCCTTTTTTTTGTGAGTGTATATGTATATGCTTCTGGGTGAGATTTTGTCTGTATAGCTTTGCTTTACAATAGCTTTATTTTACTTCACTATATTATAGCCTCTTTCTTTCTTTCTTTCTTTCTTTCTATTTTTTCTCCCTTTTACTCTGAGCCGTGTGGACGAAAGGCTCTTGGTGCTCCAGCCAGGCATCAGGGCCGTGCCTCTGAGGTGGGAGAGCCAACTTCAGAACACTGGTCCACAAGAGCCCTCCCAGCTCCACGTAATACCAAACGGCAAAAATCTCCCAGAGATCACCATCTCAACATCAAGACCCAGCTTCGCTCGACGACCAGCAAGCTACAGTGCTGGACATCCTATGCCAAACAACTAGCTAGACAGGAACACAACCCCATCCATTGGCAGAGAGGCTGCCTAAAATCATAATAAGGCCACAGACACCCCAAAATACACCACCAGACGTGGACGTGCCCACCAGAAAGACAAGATCTAGCCTCATCCACCAGAACTCAGGCACTAGTTCCCTCCACCAGGAAGCCTACACAACCCACTGAACCAACCTTAGCCGCTGGGGACAGATACCAAAAACAACGGGAACTACGAACCTGCAGCCTGTGAAAAGGAGACCCCAAACACAGTAAGATAGGCAAAATGAGACGACAGAAAAACACACAGCAGATGAAGGAGCAGGCTCAAAACACACTGGACTTAACAAATGAAGAGGAAATAGGTAGTCTACCTGAAAAAGAATTCAGAATAATGATAGTAAGGATGATCCAAAATCTTGGAAACAGAATAGACAAAATGCAAGAAACATTTAACAAGGATGTAGAAGAACTAAAGAGGAACCAAGCAATGATGAAAAACACAATAAATGAAATTAAAAATACTCTAGATGGGATCAATAGTAGAATAACTGAGGCAGAAGAAAGGATAAGTGACCTGGAAGATAAAATGGTGGAAATAACTACTACAGAGCAGGATAAAGAAAAAAGAATGAAAAGAACTGAGGACAGTCTCAGGGACCTCTGGGACAACATTAAACGTGCCAACATTCGAATTATAGGGGTACCAGAAGAAGAAGAGAAAAAGAAAGGGACTGAGAAAATTTTTGAAGAGATTATAGTTGAAAACTTCCCTAATATGGGAAAGGAAATAGTTAATCAAGTCCTGGAAGCACAGAGAGTCCCATACAGGATAAACCCAAGGAGGAACACGCCAAGACACATATTAATCAAACTGTCAAAAATTAAATATAAGGAAAACATATTAAAGGCAGCAAGGGAAAAAAAACAAATAACACACAAGGGAATCCCCATAAGGTTAACATCTGATCTCTCAGCAGAAACTCTGCAAGCCAGAAGGGAGTGGCAGGATATACTTAAAGTCATGAAGGAGAAAAACCTACAACCAAGATTACTCTACCCAGCAAGGATCTCATTCAGATTCGATGGAGAAATTAAAACCTTTACAGACAAGCAAAAGCTGAGAGAGTTCAGCACCACCAAACCAGCTTTACAACAAATGCTAAAGGAACTTCTCTAGGCAAGAAACACAAGAGAAGGAAAACACCTACAATAACAAACCCAATACATTTAAGAAAATGGGAATAGGAACATACATATCGATAATTACCTTGAATGTAAATGGATTAAATGCTCCCACCAAAAGACACAGGCTGGCTGAATGGATACAAAAACAAGACCCATACATATGCTGTCTACAAGAGACCCACTTCAGACCTAGGGACACATACAGACTGAAAGTGAGGGGATGGAAAAAGATATTCCATGCAAATGGAAATCAAAAGAAAGCTGGAGTAGCAATTCTCATATCAGACAAAATAGACTTTAAAATAAAGACTATTACAAGAGACAAAGAAGGACACTATATAATGATCAAGGGATCGATCCAAGAGGAAGGTATAACAATTGTAAATATTTATGCACCCAACATAGGAGCACCTCAATACATAAGGCAAATACTAACAGCCATGAAAGGGGAAATTGACAGCAACACAATCATAGTAGGGGACTTTAACACCCCACTTTCACCAATGGACAGATCATCCAAAATGAAAATAAATAAGGAAACACAAGCTTTAAATGATACATTAAACAATATGGACTTAATTGATATTTATAGGACATTCCACCCAAAAACAACAGAATACACATTTTTCTCAAGTGCTCATGGAACATTCTCCAGGATAGATCATATCTTGGGTCACAAATCAAGCCTTGGTAAATTTAAGAAAATTGAAATCGTATCAAGTATCTTTTCCGACCACAACGCTATGAGACTAGATATCAATTACAGGAAAAGAGCTGTAAAAAATACAAACACATGGAGGCTACACAATACATTACTTAATAACGAAGTGATTACTGAAGAAATCAAAGGGGAAATCAAAAAATACCTAGAAACAAATGACAATGGAGACACGACGACCCAAAACCTATGGGACGCAGCAAAAGCAGTGCTAAGAGGGAAGTTTATAGCAATACAAGCCTACCTCAAGAAACAGGCAACATCTCGAATAAACAACCTAACCTTGCACCTAAAGCAATTAGAGAAAGAAGAACAAAAAAAACCCAAAGCCAGCAGAAGGAAAGAAATTATAAAGATCAGGTCAGAAATAAATGAAAAAGAAATGAAGGAAACAATAGCAAAAATCAATGAAACTAAAAGCTGGTTCTTTGAGAAGATAAACAAAATTGATAAACCATTAGCCAGACTCATCAAGAGAAAAAGGGAGAAGACTCAGATCAATAGAATTAGAAATGAAAAAGGAGAAGTAACCACTGACACTGCAGAAATACAAAAGATCATGAGAGATTACTACAAGCAACTCTATGCCAATAAAATGGACAACCTGGAAGAAATGGACAGATTCTTAGAAATGCACAAACTGCCGAGACTGAACCAGGAAGAAATAGAAAATATGAACAGACCAATCACAAGCACTGAAATTGAAACTGTGATTAAAAACCTTCCAACAAACAAAAGCCCAGGACCAGATGGCTTCACAGGCGAATTCTATCAAACATTTAGAGAAGAGCTAACACCTATCCTTCTCAAACTCTTCCAAAATATTGCAGAGGGAGGAACACTCCCCAACTCATTCTACGAGGCCACCATCACCCTGATACCAAAACCAGACAAAGATGTCACAAAGAAAGAAAACTACAGGCCAATATCACTGATGAACATAGATGCAAAAATCCTCAACAAAATACTAGCAAACAGAATCCAACAGCACATTAAAAGGATCATACACCATGATCAAGTGGGGTTTATCCCAGGAATGCAAGGATTCTTCAATATACGCAAATCAATCAATGTGATACACCATATTAACAAATTGAAGGAGAAAAACCATATGATCATCTCAATAGATGCAGAGAAAGCTTTTGACAAAATTCAACACCCATTTATGATAAAAGCCCTGCAGAAAGTAGGCATAGAGGGAACTTTCCTCAACATAATAAAGGCCATATATGACAAACCCACAGCCAACATTGTCCTCAATGGTGAAAAACTGAAACCATTTCCACTAAGATCAGGAACAAGACAAGGTTGCCCACTCTCACCACTATTATTCAACATAGTTCTGGAAGTCCTAGCCACAGCAATCAGAGAAGACAAAGAAATAAAAGGAATCCAAATCGGAAAAGAAGAAGTAAAGCTGTCACTATTTGCAGATGACATGATACTATACATAGAGAATCCTAAAGATGCTACCAGAAAACTCCTAGAGCTAATCAATGAATTTGGTAAAGTAGCAGGATACAAAATTAATGCACAGAAATCTCTTGCATTTCTATACACTAATGACGAAAAATCTGAAAGTGAAATTAAGAAAACACTCCCATTTACCATTGCAACAAAAAGAATAAAATATCTAGGAATAAACCTACCTAAGGAGACAAAAGACCTGTATGCAGAAAATTATAAGACACTGATGAAAGAAATTAAAGATGATACAAATAGATGGAGAGATATACCATGTTCCTGGATTGGAAGAATCAACATTGTGAAAATGTCTCTACTACCCAAAGCAATCTACAGATTCAATGCAATCCCTATCAAACTACCACTGGCATTTTTCACAGAACTAGAACAAAAAATTTCACAATTTGTATGGAAACACAAAAGACCCCGAATAGCCAAAGCCATCTTGAGAACGAAAAATGGAGCTGGGGGAATCAGGCTCCCTGACTTCAGACTATATTACAAAGCTTCAGTAATCTAGACAGTTTGGTACTGGCACAAAAACAGAAATATAGATCAATGGAACAGGATAGAAAGCCCAGAGATAAACCCACACACATATGGTCACCTTATCTTTGATAAAGGAGGCAAGCATATACAGTGGAGAAAAGACAGCCTCTTCAATAAGTGGTGCTGGGAAAATTGGACAGGAACATGTAAAAGTATGAAATTAGAACACTCCCTGACACCATGCTTAAAAATAAACTCAAAATGGATTAAAGACCTAAGTGTAAGGGCAGACACTATCAAACTCTTAGAGGAAAACATAGGCAGAACACTCTATGACATACATCACAGCAAGATTCTTTTTGACCCAGCTCCCAGAGAAATGGAAATAAGAACACAAATAAACAAATGGGACCTAATGAAACTGAAAAGCTTTTGCACAGCAAAGGAAACCATAAACAAGACCAAAAGACAACCCTCAGAATGGGAGAAAATATTTGCAAATGAAGCAACTGACAAAGGATTAATCTCCAAGATTTACAAGCAGCTCATGCAGCTCAATAACAAAAAAACGAACAACCCAATCCAAAAATGGGCAGAAGATCTAAATAGACATTTCTCCAAAGAAGATATACAGATGGCCTACAGACACATGAAAGAATGCTCAACATCATTAATCATTAGAGAAATGCAAATCAAAACTACAATGAGATATCATCTCACACCGGTCAGAATGGCCATCATCAAAAAATCTAGAAACAATAAATGCTGGAGAGGGTGTGGAGGAAAGGGAACACTCTTGCACTGTTGGTGGGAATGTAAATTGATACAGCCACTATGGAGAACAGTATGGAGGTTCCTTAAAAAACTACAAATAGAACTACCATACGACCCAGCAATCCCACTACTGGGCATATACCCTGAGAAAACCATAGGTCAAAAAGAGTCATGTACCAAAATGTTCATTGCAGCTCTATTTACAATAGCCAGGACATGGAAGCAACCTAAGTGTCCATCATTGGATGAATGGATAAAGAAGATGTGGCACATATATACAATGAAATATTACTCAGCCATAAAAAGAAATGAAATGGAGGTATTTGTAATGAGGTGGATGGAGTTAGAGTCTGTCATACAGAGTGAAGTAATTCAGAAAGAGAAAAACAAATACAGTATGCTAACACATATATATGGAATCTAAGGGGGAAAAAAAAAGGCCATGAAGAACCTAGTGGCAAGACGGGAATAAAGACACAGACCTACTAGAGAATGGACTTGAGGATATGGGGAGGGGGTGGGGTGAGATGTGACAGGGTAAGAGAGTGTCATGGACATATATACACTACCAAATGTAAAATAGATAGCTAGTGGGAAGCAGCCGCATAGCACAGGGAGATCAGCTCGGTGCTTTGTGACCACCTAGAGGGGTGGGATGGGGAGGGTGGGAGGGAGGGAGATGTAAGAGGGAAGAGAAATGGGAACATATTGTATATGTATAACAGATTCACTTTGTTATAAAGCAGATGCTAACACACTATTGTAAGGCAATTATACTTCAATAAAGATGTTTGAAAAAAAAAAAAAACAACAACAACAGTGCAGCCTTGGAACAGGGTCCTTGTTCCCCCCTCAAGGGATACACATAACAGTATCTTTGAGCTGTTTTGCAGATACTGAAACCCCCACCAGGTGGGAGAAGTTAACTGTATGCTGCCCACAAGCACGTAGACCCCAGACTAGTTGGAACCACAAGGTTGATGATGCTGACGCCCACTTACTGCATCACCAACCAATCAGAAGAATGTCCATGAGCTGATCACACCCTCTTTGAACCATTATTATAAAACTCCTCACTACCCCATCCAGGTTGGGACACACAGTTTTGAGGGCATTAGCCCACTGTGGCCCCCTTTGTCTGGCAAAGCAGTAAAGCTATTCTTTTCTACTTCACCCAAAACTCTGTCTCTAAGATTTAATTTGGTGTTGGGGTACAGAGGCCAGATTCAGCTTCAATTCCACACTGTGTCAAACTGACCGCAGAAGTCACCCCTGAGAGGCCTACTGTCCAGGGAACCTGGCCTGTTGGTCCTCTGCTGCTTCTGTGCAGCGTGCAAGTCAAGGGGAACTTTCCAAGCTGTCCACAGTCCCAATTGCCCAGACACACGTCCCACAGTTTTTCTTCAGGGATGCAGCTGCCTCGCAGTGGCGCTGCTCTGAAGCTATAGCGGGTTCTCCCCTTCTCTCTGGAGACAGAAGGTCTTCATTTTCTAGAATGGAAGAAATCCTTCTCTCTTGGAATTCCAACTAAATTCTGAGAATCTGCTTTGTTTCACTTGTCTAAAAGTCATATATATTCCCCTAAGGGCTTTGGTCTCTAAAACCTCAAAGCCAGAGAGAATTACAGTTGAGTTTTGCTTTCTCTCCTCCCCAGAGACCATGAGCAATTGTGGCCAAAGGGAGGAATATGTTGGAAAACAAACTCTCAAAATACTGCCCTGGTCAGTAGTGCCTGGCATACAGAAGGGGTTCAGTAAATGCTAGGCCTTTTTTTCGGGAAGTGTACCATCATCACTAGGCCAAATCACTGGCAATCTTTGTGTGGGCAAAAGTGAAATGAGCAAAATATTACACAGCTTAAGGAAGAATAACATAAGAATGCAAGAGTGAGCGTCTGGCCAATCATTTATTAAGGGAACAGGAAGAGAGGCAGGATTACTGTAAAGACAGCAAAATATGTTTCTGCCTCAAATCTGGGGAAGAGAGTGAAGAGTGAAGTATCTGAAGGTCACAGAATACAAACTAATATAGCAGGAAGATACATCAGAGATCAGCTAGTCAACCTCCCTACCCCATTTTACAGATAATGAAAGTGAGGCAAGAATTGAAATCACTTGCCCAAAGCCAAAACTACATTAAATTTAGTTGCAGATTTCTAACTCCACTGAGTGGCTTTCTACTACATTTATACCATATTGTCTCCTCATGACTGAAAATAAGGAGGATTGAAAAAGTCAGTTGGACCCGAGTTCAAATCTGACTCACACTTACTTTGTAATCTAGAGCCTCTTATTTGACTCAAACCTCTGCTCTTTCTGTAAAATGGGATGAGTAATTCTTATCTATAATTCCGGGTTGCTGTGAAGATTAAATGAAGTACTAAAGGACCTAGCACAGGGTCAGCACATAATAGTTGCTCATTTCAGACTGATACAGTACTGACTCTTCACGTGTGTCTTGGCTTCCAGTTCTCCCAATACAACTCGTTTTGATAAACTAAAAATCTTCATGAGAAATATCTCATTTTCTGTTTTTTAAAAAGAACACACACGTCAAAGATTTTATTTAACTCATTAATTAATGAGGGAACCAATAAGATTTAAAAATGAATACAAAGGAAAATGTAGAGTACAGACATCTATAGGCAAGGAGGAATGCTAATAGGCGTAAAGCTGGTCACTTCTAGAGCAGAGTAATCAGTTGCATCTTCGCCTGACCTTACGTTTCCTCTCCTCCTCCCCCCTCCTTCTCCTAATAGTAGTAGAAAGTAGTAATAGTATCACGTTAAATTCTTCTTTTTTGGAAATAACTTTATTCACATATCTATTTTATATAGATATAGATAATAGATATGTTATAATTCAACTATTTAAAGTACACAATGAATGGTTTTTAGTATATTTACACAGTTGTGCAACCATTGCCACAATCAATTTTAAACATTTTCGTCACCCCAGAAGAAACTCTGTACCATTTAGCTATAACTCTCCAATCCTTCCATCCCTCCATTGCAACCATAGGCAACCCCTAGTCTACTTTTTGTCTCTCTATATTTATCTATTATCTATCTATTTATCTATTCTGGATATTTCACATAAATGGAATCATACAATATATGGTCTTTTGTGACTGTCTACTTTCATTTAGCATAATGTTTTCAAGGTTCAATCATATTGCAGCATGTATTATTACTTCATTTCTTTTTAATGGCCAAATAATTTTCCATTGTCTGGCCCATTTTCTCTTACACTGACTGTACTTTTAGTGAGCTCTTTCTCTTAAGAAGTAAAATGTGGAAAATTCGGAGATCTAATGGGTTAGGACATACCATTTCTCTTGAGAAGAACAGATACTTGCTACTAATGTCAGCTTCCCCATCCAAGCTACAGTCTCCAATACCCTTGGATTCTGGCTATTTTTCTGAAATTTATATTTGCTTCCAAACAGGTAGTGCAACCTGGGTAGAAGTATTTCCCACTCAGGTCTTGGCCAGTTTTCCACTGTTGGCAGGCACAGCGAACACTTCCATAAATCCCATCTCTGGAAAAACAGCATAAAACAAAGGTGTTCACAGAGACTACCAGGCAAATGCGGCAGTCTGCTTTGAAGGCCTGAGGTCTGATCTGGGGGTACGTGCTTAGAAATGTCAAAAGAAAATAAAGCTCCCCTTCCCTCTTGACTGTTCTCAGTGAGCTGTGGGTGAATGAAGTTTGCCTCCCTGGCTCCTGCTGGCCCTTTACCTGCCCTTTCACCTAGCACTGCCAGCACTTAGTGTTCTTTAGGAATGTTGGCCTCTCCTTCAAGTAAGCATCCTAGAGGACCACTTAATTCCTAGGAAATTAATGATTCTGCAGGAAATTTACATTTCTAGAAAGAAACCCACAAAAAGGGCCCATATGGCTTGAACAGAATCTCTTAGTGGGGCTTCTTGAAGCCCCTCGCTTCAAATCAAATGCATAATTCTGGTTCAAGTACAATTGAGATTAGAGTTCAACTTGCTCCTTTTTTAATCTACCCATCCACTCACTCATCCATCCATCCACTCATCCATTCAACAAGAATTTATTCAACGCCAGTTTGGTCAGTCTTCAAGCCTAGTGCTAGGAATAGGAGAGCAATCTGGACTGAAAACTTTTTCATAAACTGTATTGAAATTATTTGTCTGTCTCCTCTGGTATACTTTGAGTCTTCATCTCCTTAAGGGAAGCACTGTATTCATTCCTAGATGATCAAATAAATATTTGAAAAATAAATGACTGAATGTATGTCAAATACCCAGCACAGTGCCTGTCTCTGCTGGTGGTGTGGTGTCTCTTCACTGGAAGCTGCAGACCTCTCCAACATGGTAACAAACCACAGAACCTGAGCTGGGCAGAGTTTTAGCGCACATAATTATTTCTGTCAGGAGCTAAATGATAAGGACTTCAGTTCAATCATATTTCTTCACAACCATTCATTGTTTTTGTCTAAAGAAGTCAATCCCAACCCTTAAAGTTTTAGCAGGTTGCTTAGTTCCAGATTGACCCCAGAGTGGGTGGCAGCAGATTTGGAGAGGTGACAGCAACACGTCCTAGTATGAGGACTCATTGGAGAGCTAAGAATCAGTGTAGGAAGGCAGGAAAGAGATGCCCATAAAAAGCAATTTGAGAAAGTAATTATATGCACCAAAGTTATAGGGAAATATTCATGACTTTCTAACATAGATCAACTTTGAGAAATAATTTACATACAATTGAAAAGCACTTTTTTAAGTGTACAGTCTGATGAGTTTTGTCAAATGTATTCACCCCTTAGCTACCACCATGCCAAAAACTCTCTTGTGCTTGTTTGTAGTCAATTTCCTCTTTTACCCCCACTACTACCCATTACAAGCTCTGATCTGTTCTCTGTATTACAGATGTTTTGCCTTCTCTAGGATTTCACATAAATTGAATTATAAAGTATGTACCATTTTCTGTCAGCTTCTTTAGCTCAACATGATTTTGAAATTGGTCTGTGATTGTTTCAGTAGTTTGTTCCTTTCTATTGTTGAACAGAATCTCACTTTATGAATGTAGTATCACTATTTATCTATTTACCTATTGGTGAACTTTAGTATGTTTCCAGTTTCTGGCTATTACATATATAGCTTCTGGGAGAGACCTTCAAGATGGTGGAAGAGTAAGACGTGGAGATCAACTTCCTCCCCGCAAATACATCAGAAATACATCTACATGTGGAACAACTCCTACAGAACACCTACTGAACACTGGCAGAAGACCTCAGACTTCCCAAAAGGCAAAAAACTCCCCACGTACCTGGGTACGGCAAAAGAAAAAAGAAAAAACAGAGACAAAAGAATAGGGATGGGACCTGCACCTCTGAGAGGGAGCTGTGAAGGAGGAAACGTTTCCACACACTAGGAAACCCCTTCACTGGTAGAGACGGGTGGTGGTGGGGGGGGGGGAAGCTTCGGAGCCACGGAGGAGAGCACAGCCACAGGGGTGTGGAGGGCAAAGTGGAGAGATTCCCGCACAGAGGATCGCTGCCGACCAGCACTCACCAGCCCCAGAGGCTTGTCTGCTCACCCGCTGGGGCGGGCGGGGGCTGGGAGCTGAGGCTCGGGCTTCGGTCGGATCGCAGGGAGAGGACTGGGGTTGGCGGTGTGAACACAGCCTGAATGGGTTAGCGCACCACACCTAGCCGGGAGGGAGTCCGGGAGAAGGTCTGGAGCTGCCGAACAGGCAAGAGACTTTTTCTTGCCTCTTTGTTTCCTGGTGCACGAGGAGAGGGGATTAAGAGCGCCGCGTAAAGGAGCTCCAGAGATGGGTGAGAGCCGCGGCTATCAGCGCGGACTGCAAAGACCGGCATGAGACGCTAAGGCTGCTGCTGCAGCCACCAAGAAGCCTGTGTGCGAGCACAGGTCACTATCCACACCGCCCCTCCTGGGAGCCTGTGCAGCCCACCACTGCCAGGGTCCCGTGATCCAGGGACAACTTCCCCGGGAGAACGCAGGGCGCCTCAGGCTGGTGCAACGTCACGCCGGCCTCTGCCGCTGCAGGCTCGCCCCGCATCCTTACCCCTCCCTCCCCCGGCCTGAGTGAGCCAGCGTCCCCTAATCAGCTGCTACTTGAACCCTGTCCTGTCTGAGCGAAGAACAGACGCCCGCAGGCGACCTACACGCAGAGGCGGGTCCAAATCCCAAGCTGAACCCTGGGACCTGTGCGAACAAAGAAGAGAAAGGGAAATTACTCCCAGCAGCCCCAGGAGCAGAGGATTAAATCTCCACAATCAACTTGATGTACCCAGCATCTGTGGAATACCCAAATAGACAACGAATCATCCCAAATTGAGGAGGTGGACTTTGGAGATATACATATATATATATATTTTTCCTTTTTCTCTTTTTGTGAGTGTGTATGTGTATTCTTCTTTGTGTGATTTTGTCTGAATAGCTTTGCTTTTACCATTTGTCTGTCTCCGTTTCTTCTTTTTTCATTACTTTAAAATATTTTTTATTTTTAATAATTATTTTTAAAACTTTATTCTATTTAATTTCTTTCTTTCTTTCTTTCTTTCTTCTTTTCCTCTTTTTCTTCTGAGCCGTGTGGCTGACAAGATCTTGGTGCTCCTGCTGGGTGTCAGGCCTGTGCCTCTGAGGTGGGAGAGCTGAATTCAGGACATTGGTCCACCAGAGACCTCCTGGCTCCATGTAATATCAAATGGCAAAAGCTCGCCCAGAGATCTCCATCTCAATGCTAAGACCCAGAATCACTCAACGACCAGCAAGCTCCATTGCTGGACACCCTATGCCGAACAACTAGCAAGACAGGAACACAGCACCATCCATTAGCAGAGAGGCTGCCTAAAATCATAATAAGGTCACAGACACCCCAAAACACACCACCGGACGTGGACTTGCCCACCAGAAAGACAAGATCCAGCCTAATCCACCAGAACACAGGCACTAGTCCCCTCCAACAGGGAGCCTACACAATCCACTTAACCAAACTTAGCCACTGGGGGCAGACACCAGAAACAACAGGAACTACGAACCTGCAGCCTGCAAAAAGGGGATCCCAAACACAGTAAGTTAAGCAAAAAGAGAAGATAGAGAAACACACAGCAGATGAAGGAGCAAGGTAAAAACCCACCAGACCAAACAAATGAAGAGGAAATAGGTAGTCCATCTGAAAAAGAATTCAGAGTAATGAGAGTAAAGATGATCTAAAATCTTGGAAATGTGATGGAGAAAATACAAGAAACATTTAACGAGGACCAAAAGAACTAAAGAGCAAACAAACAATGATGAACAACACAATAAATGAAATTAAAAATTCTCTAGAAGGAATCAATAGCAGAATAGCTGAGGCAGAAGAATGCATAAGTGACCTGGAAGATAAAATAGTGGAAATAACTACTGCAGGGCAGAATAAAGAAAAAAGAATGAAAAGAATTGAGGACAGTCTCAGAGACCTCTGGGATAACAGTAAAAGTACCAACATTTGAATTATAGGGGTCCCAGAAGAAGAAGAGAAAAAGGGACTGAGAAAATATTTGAAGAGATTATAGTTGAAAACTTCCTTAACATAGGAGAGGAAATACTTAATCAAGTGCAGGAAGTGCAGAGTCCCATACAGGATAAATCCAAGGAGAAACATGCCTAGACACATATTAATCAAACTATCAAAAATTAAATACAAAGAAAAAATATTAAAAGCAGCAAGGGAAAAACAACAAATAACATACAATGGAATCCCCATAAGGTTAATAGCTGATGTTTCAGCAGAAACCCTGCAAGCCAGAAGGGATTGGCAGGACATATGGAACGTGATGAAAGGGAAAAACCTACAACCAAGATTACTCTACCCAGCAAGGATCTCATTCAGATTTGATGGAGAACTTAAAACCTTTACAGACAAGCAAAAGCTACGAGAATTCAGCAAAACCAAACCAGCTTTATAACAAATGCTAAAGGAACTTCTCTAGGCAAGAAACAAAAGAGAAGGAAAAGACCTACAATAACAAACCCAAAACAATTAAGAAAATGGTAATAGGAACAAACATATCGATAATTACCTTAAATGTAAATGGACTAAATGCTCCAACCAAAAGACATAGACTGGCTGAATGGATACAAAAACAAGACCCATATATATGCTGTCTACAACAGACCCACTTCAGACCTGGGACACATACAGACTGAAAGTGAGGGGATGGAAAAAGATATTCCATGCAAATGGAAATCAAAAGAAAGCTGCAGTAGCAATTCTCATATCAGACAAAATCGACTTTAAAATAAAGACTATTACGAGAGACACAGAAGGACACTACATAGTGATCAAGGGATCAATCCAAGAAGAAGATATAACAATTGTAAATATTTACACATCCAACATAGGAGTACCTCAATACATAAGGCAAATGCTAACAGCCATAAAAGGGGAAATCGACAGTAACACAAACATAGTAGGGGACTTTAACACCCCACTTTCACCAATGGACAGATCATCCAAAATGAAAATAAATAAGGAAACACAAGCTTTAAATGATACATTAAACAAGATGGACTTAATTGATATTTATAGGACATTCCATCCAAAAACAACAGAATAAACTTTCTTCTCAAGTGCTCATGGAACATTCTCCAGGATAGATCATATTTTGGGTCACAAATCAAGCCTTGGTAAATTTAAGAAAATTGAAATCATATCAAGTGTCTTTTCCAAGCACAATGCTATGAGACGAGATATCAATTACAGGAAAAAAAATCTGTAAAAAACACAAACAAATGGAGGCAAAACAGTACACCACTTAATAACCAAGAGATCACTGAAGAAATCAAAAGAGGAGATCAAAAAATACCTAGAAACAAATGACAATGAAAACACAATGACCCAAAACCTATGGGATACAGCAAAAGTAGTTCTAAGAGGGAATTTTATAGCAATACAATCCTACCTTAAGAAACAAGAAACATTTCAAATAAACAACCTAACCTTACACCTAAAGCAATTAGAGAAAGAAGAACAAAAAACCCCCAAAGTTAGCAAAAGGAAAGAAATCATAAAGATTAGATCAGAAATAAATGAAAAAGAAATGAAGGAGACAATAGCAAAGATCAATAAAACTAAAAGCTAGTTCTTTGAGAAGATAACTAAAATTGATAAACCATTAGCCAGACTCATCAAGAAAAATAGGAAGAGGACTCAAATCAATAAAATTAGAAATGAAAAAGGAGAAGCAACAACTGACATAGCAGAAATACAAAGGATCATGAGGGATTACTACAAGCAACTATATGCCAATAAAATGGACAACCTGGAAGAAATGGACAAACTCTTAGAAAAGCACAACCTTCTGAGACAGAACCAGGAAGAAACAGAAAATATAAACAGACCAATCACAAGCACTGAAATTGAGACTGTGATTAAATATCTTCCAACAAACAAAAGTCTAGGACCAGATGGCTTCACAGGCTAATTTTATCAAACATTTAGAGAAGAGCTAACACCTATCCTTCTCAAACT
Organism: Balaenoptera acutorostrata; assembly: GCF_949987535.1. Taxonomy (NCBI): domain Eukaryota; kingdom Metazoa; phylum Chordata; class Mammalia; order Artiodactyla; family Balaenopteridae; genus Balaenoptera; species Balaenoptera acutorostrata. Next base: position 171,653,769 of record NC_080064.1, on the reverse strand, counting down.
CCTCCAAAGTATAGCAGAGGGAGGAACACTCCCAAACTCATTCTATGAGACCCCCATCACTCTGATACCAAAACCAGACAATGATTTCACAAAGAAAGAAAACTACAGGCCAATATCACTGATGAACATAGATGCAAAAATCCTCAACAAAATACTAGCAGACAGAATCCAACAGCACATTAAAAGGATCATACACCATGATCAAGTGGGGTTTACTGTAGGAATGGAATGATTCTTCAATATACGCAAATCAATGTGATACACCATACTAACAAATTGAAGGATAAAAAACACATAATCATCTCAATAGATGCAGAAAAAGCTTTTGACAAAATTCAACACCGATTTATGATAAAAACCCTCCATAAAGTAGGCATAGAGGGAACTTTCCTCAACATAATAAAGGCCATATATGACAAACCCACAGCCAACATCGTTCTCAATGGTGAAAAACTGAAACCATTTCCACTAAGATCAGGAACAAGACAAGGTTGCCCACTGTCACCACTATTATTCAACATAGTTTTGGAAGTTTTAGCCACAGCAATCAGAGAAGAAAAAGAAATAAAAGGAATCCAAATCGGAAAAGAAGAAGTAAAGCTGTCACTGTTTGCAGATGACATGATACTATACATAGAGAATCCTAAACACTCTACCAGAAAACTACTAGAGCTGATCAATGAATTTGGTAATGTAGCAGGATACAAAATTAATGCACAGAAATCTCTTGCATTCCTATACACTAATGATAAAAAATATGAAAGAGAAATTAAGGAAACACTCCCATTTACCATTGCAACAAAAAGAATACAATAGCTAGGAATAAATCTACCGAAGGAGACAAAAGACCTGTATGCAGAAAACTATAAGACACTGATGAAAGAAGTTAAAGATGATACAAACAGATGGAGAGATATACCATGTTCTTGGATTGGAAGAATCAACATTGTGAAAATGACTATACTACCCAAAGCAATCTACAGATTCAGTGCAATCCCTATCAAACTACAAATGGCATTTTTCACAGAACTAGAAGAAAAAATTTCACAATTTGTATGGAAACACAAAAGACCCCGAATAGCCAAAGCAATTGGCTTTGAGAAAGAAAATGTTGAGAAAGAAAAATGGAGCTGGAGGGATCAGGCTCCCTGACTTCAGACTATATTACATAGCTACAGTAATCAAGACAGTATGGTACTGGCACAAAAACAGAAATATAGATCAATGAAACAGGATAGAAAGCCCAGAGATAAGCCCACGCACATATGGTCACCTTATCTTTCATAAAGGAGGCAAGAATATACAATGGAGAAAAGACAGCCTCTTCAATAAGTGGTGCTGGAAAAACTGGACAGCTACATGTAAAAGAATGAAATGAGAACACTCCCTAACACCATACACAAAAATAAACTCAAAATGGATTAAAGACCTAAATGTAAGGCCAAATACTATCAAACTCTTAGAGGAAAACATAGGCAGAACACTCTATGACATAAATGACAGCAAGATCTTTTATGACCTACCTCCTGCAGTAATGAAAATAAAAACAAACAAATGGGATCTAATTAAACTTAAAAGCTTTTGCACAGCAAAGGAAACCATGAACAAAACGAAAAGACAACCCTCAGAATGGGAGAAAATATTTGCAAACGAAGCAACTGACAAGGGATTAATCTCCAAAATATACAAACAGCTCATGCAGCTCAATATTAAAGAAACAAACAACCCAATCAAACAATGGGTGGAAGGTCTAAATAGACATTTCTCCAAAGAAGACATACAGATGGCCAAAAAGGACATGTAAACATGCTCAACATCACTTATTATTAGAGAAGTGCAAATCAAAACTACAATGAGATATCACCTCACAGCAGTCAGAATGGCCATCATCAAAAAGTCTACAAACAATAAATGCTGGAGGGGATGTGGAGAAAAGGGAACCCTCCTACACTGTTGGTGGGAATGTAACTTGGTACAGCCTCTATGGAGAACAGTATGGAGGTTCCTTAAAAAACTAAAAATAGAACTACCATACGACCCAGCAATCCCACTACTGGGCATATACCCAGAGAAAACCATAATTCAAAAAGACACATGCACCCCAGTGTTCATTGCAGCACTATTTACAATAGCCAGGACATGGAAACAACCTAAATGTCCATCGATAGAGGAACGGATAAAGAAGATGTGGTACATATATACAATGGAATATTACTCAGCCATAAAAAAGAACAAAATAATGCCATTTGTAGCAACATGGATGGACCTGGAGATTATCATACTACGTGAAGTAAGTCAGACTGAGAAAGACAAATCTTATGATATTGCTTATATGTGGAATCTTAAAAAAAATAGTACTAATGAACTTACTTACAAAACAGAAGTAGAGTCACAGATGTAGAAAACAAACTTACGGTTACCAGGGGATAAGGGGGGCAGGGACAAATTGGGAGGTTGGGGATGACATATACACCCTACTATATATAAAACAGATAATAAGAACCTACTGTGTAGCACAGGGAACTGAATACTCTGTAATGGCCTATATGGAAAAAGAATGTAAAAAAAGAGTGGGTATATGTAAAAATGATTCACTTTGCTGTACACCTGAAACTAACACAACATTGTAAATCAACTATGCTCCAATAAAAATTAAAAAAAAAAAGAGAGAGAGAGAGAGACTATGGGCCTAACTACACCAAACAGGGGAACCAAGGGGAAAGGGGAGGTTGGAAGTCAGACCACAAAATGTTCCCAGAAACCTGAATAGAAAGTATTTAATTGAATCATTTGTTGAGCAGTATGCACTTACTTTTAAGAAACTGTCTATTGGGAGAGAGCTATGTAAACAATCCGCTGGGAGGTAAGGGCGAATGTGATCCTCCATCTGACATCATCAACTTATTTAACTAATTTTTAGTTTCTATCATCTGTTTCCCTATTCTAGAATATAAGGTCTGTGAAGGCAATCATTTACTTCTGTTCACCTACAGTAACCTCAGTGCCTACGTATGTGTTAGGCACTTAGTACACAGTTGTTGAATAAATATGATCTGGGCTATAACAAGGGGTTATAAGAACACAATGAAGAGAAGATTCTGTAGGGCAAGGAATCAAGAGAAGGTTTTCTGAAGAAAAACAGGAAGGAGAACCATTTCACAGTCATAGACCACTTGGATTAGAAGGGACTTGGATATCAAGATGCTTTCATTCTGCAGATCAGAAGATACAGAAACACATTTTTAGGTAGTGAGGAATGGGTCTGGAGCCTAAGCTTCTAAGTCTAGTTTCCTTTCAAAAGTTACGATCCTGTCAGGCAGAGACGTATATGGCAAGCAAAACCAAAGACAGATGAAGGAAGCAAAACAGCACAGACATTTTAAAATACAGTATACCCAGGAAATAGAGATTATTAATTTAGAAGGAAGAAACACATGTATATATAGGGCGGGAAGGGAAGGGGAAAATGTAAGTACGTGGCACAGCCCTTTGCTGTGGCCCAGTCAAGTGAGGGAAGCTTTATGAAGAGGTCGGTGGGACTCTGAGGAATGGAAGGAATGTGCATAAGCAGGAAGGAAGGGGAGGAAGAAGCAGCACACAGAGCGGTGAAGAAGCTCCAGACTGTCAGGAACTCATGGTGGAGAGTCTGTATCAGGTGTACACTGACATAAAAAAAGAGCCACATTATGGAAAGCCTAAAAAGGTCAGGCCGAGAAATAGAATGCTGAATAATAACATTATTGTTATTGTTAACAGGGAAATATTCAAGACTCTTGGGTACGAATGATACAATGAAAGAAAATGAGTCCAAATGGATAGTTCTTAAATTTAAGATGTATTTTAAATTCTTCTTTGTTCCCCAAATATATCACTGTCATAAAGCTTTCTGATGACTCCAGGCCAGCTAAAAATAAAGGCTGTGCATGTACCTATTACATCAGAGTATTAAGCTAAGAGAATTATATTTGCTATAATTTGCTAAGAAAATATTTTCTTCTTTAGCCCAAAATAGTATGAAGTTTTACAGTTACCACATATTAATTAAAACTGAAGAATTTCTTCTTTTGCTAAACCTTGGAAAATGATATACAATTATTATATAAATTGATGAAGCATTAGCAATCCAGATGGTAGAAGAAAGAAAATGTACAATCAACTGCATAAAGTTCCAGAAACACTTTATTTAAAAATGGAGTTGTAAATGCATAACAAAATAACATAAGTAATAAAGGTAACAAAAATAAATAAGGAGAATAATGTATTCATACAAAATAAAAATAACATAGTAAAAGGCCAAATGTTTGTAATTGAACAAAACTGTGTAAACACTTAAATGATAATGTAAGTAGAATAGATGCTAATATTTTCCTAAACAACTCCTTACCTTCTACTTCCATGTTGATATAATCAGTACCCAAACATTAAACAAAGAGGAAACAGTGGTGATTACTTTGTCATACTTTTTCTTCAAATGGATTGACCCTGTTTTAATGTTTCACTTATTTCTTCAAAGCAATTGTATCTTTCCATTCATGCTCTTTAAAATCATTTTTTCAGTCTTCCTTTATTAGACAGAATTGGGAATTTAGGTTTACAAGGAGAACAGTCCATTTACCCTATTTTTTTTTAATTTAAAGAAAAATATGAGATCCATTATACAACAGACTTTTGTTTTTACATCTCTACAAAACAGTTTTTTTGCATCTTTAACTGGCCCAACAGTACAGGATTTTAAAAAATCCTGTAAAGTTTTGAAGTGAACAGAGCTACTTTCTTAAAACAAATGTAGCACAGGATTATTGCTGAAATATTAGAGTATTTCATAAACGTTGCAAAAGTTGCAGTTTTAACCTTTATAGACTGATGGGGTCAAGGTCTACTAATAATATTTAACTGAATTAATAAGATACACCCAAATTATAGTGTTCTGGAAACATAAAGATAATTACTTTCTTTTTAAACTTATCCAAATGTGAACTTACTGGAAGGAGAAGAAACAAGTTTATAGAAGATACTTTTCATAAGCTTCCTGTTTAGCACAGGCCCAAAGCCTTGGTCGTTGTCGCCTTGCAGGGTCCTTATAAATGTACACGACTGAGACAGGATTTACTACTGGGTCCTACAGGGAAACACACAGAAGCAACTCATTGCTTGGGAGTGAAACTATCCACTAATCTTATGACTACTGGTTCTCCAAGTTTCCTAATGCCAAAAATTTTAACTTCATGATCATTTCAAGGGAAAAATTTTTTCAACTGTCACATATAAACTTGGTAACACAGGACCAATATACATGTTCTTAGTTTTAAAAATATACTCCACCCAAACTATCTGTCTAGTTTAATCCTTCTAGTTATTTGCCCTAAAATGAGACAAAATCTTACTTTCATTAAAAAAAAAAATGGTAAAAAGTGCCAAATTCATCTTTTTGAAAGTGGAGTAAAACACTGTGGGGTTAAAACAAATACAGTTATCCATATCCTATATACAAAAAAAAAAAAAGATGGTTAGTCCTTACTGACATATAGATATGCCCACCTACCACTCCCAGCAAATCTTAGTGCAAACGTAATAGTTCATCTCCATAAACCCCAAGAAAATTTACGCAGCAACAAAGTTATATAAATCACATATATGTTGGAAAATTTTAGAACACAAGAAGGACTGTTTTGAAAGGTCAGTTTGACTGCGGAGAGTAATATGTCATTGTATCCAATGGTAATGAATACTAATATAAATCCTATTATTTAAGAAGCAAATATAAGTGTTTAACAAATCTGTACAGATGAAGAGGAAGTCCATTTCAGGGAGCAGCTTGGCACAGGATACATGGGGGTCAGAAATGTTGGGTATTTAGTTTGCTTGTAGGTCACAGCATGGCTTAAAGAAAAAAAACAAAGATCTATGAAGGGAAAGAATGCAATTATCTAATTCAATTTGAAAATCATAAAACCACAAAATGTGAAACTGTCACAATCTGATTTTTCCTCTATGTGCATCAAATGGTTATCTATATGGTTTGAAAGGATTACTATGACTCCACATTATAGATAAAAAATAAATAAATAAAATTAAGAAGACAGAGATAACAAGATTGTAGTTGACCAAGCTCTCTTATTTTGTATAAGTCAACACTATGCTGCTTCCAATATTCCTAGTCATTCCACAGGTAATTATTTTTAACAAGCAAGAGAAAGTCATTCATGTACTGTAACATCTTCCTCTTCCCCATCAGGGTTGAACCTATTGAAATGTATACTGAAATCAGCCTCAGATTCGGCATTCTCAAATTCAGCTGAGACTGAAACAGCAGCAGGATGAAGAACCCTAGCTTCTGGTTGGCAAAGTGTCGGTGTCTGACCCGGGCTGCTGTGGTTATTCACAGGACTGGACTTCTGTTTTGATGGAGATGGCAAGATAGCACTGGAAAATCCCATGTTGTTCAGAGCTTCCAGAGTTCCATCTGGGTCAATCATAGCATTGATTGCTGAAAGAAAAAAAAAGGAATAGAGGGAAAAAGATATAATTGCAGATACAGTTAAACCTGGATATGAATATTGCTTATGACTTGGATAATATTTCAATGACTGACGCTTATATGAGCTTAAACTTGGCTAATCCTTTCAATTCTATATTTAAAACCCCGCTTTCAGGAATTCTGGGGCTGATCTATATTGTAGATTATAAAAACCTAAAAGCTTCCCTTGAGTAGGCTACTTATGGGCATCTGAGCCTGCTGGAAGACTAGGATTTGGAGATATGGAATTCAGGAAAGATCTTTTTGAAATATGCTTTAATCATTATAAGAGGATGATGAAAATATTGGTTATGATTTAAAGAAACACTCCTGGCCTTATTTATTACTCAGATAATTGGAGATTGGTTGCTAAAACGCTGTTCAGAGTAACCTGAAGGTTGAGGAGGCCAAAGTCGTATCAGCACACTCTGAATGCTACCACAGCATGCCGTCATTCATCCTGGTGAGAGTGCTAGGGTATTAGCCATGTACAAGTATACATGTTACCACTGGGCCATAAAGTTCCCCTCATAGCCCAGATACTAATATCCCGTGTCAGCCCCAGCAGGCCAAATAGACCCTGCTACCTCATGGGAAGGGCCAGATAAAAACCAGCTTTCAATCCAAAAGATCCTTGGCGTGGACAAGGGAAAATCTTGGACAGTGATTTTCAACTTGGCATTGGGTAGAGTGGGGAGTTGGGAGAAAGAAGCACCACAGATACAAGAATTATTTAAGAGGTCCTTTTAAAAGCATACGCCCTCCTCCCAGCTAATAATCATGTAAACAAGCCACTTTGCCTCATGGGGGTTATATTATAACCCTTAGGTGTGCTGAGGCTGAAAAAAAGGTTAAGAATCACTTAGTAGGACCAACATATCACGCCTCTGATAATTCAATCAACAAAGACAGTAGAATTAGCAACTGACTCTGGAATCTGCTTGTTGTACCACTGGGGACTTCCAGGTCAAGACACACATAGGCATAAATGCATAATTAAAGATCTGACATACACCAAAAACAATGTCCCTGTTGAAGTTTAGGAGGCCAACAGTCTCTTTTTTTTTTCCTTCTCTACCTCCTCCTTCTGGTCCTTGTGTCCAATATGCACTCATTTCTTGTGGTTTATCCAAATGATTATTATTTATAACATAAGTTCATTTGGGTTATACCATATATATAATTTAAGAATTATCAAATCAAGTAAACAATGCTGTCAATAAGCATTTTCACCTGCATATACACATTTTAATATTTTATATATTTTTCATATACTATTATTTATATATAAATAATAGATACTACATATAATACTATGAATTATAACTTCTAGCCTATGTGCCTAGAATTTAACTTTATTATATTTTTAATTATTTATACTGGTTTTAATACTTTCTTTTTATGAGTAATTTGAATATGTAGAACGTTATATCTTTATCCATACATCATTACACTTAATCAAACAGTGTTCTAATACTTAATAATATTTTAGAAATACCACTTAAGAATGTACTTGTCCCAAACTGTTAGCTCTTTACCCTTAATCAGTAGTAAATTTACCTTGTAGCTGCTTTTCAACTCTTTTTAGCTCCTGTAAGATAGAAGAAATCTCCTGTAGGGAAAGCAATGACAAAGATTAGCTTACTTTAATTAAAACATTTTTATTTGATTGGATAAGCAATGAACCTCACACTAATCTTATTTCGAATCCTTAATATTATCGACATGGCACCACATCTGTAGCAACAGGATACGAAATAATTCATGATATCCAGTAAACAAGATTCAAATTTTAAAATCTTTAACGTTGACACAGATTTTTTTTCAATGAGATGATGACAGAAGATGAAAAGTTCAAGATAATAATAATAATAATAAGCAAAGATTCTGAAAAACTTGTATTGATCAATCTTGCAACAACTTTGTAAAGGTGCTTAAGGATTTTCTTTGGAAAATGTATAAACTGCAACCTCGGTTTTAGGATGACTTCCTGAACAATAAAAATCTGTACAAATTCTTGAGGAGGAGACAAGCAGTCTATTAAGTAAATAGAAATGACTCATGTCAACTTATATTTGAGTTTGGCTCCTATTTCAAAATTGCTTATTTATAACATATAATTATTACAAGAACAAGAGTGTATAATAGTGAGAAACATAAAAGGTTCCTCCATACCCTCTGCAACTCTGAAGCAGTCAACATTTTAAATCCCTGTGAGAGACAATTGAAGGCATAAAATTTCCCAAATTTGTGCACTTACATCTTCTTTTATAAATGTAAATCAACAGTTTAAAAATAAGCATATCATTCCCTGAAAACAAAACCTTACTTTAAAAAAATGTTTTAATATTCAAGAAAAATGATCACACCATGCTTGAGGTTTTCACAATAGGGACTTCACTTTCAGCTCTTAACTTGCTTTCTATTTCATCCCAATTCCGATCTTTGTCTTTAAATAATATTCTATAAATAAAAAAATAAGCATTTTACTTTTCATATTTTAAAAACTTATCACATTTTTAATGATAATACAAAAACAACGTATCTTTTCAAAGCTACACAAGAATTAAAAAAAAACACTAAGTGTTAACACGAACTGTGAATTAAATACTGAGCCAACATTACCAATAAACTCATTTATGTGAGAGATTTGTACTAATAAAGTAACTGACTGGTTACGAATACACACATAAACCCTTTAGTACTTATCTCATTCTTTACTGAAAACCAAATATAAAACAAATGTAGATGAATAACCCCAAAATTTTATCTAATACTTGTAATTAACCATATAACCACCTTTTATAAAACACAACTTCATTCACAGAGAACATATGCAGTACAAATATAAGATGAAAATAGGTTGAATTAGGTATAAACAACTGTGTCTGTTAAGACCTCTTAACATAGGAAAAGGCTTCATACTGACTGAGCAAAGCGTGTACATTATTTCAAAGGTTGAAAACTAGAGTACTTATGCTGCTTTTCTTTAAAAATCCTAATTCCTGTTAGTATATTTGTACATAATAACCTATTAAGAGTTAAGACACTATCCTTTTGACAAAAACAATTGCTAATAAAGATCCTTATGTTCAAAATTAATTTCAAGTATCTTAACTTATAAAATAAAGTACCACAAAATTTTGACTTGTCTTTCAAATGTGGTATACTTCTCTCTTCAGTCTAGAAGACATGATTCGGCAGCTTTAGAGAGCTGTAAATACTAGGTACCTTTTTAGTTTCTATTTGAATTTCGTCATTGGGCTTGGAAATCTAGTTTAACTGCCTTATATAAAAACCAACACTGTACCAGAAAGTAAAGTATTACTATTAGAAGCTGATCAGTACTTAAGTAGTAAACTAAATTACATTTTTATTTGTATTTCTTCGAAGTTCAATATGCTAGGTTCAACTTATCTAAAAACATGAAATTCATAAACATCTAATCAAGTCTGGAACATCAACAGTTACAAATAACCATACTTAAAAAGGCAACAATGGTTCCAGAATCCTATATAAGAATATTCTTCTGATCTACTGTTAAAATTTCTATACCCAAAAGACTAAACATCCTTGCCAGCTATCTAAGAGCTGTTATCCTAATGACTATGATATTAAGGCATAAGAAATTATTATGTGCTCTATAAAAGAGTCCTTACAGCATTAGGATTGGTGAAAGTAAGAAAACAATGACTATTTCATGGACCAACTTAGAATTACAATGGACTCGTACAATATAAAAAGTCTGTGCTTAGCCACACTGAAAATTCAGTGAATTTTGCCAGAAGGTGGTTACTGAGTATAATGCTTGTGCTTTTTCAAATTGTTGAACCATACATATTTCACCTTTGCTGAAAATGTCTTAGAATTGTCACCTGAGGTTCCTAACTCACACACACACACACAAATGTCCCCAGAGTTCTAAGCCACTGAAGGGATAAAAAACTTAAAGACAATATGTCTTTATTGATAAGTTTACCCTTATCAATTTTCACATACAGCTATGAGTTTTAAAGAAGCTTAATTTCCTAGAGAGTAATAATTTAATAATCATTCATCAACAAATAGTAACAAATATTGTACATTCTAGTCACTGTATGTTTAGACAAAGACCCCTACTCTCACCGAACTTACATTCTAGCTCATTTATTTGAGCAGGCAGCTGTCTTTGCTACCTACATGTGATTTGTCTTAATTTCATTATTTTGCTTTACCATCTGTATTTTACTATTCACAACTTCTAATCCATCTAAGTCCAATCACCCCTTTTTATTTTTATTTTTTATTTTTTTTATTTTTTATTTTTTTAAAAACTTAGTTCATTTTTAGGCTTTTAATCTTTTTTTAAAAAATTAATTAATTTATTTATATTTATTTTTGGCTGTGTTGGGTCTTCGTTTCTGTGCGAGGGCTTTCTCCAGTTGTGGCGAGCGGGGGCCACTCTTCATCGTGGTGCACGGGCCTCTCCCCGTCGCGGCCTCTCCCGTTGTGGAGCACAGGCTCCAGACGCGCAGGCTCAGTAGTTGTGGCTCACGGGCTTAGTCGCTCCGTGGCATGTGGGATCTTCCCAGACCAGGGCTCGAACCCGTGTCCCCTGCATTGGCAGGCAGATTCTCAACTACTGTGCCACCAGGGAAGCCCCCACCCCTTTTTATTTTTAAAATTTATTTTATTATTTAAATAATATTTTTATTATTAAAATCATGTTACAAAGAAGTAAAAGGTATAATAACAATATATTTTCACTGGATCTCTCTAAATTAAAAATGTGCACATTTTCAGGTTTATAACTGATTTAGAGAAATTACATTAGTTGCAGGCTCTTAATTAATAATACCATTTTCTAATTTCTGATTGGGCTTATAAATGAGTGCATTATTTTCATTTTAATCGTACTCAGTGATTTAAGTCATTAGTGCTCTAACATCATCTTAGATGGAGTATTGTGTAAGTGTTCCTTTAATGACTACATCACTCCCAAGTTTGCTGATCCCATCTTCTGTCACAAGTAAGAGAGCTCTCCTTCACATGACAAACCATCCTCCTATGATTTACTAATCAAGCATGTGCCCAGAGACAAATGAAGCTCTCCCTTCCCTGGCGTAAAGCCCAACTGAAATTTGTAGGAAGAAAAAAGTCAGCTTAATCAATTACTTATTACACATGAATTAACAAACCTTTAGGGCCCAATCATATGCCTACTATTTAATACTAGGAGACATGCCTTGAGTTTGGCTCAAGTACTCAGTGTAGTTGAAGGTGATATATAACTGTTATCATTTTGAATTTAATTCCACCAATGGGATATCCTAAAACTAGAGCATTATGGGAGGGTTATTAACCAAGGGACTAAATTAATGAAATAAACATCGATTAACAGAATCTTATATGGGAACAAAGTCTCCAAACTCAGTCACTGATTGATTTTTTGACTGCACATTATTTGTCCAGCACTGTTTTGATGCCCTCACAACTGAGCGCAGAAGGCAGCCAAGTAAGCAGGTAATTACAATTCACTGGGATAAGTGTAAGAAGGGAAATATAGGATGTGATACTGTGGGAACCCGTAGGAAAGGCACTTGAGAAAATTCAGAGAAGGGTTCTTAGAGATATTGCCATGGAATTTAAGTCCTGAAGGATGGGAGAGGTGTTGGACACTCAAAAACTGGGTCCAGTTGAGAGGGCTAGGGGATGATGAGAGATGACAATGGACATACTTCATGGAGGGAATTGAGGAATAGAAAATTCAATACAACACAGTCCCTATACACAAGACTCTGGCTAGCGAAGGGGTCAGACACTGAAAAAATTATTGTAATTCAACATAAATAAATAGCAAAGGCATTAGAAAATCTAGTTTTTGACTATCTACGGCCTTTTAACATAAATTTTCTGAGTCTAACAAGAGTACTCATTTTGTTCTTTTTACTGATGAGGAAGCTGTAACTAGACTAAAGTTTGAGGTCTCATAAAAGATGCCCTAAAATTCTGTTAATTTCAAATACTTACTATTATTTTGTGGAAGAGCAAATTTTTCTGATTATTAATAAAATTAATCTAAGTGATTACAGCTGTTAGCTCTCAGTTACCAAGGGGCTGATTATTTGGGACATCTGTTCTCTTTTTGTTCCCTTTGTGCTGTCTAGCATATAGCTATAATATCTAAAAAGGAAAGAACATGCTAGTGGCAGCAGTAAGGTTCAGTACCATTGACTTCACGAGTTCCCAGAAGCTGTGGTAGCAGGCTTGCAGAAAGTGGAACAAATGGTAACAGAAGCAAGGATGTTTGAGTAATACAACAATACCTGATCTTTCCAGCTGTCTTATCTATGGACTGTCTTATCTTCCTAGAAAACTGAAAGACAGATGACAGCAGCAGATTATCTCCCATGACCTGAAACATGAAAAGAAAAGAACAGACATTAAAATAGTACTGCTCTATTGGATAACCACCAAGAATACTAGTCACAACTCACTACATTTAGGGGCATTTAATATTTATGCTAATTTTAATAAAGATCAATGAATCTAATTAGAGTAATGTGTAACTAAATTGAGAAAGAAAAGTAAGTATTAACAAAGGAGTTCTTTTTTGTTAAATAACTTGTCAAGTTTCCATATTATTTTCATCATATAACTTTCAAAAAACAATCCATATTATCTAATCTTCTATTACTACCATGATCCTGTCCCTCATGCTTCCAATTCAAATGATCATAAATGGGAAAATATAAGTAATTTATTATCTTTCAGTGTCTGACCCCTTCGCTAGCCAGAGTCTTGTGTATAGGGACTGTGTTGTATTGATTTTCTATTCCTCAATTTCCTCCATGAAGTATGTCCATTGTCATCTCTCATCATCCCCTAGCCCTCTCAACTGGACCCAGTTTTTGAGTGTCCAACACCTCTCCCATCCTTCAGGACTTAAATTCTATGGCAATATCTCTAAGAACCCTTCTCTGAATTTTCTCAAGTGCCTTTCCTACGGGTTCCCACAGTATCACATCCTATATTTCCCTTCTTACACTTATCCCAGTGAATTGTAATTACCTGCTTACTTGGCTGCCTTCTGCGCTCAGTTGTGAGGGCATCAAAACAGTGCTGGACAAATAATGTGCAGTCAAAAAATCATTCAATCAGTGACTGAATTTGGAGACTTTGTTCCCATATAAGATTCTGTTAATCGATGTTTATTTCATTAATTTAGTCCCTTGGTTAATAACCCTCCCATAATGCTCTAGTTTTAGGATATCCCATTGGTGGAATTAAATTCAAAATGATAACAGTTATATATCACCTTCAACTACACTGAGTACTTGAGCCAAACTCAAGGCATGTCTCCTAGTATTAAATAGTAGGCCAATATTCACCAAATAATATGCACACAGAGATCAAGAAGATTATAATCCTTGTTCTCCACAGTGGGAAAGATAATTTTAAAAAATTTACTCAAAATAATAAGTTTTAATGATGGGGGTTGTTACCACCTCAGTTGAACTTTATGGGCAAAACCAAGGGTTAGCAAACTTCTGTAAAGGGCCAGAGAGTGAAGACTGGGGCCATATGGTCTCTGTCCCAACTATGCACCTCATTATAGCAAAAGCAGCTACATTATAGCAAAGGCAGCTGTGTCATAATAAGACTTTATTTACAAAACCAGGTGGTAGGCTGAATTTGGCCTGCATCCTGTAGTTTGCCAAGAGCTAAACCATGAAAGGCACAGCTAGTGTGGAATGCTAGAAAAAGGACTGAACTTGGGACTAGATATGGGTTCTAAAATCAGTTCCTTACATTGTCAGAACTATATCTAGACTCTGTAAAAAAAAAATCCAGAAAATAAGATATGGGCTTGGATGTTAAGATGCTTTAAACACTGGTAGGGGAGATAACAACAACATACAGGAAATATTATTAAATATTTTTATAAAAACAATGTAAATAAGTACTAATTGTGATTCACTGCTTTACGAATTCTAATGAAAGGGAGTTCAGTGAGCGGTGGCATTAATAAGGAAAGTATCATGGAAAACCAGAACTTCAGTATGATAAGTATTTGAATTTAGTGAGGGATAAAAGGTAACTTAGGGTGTGAAAGGCAACATAAAGACAATGAAAGGCTAAATAAGCATAATGGTATTTTGTGAGCCTTGAGAAAAAAGGCCAAATAGGAGTAGAAGACATATTAATTAGGAAGGAGTGAGAAAGGGCAGGATAGTCCAAGGTAGATTATAACATAGAAAGGATATCTCTCTTTTCTACGTCATAGAGTTCAGTATCACAATGTATTAAAATTTTTCTGATTATCAACTATGAGATATCAATCTAAATGTTTCCATTCTCTTTAAAAATATAAACTTCTATAGTTTTATTACATTTAGAGGAATTTATCTTCCTAGACCTCAGGACAAGTAAGTATGAATAAGATTAGAGAATGGGCCCTTTCCCTGAAACCAAGAGCAACTTATCAACTATCAGGACAAAGAAAGTGTGTTCTAAAAACATCTAGCATATTATAATTGCAGCCATGGAACTAGCTACAGTGCTTCTCCATCAGGTAGATTTTTTTCTACTCTGTACTACTGCAAACATATATATTCTTATATACTAACTTTTACCTCCAGTTTCGTATATCCAGTGATCCACAGATGTGGTCTTAGCAACGAGAGACACATGGAGCAAACCTGAACTCAACCTACAACTTTTAATTGTCCAGCTGAGCAGTACCACCAGTTAACCCACAGGTGTGTGATAAATAAATGCCTATTGCTTTATGCCACTGAGATTTTTGTGGTTTGTTATAAAGAAACAGCTAACTGCTATAATCTACCTCTAGGTTTTTTCCATTGCAGCTCCCTGTCTCCCTCCGCCCAAGGTAAACAATGTCCTGAATCCCATTTATCATTCCCTTGCTTTCCTTTTTATATAATTTGTTAGATCTATTTCTGTCCTAAGTATATACTTTTATTTTATTAATTTGTGACAAAACACACTATAGACAATCTTTTGAGAATTACTTTTTTCATTTAATGTTCTATTGCTAAAATTCATCCACATTGTGGCATGTTGCTGTAGTTCATTTGTTTTGATTACTCCAATAAATTGTTCAATTTCTGCACATACTGGTTAATACATTCAATTTTCTTCAGATATAAACACTTAGACTGTTTCCAAGTTTTGTTACTGTCCACACTGGTATTATAAATATCCTTTTGCATGACTTTTGCTCTCAATGGGAAAGGGTATGCACTAGCAGCAAAACTACTAGATAATGGGCTGTGTTTATGCTCAACTTTAGGAAATAATGTCAAACTGTTTGCCAAAGTGACTGGACCAATTTAACCTCACTAGCAACAATAAGAAATCTTAGGTATCCACATCTTCCCCAACATTTAATATTTTAAGACTTTTATTTGTTGCCAATTGAATGAGTATAAAATAATCTCACTGCAGTCTTGGAAAAGTATTTCTCTGAACACTCATGAAGTTGAACATCTCTTCATAAGCCTTGGGTATTTTCAGTGAAATGCTGTGCATGTTATTTGCAGATTTTTCTATTGGGCTGTTTTTGCCTTTTTAAATTGATTGTAGGAGTTCTGATATATTCTGTATACTAATCCCTTGTTGCCTGTATGTTTCACATAGTCCTCTAACATACTCAAATTTATCAATCTTTTATTAAAGTCAAAACTTTTTGTGTCTTTTAAGAAATCATTCCCTACTGCAATGTTGAAAGATATTTACCTATATTTTACTAAAAAATTTTAAAGTTCTGCTTTTGCCCTTTAGGAACTAAATTCATTTGGAGTTAATTATTTGTACTTGATGTGATGTCAGGATGAAATTCCATTCTACCCATAAGGACAAGCACTTTTTTCCCAGCCCTATATATTGAATAGTTCTCATCTTTTTCCCACCAATGGGGCATGCCTCCTCTGCCATTTGTTAATGTTTATGGTTTACTCACTTCATCCCTGCTCCAGGTTCTCCGCCTTGTAATTGTTAAGTGATCAGGAGGCTCTGCTGGTTGAGGTCTTGGATCACTAGACCGACAGTTGTTTCCTTCTGGTGTTTTAGAATGAACTAATGGAGGGATCTTCCGGAAGTTGAGGCTTTCATCAAAAACACGATCAACTAACTAATAGGACAAAAGCAAATCCTTATGAGCACAGAGTAATTTGGAAAAATACAGATATTGCCATTATAGTTTTTATAATTAGACAGAAGTTATTCCATTCTCAGGTAGTAACAGAAACATGATATCTTCAATAAACCAATTACTTTCTTTTTATAAGCACTTCAAAGGTGTTTGTTTTATAAAATAAATGTTCATCTACATTGATTTTATTTTCAAAATCCAAAATATGTAACTATGTTAAATTTGATTCTTCCATGGATAAGGTTTCCCCTAAATGGAAAACACAGATGGTAAATAGAAAAAACTGAGCCATGTAGATGGACAAGGAGTTCATTTTACTCACATTGCCTTGCCCGTGTAAAATAATGTTTCTTTTTCTTTTAGTTTCCTATCTTGTTTTTTTCTTTTTTTCTCCCCAAATCCAGGTGCCAAATTTCTTCACAGATAATAAATAAATTGCAAATTATAATTAAGTTTACAAAAGAAAAAAAGTTTTTTTAATTCACAAAGTATTTTTTGGTCTTAGATAAACTTTTAGCTATGTTACAGAAATGACATATTCCAGTACAAATGATATACTGCCATCTACAGTGCAAACTATACACGTACAGTACAAAGTAGCTCAGGTTTACTGAAGAAGGAATAAACTCTAGTACAATAATAAGAAATAAAGCCAAAAGGAAAAAATGGAAGTCTACTCAATGAAATGTTTGAAAAATTTTACTGGGTCTGAGTGAATGTACAATCATGTTAGGTAAAATTTCGTTAGACAGCTGTGAAAATAATATCTTCATCATTTAAAATGTACCAGAAGAATTGTGTATGTCTTGCCACCAAGAGGATTCTTTTGTTCTTCACCAATAAGAATGATTTTTATATACATTTACAATTGATCACTGTGGTAACAAAACTCTACACAGGTTGATGAAACATCATTTACCAAATTAGACAACACATAAAGGGGAAAAAAAACAACCAAAAAATGACCATTAAAGAATAAGATTATAAATGTGACAAAAAGCAACTGAAGAAAATTTTAGTAGTACAGTTTACCAGAATTAAATTTGTGAAAAAGGCTAGCCATTTTTGGCTACTACTGAGAACATTATTTTATAAAATTAAGGGAGTGGAATGAATCATCAATATTACGGGCTGGCAAATTTTTTCTGTAAAGGGCCAGATAATAAATATTTTAGGCTTTGCAGCCATACAGCCTCTGTCTGACTACTCAATTCTGACGTTGTAGCATAAAACTGCCAGATGATAATTAAACAAATTAGTGTGGCTTTGTCCTAATAAAACTATAATTCATTTTTCAAAATGCCAATCTTTTGTTTGTATCTCTGCACCAAATCAAGAGAGCCAACATGGCCAGACTACATTATTTTTATATTATATGTTAAAGGCACCTTCTGGAGCCATGTAATGTACATGGTGGCCCCTGGAGTGGGAGGGCAGGAGGCCCTGGTTTTGGAAGGGCAATAGTCTATATATGCTAAATTACATTGCAGAGTTCACAAGAATGTTTCAAAACTGAATACACATATTTGAGTGTGTGTGTAGGTATATTTCAATTTTTGAAGAATCTTTGTGTATACATATGCATGTGTATATTCATCAACAGAATTATTTAAAGTCGTGAAAAGTGTAGAATTTTTCTCTTTCTTTGCTACTAGAGATAACTCCTAGTTAAGAAGCTATGTAAAATTTACAAAAACTTTATACAACTATTAATTATTTATACATTTACCAAATTTGGGTTTGCTTTTCAGATACCGTTTATTTTCATATTTTACAAAGTGCTTATTTTAAATAATTTTATAGCTTCATGCTAATAGTAGACAAAATGTTAGCCTTTACTAGTTTTGTTATAAAAACATAAAAGAAACTTGTTAAAGCAAAGTTGGAAAATGCAGAGCTTCATGCAAACAGGAAGGGTGGACGTAACTAAAATAAACTAAGCAAAAAGCTAAAAGCAAAAGAAATAAAGAAAAGAAAGAACCTTATGCATTTCTCCATGAAGATCTCCTACCTCTTCTCTAGTGTCTATGGCAGAGCCAGGGGTGGTGGCAGCAGTGCTTACTGTGGTACTAGGGGCAGTGCCTGATGAAGTCACTGAATCTATCTCTCCTGCTACATCGTTGATTTCCCGAGCAATGAGAGCAAGATCTTGGCTGATCCTGGCAATAATTTTAGAAAAGAAGTTTAATACTTTCAAATAACAGGTCTAGAAACAATCATTTTGATAGAATCAGTTACATAAATTGTATATTTAGTTAAAGATTTGTACTCAAAACTTAAGATTTTTTGGACATGCTATTAACTGTTTGATACTCAAAGTCTTAAACTTTAATTCCAAAAATTAATAAAACTAAATTGCACATCATCTACAAGTTGTCACTTTGAAAAATACATGTTAAACACCTGAAGTAGTGATATGTCTTTTAAAAATACACTGTTAATGTTAATGACTATACAGGAGTTCTTAAACTTGGGGGTGGTGAACAGAATTCAAGGAGTCCATGAACTTGAATGAGAAAAGCAATTACAACTTTATTTTTACTACTCTCCTACCTGAAACTTAGCATTTCTTTCAATTATAAATACAAGCAATAAACAACAGTGGCATTAGCAATACTGCTGATTTTTGTCAGCAAAATCACATTACAGTTGCTACAAGTACCTCAAAACACTTAGTCATCACTATTTCAAAATTACTGCAGTTCATTAAACCCAAGCAATAACATTCCATTTAGTATGTTAACAGAGAACCATATATTACTATATACCTTTAAAAATATTTTGATAACTGTATTTCAATATAATTGGATTTCTTTGTCATTCTAAGTATTTTACGTTTATGCATTCAGAAACATTCTTCTGAGAAGAGCTCCCTAAGCTTTCCCAGACGGCCCAAGGGGTGTACAGTACCAAGGTGAGGAACTGTGACACAGCATGGCATTTTACACCATATACCATACTTCACAGTATACAATATGTCATTTGAGGGTCACAAGGTAGAGGTAGAGCTTGTGAGGTAGAACTTATCTGATTATGAATAAAGACACATTTTCGGAGAAAATTACTGGCTTGCTCACGACCACAAAACTTAAAAGTAGCTAAGACAGGGCCAGATTCCAGGTTTAGAGCTTATTTCCATAAAGCCATTTATTTGTATTTTTAGCTACATGGATTGAAGAATTAAATAATTGTTATTGGTGATAAATGAACATTTTCTAAGTTATGCATCCACTGCACATGATCTCTATTTGGCTACTTCCACAGGGAAGGTTTTGGAATGACAGAATATTTGTAAAGTACCTGTTTTAAGATTCCCAACTCTAAAATCCAAAGCACAGTGTAACAGTTTTTTAACTTATGCAAAATGTGAGCTTGAAAGACTTTCAAGGAATGCAGTAATTGCATAAAAACTTAACTACAGATTTAAAAAGAAAAGCTATGTTGAAGCTTATGGCCCAACAGAAGCAATCTGTGGTCAATTCCTTTTTATTTACCAATAAATATTTACTGATCTGGCCACTGTGGTAGGCCCTAAGGGCTGCAATGGTGAATAAGCAGACAGGGTCCTCGGCTTCAGAAGCTTAGAATTATATTTTCAAATAATCAAAACCAATACTTACCATTATATTATGATCAAAACCATTATAAAGAAGCGTTATATTCACCAACTCTAATTCTTACAACCACCTTGTAAGAGAGGTATTAATCATCTTGTTTTGTAGATGAGGAAAATCAGCCTCAGGAGAGGTTATGCAACTATTTTTCGGTTAAGGTCACAAACAGTAAGTGGTGTAACCAGATCTTTCTATACATCACGCTATATCTCATATTACCATTCCACATATAATTTTTAAAAACTTGTTAACTGTTGATGTAATTCTTTTGAGAATGGGTGTAAACTGTTTCCTTAGATAAAATATTCCACTCTTGTAATTTCCTAAAATAAATGAACTAGGATGAGAAACAGAATAACCCAGTTTAATGAGATACGAAATAGACAACTTTTACTTATCTAACCATCTATTTTATTTTTAATGTTTTTTATGCAGACATTTGTACGATGAAGCTTCTGATATTTGTAGAAAGCAGTAATGAATTAATTAGAAAAAACACAAACAACAGCAATGTCAACATGTTATACAGTAAAAGCTGTACTACAATGAACTCTTAATGTATATACCACGTATACTGTTCAGTTAGTAGGCACCCAAAAAGCTTTCTTTTAATTTACAAGTATGTTGCATATATACCAGCTGTTTCTTTGCATGGCAATTCCTATCTTAAAGCTGACTCAATAATATAGACCATTAACTTAAATCTGCATTGCTTAAAAATCTTAGTACCTACTAAAACCAGTATTAGGAATTCTAAAAGACATATAAAATTATCAAGAAAAAACAAAGCCAAAGTTATGAATATCTTCAGAAATAACAGTTTTATGACTCAACAGAGAGTATGGATCTATTCATATGGTTGTTCAATCTAGGTTTACAAATTAATTCTGTAATACTTCTAGATTATATTTATTAGAATATTCTACAATAATGTAGTACTTTATATCTCTTGTATTCAGTGTTCTTTCTTTGATCTCCAAGTTTATAACCCCTGTTCTTATTCTCAATCTCCACCTCTATAAATCTGCTGAAGGAGGAAATTCTAAAATGAACAGACCTTTTATTTGGAGTTTTGCTTCCATTGGCTTCCTTTGCAATACCAATAAAAACTCAAGCCTTCTAATTAGAAAAATGGATAATTTTCATATTTAATTTTATTTTATTATAAAATATGGATAGGATAACAGTCCTTAAGGAAGGAAATATAGTTTCAGGGTTAAGTTCTATAACATCTGTGCTAATTTTGTCTACCTTAGTGTCAGAACAAATAATCCAATTTCAAAAATTTTGTAGAAATGAATATGCATTATTTGTAAAAAGGTGGGGTAACGAGGACATATTTTATGAAGTTTATGATTTTCTCAGGTGAACTCTCTCAGTAATGTCCCCTTTCTTATTTAAATCAATTAAAGGTTATTTTTCACTGAAGGGTTAAAAACAGGAGAAAATGTATTAATAATACGCTTTGGGTATACTGGAAGTTTAAAATATTGAAAATAAGAGTCCTTGTGAAATGCATGTCCTATTAAACATGCAATATTTGTAAGTGTGACCTAATAACCATGATAGAAACAAACTATCAGACTTTATTGATTTAAATTGCCAACATTAACACTCTTTTAGGTTTTAAATTAACTGAAAAGGAAAATATCTGTTTTATCTTTTTTATAGCATATTAAGTTTCAAAAGTTTTTATAGGTAAGTAGAGTTTCAAAGGATATACATATAAACCATGAGCATGAGATTGCCTTTGATATTACTGGAAAAAAGGAAGTGATGAGCTATTAAAGAAGTATACTAGCTTTAGAATCCTAACATTGAAGCAAATGATAACAAATCAAACCTCTTGTTATTTTAACACTGGATAAGAGATTATAACTGTAACTTTACTTAGCTTTTAAGAAATAATTTAGTCTACTTTTTAAATGACAGAAGTGATAAAAATATAAAATTAGTTTTAGGAGAGACATTCCAGAAAATCTTATGTTGAATTCTTTATAATAAATAATCAAAGAAGCCTAGCTCTCAAGAGGCATAAAGATTAACTCATATACTTGACCTAGCTAAAGACTATAGGGAAGTTTCACAAAAAAAGTTTCCTACTGATAAGGAAGATCTTATTCTTCTTTTGGTGGAAACTCTCAGTTATATTTATTATATGTTGATGGAATTTTGATGCAATATTACAAAAAACCTTAATGAAAGAATTATGGCAATCCACATCTATTGTGGGCATTCAATGAAAGCATGGAGAATTGGGAGAAATAGGTAATCTGAGCCACAAAAGACTGGCTTAGGTTGGGAGAGTAATGAATTGAAATTGGAAGCTCTTTCGGGTAGCCAAAGCAATTTAATGGCTGGCCCAAATAGAGGAATAAAGTATGTAGAATCTATTTCTGGCCATCAAAAGAGGTAGGAATTTAATTATATATTTTTTTAAAAAGTTACCTCTCATTTTCTTCAATGAAACTAAGTTTAAACGTGAGCTTAGCACCACAGATAAGTTATATTTACTTAAGTGTAGTCTTTAAACTTATGAATATGCTTCAACTAAACTGAGCAAGTCATGAAGAGGTAATGATAAGAAGATAACTTTGAAGGTCTTAGCACACTCTTGGCCGTCAATAAACAGTTCTTAAATAAATGAGAAAAATTAAAGAAACAACCACCGCCACCACCCCATGCCATTTCCCCCAGACACAAAGTCTTCAAGTTAAAAGAAGATGGTGTGAAGTCACCGGACAGGAAAATACTGCCCTTATTCAATGAGCAAGATTTGAGATAGCCAAAGTACATGCAAAGAGGTAGTATAAGGTACCCTCAGGTCAGAGAATATGATGAAGGCATAATATCTAGGAAACGCTGAAAAACTATACAGAAACTGAAGAATAACTGTCATTTGACAGTTATTCTGGGCAGATGTTTTGTTCCTACCCTTGCTATTTGGATCTGGCCTAGCCCAACAGAACAAACAGACACAGGCTGGACCTAGACTTTAGCTATTTTGAACCAATAAAGCTTAAAACTGACTGAACAGATGTACTTTATTCCTTGATAATGTAATTTTTACCTCTATGGTCTTTTCTCCAAAATAAAAAATACTTTAGTATTATTAAAGCTCACTTCCACACATATTCCCAAATATAGTATATCCTTTAACTGTATTGCCATTAAAAGACTTTTTAAACTAAAATAGATTGCTATGCATAGATGTTTCATTACATTACTTTATAGATTATAAGGAACCCCATACTACTTAATTCTGGCCACTAAATTAAACTGACTCTTACCAAAAAAATAAAACAAAAAAGCTTTTAGTAATGTATTAAAATTACAAGTATTTGGTTTTTCACCGTTAAGATTACCATACATTTGTAATTTTAATTGCAAATATTATTTAGGCTTGAAAAATATAAACCGTAGTTCTATTTTAAAATTTTAAAAAATGTATTTAATAGGTATTCTTATTTGAATTTCACTAATAAAAGTATTATATGTAAAAGACTTAGTAATAATAAAAGCCTTTTCCCTCTTGACATGAAGTGTCAGATGACTTCACTTTGGAGGCTATCAAATCAGGGAGTAGGACTCATTAGGTGGGTGTTCTGTGATACCTTTATTTAACAATCATTTCAATATTTAAAAAATAAAACAAACCACTTACATATCAGCGTTATTATTCTCAGGTAAAAAAGAACATTTTAAAATAATGTTTGGATTGAAAATGTGAACAAAACCTTGGTTGAGATTCTTAGGTGTCCTATTTGTATAGGGTAAGCCTAATAGAATATTTTATAAATTATAAGAATATAGCATTGATTCTGAAACTCCAATTACATCTGGAGTCATACAGAAAACGGAAAGCTCACAATTAAGTTCTAAATATAATCATATTTGAGTATACACACACACCACAGTTTTCTCTGCACTCCACTTAAATATAACATTTATTGATAGCTTACTATATATGTCAAGCACTAGGTTATGTACATGAATCAGTCTGTCAACTCTCTCAAGTTGGCACTACTGTTACATCCATTTTATGCATGAGATCACTAGAGCACAGTTACTTAACTTGTCAAGGGTCATACAGACCTTGTGGGTAGAGCTGGGTTTCAATCTAGAAGGCCTGATCCCAGAGTCCACGATTTTGATCATTCAGCTATACTGCATCCTTATAATTTAGGTTATACCTCCGAGTTCAACAGTATTCTAGGTTCACTCACCATTTCCTGGCAGTATCATCTATGACCACAGCTTCAAGTATTTTCTCTTTGACTTCCAAAACGATGATTCTAGCTCTCATCAGCTTCCTATGTTGCAGAGCCATATGCTTTCACATGGCTGCTCCTTAAGTACCTTAAAGTCAGTATGTCCAAAACGAAGCTTGTCTTCCTTCTTGTCTTTTGTCTTCCTTATTCTTACCAATATCCATTTGAACAACCATGGAGTCATGCTGGCAATCATCAAACGCTGTCAACTGTTACACGTCCATATCTCCACTTGTACCCTCACTACCACTATCTTGTCTCAGGTCTTCAATATCTTGCACATTAACTTCTAGAATAGATTACTAGTTTATCTCTAGGCTCTCTTCTCTCTCAAACAATTCTACAAAATGCCCTTCAGAGTTACCTTCTTTTAATATAGATCTTAAGTTACCTTCCTTTTCAAAAATCTTAAAGTTTCAACATACATAAAATAATGTGCACACTTCGTAGCTGGCATTCAAAGTCTCCTATTATTTAGCTGGCTCCGTATTATCTTCAATTTGGTCATCCATTAACTATATACCTTTACATCTTATACTTGGACAAACTTCATATTTTTTAAAACCTCTTCTGTCACTCTGCCTGTATCAACTGCACACAACACCTTTGCTTCTTTCCTCTGACTCTGAACTGAGGACATCCATGTCTAAGTCATCTTTACAGTTCACTCACGCTAAACACTACATTCTGCTCATAGGAGTTGCTTAGGAATTCTTTGTTGAGTGGACGGGGATTACACGCATATATACAATATATATAAAGAACTTATGCATATAAAAACTTGATCCAAAACAAAACTGCAGAGGTGTAAAGATGCAAGAGGATCTCACCTTTGCAAATAATACCTTCAATCAACATTAGGATAAAATATTATATTGCCTTTATGATTTAATCCTCTCCTATAACATATCTATAATGAACTGGTTGTTAAACCTTAAAATAAAATATTGTTAACTAGAACTCTCTCCTAAAAAATTTAATGTTACAGTGGAATGTGTAATAATGAATCTAAAACACTGAAATATCTTTAAGTGCATTGTGATTCAAATGAGAATTATGTAATCTTCCAGTATAATTTTTAGGTTAAATGTATTATATTTGATAATTTGTAAAGGTGGTATTATAGCTTTGTTTACCCTAAAATTCATAAAGGTATAATCTAAGAAATTCCTAAGGGAAGCAAATCTGTATCTGTGTTATAATGGAGAAACTGGGACAAGCGCTATCGAAAGCACATGTATCGGGGGTACCTGGAAAAAAGTTTCCTCTTTAAATTGAAAGACTAAATATATTGTATTTTGCTTATATTCTTTATATTCCAGATGGAATTTTTGTGCTTTAAGTTTAAACGAAGGTAAATAATTACTATGTACAGACTTACAAAGTGCTCGTTTAGTAATATAGCTCTAAAATCTAAGCAAATAGAGTATGACAAAGCATAAAACATTTTGTAATAAATTAAAATCATTATTGTGCTTTTCAAATAAAAGTATTTTTACCTATTACTCTTTAAAAAGTATTGCTCCAGCATGTGAGTTTTCTTAAGTGAAAGTGGTAGCCAATTTAAAGAAATAAAGCTATGTATTTCTCCATTCTATTTAGTATGTGATTCATAGTTATTTGAAAATAAATTTCCTCATATTAAGCAAACTTATCAGCGTCTTATAGGAACATTAAATATCAACATTAACTTTCTTTCCTTGCATACTTCCTTGCATCTTCCGCCCGCCTTTTTAAATTTCTTAATAAACAAAAAGAACTTTCTCTTGCTTTGAGATGTATGGCTGAAAAATATACCTTGAAAAATTAAATCCCAATAGCAAGTTTTATTAGCATAATGCTACTAAGAAACTGGAGGAAAAAGGCATGAAATCATTAGAGGTTAAATAGCCTAGCTTTAGAGTACTACTATAGATAATAAAATATACATAGACAAGGGTAATAAAATGCACATACTAACAAAATAAAACTAAGTGAAAATATAACAGACAGTTCTTATTCACTTTCCCCTTTGTATCATAATTCTTTTCTGTTTAGGGGCAGGGAAGTGGGTTTGGCCCAGAAGAAGGTGTTTAGGTGTCCTAGTTTGGGGTAGACAGCTTGAGACACAAAGCCTCCTAAGAAAAAGCAGAAAACTCTAGTTCCCCCAGGTACCCCTTGAGCTCACGTGGTGAGACTTCTGCATGGGAAGGAGAAAAATGATGAGACAAGAGCAAGGCCTGCTGTTGCCAGCTGTGCCCACAAGAAAAAATGTAGTGTCAAGATTCTCTCACTAACAGGAGTTTTGTGGGCCCATAATAATTCATGGATCCCAAAGCACATATATGCCTGTACTCTAATCAGAACCGGTTTACAATGCTTCAATAATTATTGTCATTTATATGGCCAAAAAACAATGTTTAAGCAGCGCAATGAGATTAGAAGGGCATGTTCTTTAAGAACTAAAAGCAATCACAAGTGAACAGTCATTAAAGACAAAAAAACCAAAAAACCAAAAAAACATTAAACTAATGAGCCAGAAAAAAACAATTCACAGAAGTCCACAGAGTAAAGAAAACAAAAGATGAACATCATAAAATCATCATAAAAGTTTTTTTAAAAAGCATTTATGAATTATTATAAATAAATTCTTTAATAAATGTTGTCAAGAATAAAACTTGAAGATTAGGGTCTTAAACTAAAGGCAGAAATAATTTTAGCATGTACACAGTGAAAATGTTTAGGTAACATGTGGCATACTGCCGTAAAATTTAATACCTTACAAACTTAAAAAACCCTTAACTACTATAGCATTTATTTGAGTAGAGCCTCTCTTTAATGTTCAACTACAATGTTATCAATTAAAAATCACATCTGCAGCATGAATTTTACTTTTTATTATGTAATCTTAAGGTTATTATAAATACATTTATTTAACATTCAAAATATTATTTTCATTTAATTATTAAAGGATTGTACTGACTGTATCTAATGAACTCACCAAAGTATGAGTAATAATCTGACTAACTCTAATTCTCCCCAGAGAACATTAGCAACATCTCTAAGAAGTACACTATTACCTCTTTGGAAGGTAAAAGGAAAGTAATCAAAAATTTAGCTGCACAATTCTCAATTATGTAGAGCTGATACTGACTACCTTTCAAAAATTATATTAATTCATCAGTATCTCTACTAGAAATAAGAAAGGGTGGTTTACCAAAATAAATTAATTCTACAACATGTAAGTAGCACTCACATTAAAAATACCATATTAAAAAAAAAAGGATAGACAGTAATACTACCAACAAAACTAAGTTCATAGTTATCTGTGGATTTCATTCCTTGGACTATTAGTACAAACCAAGTAAAAGCTAAACTTGTTATCAAGTTGGAACAATTTCAACTCTTAGAGATAACCCATTAAAACCAACCTGGCTATTTCTTCTCGATGAGCAGTCCAATCGCGGATGTAGTCTTCCTGTTCTTTTATCCGGTGTTTGAATGAAGAACTAGTAGGCATTGCTGACCCAGAGCTCTGCAATCGAGTCGTTTTCAGGGCTGGAGAAGTACGTAGACGGGTATGTTTAGGGGAATTACGGTTTGATCCAAATTCATCTTCTGAGGTGGAAGCATAATCAGTAGGAAAGCGCCTCCATCTTGAATTTACTAAATTAGTTTAATTATTAAAAAAAGAATTATTATGTTATCTTTTAAAAGAGATAAAATAAAAATCATGATTTCAAAAACACCATGAGAGCACACACAGCACAATTTTCAATAACTGATGTACACATACCTCACAAAAACCATAAGTCTACTACTCCTTAAAGATAGAAACATTATACTTTGGTGAATTAAAAACAATGACGAATTAAGAGGAATAGAAGGATCACATTTTCTGTAGCATGGTGAATAAACATTCAGATGAAAAATTCACTAATGACAAACAACTAAGCAAGCTCTATTCATAAATGTTTATTAACTCAGGTACTATTTAATTGCAAATATTTCTCATTTAAGTGACGATATGGATTTTTTTTAATGATAGCAACAACAACAACAGAAATAAAAATAAAGGAAAAGATTTCCTCATGCCACATGGACTTTCAACATGGAGATGGTAAAAACCCTCTTTTCCCAACATACAAATATGCATAATTCCTGCTGTGGAAATTATGCCTTATGGCAGGAAAAAAAAACATTACCTCTGTCATTCAACATCCTGTTATGCTATGATTGGAAAAAATCTTTTTACACGGTAAAAACACAACAAAGCATCCTCAGTACAACTGCTGCCTTGACACTGAAAGCATATGGTGAAAGCAGACAATGGCAATAAAACCTACAAGCCATTCTCACAACCACTGACATTTATGGCACAGAAGATACTGACAATAGTCACATTAAAGAAAGTGGCAATCACTTTCTTATTTAAGGTTAGTAAAGATTTAAAAAATGGTTTTGCTGACACATTTGAAAATCAGAAGACAAATTAATGCAGACAGATCACTACTACTGTTAATATAAGAATCAAACATAAAGTGTGAAGCATAAAGAGGTAAAAAACAGGGAGATAACGGCTAATTCATGGTAAACTTCAAAAGGGCAGGAATTATGCCTATTTAAGCCACTAACATGTACCTAGCACTTAGCAGAGTGTCCGGCTAACAAATGTTTAATAAATAGTTTTGAATAAATGAATTAATTCCTAGATACTGACCATTTCCTTTTCTCAGATTAGAAAAAACTAGTAAAAAGCATGAGATGGGGCTTCCCTGGTGGTGCAGTGGTTGAGAATCTGCCTGCCAATGCAGGGGACACGGGTTCGAGCCCTGGTCTGGGAAGATCCCACATGCCGCCGAGCAACTAGGCCCGTGAGCCACAACTACTGAGCCTGCGCGTCTGGAGCCTGTGCTCCGCAAGGGGAGAGGCCGTGACAGTGAGAGGCCCGCGCACTGCAATGAAGAGTGGCCCCCGCTCGCCGCAATTGGAGAAAGCCCTCGCACAGAAACGAAGACCCAACACAGCCAAAAATAAATAAATAAATTAATTAAAAAAAAAAAAAAAAAAAAAAGCATGAGATGTTTTTGGTGGCTAAAGTGATAAAACCTTAGCTCCTGCTATAAGTTCCAACTGCTATTAATATTAGAAGAGTTTTACCTCTCTCTCTCTCTTTTAAAACAGAAACTGCCTCTAGGCTGTGTAGGTTTGTGAAGTCTAGAATTCCTTCATACTACTCCACTAGAATTTTATGCCTTTCCGGTCTTTTCCTCCCCTAACTACATTTTTGCCTGGGGCTCTGTAAGGCTGAGTTGGCTCTCAAATAAAATTGATACACACTGCCCCCAGAACTGCTTTAAGAACAGAGAAAAAGAAATCTGTAATCAGGACTACATCATAAATCAGAGCCTACCCATTTGTCTGGATTCAAACTCCTATTTGACAGAATGAAGATAGGCAGAAACTTCACGGCTTTCTGTAAAAGTGTACGAAATACATATATGGAACTCCAGGTAATTAATCATAGAGTTTTTTGAAGGGGGTAATAAATATAATTTCTGATTTTAACATTATAATTCATTAACATAAATATTACTTTTACCATGGTGGAAATTTACTCATTTCTAGACATTTGAAAACTCCTTAAGTTGAACTGACCCTGAGACGTGAAAACAATTTTAGGAAAAGTTAAGGAACAAGAACAAAGAAGTTTTTTTAAAAAACAGAAATAATGGCAAGGCAATTAGATATATGGCAAACAAATCTGTACTTTTTAATAAAGGCATTTCATTAAATGATAAATGCTTTTTATTTTGCTATCCTAGAATATGATTCATAAAAGGAAATTCATAAATAAAAAAAGATTATTTGTTAGACTAAAGTTCCTGATTTTTGATGTGGAAACTATGTAACCATACCTAAAACTGAAAATTGGAGAGAAGACAAAACCAATAACAAAGAGTTTTAATAAACTGCAGAAGATATGAAAACATAAGCAGGTATTATGGAACTCAGGTAGTTAATGTAGAGGTAATTTAGAGAGAATGGCATCAACGGCTGATAGATTTCATGAGTGGCAGAGCGCATGAAAGCAGAATGAGAAAGTGAGAACCAAGTGCTAAATGTCAGGAGACAATGTATAAGTTGAGCCACATTAGAATTTAATTTTAACAGTCTAAGTCTTGAGGTCAGAGAATCATTACATTTTGGAGAAAAGAATAAAAGAGAAACTTCTTTTTCAAATGAAATTCATAAACTTTCCACCTATTTTTATAGGTCTATCTAGAATCCAGTAAGAATACTGAAGCTTCTAATAATAACTTTTAAAGGGGGAGAGGCAATATGGGGGCCTGGTGGGAGGCACAAACTATTGGGTATAAGATGGGCTCAAGGATGTATTATTATACAACATGGGGAATATAGCCAATATTTTGTAATAACTGTAAGTGAAAAGTAACCTTTAAAATTATATTAAAAATTTAAAAATAATGGAAGGAAGGAAGGGAGGGAGGGAGGGAGGGAGGAATGAAGGAAAATAAAAAGAAAAGCAACCAAAAGAACAAAGCATATTTTAAAACCTGAAAAGTAACATATTTAGGTTTGTTCTCCTGAAATTGAGAGATAAAATAAGTAGGACATAGCAGAAAATGAAAATATGATTAATAAGTCTTTGAACAATTAAAGGTTATCTTTACCAATGGAAAGCATATCATACATGGTGTGCTATGAAGCAAAGCTCGAGTTAACCTCTGGACAAAACTTGGCTTGTGTAACAACAGCAAAGTGTAGAACTGAGAAGTGAAATGATGACTACTGGTGAAAAAGGGACTGGGAAAGGGAGTTTAAAGCCAGGACCTCTGACCTGTTATTTGTCGAAGAACTTCTCTAAAGGGACTGGGAAAGGGAGTTTAAAGCCAGGACCTCTGATCTGTTACTTGTCGAAGAACTTCTCTCAATACCTTTGCGTTCTTAATCTTTGCTTCCAAACTGTAGCATCAATACATTTTATCTGAAGAAAACTCCCTATAATCTGCTAGCTATTGCAGAGCAAACTTCAAGTAAAAATGTTTTTAACTTTCCCCAGTGCCTTCTTATTTCATAGAATTTTAGAATAAAATGACCTTAGACATTAGATAGTCCAAATTCTTGTATAGATAAAAATCAGGCCTAGAAAGGTCTTGCATTGCTTAAATCAAAGTTTAAGCCAGGTCTACTGACTTCCAGAGTGCAAAATTCGTTCCAAGTGCTTTACAAAAAATAAATATTTTATATTTTTAAAAAAAAACATTTCAAGTTAGACTAATTAAAAAAAAAGACATCCTAGACTTCTCATAGAATGACTGTTTTTGTGATTTTTTTTTTTTTTTACCAGTGCTGAAAAATTTTTTTACTTTTTTCTTGAATTTCATCCTGCTTAGGTAAAATCATTTAGAGAATCAAATGTAATTTTATATCATTAGGCTTATTTCATACATTGGTACTAATAAGGCATTTCAGATAAATCCTTAAATTGAAAATTTGTATTGAAGGTATCTGAAATGCCAATCTCTAAGAAGCTTCTTGGGTTGATGAAGTGCTAGACAGCACATATAATAAAATGAGAAAAAGTTCTAAGATGGGCTTAATTTTGTAGCTAACCTGAAAATTATTTTAGTTACATTATTTAAAAAGACTTTAGTTATAAAATTATGCAACACTCCCTCTTGTGGAAGTAATAAACTACTACATTTCACTAAGAAAACATACTATCTATGATGTATAAATAACTTAAAAAGGGAAAAAGAGTTATTTGGATCATTTATCTGTGACTGTTTTGATTTCTTTTACTGTTAACCAAAACTCTGTTGACATCAAAACACATCCACATCTATAGATGTAACAAATACATTTCAGAAAACAAACATTGCATCTTCATACTTATATCAGAATATTTTTGTGGGAAATTAAGCCACAAACAT
Organism: Balaenoptera acutorostrata; assembly: GCF_949987535.1. Classification (NCBI taxonomy): domain Eukaryota; kingdom Metazoa; phylum Chordata; class Mammalia; order Artiodactyla; family Balaenopteridae; genus Balaenoptera; species Balaenoptera acutorostrata. The sequence continues at coordinate 171,621,274 of NC_080064.1, read as the reverse complement.
GTTTTACATGTATATTTATAAGCAAGTAGCAGTAAGACCATTTGAGGGAAAAAATCCCTGACAGTGTTCTGTATTAGCCTTTGACCTGAGAAAAAATAACTCAAGCCATGCATGCCCAACTTTTAACTCCTACCACCTATAAATTTTGAGGATTATAATAAAAGTGGGAAAGCAAATGGTCTAAAAAAATTCTAAGGATGTTAACATGATTTTAAAAATTTTTAGAATGTGTACTTAAAACATAATGAAAACCAACTGCTTTATTTTGATAATTCAGGGTGCTAAGTTTTAAATGTATCGTATGAAAATAAATCTGGATATTTTAATATAACTTCATACTGAAGGATCATTGAAGAAATTTTGGTGGTGTGGGGGGAAACTAAACTCCTAAAAACAAATTACATCAGAATTAAAGAAGCATAAAAGAAACCTTCCTCTTAATTTTGCTAAATCCGAGATTTCCATGCTTCTATTTTTATCACGTATATTTCTTTGAAAAGCTTTTTTTAACATAGGTTAAAATACAGAATTTGAAGCTTTATAGAATTGTTTTTACATATGACAATTTGGACATCACAGGCTCTAAGTTCAGATATTTCTAAGATCTTTGAAGTTTATAGTGTGAATAGCAACACTGACAAGTATGGTTTCACATTCTTTTAAATCATATTTCAAAAGCTATGAATTTTTATTTTCTTTTTCCATTCAAGATTTATAATTATATTAAGTAGAAATGTCATAATATCAAAGACACCTCAATTAGGAAAATCAAAAAAGTATGTTTGTTTGTTTTAATTTTTACTACCTACCACATGTAACTATTTTAGTATGTTACCCTGACTGAAAGACCCTGGTCATTGTCCTAGATAGGATATAAAACTGTAAATGGGCATCTTGAGAGAATCTGAATATATAATCCTGGATCACAATGTGGCTTCAGGCTCAATAAGGTGGAAAAGAGAACATGAACTTGGTAAAACATCATAATTACAAAGATTATGGTGAACAATACCAAAATCTTTATACTGTATATTGGCCTTATATATATTCATGATAATAATCCAATAGAGTCCAGCTGTCCTCTGGAAGCTTGCACACAAGTAGAGACTATTTCTCAGAGCTAGACTGGTTGTGGTCAAAAAAGCAATAGGTTGGGAATTAAAAGCCTTGGATTCTCAACCTGTTCTTGCTATATATATCTATGTGACCAGGGCAGGTTATTCCATCTCTTGGCCTTAGTTCCCTAAACTGAATAACCCCTTGAACTATTAAATTCCATGACTCTAATTATTTAATATACTGCTAGTAAGTATGGAGAAGGCCAAGATCACACACGTCAGTTTGCCCTAGGAAATTTCATTAAGCAATTCAAGGTACTTTTTGGACACAGAAAGATGTTTATCAAGTTCTGTATTCAAAGAAGCAAGAAACAAAATATATCTTTAAAGATATATATATACACACACACACACACACACACACACACACACACATATATGGCATCTTACAGCTGTTTCTTAGACTTGCTGAAGTAATCATATTTGGTTTGCATCTCAAATAAGCCCCTCTGGTAAACACTGAGGAATAAAATCAGATCACTCATGTGTTAAGAGCTAGATAACTAGTACCGAAGGAAGAGTTACCAAGAGTTTCATGCTACTTGGTAACATACAACTTACGTCACAGCTTACGTTAAGACAGGAGAATACTTAAACATTTTTATGTACTTAAATAGACATGAGGTGAAGAAACAAGCAATGTGGCAGAAGAAATCTGGTAAGAGTACACACCATAGAATGCAGCAAAGGAACTGTGAACTGAAGAAGCAGAGCCACATGGAACAACAGATAACAACACTGGGGAAACATAAATCAAGTGAGAGTACTTTTAAAATACTTGGCAACAAACCCATGAACCACCAACCAAAGCTTGAAGTGTAGAAACAAGGAGGACAACAGTAATAACGGAAATGTCATCTATTCTTTTGGAATCAGGACTGTATGTTATCTATCTTCAGCTTACATCCATGATGATCATCATCACCTCACCCATAGACCAGGAGAGAGATGGAATGTGAATGGAGTGGAGGAAAGCAGCAGTGAAGAGGAGAGAGGAGGAACAAAAAATGAAAAAAATAACACTTGCCAAGTACCACTAGTTTTGGGTCTTGTAGGCTGTACTGTGACAGAAGTAAAAATTAAAAAAGAAAAAAAGATTGCACACCAACTTTCCCCTTTACTCTTCACTCAAGACTTAGGGCTCACTAAGATGATTGATGAAAATGAATCTTCAAGTCTTTTAACAGCTGGTTTCCCCTCAACTGTCCTTTTCAGCCACACCCACATATGAAGCTGATTATGAAGTAATGAGACCATGTTTACAGGACACACACCAATATCTGTCTGAGTACTCTTTGGTCACATATGTATTCTCACTGGCTATGGCTTTGAATATGAAGTATATAAACAGACAAATATGCCAGAAGCAGTTAATTCTGGTGGGGAGAAAGTAGCTTTTGTAATTATTACAATCAATGACAGCTAATTACTATAGTTAAATGATATAACGGCACCTTATGAGATAATGCTCATAACCAGTTAAATTTCTATAGCCCAGTTTCGCCCACGTGCTTAGTGACTGTCTCTCAAATCCATCTTCTTTCACTGCAATAAATTAAGGATCAGTTTTCACCTGCCCCGACCATAAACAGATTTAACTTAAAAAAATACAAGACGTTTCAAAATAAATGGGAAAAAAGGCTAAAACTGATTATTTCATTTAGCTCTGAAAGGAGTAATAAAGGGTATACTGCTTTTCTTCAGACTCTTAGAATTATGTGAAGATGTTTAAAAGTTAAACATGTTTTTAGAAACACAATATTAATACTTATTAATTTCTATTATATAAACTAGATAATAATTCCTAATCTAACTCTGACACACAAATCCAGATACCTCACCAACTAGACAATTAAAATTCCCAAATCGGTTCAATATACTTCTAATTTTGAAATCACTATTTTGCACCAGGACATTAATTGGAAGTGTGTATAACTTCTGAATTTTCCATTTACTAAGCTAAATAAAGTAATTTTTATAGGAACAAAACCCTCTACAGCATGACCTTTCTGCTGAAAATTTTGGGAATCAACACTTATATTTAATTTTTAAAAAAAGGAGTCCCAAAACATAAAAGAAATATGCTAATATTATAATAAGTCTGGATCCAATTTACCTGAAGGAGAGCCATGTGTTGAGGTCATACTTTTGACCTTGGAGTCAGAGAGTCGAGAGATACTGTTAGCTCTAATTCTAGGAGAAAATTTATCTGAAGGTACTAATCTGGCTCCACTTCTAATGATGGCTTCTGCGGTCCGTGAAGAGGCACTGCTTCTAGAGATTGTTGCTTCAGAGTCACTGCGAGCTGATAATGAGCCAAGCCTTGTTCTACGAGGCTGAGCTAACAAATCAATCCTAGAAATGTTACGCCTTCCTGTGGGAGGTTTCGATGTCGAACTTGTCGTGGACACTTCAGAAGCCACAGATGCTTTGTCAGCATCGGCGAGTTCACTGTCTGAAGCTTCACCAAGTCGGGCTCTGCGCAAGAGGGAAGTCCTGGTGGGTCGTGGCCTTGGGAGAGTAGTTGATTTACTGGATGCACCAGGTGCTCCAGGAGAAGTCTTGGACTTAGTTACTTTACTTCCTTCCAGTTTGGAATGTGCATGCTCATCCGTTGAGGTAAGTGGAGTCCTTCCGTGAGATTTACAAGAGTAAGTTTCCTGATCAGACGACATAACATCAGAGATGGCTGAATGAGGTACACTAGAGGTTTGGTCATCATCTGTTAAATCTACTGAAGGCTGCCTTATTCTTCCACTGGACTGCACAAATTTACGACCCTCTGCCCTAGAACCTACGTCTGTGGAACGACTTTTTGTTTTCTTTTCAATTTTCTCCCTAGCACCTGAAGATGATGACTTTGTAACATCTTTGGAAGGAGAACCTGTGGAACACCTATCTTTGTAGAGACTAGTGAAACTCTTTCGCTTTTGGGTTGACTTTCTTTCAGTCTCTCCAGTAACCAGACTGATGGTACTAGCTGTGTCCACATCAGATTCAGGTGAAATGGAGTTGTCTCTGTTATAACTGGGAGTATCTGGGCCTTCATCAGTTTTATTATCTTCACGCAGTTTAGCTTCTAGAAAAGCCATTACTGCTTCTGTGTCTTTTAGAATAAGGGTTGTGTCCAAACTAGAATCAGTATCCATAGAATCACTTCTTTCTCGTATTCTGCTGGCAGTTGTTAACGCTAAAGAAGAGGATGTAGATGAAGCCTGTTTATTTATATGGGGAATTAGTTCTATGGGTATGTTGGGGCTAGGTTTCTCTATAGTGAAGCTTCCTTGCCGCACTAATGACTTGGAGGATTCCTTCTTGTCTCCTCCCTTTGAAGTCTGACTTTTCAGAATTTCCTCAGCTTTTCTTCGTTTACCCTCGTTTTGTATCACTCTTTCTCCTTTGCTTGTAGAAAGTCCTGGAATTTTTTCTTGAGGTTGTGACTCCTGTTTAAAAGGTTCCTCCCTACATCTATCTATCTGACCTGAAATATTTTTTGAAGAAGATAATTTAGTAGGTGTCCACTGTGCCTGTTCCTTTTGTTCTTGTTGCTGGATTTTAGCTAATGTTTGCTTTACAAAAGAAGCTTCCTTATCAGTTTCACTTTTCTCCTTTCCAGAATAAGAGCTGCCTAAGTGAAGCAGGGTTTTATTATCTCCACCACTTTTAAGAGTCTCACCATTTACTGCCCTGTTCATTTTACTCAGGGCTCTCTCAGCATCCTGTTTATCTTTCTGGTATACCTGTGTAGGTGCTTCTTTCTCCTGAAGTTCCGTGTCTTGTTTTTCTCCTATCTCTGACCTCTGTGCTATAACCTTTGTTCTGGAGCTCTCAAGAGACTTCTCTTCATTTGGAAGCTGGGGAAGGGTTCGTCTCTTTCTCTCTCCCTGACTAGCCAAGGAAGTTGCTGAGCCAGTACTTCTCACTGAAAGGCCAGATTCACTGATATCTGTATCTATAAAATAAAACAACAAATAAGGAACTTACTGGGGCAAACAAGTACCATATTACCTTAGATTCTGAAGTTAAGAAATGGCTTAAGTATAAAGTAAAACTTTGAATAAATAAGCCAACATTGTGACAGTGTAGTTTAAAAAGAAAATACAATGCCAAAATGCACAAATAGGTAGATTACTAATAGGAGAGTCAAGAAAGCAAATTGTGTGAGATGAAAATCAGGGTCATCTGATCTTAAACCTACATCTGTTGCTCTCTTTTTTCGCTTAATGTGTTTTATGGCAGAGAAGTTTACTGTGTTCATTCTTGCTTTTGTGACTTGTCCCATCTGTGAAGTTTCGCTCACAAAAAATGGACTCTATGTAGGGTACACTGAATTGCAAAAATAATGACTAATAAACACTGTTTATTTGTTATACTTTGAATTACATAGTAAAGAATAATAATACACCTGGTTTTTAATAAGCATTATTATCTACTGAAAGAATGACAAGTTTGGATTTCCTAAGTAAAACAGAAAATGTAGAATTTTACCAAGGTTTTCTAAAAAAAAAAATTCAAAGCTCATTAAAAGATTTTTAAAAATTATAAGAATGGAAAAAAGGTGACAGGACTTGCCATAATTTTACAAACTGAGGTATTTTTAAATTATGATCTTCTGGTATATTAAAGCCTCAAACTGAGAAGCCAATGAGAAAATATATAACTTTGATGTTTCCATGTGAGAGACTTTGAGAATACTATTTAAGGAGGACTTTCCTGACTGCTTATAAATGGAATGTATTTCTGAGAAAAGGGATCTTTTTAGGGAAATATAAATTAACATATAAAGCATTTAAATCTTTTGGGGATAAGTGGGAAAAAGATACTAGATATAGCTTCTGTGGGTCTTTTCTTCCCTTTATAATTCTAAAATTTTAGCATTTAAACTTCATAGCAATACTATGGTTATAATGCAGGAAAATACCTAATAACTTACTGATGTAACTTTAATTTAGCAATTAATCATGTTATTTGGTTATGTCTTATCTCCTTAGTGCTACTTGAAGCACTAAACTGTAATAGCTATTTTATCTTTTTGTATTTTTCTAGGATTTCTCACACTGTCCTGGCTCCTAACACACACTCAATGAATATTTGACGAGAACATTTTAGATTATAAGTAGATTTATCAGCTTATCTAAGTAAGTTCATTTAGAACATGAAACAGGAATGAAATAATGAAGGCCAAGTACTATTAATTTTTATAACAAGTATAAAATTTTGCTTTCCACAGCTAATAATAATTTTATAATGATTCTTTTGTAAATTTGCCTAGCTTCTCTGTTTTGTTTCCCAAACAGTAATCAGTTTATGTGAACCAAGCTGCAAATTACTCTGTCTTTCCAAAGATTTTTGGTAATATTAAAAATTACTTCTAGCTTCTATGATAAATTATATAGCTTTTCTAGTACACTGATGTGTATTGTACCTTGCTCAAATACTTGCTGACTAATATTTACAAAATTCCTAAACAGATTTCTGGGTGTCACAAGTCAAAGACAAAATAAATTTCTATTTCCATTTCCAATAATACAACTAAGAATACAGGTAAAAAGCCACATACAAATTCTCCTTGAGTTTTATTTTTATTTAAGAATGTAATTAACTGAATCTAATAACAAAATCATAAGAGGCATATAATTTTGTGTTTTTTTTAAAGAAACTTTATATTTCAGTTCACAGAAATATAATAAAAAGATAATAAAAATCATATTACATAGGTTTGCAAATGATGTATTAAGTAAATTAAATACATATTAAGTAAATTCTTTTTCATTGAACATATAGCATACAGTGGCATTTAAATATTTGTTGTGTTAATGAATGGGATAGTTTGGAACTGTGTTAGTCTTATTTTTAAATTTTCATCTATATATATGTTGTATACATATAAAGTCACATATAAATTTGTGTGAGTGTGTATATATATGCTTCATCTACAAATTATCTCTTTATCTTCAGTTAGGGGTATATTTTAATGATATCTGCATTTTTATTGAAAATAAAATCTATATTTAGTATGAGCATGAGACTATGTGAATATGTTTATTTAGGTTTAATTTACGTCTCACTCTATAGATTTAGCTTATAGTATTTTAAAAATTGATGTATGATTCACAAAAAAAAAGAAAGAAGGAAGGAAAATACCATTCTCTAAAGAAACAGGTACAGACAACTCCATTATCCTTTCTTCTTGATCATGCCTTGTATGATTGGCAGCCAAACTAGCCCACTGTGAAACCCAACGCTTGTTTCCAGATGAAGATGTGCCTTCCTAAAGGAGAGAAACAAGAAAATGCAATGACCTAGTCTGGTCAAATCTGATTCTCGTGTTCACAGAATTCCATTTAGTTATTAAATTCCATTTAACCTATCATACAAAGCAATATTTAAACCTCACATTGATATATTATCATGTCCTAAATTTCCTCATATATAAATTGAAGATTTTCTAGGCACCTCTTTTAACTACAACATTATTACTGTGAATGTAGTATAATTTTCTGTACTTATTAAGTACTAACAATGGTACTAAAATAAACTCTTAGAGCTTAAAATTTACTGCTACTAAATAAACTCAGGCGTACTACAGTAGCTTTGTGGCTACCACAGTGAAGTTAGTTCTACTCCATTCTACAGAACAGAGAGTTTAAAGACCTATTTCTAAGTTGTTCTCCAGCCCTCTAAATGTTTCCAGGAATCAGATTGGTTCCAGAGTCTCTAGGAGTATTAAATCTCCCAGGTCATGTCTTCAGGGATTTCAAAAACAAACCCAAAGCTTGAGGCTTCTTTCTACAACACTTTAGTACTTCCAGAAGAAGCTAGAAATGACTCAACCTTTAAGGATTTTTGTATAACCAGTCTGAACCTAGACCTGCCCCTGTCTACATGTGTCCTTAAGGCAAGTACTTAGTCAACTGTGAAATAGAATTTAATTCATGATATGCTTCCACAGACTTATGGATGTATATTGGTAATTCTTAAGACTAGGTCAATCTAGGCATTTAATATGGAAGATCTAGGAGTATAGAAAAAATGTTTCCTCACTGAAAGTTTAAGCCAATGCTTAGTATTGAACCTGTAATGACAACTAAGGAATGGAAAGCTCTGACCAAATTTTATTCTGAATTATTCAAAACAATATTTTCTTAAAAGTGTCAAATGACAGGCTAGAAACTGATAAATATTTCATACAGGCTATATACTATATGATTTCAAGAATAATAGATTAAAATAGTAAGTTGTACACATAGTGACATACATACAGTGAAGCCTAAGGGTACCAAAGTCTGCTGAATCTTTGAATTTCCTCCAAGGTTTCGTGGGAGCTGCTCACAGTTCTGAGACTGAAGGAAGTACCAGTACAAATCATGTTAGGAACACCCACAACAGGGTGGGTTTCAAAGACACACATTTATGTAGACTCATTCTGTGCAGACTGTTCTAATGGCTTGTTTAGGTGACTCCTTCAAAGGCAGGTACATACTCAGGCTATATATAAATTTACTTGGCATGGGCTGAAGGGATAGAGAGGAGAAGAGGAAGTCCTACAAGTTCACAATCACCAGCACCCTTTCTAGATTAATCAGAATACTAAAACATTGCTTCAAGTAAGTATCACTCGCTTTCAATAAGTAAATTACGCATCTCATAAAACAGAAATCAAAATAAAAATTCTCTAAGATGAAGGAGGAAAAAAGAATACTAAAATACAGTAGTTGTTTTGACAGTTTTCAGGAAACAGCAGACCATAAAGGAAAAATTTTTACATTAATAAGCAAATATATATGTGTATTTAGTTGTCTATAAAGAATACTTACATTTCACACAAATTCAATACCTCATTTATATTTTGTTTTATTTATATCTTAAGATTTTATTTTATTTATAGTCAACATTTATTTACTACTTGTATATTTTAAATTAACTCATTTCCTGAAAGGCAATATAAGAATAAGAGAATGAGTTAAGAAATCAAGTCTCCTTAAGGTTCAAATTCTGGCTCCACAAGGTACTAGTTTTAAGACACTGACCAAATTAATTTCTACATACTTCAGTTTCATTATTTGTAAAATGGTACGCAGAAAGCGTCCACTGAATGTTAGATCTTGTTAGTTGAATAAATTATAATTAATTAATAATTCTCAGTCATATACATTTCTTTTTTAACACTTCTTTCCAACATATCAGTGTAGAATGAAATTCTAATATTTCTGATAAGGGAATAAACATTTGTTGACTGCATAAATCTCAGACAATTACGATGCTGGGTACTTTCTATGCTTCACATCCTTCCCTGTAAATAGGTTTTATCAAAAATGCCATTTGTATAGATGAGAAAACTGAAGATGAGAGAGGGGAAATGACTGACTCAAAGGTATTCTGTTAAATGTGGCAGTTCTGGGATTCACACTCAGGTCCTAGAAGCTCTACTATACTATACTGACTCCAAAACTATCTTAACCAAGCCACCCTTAATTAATTTCACATTATTCTAGTTACATCCTGGGCTGCACTACAAGGGCACTTATTTAGGTTTATAAGTTGTATCTATCAGGCACTACTATACACATGCTTCCTGGCATGACAGATCTTTCCATTCCAAATACATGACCTCCTAGAAAGTATATGCAGTGTATATTTTTTTGTCTTATCTCATAATGTCAATTTGATTAGTGAGCATATAGTTCATTAATTGCTTACTGAAATTTAACATTTTCACTCACTGACAAAAGCATATTAATTTAAAGTATTTTACAAGAGGATATATCAATTGTTTATAATAATATACAGTTGACCCTTGAACAAAGGTGGGGGGGTGAGGGGAATAAGGGTTCCAACCCTCTATGTAGTCAAAAATCCATGTATAACTTTGCAGTTGGCCCTCTGTGTCCATGGTCCCCAATCCTTGGATTCAACCAACCATGGATCATGTACTACCACAGTATGTACCTAGTGAAAAAAAATCTGTGTGTGAGTGGAGCTGTGCACTTCAAACTCGTGTTGTTCAAGGGTCAGCTGTAATTACAAATGATAAAAATTTATATTTTGTGCATGTAAAAAATATGAGAAAGATGTGTATACCTCTGAGCTGTGAAATCCAGGTGTACTCAGTGGCTTTCTTTCTTCCATTACTACTGCAGCAGAATTGAGAGCCCAATCTTTTACCAGATCTTTATGTTTTTCTTTGATAACAGGCCTATTATAATCTTGATTGTCATCTACTCCAAATACCTAGGAGGAGAAAATTATTTTATAAATGAAAAGTCTGAGTACCAGATTAATATGTGAGTATTATCAGTAACTTCAGAGGCAAATAATATTTCAAGTTAATTTCATAGGTAACTTCAGTAATGAGGGAAACTTGTTTAATGATAGGGTAACATCCAATAGGAGTAACAGCTGGAGACGAAAACAGGGCAGTGACAGCTTATGTAAATGTAAATGTCCTTTTTAAACATTTAGCAAAATGTACTATTTGATAATAAATAAGAGATATTCAGGATATTACCTTTGCTTTGTTAAAAGATGTTAATAATGTTAAGCATTACAATAATGCCAAGAGTTAGGAAAGAGTACCACACCACTTCAGCTTGTTTTCAGCTTGTCTCTTTGCTCCGTTATTTTTGAGAAGCATGCTGGAAGCTTAAAGGTATGGCTGATTTTATCTGTTCCTTCCCTAACAGATGCTTAACATTTACATATATGAGTTAAATTTATACATATAGTTTTCTAAGGTCCTAAATGACAGATTTTAACATATGACCTTTGTATTGAATATACCATAATTCTCAAACTTTGTATAGAATATAATTTTTAAACTTAAAGGCCTTTGTTTGAAATGCAGATTCCTGAGTCTGTTCACACAGATCAGCATTTTCAATAAGAAGGCTGTCTATGGTCAACACTTCTGAAATATTCTAAACACAGAGACCAACAATCAATCATGTGCCTTTAAGGGCAGTTACCTGAGTCTTACTCATTTATTGGCACATAATAGGCCCTGAATAGACTGGGAAAAGGTTATAACTAAATAAACTTTAACCTTCTGTTTTACTATTAAGCCTACTTTGTTCCCAATGCTTATTATTTACAGGTAATAGTTGTGGCTCTAGTTATCACAATAAAGAATAATAATGTGTTTCAATTAGCACTTTGTAGAAAGGATCTTTAGAACATAACCAAAGAGCCTTCATTTTCTACCAAAAAGGAAAAAACCCTTAGGTTAAACTATTTTCCAGAAACCTTTTTAATGATATAGTATACCTAGCTGATAAATTCTGAAGTCCACATTTAGTAAAGCAGATACCAAATTTTCAAATTCACTAAACTTGGAAATGTTACCACTAGATGGCATTACTTAATATTTAATTCAAATGTAACTGTATAGTTTTCAGGAATTACGATTTAATATTCTGTTGAACCACGCAATATTTTAAATTATCTTTGCTTTAAGAGCAAATTGTGTATTAACTTTAAATCAAATATAAATTTTAATAATACATGGAAGCACAGTGTACAGAAGGAAAAAACCAAACCTGCTTCATTTTGCTAAACAGCAGAATTCGTAAGTTTAACAAGAACAGCAATAAAACCTGCTAAGTATACCTTTCCATGTGCTCTGCCTTCAACCCCACTTATAAAGAAAGAAATTAGAACTACTAAGTTATGTGACTATCTTAAAATAAAATTTTAAAATTATTTCTAACTCAAGTCACTGAACTCCACATTTACTGAAGTTTATTTCCTTATTTGTATAATCACTAGAAAAAAAATTACAGTTCAAGTTTGGGAGTAAAAGACAAAAATAACCACATGTGATTACTTGCATGTTGCATCTCTCTGGCATGTTAATTTACAAATTACCTTCAGTTAATTTCTGATTTGATGATATTTAATTCTAATAATGGACCTCCAAAACTTGATTTCTTCAAATATCTAAGCACCAGCAGTTTCAAATATATTAAATCTCTCCAAATCGCTTCTGACACTATTTTGAAATAATAACAAAAGACCCACACACAGAGAACTAATGTTTTTAGGGAGGGGAACTGAAGTTGTACAGAAAGAGTACTCAGATGACTTTCTACAGATTCCTCTTAAAACATTAGAGATAGCTGTGCATATGTATCTGTCAGAGAAGTAGCAATTTATTTTCCAAGCAAGTGATAGGGCCTGAAGTACTGCTGTATGAGCAAAGAAGCCTTCAAAGTTCATATCTGTATTTTTGATAGTGTTTTGAAAAATTAGTAATAGTTACAACCAGCTCAGCTTGAAATCCAAACTGTCATTTTCGTGTCTAGGTACAAAAAATCCACAACTTTCGTGTGAAAACAAAGACAGAAACAGCTATACTGTCTATGTACTTTGAAGCTATAATACTTTTCATATCTAAAAAAGTACATATAATCTGACATGCAATATAATGCTTAAACAGAACTTAAGAGCTCCTCAAAGCAGAGACCAAGTTTGCTAGATTTTCTCATCTTTTCATTCTAGATTTTGTCCCTAGGTGATTCCACCCATATCCAAGGCTTCACTTAAATCACCAACTGTAGACAGCTGCTCACCTATCTGTACTTTCTCCTCCTAGATGGCTCAAGGGTATTTCAAATACAGTATACTAACCCAGGCTCATGAATCTCTTCTCTTCCCCACTCTGACCAGGGCTCGATTAAACTCCCAAACCTGATAAGAGTACAAAATCAGGTGTCCCTCACTCAGCTAGGAACTTTTTTAGGCTAGAAGTCTAAACTGAGGAAGGGAGAGAGATCAGATATCTGTCCAACTTTTATGCTTCCACTCTAAGTAGAACCCTCCTCCCCAAGTTTGTCAGTCAGTTTTTAATTCTTCTGAAGGGCATGGGGAGGAAGGAGGAGTGGTATGGAAACTGAAAATTTCTTTTTGAACTTATATTCTCTGAGCTCTCTGGGACTGGCAGTTTAAAGATAACTTATTTCTCTTAGGGGTTGGGAGTGGCTTTCATGTACTCTCTTCTACAGTTCCCATGAGCCACGTGGATTCATCTCCATATGGGGGAGTGACCTGTGACCCTCCCCACAGCCTCTAGGTTTAGGGTAAGAAGACAGAATTCTGGAACATGGTCTCAATCTTTTCTTTTGAATATGTGTATGTGATATCTGGCATCTCACTTTGGGATTTCACATCTATATCTCATTGACTACTTTAAACAATTTTAACAACCTGTTACTGAGATATGGTACTTGTTATTTGTAGGCTACTGGGCTCACCACCATAGGGCATTTAATATATATATAATATAGATATAACTCAGTCCTTGCTCTCGAGGAGTTTAGTCCAAAACAGGAGCTTAGGAAAAATAAAAGAGAATGTCACCTGAACCATGCAGGGGTATTTTGCAGTTAAAACAATATTTCTATAAGAACCAGACAATATTTTTAGATTTTAGTTTTAAATTTAAAGAAACTAAACATTCTTCAGATGATAAAGAGCTAGTATATACAACACAAACCAAGCCTATGAAAAGTTTGCCCTTGGTTTTTCACTAGCATATTACCATTATCGTCATTTTTGTTTAAAAGTTCAGACTGTACTAAAAATGTCTACCGTTTCTAATTCTGAAATTGGAGGTTGGGGAAGGGGGAATAATGGTATATCAAACCAAAGAACACAGGATTAACTTTCATGGGGGTAAATATTCCACCTACTGAATACTTGTAAAGAGAGGTCAAATTACATTTGGCAACCTCAGACATAGGTGGCTTGCTTCTTGTGACAGAAAGTGGAGACAAAAGGGGTGGGGGAAGGGAGAAGACTTAGGCATAGAAATACGATAATACAAATGTAGAGCAAAATGGCAATTCAATAGCAATAGTCTTTTATTTATTAGCTAAAAAATTTTCCAGATCAGTTGAAATTCAGAATTTATCTTCCCACAGAAATGAGAAACATAATAGGTTAAATATGAAGCTTTTGTAGGCCTATTTTAAAATAACAACGGAAGAATGGTACTGCATTAGTATACTGATCATATCAAAGTGTCTAAGTAAAAATGCACTCAAGTTTCACCCTCAGATGATGAGAACGTCTCTTTCTTCAATGAGCAACGACCTCCTGGGTAAGGAGAGCAGGGTCTCTACCAGTTCAAATCAATAGTAGAGGTTCCCATGGCTTATGGAAATCACTTCACACATAAATAGTTCAAGAACTATGCAGAATGCTAGCCACTAACATCAGGGAACAAAATCAGGAAGATTTAATAGAGGAGAATTTTTTTTAACTTGTAATTTTCCATGAAACTCTAATTTCATTTTTAAAATGGAAAGTCCCACAAATTCAGTGGAATAAACGGTTCTGAATGTTTAACATTGTTATTTTTATAACATATTTGTAATCAACTTTTAAATGGAAAATTCAGACAAAATTGTTAGAAAAAAAGGAGTTAAGAATGGGGGTAGGAGAGATATTTTATAATTTATCATGGTATACAAATAAACACATATACATGCATGCTCATGGAGCATTATTCACAACAGCCAAAAGGTAGAAGCAACCCAAATGTCTATTAATGGATGAATGGATAAATAAAATGTGGTATACCCACACAATGGTATATTATTCAGTCATAAAAAGGAATGAAGTGTTGATGCATGCTATAGCATGGATGAGCCTTGAAAAGATATGCTAAGTGAAAAGTAGCAAGTCATAAAAGGCCACATACTATGAGATTCCATTTATATGACATGGCCAGAATATGCTAATCCACTGATGCAGAAAGTAGATTAGTGGTTGCCAGGAGCTGGGGGACGGAGGAATCTGAAGTGACTGCTTAGTAGGTATGGGATTTCTTTTTAGGGTGATGAAAATGTCCAGGAATTAGACAGTACTGATGGTTGCATAACACCGTGAATGTACTAAAAATCAATAAACCGCACACTTTAAATGGCTAACATGGCAAATGTCATGTGAATTTTACCTCAGTTTTTTAAAAAGGGCACTATCTGGCCTTATCTTCTTCCTTTTCACCTCTGTCTGGGTAAATCTTTGTCCTCTCCCAAAATCTATCCTACGTCCTTGATTGTTCCCATTCCTTAGGAGTCTTACAGCCACAATCTCTTCCCTTTCCATCACTGTTTACGATTCTTTTTCTATTAGCTCCTCCTTTTGTATATTCAAATCACACTCAGGTCTACTCTAATGCTTCTATAGTTAAAATGTCCAATTTCTCTCCTCTTTATGGCTTATTTCATTGTCATGAATTCTTTTCTTTCATCCCTAAAATCTGACTGCTCATCAATGACCATCTTACCTTTCCTTTCCTTGCCAAACAGATTCTTAAGCACTAAGTCGTTAGGTAGGTACCGCTAGAAATGCAAAGGTATCTCTAGTTTTCTACTAATCAAGGCAATTCCCCTGAAACTTATACATTTCTTCTGACACAACCATGTTTCTTAGTACAAGAAATCATGTTTCTTAGTACAAAGAGAAGCTTATAAAACATACAAGGTTTTAAATTATACATTTTAACAAGTTACTTTGAAATCAAGATATAAACTAGTTTCAGCACATAAAATACAGGAAAACCTGTTTGTGGAGGCCTGACTGGATTTAACCAATCTATAAATTCAATGAAATAATTTAGCTAATATATAGCTAACCACATACAAATATTGATAAAAATGAAAAAAGCATGTCAAAAATTTTTCTTTCTCATTCATTCATTCAACAGATATTGAGTGTCTACTACATACCAGGCACTGTTCAAGGCACAAGACATACAGAAATGGTCAAGGCAAATAAGATCATTCTAGAAAGGACAGAAAGAAAGTAAACTAGCTAGAGGTAAGTTCTATAAAGAAAATGAAACATGGTAGTAAGAGGGGAATGCTAGGGCTATTTTAGGTAGGGTGGTTAAAAAAAAGCCTCTGAAAGTAAATTATGAGAAGGAGGTAGGCATGCAAAAACAAAACAAAACAAAAAAACCACACAGGGAAGAGCTCATTAGACTAGGGCACAGTAAGTGGAAAGCCCCTTAAAAGCAGGAAAATAAATAAGATCGCATACAATAATAGAGAAAGGAAAACAGGGGCAAACCTATTAAATGTTAAGCTTTTGACTGAAAAAAAGGTGAGGGTTCCCTTATGAAGCTTTGGGAATTAATATAGCAGGATAGGGTTTCCTATACCTAAGAAGAACATGGGGTGCTACGAAGGGGAGAGGAGCATCAATCAGAGTGACCAAAAGTAAATTCTCCTGATAGAAAATTTAAAAAAAAATTGTTCAGAGAAGAGACCGCAAGAAAGAAGATTAGTATAAGAGGGAGAAAAATCAAGCTGTCATAATTTACCTGTTAAGAACCACTATTTGCTTTGGCCCATTAACTCAGATTATTTCTGGATTGACAGGAAGTAGAAAAAAATGTTAAGTCAAAATCCAAATGCAGCCTCTGTTATCAATGTCCTCTCTTACGACTCAAGCTCTTATTTGATCTCTTATCCTTTAGTTCCCATACATCTCGATTGGGTGTTTGAGTGGACTTTGAACATGCCTCCTTCCTCTGTGTTCTAACTGGCACGCTCTACCTAGATTCTGACTCTGGTTTATCATGGTTCCCTGGCTCTGACTGGGACCTAATGTAAAATCTTGCTGTGAACTAGAGTTTGGAATATCTCCATTCCAAACTGCTTAAACCTGGATCTAGGTTCTCAGCACGGACTTCCTCTGGGCTGACGCACTGCTGTAGATGTTCTTCATTCCACGTTTCCAGTCTTGTTATAGTTCTCCTGGTTCTGGATTTTTCCCTACCACCTGCTGCCTACAGAATCAGCACTGATAGATACAAGGCCCCATGAGGGGAGAGAATATGCTAATAAGAGGTATTTGGGGAGTCAAAACTCAGGAAAGGACAAGTATCTGGAAGAACTGGTCTATGGTATGAAATTTATGGAGAAGAGAAATACTTTTTCAAAAGAACCTCAAGCCCTCTACAATGACCAATTTTTTCCTTTTCATTTAATATTTAGCTTTCCGTTTTCACTACAAATCTTCCTCATTTAGCTTGAAAGGCTATGAAGCAGCCCTGACAACATCCTCCTCTTCCCTCGGCAGAACTGTGGACGAAGGAGTGGGGAAAGAAACTGGTACTATGATGGGTTCTCTAGGTACCATAGGGAAGTCAAAGGAGGGAGGTCTAGGGGAGATTATCATTGCAGTGGAAGATAATTACCTTTAATCCAGGCAGTTAACAGCACTTTCTTATTATAGCGCATCTCCATGTAAGCTTAGATGTAAAACTTAAGAGTTCTTTATAAATAACAGACATTTGTGTTAATATTATAAAAGGTAAATTTGGGGACAAAGCATAAAATAAGCTTATCTACTGACAAACACACAACACAAAAGTACAAACCAAAATGCTGTAATCCCATAACTTGGGGGTTGGGGTGTGGATATCTCAGCACCTTTTAACTACTTAACAATACAACCAGCACTGAAAAAGATAATAGGATTTCAGCTTGATCATCTCTTTAAAGAGATCACATTTTAACAGTATGCAACTTCTCCTGAGTTAAGATGGAAACATATGTTCTGCTTATCTTCTCTAGACCCAGAAATACAATGTATTTTGGGGAAAAACTGAAAAGGCATTCTAGTGCTTATCATATTTAATATCAGTGTATCATGTAACACTGCTGCTTACTCAACTTTTTGAGTAAGTGAGTTTTTGATTCCAAGATACTATTTTCTTTTGGTTTTCTCTTAGTCCTCTGTTTGATCCTCCTTTATTCACTCTTATTCCTTTGTCCACCCACACTGGTGTTGCTAAAAATTTCATACTTTGCCTCTTCTCACGCTATACATTCTTTCCAAGTGATCTCATCTATTATTCTGCATTCACATCTACTCTTATAATTCCAAAACTGTTATTTTAGCCCAGACCTTTGTATCTTTCCTAAGATCCAGACCTTTATATCCAACTGACTACTGGACATGTCAGCAGCTTTTTAATTGCCTTCTCTGCTTCCAGCCTTTCCAATTTTCAATCCATTCTTCACACTTACAACAGTGATTTGCACATCACTGCCAGATTTAAAAGCTTTCAATGATTCACCACTGCCTTTAGCATTAAAAAATCTAAAGTTCTTCGTATGAAATGTAGGGGCCTTCAAGATCTAGTCCAATCTCATCTCTCTAAAAGTAACTGTGGTCCTCTGAACAAGTCCCCTACCCTCCTGTGCTTTTGAAAAGGTTGCTCCATATTTTTGGAAAACCCTCCTTGACCATACCTGTTAAAGGATTAATTCCACATGTTTCAAAATGAGCTCAGTTGGCAATTAAATTCAATATTTATTGAGGACATTTTATATACCAGGCACTAGGTTCCTGCAGTCATGAAGTTTATATTCTTGTGTGCAGACGCACGTGTGTGTGTGTTATAGTGGAGTGGGGAGGCAAATAAATAAATAGGAAACTATCAACTGGTTAAAAAGCTTATGATTAAAATGAAACAAGCTGATTTGACAGTGACTAGGGAGGTTTCCTTAGATTGGATAGCTAAAGACTTCTCTGAGGAAAAGATATTTAACCTGAGATCCCCTCATGTAAGCTATTGGTACCCTTCCTTGAAGAGTTTGTTTATCAAAGCATTCATCATACCGTTTTTAATTCATATGTTTTCATTTGTGTATTTCCGTCCCTCCACATACTTAGTTATTGAGGGGAAGAACTCTGTCTTTTCAATTGCAATCTCCCTCTCCTAACACAAAGCCTGGCACATGGTTGATGTTGAATAAAGGTTGATAAAAGTATAAATTAATGAAATAAACCAGCTCTCAAATAAGGGAGTAAAAAGGGAAAGAGACCACATTTTTTCAGGACCAAACAACAATTAAATTCAGATGGACAACAGCTGATGGTCCCAACTTCCATCCCACACATCCTAACTTCAAAAGGGAGAAAATGGATGACAGCTTACCCAAGCAATTCGATATGATGCTTGAATCTACTCCCATCCTCCCAAAGTCCTTCTTATGCCTTGATTCTGACTATTTTTGGTCTTTGTTTTCTTCAGGCCCACAGGTTACCTCATTTTCTTCAGACATTTGTTTCCCCAGAGCCTGACTTTAGTTAGCCTGAATCTGACCTCTAGCTTTAACCACAGCTAGTAGAATCTCAGCTCTTTTTCTTTGGTATTCACCAAGATAATGTAGTGATTCTTGTTTTTCCCTAGACTTACAGTCTTAGCTTTGTTTTCTGGTTTATACAAACCAAGAATGACTCTGAATTATCTACTTAGTCACATCCTGACATTATTCCCTTAAATGAATCCTGCTTTAAAATCTTGGTTTCCTTTATCCATAGTTTGACCATATAATTTGTCATGGAAACTGGGGCTCTTTTTGAAAATGAAAAAAAGATGCTTATGATAATTATAGACAGCAGGTATACACCAGGTTTTGTGGTCCCTCTCTCTATCCAGCAGTTTACTTTTAAAGAGTCTCATCTGCAACAGTGACTTCTTTCTTGGCTTTCTGCTATTCTGGCCAGGCTATTCCCTTGCACTGTACCTTCCACTTGAGCTTCAGATTTGGCCCTTTCAATGCTGAGGAACTTTTCAAGATTAATCAATACCTAGTGTAGAGATTCATATGTGGAAACTCCTAGTAAGGGTAATAACATAGCTAACATTTATAGACCTTTTACTATAAGATAGGCATTGTAATAAGACTTTTATATATTTTATTGAATTCTTTTCATAACTTAGTGAAATCTCCAGTTTATTAAAAAAATAAACACAGGCTTAAAGAGGTTAGTTTACTCGAGTTTACTCAATGTACTTATATCTAATACATGTAGGGTTTGCACTTAATCTCAAATCTGTCTGCCTGCAAGTGTTCACGTTCTTAAATACTACAATATAACCCCCTCACTGTAAGATCTTTTAATAGAGAAAACATCAATAACTATGAATGAAATATCCATAAACCAAACAAAGCTATAATAGGATAAAATATTAATCTGAATTTTAAAACTTCTTAGCACTCTCTTTTTTTTTTCGAAAACTATCCTTTTATTTTCTATTTGACAGTATTTTAAATAGCACTATACTTGTTCTCAACAACCAGAGGAAAAATTATAAACTTTAAAATAATCTGAAAGAAATGTCATTATTGATTCCCAATGATGAAAATAATTCGAAATCACCAAGAGTCATTTTCTATTGCTACCACCGTGTTCTTAGATTTCCTTTAATATAATCAGAAAAATCACTCTGTTTCTTAATTGCTTTATTTCGCTTATAAACAACTTTCATAACATCTATTTCCTAAATTAATGGGTCTCCAAAAGTTTGGAAGTCTATACCCCAACAGTAAAAAATTTTGAGCATGTGCTCCTCAATAAATGGATATTAGAAATTACATACATACACTATAGAACACACTTCTAAATAGAAATAAAAACTATGAAATTAAAAGTAAACACAGGCCTTCCGTGGTGGCGCAGTGGTTAAGAATCCACCTGCCAATGCAGGGGACACGGGTTCAAGCCCTGGTCTGGGAAGTTCTTACACGCCACAGAGTAACGAAGCCCATGCGCCACAACTACTGAGCCTGCGCTCTAGAGCCCGTGCTCCGCAACAAGAGAAGCCACCGCAATGAGAAGCCCATGCACAACAAAGAGTAGCCCCTGCTCGCCACAACTAGAGAAAGCCCGCAGGCAGCAACGAAGACCCAACGCAGCCAAAAAAAAAAAAAAAAAAAAAAAAAAAAGTAAACATAAATCCAGGGCTTCCCTGGTGGCGGAGTGGTTAAGAATCCGCTTGCCAATGCAGGGGACACAGGTTCGAGCCCTGGCCGGGGAAGATCCCACATGCCACAGAGCAACTAAGCCCATGTGCCACAACTACCGAGACTGTGCTCTAGAGCCCGCGAGCCACAACTACTGAGCCCGCATGCAACAACTACTGAAGCCCGTGCACCTAGAGCCCATGTTCCACAACAAGAGAAGCCACCGCAACGAGAAGCCTGCACACTGCAACCGAGAGTAGCCCCCGCTCGCCGCAACTAGAGAATGCCTGCGTGCAGAAACGAAGACCCAACGCAGCCAAAAATAAATAAAATAATTAAATTTACATATATAAAAAAAAGTAAACGTAATTCCTAATAATTTTCCTGTATCCCCAAGGGTTATTTACCTTGTCTACTCTCTAAAAGACCACTATGTAAACTCATCATCTGAACTAGTGCATCTCAAATGTTAATGTGCATATGAGCCCTCCTTTTAAGCAGATTCTGATTCAGTATGTTTAAGATGGGCCTGAGATTTTGTATTTCTAACAAGCTCCCTAATGATGCTAATGCTGCTCACGTGCTGAGTAACAAGAACTTAAACAAGAGATTAATGTTTAGCCAAATTTATGTTTCTATCTTCCAGGGGATAAAATATATAGCTGATTCTAAAGTCAACCTTCCATTACTGGAAGCAAAACTACTTTTTAAATCATACAACAATCATTATACACATTAACCAATAACATCAAAAAACAAATCTGAAATGTAAATAATCATCATGACTAGGTATACACTTGGTTAAACTCAGAGTATCATAAACACACTGATTTTGTTTTTATACACTTTTCTATCACCACAGACAGCACTGAATAGAAATTAAGAGAAGAAACTAAGGAAAAAGAACAAAATTGATTAAAACATATGTATTTTCATCTGCTTCCAAAATGAAATTAGTAGGCAGGAAACCTTTGTTTATTATCAGTTAATGTTCATGTTTATATTAACAGAGTCATAGCAATCTGGTTTTGATTTTTAGTTTTTAAATAAATGCAAAGTGAGAATGGCCAAAGTATAGCATTTGAAAAGTCAATCTTAAATTTATACAACTTCAAAAGGTCCAATCAGCTTATACGTACAGGACTTTACATATGAAACTCGGGCAAATTCAGAATATAAGCAGAATAAACTCAGAAAGCATTTTGGTCTTATTGTTAGTCTTGCAGTTCCCTAACAAACTCCTAAAGTTTCAAGATACTGACTACATGAAAACATTTTATACTCTCTAGTAATTTCCAATAGTAATACACCACGAGAAAACTGATATCATACCCAAATTTCAATTATTTACCTTGTCAATCATTTTTCTTGCTTCCACTTCCTCACTGTTGGGATTCTCTAACTCAATGGTATAAGTACCCTTGTCACTTTGGTCATCATCATTATCCTTTTCAGAAGCAGCAGAAGTAGCTTGATTTTTTAACATTTTATCCATCTCCTGGCTTGGTCTGTGCCCCAGACTCCCTGAACTTCTTAATAATGCAGTTTGTAGGAAGGGAATTGACACCGATGGCTCCTCTGATTTCTGTTTTAACAATTTCCCATGTGGAACACCATGCCCCCCTCTGTGGTGCGCAGAGCTAGTCTGTAAAGACAAAGAAACCACTTTGGCATCTGCTGTTGGAGATTTTGTTTTTTCAAGTTTTGTATGTGGTGCTGTATAAGTAGTTTCCTGACACAAGATTCCCGTACTGTGAGTAAAAGAATATGACCTTCTTTTTCTGGGACTGTCTTCATCAAAGAATGCAATCATAAAAGCAGTTTGACTTACAACAGCTTGGTCTTGATGCTTTTCAGTAGCCTGGGCCTTCTGTAGCTTTTTCTGTTCTGAATGGTGGCGCCTTAAGTGCTCCTCAAGAGTTGCACGTTTGCTACAGCGCCTGTGAGCCCCAGCATTTTCTGAGTCACTCTGTGTACCATCATCATGTTTATTTCCTGGACACAAAAAAGAAACCGCATAATAGAGAAGGAAAAAATCCCATGTAGAAAATCAGAAGCACATACAAAGGTGCTGCTTGTTTTGCCCCCTTCCCCTTTTCAATCAAAAGTCATATGTTCTTTTCAGTAACAGGCTCTGCAAACTTCCCTCAACTGCAATGCTTACATTCAAATTTTATCAACCAACAATGAGTCCTTTATAAACAACTGAATAGGATTACTTTTCTTTCTCCAAATTTTAACTTTATAATGGTTTACCAATGCCTTAACAGATAAGCAATGCTATATCATCTGTGACAGTCTGTATTTATAACATTAAACATTTATCCTGCCTTTAAACCTTATACCTTATTTAAGCAATCAAAAATTTATTTTTAGCATTAGAGAGAAAAAGACAGAAAAAAGTGTGATCCCACTGAAGTGCTTATCATTACACAGGAAAAGAGAATGCAAATGCCATAAAAAATGTGATGAAACTTAACTTTCAGTGATGTTCAAAACTTCCAAAAGTATAGCATACCTTGCCTTTTTAATATAAAAATGCAAATTTGTAGTTTCCACCAATTATTGTACAATTCTTTACAAACCTCTTTCTAGCTATGAGAATTTTTGCAATTTTGCATGTGTGCTCATTTAAACTCTGGTGGCTTCAGCGAGTTAAATAAAGCATGCTAAAAGGCCTAGCATGGAAAAGCACAGTCTATGAAATCCTACATAAATCTACCAGACAAATGGCATGGTGCTAAATATAACTAGATAAAAATATGTCTTCTCTGTTAAGCATATAGAGTCAAGTTAGAATACTGTAGTTGAATTTTGAAAACATCAGCTTCCTACCAGAGGTTTTTTTGTTACCCTTCATAGTTCTATTAGGGATTAAATGTGAAAGTTTATGAAAATTACTTGATTTTTCACTGATTTAGAATTCTTATTATCTAAATAATAAGTACACTAGAAGAAATAATCAAATTACAATTATTATATTATTATAGCATGAATTTAATGGAAAGTCAAGAGTTATTCTATGCATGTTTTAGATTGAATCACAAATGAGGGCTGAATCACAAATGAGGGCTTAAATGATAGCTCTTTAGAAGAAAGCTATAAATTACTCTAGTCAACCACGTGTATTCCAATACTTCCAGGACTAAATCTGAAATCTTTCTTCAAAGTAGCAACTACTGAAAATGCAATCTGAAAGGAAAAAAATGGTGTTTAATTTAATTAATGGAATTTGTGCCTTGGTAATTAAGCTAGGGATAGGCAGATGGAATGCAGAACCAAACAAAACTACTAGTTCAAATACAAAACTCATTAAAAACAGGACATTGTACAACCTATTTCATATTGCACTGGACGCACTGAAAAGGAATCCAGTTTGTGAGAGCTGTAAATAACTAAACTCCCACATTTCATGTGTAGTAAGACCACACAACCCATATCACACACGTATACAATATGAAAATGCCATCTTTACAGAATTTAGTTCTTGTAACACCATACAAAAATTTGGCACTTATTTGGTGTCAGGTCCTTTCAGCATCTTTTCTTTAAGTTATAGGTTAAAAATTCTCTATACATTAGCCATTTTCTTTTTTCAAAAATTATTATTCTTTTTGCATTTCTCAGTGTTATAGAAGATAACACATCTGATCAGAACTGCAATTTCTGTTCTTACTTAACAACAACAAAAAATCACTGGGAACTGTTCTTAACAAGATTCTTTCTGTTTTGTCTATTATTAATCAGGCATTAATATGTTGAAGTTCTTTCAGTATTTTTAAGGGTAGATTAGCTGTAACCTAGTCAGGAGTTGTGGCCAAAAAAAGCTGCAACTCTCCTAAAGGGTAAAAGTGTATGGGCTTTGTGAACATTATTTTCTTTAACTGTCCCAAAGCATGTACACTTCACTCTTGCAGGAGCAAAGTTGTTTTGTTTTACCTACTTTCAAGTTTTTGACTAAGCAGTTGCTGAAAGTCTATTATTGTAAAATTGTTACAATTTGCTATACTTATATTTATCTAGAGACTAGATATATACTTTTGATATCGTAAATTGTGGAAAATCTTTATCTAATGATGGCAGCTCTGACTTTGGGGAAAAGTAAAATGTCATTCATAAATATGTCTGAAGAAATAAAATGGATCTATCTTGGATCAAAAATGAGTTATATTCACAAAGACATTTTCTTGGATGGTTTGTAAAATGGCCTGAAGGCAGCAAATCCAAAAGCAGGGTTCTAAGCAATAGCAACATACTAGAATGTATATCTACTTATAAATCACCTTTGAGGGATAATAATAATTTGTATAATTTCTGGTAAGGTTCTTAAATATCTAATAACGAATATATAAATACAGTGTGAATGTGAGCATTAATGCCTCTATATGGAATCAAAATAACAGCTAAAACAGAAAATAGTTATTACAACTAAAAATACAGTTATAATAAAGGATGTAATAAAAGTTTTTTGTTTTTCATTTTTCTTTTTTTTTTGGCCACACTGAGTGGCATGCGGGATCTTAGTTCCCCCACCAGGGATGGAACTCGTGCCCCCTGCAGTGGAAGCACGGAGTCTTAACCACTGGAACTCCAGGGAAGTCCCATAAAGGTACTTTTTAATGGTGGCTTTTAAAAGGATATTTTAGCTCAGTTTTGTATGTTTATTAAGGGTGGTCTAAAAAAGACGATGTCATTTCTAAATTTTCAAAGTTCACAGTACTTTTTACATTATACGAGGATATCAGTATTATCTTATCCAATTCATAAAAATGATCAATTTACAAATGGGTAGCTTTCATTTGTGAGCTTTAACCTATATATATCAATACAGGTATAGGTCTCAATTATATATTGGTTATTATCTAGTAGGAGTAAAGACAACAATCACATGTTAAAAGTTCATATGCCAGGTAATTGCTTATGATTATAATTAAATATAGAAATAGGCCCTGACAAAGAATTAGGTAGTCACACCGTCTCACTATCCTGAAATGCCTTAGAAGTAAATCAGAAATAGGTATTTCTTCATTAGCCGAACAGAATCCCAAGCCATAAAGTACAGGTTAAACCAGGGTCAGTCTTGTCAATGATAGTGAAGTCATTCATTGTTTATTCAAATTACTGAGTACCTATCACATACTCAAGCCCCAGGAAAGAGATATAAGGTAAGTAATATATAATCTCTGACCTCAACGAGTGTTCTTTTAAAGCTCTTTAACTTTTTGTATAGTAACAGAATGGTCAGATTAACATGCAATCTTTTCCCTTATAGACAGCTTGTTGAATAAAATTAAGATAGAGTAACGTAAAACTGTATTCAGAAAATTCTAAATTAATTTAATTAGCAAAATCAATGGAAAAAAATGATCAGTTGATACTTCGATGTACAGGTATAAAGAAAGATTTTACTAACTTTGGTCAAGTATTATACTAATAAAACATATATAATAATTATTTCACAAATAAACATTTAACTACAATTTTTACAAAAGTCTTACTAGTGAAAAAATTCTTAATTCAATTAATTCCCAGTATCTCTTAACAAAAAAATTTTTGTTTCATGACATGAGTAATAACCTGAGAACAGTTTGAAACACTCTACCAACAATGTGACTATATTACCAAAGTAGAACTGTCAGCCCATTATCCAATGGCTTAAAACTTTCAAAATCTACATACTGCCATTTTACAGGAAGCACATAATAGAGAAAAACAGAATTGAATATATCTTTTCCTTAAGTCAAGAAAATGATGAGAACTGCCTTCTAGGGAATTCCACTGGTGAACTGAATGAATCTTTTATTTCCATAAGAAAAAGAAACATATATAATGGCATACATACAAATTAACAAAACCAATCTGGTTTTGGCAAGAAAATGAAGGCAGACTGTTTTGAATGAGTAAGTTGGATGTGGGCAGTATGGCTGGCTTTTGAGCTTTAAAATCAAATATAAACCTTCAAAAATGCAGAAGCTTTATACCATACAATTATTTATCTAATAGTAGTTTGGTAACTGTGAAGACTGAACTTTACCATAAAATAGCAAGTTCTAAAATGATCAATTCACTTTACCTTTCAACCTTTTTAAGTAAACTGGAACATCACTTTTAATACTTTTGGAATCTTCTTCTGATCTTTCCCATGCCACCTGAGGAGGGTTGTTCTGTGCTAGCCAGTCAGCGACTTTGTTTTCCGGTGCCATCATTCCAGTTTGAATCCCTGGCAGGTCTTGAGCTCCAGGAGAAGACTTCTTTGATTTGTGGCGCTGATCAGAAGTAAATTTTGTCACATGATCTCTAATAGTTACTTTCCCTGGGGTACTGTCATCAAATTCAATGGTAAATGAAGCATGCCCTGCACCTGTCGTATGAGAACTTGGTGTGTCTTTTGTTGGGATTTCATGAATAGTACTCTCTGTTATTTGTGATGGTTGCTGAAATTCTTTTGTAGGGATTTCAAAATAACTTGGTTCCCTACAGAAAGGAAAAAGTACTTCTTCATTTGCAGCTGCAGATTGTTCCTCAACTTGCTTGGCATCTATGCTGCACCCTAATAAGAAAAATAAGAGAAAATTCAAAATATTTGGAAGCTTCTAGCACTTGAAGGAGTATAGTAATGGCCACTTGTATTATTCCATGGAAATCAGAAGGCAGATCATAGTCTGGATGAAAAAGAATGGCAAATGTCACAGAAGAGAAATAATTCTGATTATAAATGTAGCATTCAGTTACCAATAGGAGATGCAAGATAAGCAGCAGCAGTGGCAAAGGATAGCAAAGAAGTTAAGAGGTGGACCTTGCATGGCTAGGTCCATATTTTTTCCAACTTGGATCCAGAAATCATCAAAGTACAAAAGAACTGAAATCAAATGGAGATGGATATGCATGTTCAATGTACATATACAGAGAGATAGAAAAAAATATAAACTTCCTTATCAAGTAAGGAGGATGAAATATCTGAAATATCTATGAAAACAAGTAAATTTCCAAAGGAGAACAGGTGCTCAAATGAAGAAAGAAACATGATGTCAATATGTAAGCAATGTTCTGGACATAATGATTCCACTTACCATTCTTCACCATCACATTCAGAGACATTACTTTTAGAAGGACAAAAATAATATTACCAGGACAAAAATAATATTACCAATGTGTGATCCTTATAAGAAAACAGACACATTTTATAAAGAATAAAAGAATGAGTAAAGATAAAACATGTGGTTTGCTTGTGGCATTGCAATCCAAGCAGCAGTATGAAAACAAGTAAGTTAAAAATAGACAATTCAGTTGCCAGCCAATTAATTCCAAAAGGAAGTTCATGTACATTTCTATACAGCAGAATACATCCAAGTGTCAAAATCCTTGGAGGAAAGCTGAATTATAAATCTCAGATCAACAAGAGCTGGCATAAGTAAGCAATTCTGGAACACTATTATTCCTCTGTTGCCCCAGGGACAAATATGAAGGTATAAAGATAAATGCATTTATATATAAAATATGTGAAGGCACATCAATGAAAATGATAACTGAAATGCTTTAAGCAAATGCAAGAAAAATTTAAAGATTAAACTGCCCCGTTTTTTCAGGAAACAAAAGAACTATTATCAAGATGGTAAAGAGTGAATTCAAATGAAAAATATTTCCCTAAAGCTCAAAAAAGCATTCCTTTTAAAAACAGAGAGAAAAACCATTTGCAGATAAATTATTAGGAAGGAAAGGCAATACGGGGGGACGAGGTTGTTTCTAATCATTTTCTAATTAAGTGAAGTATTTGGTCTTGACACATTTTTTCAAATATTAAATACTGATGGGATTCTTCAGGTGCTATAATCAGTTTCTTAGCAATACCGTGAATGTGAAACAGTCATTAAGCTGTTTGCTTTTAGGTTATAGAAGAATGGGACAGCAACATCTCTGTAGTCAAATGTGTGGCATAGGGTATTAGAAGACATCAAGCTCCACTTCCAAAAAAAAAAAGTGAAAGCAAATTACACAGACAGTAAATAGAATATATAACAAAAACAATTTTCAACGTAAAAATTATCCTTTTCAAAATCTACTTTTTCTCACTACTGAAAATGAAAAAAGTGTATTAAAAACACTACACTGGGCTTCCCTGGTGGCGCAGTGGTTGGGGGTCTGCCTGCCGGTGCAGGGATTGCAGGTTTGAGCCCTGGTCTGGGAGGATCCCACATGCCGCGGAGCGGCTGGGCCCATGAGCCATAACTACTGGGCCTGCGCATCTGGAGCTTGTGCTCCGCAACAGGAGAGGCCGCGATGGTGAGAGGCCCGTGCACCGCGATGAAGAGTGGCCCCTGCCTGCCGCAGCTGGAGAGGGCCCTCGCTCAGAAACGAAGACCCAACGCAGCCATAAATAAATAAATAAACATTAATTAATTAATTAAACATCATTTAATAAAAAAAAAAACAAAAAAAACCCACTACACTATCAAAGCAATAATTCTACACATTTTCTGGAGTAAGAGGATATACAGGATTCTTAATAACCTAAGTTACGTTTTAAAAATTTCTTTATTACAGAGTTCATTTATCTTTTCCTTAAAGTATCCACTTGAGTGTTTACTCTGAAGGCCTGTCACTTAAAATTTCCATGAGAGTAATATGCATTAACTACTTTATATATATTAATAAACTCATTAATGTTTTTATTTTTTCATACATTGATTTATTTACTATATATCATGAACTGTACTTGATCAATTTCATACAGTACAACTGGTTTACAAACCTATCCTATAGGCTCTGATGCTTGCTCAAATTTGGCAAGTGATTTCTTGCAATTTTCAGCACCTTTAGGAGAATCTACTTTACAATTAATCTCCTAATATTCACTTTGCAGCTGTATTCTATTCAGAATCAAACCTGTTAGACCTGCCTTATGCTGACTTCTCAGCTTCCATTCTATCCTTCTTGGATGGCCGTGTGGCTGACAGGGTCTTGGTGCTCCAGCCGGGTGTCAGACCTGAGCCTCTGAGGTGGGAGAGCCGAGTTCAGGACATCAGACCACCAGGGACATCCCGGCCCCACGTAATATCAATCAGTGAGAGCTCTCCCAGAGATTTCCATCTCAATGCTAAGCCTCAGCTCCATTCAATGACCAGCAAGCTCCAGTGCTGGACACCCTATGCCAAAACACTAGCAAGACAGGAGCACATCCCCACCCATTAGCAGAGAGGCTGCCTAAAATCATAGTAAGTTCACAGACACCCCAAAACACACCACTGGACACAGTCCTGCCCACCAGAAAGACAAGATCCAGCCTCATCCACCAGAACACAGGCACCATTCCCCTGCACCAGGAAGCCTACACAATCCACTGAACCAACCATACCCACTGGGGGCAGACACCAAAAACAATGGGAACTATGAACCTGCAGCCTGTGAGAAGGAGACACCAAACACAGTAAGTTAAGCAAAATGAGAAGACAGAGAAATACGCTGCAGATGAAGGAGCAAGGTAAAAACCCACCAGACCAAACAAATGAAGAGGAAATAGGCAGTCTACCTGAAAAAGAATTCAGAGTAATGATACTAAAGATGATCCAAAATCTTGGAAATAGAATGGAGAAAATATAAGAAACGTTTAATAAGGACCTAGAAGAACTAAAGAGCAAACAAAGACAGATGAACACAGTAAATGAAATTAAAAAGTCTCTAGAAGGAATCAATAGCAGAATAACTGAGGCAGAAGAATGCATAAGTGACCTGGAAGACAAAATAGTGGATATAACTACTGCAGAGCAGAATAAAGAAAAAAGAATGAAAAGAATTGAGAACAATCTCAGAGACCTCTGGGACAACATTAAACACACCAACATTCAAATTATAGGGGTCCCAGAAGAAAAAGAGAAAAAGAAAGGAAGAGAAAACATTTGAAGAGATTATAGTTGAAAACTTCCCTAATATGGGAATGGAAATAGTCAATCAAGTCCAGGAAGCGCTGAGACTCCCATACAGGAGAAATCCAAGGAGAAACATGCCAAGACACATATTAATCAAACTATCAAAAATTAAATACATAGAAAAAATATTGAAAGCAGCAAGGGAAAAACAACAATAAGATACAAGGGAATCCCCATAAGGTTAACAGCTTATGTTTCAGCAGAAACTCTGCAAGCCAGAAGGGAGTAGCAGGACATACTTAAAGTGATGAAAGGGAAAAACCTAAAACCAAGATTACTCTACCCAGCAAATATCTCATTCAGATGTGATGGAGAAATTAAAACCTTTACAGACAAGCAAAAGCTAAGAGAATTCAGCACCACCAAACCAGCTTTACAACAAATGTTAAAGGAACTTCTCTAGGCAGGAAACACAAGAGAAGGAAAAGACCTACAATAACAAAGCAAAAACAATTAAGAAAATGGTAACAGGAACATACATATCAACGATTACCTTAAATATAAATGGATTAAATGCTCCAAACAAAAGACACAGACTGGATGAATGGATACAAAAACAAGACCCATATATAGGCTGTGTACAG
This sequence comes from Balaenoptera acutorostrata, assembly GCF_949987535.1. Taxonomy (NCBI): domain Eukaryota; kingdom Metazoa; phylum Chordata; class Mammalia; order Artiodactyla; family Balaenopteridae; genus Balaenoptera; species Balaenoptera acutorostrata. The sequence continues at coordinate 171,589,883 of NC_080064.1, read as the reverse complement.
AGACCCACTTCAGACCTAGGAAAACGTACAGACTGAAAGAGAGGGGATGGAAAAAGATATTCCATGCAAATAGAAATCAAAAGAAAGCTGGTGTAGCAATTCTCATATCAGACAAAATAGACTTTAAAATAAGACTATTACAAGAGACAAAGAAGACACTACATAATGATCAAGGGATCAATCCAAGAAGAAGATATACCAATTGTAAATATTTATGCACCCAACATAGGAGCACCTCAATACATAGGCAATTGCTAACAGCCATAAAAGGGGAAATCGACAGTAACACAATCAGAGTAGGGGACTTTAACACCCCACTTTCACCAATGGACAGATCAACCAAAATGAAAATAAATAAGGAAACACAAGCTTCAAATGATACATTAAACAAGATGGATTTAATTGATATTTAAAGGACATTCCATCCAAAAGCAACAGAATACACTTTCTTCTCAAGTACTCATGGAACGTTCTCCATGGTAGATCATATCTTGGGTCACAAATCAAGCCTTGGTAAATTTAAGAAAATTGAAATCATATCAAGTATCTTTCCCGACCACAATGCTATGAGACAATATCAGTTACAGGAAAAAAACTGTAAAACAACTAACACATGGAGGCTAAACAGTACGCTATTAAACAACCAAGAGATCACTGAAGAAACCAAGAGGAAATTACAAAATACCTAGAAACAAATGATAATGAAAACATGATGACCCAAAACCTATGGGATGCAGCAAAGGCAGTTCTAAGAAGGAAGTTTATAGCAATACAATCCTACCTCAAGAAACAAGAAAAATCTCAAATAAACAACCTAAACTTACACCAAAAGCAATTAGAGAAAGAGAACAAAAAACCCCCAAAGTTAGCAGAAAGAAAGAAATCATAAATATCAGATCAGAAATAAATGAAAAAGAAATGAAGGAAACAATAGCAAAGATCAATAAAACTAAAAGCTGGTTCTTTGAGAAGATAAACAAAATTGATAAACCATTAGACAGACTCAACAAGAAAAAAAGGGAGAAGACTCAAATCAATAGAATTAGAAATGAAAAAGGAGAAGTAACAACTGACACTCCAGAGATACAAAGGATCATGAGAGATTACTACAAGCAACTATATGCCAATAAAATGGACAACCTGGAAGTAATGAACAAATTCTTAGAAAAGCCCAACCTTTCGAGACTGAACCAGGAAGAAATAGAAAATATAAGCAGACCAATCACAAACACTGAACTTGAAACTGTGATTAAAAATCTTCCAACAAACAAAAGCCCAGGACCAGATGGCTTCACAGACGAATTCTATCAAACATTTACAGAAGAGCTAACACCTATCCTACTCAAACTCTTCCAAGATATAGTAGAGGGAGGAACACTCCCAAACTCATTCTACTAGGCCACCGTCACCCAGATACCAAAACCAGACAAAGATGTCACAAAAAAAGAAAACTACAAGCCAATATCACTGATGAACATAGAGGCAAAAATCCTCAACAAAATACTAGCAAACAGAATCCAACAGCACATTAAAAGGATCATATACCATGATCAAGTGGGGTTTATCCCAAGAATGCAAGGACTCTTCAATATATGCAAATCAATCAATGTGATAAACCATATTAACAAATTGAAGGAGAAAATCCATATGATCATCTCAACAGATGCAGAAAAAGCTTTTGACAAAATTCAAAACCCTTTTATGATAAAAGCTCTCAAGAAAGTGGGCATAGAGGGAACTTACCTCAACATAATAAAGGCCATATATGACAAACCCACAGCCAACATCGTTCTCAATGGTGAAAAACTGAAAACATTTCCTCTAAGATCAGGAACAAGACAAGGTTGCCCACTCTCACCACTATTATTCAACATAGTTTTGGAAGTTTTAGCCACAGCAGTCAGAGAAGAAAATGAAATAAAAGGAATCCAAATCAGAAAAGAAGAAGTAAAGCTGTCACTGTCTGCAGATGACATGATACTATACATAGAGAATCCTAAAGATGCTGCTAGAAAACTACTAGAGCTAATCAATGAATTTGGTAAAGTAGCAGGATACAACATTAATGCACAGAAATCTCTTGCATTCCTATACACTAATGATGAAAAATCTGAAAGAGAAATTAAGGGAACACTCCCATTTACCATTGCAACAAAAATAAAATAGCTAGGAATAAACCTACCTAAGGAGACAAAAGACCTGTATGCAAAAAAGTATAAGACACTGATGAAAGAAATTAAAGATGACACAAACAGATGGAGAGATATACCATGTTCTTGGACTGGAGGAGTCAACACTGTGAAAATGACTCTACTACCCAAAGCAATCTACAGATTCAATGCCATCCCTATCAAACTAGCAATGGCATTTTTCACAGAACTAGAATAAAAATTTCACAATTTGTGTGGAAACACAGAAGACCCCAAAGAGCCAAAGCAATCCTTAGAAAGAAAAACAGAGCTGGAGGAATTAGGCTCCCTGAATTCAGACTATACTACAAAGCTACAGTAATCAAGACAGTAAGGTACTGGCACAAAAACAGAAATATAGATCAATGGAACAGGACAGAAAGCCCAGAGATAAACCCACGCACATAGGGTCATCTTATCTTTGATAAAGGAGGCAAGAACATACAATGGAGAAAAGACAGCCTCTTCAATAAGTGGTGCTGGGAAAACTGGACAGCTACATATGAAAGAATGAAATTAGAACACTCCCTAACACCATACACACAAAAAAAACTCAAAATGCATTAAAGACCTAAATGTAAGGCCAGACACTATAAAACTCTTAGAGGAAAACATAGGCAGAACACTCTGTGACATAAATCACAGCAAGATCCTTTTTGACCCACCTCCTAGAGAAACGGAAATTAAAACAAAAACGCACAAATGGGACCTAACGAAACTTAAAAGCTTTTGCACAGCAAAGGAAACCATAAACAAGACGAAAAGACAACCCTTAGAATGGGAGAAAATATTTGCAAATGAAGCAACTGACAAAGCATTATCTCCAAAATATACAAGCAGCTCACACAGCTCAATATCAAAAAAACAAACAACCCAATCCAAAAACAGGCAGAAGACCTAAATAGACATTTCTCCAAAGAAGATATACAGATTGCCAACAAACACATGAAAGGATGGATGCTCAGCGTCAGTAATCATTAGAGAAATACAAATCAAAACCAGAATGCGGTATCACCTCACACCATTCCGAATGGGCATCATCAAAAAATCTACCAACAAAAAATGCTGGAGAGGGTGTGGAGGAAAGGGAACCCTCTTACACTGTTGGTGGGAATGTAAATTGATAGAGCCACTATGAAGAACAGTATGGAGGTTCCTTAAAATACTAAAAATAGAAGAACCATACGTCCCAGCAATCCCAGTACTGGGCATATACCCTGAGAAAACCATAATTCAAAAAAAGTCATGTTCCACAATGGTCCTTGTAGCACTATTTAAAATAGCCAGGACATGGGAGTAACCTAAGTGTCCATCTACAGATGAATGGATAAAGAAGATGTGGCACATATATACAATGGAATATTACTCATCCATAAAAAGAAATGAAATTGAGTTATTTGTAGTGAGGTGGATGGACCTAGAATCTGTCATACAGAGTGAAGTAAGTCAGAAAGAGAAAAACAAATACCATATGCTAACATGTATAAATGGAATCTTAAAAAAAAAAAAAAGTTCTGAAGAACCTAGGGGCAGGACAGGAATAAAGATGCAGACATAGAGAATGGACTTGAGGACACAGGGAGAAAGAAGGATAAGCTGGGACGAAGTGAGAGAGTGGCATGGACATATATACACTACCAAATGTAAAACAGATAGCTAGTGGGAAGCAGCCGTATAGCACAGGGAGATCAGCTCGGTGCTTTGTGACCGCCTAGAGGCGTGGGAGGGACACGCAAGAGGGAGGGGATATGGGGATGTAAGCATATGTATAGCTGATTCACTTCGTCATACAGCAGAAACTAACACAATGTAAAGCAATTATACTCCAATAAAGACGTTAAATAAATAAATAAATAAATAAACCTATCCTATCTATCGTCATTTATTCATTCAGTCATTCATTTTGCTTTCCACGTCCTTACAGGTAACAGAGTAACCCTGAAGACAAGGGTTAGTAGTTTCCTACTACCACTACCTGAATACCCAAATAAAATGATGTGGCTGAACTATGAAGCAATAACTACAAAAAGCTGGCCCAGGGGTATAGCATTTATCATTTACTTGTCATTCACAATTCAAATGAGTATGTTCCCAAGTTTCCTCCCTTGTGAAAAAAACTTCACAGTTAATACTGACATACTTTTAATATGCTTTCACATTATAACACATTAAAAAAGCAGAGATCAACAACTGCACATAACTACTTTTAAGATTATTATTTTCTAAGTTAGTCCTACTTCAAAACTGCCTTTACTCCAAGGATTAGAAACCCTGAGACTTATACAAGTTAACACCTAATTTAACCAAAAATCGCTTATCTAACAATGTCAAGCAGCACAACAGAGTGGAAAGGCAGCATATATGATATGATTAGTGGAAAGTAGGGAGAAGATTTGAAATCAGGTTAAGTCCTGTCTCTATCAGTCCTTAATTCTCATTTTCCTCATTGTAAAATGCGAAAATAATATCTACCCATAAGATTGTTGTGAAGATTCAGTGAGATAAGTTATCCAGAAAAAGTCTGGCACAAAGTAGGCACAAAAATAAATGTTTCTCTTACTTTTCCTCCTCCAACTCTTCAACATAGCTAATTAGGGAAACAAGAAACTAAAACCCAAAATCTAACTCTAAAATAAAAAACCCAAGACAGATATGACAACACCTATATCCTCATATTTGTGATCGTTACTACCAGGAAAGTCCTTCATTGAGAACCTTTTTTTGACTATTTACTCAGATTACATGTGGCAAATCTGGAGGGGATGTAAAAGCAAGGATTAAGGTCAGACATATTGCACTAAGAAGAGTCAAGTGGTCGAGATAAATCAAAAAACAATCAAGAGCAGACACATGCCTCAAAAACACAGTAGTTCAGAACCATTCATTAAGTATATGGAGCAGTCTTACATACTTCAAGTCTCCCAAAGGCATCACTGTAATGTATCACAGTTCAATCACTGATGTTCATAATGATGCTTCTGAGTCATAAAGCAAACATTTAAATTATATTCAGCCTTCTGTGCTTAAGAAGGCAATGACATTGGTAATTCATTTAATAGAAATTTAGGAAATGGTTAAACTTAAAAAAAAATTTCAGTTGTAAAAGTAAAGTTCAGTCATCTGGAAAATTCATTTATGTAGAGGAATTCATTTCTCTGAAGATGATAAAACCAGATCAACTGTGGGCCTAGTATATTTGGGAATTGTACGCCCACTAGAAAAATTATTAGGGGTCTTCTAAATTAATATAGAAAAATAAAACAGCTTTCCTCTCTCAGTACACTGGCAAAACATATTCTGAAATTTATGAATTTAACATGCATTTCTCTTCAAAACCTATTTTGTTTATACTAAAGTAAACTAAATTATATACTAAAATACTAATATTTTATTTATACCAATATTTTATTATTAATCTCAATTGCTAGATATTTAAAAGTATTTAATAACTGATTATGCTAGAATTAATTATGTTTATCTAAATCAGAAGAGCAATATCCTTAAATTCTTAAGGTATTTTATGATTGTGTGACCTTCCAGGGAACCTTATAATATACATAATTCAGAAAATATGTTCCCTTCATTCTTCTGTACTAAATTAAATGAAATATTAAGCTATTTCGAGATAATAAAGACTATAATTATGAAGGCAAATTCTGCTTAAGATATCCATCCAACCTAGTATATTCAAGTACTTCAAATTACAAAGACTGGGAAACTCCTTTTACCAAAAAGGAACTACAACTCAAAAGTTTTCAAATTTAGTTTAATTAGACTAAAAATCAGTGTAAAAGAGCCAAAAATCTACTCTTCACAGTTGTACACACCTTTTCAAAATGTATGCAACACTTAAAGGCCTTTAATTGTAACCTAAAAAATGTTTAAACTGTTTAAACCAAGTTAGAAGGTAGAAGAGCATACCTGAACTAAAATGAGGACAAATTCTCCTTTAATAGGACTCAAATATTCACACAATTTCAGGAGAACTTGATTGCTCTAATATTTGCTTCTAGGTTTCTTTGGGCTTTAAGGTAAATTGGTAGGAGATTCTGGATACACATGGACCCACAGAAAGGGACATAAAAAGTTACTAGGTAGTAGATACTCTATTATCCTTTCTGGAATGTTCACTTTTCAAAATAAATACTAAGATTTTACATTCTAAAAATTGGTAACCAAGAAGCAAATCACTTTTTGCTTTTACCAAAAAAGCATGCTTAGAGAACAAATAAACTAATCATTTATATTTCATAATCTGAAACACTACAAAAAACGTTAATTTCAAAATGACCAAGTGAAATAGCATTCAATATACATTTTCAAATTTGATTCTACAGTATCTGCTGGCATCATAAATTATTTCAGATTAGTAAACTGTTTCTCTCACCCTATATTTTAAAAAACTACAAATGATAAATCTGGAACAATAACATCTTCACACTAATATAAGAAAGCAAATGAGACTCTCATTAAGGCTTTTTTTTTTTTCTTCAAATTTTATTTATTTATTTTATTTATGGCTGTGTTGGGTCTTCGTTTCTGTGCGAGGGCTTTCTCTAGTTGTGGCAAGCGGGGGCCACTCTTCATCGCGGTGCGCGGGCCTCTCACTATCGCGGCCTCTCTTGTTGCGGAGCACAGGCTCCAGACGTGCAGGCTCAGTAGTTGTGGCTCACGGGCCCAGCTGCTCCGTGGCATGTGGGATCTTCCCAGACCAGGGCTCGAACCCGTGTGCCCTGCATTGGCAGGCAGATTCTCAACCACTGCGCCACCAGGGAAGCCCCTCATTAAGGCTTTTAATCAGCTGAATCTGACAGAGTGCTTCAAGTTACTTAACAAAAGACGTACATCACTTAATTCCTTCTAACTCAAAAATAATCCCAAGATTATGAGACAGCTTTTGTCATCTGGCAGAAAAGATACTCAATGAGACATGGCACACAAGCTGGTAATCATTTAAGAATTTAGTTTCATTCACACGGATGAAATTACTACTGGATGCTTCACAGTTTGAAATTCATTTCATTACACTTAGGTATGAGAGATCAATTTTTTATGTCAATTTGGTTTTGGAGTGCTTGTTTTAATCTTTATACTCTACGAAGTATATTCTTTTGGAGTGAATCTGTGTGTGTGTGTGTGTGTGTGTGTGTGTGTGTGTGTAATGATGGCTGAAATGTTAACTGTTTGTGGTTAAGAGCATGGACTCGAGTCAGGCTACCTGGGTTCGAATCCCAGCTACACTATTTGCTAGCAGGGTGACCTTGTGAATAAATTCACATCACCTTGCCGCCGTTTCCTTATTTATAAAATGGGGATGATAACAGTAACTACTTTTAGGTATCGCTGTGAGAGGATTAAATGATTAAACATATGCAGGGCACTAAGAAGAGTGTCTGGATAAAGCAAGCACCACTGAAGTGCTAGCTGTTGTTAATAAATCATGGTTCTGTCTCCAGTACAAAAATTACATTTACTGTATTTCCATTTATTGTAATTACATTCATTGTATTCTAGAAGATATGTATTTCAGATTTCAAAAGTTGTTTTGTGTGTGAGGGTGGAAGGATCTTTAATGGCTAGGTAAACTCAGTATTACAATTATTTTCAGAATTTGGCAACAGTTAAATTCTGCTGTGTTTTCTTCTAAGTTAACCACCTAATTATTGGTACATTTTTTTTTTCTCACTCTCCCCTCTCTCTCTCTCTCCCTTCCTTTCTCTCTCTCTGCCCCTCCCCTTCTCTCTCTCCCTCTCTCTCTTTCTCCTAGTTGGCTCTAGTACACAATGATAAAATAATATGGGATCCCTGAAGTAAGGAACTTATAGTTTAGATGAGAAGGCATACACACAAAATACTGAAGGAAAGTGTTACATATTAGCAATACATATAAACAGACATATCCTTTAGAATTTTATACTACCTGATTTATGTGTATACATGTCTGTGGGAGAAGAGCAGGCAGGAATTAGTCTACTTTATGGGGAAATGCACTGGGAGAGAGCACTATACAACTGGTAGTGGGTTACAAGGCTAAGGAAACTGGAACAAAATTAGAGAGAACTTTGACATAATATCTATTTGGCAAGCAAAAGGAAGCTACTGTAGTTTCTTAAAGAAAGGAAATAAACGGCAGCTTAGATTTATTATACAAAATTAACTGCAGAAGGGTTGAAACTGGAAATAGTTCAATTATGATTCAATGGAAAAAAAGGGCAACAGAAGTAGGCAATATAATAGATGAGGTGAAAGGAAGGGAAGACACAAAGATTTCATATAAAGTAGACATTCTTGACTGCCTTCCAAAATGCATTTCCTGTTCCTCCCTCCTAAAAGAACTCCAACATTCCCAGGTATCTCTAACTCTTTCCTGATACAGCTCATGTGCCTTAGGGGAAAACTAACCCCATATTCAGCTTCAGGATGGGTACGATTGGCTTAAGGATAATCTCATAACCCTTGCCAGGGATTGGTTCAGAAATAAGCAGGTGACCTACTCCTGAACCCATGAGAGGCCAATGAGATGACAAATGTGTTGAAAACTTTGGGGAAAGTTTCCAGGGGTTCTTCTAGAAGCGACCTTTGCTATTTCCCACTGGATGTGATCAAAGTAGCATGCACTCCAACTGCTACTGGCAAGCAGCCTATGAGTACGAGGGGAAACTCCCTCAGTATGCAGCCACTGTGAATAGAAGGGCAGAGAGTCCGAGAGAAAATAGCTAGCTGATGACACCATTGAGATGCTGCATTAACCAATGCTGAAGAGGTTCAGTTATTTATTTAAGCCAGTAGATTTTCCTTCCTGTTTAGTCTCAGGTGGTATTTCTATTATTTGCATTTGAGGGTATGCTAAATAATACTAAGTTTCTGAGCTTGAACATGAAGAAAAAACCGTGTTGGCCACAGAAACAAGGAAACTGAGATGGGAATTTATTTGCAAAGTTCACAACTTTCAGTTTGGGGCACTTTGAGATCAAGTTGATAAGGCCAGCTTTCTAAGACTTGTATCCTGGTAAAATTAGAGCATATTTAAGAGCCAGTGCTCTTATTCTCCAGCTAAGAAAAATCTCTTATTTATCTTGTAGAATTATGGTCAAAGGTAGAAAGTTGACAGGACTTCTGATGGAATCTATCCTTGACTCAGAGTCAAAGCTGGCTTTCCATACTGCTCCCTGGTGCCTGTATTTAATTCCTCCAGTTCTAATCCTTATCTGCTATTATCACGGAAACTGGTTGTTCATCCTTCAGTGTTGATGTCCTTGTCAAGTCCTTGTGTGATAGACAACTGATACCTCCATTTATGTCCTGGAAATCTTGATTTTCTGGCTTTTCACTTAGTTCATTACTAAACTTCTCCAGCAACAAAAGATTATGTTCCTTGACTATTAATCTGAGAATGTGATCTAGAATTATTTCTTCATTCTGGCTGCTGAACAGCTAATCTTGTTGCTAACATACCCCAACAAATTGGGCACACTGAGATTTTAAAGAAGTTTTAAACTTCATACAACATTTTGAACATAATAAAAAATTTTCATTTAAAAATATGATTATGTGTTTGTGAATCTAATGAAAACACACAAAACTAGTTTGTAGTTACTATTTTGGTATAATTAAAACATTTTAATAATTATTTAAAAATACTTAAAATGCCCAATTATATTATTTAACTATATATCAAGTTTTAACACCCTCATAAATAAGTTACATAAGGAAAAATATTTTAAATAAAAGTGATTTACAAAGATATTAGAATTAATACTTTATGAGAGAATCATTCATAATAAATAAATTTAATTTAAAATGACAACATCATTAAAACATTCATCAACTATTTTTATCATATTAAAGAATAGGAGACATCTCTTTTAAGGGTAGACAGATTTTTGCTTTGATGATAAGTTCTTCCTAAAATACCTACTTAACGTCATAGCCTGAGATTTTTTTACCTGATGTTCCAGTTTCACGATTTTTCTCTTCAGGTTTGCCATTTGACTTGAAAGCTCTTTGTTCATCCACCTCATCATCCCCCCACCATGATGGCTGCCCATATAATGGAGTACCACGGGGCATAGCAGAAGTATCTGGAAAGAGGTGGGAAAAATCTGTCTAAAGCATATGAAACAGGAAAAACAATGCTTTTGCAGAATGCTAGAATTGCCCTGTTGATTTATTAAATGAAAAAGTACAGCTGACCCCTGAACAACACGGGGTTAGGAGCCTCAACCTTCCCTGCAGTTGAAAATTCGAGTATAACTTACAGTCAGCCTTCCAAGTCCACAGTCCCCCCATATATGCAGTTCCACATTCGTAGATTCAACTAAAGTGGACCCTGTAGTATTGTAGTGTTTACTACTGAAAAAAAATCTGCATAAGTGGACCTGCATAGTTCAAAGCAGTGTTGTTCAAGGGTCAACTGTATAGTCTAGATAGCTGAAAAGCACTCTAAGTTGAATAACTTAGTATTTGTGAATCTCATTCAATATTGAACATGATGAAATAAATGAAATTCTGCACTGGCTATTATCTAAGTAATGTAAACTGCTATAGCCCAATAGCTTTTTGTCAAAGTGTAATTAGTTCTTTGGTATACAGAAATGGCTCATAAATCTAAATATGAAAGACAAAACTAAATTTTCGTATAAGTGACCATTTTTTATTTTTTATTAAAACCTAAGGGCATTGCACAGTAACTAAATTTAAACTAGTTGTTAACTGGACTAACAGATTTATATTTGAGCAATCTGGTAATGTCTAGCAGTTTTAAAAATTGCTTTTGTATGAATGGGATTATCTATATAAAATATTTTTTACAGTTCCTGGAATACTATAAATACAATAATTATGATGATGTAGGCATTACTGGACATTTCCTTTTCATTCATTTCAGTTACAATCCAGAAAAAAAAGTAGCAAACATGAAATAATAAAAATACTATAAGGCAAATTATATGTACTTTCCTCAAATATTTAAACATATTAAACACACCTACATACAACTGCCATATAATTATATGTTTTATAATGTTTTCTAATGAAGCACTGGCTGCATTAAAACCCACTCTGAAATTGTCATTATTATCATTCATTATTTTTATAAGGGTATGGCCAAGCTTTTGAGAACAAAGCATGCAATTTCTTCATAATCGAGTATAAATATGATATTTTGAAAGAGGTTAACTTACCTATGGCTTTTTCCTCAGATTTTAGTGCTTCTGTAGCTTTGTGCGGCACTTCTGCCATGGTATCTGCTACCTTTGAATCTATGCTTTTGGCACATGCAGATTTCAATAATTCTGATTCTGAAGATTTTTGGGACAATTGAAGCTGAATGGTAAACTTCTCGTGCTATAAAACATTTTAAAATGGAAGTGAAATATACATGAGTGAAATCAACCCTAGTAAATGGTAGATTTACGAAAGAAATAAGTAAAATCTTTTTACCTTTAGAGCTTCTTCAGGGACCCTCATTTCTCCTCGTACTACAGTGAAAAGATTTGTATGTAAACAGGGCTAAGGAAGAATATAATTTCAAAATTCTGATAATCAAGCTTAAAATGATCAAAGATAATATAGAAATTGTCCTATTTTCTACAGGTAGTTACAGTAGAATGACTATATTCTCTTTAAGAATTAAATGTTAAAATATGCTCACAAATATAAAAATTTCATTTTTAAATACTAAATAAAATCTTAAAATCTAGCAAGTAATTCTAAACTTAGGTGATCATGGCCTTCAAGAAGCGAATAACTGGATGATTAATTGAAGCACAAAAGACATTTTCAGTTCTCACTAACAATAATATGACCACAAAGAGAAAGTAGCTGGATCAAATTATATTGATAGCTAATCACAAAAATCTAAAAAGAAGTACATCATCAGTGATTACCCAACAGTAAATCCTGAAGGAATTCAATTACTCCTACTTCACAAGCATTGATAAAATGAAGTTCATCTTGAAAGTGCAAAAGAAATGTTATAATTAGGGTCTTAACAGCAACTACAAACACTCCTTCCCCCCATGAATTGCAATCAGGGTCATACTACATTATCAAACAACTGATTCTATACAGATTAGAACCAAAAGCTAGATATAATGAATGCTTTCATTATTATACAAAAAAGAACAATGCCTCTGTATATTAAAAAGATCTTTCACTAAACAGTAGAGGTCACATTTCTCACCATTACTTAACCCTGTAATGAAAGGACTTTTATAACCACATAGTAAATTCTAGTCTTCTTTACCAATTCAGAGCACCCGTGACTTCAAGGGTAGAAAGCTTCAATTACCACGTGGGAGAAAAACAGACTTCCCATGCATAACAAGCAGTAAACTTGTTAACGAGTATTTGACCGATAGTTCTACTCATTAAAATAATAAAAACTCAGAATTTTTTAGAATTGTAAAGCGCTTTGGGAATATCCTGTTCAATTCCATTAACCCGCCTTCCCATTCTATAGATGAGGAACTTGAGGACTAACGGGGCAGAACCCAAGATAACAATCTATTCAACTGAATACCAGGTGCAGGGGTTTCCTATCAGTTTACATTGCTTCCTATAACTGTGAAATAATAAAATTTTCCTTTTTTGTTATTTACATATGCTGATATACATTTGTTGGTATATATGACAATATACAGTTCATAACTAAGTATAGCTAATAAAAAGTAAAAATCTAGTAACTTTGTTTTACCCCCCAAGAAACTTATTAACAGCTGGAGAAGATTCATAGCATTCCTACATTTTCAATGTTAAACACAGCACCTTAAAAATATTGAAAGCCATTTCTATTTTTTTCAACGGGAAACAAATGATTTTAGCCTGTTGTGAGTGTTTTCTGATGCTTCTAGATTCTCCTGGGAGGGCTTTTAAGGCTATTCCTCAAGGCTAGTCTGGGGTATTCTCTTTAGATTTAGACTTTTTTAAGATCAAGGAAAACTTATAAGAGGGTGTAACTCATAGGTTCGCACACTTTACCTTACCAAAAAACTCCTGTGTGGGGCACCAAAGCCCTCAAAAATCCTTCTGTTTAGGTCATGAATTTACCTGAGAACTCTGGTATGACTACGAGATTTTGAGACTGCCCTAACCTCAGCTTTTCCCTCCAAAGCTACTATCTTCCTAGTGGTACAGACCCAGGTAACCGTTTCTAACTTGGTTAATTCAGAAAAATGACAATCTAAGGTACAATTACTTATGATGTCAATAAGTTACAAAATATACAATACAGTAATATTAACTATAGTTGTATGTCAATTATATCTCAAAAAATTCCAGAAGAAAGTTACATGCTTACTTAAATCTTGCTTACTAAAAATCATTAATCTTTATAGATTATTTCCGCATTTCTTTAAATAAGAAACAACTGAAAACCAGACAAAATACATAAAACCATGGTCTGCAAGACAATCAACACCAGGTAACAAAAGACCACTGTCTTGAGTGAAGAGGAACAAAGCAAAGTGAGCGCAATCACTGCCCCAACTCACTACCTTAAGAGAGCTTCCAAGTCACACTGCAAGGATGGGTAATCCAGGCAGAACCTGGCAGACTCTCTGAGCTGTGGAAGACAGAGGGTTGAGAGTCTAGGGAGACCAAGGTGACTAGAGTTGATGGGACTGAGTACTGAAGAGAAGAGAGCTGCACAGAGACAGAATTCCAGAGACTGTTACAGGGACTTGCTCAAGTATTCAGCTGAATACTGATCAGCACATTCATTTGAGAAACGACTGGGACAAGAACCACTTGAAAGTATTAGAGTGCCCAGTGCTCAAGCAGGGCCAGAAATAGTGTCTAATTACAACAGCCAAGCTGGAAAACCTCATGTATCATGAGCCACTGGATAAAGCAGGGATTGGTAAATTGTTTCTAAAAAGGGGCAGACAGTAAACATTTTGAGGGCCATATGGTCTCTGTTGCAACTACTCAACTCTGCTGTGGTAGTATAAAAGCGGCCATAGAAATATGTAAGTGAGTGTATATCGCTGTGTGCCAATAAAACTTTATTTACAAATACAGCCTGAGAGTCAGATTTACCAATAGTTTTGCTGACCCCTACAGCAGAGTATACAGAAAGACCTTGCCTCTGTAGTGGGGAATTAATTAACCCCAGACTAATCTTAGAAGCCTAACAAATCTTAAAAGCAAGACTCAACATGATGAAATTGTTTCCAAGTAACCTGTTTCCCAGAACAAAGCTCAAAAATATTTATAGGAATCCAAAAATATGCATATAATACTCAACAAGGTAAAAATTCACAATGTCTGCCATTCAGTCAAAACTTACAGTGAATGCAAAAAACAATCAAAACTGACCCAAAACTGACACAGATGTCAACAAACATGTTAACACAGTTATTATATTGTTTAAAAAAAATAAGTAGAGACTTGGAAGATACCAAAAACAAAATCCAAATTGAACTTCTAGAGCTGAAAACTGTACTGGATGGGTTAACTGCAGATTAGACACAGCCAAAGAAAAGTTTAGTAAACAATAATAACAACCCAAATTGAAATGCAGAGAGAACAGATAATTATTAAAAAATAATAAATAGAGCCTCAGTAAGCTAGGAGACAACTTCAAGTAGGCTAATATACATTTACTTGAAGTCTTTGGAAAAAAAATAGGGAGGACGGAAAAAAAAGATTTGAAGAAATAATGGCTGAAATTTTTTCTAAATTTGGTTAAAAGTATAAACCCACATATCCAAGAAGCTCAAAAATCCTCAAGCACAAGAAACATGAAGAAAACTACACAAAGGCACATCATAATCAAACTGCTCAAAACCAGGGGAAAAGGGAACCAATGCAAGTGAGAATACAGTGGAGCAACAACTTTAAAGTAACTGAAAGAAAAGAAATGTCATTTAGAATTCTATGCCCAGAAAAAATAACTTCCAATAACTAAAATGAAATGCTTTTCCAGACATAAAAAAGATGAAAGAATTCATCACCAGCAGTGCCATACTATAACAAATATTATAGGAAGTTCTTTACATAGAAAGAAAATGATACTAGATGAAAACATGAATCTATAAAAAAGGATGAAGAGCACAAGAAATGGTAGCTACATTGGTTTAAGATATGAGTACAATGGCCATAAAAATCTAAGATATTTTTCTTATTATTTAAATCTCTTTAAAAGATAACTGATGTTTTACTGATAACAATGTAGAATGGGATTTGTAACATATATAAAAATAAAATGTATGACAACTGTAGCACAAAGGTCAGGACAGAAGAAAGTATACTACTGTAACGCTCTTATACTATACGTGAAGTGGTATAATGTCACTTGAAAATACAGCTTAAAATTAAGGATAAAATTGTAAATCTTAAAACAACCACTAAAATTTTTTAAAAAGTGTTACAGTAATAAGCTAACAAAGGAGACAAAATGAAATCCTAAAAAAGGTTTAAATAATCCAAAATTAATTAAGAGAAAAAGAAAAAAAAATGATGGGGCAAATTGAGCACAAATATCAAGATGATAGATTTAAGTCTAACCACATCATTAAATGTGAATGCTCTAAATCCCCAAATGAAGGCAGAAATGATCAGATTGAATGAAACAGTAAGACCAACTATATGCTGCCTACTTCAAATGTAGAGACAATAGGTTAAAAGTAAAAGAATGCAAGAGATATACCATGCTAACACCAATCCAAAACTAATGTCTAGACAAACCAGATTTCAGGGCAAAAAGTAATATTATCACAGACAAAGCAGGTCATTTTATAATTATAAAGGGGATCAGCTTACCAAGAGGACACAATAATTCTAAATGTTTACATAACTAATAATAGAGTTTCAAATTACATGAAGCAAAAACTTCTGCAAGGAGAAACAGACAAACCCAATTATAGCCCAAGATTTCAATATCTCTTTCTCAAAAATTGACAGAACAAGTAGACAACAAATCAGTAAAATACAGAAGATGCGAACAACACTACCAACTAACCTGGCCTAACCGACATTAATAGAATACTCCAACCAAAAGCAGTAGAATGCACATTCTTTTCAAGTACATAGAGAATATTTACCCAGATAGACTAGATATATTCTGGGTGACAGGACAGGATTTGAGATATACATAGTATGTTCCTGACCACTATGGGATTAAATTAGAAATTAATAACAAAGTCTCTGGGAAAAATCTCCAAATATTTAGAAACTAAGTAACAAAGATTAAATAACCCAATGATGCAAAGATCAAAAGAGAAACTAGAAAGTATCTTGCATGTTAAAGCATTACAGGCATACTTTGTTTTATTGCACTTCCGTTTATTGTGCTTTGCAGATATTGTGTTTTTCACAAACTGAAGGTCTGTGGCAACGCTGCACCCAGCAAGTCTATCAGAACCATTTTTCTAACAGCATTTGCTCACTTTGTATCTCTGTATCACATTTTGGTAATTCTCACGATAATTCAAACGTTTTCATTATTTTTATATTTATTATGGTGATCTGTCATCAGTGATCTTTGATGTTACTATTGTAATTGTTTTGGGGCACCATGAACCTCACCCATATAAGATGGTGAACTTAACTGATAGATGTTGTGCAAGTTCTGACTGGTCTACCAACTGGCCGTTCCTGTTCCTCTCCTCAGGCCACCCTATTCCCTAAGACACAACGACATTGAAATTAGGCCAATTAATAACCCTATGATAACCTCCAAATATTCAAGTGAAATGAAGAGTCACACATCTTTCACTTTATGTTAAAAGCTAGAAATGACTAAACTTAGTGAGGAAGGCATGTCAAAAGCCAAGACAGAACCAAAGCTAGGCCTCGTGTGCCAGTCAGCCAAATTGTGAATGCAAAGGGAAAGTTCTTGAGGGAAATTAAAAGTGCTACTCTAGTGACCACATGAATAGCTAAACAGTCTTATTGCTAACCTGGAGTAAGTTTGAGTGGTCTGAACAGAAGATCAGACCACAACTTTCTCTTAGGCCAAAGTCTAATCCAGAGCAAGGCCCTAACTCTCCTCAATGAAGGCTGAGAGAGGTGAGGAAGCTGCAGAAGAAACGTGTGAAGGTAGCAGAGGCTGGTTCATGAAACTTAGGAAAAGAAGCTGTCTCCATAACATAAAATTGCAAAGTGAAGCAGCAAGTGCTGATGTAGAAGCTACAGCAAGTTATCCAGAAGATCTAGCTAAGAATTATAATGGAGGTGACTACACTAAACAACAGATTTTCAGTGTAGAGAAAACAGTCTGCTTTGGAAGAAGATGCCCTCTAGGACTTCCATAGCTAGAGAGCAGAAGTCAATGCCTTGGCTTCAAAGCTTCAAAGGGCAGGATGACTCTCTAGTTAGGGGCTAATGCAGCTGGTGACTTTAAGTTGAAGCCAATGCTTACTTACCATTCTGAAAATCCTAGGATCCTTAAGAATTATGCTAAATCTACTCTGCCTGTGCTCTAACAGTTGAACAATAAAGCCTGGATGACAGCACATCTGTTTACAACATGATTTAATGAATACTTTAAGCCCACTGTTTGAGACCTACTGCTCAGAAAAAGATTCCTTTCAAAATATTTCTGCTCAATGACAATGCACCTGGCCATGCAAGAGCTCTGATGGAGATGTACAAGATTAATGTTGTTTTCATGCCTGCTAACAACATCCATTCTGCAGCCCATGGATCAAGGAGTTATTTCGACTTTCAAGTCTTATTATTGAATAAATACATTTCATAAAGCTGCCATATACAGTGATTCCTCTGATGGATCTGGGAAAAGTCCATTGAAAACCTTCTGGAAAAGACTCACCATTCTAGATGCTGTTAAGAACATTCATGATTCATGGGAAGAGATTAAAATATCAACATTAACAGGAGTTTGGAAGAAGTTGATTCCAACCCCCATGGGTGACTTTGAGTGGTTCAAGACTTCAGTGCAACAAGTAACTGCAGATGTGGTGGAATCAGCAAGAAAACTAGAATTAGAAGTGGAGCCTGAAGATGTGAGTGAATTGCTGCAATCTCATGATAAAACTTGAACGCATAAGAAGTTGCTTCCTATGAAGGAGCAAAGAAAGTGGTTTCTTTTTGTTTGTTTTTTGGCTGCACCGTTCAGCATGCGGAACTTCCCAACCAGGGATGAACCTGCGTCCTCTGCACTGGAAGTGCAGAGTCTTAACCACTGGACCACCAGTGAAGTCCCAGAAAATGGTTTCTTGAGATGGAAACTCTTCCTCATGAAGATGCTGTGACGATTTTGAAATGACAACAAAGTATTCAGAATAATGCATAAACTCAGTTGATAAAACAGCAACAGGATTTGAGAGGACTGACTCCAATTTTGAAAGAAGTTCTACTGTGGATAAAATGCTATGAAACAACATTGTGTACTACAGAAAAATTGTTCTTGAAGGGAAGAGTCAACCGATGTGACAAACTTCACTGCTGTCTTATTCTAAGAAATGGCCACAGCCACCCCAACCTTCAGTCGCCACCACCCTGATCAGTCAGCAGCTGTCAACACTGAGACAAGACCCTGCATCAGTAAAAAGATCAGGACTCGCTGAAGGCTCAGATGAGAGTTAACATTTTTTAGCAATAAAGTATTTTTAAATTAAGGTATATACAATTTTTTTAGACATAATGCTATTGCACACTTAATAGACTCCAATGTTGTTTATAAACATAACTTTCATACTCATTGGGCAACCAAAAAATTTGTGTGACTGGCTTTTTGCAATACTGCAGTGGTCTGGAACTGAAACCACAATATCTCCAAGGTATGCCTGTACTTAGAGGAAATTTTATAGCACTAAATGCCTATATTAGAAAAGAAAGATCTTGAATTATCTCAGCTTTCACTTAGAAGAAATTAATAAAGACAGCAGAAATCAAAAAGAAAACAGTAACAGTGGCAAAATTCAATTAAACCAAATTCAATTAAACCAAATTTAAATGGATTTAGGGGGAATATTCTTCCCATTTTCCCCATAATATCTGCTCTACCCACAGAATATGCTGTCAGTTAATGGTGACTCTATTTTTCTAATTGTTTAAATCAACTGTACAGTCTTGGATTCATCCTTGACTCTTTTCTTTCTCTTAGTCTACATCCAATCTAATCAAGAATATTACTGGCTCCATCTTCAACATATGTACAGAATTCTATCATTTCTCACTATCTCTGCTTCTATCACCCTGGTCCAAACCTCCATTACTGCTCACTTGGAACTACTGCCAACTACTGTACAGCCTCCTAACTGGTCTCCCTCTTTTCACCGCTGCCCACTTCCACCCTTAGTCTTTGAAAAAGAGTAACCAGAGGATTCTTTTAAACATATAAGTCATTATCACATCACTCCTCTGATCAAACCCTCTAATGGCTCCCCATTTCACTTAAAATAAAAGCCAAAATTCTTATAGTGGCCTATTTAGGGTGATACACTCTGGCTCCCCATATTCTCCTACTCTTCACTGGCTCCAGCCACACTGACTTCTAAGGCTGTTCCTCAAATATGGCAAACATGCTCCTGGTTTAAGTCTTGCACTTAACTCTTCTATCTGCTTGAAGAGCAGTTTCCCCGGATAGATCCATTAAGGCCAGCGTCTTTACCTGGTCCATTGCTGGCTTCTCAGTGAAGTCTTCATGAATAGCCTTTTTAAAATTATAACTTCTCACTCACCAGCACTAGCTCTCTGTCTCCCATTCAGACTTTTTCTCCATAGAATTTATCACCCTCTATTATCCTTTTTGTGCGTGCTGTCAGTTCCCTCCAACCCCATTAAAGTGTAAGCTCCAGGAAGACAGAGACTGTGGTCTGTTTTATTTAGTACTGTACCCCCAGACTGCGGGGACTATGCCCGGCACATGGGAGACATTTAATAAATAATTGTAAAATAAATGAACTTAGGCTTGCTTACCTGCTACATTTCTGGCCATCTGGAGATATATTACCCCCTTCTGAAGTTTATCTTGATTACTGCAGCATTTTACTATACCTCCTGAGTTTATAGTCATTTCTTAAACTTGGATATTTCACTACTTGCTTTTCCAAATCAATTTCTCCGGTTAGAAAAAAAACTTTTGGCAGATAAATTCTGTTTCTTAGTTCCAGTCTCAATTCATGGTAAAACTGTTCTTTCTATTGCTGTGGCATTTTAATTAAACAGTTTTCAACTACAAGGTATAACAGTTTGTAGACTAGCTAACTATTAAACTTAATTTTAATTATGAATAAAGCATGATAGTGACTTCAGTCTGGTATCAGAATAAATTTGTTTTTTAAAATTTCATCCTATATAATAAAATTTCTGCCACTGAAACAGCCCAATGTTCATTTATACACAATGCTCAAAAATCAAAAGCAATATGAAATGCTATTTTTAAATAATGAAATCAACTGAGCCTAACCTGAGGATCTGGGTAGTCGTTCTGGCTCAACACTGATTTACAGCCCTGAAAAAGTCCTTGGGAACAAAACATTTGTCCCAGGAATTTTCGACAGAAATATTGTGAGCAATTATATAAGGAAATATTAGTTCTCTATTAAGAAATCATTATGCAATCTACAAAAGATGATGAGTTGCTTCTCAATAGTTTCTTCTTGATTTAAAATTCAAAGTAAACTTTATAGAGTTTTACTGAAACCCAAATTTCCTACTATTTTCTCATGTTTTGAAACAGCTGATGTCAAATGAATTGAGTTACTTAAATTCCAAATATACCTGTATTTATTTTTTGATGAAACTTAGGTTGGTAGAAAATAACCCCTGAATCAAGGCTTTAATGCTAATTCCTAATCATTTTATGTGATACATA
Organism: Balaenoptera acutorostrata; assembly: GCF_949987535.1. Taxonomy (NCBI): domain Eukaryota; kingdom Metazoa; phylum Chordata; class Mammalia; order Artiodactyla; family Balaenopteridae; genus Balaenoptera; species Balaenoptera acutorostrata. The sequence continues at coordinate 171,568,910 of NC_080064.1, read as the reverse complement.
TTTTTTAAAGGATTTAAAATATACAAATCAAAGGTATTAATGTTTAATGGTTTCACTTTTCACATGCTGCTTTGGCTCTACAAGTATAAAGGTTATATGATGTGCTACAAAACTATTTTTTTCATAAACTTTAAGTTAAATCTAAAATAAAAACTAATTATGCTCTAGGAACAATTTTAAAGTGTCAGTACATTTACTTTACCTAAGTATCAGCTCTACTTAGCTGAGACATTTTCTCTGCTACAGTGATAAAAGTACATCCAAGTTGCCAGTACATTTGATACATTCTTTAATATCAAAGTCCAGATAAATGCAGTAAATGAAAAAATTAAAAGTGAAAAAAAACCCATTCAGCATAATGTATAATATCTGTATTTTAATTAAATATAAACAAGTTATTTTTACAAAGCTTTTTGCCTTGTATGAATAGAAATGCTTTTATTCTTCTTCCTCCAATCATGTCCCTTCTCTTCACTAGTGATTCTTTACTAGGAGAACACCATCATATCCTTCTTCAGTTCTTAGAATCCTATTTTCAAACAAAAGAATTTTAAATACACGCTAAATGCATAATGTACTTAATCAGGGAGCATGGGTCTCAGAAGACACAGGATATGGAAAAATTTGAATTGAACAGGCAACAGAGATGGAATGCATAAAATGGAGTAAAAGTGGGGACAGAAGGAAAGATAGGGTTAAATTCTTTACATTTCTCCTGGAGGTTGACCTGTGTCATTATCATTTAACCAGGAAAAAAAAAAATCCCTGGGCTGGGCTACTATTACACACTCTCTGTCCTCTCCCCAGTTACATTCTTTGATACCCCAACTGCATATATAATAGCACTGCAGGGATACTTCTGCTGAAACTATAATACAGAGTGAGGAGAAAAAAAAAGAGTCCATCAACTTTTCCAGGATTATTTTTAGGAACAGGCATAATAACCAAAAAAAAAAAAAAAAAAGGTATTTTTTTAAACATGTATTTTAGTTTGGAAGGGCACAGAGACTTCCAGCATGCCTATATTATGAATTCTTATGTCTCAAGAAATGTTAATTTACACCGGAGTAAAGATCTTTGAATAAATTTAATAAATGCACAAAATCAATAAGGATATCATATCCAAATCTCAACTTATCTTCAAGTTTCAAGGTGATATAAGTCTGTTCTGGAATTCTTACATCATTCACAAAAGTCTACAGGAGAAAAAAAAAAAGGTGTTAAGTTTATATATGAAGTATTAATTATTACAATTTAGACAAGCAAATACTCAAACCTTATACTTTAAAGTATGTATCAAATGGTGGCTAATACAGCTTGTGTATCATCATAAAATGCGCTATGCATCTTATAGGCTAATAAATGATTTCATACTAAGCCCTTTATTACTATTACAAGTAACACACAAAGAACCAGGATGTGGTTCCTCTGAGTCTACTATGCTGCCACGACAAATTTAGGCACCTAAAAATGACGTCAAGAAAAGCTCTGACCCGAAGCTAGAAACTGTAAAGGGTAAAATATAATATAGCTCTCAATATACCATCAGGGCCCACTGGACTCAATTTTAACTTTTCTGGACAACTGTAATTATCTGTGAGGATTGAGATTTCATTATTTTTATTCCTAGAAGTCTTCCAAAGAACAAAAAGAAAATTTACTTAAAAAAACTGAATAAAACTCATTCTATTTTACAATTGCCAACGAGTCCTTTGGACCCTTTTATGAATTTAAGATACATTATAGGAGCCTTACATGAATCTAAGATACATTATAGATACATTATTTTTTCTGTATGTTGAAACATTCTGTTTCATCATCATCATCCCATAAGTATTTGAACTTATCAATTATTTCTAATTTTGTTGAAAATGACCAAAATAATAACAGAAGAATGGAATTACCTAGAACATCACTATTCAACAGAAACACTGCAAGCCACAAATGGAAGCTACACATATACTACTAAATTTTCTAGTAGGCACATTAAAAAGGCAAAATGAAAGAGGAGAAATTAATTTTGATAATATACTTTTAATTTAACCCATACATCCCAAATAGTACTATTTTAACAAATAATGAATATGAAAATTAAGAAGACATTTTACATTCTTTTTTTTTTTTACCTTTTTATTTTTAGACTAGTCACATTTCAAGTGCTCAACAGCCACACATGGCTAGTGGCTAGTGCAGCGAATAGCACAGAGCTAGATGGATGATGCAATTGTGAAATAAATCATTACTATTGCATCAACCTTTAGGTTTCTTACTGCATGGCCCAAAATATTGCACCACCTTCCCAAGAAGATATAAAAGACATCTGGAGACACCATCTTTGTCTTTTTTTTTTTAAGCTATCAAAGAGCACAACTGAGAATTCAGAATTTTTAATTTAACATCCATAAAGGCAAAGAGAAAAAAAAAAAGAGACAGGAAGATATTTCACAATTATAAGGTAAATACAAAAAGTAGAGCAGCACTCTAGACTATAATAAAAATGATAAAATGATAATAACGTACGCAAAATATCAGACCAGGAGTCTTCAGATGAAGATAATCCTAGATGAATTTTCCCTAACACAAGAATTGATGAGAGAAGAATGTTTCCAGAGTCAAAAAGAAACTAAGATATTTTTCATCCAGTTAGCCTAAATCAATAAGAAGAATGATGCAATATTTTTTAACACGAAACTGATGATTCTGTATTTTAAAAGAAATTTTGACAGTTTTCTCTCATTTTTTAGTGTTTGTGTTTCAATACTCATTTGATTTAGTATGTAAGTGGACAAATGATCAAGGCGGGTATCTATACAAAGGTAACTAGAAGGAAAGAGATGATGTAGAAATAAAATTATTGAATTGATCTTGTAACTGTTGTACTGTTTTACAATTATGGAAGAAAAAGAAGATGACTTTCCCCTTAAAATTTTAAAATGTCAAAGTCTTAAAAATAATGCATTTTGATAATGCAAGAGCAAGAAAAACTAGAAATAATGGTAAGCTAGAACTAGCTAGAGATGTCCTTGAAAACTGAAATCAACATTTATAAAATAGATATATATCCCAGAGAAGGCATGACAGCTAATGAACAGTTAGTGGCATTCAAAGAACAATACCCATTTTGCATGTTATGTACCTTTCAAAACCAGGAAAATATGGAATAAAAATTTGAGTCTGTCATGCCTCATTTTTTATTAAAATTTCAAGTTGCTCTCTCATCTTTTAATTCTTACTTGTGTAAACTATTTGTAAAAAGACTTAAGGGGTCCATTGAACACAGATGGTAAATGGTGATGACTATTTTTCCTGGCATACTAGAAGTTAAAGACCTAGAATTCTCTAGATTTATAAAACATAGAACAATGTTATACTTAATTGCTTGGAATGCGAACATCATATAAATACCCAATATGTTTTTCTTTGATAAGTTGAAACTTTAAAAATTCCTTTACTCTTCCCTTTTAAATTTCATTTTTCCCATCTTTTATGTTATTGGATTTGAGATGGCCATGATACCTTACTTGGGAAGGTTCCCTCCATAATGAGGAAATTTAGAAGGGTCCTGAATGTTATACAGTAAAATATATAAGGGGATTGGGTTATTATGATCATATTCTCAAATTCCTTTGCATAGCTAGCACTTTGTAATATGTCATAGAATACCAGTTTCTAAATCTACCAAAAACAAACAAAAAAATTAGAAGTTGTAATCTTATTCCAGATATAAGGAGACAGCAGAATACTGCTAAAACTCAAGATCACACATTAGGATGATTTATGAGTAATCCTAAATAACAAGTTTCTCACATGCTTCACAGAAAGACTGAAATGTTAATACAAAGAAAATTCAAAGGCTTCAGACATTTATAAACTCTAATTTCAGGCTCGTTTCCAAAACAAACATTTTTAGAGTGTTTTAAGACTTATATCTTGAGTTTACCAAAATATTCTATATTAATTACAAAAGAGAAAAGCTGAGGAAAATGATGAAAAAGAGAAGAATAAAAGAAAATATTAATTAACTGATGTTTGGTATGCAGAAGATAATTAGGTACATGGTATAAGAGAGATGCCACAGTTCTAAACCAATTTATTTAAAACTGTCTCAACCTAAAATACCATAATTACTCAAAAGGCCTAAGATGAGCTTTAAGATTCACTCAAAGCTTATTGCTTGACTCTCTTAAATGTTAAGCACCTATTGTTTTTAACATATGTACTAGGTACTTTCAGAGATTAAGAGACACATAATTTTAACCTGCTGGCATTTATGACAGAAATATTCCCTAAGGTCTAAAAAGGCTCAGGAAATATGAGCCAGACACGAAGTTTCAGCTTGCAAAATGTAAGTGAAAACATTTGGAAGCAAAAAGTCTCCTGACGGTCGAAAATTATAAAAGGAGAGAAAATTTCAAAGAGCTACAGGAAAAAATCACTTAAATAAATCAATTATGAAGCATTTTAATAAATTAGATATGGAAAGAAAAATAGGTTTTGTTTCTTATGTCAACATCATTTGATCACACCTCTACCTGGTAGGTAGGACAGGTGAGGACAACGACGCACAGGGTGCAAAGTAACAATCAAGATCTCAGAGTTCAGAAGCAGAATTACTGGGATTCAAATTCAGCTCTCTGAACTACAAACCCCACATTCTCTGCACATCAAGGAAGCTTGGGTGCCCAAGCCTGGCCAAGCCAGCTCCCCAAACTCCCCCAACCGAACCACTAACCTCAGAGAAGCAAACCAAACCAGATAAATATCTATTTAATTTACATACAAATAAATTACATAATTGACAGTATAAAATCATATAACCACCATGTACTGCATTAATGCTCTGGGAAATGTGAATGGAGTGACCAGCAGCACAACTATCTCAATCATGTTGCCAGTGAGAAAAGTCTCGTCTTCTTCTCCTAACCACTCCTTTCATACCTTCCTCTTTCTATGCCATACTGGTCTGATGCTGCAGGAACGCCAGTGTGAAAGGGGACATAGCAGGGGCTGGAACACAGGGAGGTGAGGTGGAATGGGATGGGAGTGGTACGGCAAAGGTCAATGGTGGCTATCAGAGAGGTGCAGGTACTCCAGTGCATGGAGGGGGCAGGAAGAACTGAAGGCAAACAAGGGCTCTCATAGAAAGAGAAGCTTCGAGGGGCTTGCAGGGAAATAGCCTACTATCACATCAGCTACAGAACCAGTTCCAGCTTCCCCAAGCAGAACAACCTCATTTCTGGTAGTAATAAATGCAAGTGTGGACCTAGGTAACTTGGGAGTATATTTTAGGGTAGGGTGAAAGGAAGTGAGAGTGGAAGTGGTCACAGGTAGTTATTTATAAGTTGAGTTTAGTTGATAAGTGCTTTCCAAAATAATTTAACTGTGTATGTATTCACTGAAAAGTATGTAGGCTACAGGATGCTAAACTTGTTTTAACTGCTTTTCTTACCATAACAACAGCAATAGTAACTAACACTTACTGAACTAGGTGTTTAAAACTATTAACTTATTTATAGCTTCACAACAACCTGAGAGGAGTACCATTTTACTATTTCTGTTAAAAAAACTGAGGAACAGAAAAATTAAGTAACTTGTCCAGGGTTACCTCACTAGTAAGAATTCAAGCTGGGCTCATAACCACCTATACTGTGCCCCCTCTGAAATTACTACTTTTAACCTGATGCTCAAATTTCTAGAATTATATGAATGTTAAGAATAAATAGGCTGTGAATAATAATCTACAAGTTTTCTATGAATAAAATGCATGATAGCTGGTAGTTCACAGACTTTGGCTACCAAAGTCCATTCTGGCATATTTCCTAGGCTATCCATTTGGGTAACAGTGCATTTATCCAATTGTGTAATATTCTGAAGTTCTGTACCAGGCACATACTCACATGTATTGTCACATTTGATACTCATAACAATACTACAGAGCAGGAATTATCATTTCACTATTTTAGAGCTGAAGACAGGTAACTAAATTTTGCATTGAGGCTTCACATTCATAACCTTCAACTCATTAAATTTTTGCACAACTTTGGGAACTAATAGGAATATATATGAGGAAACCGAATTTCAGAGAGTTTATGTAATTTGTCCGGGGTTATAATGGTGGTAAATTACAGACTGAGATTCAAATCTAGGTCCTGATTTCAAGTTCAAAATGAAGATGTCACTCTGTGAGTTATTGTATTTCAGACAATTACTGAGTACAATCAAATTATAAGGTCAGCCTAGATAAACTTAGAAGTTAATATTTCACCTGATTTGTTTTACAACCAACATCAATAATTTTTATATTTGATCACAATATTTTAAAAGACTAAAACACTGTGATGTAATTCTCACTTATTATTTTCCAAGATATAATGTAAAGACACCTAAGAATAGCACTGTGGTCAAGACAAAACATTCTAGGCTTAAAAACAGAATATAACATTGTTAAAATATTCCACATATAAAAGTGGATTAAAATTTTTCTCTATAAAGTCTTTCATATAAAAAATTCATTCAATTCCATTCGAAAAGATTTACTGGGTTCATGCACTGTGCAGAACCTTGTGCTAGGCACTGTGGTGTACTTATCAGAAGCAAAAGGCACATGAACTGTTCAGAAGCACATAATCTAGCACAGTGACAGATATGCACAAGCAGATACAAGGCTCATAAAGCACCCAAAACAGAGATTAAAACAGAAGTCTGTAGGTGCGGAGAAGGAAGAGAGTAACTCCTTAAATAGCACCTTGGAATCGAAATGCTTCCTGACATGGTCCATGGTAAAACAGTTTCTACATCATCTGCCTATCTCCTTCTACTTTAATCCATTCAACACGTTAACAAGTCAATATTCTTAAATACCTTTTCTCTGCTCCCTTCAGGAAGATGTAGAATTTGTATTTTATTTTTAAAAGTAGGTACAACTTTTACAAATGACAAGGCAGATGGAAGAACTACTGGGCTGCAGAAAATCTAACAAATTTTTTGGAGAAGGAGACAGTATAGTAGGAAAACTACTGTTTTGGAGGTATGGCAAGGAAAATGTGATGATGGATCATGAATCTGGAAAAGTGGGTGATGCCAAATGTGAGGTATTTCAGTTCAAACATGAGGATTGAGACTTAGTTTTATGTGTCATGAGAAACAAATAAAGGTGTGAATAAAACTAACATAAAAACATGCCTACAAAAAAAGTATCTCAGTGAATAAACATAAAAGTCCTTCAGTAGCAGGCCAATTCAGGACAAGAAAAAAAAAGTTTTACCATATTTGCCAAATTTCTGCAGATGTTTTTCCATATAATGTTTAATGTATATTTTGAAAAGAAGCAGCAGTTAGACGAAGTTTGGATACATTTAATTTCTGTTAAAGTCATTTTAAGAAATTCAACAGCACAGATCTGAACAAAATTATATTTGCTTATGTTAGCCGAGCCATGAGAAAATTGAGAAAAAATAAGATAAATTATTCAATACTTTAGCATTCTCTTATTCTGCAGCTACTTACATTCTGCCAATGTAGAAAGATCAAATGAAGAATTAGGAAAAAATTCACTGCAATAACACAAAAATCTTCAATGTAGGAAACCAAAGAAGCAATAATAAACACTAGTATTTAGATCATATACCACATTTGTTAAGGTAAATGGATGTGTTTCACTTTTTACTCTAGTATAGAAGATCCTCCAACCATTTGGTACCAAACCACGTTTGCATCTTTTTTTTTTCCAAAGTTAACCCACACTTCTCTGACTCCCAAGAGTGCTTTTTTGCATTCTTACTGTCATGACTTTCCACTGCTTTATCACATATAAATTCAAGCCATTCAGTAAGGGCAAGCTTTCATCTTAACCTCCTTAAAGAAGTCTTTTTTTAACCACTGGATAAAAACAACCAACAACCATCTGAATTCCTGTTAAGTATTTACTACCAACATCATTTCTTGGGAACATGGGCTACACTCATATTCTACCGTATGGTCCTCAAAGTGCTATGTACCTAGTAAGCATTTAAAAGTAAGTGCAAACTAAAGAAAAGGGAATATAACACAAACAGGATTTTGTGTTATATTTGTTTTCTTACAATATTAAACAAAAAATTCAAATAAGACAAAAAGCAAACTCTTAACTTACCCCATTTAGGCTGCCCAAATCTTTCACCAAATGTTCATCAGTAGAGGCATCGTAATTGATTACAGCATGTTGCTTATCCACACTACGAGACTGAAAGAAAATTCTTTAAGTTAGTAAACACAAGAAAACGCTAAAATAAATAACAAAAACAAAGATTTTTGTCTAAATACTTTATGTTAATAGGATAGCAGATAAATATAGGGAAATACCAAAGTAAAAGTAGATTCAATAAGATTTAAACTGTTACTATTTAACAGAAATTTGGCATCACTTCCCAAAGAGGAAAGCAGCCAAAATTTTAAGACATTCTTTTCTACCAAAGTCACACGTTCTACTTTTGAGAGAATTTAATTCAGTTGACTTTGTTGAATGTATTGAACGACAATAATTTTTTTTTTATAATTTGAAATTCTTATATGGAAATCATGTGAATTATAATTTTATGTTTTATATACCTCACTGTAAGAAAAATTACCATATAGGATTTACATCTTTCAATACCAAAGATTAAGGGACACAATCTGATATGTTCCTGAATAAAATTATCCTCGCTTAAAACATGGGTTCTAAAACTCATGGGAGAGGTCTAAGAGAGAAAGAGAAAGTCAAAAAAAGGAATTAGAATGGCAAACTGATTTTTGAAAATTGCTTTTAAGTCTCTTTTAAAGTACACACACACTCTCTTTCTCCAGAGCTTAGTGAGTTATCTGCAGATGAAAGTAGCTCAGAGATGAACTACAAGCCTTTGGAAATTTGTATCCAAAGGAAATATCACTACAGTCATAGGAAGAAATAGTCTGAGAACCACTGAACGTGAACTCAAGAACCATTTATTACTGGGTTACTATGTGAACCTTGGTGTACTAAAAGCAAAGGAAGCATCCAAAATGGGGAGGAGATATAATTTTCAGTTTCCAGCCCAGCATGTAAGGAGCTTGGAAGTCATCATTCCTATCCTCATAACAAGAAAAAAGTTAAACTGAAAATCAAAAACTTGTCTTAGTTTCATCAGAAAATTGAGGTCATAAGGTCAACTGCCACTCTGAAATCTGGAGAGACAGGCGAATACAGAGAATCATAGCTCACTGGGAGCAGTTGAAACTACCGCTGCAACCTCCAACTGGTAGGAAAGCTTAAAGGTTAAATGATTAATTGCTGGAAACTTGAATGTCAACTAGCTTGAAAGCAAGAACTCCTGGGGGCACAGCCTTGGCGGGAACATCATTTTTTCCTGAGTTTTACCTCCAGAAGCCCCACAAGGATCTCAGGGTGAGGATTGGAGAAAAATCTTCTCATGCTTCTGGCATGGTGAGAGGGAAAGTAGTCATTTTGAAATACACCCATTGTGCTCTCCTCAGCAACAGCCTGTCCTCAAGGAAAACTACTTTTCCAGAGCTCACGCAAGTCAACCAGTGTGGGTTTTACCAGAGCCTAACTGACATGGGAGGATGGAAATACCCAACTCCAGCCTCATCTAGCCTTCCTGTCTCACCTAGGGAGGTGAACAAAAAAAAGCTGAGATGTACTTGTGAAGGTCAAAGACTGAGAACTAATAGTACTTCAGCATGCTTCCCCTCCTCCCAAACCTTACCATCATATCAACAGGGATTTATAAATAACTATTATTATTACCATTACAATGGAAGTTTCAATACAATAGAAAAAACTGTAAAGCACTATATAAGAAGGAGCCTCTACGGAAACTCAAAGACAACAGGGGAGAAAAAACCAAGGACACTATAGGAAATATTAACCTGACACTTGTAGCTATAACAAACAGTAAACACAGCCTTACTCCTAGCCACATTAGAAAAATGGGAAAGGTCAGCAACTAATAAAATAATAATAAAGATATAAATCCTAGTTGAAATAATCCTTTCCAAATAAATATTACAAAAATTAGAAAGTCCGTTACCCAATTAGCTTAAATTCTATATTGAAAAAGTTTTGGTCTTTCCTTTCAGCACACAAAACTCTATATTAAAATAACTGACATTAGGAAGAAACAATATGTGACCTAAAGCATTCTTCCAACAAAATCTAAAGATTTATCATACATACACTTTTATTCTTCTTAAAGGTTGATCTGGGGGGGGGGTTGTTTTGTTTTTTTCTGCAATCTCAATTTCTTTAAGACAAACTGCAAATCTCAGAATTCAGAGTAACTTCATGAATAGTACTATTACCCCCACTTCTCTACAGCTTGCCTGAAAAACCATCTATTATGGCAAATTAGACTGCTGCAAAACACCTGCATTAAATCTAAAAGTTACTTAAACTTTGTTTTGGTTTTTATTGTCATGTTTAAACTGTCACTCTGTTTAAATTAATGAAATACTAAATTCAGATATTAGGGTGATAAGAAGCAAATGAAGCACGATTACAAACATAATTTCTCCTAACTGTGGATTTATCAAGTTGAATTAGTCTAAGGAAGAAAAAACATCTCTACATGTTGTAAGGCAAGTGAGAGTTCAAGTATATGCAACCTCTAAATAAATAGTGACTAGACTACCATAAATAATCTCTCTGTGAGCAAGAGAATACAGAGAAAGGGCAGAAGTTCTTAGAAGAGAGTGTGATGAAATTCAAGGGGAAAAAATCTAAACGAGACTTGAGGAAAAGAAATCAGAAAGGAAAGTGAAAATTTACTGTTAGATATTGAGAAAAAAAATCAAATGGCTGCTCATAGAGTCAGGGAATGGCAGCTTTTGAGGGAAGTCTACATGGCTCAGAGATATGGAGAAAAAACTGAGGAGGAAATAATTTGAAGCGGCCAATTCCCTAAGTTTACAACTTGATAGAAACCTGGAATATTCTGAATCTGACATGCACCCTGCCCTCAAATCGTTTATGGGGGTAGATAATACAAGAAAACCTACTACTAAACGTAGAGCACACTTAAGAAAATGAGAGTTCACTGAGATGCCACTACAGCTTTGGAGATTGAGGAGTGAAGGAGTGGGCATGTTATATGGAACCAGAAAAAGCATCTTTTTTCTTTGTTTAATAAAGACCTTAATAACTTTTTGAGAAGACTAGTCTTATGAACTCAAGGCAAGGGATATCATCAGTTTAGAAATCACAAGACAAGTCATTGCATTTGTGTAACTCTTCAAAAAATAACAGCCAATGAAAGCAAATAAAAATGCCTGTTCTTATTTATCAAATGTATTCAAGGTATCAGTGTGTTTCTGTACCCATCACAGAAACTAAGCAGGAAACCAAGATTATAGAATATAATATGTCAAGTAAGTGGTCAAGAAAAACTGAGGGAATAAAAAAGATTTGTTATTCTCATCTAACCACACAAGCATTAAACCATTTTCATTTCCAGATAAATTCACACTTCCTCTAGATTAAACTGAGCCAGGAGAAAGTGCATTGCAACTTAATCTTCACAACCCATTTGAGCTTTTCAATAAAAATTTAATAATCTCTAAGAAACATACAATTTAAACCGTGACAAAGACAGCCAACTTCATCAAATTTCTAATACTAATGGAAAAACCTTATCTGGTCCAGGTTTAAATCAAAAGATAGTCAATTTTGACCAGATCTCTTATTTGTTCCACCTTATGCCTTCGGTAAGAATGCAAGACTCGGGCTTCCCTGGTGGTGCAGTGGTTGAGAATCTGCCTGCCAATGCAGGGGACACGGGTTCGAGCCCTGGTCTGGGAAGATCCCACATGCCGCAAAGCGACTAGGCCCGTGAGCCACAACTACTGAGCCTGCGCGTCTGGAGCCTGTGCTCTGCAACAAGAGAGGCCACGACAGTGAGAGGCCCACGCACCGCGATGAAGAGTGGCCCCCGCTCGCCACAACTAGAGAGGGCCCTCGCACAGAAACGAAGACCCAACAAAGCCAAAATAAATAAATTAATTAATTTTAAAAAAAATTAAAAAAAAAAAGTCCCTAATGGTGGGACTTCCCTGGTGGCGCAGTAGTTAAGAATCCGCCTGCCAATGCAGGCAACACGGGTTTGAGCCCTGACCTGGGAAGATCCCACATGCCGTGGAGCAACGAAGCCCATGCACCACAACTACTGAGCCTGCGCTCTAGAGCCCATGAGCCACAACTGCTGAGCCCGTGTGCCACAACTACTGAAGCCTGCGTGCCTAGAGCCCGTGCTCCACAACAAGAGAAGCCACCACAATGAGAGGCCCACGCACCGCAACAAAGAGTATCCCCTGCTCACAGCAACTAGAGAAAGCCCATGCACAGCAACAAAGACCCAAAGCAGCCAAAAAAAAAAAATAAATAAAATAAATTTATTAAATTTATAAAAAAAAAAAAAAAAGAATGCAAGACTTTCTAGTCACTATCCCCTTATAGTCCTTTCCCCCACAAGAGCCTATGCCTCTTCCCTCATAAGTTTTACTTTCTACAAAGACCTACAAAGTGTAGGCTTTTACACTACACACTTGAGAATCCTCCTTACTTGAAATGCCTCTTCATTCTCAAGCTCTTAGGGTTATCTCCTACTTCCTTCCTTTAAAATCTGGCTTTCCCCCTGAGAACACTATTTCCACGACATTCCTTTAAAGTGGATGATATCCTCCTAAATCCAATATTCTGTTGAGTTCAGAGATGCAGTCTGAACTGCAGTCCTGTCTACTATTGTGGCTTCTAGACCATTACTTTCCCCCTCCGATGAAAAAAACTTTTTACTTTTCTGAAGTCCTTGTTATCCACCTATATATAAATATAAGTATAAATAAATATACATACACACTATATATTCACACACACACACACACACACACACACACACTCACACTCACCTCCCAGGTTGCTGCAATCATTTGCAAAAAGTTGCTAACTTTTTGACTTAAGTTTTGAGGTAATGGTAAATTCAAATTCCTACTTCTTCATGGTTGATTTTAAATGTCTCTGTAGATACCCCATATAAAAATCTAGCCTTCTCTACTCCCACAACCAAAATCCTTACCATATCTTGTCATACCACTCCCATTGCTAAACTTTATCATGCGAAATTGATTCCACCTATGGAATCTAAGCCGTAGTATTTCTCTGTGACTACATTCTCCTATTCTTCCAGTTTTCTCAATTATTTACAATAATTTACTAGTATATTACCTAAGTCCTTTGACAACCGCAAGACATCTAATATTCTGACCCCTTCCTTTTCTCCCAAGCAACCACATCCTATAACTCTGACTTTACTTCCTTCTCTATATAACCTAGATTCCCCCCTGGCTTCAACTGTTCCCTTTATGCTCCTAATCCCCAAATCTCTACCTTCTTCATGGACTACTCTGCTCAGCTTCATATATTTATTTCCAGTTTTCTGTTTAATATCTCAATCTGGGTATCCCTCAGGAACCTCAAACTCATTATCTTGTTCCCCAAAAGTACACCTCCTGAACCGCTACTTCATCTATTTCCATGCCAGAAAGGCTAGGTCTTACATTCTTTTTCTCTCCCTCGTTCATTATATATAACTAGAAAGCACAGCCTTCTATTTTCAATCTCTCTCCTGCTCTGTCTTCTGTTCTTCATTTTAAATGATACTCTCTTCCTTAGAACTTAACCGTCTCTTCCTAGATTATTATAATCATCTAACTGCTTATACCAATTCCAATCTCTAATCCTGAGCAGTAATATAGAATAGTAGTTTAAAGCACAGGTGTTGGAGTCAAAAAGAACTGGTCCAGCCACTTGCCAGTTGTGAGACCTTGGTAAAATTACTAATCTTTGTATAATCATTCTACAAAAAGGTATACCTAGCTCACAGTTTTTTTTTTTTTTTTTTGTGAGGATTAAATGCATGCAAAGCATCTGAAAAGGAAATATTGCTCTGCTTAAAAACTCCTCAATCCTCTTACTGGCTAAGGTAAGATACACCAAGTCTTTAATATAGTACACAAGGCCTTCCAAGATCTGGCCTCTTCTAATGCCCAAGTATTAATCTCTCAAAACGTTTGCCTTCACATCTTATATACAAACTACAAGGAACTATTTTAATTTACCTAAATAGACACTGAATGCAATGCTATCTTCAATATCACGCGCTCAACCACACTCTAACCTTCCAGAAACCATTTATTCATCTTTTAAGATAATTCAGCTAAAGCAATCTCCTCCAGAAGTCTTTCCAGATTTCACATTCCCACATTTCCTTGCAGGCAGAACTGACCAATCTCTTTTTTCTGTACCCCATACCAACTCCCATCACTGTCCTGTATCATACTGTTTATACCCACTTATTTACATACACATATCCTTCTACTAGATTATAAGTCTTAAAGGACAGAGAGACCCTATCTGTATACACATTGATACCTCAGCCTACACACAGTATATGTTTAAAAAGGTTTGATGGAAAGAAAATCCATGCTATTTGGCCAATCTCATTTCATAAAGAATGGAGGTAGAAAAGTTTTCTTATGTATAAAATAGCAAAAGTATTGAAGTTACAAAGTTCAGACCAAATTTTAAGAAGCCTACAAACCAGGTGGCTTAAAACAACAGAACCAAACCAAAACAAACAAACAAAAAATTGTGGCTCTCAGATGATTATAAAACCAGAAAATTTTGGAAAATAAGAGTAACAAAATGAAGCAATAATACTTTTTTTTAGAAAGAAATACTTCTTTTCCTGCAACAAACAAAGAAGAAAAAGTCTGCCATCAAATAAAATCAAAACATAAAAAACAGTTTCAGGCTGGGCACAACAATAAAGCAGCAAAGACTCACACTGACTAATTTCTAACTAAAAACTAACATATGAAATGGTACAAATGGTTACCTGATATGTGTCATACATGCTTTGGATATGAAATGGCTGTTACTTCTCTTTCCTACTAAAAATATGAGAGAAAAAGACACAAATACATGGATACATATGTTAAGAAAAAACTAAAAAGGGAAAGATTGCCACTGTATGTCTCATCATTTAAAAATTTTAAAAGAGGGGCTTCCCTGGTGGCGCAATGGTTAAGAATCCGCCTGCCAATGCAGGGGACACAGGTTCGAGTCCTGGTCCGGGAAGATCCCACATGCCTCAGAGCAACTAAGCCTGTGTGCCACAACTACTGAGTCTGTGCTCTAGAGCCCGTGAGCCACAACTACTGAGCCCACGAGCCACAACTACAGAAGCCCACGCGCCTAGAGCCAGTGCTGTGCAACAAGAGAAGCCACCGCAATGAGGAGCCCACACACCGCAACAAAGAGTAGCCCCCACTCGCTGCAACTAGAGAATGCCCGCGCGCAGCAACGAAGACCTAACACAGCCAAAAATAAATAAATAATTAAAAAAAATTTTTTAAAGATAGTATAGCTGAAACATTCTTTAAAAGTCCAGTTGCGGGGCTTCCCTGGTGGCGCAGTGGTTGAGAATCTGCCTGCCAATGCAGAGCACACGGGTTCGAGCCCTGGTCTGGGAAGATCCCACATGCCGCGGAGCAGCTAGGCCCGCGAGCCACAACTACTGAGCCTGCGCGACTGGAGCCTGTGCTCCGCAACAAGAGAGGCCGCGATAGTGAGAGACCCGCGCACCGCGATGAAGAGAGTGGCCCCCGCTTACCACAACTAGAGAAAGCCCTCGCACAGAAACGAAGACCCAACACAGCCAATAAATAAATAAATAAATAAATAAATAAATAAATAAATAAAGTGTTTTAAAAAAAAAAAAAAAGTCCAGTTGCGTTTTTACAATCATAATAATAAACAGTGATTTATCCTTTGCTATGTGCTCCAAAGGATAGATGAAAATTACTAACCTATGATCTTCAAAACGTACTCCGTCGTTAATACATCATACAAAAATTAAAATACTAAAACAGTGAGTCAAATATAATTTTATTATATTTTCTATTACGCATTAGGAAAACTATTTAATTAGTATGATGATGATTCTCCAAATCGAGTAAAATTCATGCACTTGGTACAATTAAAAAAATTTATGAAGATAAAATTAGAATTTAGATATGAACTTTTTTCAAAATGCAACTCAACTTGTATATAGAGGAATCCAATATATTGTAATAAAACACAGTGACTAAGTCTTTCTGAATCTTAATTTTATCATCTGTAGAATGGAGGTAATTATATCTTTAAGAAATTCTTGAGGAACAACTGAATCAACATAAATGAACACTGAGAACAAGAGAAAGTTATTATTCAACTGCATGGTACTTTTAATAGTAGTAATATTGTGTGTCACTCAAAACAAAGACAGTATAATCTTTACCCAATAATTATACATTATACCTTTCATTCACGGCTCTCTAAGATTTATTTTACATAATATGTCTTATGGAACATAGCATCGCATAATCATCTTTCTATAGCAAGACAAACAAGCACAGCAAGTTCATTAATTTGCTAAAGCCTTCCAACGTAAGTGGCAGAAACAAAACTCGAATTCCAGAATCCCGTGTTTAATCACCTACTCTTTAATATCCAAGCACATTTTCTTCTCAATGACCACATTCTTTAGACTACCTTTTTTGGAATGAGATGAAATAACAGCAACAAAAAATTCAAAACATTTTTTTGGTCATAATTGACAAAAAAAATGTAATTGTAATCAAACAGAGCATATGACCTCATGGATCATTTGTTTCCGTTTTGCACTGGGTTTTAAGCTACATTATCATCAAAGTATGTTTACAATGCTGGTAAATCTATTTATAGTTGAAATCTTTACAGGTAAGAAACTACTGAAAATTATTCAGAGGCAGAGATTCTAAAACCTAACAACTAACCAGTTGTTTCCTGTATGTTAAAAATAAAGGGTTTTAAACCATAAATGCTAAATTAGGTTAACAGAATTTAAAAGATCTTTTATTTACTCATTAAAAAGCAAACAAATAGTAATTATTTGTATTTCTAACCATTTTAATTATCACACCAACTGATCTAACCAATGTAGAACCATTCATCTACATAACGCCTTAAAATGAAATCATAACTTCATCAACTCTACAGCTCCAAGTTTTCAAAACAAATATATTTCACTAATATTTATATACTTGTAAGTCTCCACTTCTCCATACGTGAGCTTAGTTCACTTTTCAGAAATAACATAAAAAGAACAGTAAGTTTTAACTAATCCATTTATTTTACTAATATTCTATGAAAGACTACACCATTTATTTATTTATTTTATTTTACTTTATAAGGCTTTGCCTTTTTTTTTAACATCTTTATTGGAGTATAATTGCTTTACAGTGGTGTGTTCATTTCTGCTTTATAACAAAGTGAATCAGCTATACATATACACATATCCCCATATCTCTTCCCTCTTGCGTCTCCCGCCCTCCCACACTCCCTATCCCACCCCTCTAGGTGGTCACAAAGCACCGAGCTGATCTCCCTGTGTTATGCGGCTGCTTTCCACTAGCTATCTCTTTTGCATTTGGTAGTGTATACATGTCCATGCCACTCTCTCACTTTGTACCACCTTACCCTTCCCCCTCGCTGTATCCTCAAGTCCATTCTCTAGTAGGTCTGTGTCTTTATTCCCATCTTGCACCTAGGTTCTTCATGACCATTTTTTTTTTTAGATTCCATGTATATGTGTTAGCATACGGTATTTGTTTTTCTGACTTACTTCACTCTGTATGACAGACTCTAGGTCCATCGACCTCACTACAAATAACTCCATTTCGTTTCTTTTTATGACTGAGTAATATTCCATTGTATATTTGTGCCACATCTTCTTTATCCATTCATCTGTTGATGGACACTTAGCTTGCTTCCATGTCCTGGCTATTGCAAATAGAGCTGCAATGAACATTGTGGTACATGACTCTTTTTGAATGATGGTTTTCTCAGGGTATATGCCCAGTAGTGGGATTGCTGGGTCATATGGTAGTTCTAATTTTAGTTTTTTAAGGAACCTCCATACTGTTCTCCATAGTGGCTGTGTCAATTGACATTCCCAACAACAGGGCAAGAGGGTTCCCTTTTCTCCACACCCTCTCCAGCATTTATTGTTTGTAGATTTTTTGATGATGGCCATTCTGACCAGTGTGAGGTGATACCTCATTGTAGTTTTGATTTCAAGTTCTCTAATGATTAATGATTTTGAGCATTCTTTCATGTGCTTGTTGGCAATCTATATATCTTCTTTGGAGAAATGTCTATTTAGGCCTTCTGCCCGTTTTTGGATTGGGTTGTTTGTTTTTTTGATATGGAGCTGTGTGAGCTGCTTGTATATTTTGGAGATAATGCTTTGTCAGTTGCTTCATTTGCAAATATTTTCTCCCATTCTGAGGGTTGTCTTTTCGTCTTGTTTATGGTTTCCTTAGCTGTGCAAAAGCTTTTACATTTCATTAGGTCCCATTTGTTTATTTTTCTTTTTATTTCCATTTCTCTAGGAGCTGGGTTAAAAAGGATCTTGCTGTGATTTATGTCATAGACTGTTCTGCCTATGTTTTCCTCTAAGAGTTTGACAGTGTCTGGCCTTACATTTAGGTCTTTAATCCATTTTGAGTTTATTTTTGTGTATGGTGTTAGGGAGTGTTCTAATCTCATTCTTTTACATGGAGCTGTACAGTTTTCCCAGCACCACTTATTGAAGAGGCTGTCTTTTCTCCACTGTATATTCTTGCCTCCTTTATCAAAGATAAGGTGACCATATGTGTGTGGGTTTATCTCTGGGCTTTCTATCCTGGTCCATTGATCTCTTATTTCTGTTTTTGTGCCAGTACCAAACTGTCTTGATTACTGAAGCTTTGTAATATAGTCTGAAGTCAGGGAGCCTGATTCCCCCAGCTCCATTTTTCGTTCTCAAGATGGCTTTGGCTATTCGGGGTCTTTTGTGTTTCCATACAAATTGTGAAATTTTTTGTTCTAGTTCTGTGAAAAATGCCAGTGGTAGTTTGATAGGGATTGCATTGAATCTGTAGATTGCTTTGTGTAGTAGAGTCATTTTCACAATGTTGATTCTTCCAATCCAAGAATATGGTATATCTCTCAATCTGTTTGTATCATCTTTAATTTCTTTCATCAGTGTCTTATAATTTTCTGCATACAGGTCTTTTGTCTCCTTAGGTAGGATTATTCCTAGATATTTTATTCTTTTTGTTGCAATGGTAAATGTGACCGTTTTCTTAACTTCACTTTCAGATTTTTCATCATTAGTGTATAGGAATGCAAGAGATTTCTGTGCATTAATTTGTTATCCTGCAAATTTACCAAATTCATTGATTAGCTCTAGTAGTTTTCTGATAGCATCTTTAGGATTCTCTATGTATACTATCATGTCATCTGCAAACAGTGATAGCTTTACTTCTTTTTTTCCAATTTGGATTCCTTTTATTTCTTTTTCTTCTCTGATTGCTGTGGCTAAAACTTCCAAAACTATGTTGAATAATACTGGTAAGAGTGGGCAATCTTGTATTGTTCCTGATCTTAGTGGAAATGGTTTCCGTTTTTCAACATTGAGAACGATGTTGGCTGTGGGATTGTCATATATAGCCTTTATTATGTTGAGGTAAGTTCCCTCTATGCCTACTTTCTGGAGGGTTTTTATAATACATGGGTGTTGAATTCTGTCAAAAG
This sequence comes from Balaenoptera acutorostrata, assembly GCF_949987535.1. NCBI lineage: Eukaryota > Metazoa > Chordata > Mammalia > Artiodactyla > Balaenopteridae > Balaenoptera > Balaenoptera acutorostrata. The sequence continues at coordinate 171,549,244 of NC_080064.1, read as the reverse complement.
CTTTTTCTGCATCTATTGAGATGATCATATGGTTTTTCTCCTTCAATTTATTAATATGATGTAACACATTGATTGATTTGTGTATATTGAAGAATCCTTGCATTCCTGGGATAAACCCCACTTGATCATGGTGTATGATCCTTTTAATGTGCTGTTGGATTCTGTTTGCTACTATTTTGTTAAGGATTTTTGCATCTATGTTCATCAATGATATTGGCCTGTAGTTTTCTTTCTTTGTGACATCTTTGTCTGGTTTTGGTATCAGGGTGATGGTGGCCTCGTAGAATGAGTTTGGGAGAGTTCCTCCCTCTACTATATTTTGGAAGAGTTTGAGAAGGATAGGTGTTAGCTCTTCTCTAAATGTTTGATAGAATTCGCCTGTGAAGCCATCTGGTCCTGGGCTTTTGTTTGTTGGAAGATTTTTAATCACAGTTTCAATTTCAGTGCTTGTGATTGATCTGTTCATATTTTCTATTTCTTCCTGGTTCAGTCTCCAAAGGTTGTGCATTTCTAAGAATTTGTCCATTTCTTCCAGGTTGTCCATTTTATTGGCATATAGTTGCTTGTAGTTAGCTCTCATGATCCTTTGTATTTCTGCTATGTCAGTTGTTACTTCTCCTTTTTCATTTCTAATTCTTTTGATTTGAGTCTTCTCCCTCTTTTTCTTGATGAGTCTGCCTAATGGTTTATCAATTTTGTTTATCTTCCCAAAGCACCAGCTTTTAGCTTTATTGATCTTTGCTATTGTTTCCTTCATTTTTGTTTCATTTATTTCTGATCTGATCTTTATGATTTCTTTCCTTCTGCTAACATTGGGGTTTTTTTGTTCTTCTTTCTCTAATTGCTTTAGGTGTAAGGTTAGGTTGGTTATTTGAGATGTTTTTTGTTTCTTAAGGTAGGATTGTATTGCCATAAACTTCCCTCTTAGAACTGCTTTTGCTCCATCCCATAGATTTTGGGTCGTCGTGTTTTCAGTGTCATTTGTTTCTAGGTATTTTTTGATTTCCTCTTTGTTTTCTTCAGTGATCTCTTGGTTATTAAGTAGTGTATTGTTTAGCCTCCATGTGTTTTTATTTTTTACAGATTTTTTCCTGTAACTGATATCTAGTCTCATAGCGTTGTAGTCAGAAAAGATACTTGATATGATTTCAATTCTCTTAAATTTACCAAGGCTTGATTTGTGACCCACGGTATGATCGATCGTGGAAAATGTTCCATGAGCACTTCAGAAGAAAATGTATTCTGTTGTTTTTGGATGGAATGTCCTATAAATATCAATTAAGTTCATCTTGTTTAATGTATCATTTAAAGCTTGTGATTCCTTGTTTATTTTCATTTTGGATGATCTGCCCATTGGTGAAAGTGGGGTGTTAAAGTCCCCTACTATGACTGTGCTGTTGATTTCTCCTTTTATGGCTGTTAGTATTTGCCTTATGTATTCAGGTGCTCCTATGTTGGGTGCATAAATATTTACAATTGTTATATCTTCTTCTTGGATCGATCCCTTGATATTAGTAGTGTCCTTCTAGTGTCTCTCGTAATAGTCTTTATTTTAAAGTCGATTTTGTCTGATATGAGAATTGCTACACCAGCTTTCGTTTGATTTCCATTTGTATGCAATATCTTTTTCCATCCCCTCACTTTCAGTCTGTATGTGTCCCTAGGTCTGAAGTGGGTCTCTTGTAGACAGCATATATACGGGTCTTGTTTTTGTATCCATTCAGCCAGTCTATGTCTTTTGGTTGGAGCATTTAATCCATTTACATTTAAGGTAATTATCGATATGTATGTTCCTATTACCATTTTCTTAATTGTTCTGGGTTTGTTATTGTAGGTCTTTTCCTTCTCTTGTGTTTCCTGCCTAGAGAAGTTTCTTTAGGATTTGTTGTAAAACTGGTTTGGTGGTGCTGAATTCTCTTAGCTTTTGCATGTGTATAAAGGTTTTAATTTCTCCGGTGAATCTGAATGAGATCCTTGCTGGGTAATCTTGGTTTTAGGTTTTTCCCAAATATGTCCTGCCACTCCCTTCTGGCCTGCAGAGTTTCTGCTGAAAGATCAGCTGTTAACCTTATGGGGATTCCCTTGTGTGTTATTTATTGTTTTTCCCTTGCTGCTTTTAATATTTTTTCTTTGTATTTAATTTTTGAAGGTTTGATTAATATGTGTCTTGGCGTGTTTCTCCTTGGATTTATCCTGTATGGGACTCTCTGTGCTTTCTGGACTTGATTAACTCTTTCTTTTCCCGTATTAGGGAAGGTTTCAACTAGAATCTCTTCAAATATTTTCTCAGTCCCTTTCTTTTTCTCTTCGTCTGGGACCCCTATAATTCGAATGTTGGTGCATTTAATGTTGTCCCAGAGGTCTCTGAGACTGTCCTCAGTTCTTTTCATTCTTTTTTCTTTATTCTGCTCTGCATTAGTTATTTCCACTATTTTATCTTCCAGGTCACTTATCCGTTCTTTTGCCTCAGTTATTCTGCTATTGATCCCTTTTAGAGAATTTTTAATTTCATTTATTGTGTGGTTCAAAACTGTTTGTTTGCTCTTTAGTCCTTCTAGGTCCTTCTTAAACATTTCTTGTATTTTCTCCATTCTATTTCCAAGATTTTGGATCATCTTTACTCTCATTATTCTGAATTCTTTTTCAGGTAGACTGCCTATTTCCTCTTCATTTGTTAGGTCTGGTGGGTTTTTACCTTGCTCCTTCATCTGCTGTCTGTTTCTCATTTTGCTTACCTTACTGTATTTGAGGTCTCCTTTTCGTAGGCTGCAGGTTCGTAGTTCCCGTTGTGTTTGGTGTCTGCCCCCAGTGGCTACGGTTATTTCAGTGGGCTGTGTACGCCTCCTGGGGGAGGGGACTAGGGCCTGTGTTCTGGTGGATTAGGCTGGATCTTGTCTTTCTGGTGGGCAGGTCCACGTCTGGTGGTGTGTTTTGGGGTGTCTGTGGCCTTATCATGATTTTAGGCAGCCTCTTGCTAATGGGTGAGGTTGTGTTACTGTCTTGCTAGTTGTTTGGTATAGGGTGTTCAGCACTGGAGCTTGCTGGTTGTTGAGTGGAGCTGGGTCTTGGTGTTGAGATGGAGATCTCTGGGAGATTTTCGCCATTTGACATTACCTGGAGCTGGGAGGTCTCTTGTGGACCAATGTCCTGAACTTGGTTCTCCCACCTCAGAGGCACAGCCCTGACACCTGGGTGGAGCACCAAAAGCTTGTCATCCACACAGCTCAGAATAAAAGGGAGAAAAAAAATAGAAAGAAAGAAAGAAAGAAGATAAAATTAAATTAAGTTAAATTGAAAAATTATTAAAATAAAAAATAAAACATAATTATTAAAAAAAATTTTTTAAAGTAATAAAAAAAAAAAGAAGGAAAGAAAGAAGAGAGCAACCAAACCAAAAAAACAAATCCACCAATGACAAGCGCTAAAAACTATACTAAAAAAAGACAGACAGAACCCTAGGACAAATGGTAAAAGCAAACCTATACAGAAAAAATCACACATAGATGCATACACATACACAGTTACAAAAAGAGAAAAAAGGAAAAAAAAATTGCTCCCAAAGTCCACCTCCTCAATTTGGGATGATCTGTTGTCTATTCAGGTATTCCACAGATGCAGGGTACATCAAGTTGATTGTGGAGATTTAATCTGCTGCTCCTGATGCTGCTGGGAGAGATTTCCCTTTCTCTTCTTTGTTCGCACAGTTCCTGGGTTTCAGCTTTAGATTTGGCCCCGCGTCTGCGTGTAGGTCACCTGAGGGCGTCTGTTCTTCGCTCAGACAGGACGGGGTTAAATAAAGGAGCAGCCGATTCGGGGGCCCTGGCTCACTCAGGCCGGGTGTAGGGAGGGGTACGGATGCGGGGCGAGCCTGCGGCGGCAGAGGCCGGCGTGACGTTGCACCAGCCTGAGGCACGCTGTGCATTCTCCCGGGTAAGTTGTCCCTGGATCACGGGACCCTGGCAGTGGCGGGCTGCACAGGCTCCCGGGAGGGGAGGTGTGAATAGTGACCTGTGCTTGCACACAGGCTTCTTGGTGGCTGCAGCAGCAGCCTTAGCGTCTCATGCCCGTCTCTGGGGTCCACACTGACAGCCGCAGCTCACGCCTGTCTTTGGAGCTCCTTTAGGCAGCGCTCTTAATCCCTTCTCCTCGCGCACCAGGAAACAAAGAGGCATGAAAAAGTCTCTTGCCTCTTCGGCACCTCCAGACTTTTTCCTGGACTCCCTCCTGGCTAGCCGTGGTGCACTAGCCCTCTTCAGGCTGTGTTCACACAGCCCACTCCAGTCCTCTCCCTGGGATCCAACCAAAGCCCAAGCCTCAGCTCCCAGCCCCCACCTGTCCCGACGGGTGAGCAGACAAGCCTCTAGGGCTGGTGAGTGCTGGTCGGCACTGATCCTCCGTGCGGGAATCTCTCTGCTTTGCCCTCTGTTGCTGCGCTCTCCTCCGTGACTCTGAAGCTTCCCCCCTCCGCCACCCGCAGTCTCCGCCCACGAAGGGGTTTCCTAGTGTGTGGAAACCTTTCCTCTTTTGCAGCTCCCTCCCACTGGTGCAGGTCCCTATTCTTTTGTCTCTCTTTTTTCTTTTGCCCTACCCAGGTACGTGGGGGAGTTTCTTGCCTTTTGGGAGGTCTGAGGTCTTCTGTCAGCGTTCAGTAGGTGTTCTGTAGGAGTTGTTCCATATGTAGATGTATTTCTGATGTATTTGTGGGGAGGAAGGTGATCTCCACGTCTTACTCTTTCGCCATCTTGAAGCTCCTCGACTAAACCATTTAAAAACTAAATACAATTTGCAAATACTTGTTCTTACTTCCATACAAAAGATGTGTCTTTCTGTACTAAGAAGAGTTCCATTAATTTGTAGCACTGATTCTGACTACCAGGTAACCATCATGGCGATCAAATCATGGAACTTTTTCAGAGAATACACTGTGTCTAGGTTAGTGCTAAAAGGAGTATGCTCCTATCAGATAAAAGGAAGAAGTATCTTTAGAGGTGGGGTCTGAGGAACAGGTCAAAACTGGTTTTTTTCTTGCCTGATCATGGAGTTTCACCAACTTTATATTTTATTTTTAAAATAAAGCATAAATTTAAAAATAGTCATAAGTAGAATAGATGCCCACATCAGACACTTTGATGAACTTTAAATAAAAATGTTATGTTAATTTTTGACTTCTTATAGTGGGAATATTGGTTTTTGCACTTTAAAAATTATTGATTTTCTTTAAATTTCTGTTGTAAAGGCATTATTTTGTTTATGATACCTGAATCGATTCAAAGATATTTTCAAATTCTATTGCCATTGATTTCCTTCTAGATTTTTCACTGTGGTAAAATATATATAACATAATATTTGTCATTTTAACCATTTTCGTTGTACGATTCAGTGGCATTAATTAAATTTACAATGTTGTGTAATCATCACCGTTTCACAATATCTGATTCCAAAATTTAACACCCCAAACCATACCCCTTTCCAAAATTTTTTCATCACTCCAAACAAAAACTGTAACTGTAAAGCAATAACTCTTCAACCCTCCTTCCTCCAGCCACTGGTAACCACTAATCTACTTTATATCTCTATGAATTTGCTTGTTTTAGATAGTTCATGTAAGTAGAATCATACAATATTTGTCATTGTTTCTGGCTTATTTCATTTAGCATAATGTTTTCAAGGTTCATTTCTGTTGCAGCATGTATTCAAACTTTGTTTCTTTTTGTAGCTGAATAATAATCCATTATATGTATTGATATATACTGCATTTTGTTTATCCCTTCATCTGCTGCTGGACACTTGGGATGTTGTCACCTTTGGCTACTGTGAATAACACTACAATGAACACTGACTTAAATACAAGTATCTGTTTGAATCCTAGCTTTCAATTATTCTGGGTATAGCCTACTAGTGGAATTGCTGGGTCATATGATAATTGTTTAGCTTTTTGAGGAACCCCTAAATTGTTTTCCACAGCGGCTACCCCATTTTACACATTCCCACCAGCAAAGTACAAGAATTTCAATTTCTCCACACCCTTCCCAACACTTATCTTCTTCTTTTTTGTTTCTTTTTAACATTATTGCCATCCCAGTAGATATGAAGCAGTATTTCATTGCGGTTCTGATCTGCATTTCTTAATGACAAATGATGTTGAGTGACTTTCATGTGCTTATTAGCCATTTTTATATCTTCTTTGGAGAAATGTCTACTCAAGTTTTTTGACCATTTTTTAAGGGGGTTGTTTGTGTATTTGTTGTTGAGTTGTAGGAGTTCTTTATATACTCTGGATATTATAAGATATGTATGGTTTTGCAAATATTTTCTCCAATTCTGTGAGTTGTCTTTTTCCTCTCTTGATAGTATCCTTAGATGCACAAATTTTTAATTTTGATGAAGTCCAATTTACCTACTTTTTCTTTTGTTGCTTGTGCTATTGGTATCATATCTAAGAATCCACTGCCAAATCCAAGGTCATGATGATTTATCCCTATGATTTCTTCTAAGAGTTTTATGGCTTTAGCTCTTAGATTCAGGTCACTGATCCATTTTGAGTTAATTTTTATATATGTTGTAAGGTAGGGGTCTAAATTCATTCTTTTACATGTAGAAATCTGGTTGTCCTAGCTTTATCTGTTGGAAAGACCATTCTTTCCTTTACTGAATGGACTTGGCACCCTTCTCAAAAACCTACTGTAGCAGTTTCCTTGGGCTGCCATAACAAAGTACCATAAATTGAGTGGCTTAAAACAGTCCAAGTTTATTCTCTCAAAGTTCTGGATTCACGAAGTCCAGAATCAAGGAGTTGGCAGGGCGATGTTTCCTCCAAAACTTCCAGGGAAGAATCCTTCCTTGCCTCTTCCAGTTTCTGGTAGCCCCAGGTTTCCTTAGCTTCTGGTAGCATAACTCTTAATCTCTGCTTCTATCTTTACATGGCTGTCTTCTCTCTGTGTCTGTTTTCTCCTCATCCTATGACACCAAGTTATATTGGCTTAAGGTCCACCCTAATGACTTCATCTTAACTTGATCACATCCTCAAAGACCCTATTTCCTAATAAGATCACATTCACAAGTATGGGATATTAGGACTTTGATACATCTTTTGGGGGGGGGACACAATTCAAACCATAACAGCCATAGATATATGGGTTTCCTTCTGAACTCTTCATTCTGTTCCATTTGTCTGTATGTCTACCCTTATTCCAGTATTGCTAGCTTTGTAATAAATTTTGAAGTTAAGAAGTGTGAGTTGTGCAACTTTATTCTTCTTTTACAAGATTGTTTTGCCATTTTTAAATTTTGCCAAACTTTGCCAAACTCTTCAGAAACAAAAAATCTTTAATCAATCTTCATTATGGGTCACATTTTCCTGCTTCTTTACAGGCCTGATAATTTTTTATTGGCTAACAAACACTGGGAATTTTACCTTTGTACTTCTGTATTCCTATAAATATTCTTGAACTTTGGTCTGGGACACAGCTAAGTTACTTAAAAACAGTGTGACCCTTTTGAGTATTGTTTTTAAGATTGAGATAAGAGTAGAACTCAGACTAGGGTTAATTATTTCCCCACTACTAAGGGGTAGAGGCCAATGCCCTGTGAATTGTGAGGTTTTCCAGTCTGGCTGTTAGCAACAGGCACCATTCCTGACCCTGTTAGTGCTGGGTGCTGTTAACTCTAATTTGAGTGGGTTTCTTTCCTCTGCCCTTGGGTAGTTTCTTCACTTATGTGTGCTGATCAGTACTCAACTGCATACTCAAGGGTAATCCTCCACAGAGTTCTTTCTCTGTGTAGCTCTTTCCTCTCCGATGGTGTGTCCTGTGAATTGGAACCCATCTTGGTCTCCTTGGACTCTCAGCTTCCTCCCTCCACCTCACAAATTGTCAGACAACTTACATTCGTTACACATAATCCAGGACACGGACACCTTACCAGTCATGTCTCTTAATCTTATCTCTAGGTAAGAAAAGATTTATTCTGCAAGTTCCTAAACAGCCATTCCCACATTTCCTAAGATACTGCTCTGCTGGTTGATACAAATGCCACATAGAAAGTACCTCTTCCAGTCTCTAATGAATGAGTTCCCCCCAGCTTGAACCTAAGATATGTTTCAGTTACAAGGGGCCTATATCCAAACAGAATCATTACTGCCTTCTTCTCAGTTGCTAGTCTCACTACTCCATCTCACTGAGGAGCCCAAAAAATCTCTGTACTATTCTATTTCTCTCATTGAATTTCTTTAATTAAGGTTTCATTATACATGTAACTCATATACTCATACAGCTATATAGTGGCTTTACTTTTACTGTCTCAAAACTATAAAATAGGTTCTTTACTTTTAAAGTAAAAACGTACGTAAATATATGCAAATCGGACTTTTCTGGGGACAATGTAGGGTTTCTCAGTCTCAGCAGTATTGATATTTTTGGCCAAATAATTCTTTGTTGGGTGTGTTCGGTGGGGGCGGTATAGGGGGTATGAAGAAGTATGTTATATACTGTAGGATGTTTGCAACCCCCCCCCGGTCTCTTGACCTTTGCCTACTGATGTCAGTAGCAACCACCTCCAACCCTCTACCATGCACAACAATCAAAATGGGGACTGGTTGTCCAGTGGGTAAGACTCTGCGCTCCCAATGCAGGGGGCCCAGGTTCAATCCCTGGACAGGGAACTAGATTCCAGTGCAACTAAAGATCCTGCAACTAAGAAGTCTGGATGCTGCAACTAAAGATCCTGCATGCCGCGACGAAGATCCCATGTGCCGCAACTAACACCTGGGGCAGCCTAAATAAATAAATAAATAAATAAACTGTCTCTTAAAAAAAAAGAAAAGCAAAATGTCTCCAAATACTTCCAAATATCTTTTGGGGGAGGTGGGGGGAGACAGGATCACCCCAGTTGAGAAACCCTGGGCTAACAGAACAAATCTCTCTATTCTAAGTACTTGTTTACAGTTTTTAACCAACAAAAGGGGGGAGGGCAAGGGGGTAAGATTCTATTCTAGATTGTCAGGACCTATTAAAGTAACTAAATCTCAAAAACCTGGGGATGCATTTTTCTAATTACTTTGCTCAAAAACATCTTAAAAGGGCTTCCCTGGTGGCGCAGGGGTTAAGAATCCGCCTGCCAATGCAGGGGACAGGGGTTCAAGTCCTGGTCCGGGAAGACCCCACATGCCGCGGAGCAACTAAGCCTGTGTGCCACAACTACTGAGCCTGCGCTCTAGAGCCTGCAAGCCACAACTACTGAAGTCCCTGCACCTAGAGCCCATACTCCGCAACAAGAGAAGCTACCGCAATGAGAAGCCCGTGCACCGCAACAAAGAGCAGCCCCCGCTCACCGCAACTAGAGAAAGCCCGCGCGCAGCAACGAAAACCCAACACAGCCAAAAATAAATAAAATAAATAAATAAATTTAAAAATGAATAAATTAATTAAAAAAATCTTAAAATTATCTTTTAAAAGTAACTCCTTTGTACATAATTCAGTAAATGCCAACAATCTGTATGCTCAAACTACTGGAAGATATCATAATGAAAACCTCTAAAAGAAAAAGAGATTAATTCCAGTATCAATTAAGTACCCATGATTAAAATTCATTTTACTTCATGCTGTGTTAATTTTATGAATTATTTACAAGTCTTATTTTAAAAGTGTATAATGTAAAACTTCTTACTTCTTAAAAACAAACTTCTCTACTCAAAGCTCTCATTTTTCAAAATATAATCTCCAAGACTTACAACTTATTTTTAAACGATACAAGGGGGAGAAAATTTATTAAACTAGTAGCTAGAGCTTAAAGAGGGAGAGCTGGAAAGTTCAAATGTTAATAAGTAGAGTTGCTCTCCAAAGGAGTAGAAAAATATTTCATGTCAGTTCCAGGTTTTGAGTAGACACATACAGAAGGCAGATGCAATTACCTGCAACATGAGCTCACAGTCATCTCTTCCAACAAAAATCATTTCTCGTGGCAGCCTGTGGCGAGTGCCTCCACTGCTCACCAAAAACCAGGATGTTAAGCTCATTTTCTGCTTAGCTTCTAAGTCTTTGGCAAAGCTACGTCATCCTGCAGAGAGAGATTCAGAAAAACATACATTTAGATATTTTCAACTTTAGTATCTATTCACCAAACCCTATAACTAGGCCTTGGAATAGAACTGCATTCAACATTTACCCCTGACTACATAAATAAGACAGTCCACGGGTCCCAGGAAACAACATATCTACCAAATTCTCAGCAGTAAAGTAAGTCCATTAAGACTCCATTAAGAGTTCACTTAAAAAGGAATACATTAGGCAATTAAGTAGGTAGTCAACTAATAACATTTATCGTATCTCTATAGCTTATAAAGGTCTACAATTTGAACATAGCTTAAAAAGGTCTACAATTCTCAAGTAAATGATCACATTAGTATCACGTTAACCTCAGTAAACACTAGCAATGTTATACAAATAAGTGTCTCAATTATAAATGATTTGAGAAAGACACTCAATTCAAATGAATATATTTGATATCTGATTAAGAGCTAACAATGGACACCAAAGAAACTGCTTCTTTCTCTACCAAGTGTAGACCACTTAATGCACTTTCAAAAACATGCAATTTCAATTTCTCTGTCCTAACATGTATGGTACTTTTTTTTTTTTTAAGTGAATGGTTTTTTTTTTTTTAATTTATTTATTTTATTTTGGCTGCACTGGGTCTCCATTGCTGCACTCGGGCTTTTCTCTAGTTGAGGGAAGCAGAGGCTACCCCTTGCTGCGGTGCATGGGCTTTTCACTGAGGTGGCTTCTCTTGCTGCGGAGCACGGGTCCTAGGCGCGCGGGCTCTAGAGCGCAGGCTCAGTAGTTGTGGTGCATGGACCCAGCCGCTCCGCCGCATGTGGGATCCTCCCAGACTAGGGCTCAAACCCGTGTCCCCTGCATTGGCAGGCGGATTCTTAACCACTGCGCCACCAGGGAAGCCCTGTACGGTACTTTCTAAATATGTTTTTTCTAGAGCAGCAGCTCCTAAACTTTTTGTCCTTAAGACTCTTTTACACTCTTTTTTTTAAAAAAAAGGACCCTAAAGAACATTTTGTTTACATGGGTTAAATATATTAATATTTACCATATTAGAAATAAAAACTGAGAAACTGGTATGTATTAATTCATTTAAAATTATCAATAAATCAATTTTACAGAAAAATAGCTAACATTTTAATGAAGATTTACTATATTTCCAAAACAAATAATTAGTGAGAAGAATAGCACTATTTTACATTTTTTAAAATCTCTTTAAGCTCTGGCTTAATAGAAGATTTTCATATCTGCTCTGAATTCAATCTGTTGCCATATACTGTTTAACTTAAAATATTTAAAAGCCTAGCTTCATACTTATTCCCAGATAAGTAGTGGCAAATGGGAAATTTATTTTAATAATCTTTCCAAATAACTGAAGATAGTTTTCTTTGATACTACATCAAAACTTCACAGGTGGTAATTTCCTGAAAGTTATTTATAATATGGAATCTGAAACTTTCCATACATTTTAACATGAAAATCCATCTTCTGCTTTGAAGAGATTTTGCAACACTGTGCATTGGTCATTTGAAAAACACTGGTTCCCTGAGTTACACAGATCTTCCAAGTGAAAACACATTTCATTATACTATTTTAAAATATCACATTCATTTATATCATCACCCATCTCATCTGAAAAGTCTTTAATTACTGGGCAGCTGTTAAGCAGCAGAATCAAACTCCTAAAATTCTAATTTTCTCTTAGAAAATGTTGCCTAAAATTTACTGGCAAAAAAATACTGTCAATTCTTTTCCTTGAAGTGACAGGTTTATACTGTCTGCTAAATACTCAGGTCTACAAAACCATAATTTGTCTGTCAGTCATCGTTTCAAGTAAAAATCATGTTCTATGAAACAACTGGCTAGTTCAGCTCACAACTCAATGACACAAATGCTTTTTCTTGAGATAACCGTGGCACTTTGGTATACAGCGTAAGTGCTTTATGTGTAGTTCCATTTAGTCTTACAAAACATTAAAAAGATGTAATTCAAAGGTCAAGATTTAATAAACTTAATCACTTTTAACACTTCATCAAGGACATTCTTAAGTGAAACTGGCTTTTTTTCTTACCTGCGAGTGCATGCCAGTGAAGAATATGATTACTATTAGCATAGTACGATGCCAATGCCTTGACTAAGGAAGTAGCAGCTTTAGCCACCATTGTTTTTCCGTATTATCAGTTCAAAGGTCTATACAATAAAAAAGCCAATAATGTTTTGATAATATTATGAAAATAGTTTTGACCTCGTAACCCTTGAAATGGTTTCAGGGATTCCCAGAGGCCTGTTGACCGGGCTCTAAGAATTACTATCTTAGAGGATGTGACTATGTCATTAAGAGCATAAACTTAAGAGTCAGACAGATTGGTGGAGAAGTCTGACTCCTGGTTCCACCACTTATTTCCACATGACCTTGCGCAAGTTACCTACCCCGTGTCCCTTAGTTTCCTCTTGTGTAAAATGGGAATAAGGATAGTATCTACTCAACAGTTTTTTTCTTATTGGTCAAAAGGATACTACTTGTAAATATTTTTCCTATGAAATTCCCATATACATTCTTATATGATTTAATTAGAAGCTATACTACAAAACAGTGAAACGAAACATTCTGCAATAAGAAACACATCTATATGTTAAAAGAGAAACCTTTAAAATGTAGAATTTCATGTTAAGGTAAAAATCCCATATATTATGAATTTATCTACACATACATGAAACAATTGGTTTCACCAAAATAAGCAAATAATTTTCTGTAAAGTTATAACAATTAAGTCTTACTCCCTTCTCAATTTATTGAATTGATATGGTCAATTTACGTGGATTCTTAAATCTTCCATTCACCTAATTCCTTGATGCAAATGTTGTTGTTAGTCTTCCATCCGTCTACTTTCTGTCAAAATGCTTTTCAGCATTTTATATGTATGTCCTGGCCAAATCAACAGAGAATCAAAAAAATTTTACCGTAAGAAAAAACCTTCAATCTAAATATGGTATATAATTTGCATACTGCCTTTCCAAGGAAAGACAATTTTAAAACATGACATTAATAAGTAAGTCAACAGTTATAAACTCATTTAAGGGAACTGAAGAAAAAAACTTTTCAGCATTTGTATGGGCAATGTCCATATGACATGTTAAAGGAAATCAAATTAACCTAAATACAGTAAATGAAACACCAGAGCCAACCATGGGCAACAAGAACAGTTTCCAGGGTTTCCCTGGTGGCGCAGTGGTTGAGAGTCTGCCTGCTAATGCAGGGGACACAGGTTCGAGCCCTGGTCCGGGAAGATCCCACATGCTGTGGAGCAACTGGGCCCGTGAGCCACAACTGCTGAGCCTGCGCGTCTGGAGCCTGTGCTCCGCAACAAGAGAGGCCGCCATAGTGAGAGGCCCGCGCACCGCGATGAGGAGTGGCCCCCGCTTGCCACAACTAGAGAAAGCCCTCACACAGACACGAAGACCCAACACAGCCCAAAATAAATAAATAAATTAATTAATTAAAAAAAAAAAAAAAAAGAACTCCTGCAAGAAATCGGTGATAACTTAAAAAAAAAAAAAAAAAAAAGTTTCCAAACATTTTTTAAATCACAAAGTAGTATGTAAGCATGATTCATATGCTACAAAAATATATTAAGTATTTAGGCAATAGCAAGCAAAATTATATAATACACCAATATGTAATATATAACTCCACAATATAAACATACAGTAATTATATAACTATATAAAATAAAATAAATTTAAAATAATGGCTTTTTACATATTTTATTTTGACCTTCAATGACACTTAAAAGGTAACAAATATACACATTTTCTAAAAAACAAAAATGAAACACATAATCCTCAAGATGAAGGGTATTTATTTACTGGGGTGGGGCAGTGACCATGAGTCATCTTCTAGTTTTTCTACAATGGGAGGGAATGAGATATGATATAAACCCACTGTCTCTCAGTTCTCATATGGGACTCTATTCCCTTATCTAAGACAGCTTTCTCACTGGTCCCTTAGTTGCAATGCTCTTTTCCTACTCACTGAGTAATACTGACACTTGCACATGGGTAAAACTGAAAACTGAGCTTCCTCAGTGGCCAAGGCAGAGGTTTCAGCTCAGCTTCCTCTAAAGGGCAGGAAAAGGGGCCTTTGGGTTTGCCGATTGGATAGAATATGCCCAAGGTCATGACTTGGGCACTTCAGATATCCTATCTGTAAAAAGGAAAAGAAAAACAAAATAACCCCAAAAAACAAGAAGAGAGCAAATCAAGATAAAGTGAGATATAGATATGCTATCTTATAGTATCCAGCATATTGGGGGGCACTCAATTTATGCTCATTGCCTTTTCTCCCTCTCCTCCTAATCTTTTCTGCCAAATAATACACTAATGTCATAATTTGAGACTCAAAATACATCAACCAAACAATAAACATACGTTGAATATCTTCTATGTCAATGTTCTAAAATTATTCACTTAAAGAAATAGTTTAGGGTAAAAATTATGGCAATATAATATGCCTTATAGCTTACTCATAAAATTAAAAATACTATAACCTTTATTTCATACATATTTCAATTCTGAAAAGTACATTTAATGGATCACTGATTAAAATTCCTGTAACACTTTCTCAAAGCACAAATAGTTTTCAGGTCATACTGGGGATCTAATGACTGAAGAGTATGGAGGACCACTGACCTTTGCAAAGATTACAGTCCCAGGCCTTATTACATCTCAAGTACAGCCATAAACTATAACCTTTGCCCTATGACTTTGCAATTCCTCCAATTAAAGGTGGGAGTATAACTTCCCATTCCATAGCTCTGGGCTCTGCCTCATGACTTATTTTGGCCAACGGAATGGTGTTAATAGCTGTGATACAAGTGGAAGCTAAAATGTGCTTGGGCAATTGGGTTTGACCTCTTGTACCTCTGCCATTACCATAGAAAGAACATGCCCTAGCTAGCCCATTACTTCAAGGAGAATGAGACACATGTAGAACAGATGTGTATCTAACACAGAACTTGAAGCAGGCCCTCAGTATATCATTCAACCCTTAGCTGAAAAATAGAATTAGTGTTGTTTTAAGCCATTGAGAGATGTGCAGTGATTTGCTTCATCACTGACTATAATGCACAAAATATGAGTATAATTTACTGAAATACAGTATCTTTTTAAAAGTACACTGATAGTCCAATACACTCACTTGAGTATTTTCAGAAATACACAATTGAAATTTTGTTGAAATTGTTCCCTTTTTTCCAGTTTCTTCATCTCAGAATGGTAATATTTATTTGTATAATTAAACCTAAGGCTGTTATGTATTACAGAACTAGAAATTTTAGATAAAGGAAGCTTATTTTAACAAAAAGTCCAACAAGGACAGAATCCAGCTATAGAAGATGCAAGCTCACTTTTTCTTTGGGAAAAAGGTCAACATCTATAGTTTACTTTTTCACCATCTGGAACAGTTCAGTTTACCCATAGGAGAATCCTCCAATCTCCTCCTGAAGTGGGCAAGAGCACACTGATGATGCTGTGGGAGCCAAGTCAAGAAGAAATAACTGGGGGGAACCTCACCATTCCATGGGAAGAGTTTCTATGTATTTATCTCCTTGGTTAAACATAGCACCTTATCCCACCCTTGAATGCGCTTGATGGTCACATGTTTAGAGTCTCTCTGATTTAGTATCTTCAGATAATAAACCTCTAATCTTCTGTGGGAATAGGGGTTTGGGCAATGGAGCCTACTAGTTCTTTATATGAACTTCAACTGATTTTCCTGGTT
This sequence comes from Balaenoptera acutorostrata, assembly GCF_949987535.1. NCBI lineage: Eukaryota > Metazoa > Chordata > Mammalia > Artiodactyla > Balaenopteridae > Balaenoptera > Balaenoptera acutorostrata. The sequence goes on along the minus strand of NC_080064.1, from coordinate 171,533,416 downwards.
TCAGTCCACCCTGCCTTCCAAGATACCTGGTATCTCACATTCCCAAGCCTTTCCAAGATTCTATGAGAATTCCTTTTTTTCTTTATTTCTTCCTCCCACAGCTCCCCGTCTTCCAAAACTTTCTCAACTTCTCTTCCCAAGTGGCCTCCTCTCATTCTCTTTGTATTAGTGAGACTGGGAAGGAACAGAGAAAACTCCAGGTGCCCTATTCAGTATACTTCTAGAAAACTGCTTCTTTTATCATATGATTTTGAAATAAAATAATATTAAAATAAACTAGCTATTCAAAATATAATAAAATATCTCAGTGACCATATATTATCCCAATTTTCTTTAGTGTCATAATCATTGTTTCCTTTTCTTTTTTCCAGATTGACTCAAGAACGTTAGCTACTCTTAAGAGAAGTGAATTCTCAATAATAACGTCTACTCTCCATATCTGTAGTTTGGTTACTTCATTCTAATTGCATTGATTTCAAACTTCAGGATAGATACTATTAAAATTACAAACACCAGCTATGATTCAACAGAAGCTAAATAAAGGGGCAAAAGTCTCCACAATCATGTTAATCTAACTCTGGATATGCCTCCAAACAACCCCTGGACAAATGAGCATTTTATAGTTCATCAAACAACATATGATACACTAACGTTTCCATACTCTCAGATGAAATGGCTAAAAGAATATTCTTGGTAACTTTATGAATTTGGAAAGAAGCTACGATAAGGAAAACTAATGGATCAGTTCAAACACTTATGTATTTCAAGGTACTTCCTCATAAAACCTTTGTATTAAATTCTCCTATTAAAATGAAAAAAAAGGCAAGCTGGATAAAATAAAAGGATCCATCTTCATATTATCTATGAGAGAGTCTGTATATGTAAAGACACAAAGAGGTTGAAAGTAAAAAGATATAACAAGAAATTCCATGCAAACAGGAATCAAAAGAAAGCTGAGGTGGCTATGTTAATGTCAAATAAAATAGATTTTAATTCAAAAAAGCTTACAAAAGACAAAAAAGAACATTATATATTGATAAAAGGTTCAACACAGCAAGATATAAAAACTGCAAACATATACACACCTAACAACAGAACATCAAAATATATGAAGCAAAAATGGACAAAATTAAAAGGATAAGTAGACAGTAGAACAGTAACAGTGAAGACTTCAATGCCCCATTTTCAACTATGAAAAACAACCAGACAAAAGATCAATAAAGAAAGAGAAGACTTGATAACACTATGAACCAATCTGACCTAACAGATACATACAAAACACTCCACTCAACTATAGCAGAATCACATTCTTCTCAAGTGCACAAAGAATATTCTCCATAATAGACCATAATGTTAGGCCTAAAACAAGTCTTAATGAATTTTAAAAGATGGAAATATTACAAAACAACTTTTCTAATCACAATCTAATGAAATTAGAAATCAATAACAACAGGAAAGCTGGAAAATTCTCAATATGTAAAAACTAAACAACACACTCTTTAACAAGGAGTGGGTAAAAGAAGCAATCATAAGACAATTAAAAAATAAATTGAAACAAATGAAAACAATACAGAATAACAAAACTCGTAAGATTTGCTCAAAAGCTGTCCTAATAGAGAAATTTACAGCTGTAACTACTTTTAAAAAAAACAAGCGAAAAAAAGATCTCAAATCAATAATCTAAATGCACACCTTAAGGAAACCAAACCCAAAGGTAACTGAAGCAAGAAAATAATAAAGATTACTGTTTCTAGTTGTGGCCTTTCTTTTTTGCTTAAAGAAATCACTTTAACGTTCTTGTAAAGTTTGTTTGGTGGTGCTGAACTCTTTCAGTTTTTGCTTGTTTGTAAAATTTTGATCTATCAAATCTGAATGAGAACCTTGACAGGTAGAGTTTTCTGGGTTGTAGACTTTTCCCTTTCATCACTTTAAGTATATTGTGTCACTTCCTTCTGACCTGCAGAGTTTCTGCTAAAAAATCAGCTCAGTCCCTTATGTGTAACTGTTGCTTATCCTTTGCTGCTTTTAATATCCTCTTTTTAACTTCTGCCATTTTAATTACAATGTATCTTGGTGTGGTCCCCTTTGGGTTGATCCTGTTTGGGACTCTGTACATCCTGGACCTAGATGTCTGCTCCTTTCCTAGGTTAGGGAAGTTTTCAGCTGTTATATCTTCAAGTATGTTCTCTGCCCCTTTCTCTCTCTCTTCTCCTTCTAGGACCCCTATAATGTTAATGTTTTTACACCTGACTTTGTACCAGTGGTCTCTTAATCTATCCTCATTTTAAATTTAAACACTTTTCTGTTGAGCTTGGGTGATTGCCACTACTGTCTCCCAGTTTGCTGACTGTTCCTCTGTATCACCTAACCTACTCCTGATTCCTTCTAACATATTTTAAAATTTGTTACATATTCTTCAGCTCTGTTTGCTCTTTACATTTTCTAACTTTTTGCTTAACACCCCACTTACATCAAGGAACAGATCATTCAGACAGCAAATCAGTAAGGAAACATTAACCTTAAATGACACATTAAAATGGATGGACTTAATAGATATATATAGAACATTCCATCCAAAAGCAGCAGGATACACATTCTTTTCAAGTGCATGTGAAATATTCTCCAGGATAGGTGACATGCTAGGCCACAAAATAAGTCTCAGTAAATTTAAGAAAACTGAAGTCATATCAAACATATTTTCCACCAAAATGCTACGAGACTAGGAATCAACTACAAGAAAAAAACTACCCAAACCACAAACAGATGGAGGCTTAACAATATGTTACTAAACAACCAATGGGTCACTTAAGAAATCAAAGAAGAAACCCCCAAATACCTGTAGACAAATGAAAATGAAAACACAATGATCCAAATCTATGGGATGTAGCCAAAGCAGTTCAAAGATGGAAGTTTATAGTGATACAAGCTTACCTCAGGAAACAAGAAAAGTCTCAAACAACCTAACATTACACCTAAAGGAACTACCAAAAGAAAAGCAATCAAAACCCAAAGTTAGATGAAGGAAAGAAATCATAAAGATCAGAGCAGAAATAAATGAAAAAGGGGCTAAAAAACAATAAAAAAAGATTAAAGAAACTAAAAGCTAGTACTTTGAAAAGATAAACAAAATTGATAAACCTTTAGACAGACTCATCAAGAAAAAAGAGAAAGGATTCAAATCATAAAATCAGAAATGAAAAAGAAGTTACAACCAATGCCACAGAAATTCAAAGGATCATAAAAGGTTACTGTGAACAATATTATGTCAATGAAATAGACAACCTAGAAGAAATGGACAAATTCCCAGAAATGTACAATCTTCCCAATACTGAACTGGGAAGAAACAGAAACGACTGACAGACCAATTACTAGATGAAATTGCATCAGTAATTTAAGAAAAATAAATAAATAAATAAAACCTCCAAACAAAAGTTCAGGACCATATGGCTTCACAGGCAAATTCTAACAAACATTTAGAAAAGAATTAATACCGATCCTCAAACTATTCCAAAAACTACAGAGGAAGGAACTCTTCCAAACCCATTTTATGAGGCCAACATCACCCTGATAGCAAAACTAGACAAAGACACTACAAAAAAAAAAAAAAAAAAATTCACAGGCCAATATCACTGATGAACCCAGATGCAAAAATCCTAAATAAAATATTAGCAAACCAAATCCAACAATACGTTATAAAGATTATACACTGTGATCAAATGGGATTTATCCCAGGGATGCAAGGACTTTTCAATACCTGCAAATCAATGTGATACCACACTAACATACTGAAGAATAAAAACCACATGATCATCTCAATAAATGCAAAAAAAGCTTTTGACAAAATTCAACATTCATTTATGATAAAAACTCTCCAGAAAATGTGTTGGGGGGAACATACCTCAACATGATAAAGGCCATATATGACAAGCCCACAGCTAACATTAGACTCAACGGTGAAAAGCAGAAAGCATTTCCTTTAAGATCAGGAACAACACAAGGATTCCCACTCTTACCACTTTTATTTAACATAGTTTTGGAAGTCCTAGCCACAACCATCAGAGAAGAAAAAGAAACACGAGGAATCCAAGTCAGAAAGGAAGAAGTAAAACTGTCACTGTTTGCAGACAATGTGATACTACACATAGAAAATCCTAAAGATGTCACCAGAAAACTAATAAAGCTCATTAATGAATCTGGTAAACTTGCAGGATACAAAATTAATATACAGAAATCTGCTGCATTTCTATATATTAATGATGAACTATCAAAAAGAAAAATTAAGAAAACAATCTGATTTCCCATTGTATCAAAAAGAATAAAATACCTAGGAATAAATCTAAGGAGGTAAAAGACCTGTAACCAGAAAACTGTGAACACTGAAGAAAGAAACTGAAAATGATACAAATGAAAAGATATACCATGTTCATGGATTTTAAGAATTTATATTGTTAAAATGTTCATAATGCCAAAAGCAAATAACTAGAATAATTCTAAAATTTGTGTGTTAACACAAAAGACCCTGAATAGCCAAAAGTAATATCGAGACAGAAGAACAAAGCTGGCAGTATCACACTCCCTCATTTCAAACCATACTATAAGGCTGTAGTAATCAAAACAGTATGGCACTGGCCTAAAAAAAGACACATAGATCAATGGAACAGAATAGAGAGCCCAGAAATAAACCCATGCTTATATGGTCAATTAATCTATGACAAAACAGGAAAGAATGTACAGTGGAGAAAAGACAGCCTCTTCAATAAATGGTGCTGATAAACCTGGACAGCTACATGCAAAGGAGTTAAACTGGACTACTGTCTCACATCATATACAAAAATAAACTCGAAATAGATTAAAGACTTAAATGTAAGACCTGAACCCATAAAACTCCTAGAAGAAAACACAGGTAGTACACTCTTTGACACTGGTCTTAGCAATGTTTTTTTGGACATATGTCCTCAAGCAAGGGAAACAAAACAAAAAAATAAACAAGTGTGAGTACATCAAACTAAAACATTGTTGCACTGTGAAGAAAACTATCAACAAAATGAAAAGGCAGCCTACTAAATGGAAGAAGATATTTGCAAACTATGTACCTGATAAAAGGTTAATATCCAAATGATATATCTGATAAAGGGTAAATATACAAAGATCTCATGCAACTCAACATCAACAGGAACATGAAAAGATGCTGAACACTGCTAATCAACAGAGAAATGTAAAGTGAAACCACAATGAGATATCACCTCATACCTGTCAAAATGGCTACCATCAAAAAGACCACAAATAACAAATGTTGGCAAAGATGTCAAGAAAACGGAACCCCTGTCCACTGTTGGTGGGAATATCAATTGGTACAGCTACTTTGTAAAACAGTATGGAGGTTCCTCAAAAAACTCAAAATAAAACTACCATAGGATCCAACAACCCCACTCCTGGGTATGTATCAGAAGCAAACAAAAACACTAATTCAAAAAGGCATATTGAAAAATATATATATATATATTGAATATATACCCCAACGTTCATAGCAGCATTACTTACAATACTCAAAATATGGAAGCAACCTATGTGTCCATCCATCCAAAGATGAACGAATAAAGAAGACGTGAATATATATTTATATAGAACGAAATACTACTCAGCCATAAAAAAAGAATGAAGTTTTGCCATTTTCAACAACACATATGGACCTGGAGGATATTAGGCTAAGTGAAACAAGTCAGTGAAAGACAAATACTGTATGATATCACTTATATGTATAAAAATAAACTAGTGAATATAACAAAGAACAAACAGATTCACAGATACAGGGAACAAAGTAGTGGTTACCAGTGAGAGAGAGGAAAGGAAAGGGGGAGGGGCAGAATACGGGTAGGGGATTAAGTGGTACAAACTATTATGTATAATATAAATAAGCCTCAAGGATATATTGTACAGCATCAGGAATATTTTATAATAACTATAAATGGAGTATAATCTGTAAAAATTTTGAATCACTATGTCGTACACCTGAAGCTAATACAATACTGTAAATCAAATATACCTCAATTTAAAAAAAAAAGGAATTAACACCAATTCTTCGTAAACTCTTCCAAAAAACTGAAGAGGGAAGACATCTTAATTCATTCTATGAGGGCAGCAATACCTGATACCAAAGGTAGACATAGAAACTACAAGAAAAGAAAACCACACTAAGATATTACTGATGTAACAATCTTCAACAAAATACTGGCTGAATTCAGCAGCATATTAAAAAGGATTATATACCATGGCTACATGGGATTTATTCCTGGAATGAAAAGACGGGTCAACATATAAAAATGAATCAAGGTAACAGAGTATAATCATAAAATGAAAGGAAAAAATGATCAGAAATTGCATTAGTTAATTATGCAGACTGATGCAGAAAAAGTATTTGACAATATTCAAAATCCTTTCATGATAAAAACACTCAGTAAAGTAGGAAGAGAAGGAAACTTTTTGAACATGATACAGGCCAAATATGAAAAGCCCACAGCTAAATTCATACTCAATGGTAAGAAACTAAAAACCTGTGCCCCTAAAATCAGGAACAGGAAAAGAACACCTGCTTTCATCATTTCTATTTAACAAAGTACTGGAAGTCCTAGCCAGAGTAATTAGGTAAGAAAGAGAAATTAAAGGCATCAAAATTAAATGGAAGAAGTAAAATCACCTCTGTTCAAAGATGACATGATCTTATACGTAGAAAACGCTAAAAAGTCTACCAAAACAACAACAAAACCCACACTACCAGAGCTAATGAATGAATTCAGAGAAATTGGAGGATATAAAATTAAGTAAAAAATCAGTTGCATTTCTAGTTATTAGCAATGAACAATCTGAAAAAGAAATTAAGAAGAAAATTCCATTTATAACAGCATCAAAAAGAATAAAATATTTAGGAAGATATAACCAAGATGACCCAAGACTTATATCCTGAAAAATAAAAAACACTGCTGAGAGAATTTAAAGGAGACCTAAATAAATTTAAGGACATTCTGTACTCACAGATTTGAAGACCTCACAGATTTGAAGACCTAATATTGTTAGGTGGTAAGACTACCAAAGCAATCTACAAAGTCAGTGTGATCCTTATCAAAATCCCAACAGTACTGTTTGAAGAAAAAGAAAACTCCATTCTATAAGTCATATGGAATCTTGTGGGACCCTGGATAGCCAAAAAAATCCTGGAAAAGAAGAGCAATGTTGAAGAATTCACATTTCCTTATTTCAAAACTTCCTACAAAGTGACAGTAATTACAACAGTAGAGTGCTGCATAAAGACAGATCTATATGCTAATGGAACAGAACAGACAGCCCAGAAATAAATCTTCACATATATGGTCTACTGGTTTTCAACAAGGGTGCCAAGAACATTCAATGGGAAAAAGACAGCCTTTTCAACAATTAGTGCTGAAAAAATTGGATACCCCATGCAAAAAAATAAAGTTGTACTCTTACCTAATACCATATACAAAAGTTAACTCAAAATGGATCAAAGACTTAAGCATAAGAGCTAAAACTATGTAAAACTCTTAGAAGGAAAAAGCAGATAAATTGGACTTTATCAGAACTTAACATTTTTGTGCATCAAGGGACACTACGTAGAGAGTGAAAAGAATGGGAGAAAATATTTGCAAATCATTTACCTGGTAAGCGATTCATATCCAGAATATTAATTATTAGGGAAATGCAAATCAGAATCACAATGAGATACCACTTTACACCTATTAGGATGGCTATTATCAAAAAATGAAAATAACAAGTGTTGGTAAGAATGTGGAGAAATTGGAACCCTGTGCATTGCTGGTGGGGATGTGTAAAGGTGTAGCTGCTATGGTTTCTCAAAAAGCTACACAGAGAATTTCCATATCATCCAGCAATTCCACTCCTTGGTACATACTGAAAACAACTGAAAAAATATGGACTCACGCAGATACTTGTACACCAATGTTCACTGCAGCATTATTCACAATAGCCAAAAGGTGGAAACAACCCAAGTGTTTATCAACAGATGAATAAACAAAATATATGTACATATAAGGGAATATTATTCAGTCATAAAAAGAAGTGAAATTCTGATACATGCTACAACATGGATGAATCTTAAAACATATTATATTATGCTAAGTGAAATAAGCCAGACGCAAAAGGGCAAATACTGTATGATCCACTTATAAGAGGGACCTAAAATAGGCAAATTTATACAGTCAGAAAGTAGGATAGAGATTATAAGGGGCTGAAGGGAGAGAATAAGAAGTTGTTTAATGGGCACAGAATTTCTGTTTGGGATGATGATAAAGTTGTAGAAATAGTGGTGTTGGGCTTCCCTGGTGGCGCAGTGGTTGAGAATCTGCCTGCCAATGCAGGGGACACAGGTTCAAGCCCTGGTCTGGGAAGATCCCACATGCCACAGAGCAACTAGGCCCGTGAGCCACAACTACTGAGCGTACGTGTCTGGAGCCTGTGCTCTGCAACAAGAGAGGCCGCGATAGTGAGAGGCCCGTGCACCACGATGAAGAGTGGCCCCCGCTTGCCGCAACTAGAGAAAGCCCTCACACAGAAACAAAGACCCAACACAGCCAAAAATAAATAATAATAAATTAATTAATTAAAAAAAAAACACACGAGCTACTACTTAAAAAAAAAGAAAGAAAGAAATAGTGGTGTCAGTTACACACTGTGAATTTAATGTCACTGAACTGTACACCCTATGGTTAAAATGGTAAATTTTATGTTATATATATTTTACCATGATTTTTAAAACAGTGTTATTGAAAAAGAAAGGCCACTCAAGTCCTCTCTCTGCCTTGATTCCTCTGTTCTTAAATTGGAGACATAGTAAAACTTTATTTCGCTCAGTTTTGTATTTGGTTTTGTCTATCTTAGAACAAGGTATTTTTGACATTTAAGTTTTCCACAGAATTGAGAATTTTTTCCTTAAATCAGGGATTGGCTAACTTTGACCTTCTGCCTACTTTCTGAATAAAGTTTTAATGAAACACAAAGCTTTTGTATTACAACAGTGGAGTTGAGTAGTTCATACAGAGATCATACGGCTTACAAGGCCTTAAATATTTACTTTCTGGCCCTTTATAGAAAGTCTGCCTTAAAGTATCAACACCAGTTTTTAGTTTTACCATTTTCAATGAAAATATTTTAAAATATATTTCACATTTACCCACCTTTTACAACTCAAAATATTAACTACTGTATTTAACTCTACTAGTAGCTCATGATCATCACTATTATCAATAATTATTAAACTATGCTGTAAAAGTGATTTCATCAGAATATATAAGGAATATGGGCTGTATCTGTCCTAATACTATCTATTGATAGTTCTGCTTTTCTGAGACCCCGTACTTACATCGTACATGTTTTTTCCGTCTTCTCGCTTCTCATCAGTATTCATTTTTCACTTTAAGGCCCCATTCCTTCCTGCAAGGCCTTAAAAATAACATAAGTATATTTCAACTAGGCTCAAAATGAACAACAAGAATCTGAATGAGAGCTCCTGTGAATAAACTACATGTGTTTTCATTTGAAAGATAAATTTTGTCACTCCACAAGCTTTAGTTTATTTTTGGATCTTTAGTTGTAGGCAGCAGAATTCTATAGGTGAGATGCTATTGTAAAATAGCATTGCATCTCCCTTCCAAATTAAAGATCAAATTCAATAAGAATACTGAGTTCTTCGAATTCAAAGAAAGGAATTTGATATATCCAGGGTACTACTATATATTATCTGATATAATGGAAGAATTTTATCTGAAGAGGAATTAAGAGACTAAAAGATTGGTCCCAAAACTTACTAGTATAGTTTCAGAGATTAGACCATATGGAGTATGCTTACCCATTAATCATGAACATATAATTAACATGTGTATGGCTTAGGTTTAGATTTAACACGCTAAATAGATTCAGGGTCCTGAGAGTTTTATACATAATTCTGAAAAATCAAAACTCCAAATACATGTGCATGTGTTTTGGGCATGAGAGAAGGTAAGAGCTTTCATCACAAAAAGTAAAAACTCCAGGAAATCTCACTTAAGAATTACAAATATTAACGTCTATTATTGAGAAATGAATACATTTTCTTGCTTCATTTAAAGCGATTAACAATATAGCTAAAACACAACTCAAGACTCTTCCATTTCCCATAGCATCAATTTCTAACACTGGAATAACTTAATCGAGAAGCCTACAATCTTAGATACGTAGACTAGACATAAAATTCTGTTGTACGTTCTATGGGTTATGATGGCATGTATCTTGTCATTATGGTATCTTAGAGTATCTTCATTGCCCTAAAAACCCTCTATGCTCCTCCTATTCATCCCTCCCTGCACCAACCCCTGGCAACAACTCTTTTTTTTTTTTAATGCCTCCATACTTTTCTACAACATCATATAATTGGAATCAGACAGTATGTAGCCTTTTCAGATTGCTTTCTTTCACTTAGTAATATGCATTTAAGGTTCCTCTGTATCTTCTCACAGCTTGATAGCTCATTTCTTTTTAACGCTGAATAATATTCCACTCTCTGGATGTATGACAGTTTATCCATTCACCTGTGAAAGGACATCTTAGTTGCTTCCAAGTTTTGGCAGTTATTAATAAAGCTGCTATAAATATCACGTCTTTTTATCCTATCATACTGAGTACCCAAAAGATAAGTGACTAACTTTTAAATAAATGTATAAATTCAGGATTACTATTTCACATTTTCCCCCTACTAAATCCCTAATAGAAAATATCCTCAACACTAAAGGCTCTGCCTCTGATACCTTATATTTCTGAAAATGAAAAAAACATTAGGGATGCATTTCAGCTAAGGACTCAGGATCAAATAAGGTGCAGATATGATTGATCATATGCTATAAAGGCAAAAAAACATCATTTTCTATAATCTTTTACTTATAATAATAGATAGCATTTATTGACCATTTATTATATGCCAGACAGTTCTAAGCACTTCATACACACACATGCACACAGCTTTTTAACGAAAATTATGTAAGTTCTAGAAAGCAGACAAACATTATACAACAGTTACACCAGAGAACTCTTATTTTACAGAGTACCACACAATGAATTAATCTAGTTTTTCTTCATTCATAAAGCATGTACTATGCACTAGTAACAGGGAAAGAGTGATAAGATAGAAAAAGTTCATAATCTCATAGAAGCAAAGATAGACAAACAAAAGCGAAGTAAATGAATAGGACAACTTCAGTGACAACGGGAAGACTGGAACATGAAAAACAAGAACAGCATGATGTAACAGTTCTAAGGTGGTGCTGTTTAGGGTGGGTGGTCCTGGAAACGTGTCTGAGAAAGTGACATATACTTAGAACATACTCAAAAATTCAACTCTGCTGTATAATTAACTTGATATGGGAGAGATAATGAAATACATTCTTGGGAAAAATTTATTCCTTTTAAAATCCCCACCCCCATTTGAGACAGTACAGTTAATCCCATAAATTAAATCCACAGCTGTGCTTTTTTTGGATACCTACCAAGATACTTGTTCATGAGCATGTGAACAAATTCTGTACTGGGAAAACTTCTGCTTTCATATACTCTTTATTATTTTGGAACGACTGCTCCAAATTTTACCTTTATAATCTGCCACATACATTATTAATTAAATCTTGAAAAAACCAAATACATGTAGAGAAAAAACCTAATTTACAACTTTTGCCTAAAACAGCATTAAAAAGTAAAAAATTTTTTCGTTAAGGAAAATGAAGATGATATTCCAAATATCAATAGTCATATATTCTATATCTGAGTTTACTATATATTTTCAAAAGAAGACTTAGATTTGATGATATACTTTTCTACAAATTGTCTAGGCATTAAAAGTTTCTGCCAAAGGACAGGAATAAAGATACAGACGTAGAGAATGGACTTGAGGACACTGGGAGGGGGAAGGGGAAGCTGGGACGAAGTGAGAGAGTAGCACTGACATATATACACTACCAAATGTAAAATAGCTAGCTAGTGGGAAGCAGCTGCACAGCACAGGGAGATCAGTTCGGTGCTTTGTGACCACCTAGAGGGGTGGGATAAGGAGGGTAGGAGGGAGACGCAAGAGGGAGGGGATATGGGAACATATGTATGCATATAGCCGATTCACTTTGTTATATAGCAGAAACTAACACAACACTGTAAAGCAATTATACTCCAATAAAGATGTTAAAAAAGAAGTTAATATTAAGGATGAAATTTTCCTATTTAAGGACTATTTCAGAGAAATAAGAATATGCATTTCAAAGACACAAAAGGAATTTTTTTCAGTTTCTTGTACAACATCACGAAGACAAGGTATTTTTAAAACACCCTTCAAAGCATAAAAAAAACAAAATCTAAGAAGCAAACACTAAATGATTTATATGTAAATGCCTGTATAAAAAATCAGTTGATCTTCCTTTTGTTCATATAAACATCCTTCTAAAGGAAAAAAAAGAGTTTCTGCCAAGTTTTCTCTGCCAGTTTATGAAAAATGTAAAGGCTGACTTGTTTTCTTTTCTAGAACTGTACAACTTTGTTAAAACATAATTTTGTTGTTTTACACCAACAAATCAAGACCCAGATTCAAGTATTTATCAAGTACCTCCTTTGTTCCAGTAACTGTACTAGGTGCTTATACTTTCATACAAGCATGAATGAGACAAAACAAGCATGGGAGAAACATTTTTCCCTTGAAGAAAGCTGAAGTTAAATGACTTAACCAAGGTCACGAATCTAGTAGTAGTAAACAGGAGCTATCTGAATTCAAACCTGGGCTTTCATATACCAAGTTCAGGGGTTCTTCCACAACTAGTCGCCTTTGTATTTTCCTCAAGTATGCCTTAAAATGATGCTAGTGATGTCAATTCCTATAGAGGAAGATTTGGCTAAAGAGTTTGAATATGACTGAAAAGAACATATTTTTACCTAGTAACATGTTCTGTGACACTATCTTTTTACACAATAAACACTGACAGGTCATGCAAAATTCAATCTATTTTCAATCTACCTCTTAGCTTCCTGCTGGGCTACCAGTAGGTTCCAAGGTTTTCTCCCTGAGAAGTCCATAGACAAGGAAGAATCAATCAATTTACATTAAAATCAGAGACCAAAAATCAGTGATCCATCTAGAGGAATGGTACAAATTCAGTAAATCGGGGTACAGCATAGATCAGAAACCTAGAATTTGAAAGAACAGTAAACTATCTCTAAGCTCAAGGCACAACTATGAATCTGAAAAACTTTGTCAGGTCAACTATTACTAGGAGCAGGAAAAGGTGCACCAAGCTGTCTCAAAGAATTGAAAACAGAACCTACAGGAGGGAGTGACAATGGAAGAAAGCAGCTTGAGTTAAGGGTTTATAAGAGCCTGAAACGCAAATGTTTTTGAGTCACCTTTTTTAGTTCACTCTATGACAACAATGTCTCTTGTTTCTGTCGTTCTTCTGTAATGAATTTCAGCATATAACTGCCTTATGTGCCATTTAAAAACTTTTTCTACTCTGATTCGAAAAGATACATGAAGCCCAATGTTCATAGTGGCACTGTTTACAATAGCCAAGACACGGAAGCAACCTAAATGTCCATCAACAGATGAAAGGATAAGATGTGGTATATATACACAATGGAATAGTACTCAGTCGTAAAAAAGAATGAAATAATGCCATTTGCAGCAACATGGGTGGACCCAGAGATTATCACAGTAAGTAAAGTAAGTCAGAAAAAAAGACAAATACCATATGATATCTCTTATATGTGTAATCTAAAATATGATACAAATGAACTTATTTGTAAAACAGAAACAGACTCACAAACATAAAAAAGAAATGTAAGGGTAAGGTGTTACAAAGTGAGAGAGTGGCATGGATATATATACACTACCAAATGTAAAACAGATAGCTAGTGGGAAGCAGCCACATAGCACAGGGAGATCAGCTCGGTGGTTTGTGACCACCTAGAGGGGTGGGATAGGGAGGGTGGGAGGGAGGGAGACGCAAGAGGGAAGAGAAATGGGAACATATGTATACGTATAACTGATTCACTTTGTTGTAAAGTGGAAACTAACACACCATTGTAAAGCAATTATACTCCAATAAAGATGTTAAAAAAAAAAGAAATGTATGGTTACCAAAGGGGAAAAGGAGTGGAGGAGGAATAAATTAGGAGTTTGGGATTAGCAGATACAAACTATTATGTATAAAACAGATAAACAACAAAGTCCTACTGTACACCACAGGAAACTATGTTAAATACTCTGTAATAAATCATAATATAAAAGAATATTAAAAAGAATATATGTATAACTGAATCACTTTTCTATACACCAGAAACTAACACAACATTGTAAATCAACTATACTTCAATGAAAAAAAAAAAAGAAAAACTTTTTCTAATTATCATCACTACCTTTTCTCATCTAATTCACTATAAATAAATTGTTTGGGAGGTGGGTATAAATCATTTCCACCGCAGTATCAGTACAACACATGAAAACTGAAATCAAAAGAATAACTAAGAAGTCTCAGAGTATGTTTTAGACAAGTATATATTTTATGAATGCATCACAGAAGCACTTATTCATTGTCTAATAACAAGTTGTTAATTACTAGCTTAAATTATGCACTATTTCTTTTTACCTTCATGTTAAATTACAATGCTCATAAATATTACAGTACTGTGCAATAGAACTTTGATGATAGAAGGGTTCTGTATCTACACTGTCCAGTACATAAGCCACAGGCCACATGTGAACTACTGAGCGCTTGAAATATGGCAAATGAGTTTAAGATTTATTTTTTTTAATTTTAATTAATTTAAATGTAAATATTCACATACTGCTAGTGGGTACCCTAGCTAGCTCAGCTTTATACAAACAGGAATCACAAAATTACTTACATTAAGGATGGCTTTAGTTAAATACTTCATACCTTTAGAATAAAAACACACAGAACAGGAAGATGAAAAATAATTTATGTTGCAAAGAGAAATTTTGGTCTGATCAAATGAGCATAATGAGCTTCATATTTTTAATCATAAAGGTATACAGAATTCATACAAATTAGTAATTTACATTAAGCAATCAAGCCTATCTTTTGGCTGAAATTTTTCAATAGTCATTTCAACTGTTACTATGTCCGAAAGTCTGTTCTTTCATACTTTATAATTCATTAAACTATTGATGCTTACAGAATTAGGTTCATCATTACCAGAAAACTATGAGGTATGTAATGGTTTTACTGGAAATAATTTGTAGTGTGAATATTTCTGAGAAGGCAATTCTTTCAGCAATTCTTTTAAGAGAGGGTATCTCCAGGCGTAGCTAAAGAATAATTCCCTGTTGACATTTATTTCATTTGGAGAAGAGCTTCTGCAAGTTTGAGGATAAAAAGTGGCCAAAATAGATTAAAAGATTATTGGTATTTTTAGGAACAATTATTACTAGGAGATAATACTCTGAACCCAAATGAATATCAGGATATGTGGGGAAAAAGAAAAAAAAAAGGTTTACCTTCTGAAAGCTTATTTCCTCAAGCCTTCCTTTCTTTCTCTGCTCAGCCCTCTTCATTTTTTTTTTTTTTTCCATTTCTATACACCACTGCATACCATACAAACCCTCCAATTCCTCTGGTTCTCTTATTTATTTGTGACTCAATGGAACATAAACAGAAAACTGAAGAATATTCTAAACCTTTCACAGACACAATAAAGATTACTTTAAAAGTACATGGTAACCTTAAATTTTACATAGTGTAAGGCTTTTATTTTTACAAATGAACAAAATGAGACAGTAAGACTAAAGACTTGTCCAATGTCATATAGCTACATAGTAACAGTGCCAAAAGTAAAACGGAGATCAAACCCCTTGTACAAATTATTCGTTTATTTACACCATGTTGACAAAGAGTGTGTGTGTGTGTGTGTGTGTTTATCCTAAGATCAAGAAACAACCTCCAAAGTCATCTAAGACAGAAATAACTAAGCCGTCCTATTTTTCTGAAGCAGATATCTGATGACAGTATTTACTAAAAAAAAATATATGTTTTAATTTGTAAAACAATTTAGGCTTATAAAGGTGATTATCTCAAAAAAATGAAGTTGGTTCTCTCCTTCACATGACCCCCATTTTTTTCCCTGCAGTTTTGCAACTTTTGACAGACAAATAGTTTCCTATGACTGCATTAAACAGATAAAATCGTGTCACACTACTAAAGACCAACCTATGGGGTAAATGCCAGCAAAAGGAAAAATATATATTAAATTAATTAATCAGAGTCCTGTTGAGATTTCTATTAAATTTTTTTATTTGAAGTAGTTTACTGCTTCCATTTCATGTTCGAGAATCCATAAAAAAGATATAATAATCCTGCATTTCATAGATATCCATTAATTTCTTATTCATAGCCCATGGAGACTTAGATCAGACACTTTCACATGATCAAATAAAAATACTCAAAATATGAAAAGCAGTAAATAATTTTTATTTCCAGTAAGTGCCTAGAGACTCAGATTCATAAATTTCATAATTATTCTTCCCTGCTCTGGACATAAGCCCTTATTCCGTCCTTATTTTTAACACTGATATATTTGATAAAAATTTTGCTTTTGCATCCTTCATTTATTTTGGATCCAACACAGAAGGTTTACTCATACTCTAATACATTTTTAAGATGTGATCTTGATCATTATATTTGAATTTTGTCAAAAAGTAAACTTACTTTTTAGAGTATATGGTATATATACATTATCAGAGAAAGACTCAAATCTCCTAGTCAGAAAGCAATTTTATAACAGAACTCAGTACCCATATTGGTAAATTTGGATTTCCAAGGCCAAGGTAACTTTTGGATTTTGAGCATGATACCCTTAGACAGCAACTTATTTTAAAAAGTAGCTTTACTAGTTTTAATAAATGTTATTTCCTGTTAAGAAACTATAATCCAGTTCTTAAGACTAGCTCCTTTTACACGCAGCAAAGTTGGAATATAAAAATACAACTGCCTATTAGAATTAAGGATATCTTACCCTTTCAGAATCTATGTCCTTAAAATTAATGAACTTTCAAATAAAGGGAGTAATATATTATCATATGTTTTAAGAGCTTATTCTGTTTTCAAGGTAAGTTTTTGCATTTTGAAAATCTGTTTTACAAAAGAACTGTTAAGAATGTGTTTTCAAATGATTAAAAAGCATGAAAAAATTTTAAAGCCTTGAAAAAGAAAATAAAGTACAGACAGTATATAATTCACCAAAAAGAGCTTTCCTTCCTTCTGTTTAGCGCTAGGCTTTAAAGACTAGTCTGCTTTTGCTAATCCACATCCTCACCTTTCAACCATTCTTGAATTTACCCTATCTTCTCAAGGTTTACTGAATTTTTGTCCTCTCTCTTCCTCTCAACTGCCTTACTGAATCATGATCAAAAATGTCCTCATACTTGCTAAACCCAATGATCATTAATATTCCTATTACATGACCTCTCAGTATCTGTGACCATTCTTACCTTCTAGAAACATTACTTTGGTTTCTCTGACTTCCGTGGCCACTCCTCAATCTCTTTGAAAGTCTCTACTTTCTCTTTAAATCCGTGTTTTAAGGAGGTTACTTCCCAATACATGTTCGTTTTGAGACTTCTTTGAAGCTACTGGACTTCAAATACGGTTTATTACATTAAGTCACGCATCTAAGTTTCAAGTCAAAACCTCTTTTATAAGATGCAGACCTTAATTACTTATAAATCATTTTCAGTTCCAAGTCCCCACTCACCTGTCAGAATTAATCTGAAAAAAAAAATTGCATCCTTCCATCTTCTGAACAAAATCTGCCTTCCTCCTGTTTTCTCTATCTTGAATAAATGGCAGTATCAACCACCCAGGTACTCTCTCTCGCAACCTCCCTTTATTTAGATAAATCACTGATGAAACGTGTACACGAAAACACTTATTTTCTAGTTCCTCAAAAAGACCCCTTCAGCTTGGACTGACTGGGTTGACAACATGGGAGAGTAGGGATGGCGGAAATGGGCTGTAATTGTGAAGACTAAAGAGAAAGAAATTTAGAAAATACTACGGCACAGGAAATACACAATGTCTTGACTTAGAATGCTGAGGCTGGAGGGAAAAACTACAAATTGCACCCAAGAAAAAGAGAGAAAGGGAAGAACAACTCAGAGATTAGAAATCCTAGTGACAAAACCAGACACCTGAAAATCAGATGAAAGAAATGGTTGTCAAGAGAGCATTCTTTGATGAAATATCCATCTTATACAAACCTCATATCTTTAGGGAGCAAGGGTTACGGACTTGCAATTAACCTAAATACCATTAGCAAAAATGGTGCCAGATTCCATTAATGAATTATGTTCTGAATGTCACTAACAATAATTACTAGACACTGAATAGCCCAATTCTCTTGTCCCTAAGCCACCCTCCCCAAATAAATTTTTGAATTTTACTTTATTTACCTTTCATTTAATTGCACTGTTTGTTCCCACCTCTCCAATTTACAAATTTTAAATTCCTTATTCCATATAGTACATCTTTAACATTCTGGAATTTGTCATATGAACCACTTAAAATCTTAGGGTCTAACCATGCTCTCTTACTGCAAGCAAAGGCTCTTTTTTTAGTGAATAGCCCAACACAGAATTTTTCACGTAAGTGAAGGGTAGGGGAATAGTCGAAGTGGAAGGTAGTGAGATGGAGAACTGAGAAAAAATATTTCATTCCTGGATTTGCAATTGAAGGAAATAGCAGAATTACTAGATTAGAGAAACTGTGTATGTTTCGTTCAATAGCTCTTCAGCTTAATCAAAAACAAAAACCAAACTATCTACCATTCCTCTTCAAAAGCACACGCACACAGATGAACATACACACGATGAATACCCCTGTCCTCCAAAAGAGGAATAGCTCGGTGTCATCAGTGTCAATTTTGTAAGCTAGCTATTTACAGAAAAATTGAGTTCAGTAATACTACTGGAATAGAAAACAGTATATTTCATTTTTAAACTATTGTTTAATATGACAGTGGTTGTTAGAAAATATTTCAAAAGCACATTCAGAAAACTTAAAACTGAAACAATTTCAAATGATTTAAGAACCCTTTTCTTACACACACACACACACACAGACGTCTACAGTTTACTTGGAAATGGATCAAAATGTAAGATAAACTGACGAACAGACAATGGATTTATGACCAGATATGTGATAAAACTAACATAATATTAATGGTAGAATCAAGAGGGTGGGTATACGAGTAGTCACTATGAAACTGTTTCAATTTCCCTGTCCGCTTGAGAATTTTCATTAAAAATACTAGGAAAGAGATATGGGGATATACGTATAATGTATAGCTGATTCACTTTGTTATAAAGCAGAAACTAACACACCATTGGAAAGCAATTATACACCAATAAAGATGTTAAAAAAAATACTAGGAAAAAAATCCACAAGAACAATAATAAATCACATACACACAGGCCCTGTATTTAAAAACAAAAACTTATCTCACGAATTAACTCTGGTGAAAAGGAATAAATAGTTTAAAGAGTAAAAACTCTGAGACTAATATATGTAAAATCTAAGGAAGGTACCCAAAGGTGTACTGATAAAAAAAATTTACAGCCTTTAGTGTTTTCCACTGAACTGAAAAATAAAAATAAACTTACTATTCGACAACTAGTAGAGATAAGTATTAAAGATTTTTAAAAATAATAAATTAGAAACATAAAGACAAAAATGGCAAATCAAAAAGCTCATTCTGAAAAAAAAAAAAAAAAAGTACTAAAACCCCTGGCAGGGCTTCCCTGGTGGCGCAGTGGTTGAGAGTCTGCCTGCCAATGCAGGGGACACGGGTTCGAGCCCTGGTCTGGGAGGGTCCCACATGCCACAGAGCAACTAGGCCCCTGAGCCACAATTACTGAGCCTGCGCGTCTGGAGCCTGTGCTCCACAACAAGAGAGGCCGCGATAGTGAGAAGCCCGCGCACCGCGATGAAGAGTGGCCTCCACTTGCCACGACTAGAGAAAGCCCTCGCACAGAAACAAAGACCCAACACAGCCATAATAAATAAATAAATAAATACATACATACATACATACATACATACATACATACATACAAACACTGGCAGATTTTTCTTCTTCATTCCTCACAAATATTTAGCTTTATAAAAGGATGTAACTTGGACTTCCCTGGTGGTCCAGTGGTTAACACTCAGCGCTTCCACTGCAGGGGGTGCGGGTTCGATCCCTGGTCCCTGATTGGGGAACTAAGATCCTGCATGCCTCATGGTGCGGCCAGAAAAAAAGGTGTAACCACAGACATGATCTTTTCAATTTACAGAATAATTATATCTACAATTTTAGGCTTCTAACTTTGAAAACCTCAAGTGAATAAACTTCTAGGCAGATGAAAATGACACAGTGACTCAAAAACAGATAGAAACTTGAATAGACCTGAAAACACTGTTAAAAACTAAGGCCTTAAATACCTGTTTGAGAGTTCCTTTGTCATCTTTTAGATCATAAATAAGTCAATAAACTCAGTTTAATCTCAATCAAAACCCCAAAAGGATTTTTTCAAATGAGCTTAACAAAATAACCCTAAAACACATCTGGAAAAAAAAAAAAGCATACAAGGATAACTAGGTAAATTCTATGACACCAGAATAGGGTAAAGAGGAAAGTATCCATTTGTAAACAGATACTATAAACCTATGTTATAATACGTGGTAATAATATAGCAGTGCAGGAATAGGCAGCAATCAAATGGAATAAAAGATCCAGAAATAAATCTATGCATATTAAGAAGACATTTCAAATTGTGATAGATAATGAAGCGTCATGCAATACATGACAAAAGGCTATATATATGGCTAAATATATTTTAGATAAATTAACACATTTGCATGTAAAAATTCAAATCATAAATTCTACAAGAAAAAATATAGGTATGTATTCAATAAAATTTTGTGCAGCGGGATTACTTCATAAGAAAAAGAAAAAAGAAATTAGGCTATATACAAGTTAAAGATTTTTGCTGGGTAAAAATAACATAAACTTAAAAGGCAAATGGTAATCTTGGAAAAAGAAGTTGTTACGAGTGAATATGATGAGCTATTCACTAAAAATAAGAGCCTTTTATTTTAGAAATAAAAACAACCAATAAGCATTTTTTAAAAGCCTTTCAGATGTATTACTGATAAGAGAAATTTAAATAAGGTTTTTAGTTTATCAACTGGGCAAAAATTTTTAAAAGTTATGTAATACCCAGCAGTGGTGAAGCGTTGAAGAAGCACAATTTCATACCCCAATGAGGGAGGTGTACTTTGGCAACAGACTGAGGTGGGGCGGGGGCGGATGGAGTATTATCAGTACGTTAGAAAATGAGAAAAGGTTTTAGAATTTTACATGTTCTTTGATACAGTTCATTTCTTGAAATAGTAGGAAAGAAAAATACTGATCTGCGCAGAAATTCAGTTAGAAATGTCCACTATAGGGTTGTTTACAATTTTTAAAAACATCCTTAATTTCCATAAATTGTAAGCTTCGTAAAATGAAAGTTTAATCTCATGATAAAACGTTATCAGATTAAACCAAAATAGACAAGAATATGTAACGGTGGTGTCACTAGCTAGTAGGATTTTAAGAATGTGTTCTTCCTGACTTAATGGTATTTTCTAGATATTTTGAAGTTATAGTCCTATTGCCTAAAAAAGCTTACCACAGAAAGTCCTCTATTTGCAATGTTCCCTTTTCACCAAAATAAAGATTTTATACTTACTTCTCCATCATCAAGGGCATTCATTTCCCCTATCCTCTGTTTCGTGAAATCAGTTTCTAGCTGGCTGACTGGAGTTCAAGACCCCTAATCAACCCTTGAGCTTTGAATCTGACAAATCCTTATCCAGTAAAAAGCTAGTTAAAATAGGAAAATGCTCTTTGTTGGTCTGGAAAAAAAGTAAGCTGGCCTGCTTACTTTTTTCTGACTTCATTCTCATTCAGACACTATGCTTAGATTTGAAAGGTGTGCTTATGAATGGAGAAAGTTATTATTTCAAAGCCTCTTTCTGGCCTCATGTCCTTTCCTCCAACCCCAAGAGTATTGTAAAATGATGTACAAAACTGCCTATGGGGACAGAATGCACAAGGAGTGAAAAACTATTCTTACAGAGTGAGAATGAAAACATACTTTTATTCATCACCCAAACCAAAACGTTTCTTCAAATCTAACACTATCAAGTGTTACCACACTTGGGGCACGGGGAAGGGGATCCCTACGTGCAATTATACCTGTCATGTCTTTTATATCTATCTCATTTGTTTTACAAAATAAACCTCTGAGGTAGCTGGACTACTGCCAGCTTTATTTTACAGATGGAGAAACTGAACTTCTGAAACGATGTGACATGCCCAAGATCACACAGTTAATGCCTCTGAGGCAATTCCCGATAGCAAATCCTTCTCAGTGAACAGCCACCAGCTCCCCTGTACAAATCTCAGTAGCGGAAGCAGCCGCATCCATCCACCTAAGAAACTGCAGCAACGTATCTGTGAGTAAAACTTTGTTCACAGCTTTAGATTTATTAGTTTCTGGGGGAGAATAATAACGAACATCTCGGGAATTCCCTAACAGTCCAGTGGTTAGGACTCGGCACTTGCAGTGCAGTGGTCCGGGTTCAATCCATGGTTGGGGAACTAAGATCCTGCAAGCCGCATGGCATAGCCAAAAAAAAAAAAGAACATCTTCACTGATAAATGAGAATAAAGACAGGTCTGATAATAACTTTTTCAGAGATAGTTAACAAGGAAAAAGGATATAACCTGATTTCTTAAGAAATGTTTAAGTGATTAAAGGTGGTATAGTTGACTGATCACTCCTTATCTCTAAACATACTTTTTTTAAAAAAATTTTACTTTATTTTATTTTATTTTGGCCGTACCTCGCAGCTTGCGGGATCTCAGTTCCCCAACCAGGGATCAAACCTGTGCCCCCTGCAGTGGAAGCGCAGAGTCCTGACCACTGGACCACCAGGGAAGTCCCTAAACATACTTTCTTTACTTGTCTTCTGGGACACCACACTCATTACCTCACTGGCCACCTCTTTTCAATCCTTGATGGCTCCTTCTCTCTTGCTAAGCTTTCACTATTGGAGAGTATCAGGTACAATTCTTTCTTGGACCTCTTAATCTAATTACTCTCAAACTCTCAACCTAAGCGATGTCTTCCAGTCCTAGAGCTTTAAATATGGTCTACTGGTGATGCTTAAAATTTAAATATCTTCAGTCCCAACCTCTCCTCTGAAACCTAGACTTGAATATTCAACTGCCTACTTGATTATCTCCACTTGGACATTTAATAGACATTTCAAACCTAACATGTCCAAAACTCTTGATTTTTTAAAACCAGAATCTAATAACTTTCACTATCTCCACCACTACCACTCTAGTCTAAACCATTAACACCTCAGTTTAAAGTATTCCAATTGTCTCTTAACTCATCTCCCTGTTCCCATTCTTTTCCCCTCCAGTCTATTATCCACAAAACAGCCAGAACCATCTTTTAAAAATGTAAGTCAATTCTTTTGTCACTCCTCTTCTCAAAACAGTCCAATGAACTCCCAAGGCATTTTAAATAAAGGCAACCAATACAATCTCTATCCAAACTCGTTTCCTCCTATTCTTCCTTCCTCTTGCTCACTCATCTCCAGCCAGTGGCCTCTTTGTTCTCTGAATTCATTCATCCCTTTCCTGTCTCAGGACCAGAGCACTCTCCAGATATCTACATGGTGTGTTTCCTTACATAATATAAGTCTCTGCTAAATGACACCTTCTCAAAGAGTGGTATTCCCTAACCAGTCACTAAAATAGTAGCTCTCAAGATGCCGCTTTTTTGTATAAAGAGGCTATCTTTTGTGTAAAAGGAGGTAAGTAGGTTAAAAATATATACTGTATTTACTTAAATTGAAAACAAATTCACTGGAAGGATACATGAAAAGTTACCTATTAACTCAGCAGATAGGGTAGATAGGTGGGAGGATTTTTCACATTGTTTGTTTTTAAAATATTGTTTGATTTTTTTTGAACCATTTTAATGTGTTATTTGAATGACTATTTAAAAATAAATAAAAAATAGTCCATCACTCTACCCCTTTACTCTGATTTATTTTTACTCACAGCACCTACGCTTACTTGACTTCATATCATATAATTATATAATTATCCATATCCCCACCAGACAGTAAGCTTCAACCAACTCCCTTAGTACTAGAGAATATAATGATTTTCTCCTTAATTAAAAACAAACAAAACATTAAAATGGTTTTCATTATCTTTGTGTCACCTTTTTCCTCCAGCATACTTTATTTATGTAACTTTTATTCTATTTATAAATTTGCATGGTATGCCCTTGGCTATATCCAATACATGCACAAGATGAAGACATAAGAGGGCTTGCTTGTTAAATTTATAAATGTCAAAAAGCCAGGAAGAGAAGCTAATCCCTTGGATGACAGAATCATTATTCAAGAAGGTTCCAAGGGCTTCCCTGGTGGCGCAGTGGTTGAGAGTCTGCCTGCCAAAGCAGGGGACACGGGCTCGAGCCCTGGTCTGGGAAGATCCCACATGCCGCGGAGCAACGAAGCCCGTGCGCCACAACTACTGAGCTTGCGCTCTAGAGTCCGTGCTCCACAAAAAGAGAAGCCACCACAATGAGAAGCCGGCGCACCACAACGAAGAGTAGCCCCCACTCACCACAACTAGAGAAAGCCTGTGTGCAGCAACGAAGACCCAACGCAGTCAAAAATAATAAAATTTTAAAAAAGATCTCAAGTTTTAACTACACTCAAGTAGATGATATTTAGAAGGATTAAAGATACATATTGTTTAAAAAACATCATCTACATGTATATACAGAATGGGAAAGATCTTAACATACAAAAGATGCGGGTTTATGTTGCCTGCATCAGTGATTTACAGACAAATTTTTCAAAAAACAAAATAGGAAACAACAAAAGGCGAACTTTTTATTGCTTATTTAAAAACACGAAAACAAAACCCGAAGACAAATATCTAAAGAAACCTACCACCTACTAACATTATCATTTCATAAAAAAAGGTTATTTTAACATTAGAAAAGTAGAAATACAGAATGTAAAAAAAGTAATCCCTTGAATTGGATAAATATAACCTGAAAAGCCACATAACGTTTTTCTCTCATTTTTTTGCCTAGAACTGGCAAGACATTACTGTTGTTAGAGTTAATGAAATTTTAGACCGTAAACACAAGTATATAGCTTGAATTAAGAAAAGGGGTAATTTCACTACACTGTATTCAGACCACAACTGCAGAACTAAAGCTGGAAACAGAATCAGAACAAAAAAGAATAGCACTGACAAAACTGATTGTATCTAGTGACAGAGATGAGGAAGGTAAAGGAAACTGTATCACATGAGGTTGTAGGGGTTGTAGTATTTAATTTAGAAGAAGGAAAACTTAACAGAGACCCAATATATTGAGAAAAACCTTACTGTATCTTACTCTTAAAGATAGAACTGCAACCAATGGAAGAAGTTACACAGTAAAGCAGATACTAGCTCAGTTTAGTAAAATCTATTACATTTTTCAAAAGCAAAATTACCATCCTATGCCCATTTTTTCATGGAAGTGTTTCTCATGGAAAAGCTGGACTCAGTAAGATCTCAGGGATATTAGTAGTAAGCAGCACATTGTTTGAGATGATTTCTAAAGTCTCCTCTAATTCTAAAATTTTGTGAATTAGAAGGGAATAAATGTTGCCTTTTTTAACTTACTGAAAAAGATGAGTGGAAAGAATTTTGGCTTTAGTCAAAAAGACAAAGGTTCAGTAACAGGCTTTACCACTTAATAATGTGTGACAGAGAGGCAAAATTATTCACTAACTCTGGACCTCAAGTATTCTCAACTTTAAGTGTAAAATACCTTACTTACACAACTGCTGCATGAATTATGCATAGACGCACACAATGTCTGGCACTTAGTAAGTGCATAATACATAGTAGGTATTACTCACTTATTCAGTAAATATTATGTCCCAAAGGGTAATATTTTCTATTATTTATTAGCCATTTATATACTTAAATAAGGACTTACTCTCTGCTGTCTCGTTCTTTGCTTTTCAAACCTAAGCAATGCACGCTTAGGATTCATTTCCACTTCTATGCTTCACATAATCTCTATTGGATCTAAAAAGTTTTTATAACCTTGCTTTTGTTGGTTTCCTTTCTACCTTTGACACAAAAGTGGGGTTTACTTTTAGTACATGTCAACTATGTCATTCATTTTGGCAAAAAAAATTATAATATACTGTTGCATAATCATTTCAACTAAACTGGACTATATATCCAGTTTAATCAAGCCTACTACCAGATAGATGTTTTCTTACTCTTTTAGATAGCCCACACTGGCTACCTCATTGCTGAGCACTTCCCTCAAGAAATATCTGAGTAAATAAAGACCCATTTCACCAAGGGTAGTTATTAGAAATCTTGGTTATTAACAAAAGTTTATGAAATAAAAATAGTCTGAGGTTTCTCCCCATTAGATGAAACCCATTTCTTACTGAAACATATCAACACTTAATGCTCCAGCCAATATTATCTACCCACCAAAATTTTTCAGATGGTATTTAATTCCTTTTTTTCTTATACTTGCAAAATAATTGACAACTATACAGATATTTTAGTTGGCAATTTAATATCATGCTGTCTGTTAGATATTTATTAGAACAGTGTACTGCTTAACCCCCCAATGTTCGTGATAAAGAAGAAAAAAATAATCAGTACAGAATTTTGTTGAATAAAAAACATGTTCACAAGTTTAAACATATACAGTATTCAGTACTAGATGAATGATATCAGATGCAACAATAAAACTAGTTTTTTGGGTTTTTTTTTTTAAGTGATAAAAGGAAACAAGAAACTGATACTTGTAACAAATCCCTAAGCATAGAGTTTTTAAAAGCACTTTGATATTTACATTAATAGACATAACGCATGATAATTTTACAGTGTAAAGTTGGAAAACATGCAAATGGTTATTTACTTCCATACAAATAGCACACCATGAAATTTAACAGTAAAATACACTTCAAGTTTGATTTAATATAATTCCACATGGTGAATTACAGATTATTTTTTAAGTAAACTGAAATTTAAGAGATATACTAATTCTTTTTTAAAATGTCTATTAAAATACAACTAAAAATAGAACTACCATATGACCCAGCAATCCCACTACTGGGCATACACCCTGAGAAAACCATAATTCAAAAAGAGACATGTACCACAATGTTCACTGCAGCACTATGTACAATAGCCAGGACGTGGAACCAACCTAAATGCCCACTGACAGATGAATGGATAAAGAAGATGTGGCACATATATACAATGGAATATTACTCAGCCATAAAAAGAAATGAAACTGAGTTATTTGTAGTGAGGTGGACGGACCTAGAGTCTGTCATACAGAGTGAAGTAAGTCAGAAAGAGAAAAGCAAATACCATATGCTAACATGTATATACGGAATCTAAAAAAAAAAAATTAAAAAAAAATGGTACTGATGAACCTAGTGGCAGGTGAAGACGTAGACAAAGAAAATGGACTTGAGGACACGGGGGAGTGGGGGTGGGAGGGCAAAGCTGGGGCAAAGTGAGAGTAGCATCAATATATATACACTATTGAATGCAAAATAGTTAGCCAGTGGGAAGCAGCAGCACAGCGCAGCGAGATCAGCACGGTGCTTTGCAATGACCTACAGAGGTGGGACAGGGAGGGTGGGAGTGAGGCTCAAAGGGGAGGGGATATGGGGATATATGTATGCATATGGCTGATTCACTTTGTTGTACAACAGAAACTAACACAGTATTGTGAAGCAATTATACTCCAGTAAAGATCTATTAAAAAAAAAGTCTATTAAAATACAATGTAGTATTAAGGGATAAAAAGTATAAGACAACAAAAAAGCACTTTATGGCAAAATCAACTTAATAAAAGAGCACAAATTCAATTTTAATAAAAAAATTCAACATGAATTTTTTCCTCAAAAAGTAAGCTCTTGTTTAAATTGAAAATAATAAAATTCACTAACTGAAGAAAAGTTAACTTCATGGGTTCTTGTTACGTAGCAATTTCATTTTTCACAGAGTTTACAGAGTTGATCATATTATAAAATACTACCGAATAGCAGAAAATATTATTAAAATATGGTTACTGATAAGAAGTAGGGAAAAAATTCCAACAGTTTCCATTTTTATGAAAAGCCCATGTTAAGACATCTCTTCCTATATCAGTAAGTTAATTTATAAAACTATAGTTCCACTTCATTAGAGTTATTACTTTCACATCAAAAGAAAAAGACTAGACTAATACAACTATGAGGTATCAATGAACTTGATTGTCACAGACAACTCAAAAAGCATGCAGAGAAGCTTTCCATAAATTTTCACAGGGTAGGGGGACTAGGGGACACAGCTGAAAGAGCACACTGCAGAAGAGACCTTGGTTTTATTTGACTCTGCCTTTCATTAGCAGTTTGGCTTGGACAGCCAAGTCAGTTAACTTTCCAAGTTTTAATGTCTTCCTCTTTCTCTGTCAAATGCATTTAGACTCCTCAGTTTTAAAACACCAAAATTCTACAATATCTGCAAAGTTAGGAAAAAGTAAAAGCAGCACTGGTTTTACTTTTTAAAGAACAATGGCAGAAAAATACAATATGGTTTGCAACTTGCAATGTAATATTTCCAGAGCTGAATTCCTAAATCATTGCGGCATACCCAGCTAGGGTTATATCAGTGAAGATCTGGATACCGTATTCATAATGTCACTCTCTCCTCTCACATCATTCCTCCACCTGCTCCTCCCCATCCTGCTTCAATCTCTCTTTTGCTTGTTTTAACGCCAGCAAACGGTTGTAAGCTTAATAATCAAATCGTTTTAAAAGATGTATTTTCAATCAAGTATGTTATCTGCTTCACCACATTTCTCCCAATTGGGTGAATTTTCATTAAGAGGATAAAAGTATGAATAAAAAATTCAGAAACAGAAATGTACCAGGCCTATGTTTTATTTTGAATGCTCAAAAAACAAAACGGAAAGATGTATCCTAACCTATTCCCTTAGGAACGTGAATGTGTTACCCACCCTATGAAAAAACATTCTGCTGGTTCATTTTCCTGCTACAGAAACAGCTTCGTCGTCAGGCCCTTCCTGGTCCATTCTTCATCGTGAGCTAGTAATTTTATATTGATCACCTTGGCAATGCTTGGACATGCACTGTCCTTGTCTTCCAGGAGCTTACATTCTCCAAGTAAAACTCCGCTAAACACTAAAAAACAGATACTATGACTTAGGGTACAAATCCCACATCTTCCCGCCCTTTGTTAGGCAGCTGCTAATTTTTCTTTTCCTTACATAAAATGAAGGGACCCATGCCAAAGCCCACATTTGAATCTCAGGACAATGAAGTCGACAGGAAGCTACTCTCTCCTCCCCCGGGTTACTACGGAGCCACAGCCTGAGCGGGTGCTGTCGCCTGGCGGGGTGCGTGACACCACGTCTTCCACGCCCTCCCACCGCGTCCGAAAGGCTCCTCGCCGGACCACCCCAAACCGCCCCACACACTAAAACCAACCACACAAAAAGAATCGACATTGGGAGCTGCTCCGATCGGGAAAACCCCTTCTCCAGCAGCAGCGCAGCCATTCCTTCCGCTGCTCCGCCCGCACCCCTGCAAACTGCTGGGGCGGAGGGGGCTGCACAAAGCCAGGAGAGCCAGAGACGACTCAATACGTGGACACTTGCAGGGGAAGCCGGGCCGCAGGGCCCGGGGACGCAGGGTTGGGGGACGGTGTGGGGGGGGGGGAGGGGCGCCCCCGCCGAGTCCCAGGTCCGGGGCGGGGGCGGCGCGCGAAGCCTCAGGGAAGCGCCCCTCGCCGCCGGCCCGCAACCCCTCCCGCCGCGGGCCGCGCCCGAGCCCCCGCTGCAAACCCGAGGAAAAGGATGTGGAAAGGCGGAGGCGACGGCATCGGAGCGCATCACTTACCCCTCACTGCTGAGAGGGACCGGACGGGGGGGCGGGGCGCGCCGCGTCCCGTGAGTCTCTCGCAAGCGTCCTCCCCCACCCTGTCGTCGTCGCCGCCGCCGCCGCCGCGGTCAAGCTCTCGGCCCCTCGGCGCCGCTGGGCAATAACGTTATTCCGCACACGCTCCGCACATAGCGGTAACGGCAAGGAGCGACCGCCCAGTGCGCAGGCGCCCGGGGAGAGGGCGAGGAGCCCGGCCCTACCCCTGGTCCGGCCCTGTCCCTGCGAACTCCTACTGCGCAGGCGCCAAGCACAGACAATGAAAAGGGGTTGTGTGTGTGGGGGGGGGGGGGTCTCACCCGCAGGCCCCTCCAGCTGCCGACTGCGCAGGCGTACACCAAAGACCAGCTTCAACAATGAAGAGGACCCAGGCTTTAGCTGGGACCGCAACCGGCAAGGACTACAGTTCCCAGCTGGCAGTGCGCCAACTCCAAGCTGTGGTCGGGTCGCTGGGCGTACTAAGATTGGTAGTGTCAGCCGCCTTCACGATCTACGCTGTTTGGGAGATTCAGAGCTTCTTTTTCTTGAGAATTTATTTGGCGGTGTTGGCAGATGTTGCGGATGAAGGGTGTTGACCTTGTTATTTGCGTTCTTGAGAAGGGTCAAGGATCAACTACATATAAGCGAATTTAGAAGAGGAAAGGCTTTCAGTGAGCCCTTTCTGTCAATTAGGTGGTCCAGACAGCAGGATGGGATGAAGACAGGACTAAGCCTGGCTGGGCTACCGAAATGGGCGGAGCCTCCAAGGAGTCTCTTGGCAACCGGAACTGGCCGCCAAACCGCCAAAGCTTGAGCTTGGAGCGCGTTGCCCTCTGGGAATTGTAGTGTCATTGGGAGGGCTCTTAGGAACTTCGACACTGTAGGCCCGGACACTGCGGACTACAACTTCCGACGTCCACCACGGGGGCCCGTGGGTGGGAAGAGTCCGGAGAGCTCCGTCCGGGATTCTGTGCTCCCCGGTGACAGCAGCAGCAGGAAGTCGGTGGGCCCTTTCCGGGGGCTGAGGCCTCTTGCTCTCCGAGGGGAGAACACTGGACACTTCCCCACGCAACTCCCATCTCTGGGCCCCGAGTGTGTTCATGGCGAAGTCCCCGGAGAACTCTGCCCTGGAGGAGATTCTGGGGCAGTATCAGCGGAGTCTCCGGGGTGAGTTGCTCGGAATCTCTGTGCCCTAGCCCCTTGATAGCAGGGCCTAATGGGCGGGAGCTGACCAGGTGTGTTTCCTAACACCTTGGTTCGGCCCTAGCCAGAACGCAGAGGAAGAAGATGGATGTTGCTGTGGAAAGATTAAATAGTTGTGTTTGTTTTTACGTTTAAGCAACGTTGTTTCCCTTGATTCCCACAGTTACCTGAACCAACTGCCTGATCTTGGGCGTCTTTTTTACCCGACGCCCGCAGAAACACTTGGACGGCTCAATGCCAGTTTTGCCCAGTTCCCATACTTCTCTTTATAATCCAGTAAATTCCTGATGCGCTCTTTTTACACATTAAAATTGTGGTGTAGTGGATTGAATGTGACTTATTGGACCAGGAAAAAAACCCACTAATAATTATTTTAATCACAACAGCTTCTATTTAGTGGTCTAGGCTATTTACATACATTAAAAATCACTTAAAACTTACAATCTTATGAATGTCCCTCTTCTACACATGGGGAAATAGAGGTGCAAAGAGGTTAAGTTAGGCCAAAGCCAACACAGCTAGTTAGTGGCAGAGCCAGGTATTAGATTCAGTCAGGCCTGTCTGCCTTAAAAGCCTATATTTTTCTTTATTAATCATATTACAATTACTATTACTGAAACTTTTTTTACCTAATTCAGATTTTATTACTATAGTACCCTATGAGTATCTGTAGAAGTGATACACTTGTAGATAGCTCTATCATCTTGAACATCATATATAACATCTAGAAACCTCATTTCTCTTATTTTAAAGTAGAAGTTATGATATTGTCTACAGGGTTCTTGTGAGGAGCAAATAAAATAATTCACATAAAGCAGTGATTTTCAGGCTTTTTTTTGTTTTTTAATCTTAGCCATAAGCAAGAAATATATTTTATATGGGACATAGACATATAGACTAAAAGAAAAGTTTCATTAAAGAATATTTATTCTACTAGATGTAATTCACTCTACTTTCTGTTCTTTTGCATTTTCTTAACCATTTAGGCCCTGACCAACAGCTTAAAAAATATTTAAAGCATTTAAAACACTGACTCATTAATTTAGTGCCTACTATATGTTAGACATACCAAATGCTGGGGATACCATAAGGAACTAGACAACGTGACTGTCCTCAGGGAGCCTCTGGATTAATGCAGTGAAGCACGATAAACAAAATAATTACAGATTACTATGATAAAAAAGAAGGGTAAAGATCAGTGCTTGGTACATAAGCACTCATTAAATGTTAGCTGCTATTTATAATTGGTACTTGTAGCAAAGTGAAGATTTTTCAAGGAGATTAGCAAATTTATCTTCTAGTGAGTCTAGACTTTGAAAGGGTTATTATTTATTGTTTCCATCTGTCAACAGTGTTACAAACTGTCAACATTCTCAGTATTCAAACTGCAAGAATAAAATAATTGGTCTGAATGAATACCTTCATCAGCCTACTGATGTTTCAAGAGCTGTTAGATACAGAAATAACCACTTCTAACTTTTCATTTGAAAGCAAGAAAAATACTGTGCACAATAATACCAGTGGCATTTAATTTTTGAGGTTGGTAAAAAAATCTTGTTTTCCATTATGTTTCTCCTAGTGCTTCTCCTCCTTTGACCTTAATTTGAACCTTTCTTTAAGTATTAGAGGCTATTTAATATTAGACTCGATGCAGTAGTTAATTTCAAACTAATGTTATAGTACTATATTTAATACCCACGATACTGCTTTCAGTAATTATAGAGTGAAGAGTTTTTATTCAAAGATAATTCATTTTAAAATAAATTTAAAATTTAGTGTTATAACAATATAAAGTAGTGAAAACATTTATAATCAAGAGCAAATAAAGCAGAGAACAAAGTTAAAGTTTGTTTTTTATTAATTTTTAGTGATAGTTTTAACAATGAATCAAGAAATGAAACTTGAAATTTTTCACGGGTTTTCAGGACTTATTTTATTGTTAAGTAGCATTTTAATTTTTAGGTTTATTTAGTTTATATAATAGCTTATGGAAGGAAACAAAACAGAACTAATACTGAAGTGAAGCACGATCAGAAGTTCTTCACTTCACACATATAAATTACCACTTTTAGATAGGATAATTTCCTTTAACGTCAAAATGTGTGTTTCTGAATAAACACAGTATGGTGGCATTATTTTGTATATGAAATTTCATTATTTTAAGCGTTTTGTGCCTAATAACTTGAGAATTGTGTTACTATGCAGTCAGATAAAATGCAATTTAAAGTTCTTTTGTTTTGGTTTGGTTTTGTCTATCCACCATTACTTCCCCAAAATGTCTTGTCTAGTTCATGCTTAAAGAAAAGGTAATAGGTATTCTTGGTCTTTCCTCACAAGTTATTCCTCTGGTTTCTAAATAACTGTACATGTAATCATTACTAATTCTTTCAGTTGTATTTAGCGAGGAAGTGGGCATATAAAAATGCAAAATGCTTTTATAATTTTCCCATCATAGTCTCTCATTTTTTATAGCTTTTCCTCATTACTTTAAACACAATTTTTGGTACTATTATAGTATATGAAGAATTTGAAGTTCTGATGTGAAAAGCTGAGTCAATGTTGCTTTCTTGCTTTTAA
This sequence comes from Balaenoptera acutorostrata, assembly GCF_949987535.1. Lineage (NCBI taxonomy): Eukaryota > Metazoa > Chordata > Mammalia > Artiodactyla > Balaenopteridae > Balaenoptera > Balaenoptera acutorostrata. Next base: position 171,499,499 of record NC_080064.1, on the reverse strand, counting down.
AACTTAAGCGGAATTCTTGCCTCTCCTTGAGTCTGATGACCCTAGAGCACCCATGGAAATAGAGAGCCCATCTGCAGGCTCTACACTCACCTCTTATTCTTTCCCTGACGCCTTTCAGATGTAGTCACCCTCTAAGGATGACTCCTGCTTTGGATTGTCTATGCCCCCACTGTAAGAACTGAAGTGATTGAAAGACTTCTTCAAAGTAAGAGATCTGGCAGAAAAACTAGAAAACTTCATTGCCCCACAGATCTGTAATATTATTCCTACATAGTAGATGATCTGAAAGTTTTCAGTGTGGTGTAAAGTGGGCATATCCCAGGTATCCTGGGAGTCACAGAGTTTAATCTAGAACCAGAAGTGACTTGGGAGGTCTTCTGGCAATATGGTTAGGTGTTCATTCACTCTTTGGGCATCTAAAATTCAAGACTCACAGAATTATATTGATAACTGGGGAGAATAGCAACTACCCTTCCTCTAATTTAAATTCAACACATCATAGTGCAAGGTCATGAGGTATAAAATAAACTAATTTATAGCCAAGAAAGGGTCAGGAAAACCAGAATAACAGGAAATTCAAGCTGTTTTAAATTTTGTACACTTGAATGTAGGGATATGATGTTAGAAAGAAGGAGAGAAATTGTTAGAAATTCAGTGCCCCAGCCTTAACAACTGAATCACGTTTCGTCTATTGCTGCAGTGTTAGCTATGGATACAGTTTTATACCTGTATACATGACTCACCTATTCTCCAACTTCTTGGCCACCTTTGATTGGGTGGGCGTAAAGAAATGGAACAAACTTATACCGAGACAGGAATACATCATTTACTTTCTATATACATTTTATATGCTGGTTCCTCGTTTTTCTCTCAACATTTTGGTGTTTTAGGCTCTAGATTGAATTTGTGGAAGAGTATGATAGATTCAGAGAAGAGAATGTGGAACTAGGATCCAAGTTACAACTCTTACTGTTGCTTTTCTAATAACCATGTATGTTACCTTAGGCAAGTTAATAAACTGTTCTTGGATTCTTGTTTCCTCATCTGGAATATGAAAAGTTTGGACTAGGTAGAGAATTATTGCCTTTAGGAGCCAAGCAGATGACAAAATATGTGATGGAGTCAGTGGAAGACACTAGGGAATGGTGAGGCTCTGGCCAAACTGGGCATTTTATGCTTTTTCTAAAAACATTCCAGTTACTTTCTTGCTCCCTCCCTCTTTTTTTCCTTCCCTTTCTCTTATTCTTTTCCCTTTGTCCTATACTGTGTGGATCAAGCAAAACACATGAGAGCTTGGTTCGCCTTCAGGCACTACCTCAGACCCCTGGATCTGTAATGTCCCTTCTATCAACACTGGATTGGAACACATAAATGACAAAGGTTCTGTTTCTGTCTTATAAAAATGAGAGTAAGGAACTAGGTTCATAGAAAGTGAGAGGTTGAATATGGGAAGAAAATATAAAATTGGGGGGGTGATCCTTTTCTTTGTAAGTTGATCTAGTTTGATAAAACAAGATAATATTGATGGGCCAATTGTACACAAGTAAAATATAGAACATCTTTCCAATTCCTACAAAGTGTTTTTTTCATTCCACAGAAGGACTCACATCTGTGGAAAGCCAGTGTTAATCTTACTAGTCAATAGTTTGGTCACTGAATTAACCAGAAGTGATATCATCAGGACCTTTGGCAGACTTAAGAAAACCTGTGTATAACTACTTAAGTAAAAGTTCCTCTTTTTCTCAGTTTTACTCATCAAACTTGTATTTCTTCTTCTTTTTGTTTTTGCTTTTCTTAAATGTTTTCTAAAATTTTAAAATATTCTTTGCCATATATAGTATATATTTATGCACACACACATATTCTCTATAGCTAATGTTTGCTTATGTGTTTAACTATCAGCCTCATTGAGACCAAGACAGGCAGCAATGTAATAAAGGCTCTGGAAGCATTTATTATGAAATGAGAAGATTATTTTGGTGTTTTAGTGCAGACTGAAACATATCTCTCTTTTCTAAAAATTAAAGAAATGGAACTATTGGCTATTAATAAATAAGGATTGGTAATGCAAATGAAGTTTGTAAACATTTGAGTTTACTTTTTTGCTGATAAAATTTAAATTACATATATTCATTTTTTGTTTTATATACTTATATGGTTTTTCTTAGTAGTTTTAACTTTTATGACCATTTCTTCTACCAGAATAACAAAAAGCTTGTAGAATTCCATTTTTTCTTCCCTACTACTAATGAGGTAAAATAGGCAAAAGACAGGATTTAGCAGCCCAAAAAGGGTGTTTTACAAGTAAATAGTCATCCTGAAATAATGTAGAACCAAAACAGTGGTTCAGTGTTATGAGATTGTAAGGGCATTTTCACATGTTGGACATGTTTGGACAGAAAAAAGAGATGAAGTTGTTCTCAAGCTTTTGAGATACTGAGAATAATTATATTAACTCTTGGGATTTTTAAAAGACTTAAACTCTGATCATTTCACCAGTCCTTGCTAAGGTTTTCCACCTTTTCACTTAGTGATACTCCTTTGAGGATCAAAAGGTAGGGAAGGTAGCTTGACATGCGCTTGTGTACTTGCTAAAGCAACCTTGATTATGGGAGAGCTTCATCAAAGCCCGCTGGAATATTTAAAGGAATGATCACCTAAAGTAGCTCTGAAATATGGCCTTAGAGTACAACTATTGCTTCATGTATTAGGCCTGTAAACAAAATGAAACTAAATATGAATTTCAAGTTTTTAATTACAGTAGATATAACAACTCCAGATACCTGGATCAGAAGTGCCTCATGGTAGTGATGGCCATGGGTTGTGCACTGCCTACCACAGTGGCAGGATGGCTCACTATCCTGACCACTTTTCATCAAGAGGTGCCTGTAGTTACAATGTAGCAATGTGGGAAGTCTCTCCTTAAACCCGAACGCGGGCTATCTTGTTTTATTAATCTAAACCAGCAATTATCAACCAGGGTGACTTTTTTTCCATCCGGGAAACATCTGGTAATGTCCAGAGGCAGTTTTGGTTGTCACAACTGGCAGGGAGGAGCCTACTGGCATCTAGTGGGTAGAGGCCAGGGACGCTGCTATACAAACACAACACATCACCTTACACTCAAGAATTATCAGGTCCAAATGTCAATAGTGCTAAGATTGAGAACCATGATCTAGAAGTAGCAAGGCATTGCTCATAACATTTACTTTGTGAGAAGCATACTTGAGAATAATTACAATTAAGGATACAGATTGTATTGGCTGATAATTTTACCTAAGTTCTGCCAGTCTGGCTAGGATTACTTCTTTATCAGGAACGTGACAGGTGCATAAGTCCTCTCAGTTGGTGCCAAAAAAATACCAGGTGTATCCCTTGTAATGCATATTGTCAATCTTGATTTGCCAACATCCATCCATCATTAATGATCTTCTAGACACTGCTCTCTTAAGATGTTTACATTCTTGTTCGGATTATCTTTCACTCCTGGCACCAACCATTTTCACATTTTTCAGCTTTTAGAGTCTTATGATAGTATTTTTTTTTGAGATTTTGTAGTTTCTGCACACTACTTTTAATCTCTTTCATTATTATAACTGCCATTTACAAAGCTCTTTTTCTCTGATTTTGGATTATGCTGTTTTTATCTTGGTCATACTACCTGTCAATTCCTTAGTAAACAGTGACAACAATATTCTGAACTACCTGAGGCCCAGTCACGTGTGGACAGACACATGTGTCTCTTATCTTGCCATGGTTTCATTTTTCTGCTTGTCTGTCCTGGTCTAAGCGTGTTTTAAGAACTGCAGCTCGTCTCATGCTCGGCCTAGGGAGATATGGTTCATTGCATGTTTTCTCAGAGACAGCTGAGCACTTCACTGGGTGTGGTTCCGCCTCCCTGTCACCAGGATAATTCTTGTTCACATCTCCCAGTACAGATGGAGAATGTAGACATCAGTAATCCATAGTACATATATAAGTGATGATCCTTCCTAGACAGGGACATATTTGCCTTTTGTTCAAAAGCATCTTGATGAAGAGAGGCTCAGTGTTGAGCTAGGAGTTAGAAAGTAGAGCAACTGGATTACAAAAATGAATAAAACAGACTTAAGCGGAAATTTGAAATTCGTCGGCAGTCAGCAGCTTAATAACCTTTTCAGTGCTCATTGTATTGATTGATATTTGGATAGTGGACCAGCAGAAATAGTATTTACTTACATTTATATTCATATGATCCTGTAGGACGCAGAGGTTGTATTTGTGTTGGTATTCTTAATTAAGTTTAATTTTTTAATTTTTATTTTTCTTGTGATGAGAACGTTTGAGATTTACTCTTCAAATGTACAACACAGTATTATTAATGATAGTCACCATGCTGTACATTATATCCCAGGACATAGTTTATTTTATAACTGGAAATTTGTAACTTTTGACCCTCTTTGTCCATCTTGCCCACACACCCACACTCTGAATCCATATTTTTCTAATTAAAAACCTTATTCTCTTTTTCCCTCTGCCATTGTTTCTTTTCTTTTTTTTCTAACATCTTTATTAGAGTATAATTGCTTTACATTGTTGTGTTAGTTTCTGCTGTGTAACAAAGTGAATCAGCTATACGTATACATATATCCCCATATCCCCTCCCTCTTGCGTCTCCCTCCCACCCTCCCTATCCCATCCCTCTAGGTGGTTGCAAAGCACCGAGCTGATCTCCCTGTGCTATGCAGCTGCTTCCCACTAGCTATCTATTTTACATTTGGTAGTGTGTATATGCCACTCTCTCACTTTGTCCCAGCTTACCCTTCCCGCTCCCCGTGTCAAGTCCATTCTCTATGTCTGCGTCTTTATTCCTGTTCTACCCCTAGGTTCATCAGAACCACTTTTTTTTTTTTTTTAGATTCCATATATATGTGTTAACATATGGTATTTGTTTTTCTCTTTCTGACTTACTTCACTCTGTATGACATACTCTAGGTCCATCTACCTCACTACAAATAGTTCAATTTCGTTTCTTTTTATGTCTGAGTAATATTCCATTGTATATATGTGTCACATGTTCTTTTTTTTTTTGTAATGCAGCTCTGCTATATAAAACATGCCTCTTTTTTTAAACATCTTTATTGGAGTATAATTGCTTTACAGTAGTGTGTTAGTTTCTGCTTTATAACAAAGTGAATCAGCTATATATCCACATATCGCCTCCCTCCCACCCTCCCTATCCCACTCCTCTAGGTGGTCACAAACCACCGAGCTGATCTCCCTGTGCTATACGGCTGCTTCCCACTAGCTATCTATTTTACATTTGGTAGTGTATATATGTTCATGCCACTCTCTCACTTCGTCCCAGCTTACCCTTCCCCCTCCCGTGTCCTCAGGTCCATTCTCTACGTCTGCATCTTTATTCCTGTCCTGCCCCTAGGTTCCTCAGAACCTTTTTTTTTTTTTTTTAGATTCCATATATATGTGTTAGCATACGGTATTTGTTTTTCTCTTTCTGACTTACTTCACTCTGTATGACAGATTCTAGGTCCATCCACCTCACTACAAATAACTCAATTTCATTTCTTTTCATGGCTGAGTAATATTCCATTGTATATATGTGCCACATCTTCTTTATCCATTCATCTGTCGATGGACACTTAGTTGGCTTCCATGTCCTGGCTATTGTAAATAGAGCTGCAATGAACATTGTGATACATGACTCTTTTTGAATTATGGTTTTCTCAGGGTGTATGCGCAGTAGGGGGATTGCTGGGTCGTATGGTAGTTCTATTTTTAGTTTTTTAAGGACCCTCCATACTGTTCTCCATAGTGGCTGTATCAATTTACATTCCCACCAACAGTGCAGGTGGGTTCTCTTTTCTCCACACCCTCTCCAGCATTTATTGTTTGTAGATTTTTTGATGATGGCCAGTCTGACCAGTGTGAGGTGATACCTCATTGTAGTTTTGATTTGCATTTCTCTAATGATTAGTGATGTTGAGCATTCTTTCATGTGTTTGTTGGCAATCTGTATATCTTCGTTGGAGAAATGTCTATTTAGGTCTTCTGCTCATTTTTGGGTTGGGTTTTTTTTGATATTGAGCTGCATGAGCTGCTTGCATATTTTGGAGATTAATCCTTTGTCAGTTGCTTCGTTTACAAATATTTTCTCCCATTCTGAGAATTGTCTTTTAGTCTTGTTTATGGTTTCCTTTGCTGTGCAAAAGCTTTTAAGTTTCATTAGGTCCCATTTGTTTATTTTTGTTTTTATTTCCATTACTCTAGGAGGTGGGTCAAAAAGGATCTTGCTGTGATTTATGTCATAGAGTGTTCTGCCTGTGTTTTCCTCTAAGAGTTTTATAGTGTCTGGCCTTGCATTTAGGTCTTTAATCCATTTTGAGTTTATTTTTGTATACAGTGTTAGGGTGTGTTCTAATTTCATTCGTTTACATGTAGCTGTCCAGTTTTCCCAGCGCCACTTATTGAAGAGGTTGTCTTTTCTCCATTGTATATTCTTGCCTCCTTTATCAAAAATAAGGTGACTGTATGTGCGTGGGTTTATCTCTGGGCTTTCTATCCTGTTCCATTGATCTATATTTCTGTTTTTGTGCCAGTACCATACTGTCTTGATTACTGTCACTTTGTAGCATAGTCTGAAGTCAGGGAGCCTGATTCCTCCAGCTCTGTTTTTCTTTCTCAAGATTGCTCTGGCTATTCAGGGTCTTTCGTGTTTCCATAAAAATTGTGAAATTTTTTGTTCTAGTTCTGTGAAAAATGCCATTGGTAGTTTTATAAGACATTCCATCCAAAACAACAGAATGTACTTTCTTCTCAAGTGCTCATGGAACATTCTCCTGGATAGATCATATCTTGGGTCACAAATCAAGCCTTGGTAAATTTAAGAAAATTGAATCATATCAAGTATCTTTTCCAACCACAACGCTATGAGACTAGATATCAATTACAGGAAAAAATAACTTTAAAAATACAAACACATGGAGACGAACAATACGCTACTAGAAGAAATCAAAGAGGAAATCAAAAATACCTAGAAACAAATGACAATGAAAACAAAACCCAAAACGACCCAAAACCTATGGGATGCAGCAAAAGCAGTTCTAAGAGGGAAGTTTATAGCAATACAATCCTACCTCAAGAAACAAGAAAAATCTCAAATAAACAACCTAACCTTACACCTAAAGCCGTTAGAGAAAGAAGAACAAAAAAACCCCCAGAATTAGTAGAACGTTATTAAGTTTATATGCAGCCCATAGTTGGTGCTGGGGAGAAGAAACCAGGATGTATTGTGAAATCTCTTACCATCCTCTCAGGATAGAAGAGAAAATGAGTATTCTTTCCATCTCTTGTTTATAGACAGATAAAGCTGTGCCCATTAACAGTGGGATAGGAAACCATAACTGGAACCTCCTGTCTAGTCTGGTTTCCTTACATGTAAGCAGCAGATAACTGCATCTGGGGAGCAGTGTTCTTAATAAGGATTATGGGGCCTTCAGTTGCAATGGCTCCAGTTGAAGAGCAGTGGGGTTTTATCTGTCTTGAAAGATCTGAGTGTTGTTATTCCTCAGGATTAACTCTGTTTGTCTGTTGCAGTGTATAATTATGTTAGTACGTATATATTTGAAAAACATTTAGCATGTTTTGAAATGTAGTATTGAAATGACTTTAAAATATCACTTACCTCCTTAGTTTTAGTTTTAGGACACAGTTCTTACAAATTCCTTCTCTTCATCTCTGATACTAACAACTAAAGTCACTCGTTGCAAAAAGCCCCTAACCTTGTGTAATCACTTTTCTTTGGGATGGTTGTTGAGTTCAATATATTACTATTTCACATAATACTATTTTCATAGTGCAATTTAACACATAATCTTTGAATGTTAAAAATTCTAAAAGATTAAACAATATTAGGAAAGGGATTAAATGGGCTCATAAAGCTCTGCCATCATTATAAACTAATGAAAGAAGTCTACCTATAAGGATTTACAGCTATACAGTTTTTTTCAGATTTCCTTTCCTCTTCCTAATATCGCTTATTAGCTTTTAGTCAGATTACGTATAAATAAATAATTATCCTTTGTCTTATAGTTGAAGTCATTTGATGGCTCCACAGAGCACATGTATAGTGTAATTGAAACCATCTCTTTCCTTTTAATGGATGCAGTAAAGATAAGTGCTTTATTCATAGATTTCAGTGCATAAGTCTAACGCTGTGTGAACTAAATTGCTTATCAAGTAACACTTTGATTTTCCTTTCTTTAACAAGTCTCTTTAGAAAATACTGAGTTATTGAAAAACTATTGCTGCTTCTCATTTTACTAAAACCAGGAATGCATCCTATCTGGACTTTTTTAAACTCATGAGGAGTAAAAGGAGACCAGGCTTGGTTAGTTATCAATACCAAATTCCAGTCAGAGAAAGGTCTGCATGGAAACAGGATTGATGTGGAGAAAATTGTAGTGGTAAATTCCCTGGGTCTCTTGTGTAGTTAGTAGTAGAATTTCACTGTTGAACCCTGACCTAAAAGACCTGTTTTCTTTAGTTTAATCAAGGTAGAAAATGAGTTGCTGTAAGCAAAGAACCTATATTAGAGATTTTGTAAGATAGATAGAGAATATTTTTTTCTATTAAGTTATGGTTATTTTTTTCTGATTTCAGACTGTTAAATTAATGAGCTTGGAGGAAGTATAATCAATTTTTCAAGGTCCTGTAGAATATGTTTATAAATATATTTCCATCCATGATTGGTAATGAAAAGATAGCTGTTTTATAGCTTTTTTAGGGTTCCCATGTAGGTAGCAAGAAATAGGAGCTTTTTCTCCTGAGTACACAAGACGAAATAGATATAATTGTCAAGGAAGGGCCTTGGTCAGAAGAAAGAAAGAACTTCATTGGCATCATTGTTATGTGTTGCTCTGAATTAGGGAAAGTTTTTACTTAGAAAAAGATCTCCTCTGAAAATCTTAAGAATTATTTAGATAGAATCCATTTGAAATAGATAATAGCTATACATGAACTTGCATGGGAATTCATCTTTTTCTGACATAAATCTCTATGTTAGATATAGGTAAATATTTGGTAAATTTATGAATTAAAAATAACTTTCAAATACAGATGTCAAAATTTGAAAATTATGACTGAAATCTGGGTTTCAGCTCTAATGTGCAAGGAACATTTTTTTGTTATAGTTATTGTTTTCTAGATTGGAACTGGAGAATTTAATCATAAGAGATTAGCAGAAATAACAAATTTAAACCTGAAAAAGTAACTGGACTTTAACTAATGAAATTACCAATTGATTGCCTGGTTCTCCAGTTGTCATACATGTAAAATATCCATGAAGTGGGGTAGAATTATTAGTAATGTCATCACCAGCGTCATTAGTATATTACTATAGTATAGTATTAACATATAGTACAGTATACTATTACTATATTAGTATAGTTCTGTTATTAATGTAAGATTTCGATCCTTTGCTGAAGATGTTTTTGGGTAAATATTTCACTGAAAAATTATTTCACTTATCTATTGCCGCTTAACAAGACACTCTAAAGCTTGATGGCAGAAAGCAACAACTAAAAGCATTTGTAGTATCTCTCACAGATCTGTGGGTTAATTGGACTCAAGCTGGGCAGTTTTCGGGTCTCTTTCATGCCATTGTAGGTAGATGGCCTCTGGCGCTGGAGTCATCGGGAGACTCCACCTGGCTGTTAGTGGGGCTGGGCTTCTCTCCTTCTCCCTGTGGTGGTCTCAGGGCCTTTCCTTTCCACATGGCCTCTTCACAATCTCTCCAGCAGGGTAGCCAGACTTCCTACTTAGTGGCTTGGGGTTTACAAAAACCAGCGTTCCGAGAGGGTAGAAGCAGAAGCTACCAGATATTTTAAAGATGTGACTGATTTGGCGTGGTGTGCCTTCCATTGCATTCTCTTGGTTAGTGCCAGTTACAGGCCCACTGAGCTTCAACCTGGGAGAGGACAAGGATGTGAGGCTGGGTCCTTTGGGGGCTATTTTTAGAGATGAACTACTAGAATAATATACCTTAAAATACTTCGTTTTAGACTATTTATGTTAAGTATGTGCTAGTGAGTTTAAGCTTCAATTCTAGGGGTAGTCAGGTACACTAACCAAGAATTTCTATGTAAGATGTAGTCAGCCAGCAGTACGTAAGTACGACTATACTACAGAGGCTGCCGCTATAAGCACGTCAGCTATTCAAATCTTGATCAAAACTAGGCCAGGTAGTCATATGTCTCTTGACGCTAGAGGGACATCTGGCCCACAGGGACAAGGAGGCTTCCTTGGGCAGGAACTTGGTGTGGTGGTGTCCCTTTTGCCAGTTTTGCCCACCCACCCCTCTCCAGAAGGGGTAGGGGAGTCTTAGGCATTGAGGGGTTAGGATAGTGCTTTCCCTGTGAGGCTATTGTTTGGAGGAGTGGAGGGGGAAGAAGCTCTCCCATTCAGTCCTCCTCAGCAGTAGAGCTATATATAGTGAATATCAATCACTGAGGTGTCAGGGACCTTAGAGATCATCACGTCTAACTTCTAACCCATGAACTTAATCTCTCACTTCCTCTGGTATGTTCCTCAGCAAGCTAGAAACAAAACTATGCTTTTTTCCCCATGAAGTATCAGAAATGATTGCTTTTCCTTTTGGAATTGTCTTCTTGAGTCAGTGTACCTTTGGTCGCCCAGATTTCACTGGCCCTGATTTTCATCATGTTGTTACAGAACGTGCCAGTAGAAGCATTCACCAATTGAAACGTGCCCTGAGAGAAAGTGATGTCACTATTGGAGAAGATGTAATAGATCCTTCTTTTAGTACCAGTGTAGGAAATGAAGATGCTGGGAATGCCTGGCGTGAACTGCAACACAGCCATGCTGGTGAGTGTGAATGTCAGTCGTGACCTGAATGACACACAGTGAATTCTTTAAACTCCATACAGTAATGACTCCAGTCTATCCTTTATTGCTAGGATTTTAGTCGAGAAACACAAATCAGCTAATCTAATTCCCTTGCTTATTTTTTTTTCTTTGACTTCTCGATGCCTATAGGATGTCATAGCGGTATTTCCTTAAGATGAATCCAAGCTGCCTCTCCAGCCTCATTTTTCTATTTTCCTTTCAGCTGTCCATCTTGCAAGCCATGTTCTAATCATACCAACCTATGGCCATGCTTCTATGCTTTGCATGAGCCACGCATTCTAACTGAATTTTTTCTCACCCTTTTCTGCTCGGTAATCTCCTGTTCATCCTTCACTGTATTGTCTTCTCTGTGAAAACAATTATGTGCTTCCTCTTCATAGCACTATGCATAGCTCTAGGTCTACCTAGAGCTTATTATATTGTTTTATATAGTTATATATAACTTATATATATATATAGTTAGTTATATCCCTCTTGCTCATAAGCAAGATTCTTAGCTCTTAAGTGGTAGAGGTTTTCTTACGTTTGTCTTTGTGTCCCCAGTCAGTAGCACATTTTGTGGTGCATAATACATATTTTAACAATATTTGTTAGATCGATGGATGGATAGATGGGTGATAATAAACCATGGATCTAAAATAAGGTGAATAAACCCATCACTTTTGCTCCATAGTTAATCAACTCAAAGCTTTGCTGTGCCAACAAGCAACTAAGGAGAGTGAGGTATCTCCAAGAAGACGAAAATTGTCCCCTTTGGTAAGTAGCAGCTTTTGCAACCTGACAAAAGCATTATTTTTCTAACTATGTTTTAATTTTACTGTGTCATTTTAGTAGTACATACTGTAAACAGATTCTGAGCAGGGCCTGCTAATAGTGTAAAACGTTAAAAGAAATTATTTTCCCTCTGATTATTTTGGCTGAAGAAGAGAGACTTCCATGGCAGAGAGAATTCTGATTTTTTAATTTATTATTCACTTGAAAAATGTGAGTGAGGAAATAGTTTGGAGAATTTACTTTGCAACTGTTAGCAAATATAAAAAAGAAACAATATATGGAAAAGATTAACCACTGCTTTTTTAGAGGGGCATATCTATATTTTATTATTTTTAGAATTTACTGTTTAATTCTAGCAGTCCTTTGTTTTACTCTTTTATGTAATCTTGTTCTAAATTTTAAAATATATGGTTATTAAATTGTGTGATACGAGAAGCTGTACTCTGTTTCTTCTGAAGCTGTTTTCTATTGCTGTTGCTTTGACGGAGTGTATTATTTCTGACTGAAGCAATGTGATATAAAGCCTGAGACAGGTGTGAGGGCAGGGTGGGTGTGAGGGAAGGGTACTGTGAGGGAGGATGGGTATGAGGGAAGGGTACTGTGAAGGAAGGGTACTGTGAGGGAAAGGGTATATGTGAAGGAAGGATTTGGCCAGGTTTAAATGGCCAAAATAATAGTCTAGGCTTTAGGTCTATCTAGGGTCTATTATGTACTCTCTCACAGGGTTTTTGTAATAATAAGATAAGATCATATATTTAAAATTCTTTAGAAACCTATGAAGTATGACACAAATATAAAATGTCATAGCAACAATAACCACCTTGCATTTTCAATGTCTGTGACAGTTGGATACCAAGGCTACATGCTGGAAACTTGGAGACACGTCAGTTTCCTTTACTCACAGCTGAAATGTCATAAGAGTACCCTTATATTAACACTTCATTCCAGCCTGACATATACTTTCATGTTTAATTCCCACTTTAGAGGAATGTACTACACACTCCTATTCAATATTTATAGGTATAAATTATAATTTAAAAAATAATATTTCATCATTCAGTGAATTTATTACTGTTGACACCTAGTTTGTAGAATGCTCTTAAGCACACATGGGTGGAGTACTTTTAAGTCTAGTAGATTAAGGTGCTATATCTGTTGAATGCTCAGACATGCTTATTAGCATTTTAAAGATAAAACTGAGCAGTGTTATTACAAAACTTACTGACTTCAAATAGGCAAGAAGACTCTCATCAAAATCATCAGTTGTATATACCAATACACAGGTCTATTTATTTTGGAGCTATGTGAAAGAATGGAACTTAGACTCTAAATGTATATGACCTACATGTGATGATTATAAGCCATAACCATAATAAGTAGCTTTTGAAGATTTTACCCTTTAGAATGCAGTTTCATAGCCAATATGACATATGAGAAATATGTGGCTGTATTGATAGTGAAACTGAGGCAGTGTTGAGATAGAAAATGTCTAAACATTATTACTTGTTATTTTAAAATGTGGACATCCAAATTATAATAAACCCTTCAAAGTATATACAAGTTATTTCATATGGACATTTTCCACATGACATAAGCTTGTTTTATTTATATTTATTTTTGGCTGTGCTGGGTCTTCGTTTCTGTGCGAGGGCTTTCTCTAGTTGTGGCAAGCGGGGGCCACTCTTCATCGCGGTGCGCGGGCCTCTCACTGTCGTGGCCTCTCTTGTTGCGGAGCACAGGCTCCAGACGCGCAGGCTCCAGACGCGCAGGCTCAGTAGTTGTGGCTCACGGGCCTAGTTGCTCTGCGGCATGTGGGATCTTCCCAGACCGGGGCTCGAACCCGTGTCCCCTGCATTGGCAGGCAGATTCTCAACCGCTGCGCCACCAGGGAAGCCCCATAAGCTTGTTTTTAATTTTCACAGTGACTATCCCCTATATACACATAGTAATAATTCATATTTGCCTATGTACTGAACCCCTTTCTATTAATATTAATTATTATAATTAGTTACTTTCTACTTAACACAGATAATTCATTTAATTAAAGTCTCTTTGGTTTTTAAATTTATTAAATATGCCCAGAAGCAAAGCTCTACAGAATTATTCTGCCATGAGAGCTGGTACTTCATCATTTATAGGAATTTCTGCTGGATTGAAAAACAAAATGATTGTGTGTCTCATCTCAAGCTTTCCTCTGGGTTCATCTAACTGGTTGAACCTCATTTTCCCTTTCCTCTCTTCCTCTTTTCTTTAAATAATATCATCATATGATGTATGATTTATAAACCATTTTACAATCATTTTAGGATAAGGTAAGATGTACATTAAAAAATCAATTCCAGGACTGCTGCAGAAGTAAAGAGAATTAACACTTTTTATGACGTCTCTTCATTGAGTCCTCAGTGCAGCGTATCTCAGTTTTGTATGTATCTGCTTTGGCACTCTAGTCTTGGAGGCTCCAGAGCAGCAGAGTCTTGAATTGCCTTGAGTACTAGGGTCAAAAATCAAAAATCAGGTTTTGCTAACATACTCCTTTGCAGATAGAATTTTACCTTACTGACACACATTTGGCATCAAACACTTGTCTAAAGAATCCCTCCTTCAGGCAGCTTGTTCTGCAATTTTAGCTAGCTGTCCTCTTCTATGGTGGTTTCTTGAAGAGCTGTCCCTTTATCTCAGAATTACTGAATAGGATGTCACATTTTCAGATGGCTCAAATAGACAGTTCATCCCAGCCAATTATATTACTCCAGCATTTTTCCATTTGCCATATGCTTTTAACAACCACTTTCACTGTCCATCTTTAAAAAATGATATTCATATCCCTGATTCTTATCTATTGGTGGAATTTATAGGATAAAGAAATACTATTACTACTATTACTATTAATACTATTAGCCACATTGTGATCTACCCTATTTTTTTTTTAAAGATTTATTTATTGATTGATTGATATGTTGGGTCTTCGTTTCTGTGCGAGGGCTTTCTCTAGTTGCGGCAAGCGGGGGCCACTCTTCATCGCGGTGCGCGGGCCTCTCACTATCGTGGCCTCTCTTGTTGCGGAGCACAGGCTCCAGACGCGCAGGCTCAGTAGTTGTGGCTCACGGGCCTAGTTGCTCCGCGGCATGTGGGATCTTCCCAGACCAGGGCTCGAACCCGTGTCCCCTGCATTAGCAGGCAGATTCTCAACCACTGCGCCACCAGGGAAGCCCACTCTATGTTTTTTTAATTATTTTTTTATACAGCAGATTCTTATTAGTTATCTATTTTATACATATTAGTGTATATATGACTGTCCCAATCTCCCGATTCATCCCCCCGCTTCCCCCCCCACACACACACACTGGTGTCCATAAGTTTGTTCTCTACATCTGTGTCTCTATTTCTGCCTTGCAAACCGGTTAATCTGTACCATTTTTCTAGATTCCACATATATGTGTTAATATACGATATTTGTTTTTCTCTTTCTGACTTACCTCACTCTGTATGACAGTCTCTAGGTCCATCCACATCTCTACAAATGACCCAATTTCGTTCCATTATATGGCTAATATTCCATTGTATATATGTACCACATCTTCTTTATCCATTCGTCCATTGATGGGCATTTAGGTTGCTTACATGACCTGGCTATTGTAAATAGTGCTACAATGAACATTGGGGTGTGTGTGTCTTTTTGAATTATGGTTTTCTCTGGGTATAGGCCCAGTAGTTGGATTGCTGGGTCATATGGTAATTCTATTTTTAGTTTTTTAAGGAACCTCCTTACTATTCTCCATAGTGGCTGTATCAATTTACATTCCCACCAACAGTGCAAGAGGGTTCCCTTTTCTCCACACCCTCTCCAGCATTTGTTGTTTGTAGATTTTCTGATGATGCCCATTCTAACTGGCGTGACGTGATACCTCATTGTAGTTTTGATTTGCATTTCTCTAATAATTAGTGATGGTGAGCAGCTTTTCATATGCCTGTTGGCATTCTGTATACCTTCTTGGAAGAAATGTCTATTTAGGTCTTCTGACCATATTTTGATTGGGTTGTTTGTTTTTTTTAATATTGAACTGCATGAGCTGTTTATATATTTTGATGATTAATCCTTTGTCCATTGATTCGTTTGCAAATATTTTCTCCCATTCTGAGGCTTGTCTTTTCGTCTTGTTTATAGTTTCCTTTGCTGTGCAAAAGATTTTAAGTTTCTTTCGGTCCCATTTGCTTATTTTTGTTTTTATTTCCATTACTCCAGGAGGTGGGTCAAAAAATATCTTGCTGTGATTTATGTCAAAGAGTGTTTTTCCTATGTTTTCCTCTAAGAGTTTTATAGTATGCGGTCTTACATTTAGGTCTTTAATCCATTGTGAGTTTATTTTTGTGTATGGTGTTAGGGAGTGTTCTAATTTCATTCTTTTACATGTAGCTGTCCAGTTTTCCAAGCACCACTTATTGAAGAGGCTGTCTTTTCTCCATTGTATATCCTTGTCTCCTTTGTCATAGATTAGGTGACCATAGGTGCATGGGTTTATCTCTGGGCTTTCTATCCTGTTCCATTGATCTATATTTCTGTTTTTGTGCCAGTACCGTATTGTCTTGATTACTGTAGCTTTGTAGTGTAGTCTGAAATCAGGGAGTCTGATTCCTCCAGCTACGTTTTTTTCCCTTCAAGATTGCTTTAGCTATTTGGGGTCTTCAGTGTCTCCATACAAATTTTAAGATTTTTTGTTCTAGTTCTGTAAAAAAATGCCATTGCTAATTTGATAGGGATTGCATTGAATCTGTAAATTGCTTTGGGTAGTATAGTCATTTTCACAATGTTGATTCTTCCAATCGAAGAACATGGTATATCTCTCCATCTGTTTGTATCATCTTTAATTTCTTTCAGCAGTGTCTTATAGTTTTCTGCATACAGGTCTTTTGTCTCCTTAGGTAGGTTTATTCCTAGGTATTTTATTCTTTTTGTTGCAATGGTGAATGCAATTGTTTCCTTAATTCTCTTTCTGATCTTTCGTTGTTAGTGTGTAGAAATGCAAGAGATCTGTGCATTAATTTTGTATCCTGCAACTTTACCAAATTCACTGATTAGCTCTAGTAGTTTTCTGGTGGTATTTTTAGGATTATCTATGTATAGTATCATGTCATCTGCAAACACTGACAGTTTTACTTCTTCTTTTCCAATTTGTATTCCTTTTATTTCTTTTTATTCTCTGATTGCCATGGCTAGGACTTCCAAAACTATCTTAAATAATAGTGGCAAGAGTGGACATCCTTGTCTTGTTCCTGATCTTAGAGGAAATGCTTTCAGTTTTTCACCATTGAGAATGATGTTTGCTGTGGGTTTGTCATATATGGCCTTTATTATGTTGAGGTAGGTTCCCTCTATGCCCATTTTCTGGAGAGTTTTTATCATAAATGGGTGTTACATTTTGTCATAAGCTTTTTCTGCATCTACTGAGATGATCATATGGTTTTTATTCTTCAGTTTGTTAATATGGTGTATCACATTGATTTGCATATATTGAAGAATCCTTGCATCCCTGGTATAAATCCCACTTGATCGTGGTGTATGATCCTTTTAATGTGTTGTTGGATTCTGTTTGCTAGTATTTTGTTGAGGATTTTTGCATCTATGTTCATCAGTGATATTGGTCTGTAATTTTCTTTTTTTGTAGTATCTTTGTCTGGTTTTGGTATCAGAGAGATGGTGGCCTTGTAGAATGAGTTTGGGAGTGTTCCTTCCTCTGCAATTTCCTGGAAGAGTTTGAGAAGGATAGGTGTTAGCTCTTCTCTAAATATATGATAGAATTTACCTGTGAAACCATCTGGTCCTGAACTTTTGTTTGTTGGAAGATTTTTAATCACAGTTTCAATTTCATTACTTGTGATTGGTCTGTTCATATTTTCTATTTCTTCCTGGTTCAGTTTCAGAAGGTTGTGCTTTTCTAAGAATTTGTCCATTTCTTCCAGGTTGTCCATTTTATTAGCATACAGTTGCTTGTACTAGTCTCTGATGATGCTTTGTATTTCTGCGGTGTCTGTTGTAACTTCTTTTTCATTTCTAATTTTATTGATTTGAGTCTTCTCCGTCTTTTTCTTGATGAGTCTGGCTAAAGATTTATCAATTTTGTATATCTTCTCATAGAACCAGCTATTAGTTTTATTGATCTTTGGTATAGTTTTCTTTGTTTCTATTTTATTTATTTGTGCTCTGATCTTTATGATTTGTTTCCTTCTACTAACTTTGGGTTTTGTTTGTTCTTCTTTCTCTAGTTCCTTTAGGTGTAAGGTTAGATTGTTTATTTGAGATTTTTCTTGTTTCTTGAGGTAAGATTGTATTGCTATAAACTTCCCTCTTAGAACTGCTTTTGCTGCATCCCATCAGTTTTGGATCATCGTGTTTTCATTGTCATGTATCTGTAGGTGTTTTTTAACTTCCTTTTTGATTTCTTCAGTGATCTCTTGGTTATTTAGTAACATATGGTTTAGCCTCCATATGTTTGTGTTTTTTATGTTTTTTTCCCTGTAATTTATTTCTAATCTCATAGCATTGTGGTCGGAAAAGATGCTTGATATGATTTCAATTTTCTTAAATTTACCAAGGCTTGATTTGTGACCCAAGATGTGATCTATCCTGGACAGTGTTCCATATGCACTTGAGAAGAAAGTGTATACTGTTGTTTTTGGATGGAATGTCCTATAAATATCAATTAAATCTAACTGGTCTATTGTGTCATTTAAAGCTTGTGTTTCCTTATTAATTTTTTGTCTGGATTATTTGTCCATTGGTGTAAGTGAGATGTTAAAGTCCCCCAATATTATTGTGTTACTGTGAATTACCTCTTTTATAGCTGTTAGCATTTGACTTATGTATTGAGGTGCTTCTATGTTGGATGCATATATATTTATAATTGTTATATCTTCTTCTTGGATTGATCCCTTGATCATTATGTAGTGTCCTTTCTTGTCTCTTGTAGCATTCTTCATTTTAAAGTCTTTTGATCTCATACAAGTATGGCTACTCCAGCTTTCTTTTGATTTCCATTTGCATGGAATATCTTTTTCCATCCCCTCACTTTCAGTCTGTATGTGTCCCTAGGTCTGAAGTGCGTCTCTTGTAGACAGCATATATATGAGTCTTGTTTTTGTATCCATTCAGCCAATCTGTTGGTTTCGGTTGGAGCATTTAATCCACTCACATTTAAGGTAATTATTGATATGTATGTTCGTATTGCCATTTTCTTAATCGTTTTGGGTTTGTTTTGGTAGGTCCTTTTCTTCTCTTATGTTTCCCTCTTAGAGAAGTTCCTTTAGCATTTGTTGTAGAGCTGATCTGGTGGTGCTGAATTCTCTTAGCTTTTGCTTGTCTGTAAAGCTTTTGATTTCTCCATCGAATCTGAGTGAGATCCTTGCCAGGTAGAGTAAACTTGGTTGTAGTTTCTTCCCTTTAATCACTTTAAATATATCTTGCCACTCCTTTCTGGCTTGTAGAGTTTCTGTTGAGAAATCAGCTGTTAACCTTATGGGAGTTCCCTTGTATTTTTTTTTTCTTTTTTTGTTGGTTTTTTTGGCTGCCTTGGGTCTTCATTGCTGCACACGGGCTTTCTGTAGTTGTGTTCAGCAGGGGCTACTCTTCGTTTTGCATGGGCTTCTCCTTGTGGTGGCTTCTCTGTTTGTGGAGCACAGGCTCTAGGCATGTGGGCTTCAGTAGTTGTAGAATGAGGGCTCAGTAGTTGTGGCTTGAGGGCTTTAGAGTGCAGGCTCAGTAGTTGTGGTGCGCGGGCTTAGTTGCTCTGCAGCATGTTGGATCTGCCCAGACCAGGGCTTGAACCCATGTCGCCTGAATTAGCAGGCAGATTCTTTTTTTTTTTTTTTTTTTTAATTAATTTAATTTATATATTTATTTTTGGCTGTGTTGGGTCTTCGTTTCTGTGCGAGGGCTTTCTCTAGTTGCGGCAAGTGGGGGCCACTCTTCATCGCGGTGCGCGGGCCTCTCACTATCGCGGCCTCTCTTGTTGCGGAGCACGGGCTCCAGACGCGCAGGCTCAGTAGTTGTGGCTCACGGGCCCAGTTGCTCCGCGGCATGTGGGATCTTCCCAGACCAGGGCTCGAACCCGTGTCCCCTGCATTGGCAGGCAGATTCTCAACCACTGCGCCACCAGGGAAGCCCAGCAGGCAGATTCTTAACCACTGTGCCACCAGGGAAGCCCCCCTTGTATGTTATTTGTCATTTTTCCCTTTTTGCTTTTATTAATTTTTGTTTGTCTTTAATTTTTGTCAATTTGGTTACTGTGTGTTTCAGTGTGTTTCTCCTTGTGTTTATCCTGCCTGGGACTCTCTGCACTTGCAGGACCTGGGTGGCTGTTTCCTTTTCCATGTTAGGGAAGTTTTCAACTATAATCTCTTCAAATATTTTCTCAGGTCCTTTCTCTCTCTCTTCTCCTCTGGAACCCCTATAACACAAATGTTGGTGCATTTAATGTTGTCCCAGAGGTCTCTTAGGCTGTCTTCATTTCTTTTTATTCTTTTTTCTTTATTCTGTTCCACGGCAGTGAATTCCATCATTGTCTTCCAGGTCACTTATCTGTTCTTCTGTCTCAGTTATCCTTCTATTGATTCCTTCTAGTGTGTTTTTCATTTCAGTTATTGTATTGTTCATCTCTGTTTTTTGTTGTTTAATTCTTCTAGATGTTTGTCTTTAATTCTTATAGGTCTTTGTTAAACATTTCTTGCATCTTCTTGATCTTTGCCTCCATTCTTTTTCTGATGTCCTGGATCACCTTCACTATGATTATTCTGAATTCTTTTTCTGGAAGGTTGCCTATTTCCAGTTCATTTGGTTGTTTTTCTGGGGTTTTATCTTGTTCTTTCATCTGGTACATAATCCTCTGCCTTTTCATTTTGTCTCTCTGTGAATGTGGTTTTTGTTCCACGGGCTGCAGGATTGTAGTCCTTCTTGCTTCTGCTGTTTGCCCTCTGGCGGATGAGTCTATCTAAGAGGCTTGTGCAGGCTTCCTGATGGGAGGGACTGGTGGTGGGTGGAACTGGGTGTTGCTCTGGTGGGAAGAGCTCAGTAAAACTTTAATCCACTTGTCTGCTGATGGGTGGGGCTGAGTTCCCTCCCTGTTGGTTGTTTGGCCTGAGGTGACTCAGCAGTGGAGGCTACAGGCTCTTTGGTGGGGCTAATGGCAGACTCCGGGAGGGCTCATGCCAAGGAGTACTTCCCAGAACTTCTGCTGCCAGTGTCCTTGTCCCTTCAGTGAGCCACAGCCACCCCCGCCTCTGCAGGAGACCCTCCAACACTAGCAGGTAGGTCTGGTTCAGTCTCCTGTGGGGTCACTGCTCCTTCCCCCTGGGTCCTGATGTGCACACTAGTTTGTGTGTGCCCTCCAAGAGTGTGTTCTCTGTTTCCCCCAGTCCCGTCGAAGTCCTGCAATCAAATCCTGCTAGCCTTGAAAGTCTGATTCTCTGGGAATTCCTCCTCCCGTTGCTGGAACCCCAGGTTGGGAAGCCTGACGTGGGGCTCAGAACCTCCACTCCGCTGGGTGGACTTCTGTGGTATAAGTGTTCTCCAGTTTGTGAGTCACCCACCCACGGTTATGGGATTTGATTTTATTGTGATTGCGCCCCTCCTACTGTCTCATTGCAGCTTCTCCTTTGTCTTTGGATGTGGGGTATCTTTTTTGGTGAGTTCCAGTGTCTTCCTTTTGATGATTTTTCAGCAGTTAGTTGTGATTCCAGTGCTCTTGAAAGAGAAAGTGAGCGCACGTCCTTCTACTCTGCCATCTTGAAGCAATCTCCCTAGTCTGTGTTTATACTGTGTTTATATGACATCAGTGCTAAATTGAGTGTGAAGATGGTATTAACTGATTCTTTGCTAAATCCAAACATGCTTCATTTGTTTTTGTTTTTGCCTTAGAAATCATCAGAATATGAGGAAACCGATATGCCTGCTCTACAGGATCTTGTTCCCATCATCAGTGACCAGTCTCAATACATTCATCATTTAGAGGCAGAAGTCAAGTTCTGCAAGGTAAGTTTCTCATTAAAAATTTAAGCCAACCTAAATTAAAGTTGATATTAATAATGCCTTATATGAAAATTTGCTATTATTAGTCATGTTTATAGCAATACATTGACAGTTGCCATCTTTATATAATTGAAAAGACTGATGTGTAATAGGAGCTTCTCAGGCTTGGGAATGATACTCCTGACTATGCCATTTCTGAATACTTAATTTCCCAGTAGTCTATAACTATGTCTAATATTTTGATAATATTCCCTCATGTTTCAGAATTTTTCCTTTCCACCTTATTTACTTTAGCCCAGCTTATGGCAAATGCTTTGGAATAGTAATACCAATCATTCTCCCACACTTACCAACCTATTGAAATTGTTGTGCAGCAAGTAGGGATTCTAAGCGGTAGATTAAATCTACCCCATGTCAGTGTAAAGGTTCTTACCTTGACTTTGAATATGGATAGCTCATGGGGGTACTGATACTTATGATCAAGAAACCAGATGTGTCACCTATGGCATGTAACACTAGATGTTACATATTGCATGACTGTATGAACTTTAGTAATGTCATTAATGCCATTGGAGCCTTTCTGCCTTCCCAAAGTATGTTAGTGTTTTAGTTTTTTGGGTTTTTTTTAATATCAGTGCATCAGATCATGTGATATTTTTATAGGAGTTACTGATATCTTTTTTATCAGTATTATATGTATTATATTTTTAACATTTGGCTACTCTTCCAAGGTATAAGTCTGATAGGTAACTTAAGAAACCTTTAAACATTTAATGTCTTGAGTTTCCAAGGGAGTTTCCTGATCTTAGCATGTCATTTTCTCTTTGTTTTTGAGGACACAATCATTATTATACAAGTATTCTTGGATTACCAGAAAAGCTGAAATAATATCCTAGGACTCATTCCATTAATAAGCTTCTGTTAATCCCTAAAATGCTGTGGGTAAAACTTAAGAGATATTGTAGGGGAAATAAAACTTTAGCTCTGCTCTCTTAGTGTCTTTGGTTGGGCCTTAAAATTAAATTGACATAAGGCAGATTAGCAGGATAAAAGGATACCCATTTATTTAATGCAGGATTTATGTGACATGGGAGCCTTCATAAGGAAGTGAAGACCCAAAGAAGTGGTGAAACCTAAATGTTTTTATACTTGGTTGAACAAAGAGAGGCAGCTGTGGAAGTGTAACTAAAATATGTGGGGAGGTAAAGAAGATGAGTTCTTTTAACAAGGTCTGTTTGTACAGATTTCTGTCAGCCTCTACTTCTTGTCTCTGGTGATAAGAATGTTTTTTTCTTCCTGGTGTAGGGAGAGCATCTTTCACGTGAGAGTTTTATTCCTGCTTTCAGGAAGAAAAGGGGAGGTCAGAGCACTCTTCTTTTACCTGCTGTTTTTCACGTGCCCTTAGCTCAAGATAATTCTTCCAAAGTGACATATTAGGGGATGGCAGATTCTGCCACTCTGCAATATACATCATAATAAACTTAACATCTAGTTGAGAGCACTGTTACCTATGAGGACCACAGCAGCCCTGTAGAAGATATAGTGTAGCCGTTTGTTTTGTGGTATAAACTATAATTATAATGAGAGAAGAAGGTTACTAAAAGCTAGTGTCTTTGGGGATGTTTTTGTGGGAGAGAATAATCTTAAGGCATAGGATCATTAGATCAGCAGAAGGGAGATGAACGAATTTCAAAGAGAAAACAACAACAATGAAAGAATATATTCAGGATGAATATGATTTATTTATGGGGGACATGAGGCATCTATTCTAAATTCTTACAATGGAGGATATCTCTTAGAAATAATTAAAATAATGCTGAACTGATAAAATGGAGGATTACAAAACCCTTGAAAGTCAGACAGAGTATAAATATGATACATTTTAACAAGCGAGTCAGATAATGAAAGTAATGTTTAAGGGCCTAGAAATCTTATTATTTTGGTTAATTAATAGACTTTATTTTTTAGATCAGTTTTAGGTTTACAGAAAAGTTGAATGGAAAGTACATAGAGTTCCCATGTACTCCCATGTACTTTATAGCTCCCCAGCAGTTTCCCCTGTTATTTACATCATGCATCAGTGTAGTACAGTTGTTTGTTACAATTGATGAGCCAGTATTATTACATTATTATTTACTAAATTCCTCAGTTTACGTTAGTGTTCACTCTTTGTGTTTTATATTCTGTAAGTTTTAAAAAACGTATAATGACATATACCCACCATTACAGTAGCATACAGAATAATTTCACTGCCTTAAATATCATCTGCACTCTGCTTATTTATCCCTTCCTACCTGCTAAACCCCTGGCAACCACTGATCTTTTTACTGTCTCCATAGTTTTGCCTTTTCCAGAATGTCATATAGTTGGAATCGTACAGTTTTGTAGCCTTTTCAGGTTGGCTTCATTGAGTTCATAATATACATTTAAGTTTCCTTCATGTCTTTTCATGGTTTGATAGCTCATTTCTTTTTATCACTGAGTAATATTCCATTGTATGGATATAACATAGTTTGTTTATCCATTCACCCATTGAAGGAAATCTCGCTTGCTTCCAAGTTTTGGCAACTATGAATAAAGCTACTGTGAACATTTGTGTAGAGGTTTTGTGTGGGCATAAATTTTTTACTCATTTGGGTAAATACCACGAAGCACAATTGCTGGATTGCCTGGTAACAGTATGTTTAGTCTTATAAGAAACTGCCACCCTGTCTTCTACAGTGGCTGTGCCATTTTGTTTTCCTGCCAGCAAAGAATAAGAGTTCCTGATGTTCCACATCATTGCCAGGATTTGGTGTTGTCAGTGTTTTGATTTCTAGTGTGTTAAAGATATGTGATGGTATCTTGTTGTTTTAATTTCAATTCCCTGATGACATACAGTGTTGAATATTTTTTTCATATGCTTATTTTCCATTTATATACTTTCTTTGATGAGGTATCTGTTCAGGTCTTTTGCCCATTTTTTAAATTGGGTTGTTCATTTTCTTATTGTTGAGTTTCAAAAGTTCTTTATATACTTTGGATACCAGTCATTTATCACATATGTCTTTTGCAATTCTTTTCTCTCAATTTTGGCTTGTCTTTTGATTTTCTTAACAGCGTCATAGAGCAGAAGTTTTTAATTTTAATCAAGTTCAACTTATCAATTTTTTTTCCATGGAATTGTGCTTTTGGTGTTATATCTAAAAATATTGTGAAACCCAAGATCACTAATATTTTCTCTTATTCTTCTTCTAGCTGTTTGATTATTTTGTGTTCTACATTTAGATCTATGCTCCATTTTGAGTTAATATTTGTGAAGGTATAAGATCTGTGTCTAGATATATTTAAATTTGTTTTTCCATGTAGATATCCATCTGTTTCAGCATCATTTTTTGAAAAGACTATCTACATTGAATTACCCTTATTCCATGTTAAAGATCAGTTAACTGTACTTGTGTAAGTCTATTTCTGGGCTCACCATTCTACATCATTGATCTATTGGTCAGTTCTTTCACAAATACCATACTGTCTTTTTTAAAAATTTTATTTATTTTTCCTTTATTTTTGGCTGCATTGGGTCTTCTTTGCTGCACATGGGGTTTCTCTAGTTGCGACAAGCAGGGGCTACTCTTCATTGAGGTGCACGGGCTTCTCATTGCAGTGGCTTCTCTTGTTGCAGAGCACAGGCTCTAGGCATGCGGGCTTCAGTAGTTGTAGCACACAGGCTCAGTAGTTGTGGCTCGCAAGCTGTAGAGTGCAGGCTGAGTAGTTGTGGTGAACTGGCTTAGTTGCTCTGTGGCATGTGGCATCTTCCCGGATCAGGGCTCGAACCCATGTCCCCTTCATTGGCAGGTAGATTATTAACCACTGCGCCACCAGGGAAGTCCCACACTGTCTTGATTATTGGAGCTTTATAGTAAGTCTTGAGGTCTAGTAGTGTCAATCTTCCAATTTTGTTCTTTTCCTTCAATATCATGTTGGCTGTTCTGGGTCTTTTGCCTCTTTATATAAACTCTAAAATCAGTTTGTAAATATCTACAAGGTAACATGCTGGAATTTTGATTGAGATTGTATTGAAATCTATCAAGTTAGGAGGAGGTGATATTTTAAAAATATTGAATCTTCCTATCCATGTACATGGAATATCTCTCCATTTATTTAGATATTCCTTGATGTCTTCATCAGAGTTTTACAGTTTTATTCTTATAGATCTTACACATATTTTGTACAGTTTATACCTATTTCATTTTTTTCAGTGTTAATGTAAATGGTATTATGTTTTTAATTTCAAAAACCAATTACTCATTACTAATATGTAAGAAAACAATTGGCTTTTGTATATTAACGTTGTAATCTGCAACCTTGCTATAATCACTTATCTTAGCAGTTTTTTTTTGATTCTTTGAGATTTTCTTCATAGACAATAATGTCATCTGCGACAAATACAGCTGTCTTTTAAAAAAATTTCTTCTTGTATAGCTTTTATTTTCTTTTCTTGCCTTATTGTATTACCTAGGACTTCTAATATGATGTTGAATAGAAATGATGAGAGGTGACATCATTGTCTTATTCTTGATCTTAGTAGGAAACCATCTATTGTCTCACCATGAAGTACAATGTTAGCTGTGGGTTATTTGTAGATGTTCTTTATTAAACTGAAGATGTATTTCCTTTATTCCTAGTTCACTGAGGTTTTGACCTTGAATGGCTCCTGGATATTGTTACTTGCTTTTTTTGCATCTATTGATATGATCATATGATTTTTTTTCTAGCTTGTTGAATTATGTTATTTGATTTTGAAATATTGAGCCAGACTTGCATAGGTAGATTAAATTCCATTTGGTCCTGTTGTATAATTCTTTTTATACATTGTGGGATTTGATTCACTAATATTTTGATGAGGATTTTTGCATCTCTATTCATGAGATATTTTGATCTGTAGTTATTCATTCCTATAGTGTCTTCCCCGGTTTGGGTAGTAGGGTAATGCTGACTTCATAGAATAAGTGAGGAAGTATTTCCTCTGGTATTTTATAGAAGATATTTTACAGAATTGGTCTCATTTGTTCCTTAAATGTTTAACAGAATTCACCAGTGAACCAATGTTGGGCCTGGTGCTTTCTGTTTTTTTTTTTTTTTAACATCTTTATTGCAGTATAATTGCTTTACAATGGTGTGTTACTTTCTGCTTTATAACAAAGTGAATCAGTTATACGTATACATACGTTCCCATACCTCTTCCCTCTTGCATCTCCCTCCCTCCCACCCCTCTAGGTGGTCACAAAGCACAGAGCTGATCTCCCTGTGCTATGCGGTTGCTTCCCACTAGCTATCTATTTTACATTTGGTAGTGTATATATGTCCATGCCACTCTCTCACTTTGTCACATCTTACCCTTCCCCCTCCCTATATCCTCAAGTCCATTCTCTAGTAGGTCTGTGTCTTTATTCCCATCTTGCCACTAGGTTCTTCATGACCTTTTTTTTTCCCCTTAGATTCCATATATATGTGTTAGCATACTGTATTTGTTTTTCTCTTTCTGACTTACTTCACTCTGTATGACAGACTCTAACTCCATCCACCTCACTACAAATAACTCCATTTCGTTTCTTTTTATGGCTGAGTAATATTCCATTGTATATATGTGCCACATCTTCTTTATCCATTCGTCTGATGATGGACATTTAGGTTGCTTCCATGTCCTGGCTATTGTAAATAGAGCTGCAATGAACATTTTGGTACATGACTCTTTGAATTATGGTTTTCTCAGGGTATATGCCCAGTAGTGGGATTGCTGGGTCGTATGGTAGTTCTATTTTTAGTTTTTTAAGGAACCTCCATACTGTTCTCCATAGTGGCTGTATCAATTTACATTCCCACCAACAGTGCAAGAGTGTTCCCTTTTCTCCACACCCTCTCCAGCATTTATTGTTTCTAGATTTTTGGATGATGGCCATGCAGACCGGTGGGAGATGATATCTCATTGTAGTTTTGATTTGCATTTCTCTAATGATTAATGATGTTGAGCATTCTTTCATGTGTTTGTTGGCCATCTGTATATCTTCTTTGGAGAAATATGTATTTAGGTCTTCTGCCCATTTTTGGATTGGGTTGTTTGTTTTTTTTGTTACTGAGCTGCATGAGCTGCTTGTAAACCTTGGAGATTAATCCTTTGTCAGTTGCTTCATTTGCAAATATTTTCTCCCATTCTGAGGGTTGTCTTTTGGTCTTGTTTATGGTTTCCTCTGCTGTGCAAAAGCTTTTAAGTTTCATTAGGTCCCATTTGTTTATTTGTGTTTTTATTTCCATTTCTCTAGGAGCTGGGTCAAAAAGGATCTTGCTGTGATTTATGTCATACAGTGTTCTGCCTATGTTTTCCTCTAAGAGTTTGATAGTGTCTGGCCTTACATTTAGGTCTTTAGTCCATTTTGAGTTTATTTTTGTGTAAGGTGTTAGGGAGTGTTCTAATTTCATACTTTTACATGTACCTGTCCAGTTTTCCCAGCACCACTTATTGAAGAGGCTATCTTTCTCCACTGTATATGCTTGCCTCCTTTATCAAAGATAAAGTGACCATATGTGCATGGGTTTATCTCTGGGCTTTCTGTCCCGTTCCATTGATCTATGTTTCTGTTTTTGTGCCAGTACCATACTGTCTTGATTAGTGTAGTTTTGCAGTATAGTCTTAAGTCAGGGAGCCCGATTCCTCCAGCTCCATTTTTCGTTCTCAAGATTGCTTTGGCTGTTTGGGGTCTTTTGTGTTTCCATACAAATTGTGAAATTTTTTGTTCTAGTTCTGTGAAAAATGCCAGTGGTAGTTTGATAGGGATTGCATTGAATCTGTAGATTGCTTTGGGTGGTAGAGTCATTTTCACAATGTTGATTCTTCCAATCCAAGAACATGGTATATCTCTCCATCTATTTGTATCATCTTTAATTCCTTTCATCAGTGTCTTATAATTTTCTGCATACAGGTCTTTTGTCTCCTTACGTAGGTTTATTCCTAGATATTTTATTCTTTTTGTTGCAATGGTAAATGGGAGTGTTTTCTTAATTTCACTTTCAGATTTCTCATCATTAGTGTATAGGAATGCAAGAGATTTCTGTGCATTAATTTTGTATCCTGCTACTTTACCAAATTCATTGATTAGCTCTAGTAGTTTTCTGGTAGCATCTTTAGGATTCTCTATGTATAGTATCATGTCATCTGCAAACAGTGACAGCTTTACTTCTTCTTTTCCGATTTGGATTCCTTTTATTTCTTTGTCTTCTCTGATTGCTGTGGCTAAAACTTCCAAAACTATGTTGAATAATAGTGGTGAGAGTGGGCAACCTTGTCTTGTTCCTGATCTTAGTGGAAATGGTTTCAGTTTTTCACCATTGAGAACGATGTTGGCTGTGGGTTTGTCATATATGGCCTTTATTATGTTGAGGAAAGTTCCCTCTATGCCTACTTTCTGGAGGGCTTTTATCATAAAAGGGTGTTGAATTTGTCAAAAGCTTTCTCTGCATCTATTGGGATGATCATATGGTTTTTCTCCTTCAATTTGTTAATATGATGTATCATGTTGATTGATTTGCGTATATTGAAGAATCATTCCATTCCTACAGTAAACCCCACTTGATCATGGTGTATGATCCTTTTAATGTGCTGTTGGATTCTGTTTGCTAGTATTTTGTTGAGGATTTTTGCATCTATGTTCATCAGTGATATTGGCCTGTGGTTTACTTTCTTTGTGACATCTTTGTCTGGTTTTGGTATCAGGGTGATGGTGGCCTCGTAGAATGAGTTTGGGAGTGTTCCTCCCTCTGCTATATTTTGGAAGAGTTTGAGAAGGATAGGTGTTAGCTCTTCTCTAAATGTTTGATAGAATTTGCCTGTGAAGCCATCTGATCCTGGGCTTTTGTTTGTTGGAAGATTTTTAATCACAGTTTCAATTTCAGTGCTTGTGATCGGTCTGTTCATATTTTCTATTTCTTCCTGGTTCAGTCTCGGCAGGTTGTGCATTTCTAAGAATTTTTCCATTTCTTCCAGGTTGTCCATTTTATTGGCATATAGTTGCTTGTAGTAATCTCTCATGATCGTTTGTATTTCTGCAGTGTCAGTGGTTACTTCTCCTTTTTCATGTCTAATTCTATTGATTTGAGTCTTCTCCCTTTTTTTCTTGATGAGTCTGGCTAATGGTTTATCAATTTTGTTTATCTTCTCAAAGAACCATCTTTTAGTTTTTTTGTTCTTTGCTATTGTTTCCTTCATTTCTTTTTCATTTATTTCTGATCTGATCTTTATGATTTCTTTCCTTCTGCTAACTTTGGGGTTTTTTTGTTCTTCTTTCTCTAATTGCTTCAGGTGCAAGGTTAGGTTGTTTATTCGAGATGTTTCCTGTTTCTTGAGGTAGGCTTGTATTGCTACAAACTTCCCTCTTAGCACTGCTTTTGCTGCATCCCATATGTTTTGGGTCGTCGTGTCTCCATTGTCATTTGTTTCTAGGTATTTTTTGATTTCCCCTTTAATTTCATCAGTGATCACTTCGTTATTAAGTAGTGTATTGTGTAGCCTCCATGTGTTTGTATTTTTTACAGATCTTTTCCTGTAATTGATATCTAATCTCATAACGTTGTGGTCGGAAAAGATACTTGATACGATGTCAATTTTCTTAAATTTACCAAGGCTTGATTTGTGACCCAAGATATGATCTATCCTGGAGAATGTTCCATGAGCACTTGAGAAAAATGTGTATTCTGTTGTTTTTGGGTGGAATGTCCTATAAATATCAATGAAGTCCATCTTGTTTAATGTATCATTTAAAGCTTGTTTCCTTATTTATTTTCATTTTGGATGATCTGTCCATTGGTGAAAGTGGGGTGTTAAAGTCCCCTACTGTGATTGTGTTACTGTCGATTTCCCCTTTTATGGCTGTTAGTATTTGCCTTATGTATTGAGGTGCTCCTATGTTGGGTGCATAAATATTTACAGTTGTTATATCTTCTTCTTGAATCGATCCCTTGATCATTATGTAGTATCCTTCTTTGTCTCTTGTAATATTCTTTATTTTAAAGTTTATTTTTTCTGATATGAGAATTGCTACTCCAGCTTTCTTTTGATTTCCATTTGCATGGAATATCTTTTTCCATCCCCTCACTTTCAGTCTGTATGTGTCCCTAGGTGAAGTGTGTCTCTTGTAGACAGCATATATACGGGTCTCGTTTTTGTATATATTCAGGCAGTCTGCGTCTTTCGGTTGGAGCATTTAATCCATTTACATTTAAGGTAATTATCGATATGTATGTTCCTATTCCCATTTTCTTAAATGTTTTGCATTTGTTATTGTAGGTGTTTTCCTTCTCTAGTGTTTTTTGCCTAGAAAAGTTCCTTTAGCATTTGTTGTAACGCTGGTTGGTGGTGCTGAAGTCTCAGCTTTTGCTTGTCTGTAAAGGTTTTAATTTCTCCATCAAATCTGAAGGCGATCCTTGCTGGATAGAGTAATCTTGGTTGTAGGTTTTTCTCCTTCATCACTTTAAATATGTCCTGCCACTCCCTTCTGGCTTGCAGAGTTTCTGCTGAAAGATCAGCTGTTAACCTTATGGGGATTCCCTTGTGTGTTATTTGTTGTTTTTCCCTTGCTGCTTTTCATATGTTTTCTTTATATTTAATTTTTGATAGTTTGATTAATATGTGTCTTGGCGTGTTTTTCCTCGGATTTATCCTGTGTGGGACTCTCTGTGATCCCAGGACTTAATTAGCTATTTCCTTTCCCATATTAGGGAAGTTTTCAACTATAATGTTTTCAAATATTTTCTCAGTCTCTTTCTTTTTCTCTTCTTCTTCTGGGACCCCTATAATTCGAATGTTGGTGCGTTTAATGTTGTCCCAGAGGTCTCTGAGACTGTCCTCAGTTCTTTTCATTCTTTTTTCTTCATTCTGCTCTGCAGTAGTTATTTCCACTATTTCATCTTCCAGGTCACTTATCCTTTCTCCTGCCTCAGTTATTCTGCTATTGATCCCTTCTGGAGTATTTTTAGTTTCATTTATTGTGTTTTTCATCGTTGCTTGGTTCCTCTTTAGTTCTTCTACATCCTTGTTAATTGTTTCTTGCATTTTGTCTATTCTATTTCCAAGATTTTGGATCATCTTTACTATCATTATTCTGAATTCTTTTTCAGGTAGACTGCCTATTTCCTCTTCATTTGTTAGGTCTGGTGTGTTTTTACCTTTCTCCTTCATCTGCTGTGTGTTTTTCCGTCTTCTCATTTTGCTTATCTTACTGTGTTTGGGGTCTCCTTTTTGCAGGCTGCAGGTTCATAGTTTCTGTTGTTTTTAGTATCTGTCCCCAGTGGCTAAGGTTGGTTCAATGGGTTGTGTAGGCTTCCTGGTGGAGGGGACTAGTGCCTGAGTTCTGGTGGGTGAGGTTGGATCTTGTCTGTCTGGTGGGCACGTCCACATCTGGTGGTGTGTTTTGGGGTGTCTGTGGCCTTATTATGATTTTAGGCAGCCTCTCTGCTAATGGACGGGGCTGTGTTCCTGTCTTGCTAGTTGTTTGGCATAGGGTGTCCAGCACTGTAGCTTGCTGGTCGTTGAGTGAAGCTGGGTCTTGATGTTGAGATGGAGATCTCTGAGAGATTTTCGCCGTTTGGTATTACGTGGAGCTGGGAGGCCTCTTGTGGACTAGTGTCCTGAAGTTGGCTCTCCCACCTCAGAGGCACAGCCCTGATGCCTGGCTGGAGCACCAAGAGCCTTTCATCCACACGGCTCAGAATAAAAGGGAGAAAAAATAGAAAGAATAAAAAGAAAGGGGGTAAAATAAAATAAAGTTATTAAAATAAAAAAATAAAAAATAATTATTAAGAAAAAAAAATTTTTTTAAGTAAAAAAAAAAAAACAAACAAAAAATGGACAGGTAGAACCCTGGGACAAATGGTTAAAGCAAAGCTATACAGACAAAATCTCACACAGAAGCATACACATACACACTCACAAAAAGAGGAAAAGGGAAAAAATAATATATCTTGCTCCCAAAGTCCACCTCCTCAATTTGGGATGATTCGTTGTGTATTCAAGTATTCAACAGATGCAGGTACATCAAGTTGTTTGTGGAGCTTTAATCCTCTGCTTCTGAGGCTGCTGGGAGAAATTTCCCTTTCTCTTCTTTGTTCGCACAGCTCCTGGGTTTCAGCTTTGCATTTGGACCTGCCTTTTTGTGTAGGTCGCCTGAGGGCCTCTGTTCTTCGCTCAGACGGCTCAGGAGGAATGGGGTTAAAGGAGCAGCTGCTTCTGGGGCTCTGGCTCACTCAGGCCGGGGGGAGGGAAGGGTACGGATGCGGGGCGAGCCTGCGGCGGCAGAGGCCTGCGTGACGTTGCAGCAGCCTGAGGTGCGCCGTGTGTTCTCCCAGGGAAGTTGTCCCTGGATCACGGGAGCCTGGAAGCGGCAGGCTGCACAGTCTCCCGGGAGGGGCTGTGTGGATAGTGACCTGTGCTTGCACATAGGCTTCTTGGTGGCTGCAGCAGCAGCCTTAGCGTTTCATGCCCGTCTCTGGGGTCCGCGCTGATAGCCGCAGCTCGCGCCTGTCTCTGGAGCTCATTTAGGCGGCGCTCTGAATCTCTTCTCCTCGCGCACCAGGAAACAAAGAGGCAAGAAAAAGTCTCTTGCCTGTTCGGCAGCTCCAGACCTTTTCCCGGACTCCCTCCCAGCTAGCCGTGGTGCGCTAACCCCTTCAGGCTGTGTTCACGCCGCCAACCCCAGTCCTCTCCCTGCAATCAGACTGAAGCCCCGAGCCTCAGTTCCCATCCCCCGCCCGCCCCGGTGGCTGAGCAGACAAGCCTCTCGGGCTGGTGAGTGCTGGTCAGCACCGATCCTCCGTGTGGGAATCTCTCCGCTTTGCCCTCCGCACCCCTGTTGCTGCGCTCTCCTCCATGGCTCCGAAGCTTCCCCGCTCTGCCACCCGCAGTCTCCGCCGTGAAGGGGCTTCCTAGTGTGTGGAAACCTTTCCTCCTTCACGGCTCCCTCCCACTGGTGCAGGTCCCGTCCCTATTCTTTTGTCTCTGTTATTTCTTTTTTCTTTTGCCCTACCCAAGTACGTGGGGAGTTTCTTGCCTTTTGGGAGGCCTGACGTCTTCTGCCAGCGTTCGGTGGGTGTTCTATAGGAGCAGTTCCACGTGTAGATGTATTTCTGATGTATTTGTGGGGAGGAAGGTGATCTCCGCGTCTTACTCTTCCGCCATCTTCTCTCCTCCCCTCGAGAATTCTTCTTAAATACACTCTGAGATGTGCAGTTCTTTTAGTGTATTCCCTTGTTATGATATAAGAGCCCTTTTGATGTGGTGGTAGGGTATGGGAGTATGGGTAGCATTTTGTAGTCCTATGATTAGGTCTCAGTCTTTTAGTGACCCTGTGCCCCTTGGCTATGTGTGCCCCTTGGCTATGTCCTTCACAAGTGTTTCTCAGTCTCCCCCTCCCCTTAAGTGAGATGGCAAGACTAGGAAGCTGGAGTTTGTTTTTTTCCCTTCCCCCAGGTCACTTAGGTTCTGAAAAAAAAAAAGGTTTTTTTAGGCTCTGGTAAGATAGTTTCTCTTGAGGCAGGCCTGGTTAAAAAGAACAGAATGGTTTTTGTTTACTTTTCCTATCCTACTGGAGGAAGCGGGGTGGGAGGGGTTCTGTAGTCTTTGCTGTAAGAACCTGGTAATGTCATATAAAAGTGTAGGAGACACCTCCCCCCAGAGACTGGGTCCTTCTGGAGTTTTTAACTCAAACTGGTCTGCACTAAGCTTCCAGCATTTCATCAATTACTTTATTGATATATTTTTCTACCCTGGCACTGGTCCCCCCAGAAGTTTCTGCTCTGGTAGGTTGTGGTTCTCAGGAGTGTGTGTCTGTCTTTCCATTTTGAGGGATAATAGTTTTCCCTGTGACCTTAATTCTCTGATGGATCTAAGAAGAGTGGTTGATTTTTCAGTTTGTTCAGCTTTTTTTCTTATTGTGAAAATGGGAGTGATGTCTTCTAAGCTGCTTATATGTCAGACCAACAACTGGAAGTATGCAATGTTTGTTTAATTACAGTTTTCAATTACAGCTTTGATTTTGTTTCTGAATAAAATAATTGAATGGAATTTTCATATATTGTGTGATAGTTTTTTGCACAAGCAGTATAATAAAAACAATTGCACAATTATACTGGTAATGAAGATTAAGTTAAGTATTGTACCATCAATATATCAATATTTTTCACATTTTTTCAGGGTGAGATGCAACTTGATAGCTTTTCTAATTGCTATATACTGGTAGTTCTTTATATTATGCCCTGCACGGCCAAGGAAACACTCTTTAACAACTCTCCACCAAACTATTTCACTCATAATTTCCTTCCATCTGGCTAGCAGTTCATAGATATTCATTGTAACTTTCCTTGCCTTTCTATCTCAGGTCATAGATATTCACTGTAACTTTCCTTGCCTTTCTATCTCAGCGTCCTCTATTATCTATGTAGTCCTCTGTCAATTTTCAACAAGTTATTGGCATTGGAGCAAGAATAATAATATATCTTACCTTATTTTTCAGCAGTCTACCTCATTCTTAAAAGTCTTTTAGATAAACCCTTTAATTAAAGCATTTCTGTAAGCCTGCAAAAAATTCTCAGAAGCCACACAGTCCTGTGATATGGCCATTAGCAGGTCCTCTACTATCTTCCCTCAGCCTTCTCTTTGTCAGCTAATGCTTGAGTTTCTTTGCTTGTCTAGATGTAATTATAATATTTCCAAAAATGGATAGACAACATCAGTCTTCCATGCTTTATATCATACTGGATCATCTAGTAATCAACAAAAAAAAGCACTACTTAAAATTGCTTAATGTACGCTGTCCACAAGTGGCATTTCTTAAAATAAAAGAAAAAAAATGCTTAATGTATTTGGTATTTGTTTCTGTTTTTTATAGGAGGAACTCTCTGGAATGAAAAATAGGGTACAAGTAATTGTGCTTGAAAATGAAAGGCTCCAACAAGAGCTGAAATCTCAAAGGCAAGAGGAAGCAATGAGGGAACAAACACTTCTGGATGCATCTGTGAGCATTTATTTAAATGATTAAACTAAAATACATAGTTTGAATGTTGCCTCCTACCCTTTCCCCCTGCCTTCTTAACTGCTTAGATTTTTTTCTGGAAGTTTGGCAGAAGTGCTATGCTGGTATTCACTTGGGGCCTCAAAAATTAAAATTCACTATTTTAATTTATTGGTGGAATGAATCCTCAAATGAAATGATGTAGTGATGCCTAATAGCCACTCCGGTTTCCTTTCCGAGCATACCATTTATGTTTTTTCCATATGGAAAGAGCAGGTCTGAAAGCAGGAAGTATGTAATATAGGAAGGACTTGGTTAAATCCAGCAACTGTTCAGAACTGTAGCTTAGATTTCTGTTGTATTTCTCTAAATTTTCTTTGAACTTTGAGTTCCAGTAAGTCTAATTAGCATGGTGTAGCAGGAAGAACACAGACCTGAGGGTCCAAGATTCAAAATGTTAATCTTCCCATTGTCCCTAACAAGCTGGGTGTTGAACAAGTAATTTTATGGGACTTTCAAGCATGAAACCTCATGAGTCCTCTGTTTATTTATTGGCATTTGAGAAATTCACCAATATTAGCAGTTCTTAATCTTTAATGTGAATGACAGTCACTTGGGATACTTGCTGACAGTGCAGATCCTGGGCTTCATTCCCTGAGGGTCTGATTCAGTTGGTCTGGGCTAAGACTTTGAGTTAAAAATATGAATTATTAGCAAGTTGCCAAAGTGAGTCTAGTATCAGTGGACCACATTTTGAGGAACAGAGAATTAGATGATCTCTATAATTCTGTGACATAAAATTTTTATGATGATATTTAAATAATGTTTAAGCTTAATATCTCTTTATGAATTGTCAGAGATACTTTTACCTTAAAAATGTTTTTTACTCTTTTGCTATGGGATGTAGTTAATCCAGCTTATATTATTATATTATTAATATTAGTACTTAAAAATTTCATCTTAGTTTCTTATTATTTTGGTGTCAATTTGAAAATGATATAGCCATATAGAAAGTACTTAGAAGTAAGTTCATTTTTAAAATAAGTATGTTCTTTTGCTTTTCCTCCAAATATACAGTGAATAGTGACTCAGTTATTCATAGTCTTCAATATTTATACAATGGAAAGAAGTGGAAGATGGGGAAGTGAAATAAGAAAGGAAATTAGGCAGACAAGTGAATCAGAGGGCAAGAGAAGTGAGTAATGCAAAAGGGGAAGGAAATGATGGTAAACGCTCACATGCTTTGCCATGTGAACAAAGGAAACTTGCTAAAGAAAACTACAGATATACAGACTATAGAAAGGATAAAGTTGTAGAGAGGTTTTTGTTTAAACATTCACATGAGCTAAAACATAATGCTAATATTGAAATGGTTGTTACAGATGTGTCAGGTGACCTTGATATCTATTTTAATGTTAGTCTTCTGTATTATTTTGTTGTTACAGAATTGTTGCCCCCACTTTTTACTTGTGTAGGTGAATTGAGGCATTTCAGCAACCTATGCATGGTGTTGTATTGAGAGTTTTGAGGTAAATAAAACTATTTAGAATATCTTGAATATAAACAGATCAAGAGATATTATCTTCTTTTTTTTCTGAACTCCTTTTAATGAGCCTATTACCATGCTGATGGTAAATCTTGCCAAAGCTGTTGGCAGATTTGAATACATATTTTCAAAGTTTCTTAATGCTTTCTTTGGAAAAACAATTGAAATAGTTATATAGTAATAATTAGTATTTATTGATGATTACATGGCTATGATATGCCAGGTACTGTATCAAGTACTTTCTTTACATTATATTATTTCAATTTTATGATAGCCACACAAGGCAGGTGTTGTTATGTCTATTTTCAGGTGTTTAAATTACGGTACACAGCAGTTAAGTAACCAAAGTAACTGGTCTAATGTCACAAAGCTCGGACTCAAACAAAGGACTATATGACTCCACAAATCCATCTACCTGGCCTCGAATTATACTGCCTTTCTGCCTAGATTAGGAATAGCTTGTCAATATTGAACCAAACCATCTTCGTTTGCCACGGGACTGGGACTTGGATGGCAGCCTACATGACTTTTAGCTTTTAGCCTAGTTTATGACCTAGCAGTTGAAGAAGCAAGCAGATTATTTCTAAAAAACTAAAACCATTCAAAGAGTACTTCATTTCCATCTTCATTTTTCATCATTTTTCCTTCTTAAGGGGCTTTTCTTGAGAATTCAAAAAATTATATTAAAATATGCTTTTTATTAGAAATTTTGGCATGTGTGGTCAATCAAAGATCTAGGAGATTTTTTTTAAAGTAGAAAATTTCTGAGCCATTTCTTTCCATGTCTCTTCTCATCCCCGTCCATTCCAACCCCTCCCCTCAGTTAAGAAATCAAAGGTTTTCAGTGATCTTCAGGGATGTAAATGTAATTTGATTTTTGAAATCTTGGTCAAATATCATTCAAGTTTTTTAAAAGCTATCTGTGAAAGAACAAAGTGTCAATTAGATTAGCACTTCTTTCCAAAGAATAACAATATTTTATATCATAAGTCAGTGATCTATAGTCTACATACTGTCTCCAATTTCTCCATAGGAAATTAGTACCACCCTCCTTCATTGCTCTGCGAGACTACTTTGAATGCAATCAAATCTTAGGAGATTTTTCCCTACCTACAGAATCAAGCTCAAGCTTATTAGCATTGCATGCTTTGCTTTTCAGACCCTTATTTAACTCTCTAGCTTCTTCCTTTTTAAAAAAAAATTTTTTTTATTGAAGTATAGTTGATTTACAATGCTGTGCCAATCTCTGCTGTACACAAAGTTACTCAGTTACACACATACAGACATTCTTTTTTTATATTCTTTTTCATTATGGTTTATCACAGGATATTGAATATAGTTCCCTGTGCTATACGTTAGGACCTTGTTGTTTATCCATTCTATATGTAATAGTTTGCATCTACCAACCCCAGAGTCCCAGTCCATCCCTCTCCCTCCCTCCTCCCCCTTGGTAACCACAAGTCTGTTCTCTATGTCTGTGAGTCTGTTTCTGTTTTGTAGATAGGTTCATTTGTGTCACACTTTAGATTCCACATATAAGTGATATCATATGGTATTTGTCTTTCTCTTTCTGACTTACTTTACTTAGTATGATAATCTCTATTTGCATCCATGTTGCTGCAAATGGCATTATTTCATTCTTTTTTATGGCTGAGTAGCATTCCATTGTATATATGTACCACATCTTCTTTTTTTTTTTTTTTAATTTATTTATTTATTTTTGGCTGTGTTGGGTCTTCGTTTCTGTGCGAGGGCTTTTCTCTAGTTGTGGCAAGTGGGGGCCACTCTTCATCGCGGTGCGCGGACCTCTCACTATCGTGGCCTCTCTTGTTGCGGAGCACAGGCTCCAGACGCGCAGGCTCAGTAGTTGTGGCTCACGGGCCTAGTTGCTCCGTGGCATGTGGGCCTAGTTGCTCCGTGGCATGTGGGATCTTTGAGCCCAGACCAGGGCTCGAACCCGTGTCCCCTGCATTGGCAGGCAGATTCTCAACCACTGCGCCACCAGGGAAGCCCCTACATCTTCTTTATCCATTCATCTTTTGATGGACATTTAGGTTGTTTCCATATTTTGGCTGCTGTGAACAGTTCTAGCTTCATCTTCTGGCATTCTTTGCCTTGTGCTTCAACCTTTAGTAACGCTGAATTGCCTAAAAGTCTCTGGCAGGCACCATGCTGCTTCATGCCTCTGTGAATTTTCTCATGATGTTCTCTCTTCTTGGCATGCCCTTCCCATCTAGCTTACTCTTTTTCACCCTTCAGATATCATACCATTGTCAAAACTTCTCCAGAAAACTTTCCTTGAGTCTCCAGTTGCTCTTAGTATCCCTCTTCTGTTCTGGCATAGTCCCCCATGCACACCTGTGGCCTAGCACTTGCCTTGTTAAATTGAAATTATCTGCTTAGGGGTTTCTCTTCTTCATTAGCCTGTAAATAATATTTGAGGATAATATTGGCCTTGCTCATTTTTACCCCCCTCCCCAAGCTTTTAGCACAGTGCCTGAATATAGTAGGTACTTCACAAATGTTTGCATTAAACTGAACTTCTCAAAGAATATGGAATAGAATCTCAGAATACTACTTTGGATGAATGCAGTTTACTACATTCTAACATGATATGACACTGCAGTATAGTTCTGTGTTTGGGGACATGTCCTCTCTTATTAATATTACTGTACCCCTTGGCCCTTAGCAGGAGTTCAATAATTACTTGTTGAATAAATTAATATAAGTATTTTAGTTCTTGATTCACGTATAAATCACCCAGTTCTTTGGGCTGCTTATTTCATTGAATGTTGAAAGAGTGCCAAAGTTCGCAAACTGACAGTGGCTTCACCAAATTCAGTCTGTAGGCATGTTTTGTTTGTTTGAAAAAGTGAATCAATATTTAACACTGTTTCAGTTGAAGAGCCAGATATCTGCCTCATCTTTTTAAAAATCAAAAGATTTTTTGGTAATGTGAGTTGGTATTCACACATGGCAGCAATTGACTGAAACTGAGTAGTGACTACTTCCTTTGGTTGCTCTGTCATGGTCCCTACCATTACTTTCTGAATCCTTGACGTGCAGGCTGCATGTCAGTTCTGCTTATCACCATGCACTGTTTTTCTTATTGAAGAGAAATAATTTTCTGAAAAGGCAGAAGAGCATAGTGGTTTAGGACTCTGGAGCTAGAATGCCAGGATTCAGATCCTAGCTCTGCCACCTATTAGCTGCTTTCTACCTCTGTGCCTTTTAGCAGTTACTCTGTGTGACTCAGTTTCCCCATCTATAAAATGGAGATAACAGTGAAACTTATCTCATAGGATTGTTGTAATGATTAAATGTGTTAATATATGTGGAAGACATAAAACAGTGTCTGGCACATAGTAAACATAAACATCATATGTATTATTATTATTATTATTAGTCATGCCTTTATGAAATGTGGAAAATGAAAAACAAGCCAAGAGAGGTTTATGTGTTTCGAGAGTATGTGTCTTCAAAGAAGTAAGAGATAAGTTCATTTGTTCAATATACTGATATCCAGCCCTCTTTGCTCATTTACGTTATTGCCTGTACCTGTAGGAATGTGACTTTGTAACACTTGTTTGGAATATGACCCTAATAGCTTGAAAATGTAAAATAATTCTTGATTTGTATTTAGAAGCATCTGTTCTTTTTCTTATTCCTTTCATCACAGATAATAATCAGTATTCCATTTGTAAAGTATGTATATTGATTTAAAGTTAAAGGTTGAATGCAAGTACTTTCACATTTTATTTTAGGGAAACATACAGAATTCTTGGATTACAACAGGTGAAGATTCTAGGGTGGATGAAGCTGCCAAGAGATCATTTTC
The DNA here is from genome assembly GCF_949987535.1 of Balaenoptera acutorostrata. Taxonomy (NCBI): domain Eukaryota; kingdom Metazoa; phylum Chordata; class Mammalia; order Artiodactyla; family Balaenopteridae; genus Balaenoptera; species Balaenoptera acutorostrata. Next base: position 171,458,367 of record NC_080064.1, on the reverse strand, counting down.
CAATGGCAATGCAGATATTATCAAAGGTGCATCTGCTAGTGAGGCTGAAAAATGGAAACTAGAACTGGTGAGTATTTGGGTACTTTTCTCTTAGGCATCTATTTTTTTGGTACTTTTTTTATTGTGGTAGATATATATAACACAAAATTTGCTATTTTAACCATTTAAAAATTTAAGTGTATAATTTATTTACACTAAGTACATTCACAGTGTTGTGCAACATCAACACTATTCATTTCCAGAACTTTTTCATCATTCCAAACAAAAACTCTACCCATTAAACAATAACTCCCATTCGCTTCTCCCTGCAACCCTTGGTAACCTCTTCTACTTTCTGTCTTTATGAGTTTGCCTATTCTAGGTACTTCACGTAAGTGGAATCAAATAATATTTCTCCTTTCATCTGGCTTGTCTCATTTAGCATAGAGTTTTCAAGTTTCATCCATGTTGTAACATGTATCATAATTTCATTTCTTTTTAAGGGTGAATAATATTCCATTGTATGTATATACCACGTGTTGTTTATCCATTCATTTGTTAATGGATTTGGGGGGGTTTCAACCTATTGGCTATTGTGAGTAAGGCTGCTATGAACATTGATGCACAGGTATCTGTTTGAGGCCCTACTTTCAAGGCATTTGGGTATATACTCAGAAATGGAATTGTTGGATCATTTGGTAATTCTTCATTCTTTCTTCTTTCTGCTTCTCAGACTCAATAATTTCAATGTTCCTATCTTCAAATTTGCTGATTCTTTGTTCTGCTGCCCATATATTCTCTAAAATCTCTTTAGTGAATTTTTCATTTCCGTTTTAGTTGTTTTCATCTCCAGAATTAGTTTGGTTCCCTTTTACAGTTTGTTTTCCTGACTTCCTTTAGTTCTTTGTCCATGTTTTCTCTTAGCATTTTGAGCATATTTAAAACAGTTGTTTTAAAGTTTTGGTCTAGTAAGTCTGATGTCTATAGTTTCATAAGCATGGTTCCTGTAAATTTATTCTGTTTCATTGAGTGAGCCATGTTTTCCTCTTTCTTTGTATGCCTGGTTGTTGAAAATTGAGCATTGAAGTGTTATACTGTGGTAACTCTGGAAATCATATACCCCATTTTTTTAAGGTTTGCTGTCTTTTTTGTTGTTGAAGGCTGTAGTAGTCCTTTTGTTTTAAGAGTTTTCCAAACTATTTCTGTAGAAACTATTCCTTGTCATGTGTGATCATTGAGGTCTCTGTTTCATTAGCTCATGGTCAGCTGATGTTTGACAGATTTCTTTGCCAGGAGCTGAAACAAACAACAACAAGAAAAACACCAAAAAGCCCCCCCAAAATACAAGAACCAACTCTCCAAGTCTTTGCAGTTTGGCTGTGCTGGTCTTCACCATTCAGCCAGGCTTGCTCTGAGCCTAGAGATCAGCCTGAGTGAAAGCTTCAGGTCTTCTTAGGACTTTTCTGAGCATGCATTTTCCCTGGGCATATTTGTGGCTTTTTAAACTCCCCATATACACAGATGCTTTTGAATGTCCTAATTTCCCAAAGAGTCTAAAATAATTCTATTTTAAGATCAAATGATACTTTTAAATCCTCTGATCTGGGTAAAAACAACACCAAAAATGGAATGTTCTAGGGAATATAGAAGGAATCACAGTTCTGCTGTCATTATCATCTACAGGTGTTGTTGTTATAGTTTTCCAAAGGCTCTTTCTGGCCCAAATCTCCCTGCTCTTTCTCATTCCCTAATCCAAGCTTTATTCTACTATTTAGGAAAGAGTTCCTTTCTTTAAAAAAAAAATCTGAAAGACTAAATTATATTGTTTTTTCCAGCTGAATAAACTATAATATCTACTTAATACCCATAGGATTAAGACCAATCTCCCAAGCCATCTACAATTTGCTTCAAACTACATTTCCAGACTCACTTCTCACTCTTCTGTCACGCTCACAAGTATTGGCTATAAGCATGCAGACCACTCACTACTTGCTACTTCATAAACTTATATCCCAATTCCATTTCTCTTTGAAGAATTGACTTTGGTTTATGCAATCATCCCTACCTAAAATGTTTCCTTCTTATCCTCTACATATTGAAATGTTTCTAGCCTGCCAAACTTAGTTCAAATGTCCCCTCCTATTCTACCTTCCCTGATTACATGCTTCCATTCCTCCTTTTCCCACATTAGAATTACTTTCCCTCTTATGTCTTCTCTTAGTGTTCTATTTATAACTATTATAGGTTCATTTTTTTTATCCTGTGTGTGTCAAAGGTCACATCTGTGTGCATTTGTGTGCTTTATGTTCCAAATCTTTCTCACTTTTTTCAAGGATTTCACTCTTACACTTACCTCCTCTTGTTCTTGTATCTTTTATCCCTCTTGACTGGGTTATTTTCAGCCAAATATGTGCTTTACTAGCTCCCATCTTAAAGCAAACAAACACAAAATATATTCTCTTCGTCCTACATTTCCTTTGAACTATCACCCAGTTGCTCCCCTTCATACCAAAGTCTTTCCAAACAGTTGTCTATACTCATGCCTCTGTTCTTCACCTCCCATTCTCTCTTCAACATACTTTATTTGAGCTCCTCCCCACCTATATTCCCCTAAACTGTTTCTTTTCAAGGTGATAATAACCTCCACATATCAGTCCTCATCTTCCTGAACCTTGGAGCAGCATTCTGTAATATGTACATTAGTTGATCATACCATCCTTTGATTTTTCTAATGAAACAATTTAACATAAATTCAGAAAAGTATGCAAAACAAAAATGTACAGCTTAATGATATATCTCCAAATGAACAAGCATGTAATTGTCACCTGTAAAATGTCTTACATTACCATGTCCCAGAAGCCCTGTTCATGCCCACTCCCAGTCACTGCCCCCTCATTCTCTTAAAGCTAATCACTATCTTGACTTTTATGAAAATTGATGCCTAAGCATGATCCCCAAACACTCGAATTGATTTCTGCCTGGTTTTTAAAACATTACATAAATTGAATCACGTAGTACATATTCTTTTTTGTCTAGCCTTTTTTGTTCAACATTATATTTGATAGATTCATACATGTAGTTGCATGTGTTAGAAGTTTGTTTATTTTCATTGATGGGTCTACTGTATGACTATAACACAATCTATGTATCCATTCTATTGTTGAAAGACATTTGTATTTTTTCAGTTTGGGGCTATCGTGAATATTGCTGCTATGAACATTCTTTTATATGTCTATTGGTGTGCATTGTACACATTTACGTTGGGTATGTACCTTGAAGTGGCACTGTTGGTAGTAGTGTATATATATGTTCTATTTGAGAGTTAAGGGCAAACTTTTCCAAGGTGGTTTTTACCAGTTTACGCTTCTGTCAGCAGCATATGAGTGATACCATTGCTCTATATCCTTGCCAACACTTGATAATTCTGTTCTTCTGATGCGCTTGTAGTGCTGTCTCAGTGTGATTTTCATTTTCATTTCTCTGATTACTCATGTGATTGAATATCTTCTCATATATTTATTGGCCACTTGATGTCCTCTTTTGTGAGATGCCTGTTCTAATATCCTACTTATTGTTTTGAATTACCTGACAATGTTTTTTTGAAGTTCTTAATATATTATGGATACAAGCCCTTTGTTGGTTATATCTGTTGAAACATATTTTCCTACTCTTATGGCTTGCCTTGGAACTCTCTTGAGAGTTTTCATTTTCTCTTTCTTGATTAGAATTTCTTAATTTTAATGTGGTCCAATTTATCAGTGTTTTCCCTTTATTTTTTTAGTGCCTTTTGTGTCCTACATAAAAAGTGTTTCCCTACCCCCAAGGTCATGAAGATATTCTTCAATATTATCTTTCAGAAACTTTATAATCTTGCTTTTTACATTTAGAACTACAGTGTACGTGGAATTTATTTTTGTATCTGATGTGAAGTGTAGGGGGTTACTTCTTCCATAGGGTTATTTATATATCACAGCACCACTATGGAAAAGACAATCATTCGCCTGCCACCTTTGTTATAAATCAGGTGTGTGTATATGTGTGAGTCTGTTTCTGGGCTTTGTGTTTTATTTCCTTGGTGTCTGTGCTACTACTTCGTTGTGCTACTACTATCCTGTCTTGATTCTTATAACCCTGCATCTGGTAGACCAAGTCTTCCAACATTGTTCTTTGACCTGAAGAATGTCCTGACTGTTTCTTGCCTTTTGCATTTCCAAGTACATTTTAGAATTAATTTGTCAAGTTTCAAAAAGCCATTAAGTGGTTTTGATTGAGATTACATTTAAGGTATAGGTCATTTGTTGGGGGGAGGAATTGATATCTTTACAGTAATATATTGTGAAATATTAAAATCATGTATCACTCTATTTAGGTCATCTTTAATTTTTGTCAATAATCTTTTATAATTTCTGAGTAAAGGTCTTACACATCTTTCTTTAGAATTAATTTCTAGACTAGTTATGATATTATCATAAACAATATACATATATAAAATTTTTCATTTTCTAACTCCTCAATGCTGGTATAGAGAAAAGCACATGGTTTTTTGTATTTTGACTGATTCCTACTTTCTTTTGAAAGTAGTGTTAGCAGGGTATTTTTTCCCTATCCTTTTACTTTTAACATAGTTGTATTTTCATATTTAATATGGGTTTCTTGTGGACAGCATATAGTTGAGTTTTGCTTTTTTTATCCAATCTGACAATATCTGTCCTTTAAATGTGATTATTTATATACTTGGGTTTAAATCCACTATCTCGCTATGTCTTTTTTTTCCCATCTACTATTTCTTCACCTTTTCTTTTTTTTCTGCCTTCTTTTGAATTAGTTGAACATTTTAATGGTTCCATTTACCTCCTTTTCTCAGTCTGGAAAAATCTTTAGCATCAGCTTTCACCTGGTTGCTCAATTCAGCAACCCAGGGTTATTTTTAATGTCTTTTTCTCCCCCACACCTATTCAATTATAAAATTCTGTCAACTTTACATGACATGATAGAAATCCTAGAAGGGAACATAGGCAAATCATTTTCTGACATAAATCATAGCAATATTTTCTTAGGTCAGTCTCCCAAGGCAAAAGAAATAAAAGCAAAAATAAACAAGTGGGACCTAAAAGCTTTTGCACAGCAAAGGAAACCAGCAACAAAACCTATGGAAAAGGAGAAAATATCTACAAATGATGCGACCAACAAGGGGTTAATATCCAAAAATACAAACAGCTCATATAACTCAATATCAAAAAAACAAACAACCCAATAAAAAAATGGGCAGAAGACCTAAATAGACATTTTTCCAAAGAAGACATACAGATGACCAACAGGCACATGAAAAGAGATTGTTAGAGAAATACAAATCAAAACCACCATGAGTTACCACCTCACACTGGTCAGAACAGCCATCATCAAAAAGTCTACAAATAATAAATGCTGGAGAGGGTATGGCGAGAAGGGAACCCTCATACACTGTTGGAGGGAATGTAAACTGGTGCAGCCGCTATGGGAAACAGGATGGAAGTTCCTTAAAAAACTCAAAATAGAGCTACCATATGATCCAGCAATCCCACTCCTGGGTATTTATCTGAAAAAAATGAAACCTCATATTTGAGAAGACACATGCACCCGAATGTTCATAGCAGCACTATTTACAATAGCCAAGACGTGGAAACAACTCAAGTGCCCATCAACAGACAATTGGCTTAAGAAGATATGTTTATATATATATGCATATATAAAATGGAATATTACTCTGCCATAAAAAGAATGAAACACTGCATTTGCAGCAATGTGGATCGGCCTAGAGAATATATACTTAGTGAAGTAAGTCAGACAGACAAATACAAACACTATATGATATCACTTATATGTGAAATCTAAAAAATAATACAAATGAATCTATATACAAAACAGAAATAGACTCACAGACATAGAAAACAAACTTACGGTTACCGAGGGAGGGAAGGAGAGACAAATTAGGAGTATGGGATTAACAGATGCAAACTCCTATGCATAAAATAAATAGGCAACAAGGATTTACTTTATAGCACAGGGAATTATATTCAATATCTTGTAATAACCTATAATGGAATGTAATCTGAAAAAATGTATATAATTAAATCACTTGGCTGTGGACCTGAAACATATACAATATTGTAAATCAACTATACTTTAATAAAAAAAAATAAATAAAACAAATAAAATTTAACACTAGGACTTTCCTGGTGGCGCAATGGTTAAGAATCCGCCTGCCAATGCACGGGACATGGGTTCGAGTCCTGTTTGGGGAAGATCCCATATGCCGCGGAGCAACTAAGCCCGTGCACCACAGTTACTGAACCTGCGCTCTAGAGCCTGTGAGCCATAACTACTGAACCTGTGTGCCTAGAGCCGATGCTCCGCAACAAGAGAAGCCACCGCAATGAGAAGCCTGCGCACCTCAATGAAGAGTAGTCCCTGCTCACCACAACTAGCGAAAGCCCGTGTGCAGCAGCAAAGACCCAATGCAGCCAAAAATAAATAAATTAAATAAATAAATTTATAGAAAAATAAATAAATTAAATAAAATTTAACACTAAATTAAGAGAAAAAAATTCTGTCAATTTTACTTTTATACTGCTTTGTACTAAATCTTTTCTATCTTTGTTGCTTGATTTCTCTTGTTCATGCACTTATCTCCCACCTGTTGATATATATTTGCAATGTCTTCATTTGTGATGATCCCCTTTTTCCACCCTTCAGAGTAATTTAAGATTCAATACTGATAAAAAGATTTCAATGTCCATCTAATACATCAACTACATAGAGACTTTTGTTTAGTTGTATAGACTAAATAAAAGTCTTCATATTTTTATTCTTCTCACTGACCACCTTACCTAATCAGCCCATCTCTATTCACTCTTCCACCTAGCATTCTACATTCTAGTGATACTGATTGGCCAAATATATAGCATGCCTTCTCCAGCTTCTGTTCCTTTTGCTCCATTGGAAATCATCCTTCAAGTCTTTGCATCTCCTCCAGTGAAGGCTTCTGTACTTCTCTTCAGCTGAATTACAAGTTCCTGCCTTTCAGATTTCATTTTACCTTCTGTAGTTTCATTAGAGTAAATTATAAATAGTTGTAATTGTTCATCTGTCTTTCTGTTCCTTCTTAAAGCTCCTGGAGGTTAGTGGTGTATTCGTCTTAGAAACCCAATAAATATATGTTGAATTAAAGAAAAACTGCATATCAGCAGAGGCTTGTAGATTGTATATCACTTTGGCCTGTCATCCTGTGATTTATAGCATCCTTTTTATCATTCATCCAGCACATATTTTTTGGTATGTCAGCTATGCAGCAGTCGCAATGGGAGATTCCAGGAAGATTTGATCCTTGTCCTCATGGACCTTACAGGTTATAATTGGTTTTGCCTGGAGTCACAGTTTTTTAAAAATAAGAACTGATGTATGCAATTTTGAAAAAAAATTTTTGTTAGTAATCACCGTTTTATGACTCAGTAGTTCTTTGCAGGCTTCCGCTCAATAAAAATAGAGTATTTGGGGTGGACTAGGGAAAGTGATTCCAGAGGGGACACAATGATTTTCCTCTTGGGTAAAAAGAAAAAATGAATTTAATATTAATAATTAAAATTTGCTTATAAAACACAGGACATGGAGAAATATACATTTTTTTTTTCTTTTCTAAAGGAGAGACTAAAACTTACTTATGAGGAAAAGAGTGAAATCCTGGAATCTCAATTGATGTTTTTGAGGTAAAGTATTATCATCCATTTAAAGTTATTGGCAAAACGATAATGATCTTAAAAATATGTTTGAATGTTTGCTGAAATGCCACTTTTAGTCAATATAGGAATTACTTGATGATATTTTATATGCAATATATGAAATTTGCTAAGAATGGTAAAGGATACGGGGATTTTTGAAGTCCTTTTTCAAATCCCATTTCAAAGAACTGTGAGCTAAATTATAAATTTTATCCCTTCATCAGTTGTAAAATATTTGTGTTTTCCCGTAGAAAAAAGAATCAGAAGCTGCTCTTATAGAAATTATGTTTTTAAAATAAAATAGTGTAAATAAAGCACTTTAATTTTCAAATTACAAGCAAGTATTTTTTTCCTCTGTAGGTAGTCTTCGTCTAATTTTTAAATTGCAACAATAATATAATAGTTTGAGTATTTGTATACATAGTGAATTTGAGTATATATGAATTTTCATGTACTTTTTGATATGTTTTCAAAAATCCCAATAAATCCTATATATTATAGATTAACCATTAGTGCTTTGTTATATATTATGAGTAGGAAAAGATACGGGAATTAATTTTTTTAAATTAAAGGTTAATTGAAATAGTGGTAATGAAATATTTGCAAATGAAATAACCTTTAAAATATTTTTAAATTTTATTTTAATAAGTACAATTTGAAATAAAATTTAACATCTTCCAGGCTGTACATTGTCTAGAGACATAACTAGAGTAATACTAAGAACCAGACTCATGGCTTTTGTTGCAAATGTTATTATTCATTTATTTTAACATACTCTTATGCTTTTCATGCCTCGTAAGGTTGAGGATTTCTCTAGAGATCTTTACTAGAGCTTTCATGAAGAAACCTAAACTTTTAAAAGGTAGTCTAATTTTCGGTTTTTTGATTTGCTATATTTTGATTTCTATTGTGTTTTGGTTCTTCAGTTTTTAAAGTGATATATTTCTAGGTCATTATATTTATGGGAATGTGACTTATTTTGTCTCATTCACAATTCAACTATGCAATCTTTAATTACATTAAAACGTCACTTTGCAATGGACCAGACTTTGTTTCCTGCATCCTTCTGTTTCTTCATTTTCTTTTAGTATAATTTAAGATTATTTAAAGAAGATTTTCTTAAAGAAAGAAATAAAATCACTGCTCTTATAAACTCTGGTTTTATGTTACCTATTTCTTTTTAATTTTCTTTTTGCCATTTCATGTAACTGAATCTACTTGAGTGTTTTGAATTTGAACCTGACAGAAATAGTAATGGAGACTCTTTGACTTTGGAATGTACTTCTAAAGTTCTTTTTAAGCCTTTGAAAGTCAGACTTTTTCTACATGATACGTAGAAAGAAAACTTATTATGTTGTAGATATCATCTTGGGAATAGGACATAAACAGCTCCTTTTTTTCTTCTTCAGAGTGTCATTAGATTAGCTTTTTTTAACCCTGAGATTTCCTGTAGATCTTTTCCACCTCTCCCAGGCTGTCTCAAAGCCCCCTAAATCCCAAGAGTCGAGGTAGTATGTGACAGCCAGGTGTCTTGATTATTGGCTTCTCCTTTGTGACAGTGAACAAATTAGGATGGCTATAAATCTCTGAATTTAATAGAAACAGCAGAGAGTAGTCTGAGCCAGAGATAAAGTGCCTGCCTTCAGCAGTCTAAGAATTTAAGAACAACTTTTTCCTTTTTAAGTTTGGAAGTTTTTAAAAAATACAACATGAAAAGGATGTGTATGCAAGGAAGCTCAGTTACCCAAGTTGACTTTACCAAAGCTTTTTTGGGGAGGGGGAGGAAAATACAACCCATATACTGGTCTTTTAATCCTTGACAAGTCAACTTGGAGAAAAACCTCATCCAAGAGCTATCCCATTAAAACAAACAAACAAAGAACACACACACACAGTTCCTCAGCCCTTTCTTTACCAAGTTGCATATTTCCAGCTAATAGCTGCTACTTATGAAATCTCATGTCTGGCAAGTTCTATCTAACTTCTTTCTGTAGCCCACTCTCTTTTGAAGCAGTTCTTTGTAGATTAGGTAATTTTTTTTGAATTTTATTTATTTTTTTTAAACAGCAGGTTCTTATTAGTTGTCTATTTTATACATGTTAGTGTATATATGTCAATGCCAATCTCCCAATTCATCCCACCACCACCACTGCTCCCCGACCCACTGCTTTCCCCCCTTGGTGTCCATACATTTGTTCTCTACATCTGTGTCTCTATGGATAATTTTTTTTTTTTTTTTACTGAAGAAAAATGAACAGTAATAAATTACTCATGCGTAAAATCCATTTTCTTTATGTGATCTTTTAAGGTTGCCTTTACAAATTTTAAGGGGTTAACATTTGAAATAGGGTATTTCCCTCAATTCAAGGATATTGTGTTATGTTGCTCCACCCCTTTATTAAGAGAAACTATTTAGGATTTGTGTTTGGAGTTTTATTTTTTTGTGTGGAGATAGGATCCTGTGAAAAGAAAGCCAGTATCAGAGGCAGACTAATCTGTTAAAATCTTAAAACAAATTGAAATTTAATATTTTCAAGGCTCATTTTATTCAAAGTGTCAATTAGGATAATCACACCTACATTTTAGCGTTGTGGTAAGAACTAATAAGGTACTGTATGTAAAGCACCTAATAAGGTAAGCACCAGTAAATGATAGTAGTTATTACTATGATGATACATTTAAAAGTAGTATACTTTTACCTGGACATTTGCTGGAACTTTTTTCCCTTCCTTTTAGGAAAGACCTAGTTGAATCTCAGAAAAATTGTGAAGATCTTAAAGAGCGACTAAAGCATAAAGAGTCTCTTCTTGCTGCTAATATTTCTAACCGTGTTGGTGGTCTTTGTTTGAAATGTGCTCAGCATGAAGCTGTTCTTTCCCAAACCCATAATAATGTTCACATGCAGACCATTGAAAGACTGTCTAAGTAAGTATGCTTCTATATGTGGAGTCTTTGGCAACATGGAAACTCATGTCTTTAAATGGGCACAGTAGTTTTTTATCCCCATGCTAAATCACATGTTAACCTTCAAATAAAATGGATTTTAAAAGGTCCCTTCATTGTAGCTTTCTTAAAGACAGAATATGTGGGTTCTGCCAACTGTGTATAGCCGTGTCATTTTGGACAAATAATTTTATCTTTCTTGGTTTCAGTCTCATCTGAAATGAGAGAATTGAAGTAGATAACCTTTATAACTCTGTTCATTTCTATAACTCTGTAATTGCAAATCCAGCACTATTCATAACAAAACTGAGTTTGAGAGGAATTCTTTCAATTTTGCCTTATTTTGGATATCCCTGCTGTACTATAGGTAAAGTGAGTTTTTATCAAGTTTTATCATGTGACTGTTAGGAAGAATATTATGAGTACACTGGAAGAAGGGCCCACTATATCCCATTATTAATGTTTGAGGATCGACTAAGGACAAATTACAAATGAGCTTTTATGGAGTCAAAGTTTTCATCTAGGCTGAAATACTACAGTTTTCTGTGTACATCTTTTTTGTTTTGTTTTCACTATTCCAGAGGAAGCCCTTTCCTATGAAAATTATATTCTGTAGAAGTTGAGAATTATTATTTAATATACCATCCAGTGATGATTTATAGAGGGTGTTCTCTCACATGCCTTCTACTTTTCTCTATGCTCAAGGCCACCTCTCTCTGTCTGTTTGGGTTCATTTAAATAGTTCAAACATCACTTCCTCTTAGAAGTATTCTCTCACCAGCCTCACCCCATTTTGTCCTCAATTGATTTAGGCTCCTTCCTCCTGTAACTTTATAATATATTGTGTATACTTGCAGACAGCAGCTGTGTTTTGTTTATTTCTGTATCCCTGGCTTCTAGCAGAGTACCTGGCCTACAGGCATTTTGGCATTTATTGCTTAACATCAGAGATCGTCTAATTGGAACTGGTGTTGGGAGTCGAAAGACTTGGTCATTAAAGTTGGTTTTGACCTTTGGACAAATGACTTTACTTCCCTGAGTTTGGAGTCTTCTTTTGTTTGGGGGAATAATACCTATCTCTTGGGATATTATAGATGCAGCTTAGCCTTGTGACGAGAGCACTAGCTTTTGAGTCAATCTGCCTGGGTCCATACTTCGGTTCTACTGCTAACTTACTATGTAACCTCACAAAAATTACTTAATTTCTCATGCCTCAATTCCCCCATTTGAAAATGGAGATAAAAGTACCTAATAGTGTTATTTTTGAGGGGACATTGAAAGAATACCTATATAGTGCTTAAAACAGTTCCTGCCATATTGTAAATGCTCTATAAATATTAAAACCCTTCTGTACCTCGCATACTTTAGAAGCAGTCAAAATGTCTGGTAGCCATGGTTTCTACATATGACTAACCTATTGGCTGTTGTATAAAAACTGAATTTCTCCAGTGGTAGTTTTCATGATCTACAGTGATTGTCCTGCTTTTTGTTAAATATTATATTAATTCTTAAATATATTATTAACTTACTCATATATATTTAACATAATGACAATTTATTAAGTATGTTAAATATATTTTCAGATACAAGTAACGTGTAGTAAACATTTCTTATATGCCAAGGACTGTGCCAGGAAATTTAAAAATGTAATCTCTTTTAATCTTAGTAAAGCATTGGTGAGGTAAATACATTACCCTCATTTTACAACTAAGGAAACCAAGGCTCAAAGAAGTTAAAAATTTGCTTGTTTATATTTGAAAAAAAGAATGGAATCATACTTCACAAAAGTAAATTCAAGATGGTTTAAAGACCTAGATATGATTCTAGACTACAAAAGTATTAGAAGAAAATATAGAAAAATATCTTTATGGCCTTGGGCTAATTAAAGTTCTGAGCATGATGAGGAAAGTGAGAGTCATAAAGGAAAAAAAAAAGATAAATTTGACTCCATTCAAACAAAACATCCTTATGATACAATATTACAAACTAAATTAAAAGATGGGAAAATGTTTACATTTTATATAACAAAATTTTTGGTACAATGTATAAATAATTTCCTTTGAAAGAAACAGAAAAGAAAAACTGCCCAGTTGCAAAGTGGATACAGAATAGGAACTGGTAAGCAATAAAAGAGGAAGATAATACACGAGGAAGTATTCATTCTCTTTTTTTTTTTAATTGAAGTGTAATTGACCCACAATACTATGTTAGTTCCAGGTGCACAACAGAGTGGTTTGATAATTCTATACATTACAAAATGATCACCACAATAAGTCTAGTAATATCTGTCACCATGCAAAATTATTACAATATTATTAACTATATTCCCCATGCTGTACATTTCATCCTTTTGACTTATTTATTTTGTAACTAGAAGTTTGTAGTGCTTAATCTCACCTGTTTTACTCATCCTTCCAAACCCCTCCTCTCTGGCAACCACCTGTTTGTTCTCTGTGTCTATGAGTCTGTTTCTATTCTGTTATGTTTGTTCATTTGTTTTGTTTTGTTTTGTTTTTCAGGTTCCACACATAAGTGAAATCATATGGTATTTGTCTTTCTCTGTGTGACTTATTTTAGTTAGCATAATACCCTCTAAGTCTATTCATATTGTTGCAGATGGCAAGATTTTATTCCTTTGTATGGCTGAGTAATATTTCATTGTTTATGTATGTGTATATACACACATACATCACATACTCTTTAATCCATTCATCTGTTGATGGACATGTAGGTTGCTTCTATATCATGGCTATTGGAAATAAGGCTGCAATGAACATAGGGGTGCATACATCCTTTTGAATTTCTGTTTTTGTTTTCCTCTGAAAAATACCCAGAAGTGAAATTGCTGGATCCTATGGTAGTTCTACTTTTAATTTTTTGAGGAACTTCCATACTGTTTTCCCTAATGGCTTACTAATTTACATTTCCAACAACAGTGCTCTAGAGTTGCCTTTTCTCCATATCTTTGCCAACACTTGTTATTTGTTGTCATTTTGATGATAGCCATTCTGACAGGTGTGAAGTGCTATCTAATTGTGCATTTTCCTGATGATTAGTGTTGCTGAGCATCTTATCATGTGGCTATTGGCCATCTATTTGAGTTCTTTGGAAAAATGTCTATTCAGGTCCTCTGCCCAGTTTTTAATCAGCCTATTTTTTTATGTTGAGTTGCATGAGTTCTTTGGATATTTACCCCTTATCAGATATATCGTTTGGATAGTAACCCCTTATCAGGTACATAGTTTGCCAATATCTTCTCCCATTGAGTGGGCTGCCTTTTCATTTTGTTGATAGTTTCCTTCACTATGTAAAAGCGTTTTAGTTTGATGTAGTCACACTTGTTTATTTTTGTTTTGTTTCCCTTGTGAGGAGATATATCAAAAAAATATTGCTAAGACCAATGTCAAAGAGCATACTGGCTATGTTTTCTTCTAGGAGTTTTATAGTTGCCGGTCTTACATTTAATTCTTTAATCCATTTTCAGTTTATTTGTGTTTATGGTGTGAAGAAGTAGTCCAGTTTGACTCTTTTGCGTGTAGCTGTCAAGGTTTACTAACACCATTCATTGAAGAGGCTGTCTTTTCCCCATTGTATGTTCTTGCCTACTTTGTCATAGATTAATTGACCATGTAAGCATGGGTTTATTTCTGGGCTCTCTATTCTGTTCCATTGGTCTATGTGTCCATTTTTGTGCCAGTACCATATTGTTTTGACTACTGTAGCTTTGTAGTATGGTTTGAAATCAGGGAGTGTGATACCTTCAGCTCTGTTCTTCCTTCTCAACATTGTTTTGGCTATTCAGGGTCTTTTGTGTTTCCAAACGTATTTTAGAATTATTTTCTCTGGTTCTGTGAAAAATGCCATTGGTATCTTCATAGGGATTGCATTGAATCTGTAGATTACCTGGGGTACTGTGGACATTTTAACAATATTAATTCTTTCAATTCATGAACAGGGGATATCTTTCCATTTGTTCTGCCGTCTTTAGTTTCTTTCATTAGTGTTTTATAGCTGTCCAATTATAGGTCTTTTACCTCCTTAGTTAGATTTATTTCTAGGTATTTTATTCTTTTCAATGCGATGGGAAATTGGATTATTTTATTAATTGCTCTTTCTGATAGTTTATTGTTAGTGTATAGAAATTCAGCAGATTTCTGTATATTAATTTTGTATTCTAGAACTTTACTGAATTCATTGATGACTGTTTTTTTTTGGTGGCATCTTGGGGATTTTTTACATATAGTATCATGTCATCTGCAAACAATGACAGTTTTACTTCTTCCTTTCCAATTTGGATTCCTTTTATTTCTTGTCTGATTGCTGTGGCTAGGACTTCCAATACTATGTTGAATAAAAGTGGTGAGAGTCAAAATTAAATAAGTTGACTGTGTAGAATAAGTGGAGCTGCAAATACCATCTCACACCAGTCAGAGTGGCCATCATCAAAAAATCTACAAACAATAAATGCTGGAGAGGGTGTGGAGAAAAGGGAACGCTCATATACTGTTGGTGGGAATGTAAATTGATACAACCAGTATGGAGAACAGTATGGAGGTTCCTTAAAAAACTAAAAACCATATGACCCAGCAATCCCACTACTGGGCATATACCCTGAGAAAACCATAATTCAAAAAGAGTCATGTACCACAATGTTCATTGCAGTTCTATTTACAATAGCCAGGACTTGGAAGCAACATAAGAGTCCATTGACAGATGAATGGATAAAGAAGATGTGGCACATATATACAATAGAATATTACTCAGCCATAAAAAGAAACGAAATTGAGTTATTTGTAGTGAGGTGGATGCACCTAGAGTCTGTCATACAGAGTGAAGTAAGTCAGAAAGAGAAAAACAAATACCGTATGCTAACACATATATATGGAATGTAAAAAAAAAAAAAAAAGGTCATGAAGAACCTAGGGGCAAGACGGGAATAAAGATGCAGACCTACTAGAGAGTGGACTTGAGGGCACAGGGAGGGGGAAGGGTAAGCTGGGACAAAGTGAGAGAGTGGTAGTGTATATACGGACATATATACATTACCAAATGTAAAATAGATAGCTAGTGGGAAGCAGTCGCATAGCACAGGGAGATCAGCTCAGTGCTTTGTGACCAGCTAGAAGGGTGGGTTAGGGAGGGTGGGAGGAAGGGAGGGAGACGCAAGAGGGAAGAGATGTGGGGATATATGTATATGTATAACTGATTCACTTTGTTATAAAGCAGAAACTAACACACCATTGTAAAGCAATTATACACCAATAAAAATGTTAAAAAAAGAGAAAAAGCAACGTAGCCAAAATAAATAAATAAATTTATTAAAAAAAAAAAAAAGAAGAAGAAGTAAGGGTGCCTGTTAAGCAATGATTGGCTGGGGCTTGAAATGATTGCTTAATTACAAGGAGGGACCTTGAGACCATCAGGTTGCAGGTGGCAGCTGCCAGAAGATACTGTTTTGAGAATAGCTGGTGGTGTCCTTGAGTCTGATACTGTGATAGGGAAGAACAAATCTGACTCCATATAAAATCTGTTTCTTTTACTTTAACCTTTGTATTCTATGGCTTTTGCTTCAAGTTAAGAATGTTGCCTATATCCTGAAATATACAGGATAGCCCATTCTCAAGGCTCTGACCTTTAATAGTATAACACTTTTCCATTCATATAGAGATAAAAAGTTGCAGAACAGAGAGTAACATTTGTTTTGTTGGAGGTTTACAGGAACATTGTGACCTAATCTTCATGGACAAAGGATTCCTGCACCAAGAAGTTTGCAACAACCAACCTCGCCCCTCCCTCAGCTTGCCCTTAAAAATATTTTGCTGAAACCTTTCAGGGAGTTAGGGTTTTTGGGGGGATCAGTCCCCCATTTTCCTTGCATGGCCCTGCAATAAACCTTTCTCTGTTCCCCCCACCCAAAAAAAGTGGTGAGAGTGGGAATCCTTGTCTTATTCCTGATCTTAGAAGAAATGCTTTCTGCTTTTCACTGTTGATTGTGATGTGAGCTGTGGGCTTATCATATATGGCCCTTATTATGTTGAGGTATGTTCCCTCTAAACGTATTTTCTGGAGAGGTTTTATTATAAATGAATGTTGAATTTTGTCAAAAAGCTTTTTCTGCATCTACTGAGATGATCATATGGTTTTTATTCTTCAGTTTGTTAATGTGGTATATCACACTGATTGATTTGCAGATATTGAAAAATCCTTTCATTCCTAGGATAAATCCCATTTGATCATGGTGTATGATCCTTTTAATGTATTGTTGGATTTGGTTTGCTAGTATTTCGCTGAGGATGTTTAATTTCCATCTAGGTTCTTCAGTCTGGTTTTGGTGTCAGGGTGATGCTGGCCTCATAAAATGGGCTTGGAAGAGTTCCTTCCTCTGCAGTTTTTTTGGAATAGTTTGAGAAGGATAGGTATTAACTCTTCTCTGAACATTTGGTAGAATTCACGTGTGAAGCCACCTGGTCCTGGACTTTGGTTTGTTGGGAGATTTTTTAAATTACTAATTCAATTTCATTATGAGTAATTGGTCTATTCATATGTTCTGTTTCTTTCTAGTTCAGTATTGGGGGATTGTACATTTCTGGGAATTTGTCCATTTCTTCTGGGTTGTTCATTTTATTGGCAAATATTGTTCATAATAATCTCTTATGATCCTTTGAGTTTCTGTGGTGTTGGTTGTAACTTCTCGTTCATCTTTTCTAATGTTGTTTTAGTCTCTATTTCGTTTATTTCTACTCTGATCTTTATGATTTCTATCCTTCAGCTAAGTTTGGGTTTTGTTTGTTCTTCTTTTTCTACTACCTTTAGGTGTAGGGTTAGGTTATTTATTTTTTTTCTTGCTTCCTGAAGTAGGGTTGTATCTCTATAAACTTCCCTCTTAGAACTGCTTTTGCTGCATCCCATAGATTTTGGATCATTGTGTTTTCATTTTCATTTATATACAGGTATTTTTTATTTCTTCTTTGATATCTTCAGTGGCCCATTGGTTGTTTTTAGCATATTGTTTATCCTCCATGTATTTGTGTTTTTTGTAGTTTTTTTTTCCTCATAGGTGATTTCAAGGTCAGAAAAGATGCTTGATATGATTTCAGTTTTCTTAAATTTACTGAGGCTTGTTTCATGTCCTAGCATGTGATCTGTCCTGGAGAATGGAGAGAATGTGTATTCTGCTGTTTTTGGATGAAATGTTCCACATGTATCTATTAAGTTATTTGGTCTAATGTATCATATAAGGACAGTGTTCCCTTATTGATTTTTCTGTTTGGATGATCTGTCCATTGATTTAAGTGGGATATTAAGGTCCGCTTCTATTATTGTGTCAGTAGCTCCCTTTATGGTTGTTAATATTTGCTTTATGTATTTAAGTGCTCCTGTGTTGGCTGCATATATATTTATACTTGTTATATCATCTTCTTGGATAAATCGCTTGATCGTTATGTAATGTCCTTATTTGTCTCTTGTTACACTCTTTGTCTTAAAGTCTATTTTGTCTGATAAAAGTATTGCTGCCCCCAGCTTTGTTTGGATTTTCATTTGCATGGATTATCTTTTTCCATCCTCTCACTTTCAATCTGTGTGTGTCTTTAGATCTGAAGTGAGTTTCTTGTAGGTAGCATATATACAGGTGTTGTTTTTGTATCCATTCAGCCACTCTGTCTTTAGATTATAGGCTTCAGTCCATTTACATTTAAAATAATTAGTGATAAGTCTGTATTCATTGCCATTTTGTTAATTGTTTTGGGGTTATTCTTGAAGTTCTTTTCTGTCCCTTTCTTCTTCTTTTGCTATTTTCCTTTTTGATTTTATGACTATTTTTAGTTTCTTGTTTGGATTTCTTTCTCTTTTTTGTGTGTGTGTGTCTACTACTCTGTCTTCCAGTTTGCTGATTTTTCCTATGTATTATCTAACCTACTGTTGATTCCTTCTAGTGTATTTTTAAATTTCAGTTATGTATTCTTCAGCTCTGTTTGATTCTTTTTGTATGTTCTAAGTTTTTGTTAAACATCTTCCTGTGTTCATCCACTTTCCTCCCAAATTCATTGTGCATGTTTATTATCATTACCTTGAACTCTTTATTAGAGACTGCTTATCTCCACTTCACCTAGTTCTTCTTTGTAAGTTTTATCTTATTTTAAAAGGTATTCATTCTGTTATTATTCAAGGAAATACCATTTAAAAAATGCCAACTATCAAATTGGTGGACATTTAAAAAAGGTCTCAAGAATTGATGAGGCTATGAATAAGTGTGTATTTTCATACCCTGCTGGTGGAACTATAAATTGACATTACTTTGAAGGGTAATTTAGCACTATTCATTAATATTTAAATTATGTATTACACATTTCAAAATCTACCATAGAGAATGTATGTATGTGCATAATGGGGCATTTGTAGGAATTTTTTTTGCATTATTTGTGATGGTGTCATGATATTGTGATTTAATAAGAAATACGTATTTTGGTCTTCATCTCCTGTTCCTTGCATAGAGCTCCTAAAACTCTTGTATTTTTCTAAGTGGTAATAGTAATAGGTACATATTTTGTACTAATATTTGGGTTTTGTCCCCTGCTTCTGAAATAGGTTGTTATTCTTAAGAAGCCCATTCCAACCACTCCTGAGTTTATGTTAAGTAGATGACTTTTGGAAACCCACTAAGGATGGGAGTGCTGGTTGCCACAGAAACCATCCATATTATTAGAAGATTGGAATTTTCAGTCTCTACTCCCCAACCTTTAGGAAGGGGAAGGGCTAGAGATGGAGTTCAGTCACCAATGGCAATGATTTAATCAAGCATGCCTATGGAACTTCTATAAAAACCCTAAACAATGGAGTTTAGGGAGCTTCTGGATTGGTCAACACATTGAGGTGGTAGAGGGTGGCACTCCCAGACAGGGCATGGAAGGTCCACACCCCTTCCCACATACCTTGCCCTAGGCATCTCTTCTGTTTATCTGTTCATGAGTTGGGTCTTTTATAATAAAGGGGAAATAGTAAGGAAAACACTTTCCTGAGTTCTGTGAACTGTTCTAGCAAAGTATTTAATCCTAGAAAGGGTCATGGGAACCCATGATTTCTGGCCAGTTGGTCAGAGATACAAGATACCTGGGACTTGCAATTGGCACCTAAAGTGGAGGACAGTTTTGTGGGACTGAGCCTTAACCTGTGGGGTCTGTGCCAACTCCAGGCAGTTAGTGTCAGAATTGAGTTAGCGTCCACTGAGAATTAGAGAAGTGCTGTATGTGGAAAACCTACACATGTGGTATCAGAAGTGTTGTGAATACAGAAACTGGGTGTAGAAGAAAACAAGAGGTTTTTCTTTTAGATGTGAACAACCTAAATATCCTTCAAAGAAGAATAACTAAACTACAGTTGAGATAACTATGAAATTTTATGCACAGCCAAAAAAAAAATGATTTAAGTAGATCTATATGGACTAATGTGGGACTAAGCTCCAAAATATGTTGTTGAAGGAAAAAAATAAAACAAGATGAGAAAGACATACCTGGTATGACACTGTTTGTATTCTTTTAGAGGTCCATTCACAACCTTACTATATATTTTCTCCAGGTTCATACATATGCATAGAAAAAGATATGAAAGAATAAACATACAATATTTAACAGTGATTACCACTGGAGAAGTAGAAGAAGGCATTGAAATTGAAAGTATGTGTTAAATAGGTCTCTAACCATATTGGTAATTAATTTATTATAAGGAGAAAGTAATGAAAAATTAATTTTAAAATGGAAAAAGCATATTCAAAGTCATGCAGATAAAGAGGATAGTCTAAGGTAAACTAAGTAGTCTGGCAAAACCAATCAACAAATAAAAAACACTTTTTTCCCCCTATTATATTGCATTTCATATTATCCTTTTAGGTCATGGGAAAAATATTTTGAAAGGAAGCTACAGTGTTTACATTGATTCCAAGTCTGGCAGTCATTTAGAAATTAGATTCTTGCTCAGTTATATATTCCTTTGTCTCTATCGTAAATTTCAGCTCTTAGCCTCGTAAAATAAATGTTAACCTTCTCAGTTCGGTTTTCTGCTTTGTCAGCATGTCATTGGCTCATGTTCTACTTTAATAACAGTATACTATGGAAGGTTTCTGCTTTTATTATAAATGAAAATCTTTGTCTATATGACCTAAGCTGGTGTTCAGTTTCTTTCAGTTTACTAATGCAGAATGCTGAATACTGAGTGTATGCTGACTTTGAAGAGTGACCAAAACTTTTTACGTTTGGATTTCCAATTTGAAGCATAATTAGAGGTCTGAACCCTCAAAGAACTGTATCATAGTATTTCCTGCATGACTCTAATATGGATTTTTAAAGTTATATCCCAAATGTGATAAAAGAGTTTCCTGGTCTCTATTCAAAATGTAGTATTGTAACACTGGTTTTAAGCTACGTTGTTGATTTTTTAGCATGTAATTTATTGACTATGTGACACAACATTGGGCAGCTGAAAAGGAGAGGATCAGGCACAACTTGGAGACCAGACCACCCATATGTTTGTGGTGTTTTGTTAGAGCACTTGGGACTTTTTGGAGAGAATACTTAACGACTGCTGAGTACATTGGATATAATTTAAAAGTTGGTTTGAAGTCCTTATAGTATTTTTTAATTTCTGCCTTCCACTCAGACCTCATTATGTCATGAAGTAGGTAAGAGCAACAATAACTTCTCTTTCTTTCTTAATGATCAGAATACTTTCAAATGGGAATCAGGATGGAACTGCTTTATATTAAATTCCTTTCTGTAACTCATAGTGCCTTGGAGGAGCTTCAGTGTACTTTTCAGACAGGAGAAATGATTACTACTGTACTATCCTGGGACTTTAGTCCAGCTTGTGACTAGGGGGTGGGGGATTGGCAATCTTCTGTATAGCTGGCTTTGAAAGACTATGGGTAGGAACTTCCCAGAAATGAGGAAGAAAGAAATGTTGTAGTTAGCCTTCTAGACTTTCTTTTTAAAAACAGTGATAATACTTATTAACAATGCTTAATAAAGCTTAAAACTGCTAGCAACTGTGGAATAACTTAAGAATTAAAGGCATTTCTTAGGCACTGCATATTTCAAGATGAAGCTCATGTATATATCAGCCCAACTCTCTCTTTTCCTTATTTTAAACATTGGCCAAGATTATTCAGGGACTTTCTCCTTTTTGCTCTGAGTGTTACACTAGGTTCCTTAAATACTACATGCTCGTTGGTTCGTCCCAGAACTGACACCCATGCTTCTTACCTCATCTTCTGCCTCAGCTGCTCTTTCATCTGGATCATGATGGCATGTTACAGGGTTAATGCTGTATTGCTTGCTTTGTTTGAAGAACTCCTTGATCATATTCATAAAAATATTCCCACGGTATTTTTAAGCAGTTAAAGAACTTTTGCCTTGGAAGATGGTAATTTGGAGAACTGCCCTCTCACTCTCACATTGATATATCATGTAAATTTGTAAAATTTCCCATTGTGAGAGGCTCACTCAGGCCTGGCTTTGGGCTGGCCCTGTAGACTTTTATATGGATTTATTTAATCCATAAGATTGGATCCTTGCTATTTTACATGCCAACGCATTTTGGCCTTCAGTTCAATTCTGTCCCCAAGAAATAGCTTAGCCTAGGGTACTTCTGAAAATTGCTAAGGAGGGGGTGGATCTAGCCAATGGTCAAACCCCGTGGGATAAGATTTTGTAAAATAATGAGCATTATATGTGTAACCAGGGCACTTGAGTGATTCAACAGTACTACCCATTGAAAGAAGAAATATGTTCATAAGTAGGTGAAAGTTTTTAATTCATAGAGAAGGGTGAAAAAGAGGATTGTGAAGGAAGATGAAAAGGAAAGGACATATGTTTGTTCTAGTAGAGAGGAGAGTCGGCAGTGTAAACAAAATCTCAGTAGTCCCTTCTTACCATGGTTACTTCTACTTTGAAGTACAATCCCCACCTTCCCTACTTTATTACTTTTTTCTCCTTTTCTGCCCCCCGCTACCTTTTTAATTTTTAAATTAATTTCCTCTTTTCTGGGCTTTCCTCTCCAGCCCTCAGTATGCCAGTCCTCTCCATAATTGGTTCTTATCCCACGTGGATGTAGTCCTGCCATGAACACTCCCGGCTTTTCTGGCTGCTCTGCCTGCCCCTCACCAAGTGAGGACAGAGGGTCTTTCTCTGGGGTGTGCTTGAATATGTGCTGAGCTGGCCTGCCCTGGCTCTTCTTCTAATACATATTAATGCTTTTTTCTTCCTGACATATGAATACACGATCATTTGATCATTTGTTGTTTTCAATGTTCTTTTTGTGCTGACAGAGAAAGAGATGACTTAATGTCTGCACTAGTTTCCGTGAGGAGCAGCTTGACAGAGGTGCAGCAAAGAGAAGCAGGTGCTTATGAGCAGGTGAAACAAGCTGTGCAAATGACTGAGGAGGCCAACTTTGAAAAAACCAAGGCAAGTCTAATAAAATTAAAATAAAGGCATGCCATAATTTGCCTTTTTTTTCTTCTCTGGGTATTTGTTTGGTTATTCTCCATAACTAAACTCTTTTTTCCAAACACACAAAGTGAATACCAGCTTGTTAATGTTGACTTTCTAAATTAAACAAATTTGCTCTTTGGAGAATTCTTATTCCCCTGCAAATTCTCTTGCTGTATCACTATTGAAAGAATAGTATTATGATGTGATACAGTACTTTGAGAGACTTGTATGCTTAATCTTTTTATTTGCCAATAACTTTTAATGTGAAGTGAAACTATTAGCACCCATAGTCACCCATTTGTGTATGCTCATGTATGTGAAGACAGATGTTTTTCCTCTATACCTGGGAAAGTTTGAGAACATCCAGATATGCCACAATAATAATATATGTGTATTTAATAGCATCTTTAGCTATGAGTCTGTATCCATTGTGTGCTTAAGTCAAACACATTTAATGATAATGATAATGACAGTAATAGTTAACACTTAGTGATCAGGCAGTGTTCTAAGCATTTTGAATAGTAGGAGGTTACTGATGATTCATTGCTGTGTTTGGGGGCCAGACCTTAAACCATTGAAGTTGCTATGTATTTTCCCTAAACACACTAGCCACGCTTCAAGTACTTAGTAGCCACATGTAGCTAGTGATTACTGTATTGGTCAGTGCAGATATAGAACATTTCCATTATCACAAAAAATGCTTTAGATAGCATTGGTCTAAGCCATATAGTAGCATCACTATTTTATTAAACTATTGGGCTAATCAGCTTTATATTAAGCTTCTCCTCAGTCATTGCCTTACCCATTTATCTCTATCCAGATCATCTTTAATTCTTCCTAGACCATTTGACCCTCATAATGCCCCTATGCCTTTTGAAGCTTATGTTCATTCTGACCAAATGCCCTAACATATCTTGTTTCCTCAAACACTCTTACTTCTTCATTTGGACTGACTCTAGCTGTCCCTTGCTGATGTTATGACCCTCAAAACCTCCAGTGAAGCCCTTTGCTGTTCATTTCATCTCATGTGGCTGTGATGGAGGGGTCAGCATTCATATCACTCCATACTGCCGTTTCCAGGCCTTTGCTTTAGTACCTACTCCTAACTCCTCTTT
Organism: Balaenoptera acutorostrata; assembly: GCF_949987535.1. NCBI lineage: Eukaryota > Metazoa > Chordata > Mammalia > Artiodactyla > Balaenopteridae > Balaenoptera > Balaenoptera acutorostrata. The sequence continues at coordinate 171,434,094 of NC_080064.1, read as the reverse complement.
GAAAATAGGTTACCACTTCTCTTTGAAATCATCGTTGATTCTCCTCTCCCTAATTTTAATCAATATAAACTCTCAATCTGGAAGACATTATTTGACATTTTTTTTAAAGAAAATCATCCATCACTTGGGTTTATAAAATAGTTGTAAGATCTTTGACACTATTTAAGAGCTTTAGCCTCTGACACTTTTCCCCCTTGTCTATGTCCTTTCAGGCTGCTATAACAAAGACACCTTAGACAGGATGGCTTAAACAATAAACATTTATTTCTCACAGTTCTGAGAAGTCCAAAATCAAGGCACCAGCAGATTCGGTGTTTGGTGAGAGCTCACTTTCTGGTTCATAAACAGCTATCTTCTCACTGTGTCTTCACATGGTGGAAGGAGCAAGGGAACTCTTGAAGTCTATTTTATAAGGGCACTAATCCCATCCATGAGGGTTCCACCTTCATGACCTAATCACCTCCCATAGGGCCCACCATCTAATTCCATCATATTGGGGGTTAGGTTTCTACATGTGACTTTTGGAGAGGCACAAACATTCAGTCCATAGAACCCTCTACTTTATCTCTTTTCATCATTCTGAAAGGTTTCCACATCCATACTGTTAACATATGCAACATCTTAGTCCCGACACATTTTGCTTTCCTTAACTCTAACATTTTCTCTGTTCTTCTGTAACTCCCACATGAACTGAAGGGTCCACGAGATCTCAAACTCTAAAACTGATCTCTCTGACCAGAGCCTTTTCTCTTCCTCCCTATCTCAGTTAAATCTACTCAGTGTCCTCATAACTGCCTCCAGTTCTTCTACCTCCTCTCATATCTCATTTTATCTATTATCTTCAGGCTGTTTCTCTTCCCTTTCCATTTAGATGTGAATTTTACTATCTCAAACTAAATTCATTATAATCACTTCATCAAAACAGCTGTGTTCTCTACTCACTGAATGGCAGTTTTGTCCACTGTCATGCCCTGATAGGGAACCTGGATGTCATCCTCTCCTTTGGCTTCCAACCAATCACTAAATAGGAGTTTTAATCCCTGAAGTTTGCTTGAATTCTTTCCTCACTGTCACCTTTCTTGTTCAGGATACCATAATCTCTGGATTCATGAAGTGTAACATCCCTTGTCTCTTTTCCTTCACTCCATTCCCTACAATGCAGCTAGAAGTGATCTTTCTTCAAAGCACATTTGATCATGTGACTCTGACTTAAAATCCATCAGTGATTTCCCACTGCCTTCAGGGTAATCTCCAGACTACTTCACATGCTTATGAGGTCTGCCCTAATGTGCTTCCTTTCGACCCTTTAGTGTCACTTATTAGTCTCCTCCAACAGACTCAGCCCCTGTCAGCTTGGAAAGGCAGTAGAATTTAGAGGTTGGGCATGGTCTTAGTAGAGTTAGCGAGACCTAGATTCAACTTCTAGCTCCACGATTCACCAGCTGTGTGACCATGGGCAAGTTATTTAATTCTCTGTGCCTCAGTTTTTCTTCATCTGTGAAATGGAAATAATATCTGACACATAGGATTTTAATGAGGACCGTATTTTAAAATTTATATCTGTTATCTTATAGAAACTCTGGCACAAAATATTTCTTCAATAAGTAGTTGTGGTGATGGTGATGGCTATTAATCCCTCTGTTTATGCCATGCATTTTCTAGCCTCTGGGTCTCTGTACATGCCATGCAAATTCTTCTCCACACCATTGCTTGGATGTTTTCTTCATCCTTCATGCCACTGTCTCTAGAAAATCTCTGATCTCCCATGTCTAGATTTGATGTACCTCTTATGTACTTTTAGAGCAGGGTTTCTCAACCTTGGCATGATTGACATTTTGATGTACATAATTCTTTGTTTTAGAGATTGTCCTCCACGTTATAGGATATTTAGCAGCATCCCTGGCCTCTACCCACTAGATGCCAGTAGCACATCCCTCTCCCCCAAGTTCTGATAACCAAAGATATCTCCAGACACTGCCAAATGACCCCGAAGGGGGTGGTGCAGAATTGCCCCCAGTTGAGAACTACTCATTACAGCATTTATCAAAATGTATTTTTATTGGTTATTTGTCTGTATCTTTCATTAAACTTTAAACTCTCTGGCAGGAAGTAACTTGTCCATCTTGTCACTATTAAATCCCTAGTATCTTACATAGTGTTTGGTAAGTAATAGGTACTCAGTAAATATCCGCTAAGGGAATTGCAGTGTGCTCTCGGTAACACTCTAGAATTCTGTTATTCTTACCTTTCCAATTTAACTACTTTACCAGTGCCAAGTGAAAGTTAAGCCAAATCATACATGTTTTTCCTATCATTTTCAGCCTATCAAGTGTTACTGAGGGAAACCATGTAAGAAAGCAACAGAATGAATTCCACAGGAGAGTAATACCGGTCACCTTCAGTGTATAAGTACTGTTTAGCAATCCTTTTCTTTGCAGTTGACTACCACATATACTTTCCTAAATTTTATTTTATTTTATATTTTTTAACATCTTTATTGGAATATAATTGCTTTACAATGGTGTGTTAGTTTCTGCTTTATAACAAAGTGAATCAGCTATACATATACATATATCCCCATTTCTCCTCCCTCTTGTGTCTCCCTACCACCCTCCCTATCCCACCCCTCTAGGTGGTCACAAAGCCCTGAGCTGATCTCCCTGTGCTATGCGACTGCTTCCCACTAGCTATCTATTTTACATTTGGTAGTGTATATATGTCCATGCCACTCTCTCACTTCGTCCCAGCTTACCCTTCCCCCTCCCCATGTCCTCAAGTCCATTCTCTATGTCTGTTTCTTTATTCCTGTCCTGCCCCTAGGTTCTTCAGAACCTTTTTTTTTTTTTTTTTAGATTCCATATATATGTGTTAGCATACGGTATTTGTTTTTCTCTTTCTGACTTACTTCACGCTGTATGACAGACTCTCTGTCCATCCACCTCACTACAAATAATTCAATTTCGTTTCTTTTTATGTCTGAGTAATATTCCATTGTATATATGTGCCACATCTTCTTTATCCATTAATCTGTCAATGGACACCTAGGTTGCTTCCATGTCCTGGCTATTGTAAATAGAGCTGCAATGAACATTGTGGTACATGACTCTTTTTGAATTATGGTTTTCTCAGGGTATATGACCAGTAGTGGGATTGCTGGGTCATGTGGTAGTTCTATTTTTAGTTTTTAAAGGAACCTCCATACTGTTCTCCATAGTGGCTGTATCAATTTACATTCCCAACAACAGGGCAAGAGGGTTCCCTTTTCTCCACACCCTCTCCAGCATTTATTGTTGGTAGATTTTTTGATGATGGCCATTCTGACCAGTGTGAGGTGATACCTCATTGTAGTCTTGATTTCCATTTCTCTAATGATTAGTGATGTTGAGCATTCTTTCATGTGTTTGTTGGTTATCTGTATATCTTCTTTGGAGAAATGCCTATTTAGGTCTTCTGCCCATTTTTGGATTGGGTTGTTTGTTGTTTTGCTATTGAGCTGCATGTGCTGCTTGTAAATTTTGGAGATTAATCCTTTGTCAGTTGCTTCATTTGCAAATATTTTCTCTCATTCTGAGCGTTGTCTTTTCGTCTTGTTTATGGTTTCCTCTGCTGTGCAAAAGCTTTTAAGTTTCATTAGGTCACATTTGTGTATTTTAATTTTTATTTCCATTACTCTAGGAGGTGGGTCAAAAGGATCTTGCTGTGATTTATGTCATAGAGTGTTCTGCCTATGTTTCCCTCTAAGAGTTTTATGGTGTCTGGCCTTACATTTAGGTCTTTAATCCATTTTGAGTTTATTTTTGTGTATGGTGTTAGGGAATGTTCTAATTTCATTCATTTACATGTAGCTGTCCAGTTCTCCCAGCACCACTTATTGGAGAAGCTGTCTTTTCTCCATTGTTCATTCTTGCCTCCTTTATCAAAAATAAGGTGACCATATGTGCATGGGTTTATCTCTGGGCTTTCTATCCTGTTCCATTGATCTCTATTTCTGTTTCTGTGCCAGTACCATACTGTCTTGATTACTGTAGCTTTGTAGTATAGTCTGAAGTCAGCCTGATTCTTCCAGCTCCGTTTTTCTTTCTCAAGATTGCTTTGGCTATTCAGGGTCTTTTGTGTTTCCATACAAATTGTGAAATTTTTTGTTATACTTCTGTGAAAAATGCCATTGGTAATTTGATAGGGATTGCACTAAATCTGTAGATTGCTTTGGGTAGTATACTCATTTTGACAATGTTGATTCTTCCAATCCAAGAACATGGTATATCTCTCCATCTGTTTGTATCATCTTTGATTTCTTTTATCATTATCTTATAGTTTTCTGCATGTAGGTCTTTTGTCTCCTTAGGTAGGTTTATTTCTAGCTATTTTATTCTTTTTGTTGCAGTGGTAAATGGGAGTGTTTCCTTAATTTCTCTTTCAGATTTTTCATCATTAGTGTATAGGAATGCAAGAGTTTTCTGTGCATTAATTTTGTATGCTGCTACTTTACCAAATTCATTGATTAGCTCTAGTAATTTTCTGGTGGCATCTTTAGGATTCTCTATGTATAGTATCATGTCATCTGCAAGCAGTGACAGCTTTACTTCTTGTTTTCCGATTTGGATTCCTTTTATTTCTTTGTCTTCTCTGATTGCTGTGGCTAAAACTTGCCAAGCTATGTTCGATAACAGTGGTGAGAGTGGACAACCTTGTCTTGTTCCTGATCTTAGTGGAAATGGTTTCAGTTTTTCACCATTGAGAACGACGTTGGCTGTGGGTTTGTCATATATGGCATTCATTATGTTGAGGAAAGTTCCCTCTATGGCTACTTTCTGGAGGGTTTTTATCAGAAATGGGTGTTGAATTTTGTCAAAAGCTTTTTCTGCATCTATTGAAATGTTCGTATGGTTTTTCTCCTTCAATTTGCTAATATCACATTGATTGATTTGCATATATTGAAGAACCCTTGCATTCCTGGAATAAACCCCACTTGATCATGGTGTATGATCCTTTTAATGTGCTGTTGAATTCTGTTTGCTAGTATTTTGTTGAGGATCTATGTTCATCAGTGATATTGGCCTGTAGTTTTCTTTCTTTGTGACATCTTTGTCTGGTTTTGGTATCAGGGTGATGGTGGCCTCGTAGAATGAGTTTGGGAGTATTCCTCCCTCTGCTATATTTTGGAAGAGTTTGGGAAAGATAGGTGTTAGCTGTTCTCTAAATGTTTGATAGAATTCGGCTGTAAAGCCATCTGGTCCTGGGCTTTTGTTTGTCGGAAGATTTTTAATCACAGTCTCAATTTCAGTGCCTGTGATTGGTCTGTTTATATTTTCTATTTCTTCCTGGTTCCGTCTCAGAAAGTTGTGCTTTTCTAAGAATTTGTCCATTTCTTCCAGGTTGTCCATTTTATTGGCATATAGTTGATTGTAGTAATCTCTCATGATCCTTTGTTTTTCGGCAGTGTCAGCTGTTACTTCTCCTTTTTCATGTCTAATTCTATTGATTTGAGTCTTTTCCTTTTTTCTCTTGATGAGTCTGCCTAATGGTTTATCAATTTTGGTTATCTTCTCAAAGAACAGCTTTTAGTTTTATTGATCTTTGCTATTGTTTCCTTCATTTCTTTTTCATTTATTTCTGTTCTAATCTTTATGATTTCTTTCCTTCTGCTAACTTTGGGTTTTTTTTTGTTTTTCTTTCTCTAATTGCTTTAGGTATAAGGTTAGGTGGTTTATTTGAGATGTTTCTTGTTTCTTGAGGTTGGATTGTATTGCTATAAACTTCCCTCTTAGAACTGCTTTTGCTGCATCCTATAGGTTTTGGGTCATCGTGTTTTCATTGTCATTTGTTTCTAAGTATTTTTTGATTTCCTCTTTGATTTTTTCACTGATCTGTTGGTTATTTAGTAGTGTATTGTTTAACCTCCATGTGTTTGTATTTTTTTACGGTTTTTTCCCCTGTAATTGATATCTACTCTCATAGCATTGTGGTCAGAAAAGATAGTTGATATGATTTCAATTTTCTTAAATTTACCAAGGCTTGATTTGTGACCCAAGGTATGATCGATCCTGGAGAATATTCCATGAACACTTGAGAAGAAAGTGTATTTTGCTGTTTTTGGATGGAATGTCCCATAAATATCAATTAAGTCCATCTTGTTTAGTGTATCATTTGAAGCTTGTGTTTCCTTATTTATTTTCATTTTGGATGATCTGTCCATTGGTGAAAGTGGCGTGTTAAAGTCCCCTACTATGATTGTGTTACCTTCGATTTCCCCTTATATGGCTGTTAGCATTTGCCTTATGTATTGATGTGCTCCTATGTTGGGTGCATAAATATTTACAATTGTTATATCTTCTTCTTGGATTGATCCCTTGATCATTATGTAGTGTCCTACTTGGTCTCTTGTAATAGTCTTTATTTTAAAGTCTATTTTTTCTGATATGAGAATTGCTACTGCAGCTTTCTTTTGATTTCCATTTGCATGGAATATCTTTTTGCATCCCCTCACTTTCAGTCTGTATGTGTCCCTAGGTCCGAAGTAGGTTTCTTGTAGACAGCATATATATGGGTTTTGTTTTTGTATCCATTCAGCCATTCTGTGTCTTTTGGCTGAAGCATTTAATCCATTTACATTTAAGGTAATTATCGATATGTATGTTCCTATTTCCATTTTCATAATTGTTCTGGGTTTGTTATTGTAGGTCTTTTCCTTCTCTTGTGTTTCCTGCGTAGAGAAGTTTCTTTAGGATTTGTTGTAAAACTGGTTTGGTGGTGCTGAATTCTCTTAGCTTTTGCTTGTCTGTAAAGGTTTTAATTTCTCCGCTGAATCTGAATGAGATCCTTTCTGGTAGAGTAATCTTGGTTGTAGGTTTTTCCCTTTCATCAGTTTAAATATGTCCTGCCACTCCCTTCTGGCTTGCAGAATTTCTACTGAAAAATCAGCTGTTAACCTTATGGGGATTCCCTTGTATGTTATTTGTTGTTTTTCCCTTGCTGCTTTGAATATTTTTTCTTTGTATTTAATTTTTGATAGTTTGATTAATATGAGTCTTGGCATGTTTCTCCTTGGATTTATCCTGTATGGGACTCTCTGAGCTTCCTAGACTTGATTGACTACTTCCTTTCCCATATTAGGGAAGTTTTCAACTATAATCTCTGTAAATATTTTCTCAGTCCCTTTCTTTTTCTCTTCTTCTTCTGTGACCCCTATAATTCGAATGTTGTTGTGTTTAATGTTGTCCCAGAGGTCTCTAGGACTGTCCTCAATTCTTCTCATTTTTTTTTTCTTTATTCTGCTCTGCAGTAGTTATTTCCACTATTTTATCTTCCAGGTCACTTATCCATTCCTCTGCCTCAGTTATTCTGCTATTGATTCCTTCCAGAGAATTTTTAATTTCATTTATTTTGTTGTTCATCATTGTGTCTTTGCTCTTTAGTTATTCTAGGTCCTTGTTAAACGTTTCTTGTATTCTCTTCATTCTATTGCCAAGATTTTGGATCATCTTTACTATCATTACTCTGAATTCTTTTTCAGGTACACTGCCTATTTCTTTTTCATTTGTTTGGTCTGGTGGGTTTTTACCTTGCTCCTTCATCTGCTGTGTGTTTCTCTGTCTTCTCATTCTGCTTAACTTACTGTATTTGGGGTCTCCTTTTTGCAGGCTGCAGGTTCGTAGTTCCTGCTGTTTTTCGTGTCTGCCTTCAGTGGCTAAGGTTGGTTCAGTGGGTTGTGTAGGCTTGCTGGTGGAGAGGACTATTGCCTGTGTTCTGGTGGATGAGGCTGGATCTTGTCTTTCTGTTGGGCAGGACCATGTCCAGTGGTGTTTTTTGGGGTGTCTGTGACGTTATTATGATTTTAGGCAGCCTGTCTGCTAATGGATGGGGTTGTGTTCCTGTCTTGCTAGTTGTTTGGCATTGGGTGTCCAGCACTGGAGCTTGCTGGTCGTTGAGTGGAGCTAGGTCTTAGCCTTGAGATGGAGATCTCTGGGAGAGCTTTTGCTGTTTGATATTACATGGAGCCAGGAGGTCTCTGGTGGACTAATGTCCTGAACTCAGCTCTCCCACCTCAGAGGCACAGGCCTGACACCCGGCCGGAGCACCAAGACCCTGTCAGCCACATGGCTCAGAAGAAAAGGGAGAAAAAAAGAAAGAAAAAAGTAAAATATAATAATATTATTAGAATAAAAAATTATTAAAAATAAAAAAATTAAAAAGTAATAAAAAAGAAAAAAAGAGGAAAGCAACCAAACCTAAAAACAAATCCACCAATAACAAGCACTAAAAACTATACAAAAAAACAAAACAAAAAACGGATAGATAGAACCCTAGGACAAATGGTAAAAGCAAAGCTATACAGAGAAAATCACACAAAGAAGCATATACATACACATTCACAAAAAGAGAAAAAGGAAAAAAACACATATATCTATATATATAAAAAAAGGAGGAAGAAAGCAACCAAATCAATAAACAAATCTACCAATGATAATAACCTCTAAATACTAAACTAAGATAAACATAAAACCAGAAACAAATGAGATGCAGAAAACAAACCCCAAGTCTACAGTTGCTCCCAAAGTCCACCATCTCAATTTTGGGATGATTCATTGCCTATTCAGGTATTCCACAGATGCAGGGTACATCAAGTTGATTGTGGAGATTTAATCTGCTGCTCCTGAGGCTGCTGGGAAAGATTTCCCTTTCTCTTCTTTGGTCGCACATCTCCTGGGGTTCAACTTTGGCTTTGGCCCCGCCTCTGCATGTAGGTCGCCTGAGGGCATCTTTTGGGAAGTCTGATATCTTGTGCCAGCGTTCAATAGGTGTTCTGTAGGAGTTGTTCCACATGTGGATGTATTTCTGATGTATTTGTGGGGAGGAAGGTGATCTCCACGTCTTACTCCTCCACCTTCTTGAAGGTCTCCCTACCACATGTACTTTAGACTAGACAGGAATTCCACTTTCTTCACTTTCCCAACTCCACTCTTCGCACCTCACTCTCAATAGCTAACCTACTTTACTGAGATCACAACCAACTGACAAGAGCCTCATGAGCACTTTCTCATCCCTCAAATGTGTCTTCTCATTTTTTTCTTGCTTATCTGGTCCTCTTACTTCCCAAGATGAATCTCTCTAAGTTCTTGATATCTCCTACTTCTAGGGTTTCAGGGACATTGAGACATTTGTTATCACATCTTTCTTGTATCTTCCATCCTTCCTTCTCAATTGTTTTTACCTTTGTAGCTTTCCATTCACTTCTGAACACATTGCAGTCAGGCTTTTAACAAATTGTAGTCTGATTTCATGCTACTGAATTGGTCACATTATGGTCACCAGTCACTTCCTGATTACTAAACCCAGTGACTTCATCTCAGCCCTCATTTGACCCAACTCCAGGAAGACAGTAACTGTACTAGCATAACATATCATCATTTCCCCTTGATTAATCTGATGTTTCACTCTGTGGGTCCTCTTTGCATTGCTCTTGTCTACTCTTCCACTTGTCTTTTAACTTGTTTTCCACAAGCCTAGAATGCATACATTCCTCAGTCAGTTCCTAGCTGTCCAGCCATGTTGCCCTAATTTCCAGGACTTTGTGTCTCCCCCTCACTTGACCACCCCCACATTGTGCCTTTAGCTCTAAGAACTCCTCTGTGCCCCAGACCTACATTTCTTGCTGCTACTAGACCTCTTTATATGGATGATATGCCATTAGCATCTGAAACTCTACACCACCAAATTGTAAATTCTCTCCTCCTTACTGTCCATCACTCCTTTTCCTTCTATAATTTTCTCTATTATCTTTCTTCAGATAATGGTATTATCATCTTACCAACAGCCCTGGCTTGGAACCTTTAAAATATCTTGGGTCCTCCCCATTCCTCACTCTCAACATCCAATCAGTTATCAAACTCTCACCATCTCTTCAAAAACCCCTACTAAGTTATGCCCGCAGCTTCCATTCCTATACTCCTGCTCTGGTTCAAGTCTTCACATATTCTTATGCAGCCTATTGCAATAGCCTTCTAATTGGTCTCCCTCAGGTCTCTTTCAATTCCAGTATATCTTTCACATTGCTGCCAAAGTTTTCCTAAACTGTAAATCTTCCTGTTCAGGCAGCTCTCTTCTTGCAGTAGAATAAAAGACAAATCCTTAGCTTGACCTTCCAGATCTTTCATAATATGGTCCCACTCTAACTTTTCTAGCCTTATCTTTCACTACAAGTTTTCATATAACCTGTGCTGTTTCTATAATGTGACCTACAATTGACTATTTCCATGAATTTGCTCATGCTGTATTTTTCTGCACTGTATCCATCTGTGAAGTATCTATTTATTCTATGAGGGGCAACTCAGATGGCAGTCTTCCCAGAAGTTTTCCCCAGCACCTTCTTGTTTGAATTAATCTCTTCCTTCTCTGTATTCCTAGTGAGCTGTGTATAATTTTTGTGGCTGTTTACATAGCCCTCTCCACCAAAAGACCTTAAAAACCAGGTCTGTGACATCTATCATTGTATTCTTCACATGGCCATTACATATTAATTGTACAATAAATGTTGTTGAACTGAAGTAAAGTTAATTATTAGCTTTAAATATTAGTATGAATTTTTGTAATTAGTGCTTTTAAAATCTTAATGGTTAAGAACTAGAAAGGCTATTGTGTATTGTAAATCTATTTTTCACTGAGTTAGTAATAATTCAAGGATTGATTTCTAAGCAGTTTACAAACTGCAGTGCAAGTCTGGTAATTTTTATCTCTAAGGTATGTTAAAACATATTAGGGGAGAAAGTATTTGCAAACGAAGCAACTGACAAAGGATTAATCTCCAAAATATACAAGCAGCTCATGCAGCTCAATAACAAAAAAACAACCCAATCCAAAAATGGGCAGAAGACATAAATAGACATTTCTCCAAAGAAGATTTACAGATTGTCAACAAACACATGAAAAGATGCTCGACATCACTAATTATTAGAGAAATGCAAATCAAAACCAAAATGAGGTATCATCTCACACTGGTCAGAATGTCCATCATCAAAAAATCTACAAACAATAAATGCTGGAGAGGGTGTGGAGAAAAGAGAACCCTCCTGCACTGTTGGTGGGAATGTAAATTGGTACAGCCACTATGGAGAACAGTATAGAGGTTCCTTAAAAAACTAAAAATACAACTACCATATGACCCAGCAATCCCACTACTGGGCACATACCCTGAGAAAACCATAATTCAAAGAGTCATGTACCACAATGTTCATTGCAGCACTATTTACGATAGTCAGGGCATGGAAGCAACCTAAATGTCCATTGACAGATGAATGGATAAAGAAGATGTGGCACATACATACAGTGGAATATTACTCAGCCATAAAAAGAAACGAAATTGAGTTATTTGTAGTGAGGTGGATGGACCTACAGTCTGTCATAAAGAGTGAAGTAAGTCCGAAAGAGAAAAACAAATACCATATGCTAACGTGTATATATGGAATCTAGAAGGATGGTACTGATGAACCTAGTAGCAGGACAGGAATAAAGACGCAGATGTAGAGAATGGACTTGAGGATGCCGGGGGGGAAGGGGAAGCTGGGACGAAGTGAAAGAGTAGCATTGACATATATACACTACCAGATGTAAAATGGATAGCTAGTGGGAAGCTGCTGCATAGCACAAGGAGATCATCTCGGTGCTTTGTGATGACCTAGAGGGGTGGGAGAGGAAGGGTGGAAAGGAGGCTCAAGAGGGAGGGGATATGGGGATATATGTATACATATAGCTGATTCACTTTGTTGTACAGCAGAAACTAACACAACATTGTAGCAATTATACTCCAATAAGGATGTAAAAAAAAAAGTATTAGGAATTTTGCTTTCTGAGATTAAAAAGTGAAACAGCATACATATTTTAATTTTAAAACCAACTACTTTATTACTGAGTTACGAAATGGTTACTTTCTTCTTATAGTTCCTTAACATTTGTTGCCATCTAGTGTTCTATTTTGCATATTGCATGCTAAATAAGTAGAAGCAATTACATTACGTTACATTAATATTGTATTATATCACGTCATATCATATTCAGTCCTCCCTCTTTATCCATGGGGGATTGGTTCCAGGACAGAAGTCTGTGACTGGTTGAAACCTTGGATGCAGAAACTGTGAATACAGAACCTGCAGATAAGGAGGACAGACTATATATACTTTTACAGTGGCAATGAAAGCACCTGAGAATTTTATCAGAAAATAAATCTATAACATGAGAACATTATAATGCCATGCATGGATTCAGTTGTGTAACTTCTTTGGATCAAATCCCTATTCTGTCACTTTCTAGGTCTGTGCTCTTGGGCAAGTTACTTAATGTCTCAAAGCGTCAGTTTCTTATCAACAGAGTGATAAAAGCCCCTTAAAACTCAGTGAGAGAGTTACATAAAGTAATCCGTGTAAGCCGTTTAGGAAAGTATATGGCACACAGTAAGTGATCAATAAATGTTTCTGTTCTTCTTTGAAATGTGCAAGTCATTACAACTGGGAATAATTTTAAAAGGGAGAAAGAATCAACCTGGGAATAAATGAAGGTAGAAAAGTAGAGGTTTTTGCAGTGATGTTTTGGTAAAGCTACAAGATAAAAAGGTTAAGTAGGCCTTAGACCTGCCTGCCTCTATTGGAAGGGAAATTGTTGGCTTTGGCATGATGTTCCCATGAGCATATCTATAATGAGATAATCCTCTAAAGAAATATTTTTTAAAAAATACCAATCCAGAAGGTTGAATAAATGTCCCCCCAAACTTCTTTTTTCCTTTTTAAGTATTCAAATTATTGTTTTCCTTAGACTACAGCGGAATCAGAAAGGCAAGAATTAGAAACCCGAAGTAAAAGGAAAATCAGAAAAGCCTTGAGCACTTGATTGCAAGCACAAATGTAGAATATAATGTTTCTTGATATGTACACTATCTCCCACAAGACAAAAACAAATTATAAATATATTGAAAATGGGAGATAGGGATAGACTGACTGATAGGTTCCTAGTAAGGACGAGTTTATAAATTAATAATCACTAGTGTGCATTATTTTTAAAGTAAATGCCTAAAACATGTTGAAAATCATTTTTATTTTGTGGGCTATATTTCATAAAAGTGAAAGCATTTTCATAAATTTTTAAGTTTATGTTCATAAGTGTGGCCTGTATTATTCTTCATAATTCTTTAATCCTATAATCATGAATTCTTTGATCACAAGGATATCTAGGAACCTAACCCTAGCACTTGGGAAGGACTTTTATATTTCCTAAAGAGTTTCCCTATTTTAAGAACTGAGTTGACTAGGTACAAATTTATTTTGGAAAATGTTTTGACTCCATTAAGATAGTAGTGCATACTTTTTGGTTTAATAAAACTAGGACTGGGAATATCAAGTCCAATAAATTATGTTTTTAAAAATGTGTTACCGTGGCCAGCAAAGAATGACCACAAATAAATTTCCCAGAAGAGAAAAGGCCCTTTGAAGATTGAGTCTACTTGTGGGTGAGGGTTGTGTAAATCCCCAACTCCCGAAGACCTACAGCCATTTCCACCAAGAAAGGGATTGTGCTCAGGGAAAGGAAGGAACCACGACCTTGGGAACTACTAGGAGAAATGGCAGCCACAGATCCCAAATTAACTTGGTCACCTGTGAAGATCTATCAGTTAATTGGGTTGGACAAACGTCTTACGGAAAAACCCAAACGAACTTTTTGGTCAATAGTCTTTGACGATTCGGTTATATGCCTTTACTGAATGATTATATGGAGTATAATCAGGGAGTACTGAGTCATCTGGGATTCTGAAAACTAGGAGAGTGAGTCTTAGAATTAAAAGACAAGGCTTTAATGGAAAGAATGTATAAATATTTATTTAGTAAACCCAAATCTTGTATATGAGGACCATTGTAAGATTAAATGACTTTTCTAATTCCAAATGTTACTTAATATTTTCTTCATTGTGACCAGACATACATATTAAAATCAAAACAAATAAAAGCAAAAGCTATTTTATATGGAATCGTTGGCTACAGACCGAGAGTGATCAATATCCAGTTTTTAACCTAATATTTTTATTCAGTGTTTCATTACTGCTTTCATACTCACCATCACCTCTCAGTGGTGGCTACTCCTCATAGAAGGCCATCCACGAAACCAAGGCTCCAGCAACGGTTTTGTTTAAGTGATTTACAACTTCTCACTTGTGCTTTTTGTTTATATCATCTTAACATTAGGCCTCTTACCTGTCAGGATCATTTACTGTTCCCTGTTCTTGAATTGATTGAATTCTTTGAATTGACTCTTTAGTTGCTCTTCATGTTAGCGTGATCTTCAGCAGTTCCTTCCACTGTTCCTGTAGCTAATAAGGTTGATTCCTGAGTTTTTATTCAATGAAAAACCTTCTGATTAAATATATTAGTTTATATTCCATAATAATTTAGCCCTTCATGATATTCATATATCAGTGAACATTATGAACATTTTTAGTAGGTTCATAAAAAATATTTTACACAAGAGCAATTGTGTTCTGAAGCGCAAAAATCTCTAATTCATAGTATTTCAAGCTCCAAGGGTTTAAATTATAGAAAAATTATGCTTTTCCATTTTTTAAAAATCTAATGTAAAATTTTATTTTCCAGACATTTTCAACTAGAATTGGACTTGGGAGTAACTCCCTAGGAGAATCTTTTTTCAGGCATTTTATTTGCTTATCAGTTAATCTGGGACAGTTGCATTTTATCCTCATTTTTTTATGCCTAAGAGTATAGAACATTTCCAGAAGACTTTGAAAGAAATTAGGGTTTAATGCTCTCATGATAAAAAGAAGAAAATTCATATATCCTAGATGTTTATTGTCTATATTTATTATAGCTTTCACCAGAGGGAAGCATAGCAATGCCTAGAGGTTACAGTGCTTTACTGAGACTGCTTCCATCTCCATTAACAACAACTGTGACTATCAAATTATAATTACATAGTATATAAGTCATATGAGACTTGAGTTTCTTTCTCTCAATTCAGGGGAACACGTAGAGGTTGAGTGAGGAGGATATTATGAGGAGCCACTGGGATGAGACTAAGACACCATAGTATGACTCAGATTTTCTATGTCAAGCACCTTAATTTTATTTTTTTCATGAGATTTTGAATTTAGTTTATTATTGTGTGTTATGCATAACGATATTGTAAATATAGCCAAAAGGAAGTTAGAGAGAATTTTACTTCTGGAAATTCAGAGTGGGAAATTTAAACTAAAGGACAATTATCGACTTTTAAATTGCCAGAAATGAAATATAACACTTCTCATTTTACAAAACGAGGTAGTAAATGCTGTTTTGAGCCTTTCCTTATCTAAACTTGATTATTACCTAATTTTTACTTTAGTTATGTGTGTAAGGAGAGTGAACCAAATCTTATCTTACTTATATTTAAGGAAACTCAGTTATTATATAATGTTAAACAATAAATGCCTGTATGTAATGATAAATACATCTCATCTTAAAATTTTGATCTGTTTATCATTTAGAGTACAAATAATTTTAACCATGTCCAGATGAAAAATCAGTTAAATTAGATACTTATATATTTCTTGTAGTATAAACATGATATATAATTGAAAATACTAGAACACTTGGTTTTTCTGATCCCCTTTTATAAAATTCAGACTCCTCTGTGGCCCTTATCAAGGTTTGTTACCTGAATTTTCTTAGTTGATTAGTTAATGTAGCCTTAATTGTGCAAACTGAAATACGTGAATAAATACAACATTTGAATACATGTAAAATTTGAATACATGTAACATATGAATCAGTAAGTGGTGTCGACAAACAAATATAAAAATATTCTTTACTTTAACTTTACAGTGAGTTGTAACTATTTTAAATAAAATCAAAGCTTAATTGTCTCATTTCCCCCTTATTTCTTCTAAATTCTAAGGTCCCATTTCACTCTGTCTTATTCTGGCAGGCTTTAATCCAGTGCGAACAGTTGAAGAATGAACTGGAGAGGCAGACAGAGCGACTTGAGAAAGAACTCGCATCTCAGCAAGAAAAAAGAGCCTTTGAGAAAGAGATGATGAAAAGAGAAATAGCAAAAGAAAGAGAGGACATGGGCTCAAAGGTATTTAAAGGGTTCAATTTGTTATCGACATTGCAGAAGAAATGTGGTGATGTAATTGATGAGTCTACAGGCTGCAATTCTTGAATGATGTTTATTTAAAAAATTTTTTTGATATCTTTATTGGAATATAATTGCTTTACAATGTTGTGTTAGTTTCTGTTGTACAACAAAGTGAATCAGCTATAAGTATACATATATCCCCATATCACCTCCCTCTTGAGCCTCCCTCGAATGATCTTACATGTTTAAACCATTTAAGTAGTCAAGTTGCTTATAACTTAGAGTTCATAAAAATTTTCTATTCTTCAATGTGTTTCTCAATAAAAGTTATATTCTCTGACCTTTCCAAAGAAAATAATCAATTAGATTTCATGATAGGAAAATGTGAAATTTACTCTAATCCTGCCATTCTGTTTGATTCCCTTTCTGTTTGTCAGAGGAGAGCAGGTGCTCTGCAGATATCCAGATTTTACTTCAAGCTTGGTTAAATCAAGGAGAGATGACTCCCCCATTTCATCCCCCACTCCTAAATTAGACTTTAAGAAGGTAAAACACTTGTAAGAAACCAAGTAACCAAAAAAAAAAAGTGAAGATATACTCTGTACAAAATAGGTTCTAACAAATTACATGATGAATGACTATAACCAGATGAATACATGGAAGGGAGAAATTAGAGGCAAAAGGAACAGATAACATGAGATGGGCAGTGTTTGAAAAACAGTAACAAACTAGAATACAGAGTTTAGTGGAACCTAGCTTTAAAGTTGCTACAGTTAAGTAAAATTGAGCAAGATGTGGTCCCTGAAGTAACCCAAACAATGGTTACATGTTCTGTTTTTTCAAAGCAGGCTCACAGCTTATACCCTACATGCTGTCTTAAACATGTGGTAATTAACTCATTCAGCAAATATCTACTGAGTATCTGCCGTGTGCAAGGCAGTGTGTAAGCCTAAGGCTATATAAAGAGAAAAATCACAAATTCTGCCCAGTGAGTTTTAAGTCTTACCTTACCTGAGCCAAGGTAAACTCCCTTGTTTTCTTATCTTTTTAAAAAAATTGTGCCTGTCAAAACCTACTTATAGGTCAATCTAATTATCTGCATTCTCTGACCTGGATTGGTGATCTCAGCTAGTGAAGAAAAATCCTATAATCTTGCAGATGACACCACCATACACTTATGGTTCAATGTCCACCATTCTGTTGGTGCTTTCTAGCAGTCCTCCTATGCATTCCTCTCTCCCGTTCATTCAGGATTCAACAGATATTAATTGGAGGTCCTGGGAATGTGGTAGTCACAGGACCAATGCAGTTACCTCATGAAGTTTATAGACTTGTGGGAGAGGTAGACATTAAACACATACTTCCACAAATGAGTTTTTACCACTATGATAAAGGCATGAAGGTACGGTATAGAGTACCATGAGAATGTGTAACAGGCAAATATAACTTAGTCTGGGCAGTCATGGAAGACTTTCCTAAGAAAGAGGTTTTGCAAATGAGGCTCAAAAGAGTTGAGTAGGAGTGGTCAGGTGAAGAGTTGAGGGGAAGGGTTTCAGACCCAGGAAAACAAGACTCCCAAGGCTCTGAAGCTAGAAAGCATCATACTTTCTAGGAATTTAGAGAGGGCTCAGGTGACTGGAGCATAGGAAGTAAGGGCCAGAGTAGTGGAAGATGAGTTTGGAGAAGTATGCAAGGACCAAATCATGAATGGTCTTAAAATGCATGTGAAAGGTTTTAAATGTTATCCAAAAGTAAAGGGGAACCATTGAATGGCAGTAAATTGGGCAGTGTCATGATCCCATATATATTTGAGAAAAATCATCTGTCAATAGATTTGAAGGAGGACCAGAATAAACCCCTGGAGATCAGGTGGGAGGTAATTATAATAGTCTAGGTGGGAAGTGTTGGTATCTAAGACACATTTTTCAAGGACTATTTCAAATCACTTTTATTCCCCTCAAATTCTCTACCATACCAACTCTCCCCTCATTCTCGGCAGAGAGCCTTACTTACCTAGCAAAGAAAGTTGACAGCCATTACGTGGTAATCACCTTATTTATCTCCCCCCCACCTCTGCCTAAAGTAAAATTTCACCTGTACTGCAACCATGTCAGAATGGGAGTGGCTTAATCCTAATCCGTTCCTCTTGCTCTGAATCCCATCCTCTTCTACCACCTCAGGGACCTATTTCCATTAGTTCCCCACTCTCTTCTGAATCTTCAACCTTTGTCCTTCACTATAGCCTTTTCCTTATCACCAGGAAAATAGTCTCAAATTTCTCTCACCTGTTGAAAGAAACAATCTTTCTTCTAATCCAGTCATTCTCAATCTTGGCTACACAGAAGTTCCAAAACTCTCATTGCCCAATCTGCATCCCAAACGAATTATGGGGGAATATCTGAGGGTAGGATCTAAGGGTCAGTATTTTAAAAAATTGTCCAGGTGATTCCAATGTGCGGCCAAGGCTGGAAGCCACCTTAGTAATTCCATATCCCTCCTTACTCTTCCCCTTAATAGTCAAGTTTCTTGAAAGATTTGTCCATACATGTTGTCTTCATTTTCTTACTGCTCATTCACTCTTCAGCCCACTACATTTCAGCTTCTGTGCCCATAGCCAATGAAATTACCATTGCTGTGTTCACTGGAGACCTCCTTGTGCTATTTTTAGTGAATATTTTTTTGTTCCTATTCTCCTTAAAAGGTTCTGTTTCTTTGATTTCTCTGAATCATATTCTTGATTTGGGAGAATGATGATGTGTGCCTTTTAGGTTACTCTGAGTTTAAGGTGCCTTTGAGATAATGAAGGAGACACATCCAGAAAGCACCTTGATAGGAGGTTCTAGAGTTTAGCAGAGAGCTTTAGATTTAGATGTCTTTAGCACTACTGTGGCTTTAATTTCACATATATGGTATTGATTCCTAAATCCTTAGCTCTCTAGTGAGCTCCCAAACCAGCTTCACTTCCCATCTTCCCTCTCATAGTAGAACTACTATTCATTCATCCATTTGCCCAACTCAGAAATCTTGCTGTCATCCTTGTTTCCTGCATCTCCCTCACCCTGTACATCAAGTCACCAAGTTCTAGAGTTTCAGGCCCCTACTGATTTTACATTGCCCTGTCTCTCCATCCCACTGCTCTCTATATCTTACCCTTGGGTGATTCCTGCAGCCCCAAGTGGTAGAAGCCCCTTGCTTCTGGTCTCACCTCCTTATCTGTTCTCTTACCCAAAGATCCAAGGATGATCTTTCTAAAATGAACACGTCAGTATGTCAGTCTCTTGCTTTAAAATCCTTTCTTGTCTCTCTATAACCCCTTGGATAAAATTTAGGATCTTTTACTATAGCATGAAGATTGTACATTTTTTCCCTCTCTCTCGTTCTCCAGTCTCATCTCCCTTCTCTTTTCTTCCTTGTGTTACCACCGTACTGATCTACTTGCACTTCCTCAAATGTGCAAACATGCCAGTCTGCCATACTATTTTTTCATTTCAGGATTTTTCAGGGCTTTGCCCCTCCCCTCCCATCCCCACACCCCCCACCTCACCCCCATTGCCTAGAGGAATCTTCCTCTGGCCTCTCTGATCCTTCAGAGTTCTCGATACCATCTTCTCACGGTCTCCCAATGATAAATTTTTGGGAGTCCCTCCTATGGGCTTCTATAACTCAATTTATTGCAAAGTCTTATTGAATTATCTCCCCTAATTTACTATGATTCCCTTGCATATATGGTTTGTTAACATCCTTATTGCCTTATTGCCACATTCCTCCCACATAAAATGTGTTCAGTATATATTTATTGAATGAATACAAGGGGAATACAAATGGAAGGAAGAAGGCCCCATGCCATTGGAAAGGCATGACTAAAATACTGAGAGTTCAGAGGATCAGAACAGATTTCTGTCTGCAAGAGATCACGGAACACTTGGTGGAGAAGGTGGCATTTTAACTGAGCTTCAAAAAAACAGGCAGGATTTAGAAATGCAGAGTGTGGGGGAGATGTACCAACATGAGTAAGGTATGGAGGGAGGTAAAGTTGCAAGCTGAGCTTTGAGAGAGAGAATGAATGGCATCAAGAGCAAAGATCAGCTACCGTTCATGCCTAGGAGACTTTTTTCCTGGGTTGTTTAGTGGAATCTTTTGCCTTGCTGAGTAGTTCTACTATGTAAAAATATGTTGATGAGAATTCCTGATAAGAAGAAATAAAGGAAGTCTGAAATGTGCCAGGGAATATTCCAGGTGCTTTTATGTATAACTTTCTTAAACTGATAATTATTTCATGAATGAAAGTGGCAACAGAAATACAATGCATTTCTTTTTTTTTTTAAATTTATTTATTCATTTATTTATTTTTGGCCGCATTGGGTCTTCATTGCTGCATGCGGGCTTTCTCTAGTTGTGGTGAGCGGGGGCTACTCTTTGTTGCAGTGCGCGGGCTTCTCATTGCAGTGCCTTCTCTCGTTGCGGAGCACAGGCTCTAGGCGCGTGGGCTTCAGTAGTTGTGGCACGTGGGCTCAGTAGTTATGGCTCGCGGGCTCTAGAGTGCCGGCTCAGTAGTTATGCCTCATGGGCTTCGTTGCTCTGTGGCATGTGGTATATTCCCCCACCAGGGATCGAACCCATGTCCCCTGCACTGGCAGGCGGATTCTTAACCACTGTGCCACCAGGGAAGTCCTACAATGCATTTCTGAGTCTGAGTCCTTTTTTTCTTTTTGCCTCCATTAAGCCTTATTTGACATTTAATCTGAAGATCCTGCCCTAAATAAAGATGTATGAATAAAGAGCTGAAAGTGATCCTAGCATTTTTTTTTATTTTTTTTATTTTTTTAAGGATTTTCTTATTTATTTATTTATTTATTTATTTTTGGCTGTGTTGGGTCTTCGGTTCGTGCGAGGGCTTTCTCCAGTTGCGGCAAGCGGGGGCCACTCTTCATCGCGGTGCGGGGACCGCTCTTCATCGCGGTGCGCGGGCCTTTCTCTATCGCAGCCCCTCCCGTCGCGGGGCACAGGCTCCAGACGCGCAGGCTCAGCAATTGTGGCTCACGGGCCCAGCTGCTCCGTGGCATGTGGGATCTTCCCAGACCAGGGCTCGAACCCGTGTCCCCTGCATTAGCAGGCAGATTCTCAACCACTGCGCCACCAGGGAAGCCCCGATCCTAGCATTGAAGCAAGTACTCTCACAGAAAATGGCAGAAAGAAGCTCTGAAGTAAAAGGATTTAGTGTTGAATCCAATTTGACCTTTATGTGACCTTGAACAATTCATTTAACCTCTCCAAATTTCAGAGTAGTAGATCCTTGGTTGATCTACTCAAGGAATTGATAGGATTAAATGAGATAATGTTTTGAAAGTACCTAATATAATACCTGGCTTAGGTTAGACCCTTTAACAATTTTAGCTTGTGGCTATTATTCTTACTCTAGTGAAAGAGAGAATTAGCTCTATTGGGTAGATTTCTTGGACCTTTGTGTTAGTAAAAGCAGACAAATTTTAATATAAAGTCCAGCTTTACTTTTTATTTATTAGCTTGAATGAACTTGGGAACATTACTTAAGTTTTCATTTTTTCAACTGAAAGTTAATCCAATACATTCCTTTCCAAAGGGAATTAAAAGAGAAAATTATCACACTGCCTAGCACAGGAAGTTAATTTAATAGGGAGTCTGAACAATTAATCATAACGTTGTAAGTTCTCATGCTTAGTGCTGGAGCAGACGTCCCTGCTTTCCTAGTGGTAGGAATGCTCGTGAGACTTGTAGATTTTCTTTCCTTCTTTTTATTATTTTTCTTCTTTCCTTTCTTCTTACTGCTTAAAAATTTCATTTGTGTGGGAAGCTCTAGGAGAGCAGATGCCTTCTACCTAGACAGATTTTGAATCATTCCCCCATGAACAGTACTTGCTGTGAGTTTGCCTGTTGGCATCAGTAATGGTCTTTGGTTGCACTAAACCACTAAGTTTGTTCGTTCAATCAGTCCTTCAATCATCTATTTATTGAATGCCCCCTGTGGTTTGTGAATTTTCTCAGTTGGTTCCCTTGATAAGCCCATTGCTAGAATCCTTAACTCTTGTACCTTTTTAATGAGGAATGCCACTTTATACCACGTTCAGTACACTAGGGACTGCTTTAGTGTAGAGATTTCTATCAAGCTCTCCCATCCTGGGTGTCCTTGTCTCTTGCTTGCCCCTGTCAAAGTTTAAAGGACTTATCTGATGTCAACACCCTGGACATCCAGCAGTGTTGCAGCTGTCTGTGTTACTTCTGCCCCTGCAACAGATGTGGATGGAGAAGCTCCTGCAGTGTAATGTTGACTTCCAGATGGTGGGCATGGGGAAAAAGAAGGTGTGACAACAGGAGGGGAGGCCTTGAGAAGTGGGTGACAGAAGGGAGCAGACAGGTAGTGGGCAGAGGAATGAAGTGATGGGTGGCAGAGGGAAGGAATCATATGGAAGGTGTGTGATTTGTTACATGCTATAGAAACTGACTCAGAATTTACCATTAGCAAAATAAATGTCTGCCCATGTACTTCAAAAATACCACATAATATTAATATGTTTACCATAGATCCACATAAATAAGTAATATATGGTTTTTAGTAGCTGGTAATTAAAGTTTGTTATGGTTGTATGGTTCCAGAAAAGCTATAATTACATATTCACAATATGCTTACTCATGAACTTGAATTTTTAAATTAAGAAAATTCAATTAATATTTTTGATTTGTTACATTTAACTTCTTTTGACCTTAATTTTTTTTTCAGATTGTAATCTGCATAAGGATAGTTTGTAGCTTGGTATTAGTAAAAGTAATTTTATGTGCAAATTAGATTTGTAGCCAATCTCTTGATGAAAGAAAGACATGTAAACAGCCATAAGTTAAATGTACAATTCTCCACAATCCCCAGGAATGTTAATTAATACATCTACCGTCTAAATTAGAAAATAGCTACTAGGGCTCATTATTTTCATGTTGTCAATTTTAATTAGTTGACAAAGGTAATCTTGATTTTTACTACAAAATTTTAGTTATTGATTTCAGTTGTAAAACTGAATTCACACCCATGTTAGTGTACAATGATAGATTTCAAATATTATTTCAAATTTGTTATCAGTTTTTATTTTAGCTGATTAAAAACTGATAGCTATCCCATATATTTTGATCTGGGGCAAGGTAGCATTTCTTCATCACTTTAAAACTGCTAATACAAATGAGAAATTAATAGCTTAGAAAAGTTTGACCTACTGGAGCAGAGTAAAATGTAACTGCAAACCAAAAACTATAAAGGTTAAGTCTAAGGTCTAGAAAACATTTCTGACCCTGGGAAGAAAAACTAAGAACCTGATATCCATAGAGTCCCTCAGAAAAGCCATTTATTCTAATGATTCATTCATTCATCAAACATTAAACATATACCTCTTGAGGAACATGCTCTTGAGGAACTTCGTCTAATGAGGAAACAGACAACTAAAAACAGTGTGATGTGTTACGTACTGTGCATGTAAATAATTTTAGGTGATAAATAATATATCAAGAAAATTTGAAATATATTTTAACATGGAGGATAAATTCAGCACCTTTATTCTTGTGTCTACCATAGTACAAAATTACTAAAATACTTCGTGTTTTTTGAAAATACTATTTTATATTCTTATTGAATTTTTCAGATATTGGGCATATCTTTATAAGGTGGTTAGAAATTCTTAAAGGACATAAAACTTTGGTATTCTTACAGGGTTAGTATAGCATATGGAAGTTTCTTAATAAATATCTGCTGATTGATTCTATTTTTAATATTTAAAAAGCATGGTGACTATAGTTAACAGTACTGTACTGTGTATTTGAAAGTAGCTAAGAGAGCAAATCTTAAAAGTTCTCACCACCAGAAAAAAAAGAAAAGTAACTACGTGAGGTGATAGTCAAGGGAGATGAATTGAGAATGCAGAGCAATGGAGATACCCAATCCACAGAGAAATGACTTACAGAGAGAACCCAGTGGCCACGCTGAGACTTTATTAATTCAAGATATTTAAAATATTTTTGTCAAATGACATTATCATTTAGGACTTTTATTTCCTCGTACAGATGTTGACCCTATCTCAGAGTATTGCCCAACTGGAGGTTCAGGTGGAAAAGATTACAAGAGAGAAGATTTCAGCTGTTAATCAACTAGAGGAAATTCAAAACCAGCTTACTTCCCGGGAAATGGATGTCACAAAGGTACAAAGAGAGATTTTAGTTTACTAATTACTTAAATATTTTAGTTGAAAATTTTTTCCTAGTGTAAAAAGCTCAAAAAGAAGTCTGGAGTATAAAAATTTTGTTATTTCAGGGTAATTAAGGTCCACATAACGGTCATTCAGCAAACATTTACTTATTGTCAGCAGGCCCTTTTCTGGGTGCTGCAAATACAAAGATGAATTAGACACAAATAATGTCCTCAAAGAGCTTAAGGATTAAGTTGCTGAGACAGACTTGTAAATAAACAAGTTTTATTACTTTAATTATTGAATACTTGATAAAACTTGTACATCTGAATTAGTCAACTAGGAGTAATTTTTTGCATAAGTTTGGTCTTCACAATAATACTAAAAGACATGTATTTATTTATAACATGAAAAGTGTGCTTAACATAATTCTCCATCTCTCATTCCTTTCAGACCTGTTCTCTAAAATCAAGATTCTAATACTACAACTTCTTATTCTGTTGGTCCTTAAATTTATACTTTACACTGTGGTATCACCGTGTCTGCACTATGGGCATCACAAACTTGTGAACCAAGAACTAAAATGCTTAATGGTCTTAACTGGCTAAGGTACATGTTTAAGAAACACTAGAAATCTGTGTAGATTTCAGTAATCATTGCTTTAAAACTAAGTAACTAAATATGGACATGCATGATGTAATAAATTAAATCAATTTATTTTTCATCAATACATACACAGATAATTTTATTAAAATGCATACCCATTTCATACTGCATTTTACTTCTCAACATATTTTCCTAAATTTGGACACATTTTTAATGCCATTATTGTTTTATAACTCAGTAATTTAAATTAACTTTAATATATATTAGGAAAGGAAACCTATTTTTTCTTTTTTTTCCTTGAATTTATATAGTTCTTCATTTGCTTTCTAAAATTCAAGCTAGCTAGTGTAGAAGCTTAAAATATCATATTTGCCAATATAATTGATGTGTTTTTGTGGAGGTAGGGGTAGAAGTAAGGGAACTGATGCAGAGAGATGGAAATGGTTAACCTGGATTGATGGGTGAAAGCTATGATGAGGATTTTCAGTTCATTATAAGGAGAGAACTTTCTGTTGAAATATGGTACAGTAAAGAATGATTACTTGTCTTTAGAACTGTCCAAAAGGACTCAAGCATCAGAGGAGTGCCTTAAGCCTGCTTCCAACCCTGGGATAATATAATTCTAGTTAAATTTAATTTGTTCATTTATTTTAGATGAAATTTAAGTGTTACAGATAAACTTAGCAAATGCATTTTAAACTGAAATTAGTGAGGCAAGGAAACTTTAAAAATAAAATTAAGGGGTACAGTCATTTTAAACAGGACCTAATGCTTAGATATTTATTATGTATAATAATTTTGTACCGGTGTTGGGTTTTAAACACCATGGTTGTATAACTGTTATGTTCTGGTATTATAATTGGGGTCTTTAAATTTTATTCCTATATGTAAATCAAATAGATTGGAATAGTGAAGAAAGTCAATTAGGGCTCCTCTATTTTTTTTCTGTAATTCTTAATTTTTAAATTTTATTTAGCTTTAGTAACTTTTTGTGAATTACTAATATTTTTGAAAGGGGAAGGATTAACTCTTGCACATTGAAGGTATTTGAATTTCAGATACAATTTGTGTAATTTTATTCTTTTTTTTTAGCTTTTTGAGGGTCACTGGGGAGAAGCTTACTGACTTCTGTCTTGTCACTATAATTTTTGAACACAGATTAGTTTATTTTTAACGTATTTTTTATTTGAACACAGGAAATGCATATAGGTTTTATAAGGTTCTAATACTTCAATAATGATGAAACTAATTTCTAAAATTCTAATGATCATTTTTGGAGAACTACCAAAATTGCAAAGTCTCAAGCAGATATAGCCATTAGATGATACATGATTTTTAAAAACTTGTATTTGTAACTTAGAAGCTGACTTAGCAGATGTGTGTATTACTTGATCTCTCTACAAGTTCTCAGTTATCTCAAAAGTTCATAACTTCTTTATTTAGATTTATCTGCTAATTATATTTTCCAAGTGTATTTATCTGTCTGTAGATGCCCTGGATTGAAAAAAAAGATTATATAAAGAATGATATGCAATTTTAAGATACTGAGTGTGTTTATTATTTAACAATATGTTAAAGTCATTTCACTTACATGTATATTTTCCTTTTATGTTGAATGCCATAGTTATTTTAAAAGCAGAGGGGGCTTACTTGCAGTCTATGACTTTTAACTTTCTTAATTTAAATACATAGTATTGTGCATGGTAAGATTGACATAATCTGCAAAGCCTACGGTAAGTACAGGCTGGGTAATACTCTACTCCTAAATATTGATAATATAGTCTATTAGCAGAGAGAAAAATACCTTTATAAATTTCCTTAAATAAAAGCCTAACTGATAAAGAGTTTAAAGGAAAGTTTTTAATATAGAGTGTCTATATAACCATGACAATTTGAATGAATAATGACATAGCTTAATATTTTAATTAATAATTTTACCTAGTTAAAAGCAAGATGATAGTGCATTTTAGATGATAATATGCAATTGAAACTATTATTTTACATGAAAAATCTTGTATATATCACTTAAATTCCCTGGTTATGCATTTCTTTATCTGTCATTTGAAATTGTAAGACTCAATAACATCTGATATTGCCTCCACATCTTAACAGAATATATTGAATATGCTAATAGAAAATGCCATTCTTAGAAAAGTTCTATTGTATTTTATTTATATGACCTCTAGGGGGCACCAAAAGATCTAATTGCAGGCCTTGCCTGGTAGATTCCAGCAGCTATTGATCTAGTTTTTATAATCTAACAGGTGTGTGGAGAAATGCGCTATCAATTGAATAAAACCAAAATGGAGAAGGATGAGGCAGAAAAGGAGCACAGAGAGTACAGAACAAAAACTAAAAGGGATCTTGAAATTAAAGATCAGGTAAGATTTGATACAAGCGTAACTGCAGCAATTAAAGACATAACTAATGTTTTTTTTCTGAAATGGTTGTGGTTTTATTCCTAAGTCATTTATTTCTATTATATTGTTTCTAACTAATGGAATGATCCAATTTATACTGTTAAAAGAATTTCATCTACAGTTGCCTAAAATTATCACCTTTCACATGAAATTGTGAGAATACAACTGCATGCATATGAAATTACAATCTGACAGGTCATAAATATACATTTGGATATGTGTATCTATTACTTACAAAAGTAAAAGAAAATGTTCTAATGTTCATTTTGAACCTAAAATATATGTACATAAAGTTCTTTAAAGATGCCAACTTGAATCCAATTTTAAGTGAAAAAGTTTAAAATTTGTGAGATGAGATGAGTTGATATGTAAATATGTCAATCAACTTGATCGTTGGCAGAGTGAAACCAGTTTTAACTAAGATAACCATGAATACGTTTGCTCAGGAAACCTAAATACAGTAAAATTGGAAATGTTAGGAAAAAAACTGCTACTTACTTCAATTTCAGTTTGAACAGATGTTTTACATTATATCTTTGTTGAGATCATGTAGATACTTCAATTTTAATTGACAACGTGGATAAAGTTTTTAGAGAGGCAGTTCTAATAGGCTGACTTTGATTTTCTAATTTTGTTATAGTACAGAACATTGAACGCTTTCATTCTTTTTATTTAGTGAAAGCAGGTTGAGAAATCTATTCAATTAAAATAAGACTGAGTTCTTAGTGTCATTATTTTAAAGAAATCACTATGGTTTAAAAGTGGGTAGCCCTAAGTAAATTTTTTTGAAATATATTTCTAGTTCAACACTTTTTACCGTATTTTCCAACATATCTCCCTTTCAACCCAATCAACTCTCCTATGCAAATGATGCAAAGGCAATTGGGAAAAAGTATTGAAAATGAAAGTGATAATGAAATTTAGTACAAAAAGTTTTTCAAGTTGTAGCCGAAATCCCTGGCATTAAATTAAAATCTAAACAACCAAAATCAAATTATGCTTTTGTATCACTATATTCAAAGTGTTCTAACAAGTTTTAAATTTTCAGAAGAATTTTCCTTGTTAACATGTACAAATAATGAAACTGTTGATATTTCATTCCATCCAGTTGGGGGCGTGCCTGATAGTGGAATTAAAAATCCTTTCTATCAGGAACTGAAGATCTAGGATTACTAACCAACACAGAACTTTCCTTTTCTGATATATTATATGACTTTTTAAAAAAGGTATCATATTGGCATGCTCACTAGCATTATTATATACCTTTTCTGTTATTCTGTAGCATCTGCCAGCATAACATTTTGGACTAACTGGAAAAATACAGTAAGGAAGAGTCTCTGAGTTATTTAAAAATTACATTTTAATATTCTAGAGAGAAAGAACACTATAGGAATAATAAGATTATAATATCCCTTGTAAATGAATAATGTGTGTAGAAGTATTCGTAATATTTGTCTTTTAGTGCTATATCTCATTTTAATTAACCACTAATGAGGTGGAGGCTAAAGTTGCAGGATTATAAAAGGAGCAGTTTTCATTTGTAAATATTTCCTGCTAAATAGTGAAACATTGACAGTTTTTATAATGATTTTAGTATTATTTTTAGATAGAGATGTGCCTTTTTAGGACGTCAGAGATGTGATGTGCTTATTACTATTTTTTCTTGGACATAATTTGAGGAAATCTTATAGGTACTCCTTGTAACTATTTTGTATTGAATAGACAGTTTCAAAAAAAAAGAAAGTAGTGGTGTCTCATTCCATTGATGATCTGGAGTAGCAAAGCAGCAATTGTTCTTTGGTCTTTCAGCCATGACCTGACCTTCTGTCTTTATGACTGAAGAGCTACTTTGCTTGGCCACCATCTGCACTCAAGAGAGAAATTTACATTTAACTTTTAAAAGCTGGGCATGTTGAATGTTGATCTGAAGTACTTATAATAATATAAAGCGTATTTTACTTTTAAAGTGTTACATATCATGCAATTCAGAATAACAAGAAGGCTATCTCTGTGTTTACAAAAAAGGGGGTTCCTTGTAATATAGTCATTTTATTTATATTTTTGTTAATCTGGCTTCTTACAGTTTTAAAGTAGATGGGAATCTGTCAGATTGGAATGTGGTGAGAACAAGAGCTTTTTGATGTATACAAAATAGGGCAAATGGTTGACCACCCAAATCATTTTCCTTGTGACCCAAGCCTTGACTCTGGCATAATTAGAAGGAAAGGTTAGGAGAGTAACAATGGCAATCTCTTCCTCCCATTTTCTCCTTTTCTTTTTTTTTATTGTGTTAGGAACTGATGGGCAGATTATCCTTCCCATCAATTCCTTTGTATCTCTTCAGTTTAGAGAGCTCCTGTCAGCCTCAGAGGATGCTTCTCACACTAAAAAAAAAAAAAAGAAAAGACATTTGTTATGAAGGAGAATGAAAAATCTGTGCCCTGATTTTTATTAGAAATTTTTTTGTAGACAACAGTTATACACATACACACACTCCATTATGGGAATTTAAAGACATATATGAAGATAAAGAGACTATTATAATGAATCCCCACATCTCCATCACCTAGGCTTCTCATTTTGCCAATCCTATTCCATCTACCTCACAATTTTTTCTCTCCTTCATCTTCACCTTCATTGTCATCTTCATCTTCTTTGCCATCCCTGTCATCCTTTTCTTCTCCATCTTCTCTTCCTCTTCTGTCTTCCCTCTCTTCTGCTTTTGCTGAAGTATGTAAAGCAGATCTCAGACATTATGTTATTACCCATAAATACTTCAACGTGCATCTATGAAGGATTTTTGTCACAATCACTACGTCATCATCATACCTAAAAATATTAATAATTCTTTAATATCATATAATGCCCAACCCATATTCAAATACCATCTCTACGGTGTTTGTTTTACAGTTAGTTTATTCAAATCAGGGAAATCTACGTTTTTGTATGTTAGAATGTTATGGTATTACCTTCTTTAATAGGAAATAAAGGGAAATCTTAGAAAAATTTCAACTTTCTTTGTTGTTATCAATAAATTTCATGCATAATGTTTTGATTGTGCTTTATATTTATAAGGTACCTCATCACCATTCTAAGGAAATGAGTTAATCCTGTAGCAAACTATCTGAGGAAATAGCTACCTTGCAGCAACCCCAATCATCATATTCTGAAAGGAGCCCCTTAGTCTGAAATCCAAAATACATAATTAATTTCAGAGCCTTACATTTAAGATTTAGGAAGGCTACAGGAAACCTGTTATTACCCTGGCGGTATGAAGGTTAGCTGACTCTGAAATGAGTGATGCATAAGTGGAATTTTCTTTATTAGCTTCCATTTTGGTAGATGAGTCTCAGAAGATGATTCTTTACAGCCTTTGATTCTTTGATCAGGGCCTAGTACCAAATGAAAACACAGGGCCCTTTGTTCAAAAAGCAGGAAAAAAGTGATGTTAAAGGTACTGAATTACAAAACGTTTTCCTTTCTCCTGCAGTCAGCCTTTCCTCTCTCTCTCACTCTCTCTCTCTCTCCCCTTCTCCCTCCCCCTGAATGTCATGGTGTTTTTATTTGCTATTTAATGTTGGACTCCCTCCAGCACAGGGATATTCATGGTGGGGGAATGCAGACCCCCATAGGTGCCCCATGACTGGGTGTACAGATGAATCCATGGTTTCTAGGTTCTCCATGTCACTAGCCACAGAACCTATACACCATGCCCCGGAGGGGAGGGGAGAGAGTCAGTCTTCTCCATCCCAAGGTGGTCAGCTGGGCAGCCCCCTAGAGACTGCAGCCTCCACACAGGGAGACACTTGGCACAGGGGTCAGGGTGGGCAGAGGCTCCACGCTGAGTCCGTTGAGTGTGCTGTAGTGCTGCCAGGCGGGAGGAGGGATAGTCAACTCCATGCCCTACCCTCAGGCGTTAGGGGTGTACACACTCAACCCAACCTTTCCCAGGCTCACATCCAGGCTCCCGCCAGAGGTAAAGGATAACGGCAGAACAAATGCCTCCCCCTAACACTGCCATGACCTGGTCCCACCCAACATGGAGAGCAGCAAGGTCCCAAGGCAGGGGCCAGGAAGAGGAAGCTGGAAGGGAACAAGTGTCCAAGAAGTGCCCCAGGGCTGCCATGAGTCAGTGGAGAGACAAGACCACAGATGTGAGTGGGGTTTCCATTGTACCATCAGACTTCACCTATAAAACACAAATTCCAATATAAAATTCCTAAGAATTTTAAGACGTTGACCACAGAGCATTAAACTGCAAGTTCAGGGTCCTTCTAAACACAGGGCCCTGTATGAGCACACTGATCACATGACCATGAAGCCACCATAGCTATGGGGATAGGCAGACAGATTTGGTGTGCTAATGCATACTCCTACTTACATATGCAGATATGAGTGCGTGTTTAACATGCGCAGGTGTCCTGTATCTGTAAAAGAAGACTGGCCAGCAACAGCGTATGGGCCAAATTGACCTGCAGTCTGTTTTTACAAATAAAGTTGTAGTAGAGCACAGCGACACTCATTTGTTGATGTATTGTCTACGGCTGCTTTCCTGCTACAAAGGCAGAGCTGAGAAGTTGTGGCAGAGACCCCCATAGCCCACCATGACTGAAATACTTACTATCTGAGCCTTTAGAGAAAAAGCTTGCCAACCCCTGCCCTGAGTATAAAGATAAAACTTTGTTTCCCCTGCCCTGCTAGAGTGTGGAGTTTTGAGATTGAAGACTCATCAATCTTAAATTATAACTTAATGGTTTTAGAGTATTTTGAAATACAGAAAATGTGCCTGATCCCTGGTCTCTTAATCATCTAATGGCATCAGCAGGTGAGTATATGATTGGTTATAGTCTTATTATCTTATTATTAGTGGCACATGGCTTAAAAACTGGCTTGGATGGGAATACACATATACATAAATAAATTGTTTTATATTACAAAATTTTTAGGTTGGTTCAATTTCTTTCAGAGATAAAAAGACTTTCTTGTCAGTATTGTGTAAGTTACAACTTTGGAGTTGTGGCTAATACTGAGTAGGAAACGTTGAAGTTCAAATTTACCTGAAGGGGGTAATCAAAGCAAACATTTAAGGCTAGAGCACATATACAAAAGAAATAGATCAGAAAATTTTGGCTAGAAAATTAGCACAAAAAAAGGTTTGAGTGTTGCTTGTATCTACAGCAGTATGACTCCACACTTTAATGCTGACATTAAAAAATGTGGACTGTATCAACACAGGAGTTATTTCCTAAGTTCAGTTGAATGAATTAGATTGTTGGGAGTAATACAGCTATTTTGTATGGCTTTGTGTAAATATGAGAGGAAGCCCAACACGTCCTAAAGGTAAGTCCTACGTAAGGCCAGGGAAATAAAAGTAATAAAAGTTGAAGAATTGTACCTTTCTACTTAGAGAAGACTAAAGCATTGCTTCACTATCTTTAAGGACTTGACAGATAATTTCAAGGAGAAAGTTAAACACCTGTTCTCAATCTTTAGTATGGAAAGAATAAGAACAAAGAGATTTAATCACAGCAACTGGAAATCACAGCAGCCTGAAATAACTTTCTGACAGTAAGAAGATTGAAATAGATTGCTACAACAGGCCATGGAACTTTCTTCCCTGAAATTTTTAGTTTTAAACGGTAGCAGTAATATGCTTTACCTAAAGACCCAACTAATGGACCTCTGAGGTCCATTGTCTTTTATTTGATTCTGGAAACATCCTAGGAATATTTCACTGTATGTGTTAAACTGGCTAGTAGTGATATTTGTCTTTTCTACTCGTAATTTAGCAACTACAGATTAAAGAAAAATCCCGTTCGTCTCTGTTCTCTCTTATGTGTCTGTAATGCTGTATACTCTCTTCAGAAGGCTTTTGGGGAATATATTGAGATAATGGATGGCTTCTGAGAGCTAGACTTCAGAAACTATCCAACTACCACCTGCAGTCTCACTTCTATCTCTAAAAAATGACTGGGATTGGGCCACTTGGGCATGCCGTTAGTACATGTAATCACTTGGTCCTGGTGATGACAGAGTTGCTCTCCAGTGTTCTTCACACCGTCTTTCAGTGCTGGAGGCTTAGCACATTCGTTTCCCTGCTCCTCACTCAGACCACAGCCATTCGAGAGGGCTTGGCCTGCCCAGACCAGAACGCTAGGCACTGTGGGGTAATAACTAGAAGACCCAGGTCCTGCCCTTAGGGGGTTTATATTCTAGTTTAAGAGACAGAGTACACATTTGAACATGCCTTAAAAATACTTGCAAAGTAGCATATCGACAAGTGCAAATTAATGTAGTGTGAACTTCATGCTGGCTACAGCCCATAAGAAGGAGAATCTGGTTCCATGTGTGTGATGCAATAAAAGCTTTTTTTTTTTTTTTAAATAGCATCTTCCCTAAGTATGCCCTAAAGCATTGTTCATCATACTTAGATAAATTTGTGTTCTTATCACAGGCTAACCAAGAATTCTGAGAAAATTCTTCACCCTGGCATATGTCTAATAAATCAGCTTCTTTTGTTCTTGTGCTGTGTGATGCTTGAATGGAACAAATAGGATTATGTAAATAATTTAAAATATCTCCATTTTATAAAATGTTATCAACTTATTATTTTTCTAAAACACCATATAAAGTTAATTTCTCCATTTAAGATTATAATTATGTTTGTAAGATCAGAAAATTAGCAGTAAAAAATTGAGTTTGATTTTTTTGAACAAAGAAACAGTTCCACATCAATCCAGTGAATAATACCAAGTTACAGATCCTTGGGGCATTTAGCATTATTAACTTTAATAATGATTTGGGCTGTGGTTTTAGGTGGCAGTATATGTATATCTCATTCATAAAACCACTATGGAAATTCATATGTTCAAAAAAGTCATTTGATTTTCCAGCAAAGATGATAATGCTATTCACCATAATAATATATTTTTTAAAAAATCAAATATGCACAGAAACAATATATATGAAAGTAGCAATATAGGGCTATTTAGAGATAAGGGCACAAATAAGAAACAAAACAAGCCCTTTTAGAAATAATACGCCTTATGGGATAAATATTTAGAAATAAATGTGTGCCTTTGGATAGGAATATAAAACTGTAAAGTGAAGTCAAGAAATATTTTTGTGTTTTAAGGAAGTCATAAGATTCATCAACTATTGGTCCTAAAGAAATACAATTTTTGCCGTGTTTCAATTTCAGTGGATGATTCATATTTTGGTCCTTAAAAAATTTGTGCATGCTTATTTTGACCTTAAAAGTTGACCCAGCCTTCTAACCTTACAGGTTATCTTCTCTGATTACCAAGTCTGCAATTCTGGTGACTACCAGGTGGCAGCAGTTCTTTGAATATGTTTCCATGCAGGCCGGCAAACTGAGTGGTATTAGACATAGGACAGCTACAGATGCTTTTTTTTTTATAGTCCATAAATATTAGTACCAATATCCAGTATAAATATTACTAATTACTACATATGTATACATTTAAAAAAATATTTATTGTATAAACATAGACACATTCACAGAAGCCAATAATTCCACCACCCAACAGAGCAAATTGTTTTCATTTTTCTGTTTTACCTTCTACTTTTTGTCCATATGCATATATAATATTTTCAAGTAGTAAACATAGCCTAGATGTAATTTTGGTTTTTACTTTTTCCACTTAACAATATCTTAAGCATTTTATGTGTTGCTGCCTTCTCTTCATAGATCACTTTAATATGGCCATTTACGTGTACTTTCAAAGGAAAGTGATAAGTCATATTTTGAAGAGAACAGATACTGTTATAAATTTAGAATCCTTTTGCCCTAAACTTCACTCATTTTTTTAACTCAATAACCATATATTGCATGCACTATGCTGGCCTAGAATGAACTTCTGTTCTTAGAAAAGGGAGTATATAAGACAGGTTTGCAAATAAATATATGTCAAAGAACATAATAACTATCATTAGCAAACTACCAAAGGGTATGATGATTTAGGAGAAGGAGAGACGACAAACTTGAAGGTTGGTAAGGATGTTGCCCACCATAGATGGGAGACGAAGGCATTTAGGTTGGAAAATGGCAGCTTGAGCAAAGGAATGGGGATAGACACGCAGGGGAAGGAGATGTTCAAGGAATGTATGTGTCTTTTGATTCCATAGCATACTTGTATCACTGACCTCAGTATCTCAAGTGCCACGTCTCTGTTATAAAAGATTGCCCATAGAAAAAAGTCTTCTATAAGGTTCAGAATCCCAAGTAATTGCCTACATATAACATGCCGCATGTCCTACAGTCAGGCACAGAAGTCATATCATATTTTGGGAATATTTGCATAAGTTTTTTGTTTCCTTTGTAGTGTTTTCTATGTAATGAGACGATTTTAAGATTTTCAACATCATTTTCAGATGGCATACAACAAAATGTCTTCTTATTAACAGTGTTAGAATCAAGTAGGATTAGTTTTCTAGAAATAAAAGAATTGACAGTTACTTTAACAATTTGTAGAATATTTCCACATGACTAATAATGGAAGGTGAAACACAGAGTGTACAGGGTAATATTTTACCTGTGGACTGTGAGTCCAAAGACTTGATTTGACTTTTCAGCTAACTTCCTGAGCAAACCTCTCAGAGCCTCATTTTCTTTCCCAGTGAAATGAGAAGCTTGGATAAGTGAAAGCTAAGGTTTTCTTTATGTCTAAATGCCTATGTTTTCAGAAACATAAGAGATATTTCTCTGTTGTTCTTAATTATGAATTAAGTATTAATAAAATCAATAAAATTACATGGAGTCTCAAGTGTCATTCCAAATTTCCCATTCACTCTGATTTTATAAAAATGACACTTCTGTTATGATAAGAATGAAATTTTACTGTCATCAATTTTAGATTATATTCTTTTCATTATGATGAATAGTAGAACAATGAAACATCTAGCCTTTTAAACAGTTGAATTTAATTACAAGATAGATACCATTTAATCTGCAATAAGGATTAAAGTCCTAGTCTGAATTAAGAATGAAGGTCTATTGGAAGGATTTTAGACAACAGCAAACTGCCCAAGGTAGTATTTTGGAAGAGTAGTCACTTTTCAGGAAGCCTGCAGAATTAAATACCCTCAGTCAGAGTTTTGTATCTGTGTGAACCCATGACCCCTGGGAATAAATTGGTAACTCCTTTGGAGAAAAATGGCATTAATAGTTAATGCTTTCACTTTCAGTTTTTCCTTGGTGCTCTCATAAATACAGCCATGGAATGAAATGCTTTGGCAATTCTGGATCTAGATGACCTAGAATATGATCATATTTTTTTGTATTTTGATTTTTTAATCATCAGAATGAGAACAAGTTTTTAATTCTCTTAGAGATTTCACATATCCCTGGCATGTTCCTCTGACCCTCATTGGAGTACAGTGTGAGAGGCTGCCCTAGACAGAGATTCTAGATATAACTGCAGGCTGCTCATGACTATTAATAAATTGCAAGATGTTTAGATTTTCATGCTGCTATTCTTAAGAGATGGTCAAGGTAATTTAACCCTTCTTGTTGTTAACATCTGTATTTAAGAGGATCACTTACACGGACATTTAGATTTTAGGGCAAAGACAAGAAAGCAGCAGTGTCCTTATTTCTGGCCTGCTTTCTGACTGCCCTGAGACTTTTTGGCATTCCCTGTGGAGAATAGAAAATTCTTTTCTGTATAGAATCTCTCTACTTACAACTGAAGTTCTGATATTCATTCATATTCGTCCTCTCTCTCTTTCTCTCTTCTTCCCCTCCACCCCCATCACCACCCCCCCCACCATGGTAATAAAACATGCAAGTAATAGCATTGGCCTGGCTTCAGAAGTCATGAGTCAACTGTGGTTGAAAGTTCCCCATAAAGTACAAGGGAATGCTCGTGTCTTAGAGAGAGTGGCAGCCAAGGAAAAGGGGGAGGTAAAAACTTTTAGGGAAATCTTAAGAAGATGGAGGAGAAAGAATTGTTGAATTCTTTGACATGAAAGATTGTCCCATCATTGCAAGTACTACCTTTTCTTTTGGGTCCTTCTTTCACTTGCTCAGAATTATCTGCATAGAAATCTGAATTCACTCATTTAAAAAAATTTATTGAAATATAGTTGATTACTTCCGTTTCTTGGTGCTGTGGACTGTGGGCCTCCGGGGTCAGTGAAGGATCTCTAGATGGCTGGACGGAAACTTGCTCTAAAAGCCATTGACTGGGTACCTTTTGGGGAGATCATACCCCACAACCAGAAGGCTGTTGCTAACTCCCTGAAATCCTGGAATGAGATCCTCACCTCCAGGTTGGCCGCTCTGCCTGAGAAGCCACCTGCCATCGACTGGGCTTACTACAAGGCCAGTGTGGCAAAGGCTGGCTTGGTGGATGACTTCCAGAAGAAGTTTAATGCCCTGAAGTTTCCTATGCCGGAGGATAAATATACTGCCCAGGTGGATGCTGAAGAAAAAAAAGATGTGAAAATTTGTGCTGAGTTCTTGTCTCTCTCTAAGACCAGGATTGAGGAATACGAGAAAGAGCTGGAGAAGATGAAGAACATAATTCCATTTGATCAGATGACCATTGAGGACTTGAATGAAGTCTTCCCAGAAACCAAATTAGATAAGAA